>NC_090998.1:8750000-10000000 GCF_041146395.1 Eulemur rufifrons | reverse complement strand
AACTGGAGACCATTCTTTTAAGTGAAGTATTGCAAGAATGGAAAAAAAAAACACCACATATTAAATTGGAACTAATTAATGTTTATGTGCACACATGGAAGTAAAACTCAAGGAAAATCAAGTAGGTGGGAGCGGGGAGAAGGAAATCAGTAAATTCAAACCTAACGGGTACAATGCACACTAACTGGGTAAAGGGCACATTTATAACTTTGACTCAGACTGTATACAAGCAAATTATGTAATCAAAATTTGTATATCCAGTAATATTCTGAAATTTAAAAAAATTGAAAAAAAGAAATATTTAGGTATAAGAAACCCCTAAGGAAAATTTTATGCCATAAGAAATTTTCACAATTTATATAACTGGAAATGTCATCTTCAGGGTATTCCTAAAGTGCAACCAATAGTGATGCTTGAAATGTTGTCTAGAGGCATGATTAGGAATGGCATCCTTTCCATGTCTTCCTGACATTATCTTCTCACAACTTTAAATTGTCTAAGCCTTGCTAGCATTTATTTCTGATATTTATATTTTTCTTCACAATCATTATATGCTTCTAGTATTTTATTTAGCCTGCTTGCCTTCTTAATTTAGTAAGGCTAACTGAATTTTCAACAATGGAATTCCCTTGAATGGTGGTGATATATTGATGTTGTCTGATGAGAAGATTATATACCTTCACCCTTTGAGCTCAAGTGAGGTACTTCTAAGGGGAAGAACTAAGAAGGCCCACAATTATTCAGATAGAAGCTTCCCCATAAAACTTTTCCCAAGATTGAAGATGATTCAAGTGTGGGACAATTTAGTATAAATGAGAAATAAAATTAATTTTTTGCAAAGATAAATTTTATTGATGACAACCTCAAACATTGTGAAATTATTTTTTATTCTCAGCATAACCTATCTTGATTGATATAATTGTTCTGAGTGCCTCATTTGTTTTTTATTTCCTTTGGATTCATCGCCAAGACAATTGTGTATCTCTAATTGGCTTTCTCAATAATTTTCCTTGCAGTTATTTATACTTTATAATAGAGTCTCCAATATATATCTTTTCCTCCAAACAGGATTGCCACGATTTTTTAGAAACAAAGGTATAGCTATGCTGGGAGGACATTATAATACAGGCACTCTTTGTTTATTTGAATATAAGAATAAAAGTAAATTAATAAATTTTTCCATTTAAAAATATGACTCCTTTATTGGATCAAGTTGAATAGATTTGGCATATAAGGCTACTTTGCCTTTTGTGTCAAATCTCAAAAAATCGTAGAAAAAAAATTCTTATAAAATTACCACTCTTTGCCAGACCTTACAAACAGTATATTGAATATTGGAAAAACACACTTCTTGAAATTATTTGAAATCATAAAACAAGTGTGATGACATTCACAAAAAATAATTAAATTACAAATTAAGTTAAATTACACAACAAAATGATATTAAAAATAATTTAAAATTAAATAATTGAAAGGCCAAATATGGTAAATAAAACAGAAATAATAGAGATAATATCAACCTAAAGGTAAAAAAAGTAATTAGATGGATCCTTAGGACCATTTGTCAGAGCCAAAAATTAAAGATCTTCATTAAATTCTTTAATTTCCCTTGGGGATGATCCAGCCTATTTGACTGTTATTGTGCCTTGAAAATATAAGAAACAATGATTTTTCTTTGCCATTATGGCTTTGAGAGAAAGGCAGTCTGCAATGTGATTTCTGGGGCAGGAGATATCAGACTGGATGCAGATGTGATGAAGAAGGTAGAGTACCACCAGTTATGACCACCTGCAGGAGTTATGGAATCCTAGAAGGCAGAATACAGTGCATCCACATACTTTGTCCAGCTACGAGGTTCCTCCCACAATTTCAATATTACCAGAGATAAGCATCTTTGCATATTATCTGTATTAACTAACAAATTAATAGCAATATTATTTCACAGTAGAAAAACACTGCTCAAATTTAAAATATCAATTACCAATATTAACAAACAAATAAAATCACCAAACTTTTGAGAAAATTGTCAGTAAACCAAATGATCAGGAGAACTAATTCTAAATAGGAAATTAATTGGTCAAAGACAAGATTTTCAAATAAAAGTAATCAGACTTCCCGGTAGGATCTCGGGAAACAGTGGCTTTTGTGTATACAGTTTAATCTCTCATCATCTCAACAACTACTACTCTGGTATATAAAACAAGAACTAGACCTAGCAGCATGGTAATGACTGAAGAGTTTGAACCTAAGCCCCTTTTCCCTTCAGAGATATTCAGCATAGAAAAACAATAAAGAAATAAGAAACAAGGTATGAGAAATGGGGAATCTCCTTAAGACCAGGAAGATTGATATTTTGTGATGATTTGATGAGAAAATATGAATATAAAACTGTTGATGTAAAATACAAAATATAATGATAAAATATAAAATGGATAAAAAAGGAAAAAACAGAAAAAGAAATCTTCAGCCCAAACCACACAAGATTGAGAAGCCACAATCCAGAATTGCAAGTCATGCAAAAAAAACAAAAAAACAAAAAACAAAAACAAACAAACAAAAAAACAAAAAAAAACACCAAATGGTGAAATTCTTGAATACAGATTATAAAGTATAAATATTTAAAGTGAATATAATTATAAAAAATGGAAATAGACACAATAAAAAGAAGTAGTGTAAGAGTTTTGGGAAGAGGGAGTAACCAGAGAAATCTGAACAAATAAAAACAAGTCATTTAAATGAAATATCAATGGTATGATTAAAGAATAGATTATAACCATTTAGGAAGAAAGTAAGTGAACTGAAAGGACAATTGAAAGAAAGAGAAAAAAAGAGAGAAACTATAAAAAATTCTAAGACATGAAGGGTAAATTTTCTAAAATGTAAAAATAGGGAAAATGGGGACAGGTAATACTAGAAGAGAGCACAACTGATTGTATTTAGGATTAATGACATGTAGGAATACTCAGATTCATCACTACCCGAAAAAATACATTTTCTTCTGATAAAACATCTGACTGCATCATGGTGAAATATTAGTAATTCTTCTCCTTCCATTTTATATCAAATCTGTCACTAATCAGTTTTCTGCCCTAATAGCACATTGAAACTATTCATATTCCCATTTTATAAATCCTGTAATACATTCTCAACTTACTTGAATTAGCAGCAGCATTGGACACAAATGATCACTCATCCCTCTTGGAAATCCTTTCCTCGTTTGGCACCCAGGGTAATACATACTCTTGGGTTTTATTCCTATCTCATTGCTTCTTCTTTTTAGTTTTATTTGCCAATTTTACCCTTTGATCTCGTAACATTTGAATCCCAAAGGTCTCAGTCCTTAAACTTTCTCTTTTTTACTAATATCTACACTAATTTTCTTGGTGATACTACCAATCCCTTGTTTTTAAACACTTTGAATAAGTTGGAAAACCCAATTTTACACATTCCAGCCCCAGTGTCACCATTTAACTCAGGACTTAGATATTTTGGTACCCAGTCAACAGCTCCACTTGTATGTTAATGGATTATTAACATGTGCTTGACATGTACAATATAAAAACAAACTCCTGATATTTTTTCTAATTCACTTAATAAAGATATAATGCTACTAGTTTCTCAGGGCAAATATTATGCTTCCTCCTTGACTTTTTTCCTTCTTTTTTAGGCCACATTTTATGGTAGAGAGTTCTGCTAGCACTAACTTCAAAATATGCCAAAATTCAATCCCTTCTCACTGTCTCCACTGTTTTACCCTGGTCCAAGCCACCATCATCTTTTGCCCGACTTATTTTAAGAGTCTCCCTATTTCCAGTCTTAATCTTTGTATTTCATTTCAACAGCCAAACTGATAGAATAAAAATATACTCAGATCATTTCACCTATTTGTCCAAATACTTCTTAGTGAACAAGCTAAAGCCTTACAAATGCTTGGATGATCTGACTCCATGTTTTAGTTCATTTGTGTTGTCATATTAGCCACCTAAACCTTCCCTGACCTCCCTTTTTAAAATTTAAATCCCCTATCCTTGGTACTTCCTACTCCTTTCTCTGCTTTATTCATCTACCCAGAATTTATCATCTAATATAAAATATACTTGTTTGCTTTGTTTATTGTCTGTCTCCCCCATTATAATTTAAATGAAATGAGGCAAGGATTTTTGCCTGTTTTATTTCATTGCTGTGACGTCAGCAGCTAGAATGGTGCCTGTCTTAGTCCATTCAAGCTACTATAACAACATACCAAACTGGACAGTTTATAAAAAACGGAAATTTATTTTTCACAGTTCTGGAATCTGAGAAGTCCAAGATTAAGTTAGAAGATTCGATGTCTGATGAGGGCCTGCTTCCTGGTTCATAGACAGCCAACTTCTCACTGTGACTTTACAAAGCAAGGGAGCATTTTGGGTCCCTTTTGTAAAGGGCACTAATCTCATTCATGAGGGCTCCCCTCGTGACCCAAGCACCTCCCAAAAGCTCCTTCAAATACCATCACTTTGGGGATTAGCTTTCAATATATGAATATTTTTTGGGGAGTGGCACAAACATTCAGTCTAAAGCACCTCTATAACTTCTTGCATCTTATCCTCTAATACAGTGTTTCTCAACTTTTTTTTTCAACCTCAACCCACATTTACAGGCAAGTTTTCCTCATCCACTCTCTTGAAAATTTAAAATGACAAATATACTACACCTCATTTATGTGCTTTATGTATATCTGCGCCTCACATATAAAAGAATAAGGTTTTTTTCACTTCCCTCAAGAATCAATTTCTGTCTGCTTGAGGGTGACATCACCCCTTGACATGCACACTCTCACACTGTTCCCTTCCCGCACTCTGCTCCAGCTATATTAGCCTCCATGGTGACCTTCACATATGTCAGGCAGGCTTCTTCAACAGAAAATTTTTATTAGTTGTATGCTCTATTAGAAATGCTCTTTTCTATCTATTTGCATTCCTAGTTTCTTAACCTACTTTATATCTTAATAAATACTACATTTCCAGTGAATGCCAATGGAATTGCCGTTCCCACTGCTAGATGGCACTCAAAATCCTCACAATTCCTCTTACCCTCTTCAAAAATGCTTCCACATAGTATTTATCACCTTATAACACATTGTGTTTTTTATTTTATTTTATTTTTAATGTAATTAAATGTAATGTTTTGAAGCTGTTGACAGTTTATTCTTTATGTAAACACAATTTTGTATACCACAATTAAGTAGATTGGAATGAGCACGACTCCGCAGTCCTCACCGAGCGATTGCTTTGGCAGCCTGGCCCACTCCCACCTTGAGCAGGGCTGATCCCCCAACTCATGGCTCTGCCACTGATGTTGGTGCCTTGACCCTACATGCTTGTGCCCGAGGCACAAGCTCTGCTCTCCCAGGGCCCCCAGCCCTGGTGTGCACGTGGGGAGGAGGCCAGGCGAGGAGAAGGCACTGCATGGGAGCACCAGGCAGAGCAGGGCCGCCAGAAGAGCCCTGAAGCTGGGACAGCAGGAGATTGTGCTTCCTGGCCCATTTCACCCGCACCCCGCCCTCCTGTCTACTTCACTCACAGACCCCCATTATCGGTACCTGGCTCTAACCTCGGGGTGGTTTGTTTCCTCCAGACCTTTTACCAAGCCTCTTTCTGCGAGAATACACACTTTGTGAAATTGGGGTCTTTATGGTGTTTCCTAATGTATTTTCAATGTCAAAAATATATTTGACACATTGTGAATTTATTATTTGTTAAGTGAATGAATGAACTAACCCAATCAAAATGCAGAGAAAGGATTTGAAAGACATTGAGAATAAAGATAAATGATCTACAAAAGGACACTAATAAGATTAAACAGACAACCCATTTAAAGCAAGAATACAGTGGAATAATATCTTCTGAATGTTAGGAGAAAATATTTATTAAGCAATATATTTACTCCCAGGCCAAATACCATAATGAAATAGGGTAAAACGACAACACCACATTTCTCAGATTAAAAAAAGTTTTTGTCATCGGTAAACATCTAAATGGTTGTAGACCATGTGAATGAATTTAAAGGGAGATCTAATATGAATGAAGAAATATGATAAAGAACCCCATAAATATGAATAAATCTGAGCATAGACTAAATCAAAAATAATATTGAGGATATTTAATAATAATAACAGCACTAATAATTGTTGGGGTAAAAGAATCATTGTGATTCTCAACGAAACAATAACATGTGAACTCTAAAAATGCATTATAAAGTTAGTCCAGCATAAACTGTTTTTCATTCAATAATGGGACATAGATTCAAACTTAATATATACTTAATAATATCCAACAAATTATGTGATTAAAGGATAAATATAAATAATGATTTTTGGCATAGATTCAGTAAAAGAATTTGATATGTTTTGAAGAAAAAAATCTAGAGAACTAGGAGGAAACAATCTTAATATAACAAAGGGAATCTCCCCCAAATCTGTCAGATATATCAATATTTAATATTAAACTTTAACATTTCATTCAAAATCATCAAGAACAAAGAAGCCAGTTATAAAATCCTCCATTCAAAGGAATAATAAAAAAATTAAATATAAACTGAAATAAAACTTAAAAGAATTGAGAAAGACTTAGTAAATTGCCATTGTTCACAGATATTCTCACAATTTATTCCATATATAAATGCAATGATAATCAAAATCAGAAAATATGATTTTTGTGGAATTTTTCAGGTTAGTTTTAAATTTTATAAAATGGTAAATAACAAGAATAGTCAAGACAGTGTTTCAAGAAGAACACGATGATATATTCTGGTATTAGCTCAAAGAAATGAATCAAAGTCTAATGGGGAAAAAGCATATTGCTATATTTGATCATTATATGTGGTGGCAGAGATGGCATTGCAGATTCTGGGAAAAGAATAGGCTATATTCTATAAAGGTGTACAAAAATTACTATCCTATGGAAAGATACGGAATATCAAAATCTAAATATGAAAGAAGTTCTCACAACTTCTGAAAGGAGATATACGGAAATAACTCAAGACCTTTGGTTAAAGATAGATTTCTCAATCAAATTTCAAAAAAGCCAAATCAAAAAGGCAAATTATGCTATACAGGAAAAAATATATGCATAAATTTATTTTCTGGACAATAAAGGATATCATTAACACTGGAAAGATGCACACAGACTAGCACAAGTTACACGATTAAATGAGTGATGTGCTGGGTCAGGCTTGTACCTATACACAAGAGATAACTGTTAAACTTCCAGGAAGTTTGAAGTTTGAAGCTAGTTGTTGGACACAGTCATTAAAATTTAATTTTGTAAAGATAAAAATATAAATTATACTAATAACAATACTAAATAACAAAACTCATGACTTTCCAAATATTTTGCTACTGTTTACATCTATTATATCTGAATGATAGAAATATAGGATGGTGTACTACCACAAATCTCTTCCCAATTCTACATTCATTAAGTTCATGTTGGTAGCTCTAAGTTGATCATAGTTGGAGTACTTATACCTCTGATATTGAAAAACTTTACAAATAAGGTCTCTCCCTCTCTCCCGAGAAGGGTTATTAAACATTTATCAGCTCATGCTGGATGCACTTGACAATAGGTTACTATTTAGAGTATGTATATAAAGAACTTCTACAAGTCAATAAAAAGGCAAAGAACTCAACATTAAATGGGAAAAATGCGGAGAAACAGCGCACAGATAAGTAGACCAGAATTTCCCTTAAGCATATTTTTTAAAAAAGCTAAACATAAATAATAATCATGGAAACATAAATTAAAACTTCCTGAGACAGTTTTGCACCCATGATATTAGGAAAATTAAAAATATTATTAATCTGTTTAAGGTATCTCCACATTGATTTCCACAGGGGTTGCACTAGTTTGAAGTCCCACCAGCAGTGTATGAGTGTTCCTGTCTCTCCGCATCCACGCCAACATGTGTTGTTTTGGGACATTTTGATAAAGGCCATTCTCACTGGAGTTAAGTGATATCTCATTGTGGTTTTGATTTGCATTTCCCTGATGATTAGGGATGTTGAGCATTTTTTCATATGTTTGTTAGCCATTCTTGTATCTTCTTTTGAAAAATTTCTATTCATGTCGTTTGCCCACTTTTTGATAGGGTTGTTCGATTTTTTCTTGCAGATGTTCCTGAGTTCTAAATAGATTCTTGTTATCAGTCCTTTGTCTGATGTGTAGTATGCAAAGATTTTTTCCCATTCTGTAGTTTGTCTATTTACTCTCGTGACTATTTCTTTGGCTGTGCAGAAGCTTTTTAATTTAATCAGGTCCCATTCATTTATTTTTCTTGTTGCTGTGATTGCCTTAGGGGTCTTCTTCATAAATTCTTTGCCTAGGCCAATGTCTGTAAGAGTCTTTCCTACATTTTCTTCTAGAATTCTAATTGTATCACACCTGAGGTTTAAGTCTGTTATCCACCGTGATTTGATTTTTGTGAGAGGTGAAAGCTGTGGGTCCTGTTTCAGTCTTCTACATGTGGCTAACCAATTCTCCCAGCACCATTTATTGAATAGGGATTCTTGTCCCCAGAGTATGTTTTTGTCTGCTTTGTCAAAGATTAGATGGCTATATGAGGATGGTTTTATATTTGGATTTTCTGTTCTGTTCCACTGGTCTGTGTCCCTGCACTTGTGCCAATACCAGGCAGTTTTAAGAACCACAGCCTTATAGTATAGTTTGAAGTCTGGCAAATTAATACCTCCCATTTTGTTTTTATTGCTTAAAATTGCTTTTGCTATATGGGGTCTTCTCTGTATTGGGCATATACCCAAGTCATTCTATGACAAAGACATCTGCACTCGAATGTTTAAGCAGTACAATTCACAATTGCAAAGATGTGGAAACAACCCAAATGCCCATCAATTCATGAATGGATTAGTAAATTGTGGTATATGTATACCATGGAGTACTACTCAGCTAGAAGAAATAACGGTGATATGGCATCTCTTTTGTTCTCCTGGAGAGAGTTGGAACCCATTCTATTAAGTGAAGTATCCCAAGAATGGAAAAATAAACACCACATTTACTCACCAGCATACTGGTTTCCCTGATAATCACCTAAGTGCACATTTGGGAATAACACCAATTGGGTATTGGACAGAGGTGGGGGCTGGGGGAAAGGGATGAGTGTATACCTACTTGATGAGTGCGACGCGCACTGTCTGGGGAATGGACACGCTTGAAGTTCTGACTCATGGGGATGGGGGGGCATGGGAAATATATATAACCTGAACTTTTGTACCCCCATAATGAGCTGAAATAAAAATAAAATAAAATAAAATAAATTATTAAATACAAAATCATGGGAATGATGTGGAAAAACAGAAGATTTTATATACTTCTTGTGGCAAAAGTAATGGAAAAGTTTTAGAAAGCAATGTGCCAGTATTTGTGATGTTTTGAATGTGTTTATTCCAGTACCCAACAATTGCATTTTTAAATACATGCTCTAGAAAAATTCCCTCATATGTAATTAAGTAGAGGTGTTGAAGAATGTTCAAAATAGCATTTTTGGGTGATAGTTAAAAAAAGGAAGACTCTAAATATATTTTTAAAAGAAAGTGGGTAAAAATATTATATCATATTCATAATAGACTATAGGTTGCAAGGAAAATGAATAAAATAGCTCAATATTGAATATGTCAATACTGATGGACCTCAAAAATATGAATTTGAGCCAATATAAGTAATTACAAAAATGCACACTATACACTGTTTTTCTCAATTTTTAAACTATATGTAAGATATAGCCATATGTGTTAGATACAAATATACAGGCAGTAAGGATCCTCTAAAGGGAAAAGAGAAAATGAAATCAGGAATGGGAATAAAAGTTCTTTAGATATATATATTATGATATCTCTTAATATTGATGATTATACAGTAGTGTTTGTTATTTTTAAATAAAAAGATGTAAATAAGGCAATTTAGTGATACTACGGAATATTTACATAAACTTAACAGAAAACTTTGTAAACAACTCAGTAAACCCCAAAATCAATAAGTAAAATTCTAAAATCATCTAAGCACATAACTACCTGACAATAACAGTTATGTCAAAAATGACTAATTGCAAAATATATAAAACTCATATTAATAGATTCCGTATGTTTTAAAAAGTACTAAAATTCATTAAGGAAAATGCAAGTAATGTAATAGAAAAAATGTCCAAAGTATATGAATTCATACAGGAGGTTATCCAAATGGTCAATTAAAAATGAAAAATTACTTAATCACTAATTTTCAAGGATATGCCAATTAAAATATTATGAAGCATATATTTTATTATTTACATTATTAGTGAATATTCTACCATTCTGGATGAGACAAAAGTGTAATGTAATTATATATGATTTACCTTTTACCAGAGCAATCACTTATTTTAGAACCTATTCAATAGAAATAAAAATCCCAGAATATAAGTACATGAGCAAAATGTAGTTTGTTGAAATTTTTTTTCTGAAATATACAAAGAAAAGTAAAAACAATATAGATAGGAAAAAAACTGAACAAATTTTAATACTCCAATCCTTGGGATATTGTACTATTTAAAAATATTGGATAATATATATTTATTGAACTTGTGATATACCCATGAATTATCTTTAACATGAAAAAGAGATTGTAGAGCTAAATACATATGTATTTAGAATATTCTATGTGTGTGTGTATATATATCTAGAGAGAGCTATGTATACACACAAATGGTATATTATGGATTTACATTATATATGTGTGATAAAGTCATTATATGCCTGATTTTTTATATATTCACTTATTCAACTAATGTTTAAGTACTGTGTACTACACGTCATTCTAAATGTTGATATCAGTTTGCCTCCCTAATTAGTGTCATCTTGACCATTTCTAATATCATAGTTCCTGGTAAAAACATCATTTATTTCTATTACACATGGCCCATGTCCATTTGTATTTGTTCTCTCATTTCCATTAATATCAATTCCGTCATCCTCTGAGGAGGTTAAATGGCCTACTCAAAGCATGGAAATATGACCTTGTTAATCTCCTGTTTAAAACTCCTCAAAGGCTTTTTATGAACTATGTGATACTATTCACAAAACATAACTTAGATTGTAAGTCTTTCTTCTCACTCACACCCCTTTTTGTGGTTCCAGGTTGTTCCAGGCTTCATCCTCATCTCCAGCTCTTCATAATCCCACTTAATAAAGCAACAATCCTGGACTGCATATAGCTCTATTTACTCTTCTTGTTATCTCTCTCTTCTGTTTTTGACATTTCTGTCTTTGATGTTTTGTGTGTTTTAACTCCATTTACCTTGATAGCTAACATATTTTTAAAAAATTCTCCAAAAATGACCCAGTCCAGGACACCTTCCCTAACACCATTATCTCATAGCCAGTATTGGTGACCTATTGGGAAATTGTCATCTATGATGCTATCTTCTAAAATACCCACGGTTTGTGTCTACTACTGATAATTGCATGTTAATTTAAAACTCTATGCTCGGCCGGGCGCGGTGGCTCACGCCTGTAATCCTAGCACTCTGGGAGGCCGAGGTGGGCGGATCGTTTGAGCTCAGGAGTTCGAGACCAGCCTGAGCAAGAGCGAGACCCCATCTCTACTAAAAATAGAAAGAAATTATATGGACAGCTAAAAGAATATATATAGAGAAAAAATTAGCCGGGCATGGTGGTGCATGCCTGTAGTCCCAGCTACTCGGGAGGCTGAGACAGGAGGATCACTTGAGCTCAGGAGTTTGCGGTTGCTGTGAGCTAGGCTGATGCCACGGCACTCACTCTAGCCTGGGCAACAAAGTGAGACTCTGTCTCAAAAAAAAAAAAAAAAAACTGTATGCTCATGTCTATCCCTGAAATAGATTATGAACAACTAGATGACAGGGATTGTGTTTTATACTTTAACTTTGTCTATCCATGGCTGAACAATGTACTTGCCACATAGCGATCATTACTAGATACAAGCTCAATAAATAAATAGAGAATGATCTTCATAAAAATATCAGCGATTTCCTATTTATTTACTTATTTATTCTTGTTGAGCTTTGGAGCTGTTACTTCTATGTCAAATAATGGAGAAAAAAGATTAATGCATCGTAGAAAGACTCCAGGGCCTCTTGGCTAAAACCACAAAAGGAACATTGTAAGATTTTAATAGTGAGTCTCATATTATTCAAGAGGATAATGTACAAGTTGTAGAGATTAAACTACATGCATTTTTTTGTTCCTCTGTACACAAATGAATCTACTGAGAGTTAAAATTTGAATATCTGCTATTAGGTGCATGATAAAAAATATTGTGATTTGAGAGAAACTGGTTCCATTCAGATCTACAACCAATGAGCCATTTCTTTTATTTGGAAAAATACTATCTTATCCCAAGATCTGTTTACTTAGGTATTTAGGGTAAATAATATGGAAAATTTATGACATCTCCAAAACTCTAGAATTCTTTGATATTTGAAACACTGAAGTAAACACAAAATCCATTTGAATGCAAGATGCAGAAGTTGTCAAAGGCATCAATTCATTCATGAATGTGGAGATTACCACCGTAGCAGGAAATGTAAGGGTAAATGACAAACAAATAAATATGTAATCAGGGAAAACTAAGCAGGATGATAATAAAAATATGAAGTCATCTGACCTGTAAGTCATGCATGTGATTTACTTTAACTTTTAAAAGTTGCTATATTTTATGACTACTTATTCATGATTATAAAGATAATACAATAGGGGATATGAAAGTTTTCTGTTCTACTATACCACACAGATTGCATAAACAAGCAAAAAAAATGAAGTGTCCTAGAATGCACTAAATTAATATGATGAAAATATTCTTTGTTAACAAAAAGACATTCTAATAGAATTGTTGATTTTTAGAATTATATGAAGTTTCCACTGAGGCCCAAAAATCATTGAACCATTTCTGCCTCAGGAAACTATGCCAGAGAGTATTAATTAGTTGCCAAAATGGTGACCTGCTTTCCTCCCACATTATACATTCAAGATGTGTGGAATCTCTGCCTTGGGTTCATAGAGTTACAACGTACTAGCTGATGTTTAATGTGCCCAGCCCAGCACATAATACCTAGCCAAATGCATGATGGGTTCTGAATAAATACTTCTCCAAATATGTTTGCAGCACTTTTAGTTTTATATTAGCCATCATTTTATTTCCCTTTAGTATGCCATGCACATCCAAAGACTTGGCTCTGTTTCTCCCAGTCTCTTTTATTTACTTCATTGCCCATGGGAATTTTAGTATTTGTCCTTTTTGACATGTCTTTTATCAGTTTAAACACATTCAAAAGTCAATTTCACAAAATTTTCACTTGGCCATGACCACACATCTTATGCTTTCATTTCTGAGCAACTGTCCAGTAAACAGCTCTGACCACATTCAGTTTTAGCATCACAGGTTGAAGTGAGCATCCTGCCAAGAGCACGGTTTCTCACCACAAAGTTGCACTGTGGCCTCAGAATATCCTCCCCTTGTGGTGCTCAGGAAGGGTCTAATACATGCTTAGGCATTAGGGCTGGCCTGTAGCTTACTGGCCAAGAAAGACAGTTGATTAGATCTTGCTGGGTATTGTCAACTACCAAAAGTAATTTCTAAATAGTTTATGGAGGTGGCGGTGATTCTCAAATGACTTGAACAGAGGCTGTTGGCAAAAACACTGTAACTTTTCTTCTAAAAATAGTTTTAAGAGGTCAAATAAATATGTATATATGAAGCCCTTACATGCATGTTTCTAGTCAAATTGTTATTTATGCATAAATTCAGTTTGTTGGTTTTGTTCCAATTATTAGAAAGTATTTTTTCTGAAAGCTATGCCATGTCCTTTTGCAATTCCACATGACATAAACCATTCCTGATACTCAGCAAATCCCCAGTAAGTGTTTCATCGTGACAGTTGCAGATTTACTGTATGCTCTGCATTGAGAAAGAAATTGGAGTTTATTTGCACATGTTATTTATCTAAGTAAATTTTTTTAACGCACCAGATAGGAGTCATCATAGAGTTTTCCTCTATAAGAATCCTTTCCACACTCTTATCAATTTTGCTTAGGGATCTTTGTATTTGGCACTGTATCTCCCTGTGCTTAGCTTTGTCATGGTATTTATTTTAAAGAACTTTTCTAAGTATGTTTTTCTGACTTCCCCATAGGCTGTAAGTTAGTGATTGAACTAAATGAAACGGATAGGATATTCAAATACTCTGTTTCTACCCTATCTCCGATTCCTATCTCCTTTTCTCAGTCTTGTGTTTAAGAGATAATTTCAGACCTAAAGCTACAAATATGAAAATAATTCTTCGGGTAAGTGTGATTCAGGTTTCTCCATAAAAAGCCACATTTAAACATCTATTCATTTCCTTTCCTAAACCAAATATATGTAAAAATGTGGCTGTAAGAAAATATCAGCTTATATTTCCTTCATATAGATCTAATTTTACTATATGTACTAGTCAATGGAAAATGTTGAATGTTGGCATAGGAATGTCAGAAAACAACATTTTTTTCTTCAACTTATTTTATATTCATTTATCTTGTTTACTTTTTAATTTGTTTTATATTTATTCATTTTCTATCAAACTAAAATGTGAACTCCATGAAAGCAAGAAATTTTGTCTGGACTGTTTACTTTGATATTCTCAAAGCCTAGAAAGATGCCTAGTAAATAGTATTTACTAATAAAAGGAATTGAACAATTTTTTTTATTGTCCAACTTTAACATATCACCATACAAAAGTTGCTTTCCTTCCTTAGCATATCTTTCAGTTTTGAAATTAATACTTTGCTTTTACTTAAAATTTTATGATGTGATCATTATATCATCTTATTTTATCTTATGTCTAATCTCAATATTTTATATAAGTAAATACAAATATAATGTATATTTAACTAAATCTTGTTATCTGGTATCAACTTTTATATGTTTATATATTTTTATGTACATCAAGGTGCATATTAATTTCTAATTCTTCTGCATATGATATATGAATGGTAAAGATCTAATTTCACATTTTTATTAAAATAAAAAAATTCTCAGCACTAATTATTGAATAGAATCTCATTTCCTACTTTCTCTGCAATGTTACCTCATATTTTTTTCTATGCATATGACTTTCTTGTCTTTGCTTTTTCCCTTCTTAATTTATCTATCTTCTTATATTACTTTGTCTTAATATAGTATAAACTATATTAAACTATGTTATACTATGTTTAAACTTAACATAGTTTTAACATAGGTCTCAATATCTAGTAGAACAAAGCCCTAACATTTTCATCATCTTTGTACTGATCTGCCTACTCCTGGTATTTAATATTTAACGCACATTTAGGATTCTACTTTGTAAGTCCCACAACAAAACCTGGCATATTAATTGGAATTGAATTGAATATCTAAAATATTTACGACTAATTGACACCTTTATGATATTCAGGAATCCTATCAAAATTTTTTTAGTTATTTTTAAAAATATTTCCATACAAGTATACAATAGGTCCCATATAGATCTTATCTATTTTTGCTAGATTTACTATAAATTACTTATTTCTATTGTTATTGTTAACAGTATGTTAAAAAGTTAGTTGTTTCTGTTTATTTTTGACCTCCAGAAATATAATAGTTTTTACAAATGATGGCTACATTTGGTAATACTAATATTATTCCTACTAAGTGGTCATTAAATTTTTTTTAATGTAGATAAATATATGATGGGCCAACTTTTTTAAGTCCTGATCTCTGCAATTTCCTTTGGTGTTCTTAAATTTGCTGCAGAATCTCCACAGTGATATTGAAAAGAAGCAGTATTAGTGACCACTTTGTCTTCGTGATTTTCTAAAAGACTTCTAATATGATGAAGTTCAGAATGATGTTTACATGTGTCCTAGTATGTATGTTAAGGATTGCTTTTTATCATGAAAATGTATTGAATTATAGCAAATGTGCTTTCCATCTTGACTTGATCATGTTTTATTTATTTCTGTTTCTTAACTATTGTTTGTAGAAAATTGCATTTAAAGATTTTTCTGCCAAAGGAAAATTACTACTACAATCCTATAATAAACTCAATTTGATCATCTATATTAGTTTTATACACTGCTTGATTTGATTTGGTACTATTTTAGGATTTTGCAACATTGTTCATAAATGAGATTGATTTTCTTTTTCCTTTCATAACACATTGTGATATTATTTGGGCATCAGTGTAATTCTAGTTTTAATGAAAGAAATAACAACTGTATCTTTTTATTTCTGCTACTGTGTAGAAGAGTTTATATAACAAAATGATCTCTTTCTTGAAAGTTTATTGTTCTCCTGTAAAACTATATATAGATATATATAATATATATTAAATATATGGCTTTTGTGTCATCCACATGGGAAGCTTTTTAATAAACTACTGATTTCATTAAAATTATTCTAGCTTTAGACATATATTTAGATCAATTTTGGTATATTAGATTTTTCTATGAATTTTTTCCTTTAATATACATTTTCTAAATCATTGTCATATAATTATCAAAGTATCTCTTGTTATTTGAATGACTCATGTGTAATTATGACCTGTTTTGTAGTTCTAGTAACTTTATGTTTTTCTTAATCAGTTTTACCAAACTTCTTTATTTTATAAGTCAAAGTAACAGTTTTTTGTTTTGAGGATTAATTATATTTTATCTTTGTTGTCTCTGTAGCCCTTTGTTACTACCCTAATTCAGATAACAATTATTAATCCACTGCATTATTCAAAAAAGATGTTTAACTTTTTGGCCTCCATTCTTTTCCACACTGACGCCTGGAGAATATGGTATTTCTAAAACACAAACAATAAGTTTCTAATCTACTAAGACATATCAAAAGTAATTGTATTTGTCAGATAATTTGCAAATGCCATCCAAATTATCAACATTATTTGTTATCAACTCATTCATAAAATTGTTTTCATTATTATTTTTGTGATATGCATGGATCTGTCCTGATGTCTCATTTTTTAATTCTTGCCAATGCTAATTCATGTTTTTTTCCTCCTCTCCTGTTCGTCTTTTTTTGGGGGTGGGGATGAGGGATTTAGTCTTGCTAATGGGTAATCAATTTCAGTAAATGTGTTTATGCTAATTTTTTCATATATTATACATAGTTATAATGTCTAATTGTTCTATTAGCTGAATATTATTGTCCAATAATTACCCTTTATTTATTGAATTGATTGTGAATTTATTGATGGAAGTTTTGTTTTTAGGAGAACATATTGAGAGTTAATATGAATGACTGCTTTCTTAGCTGTTACTCTCCATATTATTGTTTTCTTCTATGGAATGCAGGAGTATTATTAATTATTATTATTATATTCTAAAGAGCTACAATTACTTATTTTTTAAATAAGTGATTTATTTTAGAATAGTCTTAAAGTTATAGAAAATTTCAAAGATAGTACAGAGAGTTCCATGTACCTTATACCCAGTTTTCCTTATTATTCATATTACTATTTTACATTAGTGTGGTCCATTTGTCACAGTTAATGAAACAATATTGATACATTATTGTTAAAGAACATACTTTATTTAGATTTGCTAAGTTTTTATCTAATGTCCTTTTTATGTTCCCTCATCCCATTCAGGACACCACATTACATTTAATTGTCACGTCTCCTTAGTCTCATTTTGACAATGACAGTTTCCTTATTGTTTTTTAATATAATAGAAATCATGAGTAGCTGAAAATCAGAACCTTAAGGCATTAATTGATCATGTTGCTATTCTGACACGAGATTTGGTGCAATTGCTCTGAGGAACAAAGGGAGAGCAACATAATGTGCGATATCCACAAGGAAAAAGGAGAAAAGCACAGAGGGATCCGAGACATCCACATACGTCATCACACAGGAATGAATATTCACCAAAAGATGAAAAGCATTTAAGCTAGGTGTGTGATGGCTCATCATGGAATTATTTATTTTGTATACATTGTATATCTTTATAATTAAAAGGCAATATATAGGTATATGCTCACATGTGTGTGTATGATAGATGTATCTCTATGATTCCAACCTGCATGATGCAGCATACTTGATTTCACTCAAACTTATAACAGCTTTTGCATAAGATGACTAAAATGTTTATTTAATTTTCTTCTCTGTTTATTTTCCCACGGTTCTTATTTTTATAATAATTTTTCACTGATTGAGAAAGAAATCGTTATCATCCCATTATTTGTTTTTCAAAACTGTGCTACTTCTTATCACTGAATTCATCATTTTCAAGTTCTGAATGTTATTAGAACCTAACATTTATCCAGCAATGGGTGATCCCACTTCATCTACCACATTGGTGAATATTTTTATGTAGTGATAAGGCAGAAGTACTGTGGTTTGTGTTATGGTTTTCCACAGGAAGATGAGATTAGAAAAACATTTGTCAGATCTTTCTCAGTGATTGAAATTAACTGAGAAGCTGTACTTTCAGTTCTAAATTAGGAACTCAGGACATGTCCACATTTTCTAGTTTTATAGAAGGCTTTTATCCACAAGAATCAAGATCTTTCTTTTCCGATCAGGAGGGTGTGTGTGTGTGGGTGGATGGGTGGGTGTCTGGGTGTGTTTTTAACTGTTACTGAAGAAATGAGGAACTATATCTGAACATCAAGAAAGTTTCTAAAAATGTTTACATCATAAGGTAATTCTAACTGTTTCTTGAGCCTTTGAATGGAATTACTAAGGGCAGGGAAAGCTTATCGCTTCTGAGGGACATATATTCTTTACCATCGTATCTGAGAGCAGGTAATTAGGATATTCTTATTAAAAAATCAAAAGTTATGATGTCACTGTAAGAAGCCTTGTCTCTAAGCAAACCAAGAAAATGTGTCTTTATATGTGGGATTACATTTGAATTTTCAAAGTTAAGCGTTTTCTGATCTTGTAGAAGGCACTTACCTTTGATACATACATCACAAGCAAGATGAAGCAAGTTATATCCGTGCCTTCCAACTCTCATGATAAAATATGAAATAACTTTTATTTTTGAAACCTAAGCACTATCCATGCTTTTAATACTTATTTTTTTTTTCTGGGAGCTCTGCTAGATACTGTGAGATGTTACTATATAAACACATGTGAGATTATTTTTGTTAATGATGATGATGATGATAATTCGTTGCTGTTGCTGCTGGTGCTGCTGATGCCACGGACAGAAACTGAGTGAAAATGTATTAGGAAAAAGCATTCAGAAAAAAATTCGTATGTCTTACCTGAGATTAGCTTGCAAAGAAATCAATTATTATCATATTAAATAAACTATAAACACTTGATCTTCGCCAAAGACTGAGAAATGATGAAAGTATAAATAAAAACTATGTGTGCTGTTATTCAATATCAGTAATGTGAAATGTTTTTATTAAATATCTTGTTAATAAAATAGGTGAATTAAAATACCGATTATATTGTTATGACATTTACAAATTATTAGTCATTATTTTACAACCAAAATATATAAAGTTAATTTTACCTGGCTCTATGTGACTTGTCATTTCCAGTATTATTTTTTTAGATCTATATTGGTGAAAATTTTTCTGTATTTCACTGTTCCATTAAAAATATATTATCTCACACTAGGAAAGAAAATAGAAAAATAAATAAATGCCTAGTTTTATTTCATTGAGGAATCCTTTGTGAATTGAAAACTTTAGATTCATCTCTGTGATGGATGTGTAGTCACAGTTATATAAAGGGCTTGATTCATGATCAGAGGGCTTCTCACAACTTGGGTATGTACTTTCCACATAAATGTGTAGTTTTCCTTCTGTATAATTTTAAGATATCTGGAAGTTTATGCAAACATATAAGGCATAGGAAAGCAATTTACTCTGAGTCATCTTATGTTCACTTTATGTTTATTTCATATTATGTTCATGTTATAATTTAAACAAAGTCTTTAGAAACTTGAATATTTTTTTCCCTTTATTTCATTAACTACTTTTAATAAAGACACTCACAATTTGAGCAAGCCAGCTTAGAATACTGAAATGGCATTAGTACCTGGAATCAGAATTGAATTTTACTCAAACTCTTACCACTCTCTAGCTTAGAGATGGAGTTAATCCACAACTTGTGTGTATTTTAGTTTCTTTTTCTATCAAATAGAGATCAATAACATGCCATATTTACCTGAGTGGATTTATATATTATTCAAGTCAACTGATATGTATTTGAAAGTGCTCCTTATCCTAAAAGTGTTATAAATTGCTCAAAGTTGGTAGCGTTATATTAAATAAGCAATATGATTTTGGCCATTCTAAGATTCAATTTCTTCACTCATAAGATGATATGAACTCTTAACTTCACCTGTTTAATACTTGAATTATATATTATATGCACAAATATGTTTAATTTTTAGGTATGATTAGTATTATCTACATTATAAAATGCTTTTAAGTATTCAGTAAATGATTAATATTTCTAGAAGACAGCAAAATGATTCTTGTTTTGTTGAGAGGCAAGATCTCTAATTTATCTTTATCCTAAAACTTTAGATTCTATTATTTTAGCTCACATATGTCCTTCACTATAAAGAAAATTAGACACACTAACCTTTACTGAATGTTTACTATGTGATTGGTCTTATGGACACTAAGTTCATTATGTCTTTTTTCACCTTTTAAATATCCATAGCAGGTTATGTTGATACCTTTTCCTTTTGCTTTCTTTCTTCTTTTGCAAGTTGGAGACTTGTATGCAAAAGTTAAATTATGTGGGAAGATCAAGTTAGTAAATGTGTATCTGTGATTTAAACAAATGTCTATCTCCCTACTTCTGTCTTTTTCACCACATCAAGTGTCTTTATTCTAATGCTGGATTTTATTATACATTATGAATTAACTCATTTAATAGAACATAATATTTTGCTAAAAATACTTTGACATGGAATAAATATAATTTTATTTATAAAGCAAAATATAAGTAAACATCCTATTAAATGCCGTAATATAAAACAAAATTAAATTCATGTTATACATTTAAAAGGATATTCACAGGAAGTATGTTCATGGAAATGGAAAGTTGAATTTCAAAAATTTAGCCCCAAATGGCTGACAGGCCATGACTCATATCAGCCTGAATTGTTTTTCTCCAGAGATGAATGAATTCCATAATTATAACTTGGAATTGGCAAAGAATGATACTTCTACATTATGGCAAAAGTGAAGATTTATACTAATCACAAGCAAATGTAGAGAAAACTGTAAGTTCTATATTCCTTTTGTCCCCTCAGTATACTGAAGTGAATCTTGGAAACTATGTGATTAAATCTGTGACAATCATTCTTTTTCTTTTGTTTTATTTCAGAATATTACAGGGGTACAAATGTTTAGGTTACATGTATTACCTTTGCCCTGCCCAAATCAGAGCTACAAGTGTGTCCATCCCCCAGACAGTGCTCACTGCACCTATTGGGTGTGAATATACCCATGGGGTGTGAATATACCCATCCCCTCCTCCCTGCTCCCACCTTCCCATCACCCGATGAATGTTATTACTATATGTGCACATAAGTGTTGATCAGTTAATACCAGTTTGATAGTACATGTGGTGCTTATTTTTCCATTCTTGTGATACTTTACTTAGTAAAATGGGCTCCAGCTCTATCCAGGATAATACAAGAGGTGTCAGATCACTATTGTTTTTTTTGTGGCTGAGTAGTACTCCATGGTATTCTTTTTCTGCCAAATAAAGATATAAAACATCCCGTATTTACCTTAGTGAATTTTACCTTCACAAGCAAAGCAGAAATGACATTAACTCCAATATAATATTGCAATACACAACAAAATTATGGTACTAAAAACTATTGAGATTAAGATTTTTTCATGCCTTAAAAATGATAAGATTATTTATCATGATATTGACAATTAAGACAGGAGGTTCTAAGGCATCAGTGAGAAACTGGCTTTGAGGAAAACTAAGAAGTGAAAAACAGGAGAGAAAAGATTTTTTTAAATTACTCCAGAGTTAATTCCTTTGACAATATAGAAATTATGATTTGATTACTATTTACAGAAATGTTTCTGAGTGTAGTGAAGAAGATATGGTCTCCAATGTCTTTTTTTTTAAGCCGGAATATTATTTATAAGAGAACTTGAGATATCTTATACAAAAAAGAAAACAACATACTACCCTCACCTATTAATTCTAATTAAAAACTAAGAAATAAATTATTAACAAATAGCATCACTTCACAAGAGTTATTGGAATGCAAATGTGCCCTATGCAATAATTCCTCTTTGGACAGAACTTTTCAAACATTTCAAAAATTTGAAACGCACATGCCCTTAACTCAGCAATTACTGTTGTGGGAATTTCTCCCAGAGAAGGATTGAAAAATATGCACAGGGTATATGAAATGCAGCATTATTTCTAATAGCAAAAACTAAGAAACAGTTTAAATGTCCATTTGAAACAACTGGAAAGTCTGTCAATAATTAGATTCCATTCAGATGTCAATGAAATACAATGCAGCTCTTTATAAAAATTTGGTGTCATTGTAAGTCATGACATGGAAAAAACATCTGAATAATGCCTTAGTGAAAAAATAATGAACAGAATATTTTGTATAGCTTCTTAAATATGTGTTTTAAAAACAAGGTTGAATGGAACTGTCTTTATTTATTTTCCATTGACATGTAATATCTGTACATATTCAATATTTATGGGATACTGAGTCATATTTCCATACAAGTATACAGTGTGTAATGATCAAATCAGAGTGATCACCTCAAACATTTACCATTTCTTTGTGTTGGGAACATTCAAAACCTTCTCTTCTAGGTATTTGAAGATATACAATAAATTATCATTAACTACAGTCTCCCTACAGTACTATAGAACACTGGAAATGATTCCTCCTCTCTAGCTGTAGTTTTATACCCATAAGCCAACCTCTACATAACTTCCCCTGTCTTCCATTTCCCAGTCTTTAATAACCACAAATCTACTCTCTACTTCTATGAGCTAAATTATTTTAGTTCCCACATATGAGTGAGAACATGAGGTATTTATCTTTCTCTGCCTGATTTATTTCACTTAACATGATGTCCTACAACTCATCCGTGTTTGTGAGAATAATAGGATTTCATTATTATTTATGGCTCGATAGTATTCCATTATGTATACATGTACCACATTTTCTTTATCTATTCATCTGTTGAGGGACACTTAGGTTGATTTCATATCTTGGTTATTGTGAATAGTGCCACAGTAAACATGGGTTGCAGATGTCTATCTCTTCAATATACTGATTTCCTTTCCTTCGTGCAAATATCCAGTAGTGGGATTGCTGGATACCATGGTAGTTCTTTATTTAGTTTATTGAGAAACCTCCATCTTGTTTTCCATAGTTATTGTCCTAATTTACATTCCCTTCAACAATGTCCAAATATTCTCCTTTACCTTTGTCCTCAGTAGCATGCTATTTTATTTTATTTTTGTCTTTTGGATAATAGCCATTCTAACTGGGGAGAAACAATATCTAATTGTGGTTTTGATTTGAATTTTCCAGATGATTAGAGATGTTGAGCACTTTTTCATGTACTTGTTTGCCAATTGTATGTCTTCTTTTCAGAAATATTTATTCAGAACCTTTGTCCACTTTTAATCAGATTTATTTATTTTTTTATTTTTATTTTTATTTTTATTTTTATTTTTTTTACTGTTGAGTTGTTTGAGTTCCTTGCATATTCTGGATATTAGTCCCTTGTCATGTGAATAGTTTCTCCCATTCTACAGGCTATTCCTCCGTTCTGTCAATTGTTTCATTTTCAATGCAGATGCTTTTTAGTTTGGTAAAGCCCCATTTGCCTATTCTTGCTTTTTTTGCCTGTGCTTTTACAGTCTTATCCATAAAATCTTTATCTAAACATATGTCTTGCAGCATTTCCCCTATGATTTCTTCGAGCAGTTTTATAGTTTCAGGTCCTACATTTAAGTATTTAATTCATTTTGAGTTGACTTTTGTATATGGTGTGAGATAGGGGTCTAGATTCATTCTTCTGCATATATTTATCTGGGTTTCCCAGAACCATTTATTGAAGAGGCTGTCCTTTCCCCAATGTACATTCTCGGTGCCTTTGTTGAAAATCAGTTCACTGTAAATACATGGATTTATTTCTGGGTTTTCTATTCTGTTCCATTGATTTTTTTTTTTTTTTTTTTTTTATGCCAGTACCATGCTATTTTGGTTACTATAGTCTTGTAGTATGTATTGAAGTCAGGAAATGTGATGCTGCCAGTTTTATTTTTCCTCAGAATTGCTTTAGCTATCTTGGGTCTTTTGTGGTTCCATACAAATTTGAGGATTGTTTTTTCTATTTTTGTGAAGAATGTTATTAGAACTTTGATAGGGATTGCATTGAATCTTTACATTGATTTGATATTCTGGTTATTTTAACAATTAATTCTTCTAATCCATGAACATGAGATGTCTTTCCATTTTTTGTGTCCTCTTTAATTTCATTCATCAATGTTTTATAGTTTTCATTGTAGAGATCTTTAACTTCTGTGGTTAACTTTATTTTGGGTGTTTTATTTTTTTGTAGGTATTAAATTGTTTTCTTGATTTCTTTTTCAGCTAGTTTATAGGCGTATAGAAATTGTGATTTTGTATGTTGATTTTGTATCCTGCAACTTTACTGAATTTATTTATCAGTCCTAAGAGTTTTTTGGTGGTGTCTTTAGGTTTTTTTAGGTATAAGACCATGTCATCAGCAAAAAGGAACAATTTGACTTCTTCTTTTCCAATTGGATGCACTTTCTTTCTTTCTCTTGGCTGATTCCTCTGGCTAGGACTTCCAGTATTATGTTGAATAAGAGTGGTAAAAATGGTCATCCTTGTGTTATTCCAGTTCTTAGAGGAAAAGCTTTCAGCTTTTCCCTACTCAGTATAATCCTAGCTGTGGATTAGTCATATGTGGCCTTTGTTGTGTTTAGGTATCTTTTTTTCTTTACCTAATTTGTTGGGTTTTTATTATAACAGTATGTTTAATTTATCAAATATTTTACCTATGTTTATCAAGAAGTTCATATGGTCTCTATTGTTGATTCTGTTGATGTGATATATCACAATTATCAGTTTGCATATGTTGAACTATCCTCTCACGCTTGGTATAAATCTCATTTAATTACGATGTATTGTGTTCTTATGTGTTGTTGGATTTATTTTGCTAGTATTTTGTTGAAGAATTTTGTGTTTACGTCATCAGGGATATTAGCCTGTAGTTTCCTTGTCTTTTGCTTCCCTGTCTGGTTTTGGTATTAGGGTAATGCTCTCCTCATAGAATGAGTGGGCAACTATTCCCTCCATTTTAATTTTTTGTATAGTTTGAATAGAACTAGTATTAGTTCTTTTTAAAATGTTTATTAAAATTCAGCAGTGAATCCATCAGTTTCTGGGATTTTCTTTAATAATAGTCTTGTTATTACTTCTTCAATCTTGTTGTTTGTTATATCTGTTCAGATTTTCTATTTCTTCATGGTTCAATCTTGGTTGGTTGTATGTGTCCAGGAATTTATCTCCTTTTTCTAGGTTTTCCTATTTGTTGGATATATTTGTTCACAATAGTCTCTAATGATCCTCTTTGTTTTTGTGATATATGTTTTTTTTCTCTTTTTCAGCTCTATCTGTGTCTGCTGTTTTACTATTATTTAGTCTAGCTAAAGGCTTCACAATTTTGTTTTATTTTTAAAACAACTTTTCATTGATTTTCTTGTTTCAATTTTATTTCTGCTCTTATCTTTATTATTTTTTTCTAGTAATTTTGGCTTTGGTTTTTCACGTTTTTCTAGTTTCTTGAGTGCATCATTCAATTGTTTAATCTTTATATTTTTTTCTTTGATGTAGGCATTTATTGCTACAAACATTCCTCTGAATACTATTCTGTATCTCCCAGGGTTTGGTATGCTGTGTTTCTATTTTCATTTGTTCCAAGAAATTTTTTTTATTCTTTCTTAATTTTTTTCATTGAACCATTGTTCAGGACATGTTGTTTGATTTCCATGTATTCACAGTTTTCAAATTTCCTCTTGTTATTGATTTCTAGTCAGAAAAGATACTTGATATAATAATTTTTTGACATTATTAAGACTTGTCAAATGTATGGTCTATCCTAGAGAATGTTCCATATGCTGATGAGGAGAATGTGTGATCTGCAGCAGCTGGATGAAATGTTTTGTACATGTCAGTTAGGTTTATTTGTCCAAAATGTAGTCTAACTCCTATGTTTCCTTGTTGATTTTCTGCCTAGATGATCTGTTCATTGCTGAAAGTGAGGTGTTGATGTCCCCTAGTCCTTTGTATTACAATCTATCTCTCCCTTGAGATCTATTAATAATTGCTTAATATATTTGGGTACTCTGCTATTTGGTAAATATACAATTATTGTATCCTATTGCTGAAGTGACCTCTTATCATTATATAATAATCTTCTTTGTCTCTTTTTATAGTTTTTTACTTAAAGCCTATTTTATCTGATATAAATATAGTTACTCCTGCTCTTTTTGGTCTCCATTTTCATGGACTATCTTTTCCATCCCTTCACTCTCAGTCTCCATGTGTTTTTAGAGGTGAAGTGAGTTTCTTGTCAGCAGCATATAGTTTGGTCTTCTTTTTTTTATTCATTCAGTCACTCTATGTCTTTTAATTGGATAATTTAGTCAATTTGCATTCAATGTTTTTATTGATAGGTAAGGACTTAATATTGTTATTTTGTTATTTGTTTTCTAAAGGAACAACTCTCTTCCTTTTTTTCCTGTCTTATTGTCTTCCTTTGTGATTAAGCTATTTTCTCTAATAATAAATTTTAATTCTTTTGTTCTTACTTTTTCTGTATCTATTATAGGTTTTTGTTTTGTGGTTACCCTAAGGCTTACAAAAACATCTTATAGCTATAACAAGCATTTTAAACTGATTGTAATTTAACTTTGATCACAAAGAAAAGAAACAAACAAAGAAAAAACTGAAAATTCTATACTTTAACTCCATCTCCCCCCACATTATGACTTTTTGTTGTCTGGGTTTACATTTTTTTATATAGCTTTTCTCTTAAAAAATTGTGCAGTTATTATCATTTTGATAGATTTGTTTTTTAGTCTTCATTCTAAAGATATGAGTGGTTTACCACACCACAATTACAGTATTAGAATGTTGTGAATTTGTCTGTGTACTTACTTTTACTAGCGGGCTTTATACCTTCAAATGTTTTCTTATTGCATGTCAGTGCCCTTGTCTTTCTAATTGAAGAATTGCCTTTAGGATATCTTGTAAGACAGATCTTTTGGTGATGAATTCTCTCAGCTTTTATCTGGGAAAGTCTTTTTCTTTCCATCATGTTGAAGGATAGTTTTGCTGGGTATAATATCATAGTTGGCAATTTGCTTATTTGTTTTTCCTTCATCACTCTGAGTGTGTCATCCCACTCCCTCTCAGCCTGTAAGGTTTCTGCTAAGATATCTGCTAACAGATGTTATCAAATTCCATTATATGGTATTTACTTCTTTTCTCTTGCTTCTTTTAGAATCCTCTCTTTGTCCTTGACATTTGATAATTTGAATATTATATGATTTGGGGTAGACTTATTTGGGTTGAATCTGCTTGGCAATCTTTAACTTTACTGTATTTGGCTGTTCATATCTTTCTGTAGGTTTAGGACAGCCCACAGCCTCCCAGAACACCACCATAATGGGACTTGCCCACAGACCATGGTTGTTACGGCTTGCAGCTACTGAAATTTTGGGGTCTTAGGCAATTTTGGTCAGCCAGTGGTGAAGTGGACTAGGACTCAGGTGGCTTTGACTGGGCAGTGGATTCCTCTCTGGACCAGGGTTGGTCTAAATATTCCCTCCATGGGCACAGGTCTAGAACCAAGGTCCACAGGAACTCTGTCTTGCGCTATGCTCTAATGTGGCAAGAACAGCACTAAGTTACTATGCACAGTTCAACATTAACTTTTATTTCCTTCCCTCAGCAAGCACGTTTTCTCCATGCACTGAATTTCCTGAAATAGAGGCAGGAGTGGGTTAGGAAAAGTGAGTTTCCTTTCTAACCTATTTAATGTGTTTTTTCTTGTAACTATGCTAAACCCAGGTACTGTGAGAGCTCATCTAAGTTCTTTAGCTCTTTTGAATGTGCTTTCTTGCATAGATAGTTATTCAATGTGATGTTTCTGTGAGAGGAAAATTGTTGAGAGGTCCATTTGGTCATCTTGCTTTCCTGTCATTTTCTTAATTGTTTACTGGTTGTTTATATATTTTTTTCCTTTATTCCTTTCTCCTCTCTTGTTTTTTATCTTTATGATTTGAATGTTTTCTGTAGGGATAATGTTTGATTAGTATCTATTAATATTTCTCATTTGTGTATCTGCTCTGCCAGTGAGATTTATAATTTTGTGTCTTTTCATGATGATAAATGTTGGTCTTTTGCTTCCAGATATAGGAGTCCTTTAAGCATTTCTTGTAAGGCCAATCTAATGAAGATAAATTTTCTCAATTTTTTCTTATCTGGGAAAGAATTTATTTTTACTTCACTCCTAAAGTATATCTTTGCTAGTATAGTATTCTTGGTTGACAGAAGTTCTTTCAACACTTTGAATACATTATTCCATTTTCTCCTGGCCTGCTGCTGGACAAAGTGGTGTTGCTGGTGGTGGTGGTAGTGGAGCCCTAGCAGGCTGCTTTCAGGCTCTGAGGAGCACATGGATGGGCCCTCTATTTTGGGGGCAGTCCACTGCTGTATCGGACCACCTGTTCCCTGAGTTTAGGGCTCTGAGGGGACTTGTTACCAGGGTCATGGCTATATCATTGGGTTCCACTATGTCACTATGTTGCAGACCTTGTGGTGGACATGAAGAGGTGACACCTGGGCCACAAGGATGTGAAGATGCAAGAGTTATTGGGCCTCAGGGATGTGAAGATGTAGGAGGTATTGGGCCCTAGGGAAAATTGCACTTTGGTGGTGCCTACAGTCTCAAAGTGGTACAGTGCTGTCACAGCCTGGGTCTCTGGGAAGGTTGCAAACAAAGTGTAAAAATTTTCCCTCTAGAATAATGCAGTTGCATACACTCTTGGAATCTCCCTCTACTGGACTCAGGGCTGTGGGGTTCTCCTGTAGCAAGGATTGCAGGCGTTTATAATAGGGATGAGAGTTGCAAGGAATCCTCTGCTTACTATTTTCCCACAATGTGTGGTCTCTCTTGGCTCCAAGCTGATCCATGCCAGCTGCTTCACTTCCCTTTGTATACTGCCACCCTGAGTTTCTGTATCTCAGAAAGTCTTTGTCATATTATGGCTGAATTCCAGTATTCTCCCTTAGATACTCTAATACAAATATATATGTAGTTATATATTCATTGTTTTGGTCCTTCTTTATAGAGGTGAGCACTGGGCACCTCTAGTTAACCATATTGAAGATGCTCTCTTTTTTCTCTGCCTACCTTTATTATGGTATCTGCATTGAAAATAACAAATTATAAGCACAATTTATTCTAGGGGTAATTGATAAAATTGTAGAGAAGACTAGGAAGAAATATTACATTTTTATTCTTTAATTATTTACAAAGTACTTATGTCATCTGTTCCAGGAAAAACAATTTAATTCCCTCATTAAAAAAATACTCTAACGTTTATATTAAATACAAAGATACTTAAATCCTTTAAGATTCTTTTTTTGATATTCCCCTTTCTCTTTTTTTCTTTGACAGCATCTCCATGTTTTCTCTGATGTTCCATTGCTATAGTTATGGGAATCCATTTCATTATTATGGTAACAATATGGAGTGCCATATTCATAAATTGTGAGTTATAGCAAAAATAAATTGCGACATTGTTGATATAACAGTTGCAATGTATTACTTTCATTAGTATTCAGACACACAGAAATATAAACTATTAATAGTAATATTGAATGTGTCCTTATATTTTTGCTGCTAGTCTAGAAATTTCTAAACAATATTTCCTTAGATTATAAGTTCCTATCAACACAAATCTTTTTAATACATGTGATTATTTTAATAGCATTATTCAACCAAGGAGTTCCAATATCCTTGAAACATAAGTGAATATTTTTTAGCATTTTAAAGTACAAATCATGTATATATACACATACACACTAAGATTTAGGTAACTATCCAATGGTGTTAAAAAAAAGTACAAAAGAATTATTAATTCTAGCCCATAATTCACTGTAGATTTTGTATTTCTTGTAACAATGAAGGAGTAATTGTAAAAAGTAAAAGATATTTAGGTTTGGCATTACTTTGTCTATGAATGTGTAAAAATATGTTTTCTAGTATGACCATATGGCTTAACGATCTGAAATTTTAGAATTGGAATGAAAAAGGCATTTATTAATAATTTGCTTAGACAAAATCTGCTGTAATATTTAGACATAACAAATTAATAATATATTCTCCCTTTTCAGAAAGTTTCTGTGGCCCATGTCCTAAAAACTAGATATGTAATAGGAATAACTGCTATCAATTTTTTGATGAGAAAAAAATTGGTATGAGAGTCAGACTTCTTATATGTGTCAAAATTCCAGTCTCCTGAAGATATACAACAGAGTGGACCAGGTAGAGTATTTGTTTTAATTCTATATTCTATATTTAAATCTAACATATGAGACAACTCACTGGAGTATGAATCTTTAACATAAGACAGGTACTAAGACTTAGTCCAATACCCACCCCAAATTTTTCCTCATTAAAAATAAATAAGCACAGAAATTGCAGATATTGTGTATGTGTTGCTTAGGTGGGAATAAAATGCTAGTTAGGGGAGAGAATCCATTTATTTTCAAGTAAGGGAAAAAAATGACTAAATGGTTGTGGCCTTGTAATTCACTAAAATCATGAGCAATAGTTTCATTTGTAGTGTGCTTTTGATTTCAAACATGATTTCCTTAAATTGGTGAAGTCATATCATTGGATGGGACTAGTACTAATTTCAACAAATGGATTCTGGCAGTGGGAAGATGGCATCATTCCCTCATCTAACCAGTAAGTCTGTGGCCCAATGGGTCTCTAGTTTTGTATTTTTTCCTCAGCTACCTATATGATTACTCTGATCACTCATTTCACACCATCCCAGGACATTCCCTCCCACATTCTATAAAATTTAGCAAAAAGTGCTTAGGCCCTAAATTTAGGAGAACATGGTATTGGTTGCAGGGCAGCCAGGACAAATAATAATGAGTAACACAAGTTGTAAACTATATGATAAGTACTGTGGAAGGTGGATCTAATACTATGTCCATTCTACGAATAAGGCGACTGAAGCAGAGAGGATAAGTATCACATGTATTCTTTTTTTAATTTCTTACTAGATTTGTTGAGATATAACTTACACACAATAAACTGTACATATATAAAGTATAACATCTTATAAATTTTGACAAATATATGCACTCATGAAACCACTAATAACATTAAAATAACTGATATGTTAATTGTGTGGAAAACTTTCTGCCTGAACTTTTGTGATCCCTCCTCTGTGCCTCTCCCTCCATAACTCTTTTTGGTTCCCAGGAAGCTAGTCCATTTTCTGTCAATTTAGATAAATTTGCAATTCATGGAATTTAATATAAATGGAGTCTCAAGGTATGTATTATTTTTATGTTTGTTTTTTTGCTCAGCAAAATTATTTTGAGATTCAGCAATCTCACTGAATTAATAAAGAGTTAGATTATTTTTATTTCTGAGAGGTACATGATTGTGGATGTAGCACAGATTATTTCTCCTTTCATTTGTTGATGTACATTTAGGTAGTTCCAAGTTGTTGATTGTTACAAATAAAGCTGCTTGTAGAAAAGTGTGAGATGATAAAACTCAATAAATAATAAAGCTGTTTGCTGTGAACACTTGTGTACAAGTCTTCATATGAACAAACACGTTCCTTTCTCTTACACTAATATCTAGAAGCAGAATGGCTGAATCATATGATATGTATACATTTAACTTTTTTAGAAGTATCAAACTGTTATCTAAAGTGGTTGTGAAATTTTACAAATTTTACATTACCTCCAGCAGTATATAAAAGAAAAACTGAGTGGGCAGATACCCCACATCCTGGTCAACACTTGTTTTGATTAGCCTCTTAAATTTTAGACACACTAATAATTATGTATTGGTATATCATTATGGTATAAACTCTCATCTCCCTAATGATGAATAATGTTGAATATAATTAGTTGTGCTTATTTTACATTCATTTAAAATGTCTCTATTTTACTGATCTGCTTTGAACCTTATGATTTACTATTTTCTTACTCTGGGTTAAGTTTTCTTTTTTCTAGTCTCTTACAGTGAAAGCTGAGATACAAATTTGAAACTTTTCTTCTTTTCTAATAAAAGTTTTTGTGCTACTAATAAATGAGATGATTTGGCAATACCCACATATATAAAAATACTGTCTTCATTTGCATTCAGTTAAAAATAGCTTCTAATTTTCCTTTTGCATATTGATCATTTACAAACAAACAAACAAACAAAAAATTCAGCCAACCAAAAATATCATTCCTGGAAAAACTGTCCTTTAAAATTAAGGTCAGATGTGTAGATTGCCAATATTTTCTTCCATTCTGTAGTTTGTCTATTTGCTCTGTTGATTATTTCCTTAGCTGTACAGAAGCTTTTTAATTTGATCAAGTCCCATTTGTTGTTGTTATTGCTGCTGTAATTGCCTATGGGGACTTAGTCATAAACTTTTTGCCTAGACTGAGATCTAGAAGAGTTTTTACAACATTTTCTTCTAGAATTTTTATAATTTCATGCCTTACATTTAAGTCTTTTATCCACCTTGAATAATTTTTTTGTATGATGAGAGATAGGGGTCCTGTTTTATTCTTCTGCATGTGGCTATCCAATTTTCCCAGCACCATTTATTGAATAAGACTTCATTTCCCTAGTGTGCATCATTGTCTGCTGTATCAAAGATCAGTTAGCTGTAGGTAGATGGTTTTATATCTGGGTTCTCTATTCTGTTTCATTGATCTAGGTCCCTAGTTTTGTACCACCACATGCTGTTTTGATTACTATAGCCTTGTAATATAGTTTGAAGTCAGGTAATGTGTTGCCCACAGCTTTATTCTTTTTGCTTAGGATTGCTTTGGCAATCTGGTTCCAAATGAAGCATAGAATTATTTTTTCTAGATCTGTGAAATATGTTGTTGGTATTTTGATGGGGGTTGCATTGAATCTATAAATCACTTTGGGCAGTATGGAGATTTCAACAATATTGATTCTACCGACCCATGAGCAGGATATGTTTCCCCATTTGTTTGTGTCATCTGCAATTACTTTTCTCAGTGTTTCATAGTTCTTGTCGAGATCCTTCACCTTCTTGGTTAAAGTATATTCGTAGGTATTTCATTTTATTTATGACTATTGTGAATGGTATTAAGTCTTTGATTCAACTCTCAGCCTAACTGTAATTGGTATACATAGAAATGCTACCGATTTGTGTACATTGATTTTATATCCTGAGACTTTTCTGAACTTATTTATCACTTCCAGGAGTCTCCTGGAATCTTTCAAAAGTAACTCAAGAATGGAAAAACAAGCACCACATGTACTTTCTAACACATTGGAACTCACTGATGGGCACTCAAGTGCAGAGAGTAGTAAAAATCTTAAATAATCAAGCAGAGGGAGTAGGAAGGAGGGGAGGAGCAAAAACCCACCTAACATACACAATGACCACTATTTGAGTGATGGGAACCTTTACAGCCCTGACTCAAACCATGTATCAAAAACATTTGTACCCCTTAATATTCTGAAATTTAAAAAAATTAAAAAAGAAGGATATGCAAATATATTCATACAAATAGCAAAGCTGGGATTATTTGTAAAATTTGATATGGTAATATGATTAAAATATTTTACTCCAGAAAAAAAAATGAAGGCCAGATAAAAACTTTCCTAGTTATACAATAACTAAGGAAGTTTGTTACCATTAGACCTAGCCAGAAGAAGTGCTAAAGGAAGTTCAAGTTGAATTAAAAGTATGATAAAAAGCAACATGAATGCATATGAAACAATAAATCTCACCATCGAAGGTAAATATGTAGACAAATACACAATAATGTGATACTGTAAAGGTTGCATGTAAATCACTTTTAGCACAAGTATTAAAGATGAAAGACAAAAGTATTACGAATAACTATAATGTCAAAAATTGGTTATTGGATACAAATATAAAATAAACTGAATTCTGAAATCAATGCCATAAAGTGAGAGAGCGGACTAAAATGTAGAGATTTGTATGTGATTGATTTTGAGTTATTATCAGGTAAAATGTACTGTTATTACAATAAGTAGTTTTATGCAAGCCTCATGATAACAAAAAAAAAAAATCTATAGTAAATACATGCAAAAAGGATAAGGAGAAAGAATCACAGTATATAATTACAAAAAAAAAAAAAAATTACCAAATCACAAAGGAAGACAGCAAGACAGGAAGAAAGGAACAAATAAATACAAAAGATTAAAAAAAACAACAACAACCAATAATTAACAGATTGGCAATAGTAAGTCCTTTTCTATCAAGAGTTACTTTAAATTTAAAGGGATTAAACTCACTTATCAAAACACATTGGGTGAATGAATGGATAAAATAAAACAAACAAGATTCAACTATATGATGCATACAAGAGAGGCACTTTAGAGTTAATGATCCCATGCCAATGGTAACCATTACATAGTAATAAAATGGCCAATTCAACAGGAAGCTATATCAATTATAAATATATTAATATTACCTACTATTAGAACACAAATATATAAAGCAAATATTGACAGATATGAAGGAAGAAATAGATAGCATCACAATAATAGAAGGAAACTATAAGACCCCCTTTCAATAAAAGACAGATAAATTAGACAGGAAATCAATAAGGAAACAGTAGACTTAACACTACAGACCAAATGGCCCTAACAGACACATACTGAACATCCTCCCAAAAGTAGCAGAGAACACACGCTTCTCAAGTGTACATGACACATTCTCCAAGACAGATTATATGCTAGGTCACAAAAAAGTCTTAATAAATTTAAGAGGATTGAAATCATTTCAATACCACAATGGAATGAAACTAGAATTCAATAGTAGAAGGAAAATGGAAACGTTCACAAATACATGGAAATTAAACAGCATACTTTTGAATAAACATTGGGTCAAAGAGAAAATCAAAATGAAAATCAGAAAATATCTCAAGATAGATAAAGCATGATATGTCAAAACTTATGGGATACAGACAGATCAGTACTAAGAGGGAATTGTGTAGCTCTACATGCCAATATTAAAAAAGAAAAAAGACTTCACATAAACAAGTTAACATTATACTTCAAGGTACTAGAAAAAGCAGAACAAATTAAGCATAAAGGTAGGTGAAGGAAAGAAATAATAAAGATTAATGCAGAAATAAATGAAATAGAGAATAGAAAAGCAACAGGGAAAAAAAGAACTAAGAAAGCTCAGTTGGTTCTACAAGTTCAATTCAATCTCCCTTAAAATGCCAATGCCATTTTTACAGAAATAGAAAATACATTTCTAAAATTCACATGGAACCACAAAAGACACCAAAGAGCCAAAGCCATGTTGAGCAAGAGTTACAAAGCTGGAGGCATCACAATTCCTGATTCCAAAATATTTTGCAAAGTTAGAATAATCACAACTGTTTGATAGTGGATTAAAAACAGACATATAGACCAGTGGACTAGAATAGAGAGCACAGAAAAAACCCACACATATATGTTCAACTGATCTTCAATAAGAGTGCCAAAATACACAATGGGGAAAAAAGTAAAGCCTGTATAATAAATAGTGATGGGGAAACAGGATATCCACATGCAAAAGAATAAAATTGGATACTTATCTGACTCTATACAGAAAAATGATCTCAAAATGGATAAAATTCTTAAATGTAAGACCTGAACCCCTAAGACTCCAAGAAGAAAACATAGTGAAAAAATCTCTGGACATTGATCTTGGCAATTTTTTGCATGTGACACTAAAGCCCAGACAACAACAGCAAAAATACACAGTGAAATTATGTGAAATTAAAATCTTCTGCACAGCAAAGGAAACAATCAATAAAGTGAAAAGGAAACCTACAGAATAGGAGAAATATTTGTAAATCATATATTTGATAAAGGATTACTATCCAAAATATATTAATATAAGTAACACAGATCAAAAACAAAAACACTGATAACCCAATTTAAAAATGAGCTAATGAACTCCAGTGAGAATGGCCTTTATCAAAAAGTCCCAAAACAACACATGTTGGCATGGACGCAGAGAGACAGGAACACTCATACGCTGCTGGTGGGACTGCAAACTAGTGCAACCCCTGTGGAAAGCATTATGGAGATACCTTAAACAGATTCAAGTAAACCTACCATTCGATCCAGCAATTCCATATTGGGCATCTACCCAAAGGAACAAAAGTCATTCTATGACAAAGACACCTGTACCCGAATGTTTATAGCATCACAATTCACAATTGCAAAGATGTGGAAACAACCCAAATGCCCATCAATTCATGAATGGATTAGTAAATTGTGGTATATGTATACCATGGAGTATTACTCAGCTATAAGAAATAACGGTGATATGACGTCTCTTTGGTTCTCCTGGAGAGAGTTGGAACCCATTCTATTAAGTGAAGTATCCCAAGAATGGAAAAACAAGCATCACAAGTACTCACCAGCAAATTGGTTTCCCTGATCATCACCTAAATGCACATTTGGGAATTATACCAGTTGGATATCAGAGTGAGGTGGGGGGGTGGGGGGAGGGGAAATGTGTATGCCTACATGATGAGTGTGATGCGTACTGTCTGGGGAATGGGCACGCTTGGAGCTCTGACTCGGGGGAATGGGTGGTACATGGGCAACATATGTAACCTGAACTTTTGTACCCCCATAATAAGCTGAAATAAAAAAAAAAAAAAAACACACACACACACACACAAAAATGAGCTAATGACTTGATTAGAAATTTTTCCAGAGAATGCATGGAAAAGGTAAATAAATATATAAAAAGGCTCTTAACATCACTAATCATCAGGGAAATGAAAATCAAAACCACAGTGGGATATCATCTCACATTCGTTATTATACATTGTCTATCATTTAAAACAAAACAAAACAAAAACCCAAAACCAAAAGAGAACAAATGTTGGCAAGGATGTGGAGAAAAAGGAGCTCTTGTACACTGTTGGAGGGAATGTAAATTTGTGCAGCCATTATAGAAAACAGTACGGAGATTCTTCAAAAACTAAAAATAAAACTAGTATATAATACAACGAAGTCACTCCTGAGTATATCTCTAAAGGAACTAAAATCCAAATCTCAGGGAACTGCACTCCTGTGTTTTTTGCAGCATAATTCACAGTAGCCAAGACATGGAAGCAATCGATGTAGAATGAATAAAGAAAATATGGTCTATACTTGCAATGAAATATTATTCAGCTTGTCCAGCCAACACTACTATTTTTAGAGTTTTTTTTTTTTTTTTCATTTTGTGTTTTTCTTAGCATTTCTCAAATAAAAGTGAAAAATACCTTAAAAGTTGAGACAGAGATCGAGGTGTTCCTGGGGCAATGAGCGGGAGGCAGAGCGGAGGACAATGATCTGAAGGGAGAGGCGGAGACTGAACAGCCCGGGCGAAGGGGAGCACGGGCGACTCTGACAGAGGGGAAAGTTTGTGATTTATCCTCACTGATGAATGAAGAGGCTGCCTGGGAGAACACAGACAATGAGGAGAGGGAAAGTGAGCTGTGATGGGACAATGATTTAATTCATAAGAAAAATAAGTGGGAGAGGCTAAAGGAGAATGAAGTCAATAGCACGGTTCTGAGTCATCAGATACATACTGACAAGAGCCAAATTTGGAAGTTTAGAGTAAGGCAATTTCTTTAGTACCCACAAGCTAATGACTTCCAAATTACATAACTTATTATCATACCAAACCAGACTATATTATACTATGTTATGCTGTACTAAACAAAATGTAAACACTCTACAGTGGGTTCTGAGATAGGATACCACTAAGGATTATTAATTGTAATTTAACTGGTAAAGCTAAAAATATAATTTCTATCCTGACAAATCTACATGCTTTTCTCTGTATCTATGTATTGTTTTCCACGTAATCTCTAGTATAACATGCAATTTGGTTCAGTTTTTTTTTTTTTTCCTTTAATGATCCAAACTTGATACGGGGAGGTTCTCATTATGCAATATTTAAATTTAATATTCATCTCATTCATTTTCAATTGAAATATCTATGACTTGTGAAATATCTTTCAAAGTAACAAAAGTCACAGCAGCACTTGCAGCCCTTTTAGGTGTTTTGTAGGGAAGAGAAACTTGAAATGAGCATTTACATGAGAACTTCCTTTGTAGTTTTTCACAGACTCTAATTAGCAAAGTATCATACATCATTATTAGATTTTTTTATAATCTAAAGTTTTGCCTGTGGGTTCTTATACCAGACAGTCAGCTGTACAATAGTAGTAACTCCATTCTGCAATAATTTTACATTGTTTCCCAACTACAATTCTCCTACAAAATTTTCAATTTTATTTTTCAAGTAGGTGAGTATAATTGTTTTCACTTACCTCCTTCTTTCAAAAAGTTTGAAATGACTCTTGGATATTGATTTTAAGTGTCAACTCAGAATGCATTAAATCATAGCTTAGAGAGAAAATAATTTTTTAAAAAATATGACATATGTTCATTTTATAAATAGTAGTGTGAGCATGAATCCAGCTATCCCTTTTATTTTGTTTCTTTTGTCTGGAATCTTCTTGTTTTATCTTTCCAAATGTCTAGCCTCTTTTTCCGAATTAAGCTATTAAATACAGCGTTATTTTCTCATTACCTTGAACTGTTGGATCAGTAAGTGCATATATGTTTTGGGTTTTGATACATACTGACAAATTTCTTTCTGGTCAGGTAGTTTTGATCTATAGATTGTCAGAAGCTTATGTGAATGATGGCTGTTGTCCTTTCCTGCACATTGTCCAAATCCATGTAATTACATTTTGCTTACAAATATTTACTTATAGGTAAACAATCAGTAATAATTTAGCTTGTAATCACATTTTATTTAGAAATATTTGCTGATTTTACAGGTAGAATATCAATATTTTTGTATTTCTTTGGGTAATAATGAAATAAAGCCTTTTAATACACTTATTGGTAATAAAAATCTTTTTATCTTTTCAACAAATTGATACATCTGTAGTTCAATCTGACTTTTCCCTCATCAGTTTGTAGCTAGAAAGTTATAATTATGTACGTGTACTTTGTTTTAGATCTTTCATTGTCCTATTGTTTACATTTCATATTTTGGTTTATCTGAAATGTAATGCTCCAATTTTGAATTAGTTTTCCATATTATTCTATCACCATGCTACTTGTTATGAATACTTTTTTTTTATTTGAGCATATTATGGGGGTACAAATGTTTAGGTTATGTATATTGCCCTTGCCCCACCCGAGTCAGAGATTAATAGCAATGACTATTTTCATTTTTTCTCTGCTACAAAAATAGGTTAATTATCCCAAATATTTAGACAGAAATATTCTTACTATCCCACCATGCCATTAAATTACCCAGCATATCGGCCGGTGCAGTGGCTCATGCCTGTAATCCTAGCACTCTGGGAAGCCAAGGCGGGTGGATCATTTGAGCTCAGGAGTTCGAGACCAGCCTGAGCAAAAGCAAGACCCCGTCTCTACTAAAAAAAAGTAGAAAGAAATTATATGGACAACTAAAAATATATAGAAAAAAATTAGCCGGGCATGGTGGCGCATGCCTGTAGTCCCAGCTACACGGGAGGCTGAGGCAGTTGGATTGCTTGAGCCCAGGAGTTTGAGGTTGCTGTGAGCTAGGCTGATGCCATGGCACTCTAGCCTGGGACAACACAGTGAGACTCTGTCTAAAAAAAAAAAAAAAAAAAAATTACCCAGCATATCTATTGGTGGAAATATGAATTGGCCAAAGTTGTTTTCAAAAAACAACTTGACCAATGTAAAAAAATCCTTAAATTTTTCTTTTTTATTTCAGGTTTTTTTTTTCTGGAAATTAATTCTTTGGGAATAATCATGGATATAGACAAAGTCTTATGTATAGATTTATTTGTCATCCACTATTTTTAAACGTTCAAAATTTTAACTTTAAGATTTTTGACATGTTCTTAATTTTCAATAAAATAGAAACTAATACAAACCTTTCAAAACTCTATCCATATTTAACTGATGCAAGCACAGCATATTACAAATTTATTGCTTTGCTGTACATATCAAGAATATTTTTTATATGAGACAATTAATGTTGTTCTATTATATAGATGTACCATAACTTATTTAACAACTCCCTTAAACATGACCATTTCTATTAGTCTTTTTGTTTTGTTTTGTTTTTCCAGTATATCTAAGAAAAGAAAAATTGAAAAAACCCTGTGCTACATAACTTTGAATATGTTTTAGTACTTACATATGATAAATTATTTAAAATGAAAAGTGAAAAGTATGCATATTTTGTTCTAATAAATATTGAAAAATAATTCTCTATTCACAGTAATTTGTCAATACAAAAAATTATCCATTGCTTAAAATATTTAGTGTTCTCACAGGTGAAAATTGTTCCAGTATTTTGATTTTTATTTATATATTTCTAAGTGAATATTTCATATTTTTATTGGATTTTGTGAATATTTGCTTATCTCCCTTCTTCATTTTTGGTAGTTTATTGGTGTTGTATCATTAATTTAGATGGTCTACGTGTGTGACTCTGTACATGTGTGGGTGGGGATGTGTAAGGAAATGTGTTCTGTTTAGGTAGAAAAAAGATGGTAGGCTAGGAGACTGAGAGATACATGGTTACTTTACAAACATAGAATACTTTTTTAGTTCCTAAACAAGAGGAGTTTCCCCTTATTTATGACAGAATTCAACAAATAATAATTTCAGTGATAAAATAAGCTTTATATCAACCTAGTTTGAAATAAAGATACTATTAGAGAATAAGTTTTACTTAATATGCTTACATTTTCTAGAATGTTCCTGTGATCTTTTTTTAAAACAAGTGGATAGTATTTGAAAATAGTTTCTGTTCTTTCCAGACAAGCCAAAACCTGGCCAAAGAGCCATGCTACCTGTGTGAACTGAATTCTTATCTTCTAAAGACAGATGTTGAGAAAGCATTGGTACAAAAGCAGACAGACACTTCTACTTTTGTGTTAGAACCATAACTATATTTGGTTTGGAATCATCAGTATGTAAGTCTCCCTTTAATCTAGTCACTTTGCTGGCATTTTAAAATTTTCAGATTTTTAAAAATTTATACCAATCTGTTAGATTTGAAATGATATGTCATTATATAATGAGAACTTTTCCTAACTACAATGAAACTGAGCACCTTTTCACATACTAATCATACCTTGTAGCTTCCATAGCAACCCTTCTTCAAGTCCTTGTTCTATGGCTTGGGGTCCATAAGACTGGATGGTCATCCTGTCGCGTTGCTTCTTGAGAACTTCTGCAGGGCATTCACTCTGCTGGGTATTTGCGTAGGACACAAATATTTTCACGTTCTTTTCTTATTCTGAGAGGCCTTGCTGTCATTTTACAAAGGCTGATCAGCCCTCAACCCATTAGATTCTGGCATTAAACACAGTGAAAAACAGATGGACTGTTTGGAGTTCTGACCACTGGGTTGACTTTTCTTTTTAATTCCCCACTTTCTTACAGGGCCTTCTCTAACACAGCAGAGGTACATTTAAAACCCGTGTTGGTAATTTGTACAGACCTGTGTGCAAACCAGTTCAAGACTTTTTCTGTCTTAACTTGTCCTAGGTAAGTGAGCCAATCTTGTCTCTGAGAGTTACCCCCTGGTCCATGACACACTGGGGATATCATAGAATATAATAGAATCCAGAGTATCCATAATGTAGCATTCAAGGTCTAAAATGCAAATGAACATTATTAGAAAGACTTGTTGATGACCCAAAAAATGTAACTATATCGCTTTCCTGTGTCTGCTGTAACAAATTACCAAAAACTTGGCAGCTTTACATAACATAAATTTATTCTTTCCCAGTTCTGAAGGCCAGAAGTGCAAAATTACTATCACTAGACTGAAACAAAGGTGTCATAAGGGCCATACTCCTTCCTGAAGCTTTAGGGGAGATTCCTGTCCTTGTTTCTTCCAGTGCCTGGTGACTGTCAGTATTCTTTGGCTTGTGGCTGTATCACTTTAAGTTTCAAGGCCAATAACTTCCAATCTCTCTCTTCTTCATCTTCACATTTTCTACTCTGTATATCACAGAAGGATTTTGATTTTTTCCAATGCTTTTTTCTAATCAATTGAGATAATCATATGGTTTTTATCTTTTAATCTGTTTATGGTGTATTACATTAACTGATTGTCATATATTGTAATATCCTTGTATTTAACAAAGAAAGCCTACTAGGTTATGATGTCTAATTCCTTAAATATGCTATTGGAGCAACAAAGAAAATAAAGCACCTAGGAATATATTTAACTAAGGAGGTAAAAGACCTCTACAGGGAGAACTATGAAACACTGAGGAAGGAAATTGCAGAGCACGTAAACAGGTGGAAAACCTACCATGCTCGTGGATCAGAAGAATCAACATTGTTAAAATGTCTATGCTATCCAAAGTGATCTACAGATTCAATGCAAGCCCTATTAAATTACCAACATCATTTTTCACAGATATAGAAAAAATAATTTTACGCTTTGTGTGGAACCAGAGAAGACCCCGTTTAGCAAAAGCAATTTTAGGCGACAAGAACAAAATGGGAGGTATTAATTTACCAGACTTCAAACTATACTACAAGGCTGTGGTTATTAAAACAGCTTTGTATTGACATAAGAACAGGGACACAGACCAATGGAACAGAACTGAGAATCCAGATATAAAACCATCCTCGTATAGCGATCTCATCTTTGACAAAGCAGACAAAAACATACTCTGGGGAAAAGAATCCTTATTCAATAAATGGTGCTGGGAAAACTGGATAGCCACATGTAGAAGACTGAAACAGGACCCACACCTTTCACTTCTCACAAAAATCAAATCATGGTAGATAACAGACTTAAACTTAAGGTCCGAAACTATTAGAATTCTAGAAGAAAATGTGGGAAAAACTCTTATAGACATTGGCCTAGGCAAAGAATTTATGAATAAGACCCCAAAGGCAATCACAGCATCAACAAAAATAAATAAATGGGACCTGATTAAATTAAAAAGCTTCTTCACAGCCAGAGAAACTGTTACGAGAGCAAACAGACAACCTACAGAATGGGAAAAAATTTTCGCAGGCTACACATCTGATAAAGGACTGATAACTAGAATCTACTTAGAACGCAGGAAAATCAGCAAGAAAAAAATCAAGCAACCCTATCAAATAGTGGGCAAAGGACATAAACAGAAAATTTTCAAAAGAAGACAGAAGAATGGCCAACAAACATCTGAAAAAATCCTCAACATCTCTAAACATCAGGGAAATGCAAATCAAAACCACAATGTGATATCACTTAACTCCAGTGAGAATGACCTTTATCAAAAAGTCCCATAACAATACATGTTGGCATGGATGTGGAGAGACAGGAACACTCATACACTGCTGGTGGGACTGAAAACTAGTGCAACCCTTGTGGAAAGGGAGATATGGAGATACCTTAAACAGGTACAAGTAGACCTACCATTTGATCCAGCAATCCCATTATTGGGCATCTACCCAAAAGAACAAAAGACATTATATAAAAAAGACACCTGCACCCGAATGTTTACAGCAGCACAATTCACAATTGCAAAGATGTAGAAACAACCCAATTGCCCATCAATACATGAGTGGATTAATAAAATGTGGTATATGTATACCATGGAGTACTACTCAGCTATAAGAAATAATGGGGATATATCATCTCTTATGTTTTCCTGGATAGAGCTGGAACCCATTCTACTAAGTGAAGTATCTCAAGAATGGAAAAATAAGCACCACATGTTCTCACCATCAAATTGGTTTCACTGATCATCACCTAAGAGGACATTTAGGAATAACATTAATTGGGGCCAGGCGCGGTGGCTCATGCCTGTAATCCTAGCACTCTGGGAGGCCGAGGTGGGTGGATCATTTGAGCTCAGGAGTTCGAGACCAGCCCGAGCAAGAGCGAGACCCCGTCTCTACTAAAAATAGAAAGAAATGATCTGGCCAACTAAAAAATATATATAGAAAAAATGAGCTGGGCATGGTGGCGCATGCCTGTAGTCCCAGCTACCCGGGAGGCTGAGGCAGTAGGATCGCTTAAGCCCAGGAGTTTGAGGTTGCTGTGAGCTAGGTTGATGCCACGGCACTCACTTTAGCCCGGGCAACAAAGCGAGACTCTGTCTCAAAAAAAAAAAAAAAAAAAAAAAAAAACATTAATTGGGTGTTGGGCAGATGTGTGTTGGGGGCAGAGGATGGGTGTATACATACATAATGAGTGCTATGTGCACCGTCTAGGGGATGGACACTCTTGAAGCTCTGACTCGGGGGCGGGGGGGTGGGGGAGCCAAGGGCAATATACGTAACCTAAACTTTTGTACCCCCATAATATGCTGAAATAAAAAGAATAATAAAATAAAATAAATAAAAATAAATAAATATGCTATTGGATTCTGCATTCTAGTATTTTGTTAAGAATGTTTCCATCAATATTCATTGCAGATGTTGATCTGTAGTTTCCTTTCATGTAGCATCATTGCCTTGTTTTGAGATCAGTGTAAAGCTAGTCTATAGTCTATATGTGTTTAGATAAACAAATACTTAACATTGTGATATAATTTCCTACAATATTCAATATAGTATCAAGCTGTACAGGTTTGAAGTCTAGGAGAAACAGGCTATATGATATAACCTAGGTGTATAGTAGGCTATACCATCTAGGGTCATATAAGTACACTCTGTTATGTTCACCTAATTATGAAATAGCCTAAGGATGCATGTCTTAGAGTGTATCCCTGTTGTTAAGTGAGGCATGACTATACAACATTATTTAGTTCAAAACACCAAGTGGATGTTGCTAGGAATAATAGATATAAGCATCACAAATTTAAAAAGAGAACATTAGTGAATGTTATGTTATCTGTCATCTTTAATGAATGGTATTGTTTTAATTTTATAATGGTACTAATAGAAAAGTTTATTAATTTAAGTTATAGAAATATAATTAATATGTAAACATAATTTATCTCTAAAGCTAGAAATACATATTCATGTACACAATCATATATCAATATGATTTATTAATTTTGTTTATGAAATCATGCTAGAATAAAATAAACACAAATAAGTACATAGCTAACCAACATTAGCCATTCTCTTAGAAGGCTCAAATACTAGTTCAGATTCCCAAAACATACATATGGATTTAAAATCCACTTTTCTAGATTTTAGAAAGCTTTAGATTAGGTTTTTCTGAACCAACTCTTTACTGGGTTGCATGGAAGTGAATATCCTTGGGGTTACAGAAAACAAATGTTCCCCCGTTTCAGATATTATAAGGTGAGAAATGATGAAAAGATTTTCATTTGATACAAACAAGATAATTTAAATTTTTCTTCTTGATTCTTATGTGTCCTTTAACTTTTCTGTTAATTGTGTATATTTTTTTGTTCTCGCCATTTTTACTTGGGGGAAATATTTTGAATTACTTTACTCCTCCCAATTAGTTTAACTTAGGCTTTAATCATTTACATCAAATATTCCTATTAAAATACAGACAATTATTCATGATGAAGAATGAATCAATGAACATTATGATGAACAGTTATTTAATATTTTAATCTCTAGCATGCTAATATATTTAAAAAATGATTAAAGTTTTATCCTTCTCAGAGACATTTATTTTTGTTATGGGAAATCTGAACATTAAGTCATTTGTTTAACAAATAAAATTAAATGCAGAAATATAAGAACTAACAGGAGAATTCAGGAAGATAACTTTGTCAATGATGGATACTGTGTCATCTACAATAACTTGAAATGGTAGTAATTTCTCAGAGTAATTAATGACAAATATCACTAAATATCTATTGATAATGTTCCTATGAGTTTTAGAATTTTTTCCATCAAAGTGGAAGGGACATAATAAGAATATGAAAAAAAAGATGTAATGTTAGGATTTAGCGATCTAGTCTACAAGTGAGTCTTAAACATCTAAGACACTCTTAAGACTGAATTTGACACATTTATGATTGAAATGAAAAAAAGTTACCTACATGGGTGGTCAAGTCCTTTCTCCCCCTATATCTTGTAGAATATGAAAGCAGCTTCTCAGAGACAATTAAAATGGACAAACTGACACACTACCTTGTCCTTGAAATAGGAACCGAAAATTTCCTATATTTTGGAGGTGTGTGATGAGATAAACTGATTTCAAAGTAGCCCATGTGTGAGCATTTCCTGTTCAGACCTTTTGTGGCACATTCATTAGAAATCTACTTTTTCCACTCTTGCCTCACTCTGAGCCTTCACAGGGCACTCTCTGTAGATCACAGACATTGTTTGTTACTCTCCTGGGTCGATGCCTTTAAATTTCGCCTTTTATTTCCCAGCTACTGCAGGCCTTTGAATGAGAGTAACCTGGCCTCTGCACTAAAGGATGCAGGACTTTTCTGGGGACAGAAGGTATGTGTTGCTACTCTCTCTCTACTAGCTTACCTCATTTAGTGGAAGATTCCAAGTACTAGGTGTGGAATTTTACTAGGTAAAATTAATCTACACAAAAATCAAAGTAGCTATTGATTTCTTTATTTGAAAATTTCAGCGTAAAATTCTGAAATGTGAAATATGTTGAAGAATTTCCTAAGTATGAAAATTGTCGCCTGTGGAGACCTAGTCAAGAGCCTTTACATATTTCTGGGTTAGTTAGCAAGTATAATTTAAGTGAATCCCCTAAACTTGATGACAATGAACAAGTAATTTTGGTTCAACAATCATTAGATTGTGTATTATTGAAAATAACATAATAATTTATAATTAGCCCAGCCATTATAAAATATTATTAAAAGGAATTACTTTAATGATGAAAGCCAAACATAATTGCTCAGAAAATTTTATTAAAAGAAAGAATTTTTTATTTTTAATTAAAATCAGGGTAAGGTATTAATAAATTTCATAAAATGCTGAATTTAGTTATAAACAATGAAAAGATCTTTAAAAAATTTATCAGATATTACAAAAAAATGTACCATACTCATATAAAAGACTGAATTATGATTTATTTTCTATGGTTTAACTGACACAATCAGAAACAATAACATAGCAAGTTTAAATAAAATAAACATTAAAATAGCTAATATTTATAGAGAATTTTGGGTGCCAGTTTGAATGGTAGAAGTTCTTTAAGGCATTATACTTTATATGTTCTCACTCCTACTTTAGATTAACAGATTAGATTATTGGATACTAAGTAACTTTTTAAAGGTCACACATTGTGAATTGCAAAGCCAAAATTAATTCTAGATCTCACTAACTCCAAAGCCCATTGCAAAAGTATTACATTACATTATATGAATTATTACAAATACCTACACAACTAAAGTGACCTTGATTGATGGTGACCAACATATCTCTCTGGACTTGTGAAACAAAAATGTTCTTCCATAAATGGTCTACATTTTTATTTATAATTTTATGATTTTATATTTTAGCAATCAAATCAATTGCCAATACTTCCATAAAAAAGAATTTAAAACTTTTTGTAGTGTTTCTAATACTGTTTAGGTTATCATAAGTTTGTGTAATGTACATTTTCTAATACATAAAATATTCTAAATATTTTTTCTCAGAACCTTTCAACCATTCAAACAAAAGACTACTTAGTAACCCCGAATCAATTTTAAGAAATAAGTGTAAACAACAAAATAAAAGTAATTTAGTGCAAAGAATAATATATATGTCAACTTTCCTATTCTCCATTTTAAGATCACTCAGTCTTTAACCATTATTGGCTTTCAAAGTTGTGATAAATCAGTGGATAAGTTTTTCTAATACATTTAATTTTCGATACAGGTATTGTATTGATGTTAAAATAGCTTTCAAAACAGACTTTAAGAAATATATTTTTATCCATGGACTTCTTTATTCCTCATTAATGAATTGCTTGTCTTTATTCCAGCAATAATGTTTAGACAAATGTAGAAAATCTTCTTAAAAATGTTTTTCCCTAAGACACTTGTTTAAGCTCTAAGGAAATTAGAGAGAGAACTTTAGAGCCTTCAATGCAAAATGAGAACCAATACCCACTCTCCACCTCATCCATTTTGAGTACCTGAGGAATCTTGTCATTATACAAACCACTTGTTAATTTCTTAATTTCAGGTATCATAGAGCACAGTCCCTGACATCACACAGCGGTAGAGATGGATAATCAAAGAGTAATCTACTCTGAAATGAATCTGGCCAAAAACCCAAAGAGGCAGCAAAGGAAACCTAATGGCACTAAAAGCTCCATTCCCGAAACTGAACAGCAAATAATCTATGTGGAATTAGACCTTCATAATGCTGCTCAGGATCTTCGAGGGGATGACACATCTTACCACTGCAAAGGTAAAGCACTTAATACCTCCTCAATACAACTGTTCTAGGATGTGCAGTTGGGGGTACGGGGGTGTGGGGAAAGAGCAGGTTGTGCTCACATAGTTTTATTCATGGAAATAAAAGTTCTAAGTTAAAATATGGTATTTTAATATGAAATAGGCAGACAAATTTTACTCACACATTGTAGAAATTTGTAGTCTCTGTGCAACAACTTATGTAGCACTACATGTACTGAAATGCAATGGTATATTCTGAGAGAAATATTACTATGGTAGATGTGGGTTTGGGGTCCAACTTTATCTTTGATTCCCTGTGGATGTGGGGTCTCTTGTATGTAAATATTCTAACCAACCATCTCTCTCTCTCTCCTTTCTCAATGGTTCTGTTTCTCTCCCTGAAGATTTACTGTTACCTGCAGAGAAGCTCATTTCTGGGATCCTGGGAATCATCTCTCTTGTCTTAATGTTCATGGTAGCAGGTGTTCTCATTGCCTGTAAGTATGTTTCAGAAGAATTAAAGGGAACTTTAACATTTAATGATTGAAAGTGCTTCTAAACATTTCATAATATCAGGGAACGGAATTCTCATTTTAACATATGTTTTGGACTAACTGAGCAATGGTTATTCTCAATTTTTCAAAAGTATAAATGAAAGAATAATTGTAGACAGTCTTGAGTTTTAATTATAGGTACATATTCAAATTTTGTAACTCAAAGACAAGTTTTAGGAGACTGAAAAAGCTTATGGAGAAATAGAAATTAATTTTTGAAAGAGGTTAAATCAGATACTTACAATATATTAATATAAGGGAGACTGAGATGGTGAAGTTTTGTTTTGTAGGCTTTGGAAGCTTTTTTCCTCAAAACTTTCACTACTTTGTTAATTTTTTCTTGCTGAAATCAATTTTACTCCAGATAATTATAATTCTAAATGATACACCAAATTTCAAACAAAACCTAAAATTATTATGACATATTTAGGTACTAATTTTTAATACAGATTACTTTGATTTTTTTAGCTATGGTAAAAGAAATGCAGAACGATTCTCTCCAGACTAAGGGAACTCAGAAAGGTATTGGTATTTTTTATTTTGCCTCGATCTTATGCTGTGCAAATTTAATAATACATATCTTTTGGGAAAATACATTAAAAACATCGGGCAATAAACATTCATAAAAAAAGATTATAGGATGGCATTCTCTTTTCTTCAGAAATAACTAGAAATATCCACTTGAAATCACTATACATCCTTTTGCTTTTGATTTGAATAACTAGCAATATCTTATGATAATAGTTAAATCATTTTACTAGTCCAAAAAGGTGGTATTGTTCACTGCTTTTTCAGATATATGCAGGGTAGATTAGTGTTTGATGTTTTGCTTTATGTGGCAATATAATTAGGGGATGAGAGACCAACCCTCTTCTGTGCATGTGTGCGTGAGTGAGTGTTTTTTCTTTTATATTTACCAGCCTATGAGGATGAGAAGACATGTTCATATATTTTTATATCTTTGAAAATAGGTACATTAATTTCAATTTTGAAAATTCATATTGTGTCCAGATAGTAATTCATAATTTTCCTCAGCATATCACTGTGGTCGTTGTCCAGAGGAGTGGTTCACATATTCCACCAATTGTTATTACATTAGTAAGGAATTCAAAACTTGGGATGAGAGTGTGACGGCCTGTGCTTCTAACAACTCTAATCTGTTTTATACAGAGAATGAAGAAGAAATGGTAAGGTATTAAGTGTTTCAAAACCTTTCTTAGAAGCTTATTGCAGTCAATATTATATTTATAGAATTCATCCTATTCTTTTATGTATTTTCTTTTAAATATTTCCAAGTCTATATATTATTCTGTTGTATGACTTCACAATAGTTTGTTTCTATTTATACACTGCTAATGCATTTCCAATTATTGCTAATTCTTGCTGTTCGTGGAAAACCATGCTTCTACAAATGCTTTTACCCTAAATTAAATTTTGCTATTTAATAGTACTAGATATAAGCACATCATGATGGTGCAGATTTATCACAAAGTGAATGGACTCCTGTAGTGCAATTCGGATCACAAAATAGGAGTTTCCAGCCCCAGCAGCCCTGCCCCTGTGCATGCCCTCATCACTGCTCCTTTCTACTCCTCAAACCACTGTCCTTTTAATATTACAAATAAACTTTACCAGTTTTTGAATGTTCATAAGTGGAATCATATAGTATGTACTTTTATGTCTGTCTCCTTTCACTCCTGTGTGATACTTGTACAATTCATCCATATTAATGCAGTGAGCCAGAGTTTGTTATTCACTACTGCATTGTGTACATACAACATATTAAAATCCTTTCTATGTGGTGTCTCTGGAGGGGTGACGTGTGTCTTATGCCCTCAGGGACACAGAGACTTCCCGGATGGAGCACTTGTGGTAATGGGATTCCTTTGCTGGTTCCTCCTCAGCTGTACCTACCCTGGTGTCTCTTGGTGGGGAGCACAAGCTCTTCCTCTGGCTACTTCCTGTTAGCAGGTCTCCTGAGAGATTCCCCCTTGGTGGTGGTGCCAGCCTTGCAGGTGTTGCTGGCAGGACTCCCTCTCAATACAGAGGGGGAATAAGCTTACCTGAGGCACCTCTCATTGCCAGGTTGGATGCCGGGAATAGCAGGCCTAGGTCACTTTCTTCTGTTAGGTGGGGGACTTAAGATGTCACTGTGTCGATCCCTGATCCTGGGGGCCCAAACCACTCCACCTTTCCCTTCCTCCTTTCAGAATCTCCTTTGCTTGTGTCTTTCATGAGGTCCAGAGGTTATAGTTGTATTTAGTATGGAGTTGCACCTGTTTTGGACCATTGGTGTTCCACTAACACAGACACAGAAAAAACTGGGGCTTAGCTAGTTAACAAATGGTTTGGTGGCCAGAAAACTGCATTTTTGGCTTATATGTCGTTTATTTCCTCAATGACACCCCTATCAATTCCCATCTAAACCCCAAACTCTGAGAAATGTAATAGAAATATACATTGATTCAATATTAGCAACAGGAGAAATGTATGTACACTATCTGGAAATTTATTTAAATTCACGCTATATTTGTTTTGCCAACATGGGTTACTATTAAATTACATGGGTCATAATTTTCCTCATTAACATAAGAATAACAATGAAACTAAAAAGTATAAATGTTTAAGAGTTCATTTTAAGGAATAATTACATATATCTGTGAAAGTTTTTAGCAATATAAAAAGTGGATTTCAACTCTAATATTGCTTAAAACATTAATTTCGTTTTGAAAATTATAGATCTAATGAAAGAACATATTATTTACACTCGTAAAAATTTGTAAACTCTTTGACAATTATTTAAATGTAAAATATTTTTATTCTTATAGAAATTTCTGGGCTCCCTGTCACTTCTGTCATGGATTGGAGTCTCCCGTAAAAGCCGTGGTCATCCATGGGTGTCATTACGTGGCTCAACTTTCCAACTTAAGTAAGATTTTTTGAATGGTGCTGTATAGTAGAAAAAAACAAAAAGGAAAACTTCAGAGGAATAATATAAGTAAGTTTAAGTTGAATTATAGACATTAAAAAGATGTTGGAAGTTAGTGAAATGTTGCTATAAATGTTAAACAATGGACCGCAGTAGTCCCTCCTTACTTGTGGTTTCACTTTCTGTAGTTTGAGGTAACTGCAGTCAAACATGGCCAGAAAATTTTGAAATGAAAATTCCAGAATAAAGCACTTTATGAGCAATAAATTTCTCATTGTTCTGAATAGTGTGATGGAATTTCACATCGTTCCCACTCTGTCTTGCCTGGGATCTGAATGATCTCTTTGACCAGCAGGTCCACACTGTACAGGTGACCCACCCATTAGTCACTTGGTGGCTTTCTGGTGATCAGACCAATTGTCATAGGATCAGGGTGCTTGGGTTCAAGTGCCTCTTATTTTACTTAATGGGGCAAAAGTCCAAGGGTAGTGATGCTGGCATATTGTTATATTTACTCCTTTGTATCATTAGTTGTTGTTGTTAATCTCTTCTTGTACCTAATTTGTAATTTAAATATTATCACAGGTGTGTATAAATAGAATAAACATAGTATATAATAGGGTTCAGTATAATAGGTGGTTTCAGGCATCCGCTGGTGGTCTTGAAACACATCCCCTATAGATATGGGAGACTACTGGGTTCAGTTTTCACAATAAGCAACCCATTAATGTCACATTAAAATGTATTAACCATTTTCATATAATTCTTTTCTTAAAGTACATGGAAAATGCTCTTATTTCATGGATTGTCCCCTTAAAATATAACAGAAGTATGGATTTTTCTCCATTACAGTATAACAGAAACAGAATATGCTAAACGTAACTGTGCTATGCTATACAAATATAGACTTCAATCAGATGAATGCGGATCTTCAAAACCATATATTTGTAAGCACAAGTTTTAGAAGTAAAGCACCTGAGTTTGGAATCGGCCAGGTAATTTTATATTTTGTGAAATGCAAATAATATTATGATTACATAAGTCAAGATGAACTGTAGTTTGTTTTAATAATAAAAATATTTTCAAAAATGGTATTTGTAATATAATACACAAAGAATAGGATATCATTGCCTTTGTGTCTGGCTCTTTTTTGCACAGCATTGTGTTTGTGGCATTTAACCTTTCTAAAAGTTGCATGTTATATGGATCTGTTTATATAAGATATCAAGAATAAGCAAACCCATAGAGACAGAAAGTGGAATAGTGGTTGCCAAAATCTAAGGGGTTTGCAATAGGAAGAAACCACTAATTGCTACATTTTTTTTCTTTTTGGGGTGATGAAAATTTTCTAAATTTTGGAAGTGGTTTTGGTTGTAACTATGTAAAAATAATAAAATGTAGTGATTTATACACTTTAAATGGAAGAAATATAATCAATCTACATGACATATCTATAAAAGATATTTGAAAATAACTCTCCTGTGATTATGTTTGGTACTGCATTAATCTCTAAAGTTATATATAAAGATTAGATCTCTTTATAAAATTGACTTTTCCAATCAATATAGTGCTATGTCCCACAATGTATTAGGTTTTCTTTAATTTCTATCATAGTTAGTATTTTTTGGTATTGAAGTCATACAGAAATACAGATATTTCACACTTATGCTTTGTAAATAGCATCCTTATTTTAAAATTTCCTTTGGTTATTTTGTTGCTGTAAACAGAAATACAGTTGAGGTTTGCATGTTGATCTTATATCAAGTTATTAATACTTCATTGATTTTATATATTAATTCTACCCCAAGTATAGGATATCCTGGATTTTCTACATAAACTACGATTTTAACAATCACAGTTTATCTTTTATCTAGGTGCCATACATTTTTTTCTTGATTCATTTTCACTGTGTAGGTTTTTTTTTTCTTTTTTTCTATTTCAGGAAATTATGGGGGTACAAAGATTTTGGTTACATGTTATGACTGTGCCACATCCTAATCATGATTTAAGGTGTGCCCTTCCCCCTCTACAATGCTCACCGCTTCCATTACTTGTGAGTTGACCCAGCCCTAACCCCCCCAACCTCCAAAGAATATTACTACTGTGTGAGCACCTTAGTGTTGATCAGTCAGTGTCAATTTGATGGCGAGTACATGTGGTGCCTATTCTTCCATTCTTGTGATACCTCACTTTGGAGGATGGGCTCAAGCTCTATCCAGGAAAATATGAGAGGTGCTAAATCACCGTCGTTTTTTATAATTGAATAGTATTCCATGGTATACATATACCACATTTTATTAATCCACTCATACTGTCTAGGTTTTTATTTTCAATGATGAAGAGAAAATACAATAATGGTTCTATGTATTATTTCCTGTTTTTGATGAGACAATTTCAACATTTCATTGACATTTGTGAAGCTTTTTATCATAACTTTCTCATATTCAAGCAGTTTTATAATATCCCATTTTTCTAATAAATTTTGCTTTGGATCAAGGTTACCTTTTTAATATTTTTGCACCAGTTGAAATAATATATATTTTCTCTAAATGATGTTTATAAATGACATTATTTGTGTTTCTTTTTTATGTTAAACCAGTCTTGTGTTTATGAGATAAAATCATACTGGTCATTAGTATTACCACTTTTTTAAAAATCAGTGTATATATTATATTTAGAGTAAGATTTATTTCTTCATCCATGTGCACAAGGAGATTCTATTAGTATTATGTTTTTATTCATTGCTACATACCTGAAAAGTCTTGCTATCAAGGCTATACTGGGAAGCATTCCTATATTGATAACCTGGAAGCCTTTGTGTGAGTGTACATTTTTATCTAGAAATATTATTATTCATTAGTGATGTTATCTGAGTTTGTAGAATATATTGGTAGGAATGTTTATATAACAAACTCAATTTGTTTAATACATGTAGGGTTTACTCAGGTTTGCATTGCTTTACTACATTTTTGTTATTTGCATAATTAAGGAATTTTTTATTTTACATGAATACTAAATTGTATTTATGATGTGGTTTCATTACTTGTTTGATATCTGTAATATGCATAAGATATTCACACATTTACTCTAGAAATGAAATGTTTGTGCCTTCTCTGTTCTTTCTTAAATAATTAATCTTTTATCAATTTTATTAGTGTTTTCAATGAAAACATCTTTTCCTTGGTTGATCCTCTCTATTAATTGTACCTCATGATTTTATACTATTTGTTGTTTTCTTTCTTTTACTTCACTTGTATTTAATTTAATGTAATTTAATTTCAGCTTTTCTCTTTTTATTTTCTCTTGATACATGCTCAGATAATTCCATTTCTGATTTCATTTTTTTAGTATATGTATTTAAGGTCACCAATTTTTCACAAAAAAGACCTCTGCTGTGTTTTAGTTGTAACTCATATGAAAATTGTGACTATCCATTGTGGTAATTTCTTTAGCTCTTACTTGCTTTAGCAATATATGACAGAATTAAAAATCATGTAGATTTTCAAATTTTGCTTATTGACTTTTATTTAAGTAAGCCATAGTTAGACTATTTTTTGTGAAGCTAAAAATGTTCTACATGTCTGTTCCAATGTGGCTGGTGTGATGGAGGAACTGATTTTAAGTGTTATTTAATTTTCATTAATTATTATTAAAATTGAAAAGCTACATTTCAAGTGTTGCTGGCCAAGCTTGGCTACTGGCACTATATTGGGAGCACAGTTCTGTATTTTATGTTAATATACTTGGAAATATGTGATTATAGCATATTCTTGGAAAATTCCCATGAGAACTTAAAAATGTTTGAGTGTTCTGTATTAGTGTAGTCAATGTGGGAGAGTGTGTGTGTGTGTGTGTGTGTGTGTGTATGTTTATAATGGTTAATTGTCTAGTTTACATCTTTCTATAGGTTCACTGCTGTACCTATGTAATAAGCAGTGAGGCATAATTGTTTGTTATATGTTTATGATTTTTTTATTCAATCACTTCTTTCAATTCTGTGTTGAAATAGTATCATTAGGTACATATGTATTCTAAAAGAATATAATTAATGGTTTTAAAAATAAATCAATCAGTATTAAACTGCATTTCCAGTAATGATTCTTGCCTTATATCATGACACTACATTAACTATAGCAGTTTTCTACCTGATTGTGTTGCATGGTATATGTTTTCATTGTTTTCTTTAATTTTTTAAATTTCTAAATATTAAGGGGATACAAATGCTTTTGTTACATGGATACCTTGCTTTATTGTTAAGTCAGGCCTTTTGGTATGCCTATAACCAGAATAATGTTCACTGTACCAAATAGGTATGTATTTATTCCTCAGTCCCCCATCCTCCCCTTTTCTGGTTTCCAATGACCTTCATATCTCTTTGTGCCTGTGTGTGTCCGTCCTTTAGCTCCAACTTATTAATGTGAACATATGGTGTTTGGTTTTCCATTTCTGAGATACTTCACTTAGGATAATAGTCTCCAGTTCCAATTAAGTTGGTGCAAAAGACATTATTTCATTGATTTTTTATGACTGAGTAATACTCCATTACTCCATGGCGTATATATACAGCATAACTTCTTTATTCACTTGTGCATTGATAGGCACCTTGGTTAATTCCACATCTTTGCAGTTGTGAATTGTGCTGCAGTAAACATTAGCATACAGATGTCTTTATATAAAATGGCTTCTTTTTACATTAATTTATTTGAAGATTCTCCATAGTGTTTTCCATAGAGGTTATACTAATTTGCAGTCCCACCAATTATATATAAGCATCCCATTCTCTCTTCATGCAAGCCAGCTTCTAACTTTTATTTTTTCTTGCTTTTTAATAATGGCCATTCTGACAGGGGTCAGGTGGTATCTCCTTGTAATTTTAATTTGCATTTCCCTGAGGATTAAAGGTGATGAACATTTTTTCATATATTTCTTGGCTTTTGGCTATCTTCATTTTTTATATTTCAAAATATTAAGGGATTTACCAACATTTTAAACTACATGGCTCACTTTTGTAATGCTTGAGTTTCAGGCATGCCCATAACCCAAGTAGAGTTAATTGTATCCATTACGTAGGTTTTTGCCCCTCCTCTATGTCCCCTCCTCCCTCATTGATTTCAACTGAGTTTCACTTCCCTGTATGCACATTGTGCTTATCAGTTAGTTATTAAATAGTGATTACATGTGGTGTTTGCTTTTCCATTCTTGAGAGTCTTCACATAGGAGAATGGTCTCCAGATTTGTCAACATATTTGCAAACAGTATTAATTCATCTGTTTTGTGGTTGAGTAGTCTTCCTTGGTGTGTGTATATATACCACGTTTTATTAATCCACGCATGAATTGATGGGCACTTGGGTTGATTCCACATCTTTGCAATTGTGAACTGTGCTGCAATAAACATTCAAGTGTAGGTGTCTTTTTGATGAAAAGTCTTCTTTCCTTTGAGTAAATACCCAATAGTGGGATTGCTAGATTGAATAGTAAGTCTACTTGTAGTTCTTTCAAGAATCTCCCTACTGTTTTCCATAGAGGTTGTACTAATTTGCAGTCCCACCAAAAGTACATAAGGGTTCTTTTCTCTCTGCATCCACATCATCATCTGCTGTTTTTGAACTTTTTACTAAAATATTGTAACTGGGGTAAGGTGATATCTCATTGTGGTTTTAATATGCATTTCCCTGATTATTAGTGATGTTAAGCATTTTTAATGTTTATTGGCCCTTTGTCTTTCTACTCTTGAGAAGCTTCTTTTCCTGTTTTTGTCCATTTTTAATAGGGATATTTGCTTCCTTTCTTGTTGATTTGCATGAGTTCTTTGTAAATTCTCGATATTAATCCTTTATTGGATGTGTAGCTTGTGAATATTTTTCCCATTGTGTAGGTTGTCTATTTTCTCTGTGTATGAAGCCAGTTGTCACCTTGATACCAAAGCAAGGAAAGGGCACAACAAAAAAAATAAAACTACAGACCAATATTCCTTATAAACATAGATGCAAAAGTCCTCATTTAAATACTAGCAAACTGAATTCAACAGCACATCAAAAAATAATCCACCAGGACAGAGTGGGCTCCATTCCTGGGATGAAAGGATGATTCAACATTCACAAATCAATCAATGTGATTCACCACATAAACAGGAGCAAAAACAAAGACCATATGATTATCTCAATACATGCAGAAAAAGCATTAGACAAAAACTAGCACCCTTTCATGATAAAAACCCTCAACAAACTAGGAATAGAAGGAACATAGCCATATATGAGAAATTCACAACCAACATCATACTAAATGGGAAAAAGTTGAAAGCATTCCCTCTAAGAACTGGAAGAAGACAAGGATGCCCACTTTCACTAATTCTATGCAACATACTGCTGGAAGCCCTAGCCAGAGCAATCAGGAAAAAGAAGGAAATTACACCAGACCTAGACTTGAATATCTTATATTACACTTCTTATATATTTGACATTCTGCAAGTTGTTCTATATCTGTGAGTCTGTTACCTAATTCATAAGATTAGGATGATAATAGCTGTAACTCACAGCTGTTTGAAGATGAAATAGGACCACATGTTTGAAGCATTAGAAGAATGATTCAAAATGCCGCAGTATGTGTAAGTTCTTGGTAGGTATTCACTATTGTTTTAGATGGGCAGGAAAAATGTAATGTCCTTATAAGATATAAAAATCCATATCATTTTTAAATATTCTTATTATAATTGATGATGATACAATGTAGAAATTTTGGTGATTGAAATGTATGCTGTTCATACAAATCACATTAACCTCTTTTACTGCTTTAATCTACCTCCCTTTCTATGTCTTTCACTCCTCCCTGGTCCCTTATTTTTTCATTCTATTATTAGCATATATACTTTTCTCTTTCTTTACTTCTTCTTTTCCTTTTACCTGTTTTACAAGCAAGGTAAGCTTTACTGATTATAAGTAAAGCAGTATTTAATCTAGATTGGGCAAAATTGGAAAACCTTTGAAAATACACTTGATTATTAGATGTAATTGAAGGAAAGCTTAAATAAACAAACCACGAAAGTCTGATACATCTTAGCCACAGAAAAATATGGACCTAGAAAGTTGAACCCTATCAGCATTTTCTATTGCTTTTCTTGCTTCTCTGTTTCAGTGTTGATTTTATGTATTCATGAAGATTGATTTCTTCTGTAATAAGAAACTTGGACAATTCCATTTTTAGGGATTCCTCTCATTTAATTTTATTACAAATGTAATACATAATACTATGTCAATGTCTAATGCCAAAGAATGTTAGTCAGATTTAGCTACAAAGACATCATTAGTGGCTTTGATTTTAACAGTTGTAATGGGTTGGTGAAAGAGCAAAAATTAGAATGCAATGGCTTATTTAGTGAGGAAATGGAGAAAGGAAGTTTAGATTACTCTTTTTTCTTTTCAAGACGTTAAGCTGTAAGGAGAGATTGGGGCAATAACTTGAAAAGGAGACAGGGCTGAGCATGGGTTGATCCTTTGGTCACTTATCCCATCTAGTCAGTGGACATCTAAACTATGTGTCTTTAATTTCACTTTCTATAGTATAAGTATTATAGTTCAAGACATAAAATTGTTTTAAGGCTTTGGTAAGGAGAAGATATTGAGGTTAAAGTATGTGAACAAAAAGGCTTTTGTAAGTGGAAATAGTAATTTGCAGGCTAGTGTAGGTGACTAAATCTTTCACCTGCAAAACACTTGTGAAAACAGTAAAATATTTTTTTCTCTTTAAGTATTTAAAGAAAGAAACAGCTATAACAAAATAGTTATATTAGACAAGGACATTGGACTTTTGCTTGTATTAGTTTAATCAAAGTAATATTTAATGAATATTTTTGGAGACATAGCTGTAACTTTATGCCTTTAATGGTATCCTGCAGATGAGTCAAACTGTCTTATTTGCTTCTATTTCATTAACCCATACATGCTGCCCCCATTTCTACTTTTCATTTTTTCTCTTAGAAGAACAAAAGTTGCTGCTCACAAAATAAAATTATTTCTCGACTGGTATATGGAGTAAAAGAAAGTAATTAAAAATTTTTAATGCATAAATGTCAAGAAATTATTACACAATCAAATTATCCAAGAAAATTTCCTATTGGGCCAATTTATTTGCAGATAAACAAAAGCAAGAATTTGATAACCTATTGTTACATAGTTAGCCTCTGCCTTTAAGTATCTTTGAGTATATCTACATGAATAATATGGTCTCTTGTCTGTATATTGTGGGTTAGTATAAGGTGAACTCATTAAAACCAGAAAAAAAATTAATTTCAAAAAGAGAGTCCAAGTCCAAGTCCAAAAAGTGAGTTCATTCTCTCATTTCCCATTCTATTTACCTGTTTCACAGAGACATATGGAGAATGGTGACAAGGAACAGAGATTATCAGACTGGACAAGCTGCTTGTGACTGAACAAAGGAGAAAACTTCAGGGATCTTCTCTGTCACTTTCTAAAAATACTGAAGAATGAGGAATCTCAGTCAGGAAGTGGGGAATAGAAAAAACCTTAATGCTATGAGGAGTAGACACTCTTGAATTGAAAAAGTTTTAGACTACATAGAATATACATAATTTTCCAGAAATGACCAATATTAGTGAGAAATTAAAGTTAAAATGGAAACAGAGTTTTGATATTTCAGCATATGATTTTCCAGGGAAAATTTATACTACGTAATCTATCATCTATCTATATATCTATCATCTTTTACATATGTACCTATCATCTATTATGTATTTATCCTCTATTATTTATCATTTATTATCTATCAATTTTTCATCTACCTATTTTCTGTCATCTATCTGTCATCATCATCTAAGGGTTTAGAACTTGTCTGCCATTAAATACTGAGTAAATGGTGGTCAAAATTATATTTATTATCTCATATTATTATCCTATTCCCACTGCGTTCCCCATACTTAGTATGTGTAATGACTAAGTATAACAGTTATACCTAATAACTTATGGGGACAAAAGAGAGCATATGCACCTAGATAATTTCCTCTTTGTTTTGGACAAATTAAATATGCCTCAATGACATTAAACTCTAAATTTCTTTTATTACCTTCTACATATTTTTCTAATCTCTGGAACATTCATGATAATCTGTGCTAATATGTAAACAAAAAAGGAGCTAAAACTTATTGTTCTTGTTTTATCACTGATTGAATAATTTAAATTCATTCCACTGCAAATCAGTGCATAAGATACAAAAAACATGTTTAAAAAACTCGTATTTGATCTTTCAGTTAAGGAAGGGAAGTGAAGATGGAACCAAAATGAGAAGCCAGGGAGCCAGTGCTGCAGGTGATTGTCAGTGGATTAACATTCATGTACAGGCTATCAAATAGCTTTAAAAGATTTTTAGTTTAATGACAGCTCAGGATATTTATCTTACTCCTAATTATAAACTGCATCAAACTTCTTGAAACACTTCTTATCAAGACATTTTCTGACAGTTGATTGCACGTGTTCATAACATGATGTAGGGCATCATAAAAAAAAAAATCAACAGACAGTATCATTTTCCATCCCATGTAGTTTCCTAGTGATTCAGCTAACCATCTTAATTTTGTTGATAAAATGCTTTTTTAATTATATTACCCAAAAGTTTAGGAACAAATAAGAACTTTACGTGGCTGAAAAAAGTCAACACTTGACTTTGATGCCTTAAATACAAATTTATTTATGAGTTAATTAGGAGTGTGATTTAGACTTCAATTGGATGTATGTGAATGTGGTCAAAGTTTTTGAAAATTAATAATAATGAGTAATGTTTATGTAATTGAGTTTTGGCCTTTTATTTTTAGTTTGTAAAATGAAACATAAATCTATAAATCGTAAATATGGTGATTCTTAAATGACATTTCAAATAATGTGAGAAAGTACAGTTCATTACATGAAAATCAGTTGCATAATTTGAATGATTATAAAAGTTTACATTTCTTTCACACTATATGCCAAATATATTAAAAATCGTGAAAATTGAATGGGAAATACCAACTGTGAAAAACCTTGATGAAAATATGGAAACTGAATTCAGGATGTGAAAGCCTTTTTAAAGCAAAAATTATAGTAAATATTGTTAGGAAATTTGTGATGGTTTAAAAGTAAAGATCTAACTCTGACAGAGACCATTAATTTCTAAAAAGAAAAATTAGATTAATTTGAAAATATATTTGGAAGGTACCTGACAAAGTGTGAGGTAATATTCTTAATATTAAGTGCATCTACTACACCAGTTTAAAAGATGAAGACCTTAAAGTGGCACATACATTTTCTGGAGTTCTGGGGAAATATTGTGGAGGAACAGGCAGTCATAGAATGATATTCTAACAATGATAAGAATCTTGAAAAGAATTTCACAATAGTGCAACATTTAATATTTTTTAAACATTTAATAAGACTATGTAATAATCGATACAGATAAAAATGAAGTGCTTAGCAGCAGATTGGATATCTACTGCAAAAATGGCACATTCTGGTAAACACTGAAGAAACAAAAGATATTAATATGTAGCTATAATTGAATCCCTCCCTTAGGTAATATTAAAGAGTGCTTCAGTTACTTACCAACTAAAATAATAAGTGCTATGCAGGGGCCAAATTGTCCTTAGAATATTTTCTTCTCTTTTCTAACAATCTAAAACAAACAAGTACAATGTTAAAATTCAAATAAATGCAATGAAATAAATATTTGAGTGCAAGTGTCTTTTTTAATATAAAATGACTTTTTTTTCCTTGGGTAAATCCCCCCAATAGTGGAATTGCTGGATCAAATGGTCGGTCTACTTTTAGTTCTTTGAGGTATCTCCATACTAATTTCCATAGAGGTTGTACTAGTTTGTAGTCCCGGCAACAGTGTATAAGTCTTCCTATCTTGCCGCATATATGCCAGCATCTGTCCTTTAGGAACTTTTTGATGAAAGCTGTTCTCACTGGAGTTAGGGGATATCTCATTGTAGAATTGATTTGCAATTCCCTGATGATTAGAGATGTTGAGCACTATTTTATATGTTTGCTGGCCATTATTCTGCCTTCTTTTGAAAAGTTTCTGTTTCATGTCCTTTGTCCATTTATTTACGGGGCTTTTGATTTTTTCTTGTTGATTTTCTTAAGTTCTATATAGATTCTTGTTATCAGCCCTTTATCAGATGTGTAGAAAGCAAATATTTTTGAGACTGCAGGACTGTGATACACAAGGGACAGTGGGTGTCCTGTTGATTCAGCCCTCCAAATGAACCAGCATCTGGCAACTCCTGAGCACTTGCCCCTGGTGCTAGCTCCCCACAGGTGGGTGGCTGCCATTTTGGGGGTCCACAACCCGAATATGCTGTGGCCTGCTAAAGTTTCAGTTTCACGCAGCACTCCGCCCCCAGGCCAGGGATTTTTGTGCTGGACGCAGCGGGATTCCCTGTTTTTACTTTTGTTTGATGCATGCTGAGATAATCCATTTTCTGCTTTTTTTGGTAATATATGCATTTAAGGTAATCAACTGTTATAAGAAAGACTTTTGCTTTTTTTTTATAGTTCTTATAAAAATTGAGAACATTTTTTCTGATAATTCCTTTGGCCTCTAAGTTGTTTATAAATATATTACAGAATAAAAACCATATAAAGTTTTCAAAGTTTTGGTTATTGGCCGGGCGCGGTGGCTCAGGCCTGTAATCCTAGCACTCTGGGAGGCCTAGGCGGGTGGATCGCTCAAGGTCTGGAGTTCGAGACCAGCCTGAGCAAGAGCGAGACCCCGTCTCTACTAAAAATAGAAAGAAATTATCTGGCCAACTAAAATATATATAGAAAAAATTAGCCAGGCATGGTGGCGCATGCCTGTAGTCCCAGCTACTCGGGAGGCTGAGGCAGTAGGATCGCTTAAGCCCAGGAGTCTGAGGTTGCTGTGAGCTAAGCTGATGCCACGGCACTCACTCTAGCCCGGGCAACAAAGCGAGACTCTGTCTCAAAAAAAAAAAAAAAAAAAAAAAAGTTTTGGTTATTTATATTCTCTTTTAGTAAACTGTAGTTAGAGCATTTTTGTGAAGCAGGATGTGTTCTGCATCTCTGTTTAAATGTGGCTAGTGTGACTGAGAAAGTGATTTTAAATGCAACTGATTTTTAGTTAAGACTAAATTTCAATACCTACATTTCAAGTATCCGCTGGCCAAGTTTAGCTAGTGGTACTGTATTCCCAGCATGTTTGTATATTTTATATTAATAACTTGGGTATGAGAATATAGTGTACTTTTGGGAAATTTCCATATTTAAAAATATGAATATTCTGTATTAGTATAGACTATATATATGAGTGTGTGTGGTGTACACTTGTGTTGGTTTATTGTCCAGTTTAAATCTTTCCTAGGGTCACTGATGTGTCTGCTTGTGTGATAACCTATGAGAGCCAAGTGTTTGATTACCTGTTCATGATTGTTTACTTGCCCACCTCTTTCAATTTTAGGTTGAACTTGTATTGTTAGGCACTTATGAATTATTTAAAAATTTAGTAGTGGTATGGATAAATAAGTCTGTGACTATGAAACATGCTTCATTTTCAATAATGGTGATTGTTTTATATTATGAAAGTAGATTAACTATAACAGTTTTCTGTTGGTTTGTTTTGAGTAGGGGTTTGCTTTTTGTTTTTTTTTTTTTTCGTTTGTTTGTTTGTTTTTGCAACAGGGTCTTGCTCTGTCACCTGGGCTATAGTGCAGTGGTGTCATCATAGCTCACTGCAACCTCCAATTCCTGGGCTCAACAATCCTCCTGCCTCAGCCTTCTGAGTATCTGGGACTACAGGTGTACACCACCACACCCAGCTAATTTTTCTATTTTTAATAGAGACAGGATCTCACTCTTGCCTAGGCTGGTCTTAAACGCCTGGCCTCAAGCGATCCTCCCACCTTGCCTCACAAAATGCTAGGATTATAGGCATGAGCAACCACATCCCGCTGGCACAGATATTTTTAAAGTTTTTATTCTCAGAACAGTGGGCTACCTGTGCATGACCTTCTTATAGTAAGGATTAGCACCTCTCAGACGGACAACAAAAATGTGCTTCTTGATATGCTCAGAACTAATATGCTATAACTTTCCCAATTACATTATATTGTCAAAAAAAGTCACATGGCCAAACTCATCATCATTTGGCTGCAAAGTATACTCTTTTACCGTGGCTATGGGGAGGCAATATAGATTTACTGAAAAATAATCTAATCTACCATAATAGCCATAGAAATTTTCTTCATGTTTCATGAGATAGATATTTGTTTATAAAAGAAAAATATTAGAAATAGAAAAAATAACTTCAGTAATTTCTTTATTTTCTATCCTAGGTTTTTATTTTTCATTTCAAAAAGTCTTGTAAAGTAGTCTTGTATAGTGCTCAAGAGTATTACATAGGATGCTTTCACCAGCTTTGATCAATGTACAAAGGGGAAAGACACAGTACAGTACAAAATTTAAGGATATAGGCAATGGAACCAGGTTACTTGGGTGTGAATTCAAGCTGTACCCTATTGGCTATGTGACTTATTAACACACATTTCTGGCTCAGTTTCCTCCCTGGTAAAAGACAGAGAAAGAATATTTTATATATAGGGTGACTTGAGGATTATTTGAATACTACTTGCAAAAGGATTTGGATAGCACATTCTGACCTATAATTACTGAATCTTAGTTATTTTTACAAAAATATTATGCTTTAGTTCAATCACCTGTATCATGATGACTATAATTGTGGCTACCTAATAGGATGCTCTGAGGAATAAGTGATATAATGCCAAATGACCCTTAAAGTAAAGCCTAACCATATTAAATTATTGCTATATGTATTTTTTCATATCTTTCTTTCCAAATATTCAACAAAATCTGACTTCCAAGAGTACTCAAGATCTAAAACATTGTCCTCTTTTCATTCATCAAAACTCCAGTGCTTCAATAAAGTAATTTTAGCCAGGCATAAAAATATAATATGATTATCAAATTTAATCATATATTAAAGACATCTATTTGTATTTTAAAGAAGGTTTTGACAAGTTCAATTCATGTCATATATAAAAAATAAATAAGAGCAATTTTTCACTGATTATGCATTTTCATTAGTGAAATCAAGTTGCAATTACTATTCTGATTCATATTGGTCAAGAACCCCAGTCTCATCCCCCCATGTTATTTTGAAGAAATTTTGGAAAAAAAACTATCAAGTTTTGTCAAGATGGTCTTTAACTATACCTGCATTTACAACCAGATGAAAGTTTTATAGTGTCCTAGGGGAAGGAGAGACTGAAATGTCTTCTCTCTGCCAATGTTGGAGTGTCCCATGCACACATATGCACCTCATACCTTGGGAATGGGAAAATATAATAGAAATGTTTTATAATACATTTCATTGAGAAAAACCTTATGATTTTATCCCAATTTTTAAATATCTAAAGAAGTGCATTAAAATATGTCTAAGTTATATATATTATATATATATGACTACACTAAAACGTGAATTACTTGACAAAATAAGCTTAGTTCACGTCCTCCAAATTCACCTATATATACAGGGAACAATATAGGAAGATGATAACCAATGGTTGAATTTAGAATTGAAAAGTCAAAAAGAAGTCAGGGATTTAAAGATCAAAATGGTAGATTTGTCAAACTTTCTGAGAGTGCCAATTAAGTGTGGACAACAATGGGTTTCTTATACTAGTACCAAGAACTCATTTAAGTAATAATTGCAGAGGAAATTGGTGACATAATTAACTATATGCTGCCTTGCCAGAGCAATTAAGTAAAAGAAAGAAATAACAAGCATTCAAAATGGATAGCCACACACAGAAGAATGAAACTGGATTCCTATCTCTGACCATATATAAAAATTAACTCAAGATTGATTAGGGATTTAAATGTAAGGCCTGAAACAATAAAAATTCTAGAAGAAAACCTAGAAAAAATTCTCCTGGACGTTGGCCTTGTGCAAAGGATTTATGACTAAGATCCCAAAAGCAAATACAACAAAAATAAAAATAAATAAATGGGACTAAATCGAACAAAAGCTTCTGTACAACAAAAGAAATAATCAACAGAGTAAATATTTAATAGAAAACCTACAGAATGAGAGAAAATACTTGCAAACTACTACACATCTGACAAAGGACTAATATCCAGAATCTACAAAGAACTCAAAGAAATCAGCAAGCAAAAAAACAAACAACCCATTAACAAGTGGGCCAAAGACATGAACGTAATGTTTTCCAAAAAAAAGACTAAAAAATGGCCAATAAGTATATGAAAAAAACTCAACATCACCAATCATCAGAAAAATGAAAATAAAAACCACAATGAACTACCACAGTACCCCTGTCAGAATGGCCATTATTGAAAAGTTGAAGAACAACAGATGTTGGCTGTGATGCAGTAAAAAGAGAATACTTACACACTGTTGGTGGGAATGCAAGTTAGGACAACTTCTATGGAAAACCACATGAATATTTCTCAAAGAACTGAAGGTATCACTACTATTTGATCTAGCAATCCCACTACTGGGTATCTACCCAAAAGAAAATAAGTCATTGTATTTTTTTTTTTTTTTTTTTTTTTTTTGAGACAGAGTCTCACTTTGTTGCCCAGGCTAGAGTGAGTGCCGTGGCGTCAGCCCAGCTCACAGCAACCTCAGACTCCTCGGCTCAAGCGATCCTACTGTCTCAGCCTCCCGAGCAGCTGGGACTACAGGCATGTGCCACTATGCCCGGCTAATTTTTCTATATATATTTTTAGTTGTCCATATAATTTCTTTCTATTTTTAGTAGAGACGGGGTCTCGCTCTTGCTCAGGCTGGTCTCGAACTCCTGACCTTGAGCGATCCACCCGCCTCGGCCTCCCAGAGTGCTAGGATTACAGGCGTGAGCCACCGCGCCCAGCCAAGTCATTGTATTTTTTTAAATGCATTTATATGTTTATTGCAGCAGAATTCAGAGCAGTAATTTCTATCTTTTATAAATTGCCCAGTATGTGGCATTTTGTTATAGCAACAGAAAGTGACTGAAACTACCCTGTACTTTTACATACTGATTATGCTGTTCTGGCTTTCTAAATTCTAATACAAACATACATTTTAAAGTTTGAAACTTTGTGATTAATAGTTTATGCATTCAATATCCATTTAGATATAGCTACACAATTTCTTTTCTTTAACTTTCCTTTCTGCAAATGCCAGTTTTGATTGGAAAGATATGCATTATCTTTAAGATATTTAAATTGCATTTACTTTAGAGTAGTTATTAATTCTATTTTAAAAAATTCTTTAAAATGAATTTATTTTGCCATCATATTAAAATAATAATTTCACTTATTATTTGCTTCCAATTTACTATAACTCTTGGGAACTAGGTGTTATAATTATTTAGAAGTAGTCACAGCAATATATATTTAAGTTCTATATGTATACATAAGCATATATATTTATATCATATAAAGTAAATTCTAACTACACCGATATTTGGAATAATTTTTCTTGTGTCTTTATATTTTTATTATGTCTTTGTATAAGCCTACAGTCTCTAGTAAAGTGCTAGAACAGTAAAACCACGGTATTATTACATATAAGAAAGGACGTGACATATAGTCATTTGCTACATAATGACATTTTGATCAGTAACAAACTGCATACATGACAGTGGTCCTATAAGATTATGATGGAGCTGAAAATTTCTATCTCCTGGTTATATCATAGCCATTGTTGTAGTACAAGACATTATTCATGTGTCTGGGGTGACGCTGCTATAAACAAACCTACTGTGGTGACAGTCATATAAAAGGATACATTCATTTATGTACAGTACATAATACTTGATAATGCTAATAAATATGTTGCTGTTACTAGTTTGTGTATTCATGATACAGATATTTTTGTCATTATTTTACAGTTCATAAAAAAATGTTAACTGTCAAAAAACCTCAGGGAGATACTTCAGGAGGTATTCCAGAGGAAGGTATTATTATAGGAGATGACAGTTCCATGCATGTTACTGCCCCTGAAGACTTTCCATGGGACAAGATGTGGAGGTGGAGGGCAGTGATACTGATGATCCTGACGCTGTGTAGGCCTAGGCTAAGTGTTTGTCTTAGTTTTTAACAACCTATAAAAAAAATTAAAAATTTTAAAAATAGAAAAAATCTTATAAAGATATAAAGAATATATATTTGTACAGTTGTAAAATATATTTGTATTTTAAGCTAATTTTTATTATCAAGTGTCAAATATGTTGAACAGTTAGAAAGTTTATAAAATGAAAAGTTACAGTAAGTCAAGGTTAATTTATTATTGAACAAAGAAAAGAATTTTTTATAAATTTAGTCTAGCCTAAGTGTACAGTGTCCATAAAGTCTACGATAATACATGGTAATGCCCTAGGATTTCACATTCACTCACTACTCACTCACTGACTCACCTGGAGATACTTCTATTTGTGTGGGCTTCATTCATGGTAAGTGAACTGTACAGGTACACTGTTTTTTATCTTTTACACCATATTTTTTACTGGACTTTTTCTATGTTGAAATATGTTTAACACATAAATATTAACATCATGTTATAATTACATACATTATTCAGAATATTAGCATGCTACACAGGCTTGTAGCCTAGGAGCAAGAGGCTATGTGATATAGGCTAAGGATGTAGTGGGTTATACCATTTAGTTCATAAAAATATACTGTATGAGGGTCACACAATGATGAAATAACCTAAAAATGAATTTCCCAGAACGTATATCTGTTGCTAAGTGACACATGACTGTATAACGTTGTTTAACTGAAAATACCAAGTGGATGTTTGTAGGTATAGTAGATATCAGTATCACAAATTTAAAGAGAGGGCATTAGTGAGTATCATATTATTTGACATTTTTAATAATGGTTTTGTTGTTTTAATTCTATAATGTGTCCAACAGAAAAGATTATTAGGCCGGGCCCGGTGACTCTCACCTATAATCCTAGCATTTTGGTAGGCCGAGGCGGGCGGATCGTTTGAGCTCAGGAGTTCAAGACCAGCCTGAGCAAAAGCGAGACCCCGTCTCTACTAAAAAAAAAATAGAAAGAAATTACCTGGACAACTAAAAACATATAGAAAAAATTAGCTGGGCATGGTGGTGCATACCTGTAGTCCCAGCTACTCGGGAGGCTGAGGCAGAAAGGAGTTTGAGGTTGCTGTGAGCTAGGCTGACACCATGGCACTCTAGCCAGGGCAAAAGAGCGAGACTCTGTCTCAAAAAAAAAAAAAAAAGAAAAGACAACATTATTAACTTAGTTTTTGAAAATGTAATAATATGTAAATATAAATAAATTTATTTCTAATAGAAATACATAAAACATGAACACAACTGTAATATTAGATTATTAATTTAGTTTATGAAAATATATTGAAATATAAGTAACAGAAATACATACATACCTAGCCAACATTAGCCATTCTCCTGAAAGGCTCAAATAATTGCTCTGATTCCAGAGACATAAATATGGATTTAAATTCCATTTTGGTAGATTTTAGAAAGCTGAAGATTGAGTTTTTACGAAATCAATCTTTAAGAGGTTTCCTGCAATAGCCTTTGGAATTATAACTAACAAACATTCTCCCTTTCCTTTATGTGAGATGAGGAATGATGAAAAGATTTCCACTTAATACAAACTAGATAAAGTTTTTGCCTTTATGTTTGTGTGTCATTTAACCTGTATTTTGAAAGTCTACTTTTTTTCCCTACCCATATTTAGTTAGGTGGCATTTTTTAAAAAATGTGTTTCCTCCTACATAATTTAACTCAGGCTTTAGTCATTTACAACAAATATTCCTATTAACATACAGACAATTTGTTATGATTGGAGAATGAATCAGTCAACAATACTGACTAGTTATTCAATATTTCAATTTCTGGCATGATGATATTGTTCAGTATTGTTTAATGTATTATCCTTCCCAGAGACATTTAGTTTTTCAGATAAATCTGATTAACTTGTTTATAAAGTATAAAACTGAATGTGAGAATTTTAGATACTAAGAGAAATCAAGAAGATAAGTTTGGAAATTTAAGTTTGGGAATTGATGTCATATTGATTACAATAATGTTGAAAATGTAGCAATTCCTTAGAATAATTAGTGACAAATACATTAAATTCCTACTAATAATGTGATTATGATTTAAAGTTGTTTCTCTTTATAATAGCAATTATGTTAATAAGAGTGTAAAGAAAAGTATGCAATGCCAAGTTTTAGCGACCTTGTCTAAATGTAGAACATAAACACTTAAGATACTGTTAACAAGGCCTAAGATTTTAGTGTTTGTGATTGAGATGGAGAAACTTAACCGCATGGATAGTGAAGCCTCTATATTGTCGAATATGAAAATAATTTCTAGAGGCACTTGAAAATGGACAAACTAAATAACACTGGGAGCCCAAAGTCTCCTATATTCTGGAGGTGTGTGATGAGATCAACTGACTTCAATATAGCCCAAGTGTGAGAATTTCCTGTTCAGACCCTGAAGTGACACATTGATGAGAAATCTACCTTCTCCACTCTTGCCTCTCTTTGAGCCTTCACAGGGCACCCTGCGAAGATCACAGACATTTCTCCTTTCTTATCAGGAGTAACCCGGACTCTCCACTAAAGGCTACAGGACATTCTGGGGACAGAAGGTATGTGCTATTTTCCTCTATGTCTACTAGCCCATTTCACTTAGTGAGAAATTATAAATACTAGGATAATATCAGAGTAGAACATTGATGTTTTTACTTGAATAATTGAGGGTGAAAAAAAAGCCTAAAGTATAAAATATGTTGAAGGATTTTCTCAAATACTCAAATTATTGCCAGTGGAGAATTAATCAAGAACTTATCCTCATGAGATTAGGTTTGTTAATCAATACCATTTAAAGTGAAACCCATAACAATCATGACAATTAATTTTGGATTTTATAATCAGTACACATCTAATAATATTTTCTACTTAGCTCAGCCTTTAGAAATGGATGTTTAAAATAAATACTTCAAATAATATATGTCAAATGTAATTTCCCATTTATGTTTTTAGACTAAATGCAGGCTGGTAAAATAAGAATGAGATAACTAACAAAATGTGAATCTAAACTTAATTATAAATAGTTGAAAGACTTAAAAAATATTTGAGCAAAACATTGCAACAAAAAGATGATATAAGAGACTCCTATCTTATGAGTTATTTTACATGCTCTAATGTGAACCAGATATAATAAGGGAGCAACAAAAATAATTAAAATACTAATATTTTGATAGCTTATAATTGCCATGTATGTGTTAAGTGTTTTACATACATTATACTTTATAAATTTTTTTTTCCATTCTAGATTAGTGATCTGTGTTACTAGACACTAGGTAACTTTCTAGGATTGCACATTATAAATTTCAATGCCAAATGTAATTCTAGATCTCAGTGACTGCGGAGCTCATGGACTATATTATCCGATTAGATTATCTAAATTATCATACTTATTTACAGAACAAAAGTGCCTTACGATTTTGACACCATGGGGTCTTTTTTAAAGTTTAAATATAAGTGTCAATCATTAACTAAAAGTACTTTTGTAAAAGAAATTACTATATGTGCTAATATTACTACTTCTCCATCTCATAGCACTCAATTATTCATGATTAATGAATTGTAAAAGTGTCTTAGAATTAGTGCATTATTTCCAATACAGAATTTTAATAATTTAACACGCATATTCTAAATGATGTTAAAAAGTTTCTGCAGGATCTTACTTTAATAAAGATATTTATATTTATGAGCTTCTATTCCTCACTAGTTTATCATTTTTTATTTCTCCAACTAATAATGTTATGTCAAATGTAGAATATGTTTTTTGAAAATTACCTGTTCAATTACAAGACTTTGTATAAAGCTTTAAGGAAATTACCATCAGACTTTTACATTGCTCACCTGCAAAATGAACATTGTTACTCAGTCCCCACCCAATATACCCCAGTCTGACTACACCAGGGATCTTATCATTAAGTAAATCGTTTATTAACTTCTTAAGTACAGTTATCACAGAGCACAGTCTATGAATCACACAGCTGCAGAGATGAAGAAGCAAAGACCAACCTACTCAGGAATGAATCTGGCCAAGGACCCAAAGAGGCAGCAAACAAAATCTAAGGGCAGGAAAAACTCCATTTCTGTAACTGAACAGGAAATAACCCAAGTGGAATTAAACCTCCATAATGCTACTCCAGATCTCCAAGGGAAGGAGACCTGCTACTACAAATGTAAGCATTTACTAGATCCTCAATGTAACTGTCCTGGGATATACTGTTTTGGTGAAGAGTTGTGGGAAAGATAAGGGAATATTTTCCATTTGTGAGGATGAGAGCTCAAAGTTTGGATATGGTACTCTAATATGAATCTGAAGGCTTATTTTATTCAGGCATTATTAAACTTGTAGGCCTTCATCAACAAATCATGGGGCATTATATTTACTGAATATGCAACAATGTATTTTGAGAGAAAGATGACCACGGTAGATGTGGGTTTAGAGACAAGAATTTATCCCTTTGATTCCCTGTACGTGTGGGTTCTCTTGTATGTAAACCTTCTAATCAACTGTCTCCATCTCTCCTTTCTCAGTGTTTCTGTTTCTCTCTCTGCAGTTTCACTGTTACCTCCAGAGAAGCTCACTGCTGAGATCCTGGCCATCATTTGCATTGTCCTAGTGGGCTCCGTGTTAAAAATGGTATTAATAGCTCACATTCCCTGTAAGTATATTTTTGAATGGTTACAATAGAACTTTTCACCTTAATGATGGAAAGCCTCTAAGCATTTCATAAGAATAGGAAATAGAATATTTAGATATTATTTAATAAGGATTATTTCAATTTTTTCCAGTTACATTAACACAGAAGCTGAACAATTCTTTCCAGACTATAGCACATAAAGGTACATTTTATATATTATCTCTTTCCTAATCTGTGCAAAAATATAATAGATTTTTTGGGGGAGACTAAATTAGAATATTGGACAATAAATGTTCATAAAGAAAGATTGTAGGAGGACATTCCCTTTTCTTCAACAATAAGTAAAAATGCTCATTAAAATCACCATACCCTCTTTTTGCCATTTTACTCAAATTTAACTACTGCTGTTATATGATCAGAATTAAATAGTTCTGCTGTTCTAAAAAAAGTGTTTTGTTCAGTGATTTCTCAGACATGTGTAGGGTGGATTTTGTGTGATGTTTTCCTTTACTTGGGAACATAATTAGGAAAGCAGAGACTTGCCATTTTTAGTGCATGCGTGTATGATCAAGAGTATGTTTTCTACATGTAGCAGCTCTCTGGATGCACAGATATGTTACGTGCATATAAGTTTATACATTTACAAATACATAGATTGATTTTTGTTTTAAAAAATTCATGTTCTTTCTGGATAATTCAGAGTCTTTCCTCAGCATATCACTGTGGCCGTTGTCCAGAGGAGTGGTTCACATATTCCACCAATTGTTATTACATTAGTAAGGAATTCAAAACTTGGGATGAGAGTGTGACGGCCTGTGCTTCTAACAACTCTAATCTGTTTTATACAGAGAATGAAGAAGAAATGGTAAGATGTTAAGTGTTTCAAAACCTTTCTTAGAAGCTTATTGCAGTCAATATTATATTTGTAGAATTTATCCTATTCTTTTATGTATTTTCTTTTAAATATTTCCAAGTCTGTATATTATTCTGTTGTGTGACTTCACAATAGTTTGTTTCTATTTATACACTGCTAATGCATTTCCAATTATTGCTAATTCTTGCTGTTCGTGGAAAACCATGCTTCTACAAATGCTTTTACCCTAAATTAAATTTTGCTATTTAATAGTACTAGATATAAGCACATCATGATGGTGCAGATTTATCACAAAGTGAATGGACTCCTGTAGTGCAATTCGGATCACAAAATAGGAGTTTCCAGCCCCAGCAGCCCTGCCCCTGTGCATGCCCTCATCACTGCTCCTTTCTACTCCTCAAACCACTGTCCTTTTAATATTACAAATAAACTTTACCAGTTTTTGAATGTTCATAAGTGGAATCATATAGTATGTACTTTTATGTCTGTCTCCTTTCACTCCTGTGTGATACTTGTACAATTCATCCATATTAATGCAGTGAGCCAGAGTTTGTTATTCACTACTGCATTGTGTACATATAACATATTAAAATCCTTTCTATGTGGTGTCTCTGGAGGGGTGACGTGAGTCTTATGCCCTCAGGGACACAGAGACTTCCCGGATGGAGCACTTGTGGTAATGGGATTCCTTTGCTGGTTCCTCCTCAGCTGTACCTACCCTGGTGTCTCTTGGTGGGGAGCACAAGCTCTTCCTCTGGCTACTTCCTGTTAGCAGGTCTCCTGAGAGATTCCCCCTTGGTGGTGGTGCCAGCCTTGCAGGTGTTGCTGGCAGGACTCCCTCTCAATACAGAGGGGGAATAAGCTTACCTGAGGCACCTCTCATTGCCAGGTTGGATGCCGGGAATAGCAGGCCTAGGTCACTTTCTTCTGTTAGGTGGGGGACTTAAGATGTCACTGTGTCGATCCCTGATCCTGGGGGCCCAAACCACTCCACCTTTCCCTTCCTCCTTTCAGAATCTCCTTTGCTTGTGTCTTTCATGAGGTCCAGAGGTTATAGTTGTATTTAGTATGGAGTTGCACCTGTTTTGGACCATTGGTGTTCCACTAACACAGACACAGAAAAAACTGGGGCTTAGCTAGTTAACAAATGGTTTGGTGGCCAGAAAACTGCATTTTTGGCTTATATGTCGTTTATTTCCTCAATGACACCCCTATCAATTCCCATCTAAACCCCAAACTCTGAGAAATGTAATAGAAATATACATTGATTCAATATTAGCAACAGGAGAAATGTATGTACACTATCTGGAAATTTATTTAAATTCACGCTATATTTGTTTTGCCAACATGGGTTACTATTAAATTACATGGGTCATAATTTTCCTCATTAACATAAGAATAACAATGAAACTAAAAAGTATAAATGTTTAAGAGTTCATTTTAAGGAATAATTACATATATCTGTGAAAGTTTTTAGCAATATAAAAAGTGGATTTCAACTCTAATATTGCTTAAAACATTAATTTCGTTTTGAAAATTATAGATCTAATGAAAGAACATATTATTTACACTCGTAAAAATTTGTAAACTCTTTGACAATTATTTAAATGTAAAATATTTTTATTCTTATAGAAATTTCTGGGCTCCCTGTCACTTCTGTCATGGATTGGAGTCTCCCGTAAAAGCCGTGGTCATCCATGGGTGTCATTACGTGGCTCAACTTTCCAACTTAAGTAAGATTTTTTGAATGGTGCTGTATAGTAGAAAAAAACAAAAAGGAAAACTTCAGAGGAATAATATAAGTAAGTTTAAGTTGAATTATAGACATTAAAAAGATGTTGGAAGTTAGTGAAATGTTGCTATAAATGTTAAACAATGGACCGCAGTAGTCCCTCCTTACTTGTGGTTTCACTTTCTGTAGTTTGAGGTAACTGCAGTCAAACATGGCCAGAAAATTTTGAAATGAAAATTCCAGAATAAAGCACTTTATGAGCAATAAATTTCTCATTGTTCTGAATAGTGTGATGGAATTTCACATCGTTCCCACTCTGTCTTGCCTGGGATCTGAATGATCTCTTTGACCAGCAGGTCCACACTGTACAGGTGACCCACCCATTAGTCACTTGGTGGCTTTCTGGTGATCAGACCAATTGTCATAGGATCAGGGTGCTTGGGTTCAAGTGCCTCTTATTTTACTTAATGGGGCAAAAGTCCAAGGGTAGTGATGCTGGCATATTGTTATATTTACTCCTTTGTATCATTAGTTGTTGTTGTTAATCTCTTCTTGTACCTAATTTGTAATTTAAATATTATCACAGGTGTGTATAAATAGAATAAACATAGTATATAATAGGGTTCAGTATAATAGGTGGTTTCAGGCATCCGCTGGTGGTCTTGAAACACATCCCCTATAGATATGGGAGACTACTGGGTTCAGTTTTCACAATAAGCAACCCATTAATGTCACATTAAAATGTATTAACCATTTTCATATAATTCTTTTCTTAAAGTACATGGAAAATGCTCTTATTTCATGGATTGTCCCCTTAAAATATAACAGAAGTATGGATTTTTCTCCATTACAGTATAACAGAAACAGAATATGCTAAACGTAACTGTGCTATGCTATACAAATATAGACTTCAATCAGATGAATGCGGATCTTCAAAACCATATATTTGTAAGCACAAATTTTAGAAGTAAAGCACCTGAGTTTGGAATCGGCCAGGTAATTTTATATTTTGTGAAATGCAAATAATATTATGATTACATAAGTCAAGATGAACTGTAGTTTGTTTTAATAATAAAAATATTTTCAAAAATGGTATTTGTAATATAATACACAAAGAATAGGATATCATTGCCTTTGTGTCTGGCTCTTTTTTGCACAGCATTGTGTTTGTGGCATTTAACCTTTCTAAAAGTTGCATGTTATATGGATCTGTTTATATAAGATATCAAGAATAAGCAAACCCATAGAGACAGAAAGTGGAATAGTGGTTGCCAAAATCTAAGGGGTTTGCAATAGGAAGAAACCACTAATTGCTACATTTTTTTTCTTTTTGGGGTGATGAAAATTTTCTAAATTTTGGAAGTGGTTTTGGTTGTAACTATGTAAAAATAATAAAATGTAGTGATTTATACACTTTAAATGGAAGAAATATAATCAATCTACATGACATATCTATAAAAGATATTTGAAAATAACTCTCCTGTGATTATGTTTGGTACTGCATTAATCTCTAAAGTTATATATAAAGATTAGATCTCTTTATAAAATTGACTTTTCCAATCAATATAGTGCTATGTCCCACAATGTATTAGGTTTTCTTTAATTTCTATCATAGTTAGTATTTTTTGGTATTGAAGTCATACAGAAATACAGATATTTCACACTTATGCTTTGTAAATAGCATCCTTATTTTAAAATTTCCTTTGGTTATTTTGTTGCTGTAAACAGAAATACAGTTGAGGTTTGCATGTTGATCTTATATCAAGTTATTAATACTTCATTGATTTTATATATTAATTCTACCCCAAGTATAGGATATCCTGGATTTTCTACATAAACTACGATTTTAACAATCACAGTTTATCTTTTATCTAGGTGCCATACATTTTTTTCTTGATTCATTTTCACTGTGTAGGTTTTTTTTTTCTTTTTTTCTATTTCAGGAAATTATGGGGGTACAAAGATTTTGGTTACATGTTATGACTGTGCCACATCCTAATCATGATTTAAGGTGTGCCCTTCCCCCTCTACAATGCTCACCGCTTCCATTACTTGTGAGTTGACCCAGCCCTAACCCCCCCAACCTCCAAAGAATATTACTACTGTGTGAGCACCTTAGTGTTGATCAGTCAGTGTCAATTTGATGGCGAGTACATGTGGTGCCTATTCTTCCATTCTTGTGATACCTCACTTTGGAGGATGGGCTCAAGCTCTATCCAGGAAAATATGAGAGGTGCTAAATCACCGTCGTTTTTTATAATTGAATAGTATTCCATGGTATACATATACCACATTTTATTAATCCACTCATACTGTCTAGGTTTTTATTTTCAATGATGAAGAGAAAATACAATAATGGTTCTATGTATTATTTCCTGTTTTTGATGAGACAATTTCAACATTTCATTGACATTTGTGAAGCTTTTTATCATAACTTTCTCATATTCAAGCAGTTTTATAATATCCCATTTTTCTAATAAATTTTGCTTTGGATCAAGGTTACCTTTTTAATATTTTTGCACCAGTTGAAATAATATATATTTTCTCTAAATGATGTTTATAAATGACATTATTTGTGTTTCTTTTTTATGTTAAACCAGTCTTGTGTTTATGAGATAAAATCATACTGGTCATTAGTATTACCACTTTTTTAAAAATCAGTGTATATATTATATTTAGAGTAAGATTTATTTCTTCATCCATGTGCACAAGGAGATTCTATTAGTATTATGTTTTTATTCATTGCTACATACCTGAAAAGTCTTGCTATCAAGGCTATACTGGGAAGCATTCCTATATTGATAACCTGGAAGCCTTTGTGTGAGTGTACATTTTTATCTAGAAATATTATTATTCATTAGTGATGTTATCTGAGTTTGTAGAATATATTGGTAGGAATGTTTATATAACAAACTCAATTTGTTTAATACATGTAGGGTTTACTCAGGTTTGCATTGCTTTACTACATTTTTGTTATTTGCATAATTAAGGAATTTTTTATTTTACATGAATACTAAATTGTATTTATGATGTGGTTTCATTACTTGTTTGATATCTGTAATATGCATAAGATATTCACACATTTACTCTAGAAATGAAATGTTTGTGCCTTCTCTGTTCTTTCTTAAATAATTAATCTTTTATCAATTTTATTAGTGTTTTCAATGAAAACATCTTTTCCTTGGTTGATCCTCTCTATTAATTGTACCTCATGATTTTATACTATTTGTTGTTTTCTTTCTTTTACTTCACTTGTATTTAATTTAATGTAATTTAATTTCAGCTTTTCTCTTTTTATTTTCTCTTGATACATGCTCAGATAATTCCATTTCTGATTTCATTTTTTTAGTATATGTATTTAAGGTCACCAATTTTTCACAAAAAAGACCTCTGCTGTGTTTTAGTTGTAACTCATATGAAAATTGTGACTATCCATTGTGGTAATTTCTTTAGCTCTTACTTGCTTTAGCAATATATGACAGAATTAAAAATCATGTAGATTTTCAAATTTTGCTTATTGACTTTTATTTAAGTAAGCCATAGTTAGACTATTTTTTGTGAAGCTAAAAATGTTCTACATGTCTGTTCCAATGTGGCTGGTGTGATGGAGGAACTGATTTTAAGTGTTATTTAATTTTCATTAATTATTATTAAAATTGAAAAGCTACATTTCAAGTGTTGCTGGCCAAGCTTGGCTACTGGCACTATATTGGGAGCACAGTTCTGTATTTTATGTTAATATACTTGGAAATATGTGATTATAGCATATTCTTGGAAAATTCCCATGAGAACTTAAAAATGTTTGAGTGTTCTGTATTAGTGTAGTCAATGTGGGAGAGTGTGTGTGTGTGTGTGTGTGTGTGTGTGTATGTTTATAATGGTTAATTGTCTAGTTTACATCTTTCTATAGGTTCACTGCTGTACCTATGTAATAAGCAGTGAGGCATAATTGTTTGTTATATGTTTATGATTTTTTTATTCAATCACTTCTTTCAATTCTGTGTTGAAATAGTATCATTAGGTACATATGTATTCTAAAAGAATATAATTAATGGTTTTAAAAATAAATCAATCAGTATTAAACTGCATTTCCAGTAATGATTCTTGCCTTATATCATGACACTACATTAACTATAGCAGTTTTCTACCTGATTGTGTTGCATGGTATATGTTTTCATTGTTTTCTTTAATTTTTTAAATTTCTAAATATTAAGGGGATACAAATGCTTTTGTTACATGGATACCTTGCTTTATTGTTAAGTCAGGCCTTTTGGTATGCCTATAACCAGAATAATGTTCACTGTACCAAATAGGTATGTATTTATTCCTCAGTCCCCCATCCTCCCCTTTTCTGGTTTCCAATGACCTTCATATCTCTTTGTGCCTGTGTGTGTCCGTCCTTTAGCTCCAACTTATTAATGTGAACATATGGTGTTTGGTTTTCCATTTCTGAGATACTTCACTTAGGATAATAGTCTCCAGTTCCAATTAAGTTGGTGCAAAAGACATTATTTCATTGATTTTTTATGACTGAGTAATACTCCATTACTCCATGGCGTATATATACAGCATAACTTCTTTATTCACTTGTGCATTGATAGGCACCTTGGTTAATTCCACATCTTTGCAGTTGTGAATTGTGCTGCAGTAAACATTAGCATACAGATGTCTTTATATAAAATGGCTTCTTTTTACATTAATTTATTTGAAGATTCTCCATAGTGTTTTCCATAGAGGTTATACTAATTTGCAGTCCCACCAATTATATATAAGCATCCCATTCTCTCTTCATGCAAGCCAGCTTCTAACTTTTATTTTTTCTTGCTTTTTAATAATGGCCATTCTGACAGGGGTCAGGTGGTATCTCCTTGTAATTTTAATTTGCATTTCCCTGAGGATTAAAGGTGATGAACATTTTTTCATATATTTCTTGGCTTTTGGCTATCTTCATTTTTTATATTTCAAAATATTAAGGGATTTACCAACATTTTAAACTACATGGCTCACTTTTGTAATGCTTGAGTTTCAGGCATGCCCATAACCCAAGTAGAGTTAATTGTATCCATTACGTAGGTTTTTGCCCCTCCTCTATGTCCCCTCCTCCCTCATTGATTTCAACTGAGTTTCACTTCCCTGTATGCACATTGTGCTTATCAGTTAGTTATTAAATAGTGATTACATGTGGTGTTTGCTTTTCCATTCTTGAGAGTCTTCACATAGGAGAATGGTCTCCAGATTTGTCAACATATTTGCAAACAGTATTAATTCATCTGTTTTGTGGTTGAGTAGTCTTCCTTGGTGTGTGTATATATACCACGTTTTATTAATCCACGCATGAATTGATGGGCACTTGGGTTGATTCCACATCTTTGCAATTGTGAACTGTGCTGCAATAAACATTCAAGTGTAGGTGTCTTTTTGATGAAAAGTCTTCTTTCCTTTGAGTAAATACCCAATAGTGGGATTGCTAGATTGAATAGTAAGTCTACTTGTAGTTCTTTCAAGAATCTCCCTACTGTTTTCCATAGAGGTTGTACTAATTTGCAGTCCCACCAAAAGTACATAAGGGTTCTTTTCTCTCTGCATCCACATCATCATCTGCTGTTTTTGAACTTTTTACTAAAATATTGTAACTGGGGTAAGGTGATATCTCATTGTGGTTTTAATATGCATTTCCCTGATTATTAGTGATGTTAAGCATTTTTAATGTTTATTGGCCCTTTGTCTTTCTACTCTTGAGAAGCTTCTTTTCCTGTTTTTGTCCATTTTTAATAGGGATATTTGCTTCCTTTCTTGTTGATTTGCATGAGTTCTTTGTAAATTCTCGATATTAATCCTTTATTGGATGTGTAGCTTGTGAATATTTTTCCCATTGTGTAGGTTGTCTATTTTCTCTGTGTATGAAGCCAGTTGTCACCTTGATACCAAAGCAAGGAAAGGGCACAACAAAAAAAATAAAACTACAGACCAATATTCCTTATAAACATAGATGCAAAAGTCCTCATTTAAATACTAGCAAACTGAATTCAACAGCACATCAAAAAATAATCCACCAGGACAGAGTGGGCTCCATTCCTGGGATGAAAGGATGATTCAACATTCACAAATCAATCAATGTGATTCACCACATAAACAGGAGCAAAAACAAAGACCATATGATTATCTCAATACATGCAGAAAAAGCATTAGACAAAAACTAGCACCCTTTCATGATAAAAACCCTCAACAAACTAGGAATAGAAGGAACATAGCCATATATGAGAAATTCACAACCAACATCATACTAAATGGGAAAAAGTTGAAAGCATTCCCTCTAAGAACTGGAAGAAGACAAGGATGCCCACTTTCACTAATTCTATGCAACATACTGCTGGAAGCCCTAGCCAGAGCAATCAGGAAAAAGAAGGAAATTACACCAGACCTAGACTTGAATATCTTATATTACACTTCTTATATATTTGACATTCTGCAAGTTGTTCTATATCTGTGAGTCTGTTACCTAATTCATAAGATTAGGATGATAATAGCTGTAACTCACAGCTGTTTGAAGATGAAATAGGACCACATGTTTGAAGCATTAGAAGAATGATTCAAAATGCCGCAGTATGTGTAAGTTCTTGGTAGGTATTCACTATTGTTTTAGATGGGCAGGAAAAATGTAATGTCCTTATAAGATATAAAAATCCATATCATTTTTAAATATTCTTATTATAATTGATGATGATACAATGTAGAAATTTTGGTGATTGAAATGTATGCTGTTCATACAAATCACATTAACCTCTTTTACTGCTTTAATCTACCTCCCTTTCTATGTCTTTCACTCCTCCCTGGTCCCTTATTTTTTCATTCTATTATTAGCATATATACTTTTCTCTTTCTTTACTTCTTCTTTTCCTTTTACCTGTTTTACAAGCAAGGTAAGCTTTACTGATTATAAGTAAAGCAGTATTTAATCTAGATTGGGCAAAATTGGAAAACCTTTGAAAATACACTTGATTATTAGATGTAATTGAAGGAAAGCTTAAATAAACAAACCACGAAAGTCTGATACATCTTAGCCACAGAAAAATATGGACCTAGAAAGTTGAACCCTATCAGCATTTTCTATTGCTTTTCTTGCTTCTCTGTTTCAGTGTTGATTTTATGTATTCATGAAGATTGATTTCTTCTGTAATAAGAAACTTGGACAATTCCATTTTTAGGGATTCCTCTCATTTAATTTTATTACAAATGTAATACATAATACTATGTCAATGTCTAATGCCAAAGAATGTTAGTCAGATTTAGCTACAAAGACATCATTAGTGGCTTTGATTTTAACAGTTGTAATGGGTTGGTGAAAGAGCAAAAATTAGAATGCAATGGCTTATTTAGTGAGGAAATGGAGAAAGGAAGTTTAGATTACTCTTTTTTCTTTTCAAGACGTTAAGCTGTAAGGAGAGATTGGGGCAATAACTTGAAAAGGAGACAGGGCTGAGCATGGGTTGATCCTTTGGTCACTTATCCCATCTAGTCAGTGGACATCTAAACTATGTGTCTTTAATTTCACTTTCTATAGTATAAGTATTATAGTTCAAGACATAAAATTGTTTTAAGGCTTTGGTAAGGAGAAGATATTGAGGTTAAAGTATGTGAACAAAAAGGCTTTTGTAAGTGGAAATAGTAATTTGCAGGCTAGTGTAGGTGACTAAATCTTTCACCTGCAAAACACTTGTGAAAACAGTAAAATATTTTTTTCTCTTTAAGTATTTAAAGAAAGAAACAGCTATAACAAAATAGTTATATTAGACAAGGACATTGGACTTTTGCTTGTATTAGTTTAATCAAAGTAATATTTAATGAATATTTTTGGAGACATAGCTGTAACTTTATGCCTTTAATGGTATCCTGCAGATGAGTCAAACTGTCTTATTTGCTTCTATTTCATTAACCCATACATGCTGCCCCCATTTCTACTTTTCATTTTTTCTCTTAGAAGAACAAAAGTTGCTGCTCACAAAATAAAATTATTTCTCGACTGGTATATGGAGTAAAAGAAAGTAATTAAAAATTTTTAATGCATAAATGTCAAGAAATTATTACACAATCAAATTATCCAAGAAAATTTCCTATTGGGCCAATTTATTTGCAGATAAACAAAAGCAAGAATTTGATAACCTATTGTTACATAGTTAGCCTCTGCCTTTAAGTATCTTTGAGTATATCTACATGAATAATATGGTCTCTTGTCTGTATATTGTGGGTTAGTATAAGGTGAACTCATTAAAACCAGAAAAAAAATTAATTTCAAAAAGAGAGTCCAAGTCCAAGTCCAAAAAGTGAGTTCATTCTCTCATTTCCCATTCTATTTACCTGTTTCACAGAGACATATGGAGAATGGTGACAAGGAACAGAGATTATCAGACTGGACAAGCTGCTTGTGACTGAACAAAGGAGAAAACTTCAGGGATCTTCTCTGTCACTTTCTAAAAATACTGAAGAATGAGGAATCTCAGTCAGGAAGTGGGGAATAGAAAAAACCTTAATGCTATGAGGAGTAGACACTCTTGAATTGAAAAAGTTTTAGACTACATAGAATATACATAATTTTCCAGAAATGACCAATATTAGTGAGAAATTAAAGTTAAAATGGAAACAGAGTTTTGATATTTCAGCATATGATTTTCCAGGGAAAATTTATACTACGTAATCTATCATCTATCTATATATCTATCATCTTTTACATATGTACCTATCATCTATTATGTATTTATCCTCTATTATTTATCATTTATTATCTATCAATTTTTCATCTACCTATTTTCTGTCATCTATCTGTCATCATCATCTAAGGGTTTAGAACTTGTCTGCCATTAAATACTGAGTAAATGGTGGTCAAAATTATATTTATTATCTCATATTATTATCCTATTCCCACTGCGTTCCCCATACTTAGTATGTGTAATGACTAAGTATAACAGTTATACCTAATAACTTATGGGGACAAAAGAGAGCATATGCACCTAGATAATTTCCTCTTTGTTTTGGACAAATTAAATATGCCTCAATGACATTAAACTCTAAATTTCTTTTATTACCTTCTACATATTTTTCTAATCTCTGGAACATTCATGATAATCTGTGCTAATATGTAAACAAAAAAGGAGCTAAAACTTATTGTTCTTGTTTTATCACTGATTGAATAATTTAAATTCATTCCACTGCAAATCAGTGCATAAGATACAAAAAACATGTTTAAAAAACTCGTATTTGATCTTTCAGTTAAGGAAGGGAAGTGAAGATGGAACCAAAATGAGAAGCCAGGGAGCCAGTGCTGCAGGTGATTGTCAGTGGATTAACATTCATGTACAGGCTATCAAATAGCTTTAAAAGATTTTTAGTTTAATGACAGCTCAGGATATTTATCTTACTCCTAATTATAAACTGCATCAAACTTCTTGAAACACTTCTTATCAAGACATTTTCTGACAGTTGATTGCACGTGTTCATAACATGATGTAGGGCATCATAAAAAAAAAAATCAACAGACAGTATCATTTTCCATCCCATGTAGTTTCCTAGTGATTCAGCTAACCATCTTAATTTTGTTGATAAAATGCTTTTTTAATTATATTACCCAAAAGTTTAGGAACAAATAAGAACTTTACGTGGCTGAAAAAAGTCAACACTTGACTTTGATGCCTTAAATACAAATTTATTTATGAGTTAATTAGGAGTGTGATTTAGACTTCAATTGGATGTATGTGAATGTGGTCAAAGTTTTTGAAAATTAATAATAATGAGTAATGTTTATGTAATTGAGTTTTGGCCTTTTATTTTTAGTTTGTAAAATGAAACATAAATCTATAAATCGTAAATATGGTGATTCTTAAATGACATTTCAAATAATGTGAGAAAGTACAGTTCATTACATGAAAATCAGTTGCATAATTTGAATGATTATAAAAGTTTACATTTCTTTCACACTATATGCCAAATATATTAAAAATCGTGAAAATTGAATGGGAAATACCAACTGTGAAAAACCTTGATGAAAATATGGAAACTGAATTCAGGATGTGAAAGCCTTTTTAAAGCAAAAATTATAGTAAATATTGTTAGGAAATTTGTGATGGTTTAAAAGTAAAGATCTAACTCTGACAGAGACCATTAATTTCTAAAAAGAAAAATTAGATTAATTTGAAAATATATTTGGAAGGTACCTGACAAAGTGTGAGGTAATATTCTTAATATTAAGTGCATCTACTACACCAGTTTAAAAGATGAAGACCTTAAAGTGGCACATACATTTTCTGGAGTTCTGGGGAAATATTGTGGAGGAACAGGCAGTCATAGAATGATATTCTAACAATGATAAGAATCTTGAAAAGAATTTCACAATAGTGCAACATTTAATATTTTTTAAACATTTAATAAGACTATGTAATAATCGATACAGATAAAAATGAAGTGCTTAGCAGCAGATTGGATATCTACTGCAAAAATGGCACATTCTGGTAAACACTGAAGAAACAAAAGATATTAATATGTAGCTATAATTGAATCCCTCCCTTAGGTAATATTAAAGAGTGCTTCAGTTACTTACCAACTAAAATAATAAGTGCTATGCAGGGACCAAATTGTCCTTAGAATATTTTCTTCTCTTTTCTAACAATCTAAAACAAACAAGTACAATGTTAAAATTCAAATAAATGCAATGAAATAAATATTTGAGTGCAAGTGTCTTTTTTAATATAAAATGACTTTTTTTTCCTTGGGTAAATCCCCCCAATAGTGGAATTGCTGGATCAAATGGTCGGTCTACTTTTAGTTCTTTGAGGTATCTCCATACTAATTTCCATAGAGGTTGTACTAGTTTGTAGTCCCGGCAACAGTGTATAAGTCTTCCTATCTTGCCGCATATATGCCAGCATCTGTCCTTTAGGAACTTTTTGATGAAAGCTGTTCTCACTGGAGTTAGGGGATATCTCATTGTAGAATTGATTTGCAATTCCCTGATGATTAGAGATGTTGAGCACTATTTTATATGTTTGCTGGCCATTATTCTGCCTTCTTTTGAAAAGTTTCTGTTTCATGTCCTTTGTCCATTTATTTACGGGGCTTTTGATTTTTTCTTGTTGATTTTCTTAAGTTCTATATAGATTCTTGTTATCAGCCCTTTATCAGATGTGTAGAAAGCAAATATTTTTGAGACTGCAGGACTGTGATACACAAGGGACAGTGGGTGTCCTGTTGATTCAGCCCTCCAAATGAACCAGCATCTGGCAACTCCTGAGCACTTGCCCCTGGTGCTAGCTCCCCACAGGTGGGTGGCTGCCATTTTGGGGGTCCACAACCCGAATATGCTGTGGCCTGCTAAAGTTTCAGTTTCACGCAGCACTCCGCCCCCAGGCCAGGGATTTTTGTGCTGGACGCAGCGGGATTCCCTGTTTTTACTTTTGTTTGATGCATGCTGAGATAATCCATTTTCTGCTTTTTTTGGTAATATATGCATTTAAGGTAATCAACTGTTATAAGAAAGACTTTTGCTTTTTTTTTATAGTTCTTATAAAAATTGAGAACATTTTTTCTGATAATTCCTTTGGCCTCTAAGTTGTTTATAAATATATTACAGAATAAAAACCATATAAAGTTTTCAAAGTTTTGGTTATTGGCCGGGCGCGGTGGCTCAGGCCTGTAATCCTAGCACTCTGGGAGGCCTAGGCGGGTGGATCGCTCAAGGTCTGGAGTTCGAGACCAGCCTGAGCAAGAGCGAGACCCCGTCTCTACTAAAAATAGAAAGAAATTATCTGGCCAACTAAAATATATATAGAAAAAATTAGCCAGGCATGGTGGCGCATGCCTGTAGTCCCAGCTACTCGGGAGGCTGAGGCAGTAGGATCGCTTAAGCCCAGGAGTCTGAGGTTGCTGTGAGCTAAGCTGATGCCACGGCACTCACTCTAGCCCGGGCAACAAAGCGAGACTCTGTCTCAAAAAAAAAAAAAAAAAAAAAAAAGTTTTGGTTATTTATATTCTCTTTTAGTAAACTGTAGTTAGAGCATTTTTGTGAAGCAGGATGTGTTCTGCATCTCTGTTTAAATGTGGCTAGTGTGACTGAGAAAGTGATTTTAAATGCAACTGATTTTTAGTTAAGACTAAATTTCAATACCTACATTTCAAGTATCCGCTGGCCAAGTTTAGCTAGTGGTACTGTATTCCCAGCATGTTTGTATATTTTATATTAATAACTTGGGTATGAGAATATAGTGTACTTTTGGGAAATTTCCATATTTAAAAATATGAATATTCTGTATTAGTATAGACTATATATATGAGTGTGTGTGGTGTACACTTGTGTTGGTTTATTGTCCAGTTTAAATCTTTCCTAGGGTCACTGATGTGTCTGCTTGTGTGATAACCTATGAGAGCCAAGTGTTTGATTACCTGTTCATGATTGTTTACTTGCCCACCTCTTTCAATTTTAGGTTGAACTTGTATTGTTAGGCACTTATGAATTATTTAAAAATTTAGTAGTGGTATGGATAAATAAGTCTGTGACTATGAAACATGCTTCATTTTCAATAATGGTGATTGTTTTATATTATGAAAGTAGATTAACTATAACAGTTTTCTGTTGGTTTGTTTTGAGTAGGGGTTTGCTTTTTGTTTTTTTTTTTTTTCGTTTGTTTGTTTGTTTTTGCAACAGGGTCTTGCTCTGTCACCTGGGCTATAGTGCAGTGGTGTCATCATAGCTCACTGCAACCTCCAATTCCTGGGCTCAACAATCCTCCTGCCTCAGCCTTCTGAGTATCTGGGACTACAGGTGTACACCACCACACCCAGCTAATTTTTCTATTTTTAATAGAGACAGGATCTCACTCTTGCCTAGGCTGGTCTTAAACGCCTGGCCTCAAGCGATCCTCCCACCTTGCCTCACAAAATGCTAGGATTATAGGCATGAGCAACCACATCCCGCTGGCACAGATATTTTTAAAGTTTTTATTCTCAGAACAGTGGGCTACCTGTGCATGACCTTCTTATAGTAAGGATTAGCACCTCTCAGACGGACAACAAAAATGTGCTTCTTGATATGCTCAGAACTAATATGCTATAACTTTCCCAATTACATTATATTGTCAAAAAAAGTCACATGGCCAAACTCATCATCATTTGGCTGCAAAGTATACTCTTTTACCGTGGCTATGGGGAGGCAATATAGATTTACTGAAAAATAATCTAATCTACCATAATAGCCATAGAAATTTTCTTCATGTTTCATGAGATAGATATTTGTTTATAAAAGAAAAATATTAGAAATAGAAAAAATAACTTCAGTAATTTCTTTATTTTCTATCCTAGGTTTTTATTTTTCATTTCAAAAAGTCTTGTAAAGTAGTCTTGTATAGTGCTCAAGAGTATTACATAGGATGCTTTCACCAGCTTTGATCAATGTACAAAGGGGAAAGACACAGTACAGTACAAAATTTAAGGATATAGGCAATGGAACCAGGTTACTTGGGTGTGAATTCAAGCTGTACCCTATTGGCTATGTGACTTATTAACACACATTTCTGGCTCAGTTTCCTCCCTGGTAAAAGACAGAGAAAGAATATTTTATATATAGGGTGACTTGAGGATTATTTGAATACTACTTGCAAAAGGATTTGGATAGCACATTCTGACCTATAATTACTGAATCTTAGTTATTTTTACAAAAATATTATGCTTTAGTTCAATCACCTGTATCATGATGACTATAATTGTGGCTACCTAATAGGATGCTCTGAGGAATAAGTGATATAATGCCAAATGACCCTTAAAGTAAAGCCTAACCATATTAAATTATTGCTATATGTATTTTTTCATATCTTTCTTTCCAAATATTCAACAAAATCTGACTTCCAAGAGTACTCAAGATCTAAAACATTGTCCTCTTTTCATTCATCAAAACTCCAGTGCTTCAATAAAGTAATTTTAGCCAGGCATAAAAATATAATATGATTATCAAATTTAATCATATATTAAAGACATCTATTTGTATTTTAAAGAAGGTTTTGACAAGTTCAATTCATGTCATATATAAAAAATAAATAAGAGCAATTTTTCACTGATTATGCATTTTCATTAGTGAAATCAAGTTGCAATTACTATTCTGATTCATATTGGTCAAGAACCCCAGTCTCATCCCCCCATGTTATTTTGAAGAAATTTTGGAAAAAAAACTATCAAGTTTTGTCAAGATGGTCTTTAACTATACCTGCATTTACAACCAGATGAAAGTTTTATAGTGTCCTAGGGGAAGGAGAGACTGAAATGTCTTCTCTCTGCCAATGTTGGAGTGTCCCATGCACACATATGCACCTCATACCTTGGGAATGGGAAAATATAATAGAAATGTTTTATAATACATTTCATTGAGAAAAACCTTATGATTTTATCCCAATTTTTAAATATCTAAAGAAGTGCATTAAAATATGTCTAAGTTATATATATTATATATATATGACTACACTAAAACGTGAATTACTTGACAAAATAAGCTTAGTTCACGTCCTCCAAATTCACCTATATATACAGGGAACAATATAGGAAGATGATAACCAATGGTTGAATTTAGAATTGAAAAGTCAAAAAGAAGTCAGGGATTTAAAGATCAAAATGGTAGATTTGTCAAACTTTCTGAGAGTGCCAATTAAGTGTGGACAACAATGGGTTTCTTATACTAGTACCAAGAACTCATTTAAGTAATAATTGCAGAGGAAATTGGTGACATAATTAACTATATGCTGCCTTGCCAGAGCAATTAAGTAAAAGAAAGAAATAACAAGCATTCAAAATGGATAGCCACACACAGAAGAATGAAACTGGATTCCTATCTCTGACCATATATAAAAATTAACTCAAGATTGATTAGGGATTTAAATGTAAGGCCTGAAACAATAAAAATTCTAGAAGAAAACCTAGAAAAAATTCTCCTGGACGTTGGCCTTGTGCAAAGGATTTATGACTAAGATCCCAAAAGCAAATACAACAAAAATAAAAATAAATAAATGGGACTAAATCGAACAAAAGCTTCTGTACAACAAAAGAAATAATCAACAGAGTAAATATTTAATAGAAAACCTACAGAATGAGAGAAAATACTTGCAAACTACTACACATCTGACAAAGGACTAATATCCAGAATCTACAAAGAACTCAAAGAAATCAGCAAGCAAAAAAACAAACAACCCATTAACAAGTGGGCCAAAGACATGAACGTAATGTTTTCCAAAAAAAAGACTAAAAAATGGCCAATAAGTATATGAAAAAAACTCAACATCACCAATCATCAGAAAAATGAAAATAAAAACCACAATGAACTACCACAGTACCCCTGTCAGAATGGCCATTATTGAAAAGTTGAAGAACAACAGATGTTGGCTGTGATGCAGTAAAAAGAGAATACTTACACACTGTTGGTGGGAATGCAAGTTAGGACAACTTCTATGGAAAACCACATGAATATTTCTCAAAGAACTGAAGGTATCACTACTATTTGATCTAGCAATCCCACTACTGGGTATCTACCCAAAAGAAAATAAGTCATTGTATTTTTTTTTTTTTTTTTTTTTTTTTTGAGACAGAGTCTCACTTTGTTGCCCAGGCTAGAGTGAGTGCCGTGGCGTCAGCCCAGCTCACAGCAACCTCAGACTCCTCGGCTCAAGCGATCCTACTGTCTCAGCCTCCCGAGCAGCTGGGACTACAGGCATGTGCCACTATGCCCGGCTAATTTTTCTATATATATTTTTAGTTGTCCATATAATTTCTTTCTATTTTTAGTAGAGACGGGGTCTCGCTCTTGCTCAGGCTGGTCTCGAACTCCTGACCTTGAGCGATCCACCCGCCTCGGCCTCCCAGAGTGCTAGGATTACAGGCGTGAGCCACCGCGCCCAGCCAAGTCATTGTATTTTTTTAAATGCATTTATATGTTTATTGCAGCAGAATTCAGAGCAGTAATTTCTATCTTTTATAAATTGCCCAGTATGTGGCATTTTGTTATAGCAACAGAAAGTGACTGAAACTACCCTGTACTTTTACATACTGATTATGCTGTTCTGGCTTTCTAAATTCTAATACAAACATACATTTTAAAGTTTGAAACTTTGTGATTAATAGTTTATGCATTCAATATCCATTTAGATATAGCTACACAATTTCTTTTCTTTAACTTTCCTTTCTGCAAATGCCAGTTTTGATTGGAAAGATATGCATTATCTTTAAGATATTTAAATTGCATTTACTTTAGAGTAGTTATTAATTCTATTTTAAAAAATTCTTTAAAATGAATTTATTTTGCCATCATATTAAAATAATAATTTCACTTATTATTTGCTTCCAATTTACTATAACTCTTGGGAACTAGGTGTTATAATTATTTAGAAGTAGTCACAGCAATATATATTTAAGTTCTATATGTATACATAAGCATATATATTTATATCATATAAAGTAAATTCTAACTACACCGATATTTGGAATAATTTTTCTTGTGTCTTTATATTTTTATTATGTCTTTGTATAAGCCTACAGTCTCTAGTAAAGTGCTAGAACAGTAAAACCACGGTATTATTACATATAAGAAAGGACGTGACATATAGTCATTTGCTACATAATGACATTTTGATCAGTAACAAACTGCATACATGACAGTGGTCCTATAAGATTATGATGGAGCTGAAAATTTCTATCTCCTGGTTATATCATAGCCATTGTTGTAGTACAAGACATTATTCATGTGTCTGGGGTGACGCTGCTATAAACAAACCTACTGTGGTGACAGTCATATAAAAGGATACATTCATTTATGTACAGTACATAATACTTGATAATGCTAATAAATATGTTGCTGTTACTAGTTTGTGTATTCATGATACAGATATTTTTGTCATTATTTTACAGTTCATAAAAAAATGTTAACTGTCAAAAAACCTCAGGGAGATACTTCAGGAGGTATTCCAGAGGAAGGTATTATTATAGGAGATGACAGTTCCATGCATGTTACTGCCCCTGAAGACTTTCCATGGGACAAGATGTGGAGGTGGAGGGCAGTGATACTGATGATCCTGACGCTGTGTAGGCCTAGGCTAAGTGTTTGTCTTAGTTTTTAACAACCTATAAAAAAAATTAAAAATTTTAAAAATAGAAAAAATCTTATAAAGATATAAAGAATATATATTTGTACAGTTGTAAAATATATTTGTATTTTAAGCTAATTTTTATTATCAAGTGTCAAATATGTTGAACAGTTAGAAAGTTTATAAAATGAAAAGTTACAGTAAGTCAAGGTTAATTTATTATTGAACAAAGAAAAGAATTTTTTATAAATTTAGTCTAGCCTAAGTGTACAGTGTCCATAAAGTCTACGATAATACATGGTAATGCCCTAGGATTTCACATTCACTCACTACTCACTCACTGACTCACCTGGAGATACTTCTATTTGTGTGGGCTTCATTCATGGTAAGTGAACTGTACAGGTACACTGTTTTTTATCTTTTACACCATATTTTTTACTGGACTTTTTCTATGTTGAAATATGTTTAACACATAAATATTAACATCATGTTATAATTACATACATTATTCAGAATATTAGCATGCTACACAGGCTTGTAGCCTAGGAGCAAGAGGCTATGTGATATAGGCTAAGGATGTAGTGGGTTATACCATTTAGTTCATAAAAATATACTGTATGAGGGTCACACAATGATGAAATAACCTAAAAATGAATTTCCCAGAACGTATATCTGTTGCTAAGTGACACATGACTGTATAACGTTGTTTAACTGAAAATACCAAGTGGATGTTTGTAGGTATAGTAGATATCAGTATCACAAATTTAAAGAGAGGGCATTAGTGAGTATCATATTATTTGACATTTTTAATAATGGTTTTGTTGTTTTAATTCTATAATGTGTCCAACAGAAAAGATTATTAGGCCGGGCCCGGTGACTCTCACCTATAATCCTAGCATTTTGGTAGGCCGAGGCGGGCGGATCGTTTGAGCTCAGGAGTTCAAGACCAGCCTGAGCAAAAGCGAGACCCCGTCTCTACTAAAAAAAAAATAGAAAGAAATTACCTGGACAACTAAAAACATATAGAAAAAATTAGCTGGGCATGGTGGTGCATACCTGTAGTCCCAGCTACTCGGGAGGCTGAGGCAGAAAGGAGTTTGAGGTTGCTGTGAGCTAGGCTGACACCATGGCACTCTAGCCAGGGCAAAAGAGCGAGACTCTGTCTCAAAAAAAAAAAAAAAAGAAAAGACAACATTATTAACTTAGTTTTTGAAAATGTAATAATATGTAAATATAAATAAATTTATTTCTAATAGAAATACATAAAACATGAACACAACTGTAATATTAGATTATTAATTTAGTTTATGAAAATATATTGAAATATAAGTAACAGAAATACATACATACCTAGCCAACATTAGCCATTCTCCTGAAAGGCTCAAATAATTGCTCTGATTCCAGAGACATAAATATGGATTTAAATTCCATTTTGGTAGATTTTAGAAAGCTGAAGATTGAGTTTTTACGAAATCAATCTTTAAGAGGTTTCCTGCAATAGCCTTTGGAATTATAACTAACAAACATTCTCCCTTTCCTTTATGTGAGATGAGGAATGATGAAAAGATTTCCACTTAATACAAACTAGATAAAGTTTTTGCCTTTATGTTTGTGTGTCATTTAACCTGTATTTTGAAAGTCTACTTTTTTTCCCTACCCATATTTAGTTAGGTGGCATTTTTTAAAAAATGTGTTTCCTCCTACATAATTTAACTCAGGCTTTAGTCATTTACAACAAATATTCCTATTAACATACAGACAATTTGTTATGATTGGAGAATGAATCAGTCAACAATACTGACTAGTTATTCAATATTTCAATTTCTGGCATGATGATATTGTTCAGTATTGTTTAATGTATTATCCTTCCCAGAGACATTTAGTTTTTCAGATAAATCTGATTAACTTGTTTATAAAGTATAAAACTGAATGTGAGAATTTTAGATACTAAGAGAAATCAAGAAGATAAGTTTGGAAATTTAAGTTTGGGAATTGATGTCATATTGATTACAATAATGTTGAAAATGTAGCAATTCCTTAGAATAATTAGTGACAAATACATTAAATTCCTACTAATAATGTGATTATGATTTAAAGTTGTTTCTCTTTATAATAGCAATTATGTTAATAAGAGTGTAAAGAAAAGTATGCAATGCCAAGTTTTAGCGACCTTGTCTAAATGTAGAACATAAACACTTAAGATACTGTTAACAAGGCCTAAGATTTTAGTGTTTGTGATTGAGATGGAGAAACTTAACCGCATGGATAGTGAAGCCTCTATATTGTCGAATATGAAAATAATTTCTAGAGGCACTTGAAAATGGACAAACTAAATAACACTGGGAGCCCAAAGTCTCCTATATTCTGGAGGTGTGTGATGAGATCAACTGACTTCAATATAGCCCAAGTGTGAGAATTTCCTGTTCAGACCCTGAAGTGACACATTGATGAGAAATCTACCTTCTCCACTCTTGCCTCTCTTTGAGCCTTCACAGGGCACCCTGCGAAGATCACAGACATTTCTCCTTTCTTATCAGGAGTAACCCGGACTCTCCACTAAAGGCTACAGGACATTCTGGGGACAGAAGGTATGTGCTATTTTCCTCTATGTCTACTAGCCCATTTCACTTAGTGAGAAATTATAAATACTAGGATAATATCAGAGTAGAACATTGATGTTTTTACTTGAATAATTGAGGGTGAAAAAAAAGCCTAAAGTATAAAATATGTTGAAGGATTTTCTCAAATACTCAAATTATTGCCAGTGGAGAATTAATCAAGAACTTATCCTCATGAGATTAGGTTTGTTAATCAATACCATTTAAAGTGAAACCCATAACAATCATGACAATTAATTTTGGATTTTATAATCAGTACACATCTAATAATATTTTCTACTTAGCTCAGCCTTTAGAAATGGATGTTTAAAATAAATACTTCAAATAATATATGTCAAATGTAATTTCCCATTTATGTTTTTAGACTAAATGCAGGCTGGTAAAATAAGAATGAGATAACTAACAAAATGTGAATCTAAACTTAATTATAAATAGTTGAAAGACTTAAAAAATATTTGAGCAAAACATTGCAACAAAAAGATGATATAAGAGACTCCTATCTTATGAGTTATTTTACATGCTCTAATGTGAACCAGATATAATAAGGGAGCAACAAAAATAATTAAAATACTAATATTTTGATAGCTTATAATTGCCATGTATGTGTTAAGTGTTTTACATACATTATACTTTATAAATTTTTTTTTCCATTCTAGATTAGTGATCTGTGTTACTAGACACTAGGTAACTTTCTAGGATTGCACATTATAAATTTCAATGCCAAATGTAATTCTAGATCTCAGTGACTGCGGAGCTCATGGACTATATTATCCGATTAGATTATCTAAATTATCATACTTATTTACAGAACAAAAGTGCCTTACGATTTTGACACCATGGGGTCTTTTTTAAAGTTTAAATATAAGTGTCAATCATTAACTAAAAGTACTTTTGTAAAAGAAATTACTATATGTGCTAATATTACTACTTCTCCATCTCATAGCACTCAATTATTCATGATTAATGAATTGTAAAAGTGTCTTAGAATTAGTGCATTATTTCCAATACAGAATTTTAATAATTTAACACGCATATTCTAAATGATGTTAAAAAGTTTCTGCAGGATCTTACTTTAATAAAGATATTTATATTTATGAGCTTCTATTCCTCACTAGTTTATCATTTTTTATTTCTCCAACTAATAATGTTATGTCAAATGTAGAATATGTTTTTTGAAAATTACCTGTTCAATTACAAGACTTTGTATAAAGCTTTAAGGAAATTACCATCAGACTTTTACATTGCTCACCTGCAAAATGAACATTGTTACTCAGTCCCCACCCAATATACCCCAGTCTGACTACACCAGGGATCTTATCATTAAGTAAATCGTTTATTAACTTCTTAAGTACAGTTATCACAGAGCACAGTCTATGAATCACACAGCTGCAGAGATGAAGAAGCAAAGACCAACCTACTCAGGAATGAATCTGGCCAAGGACCCAAAGAGGCAGCAAACAAAATCTAAGGGCAGGAAAAACTCCATTTCTGTAACTGAACAGGAAATAACCCAAGTGGAATTAAACCTCCATAATGCTACTCCAGATCTCCAAGGGAAGGAGACCTGCTACTACAAATGTAAGCATTTACTAGATCCTCAATGTAACTGTCCTGGGATATACTGTTTTGGTGAAGAGTTGTGGGAAAGATAAGGGAATATTTTCCATTTGTGAGGATGAGAGCTCAAAGTTTGGATATGGTACTCTAATATGAATCTGAAGGCTTATTTTATTCAGGCATTATTAAACTTGTAGGCCTTCATCAACAAATCATGGGGCATTATATTTACTGAATATGCAACAATGTATTTTGAGAGAAAGATGACCACGGTAGATGTGGGTTTAGAGACAAGAATTTATCCCTTTGATTCCCTGTACGTGTGGGTTCTCTTGTATGTAAACCTTCTAATCAACTGTCTCCATCTCTCCTTTCTCAGTGTTTCTGTTTCTCTCTCTGCAGTTTCACTGTTACCTCCAGAGAAGCTCACTGCTGAGATCCTGGCCATCATTTGCATTGTCCTAGTGGGCTCCGTGTTAAAAATGGTATTAATAGCTCACATTCCCTGTAAGTATATTTTTGAATGGTTACAATAGAACTTTTCACCTTAATGATGGAAAGCCTCTAAGCATTTCATAAGAATAGGAAATAGAATATTTAGATATTATTTAATAAGGATTATTTCAATTTTTTCCAGTTACATTAACACAGAAGCTGAACAATTCTTTCCAGACTATAGCACATAAAGGTACATTTTATATATTATCTCTTTCCTAATCTGTGCAAAAATATAATAGATTTTTTGGGGGAGACTAAATTAGAATATTGGACAATAAATGTTCATAAAGAAAGATTGTAGGAGGACATTCCCTTTTCTTCAACAATAAGTAAAAATGCTCATTAAAATCACCATACCCTCTTTTTGCCATTTTACTCAAATTTAACTACTGCTGTTATATGATCAGAATTAAATAGTTCTGCTGTTCTAAAAAAAGTGTTTTGTTCAGTGATTTCTCAGACATGTGTAGGGTGGATTTTGTGTGATGTTTTCCTTTACTTGGGAACATAATTAGGAAAGCAGAGACTTGCCATTTTTAGTGCATGCGTGTATGATCAAGAGTATGTTTTCTACATGTAGCAGCTCTCTGGATGCACAGATATGTTACGTGCATATAAGTTTATACATTTACAAATACATAGATTGATTTTTGTTTTAAAAAATTCATGTTCTTTCTGGATAATTCAGAGTCTTTCCTCAGCATATCACTGTGGCCGTTGTCCAGAGGAGTGGTTCACATATTCCACCAATTGTTATTACATTAGTAAGGAATTCAAAACTTGGGATGAGAGTGTGACGGCCTGTGCTTCTAACAACTCTAATCTGTTTTATACAGAGAATGAAGAAGAAATGGTAAGATGTTAAGTGTTTCAAAACCTTTCTTAGAAGCTTATTGCAGTCAATATTATATTTGTAGAATTTATCCTATTCTTTTATGTATTTTCTTTTAAATATTTCCAAGTCTGTATATTATTCTGTTGTGTGACTTCACAATAGTTTGTTTCTATTTATACACTGCTAATGCATTTCCAATTATTGCTAATTCTTGCTGTTCGTGGAAAACCATGCTTCTACAAATGCTTTTACCCTAAATTAAATTTTGCTATTTAATAGTACTAGATATAAGCACATCATGATGGTGCAGATTTATCACAAAGTGAATGGACTCCTGTAGTGCAATTCGGATCACAAAATAGGAGTTTCCAGCCCCAGCAGCCCTGCCCCTGTGCATGCCCTCATCACTGCTCCTTTCTACTCCTCAAACCACTGTCCTTTTAATATTACAAATAAACTTTACCAGTTTTTGAATGTTCATAAGTGGAATCATATAGTATGTACTTTTATGTCTGTCTCCTTTCACTCCTGTGTGATACTTGTACAATTCATCCATATTAATGCAGTGAGCCAGAGTTTGTTATTCACTACTGCATTGTGTACATACAACATATTAAAATCCTTTCTATGTGGTGTCTCTGGAGGGGTGACGTGTGTCTTATGCCCTCAGGGACACAGAGACTTCCCGGATGGAGCACTTGTGGTAATGGGATTCCTTTGCTGGTTCCTCCTCAGCTGTACCTACCCTGGTGTCTCTTGGTGGGGAGCACAAGCTCTTCCTCTGGCTACTTCCTGTTAGCAGGTCTCCTGAGAGATTCCCCCTTGGTGGTGGTGCCAGCCTTGCAGGTGTTGCTGGCAGGACTCCCTCTCAATACAGAGGGGGAATAAGCTTACCTGAGGCACCTCTCATTGCCAGGTTGGATGCCGGGAATAGCAGGCCTAGGTCACTTTCTTCTGTTAGGTGGGGGACTTAAGATGTCACTGTGTCGATCCCTGATCCTGGGGGCCCAAACCACTCCACCTTTCCCTTCCTCCTTTCAGAATCTCCTTTGCTTGTGTCTTTCATGAGGTCCAGAGGTTATAGTTGTATTTAGTATGGAGTTGCACCTGTTTTGGACCATTGGTGTTCCACTAACACAGACACAGAAAAAACTGGGGCTTAGCTAGTTAACAAATGGTTTGGTGGCCAGAAAACTGCATTTTTGGCTTATATGTCGTTTATTTCCTCAATGACACCCCTATCAATTCCCATCTAAACCCCAAACTCTGAGAAATGTAATAGAAATATACATTGATTCAATATTAGCAACAGGAGAAATGTATGTACACTATCTGGAAATTTATTTAAATTCACGCTATATTTGTTTTGCCAACATGGGTTACTATTAAATTACATGGGTCATAATTTTCCTCATTAACATAAGAATAACAATGAAACTAAAAAGTATAAATGTTTAAGAGTTCATTTTAAGGAATAATTACATATATCTGTGAAAGTTTTTAGCAATATAAAAAGTGGATTTCAACTCTAATATTGCTTAAAACATTAATTTCGTTTTGAAAATTATAGATCTAATGAAAGAACATATTATTTACACTCGTAAAAATTTGTAAACTCTTTGACAATTATTTAAATGTAAAATATTTTTATTCTTATAGAAATTTCTGGGCTCCCTGTCACTTCTGTCATGGATTGGAGTCTCCCGTAAAAGCCGTGGTCATCCATGGGTGTCATTACGTGGCTCAACTTTCCAACTTAAGTAAGATTTTTTGAATGGTGCTGTATAGTAGAAAAAAACAAAAAGGAAAACTTCAGAGGAATAATATAAGTAAGTTTAAGTTGAATTATAGACATTAAAAAGATGTTGGAAGTTAGTGAAATGTTGCTATAAATGTTAAACAATGGACCGCAGTAGTCCCTCCTTACTTGTGGTTTCACTTTCTGTAGTTTGAGGTAACTGCAGTCAAACATGGCCAGAAAATTTTGAAATGAAAATTCCAGAATAAAGCACTTTATGAGCAATAAATTTCTCATTGTTCTGAATAGTGTGATGGAATTTCACATCGTTCCCACTCTGTCTTGCCTGGGATCTGAATGATCTCTTTGACCAGCAGGTCCACACTGTACAGGTGACCCACCCATTAGTCACTTGGTGGCTTTCTGGTGATCAGACCAATTGTCATAGGATCAGGGTGCTTGGGTTCAAGTGCCTCTTATTTTACTTAATGGGGCAAAAGTCCAAGGGTAGTGATGCTGGCATATTGTTATATTTACTCCTTTGTATCATTAGTTGTTGTTGTTAATCTCTTCTTGTACCTAATTTGTAATTTAAATATTATCACAGGTGTGTATAAATAGAATAAACATAGTATATAATAGGGTTCAGTATAATAGGTGGTTTCAGGCATCCGCTGGTGGTCTTGAAACACATCCCCTATAGATATGGGAGACTACTGGGTTCAGTTTTCACAATAAGCAACCCATTAATGTCACATTAAAATGTATTAACCATTTTCATATAATTCTTTTCTTAAAGTACATGGAAAATGCTCTTATTTCATGGATTGTCCCCTTAAAATATAACAGAAGTATGGATTTTTCTCCATTACAGTATAACAGAAACAGAATATGCTAAACGTAACTGTGCTATGCTATACAAATATAGACTTCAATCAGATGAATGCGGATCTTCAAAACCATATATTTGTAAGCACAAATTTTAGAAGTAAAGCACCTGAGTTTGGAATCGGCCAGGTAATTTTATATTTTGTGAAATGCAAATAATATTATGATTACATAAGTCAAGATGAACTGTAGTTTGTTTTAATAATAAAAATATTTTCAAAAATGGTATTTGTAATATAATACACAAAGAATAGGATATCATTGCCTTTGTGTCTGGCTCTTTTTTGCACAGCATTGTGTTTGTGGCATTTAACCTTTCTAAAAGTTGCATGTTATATGGATCTGTTTATATAAGATATCAAGAATAAGCAAACCCATAGAGACAGAAAGTGGAATAGTGGTTGCCAAAATCTAAGGGGTTTGCAATAGGAAGAAACCACTAATTGCTACATTTTTTTTCTTTTTGGGGTGATGAAAATTTTCTAAATTTTGGAAGTGGTTTTGGTTGTAACTATGTAAAAATAATAAAATGTAGTGATTTATACACTTTAAATGGAAGAAATATAATCAATCTACATGACATATCTATAAAAGATATTTGAAAATAACTCTCCTGTGATTATGTTTGGTACTGCATTAATCTCTAAAGTTATATATAAAGATTAGATCTCTTTATAAAATTGACTTTTCCAATCAATATAGTGCTATGTCCCACAATGTATTAGGTTTTCTTTAATTTCTATCATAGTTAGTATTTTTTGGTATTGAAGTCATACAGAAATACAGATATTTCACACTTATGCTTTGTAAATAGCATCCTTATTTTAAAATTTCCTTTGGTTATTTTGTTGCTGTAAACAGAAATACAGTTGAGGTTTGCATGTTGATCTTATATCAAGTTATTAATACTTCATTGATTTTATATATTAATTCTACCCCAAGTATAGGATATCCTGGATTTTCTACATAAACTACGATTTTAACAATCACAGTTTATCTTTTATCTAGGTGCCATACATTTTTTTCTTGATTCATTTTCACTGTGTAGGTTTTTTTTTTTCTTTTTTTCTATTTCAGGAAATTATGGGGGTACAAACATTTTGGTTACATGTTATGACTGTGCCACATCCTAATCATGATTTAAGGTGTGCCCTTCCCCCTCTACAATGCTCACCGCTTCCATTACTTGTGAGTTGACCCAGCCCTAACCCCCCCAACCTCCAAAGAATATTACTACTGTGTGAGCACCTTAGTGTTGATCAGTCAGTGTCAATTTGATGGCGAGTACATGTGGTGCCTATTCTTCCATTCTTGTGATACCTCACTTCGGAGGATGGGCTCAAGCTCTATCCAGGAAAATATGAGAGGTGCTAAATCACCGTCGTTTTTTATAATTGAGTAGTATTCCATGGTATACATATACCACATTTTATTAATCCACTCATACTGTCTAGGTTTTTATTTTCAATGATGAAGAGAAAATACAATAATGGTTCTATGTATTATTTCCTGTTTTTAATGAGACAATTTCAACATTTCATTGACATTTGTGAAGCTTTTTATCATAACTTTCTCATATTCAAGCAGTTTTATAATATCCCATTTTTCTAATAAATTTTGCTTTGGATCAAGGTTACCTTTTTAATATTTTTGCACCAGTTGAAATAATATATATTTTCTCTAAATGATGTTTATAAATGACATTATTTGTGTTTCTTTTTTATGTTAAACCAGTCTTGTGTTTATGAGATAAAATCATACTGGTCATTAGTATTACCACTTTTTTAAAAATCAGTGTATATATTATATTTAGAGTAAGATTTATTTCTTCATCCATGTGCACAAGGAGATTCTATTAGTATTATGTTTTTATTCATTGCTACATACTTGAAAAGTCTTGCTATCAAGGCTATACTGGGAAGCATTCCTATATTGATAACCTGGAAGCCTTTGTGTGAGTGTACATTTTTATCTAGAAATATTATTATTCATTAGTGATGTTATCTGAGTTTGTAGAATATATTGGTAGGAATGTTTATATAACAAACTCAATTTGTTTAATACATGTAGGGTTTACTCAGGTTTGCATTGTTTTACTACATTTTTTTATTTGCATAATTAAGGAATTTTTTATTTTACATGAATACTAAATTGTATTTATGATGTGGTTTCATTACTTGTTTGATATCTGTAATATGCATAAGATATTCACACATTTACTCTAGAAATGAAATGTTTGTGCCTTCTCTGTTCTTTCTTAAATAATTAATCTTTTATCAATTTTATTAGTGTTTTCAATGAAAATATCTTTGCCTTTGTTTATCCTCTCTACTAATTGTATTTCATGATTTTATACTATTTGTTGTTTTCTTTCTTTTACTTCACTTGTATTTAATTTAATTTCAGCTTTTCTCTTTTTATTTTCTCTTCATACATGCTCAGATAATTCAATTTCTGATTTCATTTTTTAGTATATGTATTTAAGGTCACCAGTTTTTCACAAAAAAGACCTCTGCTGTATTTTAGTTGTAACTCATATGGAAATTGTGACTATCCATTGTGGTAATTTCTTTGGCTCTTACTTGCTTAGCAATATATAACAGAATTAAAAATCATGTAGATTTTCAAATTTTGCTTATTGACTTCTATTTAAGTAAACTGTAATTGGAGAATTTTCTTTGAAGTTAAAAATGTTCTACATGTCTGTTCCAATGTGGCTGGTGTGATGGAGGAACTGATTTAAGTGTTATTTAATTTTCATTAATTATTAAAAGTGAAAAGCTACATTTCAAGTGTTGCTGGCCAAGCTTGGCTAGTGGCACTCTATTGGAAGCACAGTTCTATATTTTATATTAATATACTTGGAAATATGTGATAATAGCATATTCTTGGAAAATTCCCATGAGAACTTAAAAATGTGAGTATTCTGTATTAGTGTAGTGTATGTGGAAGTGTGTGTGTGTGTATGTGTATGAGTATGTTTATAATGGTTAATTGTCTAGTTTACATCTTTATATCGGCTCACTGCCATACCTATGTAATAAGCAGTGAGGCATAACTGTTTATGATTTTTTATTCAATCACTTCTTTCAATTCTGTGTTGAAATAGTATCATTAGGTACATACATATTCTAAAAGAATATAATTAATGGTTTTAAAAATAAATCAATCAGTATCAAACTATGTCTCCAGTAATGATTCTTGCCTTATATTGTGACACTACATTAACTATAGCAGTTTTCTACCTGATTGTGTTGCATGGTATATGTTTTCATTGTTTTCTTTAATTTTTTTTAATTTCTAAATATTAAGGGGATACAAATGCTTTTGTTACATGGATACCTTGCTTTATTGTTAAGTCAGGCCTTTTGGTATGCCTATAACCAGAATAATGTTCACTGTACCAATAGATATGTATTTATTCTTCAGTCCCCCACCCTGCCCTTTTCTGGTTTCCAATGACCTTTATATCTCTTTGTGCCTGTTTGTGTCCGTCCTTTAGCTCCAACTTATTAATGTGAACATATGGTGTCTGGTTTTGCATTTCTGAGATACTTCACTTAGGATAATAGTCTCCAGTTCCAAATAAGTTGGTGCAAAAGGCAGTATTTCATTGATTTTTTATGGCTGAGTAATACTGCATTACTCTGTGGTATATATATACACCATAACTTCTTTTTCTTTTTTAATGTTTTTTTTATTCTTATTTCAGCATATTGTGGGGGTACAAAAGTTTAGGTTATGTATATTGCCCTTGCCCCCCCCCACAAGTCAGAGCTTCAAACGTGTCCATCCCCTAGACAGTGTGCATTGCACTCATTATGTATGTATACACCCATCTCCTCCCCAACCCACATCTGCCCAACACCCAATCAATGTTATTCCTAAATGTGCTCTTAGGTAATGATCAGTGAAACCAATTTGATGGTGAGCACATGTGGTGCTTATTTTTCCATTCTTGGGATACTTCACTTAGTAGAATGGGTTCCAACTCTTTCCAGGAAAATACAAGAGGTGCTATATCACCATTGTTTCTTATAGCTGAATAGTACTTCATGGTATACATATACCACATTTTATTAATCCACTCATGTATTGATGGGCACTTGGGTTGTTTCCACATCTTCGCAATTGTGAATTGTGCTGCTATAAACATTCGAGTGCAGGTATCTTTGCTATAGAATGTCTTTTGTTCTTTTGGGTAGATTCCCAATAATGGGATTGCTGGATCAAATGGTAGGTCTACTTGTATCTGTTTAAAGTATCTCCATATTGCCCTCAACAGGAGTTGTAGTAGTTTGCAGTCCCACCAGCAGTGTATGAGTGTTACTGTCTCTCCTCATCCATGCCAACATTTGTTGTTATAAGACTTTTTGATAAAGGCCATTCTCACTGGAGTTAAGTGATATCACATTGTGGTTTTGATTTGCATTTCCCTGATGTTTAGAGATATTGAGCATTTTTTATCCACTTGTGAATTGATAGGCATTTAGGTTGATTCTACATCTTTGTAGTTGTGAATTGTGCTGCAATATACATTAGCATGCAAGTGTCTTTTTATAAAATGGCTTCTTCCTACATTAATTTCTTTGAGGAATCTCCATAGTGTTTTACATAGACGTTATACTAATTTGCAGTCCCACCAATTATACATAAACATCCCATTCTCTCTTCATGCATGCCAGCATCTACCTTTTTTTTTTCTTCCTTTTTAATAATGGCCATTCTGACAGGGGTCTAGTGGTATCTCTTTGTAATTTTAATTTGCATTTCCCTGAGGATTAATGGTGATGAACAGATGAACATTTTTTAATATGTTTCTTGGCTTTTCCCTATCTTCGTTTTTTAAGTCCCAAAACAATACATGTTGGCGTGGATGCAGAGAGACAGGAACACTCATACACTGCTGGTGGGACTGTAAACTAGTGCAACCCCTGTGGAAAACAATATGGAGATACCTTAAACAGATTCAAGTAGACCTACCGTTTGATCCAGCAATCCCATTATTGGGCATCTACCCAAAAGAACAAAAGACATTCTATAACAAAGATACCTGCACCTGAATGTCTATAGCAGCACAATTCACAATTGCGAAGATGTGGAAACAACCCAAGTGCCCATCAATACATGAGTAGATTAATAAAATATTTTGGATATTAATACCTTAAAAGATATATGATTTTCAAACATTTTCTCACATTCTTCAGGTTGCCTTTCACTCCATTGTTTCCTTTGCTGAGCAAAAGCTTTTTGGTTTGATGTAGTCCCACTTGTCTAATTTTGCTTCTATTGCACATGCTATTGTGAAGATTTCATGTGATAAAATGTCCATACTACCCAAGTTCATTTATAGGTTCAAAGCAACCCCTATCAAAATTACAATGGAAGGTTTTATAAAAATAGAAAAATACCCCTAAAACTCCTAGAGGACCACAAAAAAGACCCCAAATAGCCAAAACAATCTTGAGAAAGAAAAACAAAGCTGGAAGCATCACACTTCCTGATTTCAAAATATTAATACAAAGCTATAGTCATTAAAACAGTATAGTACTGGCATAAAAACAGATACATAGATCAATTGAACAGAATAGAAAACTCAAAAATAAACCCACATGGTCAAATGATTCTTAACAAGGGGGCCAAGAACACACAACAGGGAAAGGATAGTCTCTTCAACAAATGGTGTTGGAGAAACTGGACATCCACAAGCAGAAGAAGAAATTGGACCTTAATCATACACTATGTACAAAATCAACTCAAAATGGATTAAAGATTTAAACAAAAGACCTGAAACTCTTAAACTCCTAAAAAAAACATAGGTGAAAAGCTTACCTATTGGTAATATCAGCAGCATGATTTAGAATTGGGACTGTCCTAACTGTACTAAATATACTTTATCTCTTTCTTTCTCATGATCTTTCCATCTGAGCATATGTAATAAATATTCTTTGACTCAATTAAAATATATTTACATTGTTTTAAAAACAATATTGTCATTAATTAATTCAACAAATATTTATTAAGTATCCATTTTATTGCAAACATTGGTCTAGGGTCTGAGGCTATAGAAGACGAAAAAAACAAAAGTCACTGTCCACATGAGTGACATTATAGTGGAAAGAAGATCATGAATGAGTAAATTATATATGTACTAAATGTTCATAAGTGCTAGTGAAAAAATAAAGCAGTGAAGAGTATATTTTAACATCAAAGAAAAGACTGCATGTTTAAATGAAGCAGTCAGGAAAGCCCTTGGTTGATCCATGTTTCATTTCATTTTTGCTTTGGTAATCAATTAATCTAAAATTTCACATTCTCTTGTATAACTGCAATTCTTTATCTTTGCTATAAAAAAATGCCTTCCTGACAATGTAATTACATGCTACTAATGAACTTCATGATAGAATGATGTGGTTATATTTTCTGATATAAAAAATTAAAATAATTTACTGAAATTAACCATGCTGTAGAAATGCAAAATATTAGTAATATTCTGCCTTTTTTATTATAGTAGTTCCTTCATTCCTTCAAAGGAAATCAAGGCCAGAATAGTTATTCCATTCATAACTTCAGAAATAGATAGACAGCAGAGAATTTTACTGAAATTTAGGTCCTCATTGAAATAAAATTGATACAAAGAGAGGTAATGACAGTTGCTCAAACCCTAATCTCCTAAAATAGTCTTAAAATCTATATCTATAACATGCAAAAAATAAAAAACACACAGATTCATGCCTTTAGCATGACTCGGGGTAGGAGGATACCAAAACTTCAAAATACTTGTAAATAGAAAGATAATAACCAATTTCTAGTGGAATTATTCCTAGATCCTATCACTAACCTTTTATGGACCTCTAGAGTCTCAGATAAACTGGCAATCCAAAAAGAGGAAGACCACAGTAACTGTAAAAATTCCAAAAAGGAATACCAATGGATCAGATTTCTGAGTAGAGGGAAGGACTTAAAAGTTTGTTCTGGACTCTATGAGTGAGTTAGTCTTGGAAAAACAACACTTCTGTGGACAAGAGGGTAAAAGCAAAAAAGAAGCACATTTGAAACCTGTTCAGTAAAGGGGGAAAAACAAGTGTGTGTATGTGTAAGAGACAGGGTGTCAGGATAATCTTGAACAAAATGACACTTAAAACATACACACACCCCAAAGAAATCTTTCTCTTCTTGTCTCTCCAAAATCCATCCATTTAAGAGGCTGCATTGCATTGTCTTGACAGAAGAGGACACTCTTGACATAGGAATCTAAGAAAGTGCTCTGGTTAACATCCCAGTCCACAAGAAGCATTTCTCAACTATTTGTATAAGTAAACACAAAGGAAGAACACACAAAATGAGAATCAAAACATTGAAGCTGATAAAAATTCCCTTATAAAACAGCCATAAGATACATGGAAAATGTAATATAATACTTAAATCCTACCTATCCTAAAACAAAAAAATTTACAATGACCAAACTATATAAAGTAGAAATAAATGCAATAAGTCTTTTCTTTTTCCATTTTTACTAATCCATTATTATAAAATTTTTTCACCTAAACAATATATTTGAAAGCTGAAAGCTTTTTCCTAGAAACATCCTATATTTTAGTTGCTTTCTGTATTAATTTTACTTATATAAATCTTTATTAACCTTTATTAAGTTCACTTTTCATCATCAAGCTAAGCGTTATAATGTTTATTACATAATTTTTAGAACACAATGTTATCTATTCTGTTGGAGTAGTTATCTAATGTAGTATATTCAATATAAAACCATAATCCAAACCTGTGACAATTAAAATTGTTTGGAAGAACTTTCTCTTCAAAATATAAATGGTTTAACTTACAACAAATGCGAACTCTTGTAATAAAAATGGATAAGTCAATTAAAACACAAAAGAAAAACTCATGTTGGAAATACTAATCAAATTAAAACTGGAAGATTTCCAAGTTTTCATATTTTTGTCTCAAGATAATCCTTATGACTTAGAGTTTGGGTGGCAGAATCTCTAGGTTTATTAGCTTAAGGAATCCATGCATTTTGGTTTGAAACAATAAAACAAAAAATGTAGGGAGAGATTTTGAAACAGAAAGAAGTCTTGTAAGGCGTGAGCCCCAAATTATGCTGATAGAATCCACTCAGCTCCTTGGCTGCGCCCATAACTACACATATGCAGAGGAGCACTGAGGGAGCCCCAGGGAACAGGGGACGCCTGGAAGCTGAAAGAACTGAGTGGAATTTCAGTGGCTGCTGACACAGCGGAAAATCTGGAGTTTGAGTCCAGTCATGTGAACTGAGTTCAGAAGAAAAATCATTCTTCAGAGGAGCATCCGAGAATACAGTTTCTAAAACATGTCATATGTAATATCCAGTATTCAATCAAAAATTACTAAACATGTACAAAACAAGAAGATGAAAACAAATTTTACAAAGCAAACCATAGCAACTGATTCCGAGGTGAACCAGATGTTGTCATTAACAGTCAAGGAATGTAAAGAAGGACTCTAGAAAATGGCGAAGTAGAGGTGACCTCCTGGCTCTCTGCCCCCAGAGAGGGAGGTGAAGAACTCGGACAGCTACACATGAGTGGGTCACTCTCCCCCAAGAACAGCATTGTGAAACAGAGAAACAGCCTGTGACGTGGAATGCAGGGGGGAAAAAAAGGTAAGTGGGAGATACAATCGCAAAGTGTGGAGAGTGCGAGGTAAACAGTAGAGAATAGAGTGTGCTATGGCTACACCTGCCCAGCCAGCACGTGCAGTGGGATCGGATCCACAGGAGGACTCCCGGCTCCCCCACTGACCTCCACACCCACTTAGACAGGGACATGCCTGAAGTCGGTGCAGAGTTGCGGCAGGAGATGGTAGGCTCCGTGGAGAGGGGACAATAGCAGGAAATCCTGAAATCCTCGGTGCTCTGTGCTGGGACCACATTGGGATCACGTCCCATAACCCCATGAGGGAGTGTGGAGACAGGCGCCTCGCCCTTGGCAGTCATCGGGCCAGAACAAAGGAGGTGGACACTGAAAAGGGAACTCTGCCCCAGGAAAGTGCTGATGATTGAGCTGGTTTGGGGCAGGTCAGAAAAAGCAAGACTTTTTACTGGACAGGCATGAGATTGTGGGACTGTAACACACAAGAAACAGCGGGTGTCCTGTTGATTCAGCCTGCTGAGCTTGCATCTGCCAACTCCTGAGCAGTCCCCCTTGTGCTACCTCTCTGCGGGTGGGCAGTCCCCATTTGGGGGGTCCACAACTGGGAGGCTGCAGTGCACTATGGTTTCAGGCAGCACCCCTCCCACAACCCAGGCACTTTTGCACTGGTGCAGCAAGCTCTGCCCTTATAGGTGGGGAGAAGTGAGAAAAGCCACTTGCTCTGTACAGCTGGCATGAATCCACGGGACATCCATGACCTGTTGATTCTGCTAGCCAGGCCTGTGGCAGTGGGCAAACTTGAGTTCTTCACCCCAACACTAGTTCCCCAGCAGTGTGAGGCCCCCATAAGAGAGGTCCCCAGAGGCCAGTGCGCTTTGGTGGTTGGGCAACACCCCTCCTCTTGCCCAGCGACTTTCGCACCAGCCACAGCAGGCTCTGCCCTTAGATGTGCGGAGAAATGAGAAAAGCCGCTTTCCCTGTGCAACTGGCATGAAGCCATGGGATGGGGACTCCGTACAATAATTGACATCCCATTGCTTTGGCCGCTGGACCGGCTTAGGTCGTCTAATAAGAACATAACTCTAGGCTTACTCTCCACATCCAGGCATCTGCCAACAGTAGGGTCTGCAGACGAAAAGGAAAATCCTGGTCAGAGACCTTAGCAACTCCACCAATTGACCCCCCCCCCCTCAGAAGGAGCAGCCTCCCAAGCATGGTGAAAAAGCCCTGAATAACATATTAGCGACTTCCCCTAGCTGCAGGTCAAGCACCGTAGAAGCACACACACAGGTCTGCAGGCATCAGCTGAGATCTGTCTTCCCTTACCTCCACTTTAAGGGGAAATAGGGTCCAAAAAACCCTCGGGAGTGGCAAGACCCTCCCTAAAGATCAGGGAATTGGTGTTCCTAATCTGGGAGACCAGAGACCAACACAGAGGCATCAGACTACGTTGATAACTGGCTCCTCTGTGCAATCTACAACCAATGACAGAGAGAGTAACCCCATAGCTTAACACAGTGCCCTCCATCTTAAGTTGTTAGAGGACAGTGGAGTCATACACACAAGTATGATCCACCACCTGGGAGCTTAAGCTGGGGGACCATACTCACTAATCTCCACTGGCAAGAGGTGAAGACAACAGGTCAGAGGTAACCCAACTTGCTAAAATACCTCTAAGGCAATACAAGACCAGTGTGCCTCTTCCCACCACTGTCAAGGAGCGTCCCTTGGGGGCTTGACGTTAGGGGCACAAATCAATCCTAGCACTCCCAGTTCTCAACCAAGTACCCTGATGAGAAAGAACCAGTGAAAGAACATAGGAAATTGAAAGATCAGACAGAAAAGTCACCCCCAAAGGAAACCCTCAAAATAGATACTAATTTAAATGAAATTGTTAAAATGACAGAGGAAGAATTCTGAATATGGGTTGTAAGGAAACTCAGTGAAATTGAAGAGAAAATAGAAACCCAACACAAAGAAAGCATGAGAACAATACAGAAAATGAATGAAAAATTCTCTAAAGAAATTAAAATATTATGAAAGAAACAAACAGAAATCCTGGAAATGAAAGAGGCATTCAAGGAACTTCAAAACACAGTGAAAAGCTTTAAAAATAGAATGGATCACACAGAGGAAAGAATCTCAGAGCTTGAAGATAATGCCTATGTGCTAAACAAATCAGAAGAAGAGAAAGAACACAGAAGAGAGGAAGAAAATACACAAGGGCTTGAAAATCTATTTCCTGGAATAGAGGAAAATATGGAGGAAAATATGCCTGGTCTGGCCAGAAACCCAGATATCCAGATACAAGAAGCACACAGAACTCCTGGGAGACTCAACATGAAAAGGCAATCACCACGTTAGGTAATTATCACACTGGCCAAAGTAAACACAAAAGAGGCAATCCTTCAAGCAGTAAGATGAAAACAATAGATAACCTACAATGGAAAACCTATCAGACTAACTGCAGACTTCTCAACTAAAACCCTATAAGCCAGAATGGACTGGGGACTCATCCTCAATCTTCTACAACAGAATAATGGCCAATCTAGAATTCTTTACCCAGCAAAACTGAACTTCATCTGTGAGGGAGAAATAAGGACTGTCCCAGACAAACAATCACTGATGGAATTTTCAAAGACCAGACCTGCCCTACAGCATGTACTCAGACCTGCATTATAGACTGAACAGCATAATAGACACTCACCGAAGTAAAATCATTCAGGAGTTAAGGGCCAAAACCTGGATCCCACAATGGCTTGAGAAGTAAAACTAAACAGTAAGAATCTACCCAATAATATGAACATGAATCCACCCCAAATATCAATCCTCTCAATAAATGTGAATGGCTTGAATTGTCCTCTGAAGTGACATAGACAGGCTGAGTGAATAAAAAATTATAAGCCCAGTATCTGCTGTTTCCAGAAAATGCATCTAACCCACAAAGACGCTTTCAGACTCAAGGTCAAAGGTTGGAAAACAAACTTCCAGGCAAATGGAGGCAAGAAGAGAGCCGGGGTAGTGATTCTGATTTCAGATAATATAAATTTTAAAATAGCAAAAGTAAAGAAAGACAAAGATGGTCATTGTATAATGGTGAAAGGAATAATCCAACAAGATGACTTAACAATTCTTAATATTTATACAACCAACACAAGAGCACCCAGATACATAAAGCAAACCCTGTTTGATCTTTTGTGATGATTTGATGAAAAATATGAATATAAAACTATTAATGTAAAATATAAAATATAATTATAAAATACAAAATGGATTAAAAAGGAAAAGACAGAAATAAAAAGCTTCTGGACATATCCTATCTCAGCCCAGATCACACAAGATTTGTAAACCACAATCCAAAATTGCAAGTCATGCAAAAAAAAAAAAAAAAGACACCAAATGGTGAAATTCTTGAATACTGATTATAAAGTATAAATATTTAAAGTGAATACAATTATAAAAAATAGAAATGGACACAACAAAAAAAAGTTAGTGTAAGAGGGTTGGGGAGAGAGAGGGGCCAGAGAAACTTGAAAAAGTCACCAATAGCAATAAAAACAAATAATTTAAATGAAATATCAGTGACATGATTAAAGAATAGATAATAACCATTTAGGAAGAAAGTAAGTGAACTGAAAGGACAATTGAAGGAAAGAGAAAAGAAGAGAGAAACTATAAAAAATTCTAAGACATGAAGGGTAAATATTCCCAAATGTAAAGATAGGGAAAAAGGGGGTCAGGTAATACTAGAAGAGACCACAAATGATTATTTTTAGGATTAATGACACATTGGAATACTCAGATTCATCACTATTAGAAAAATATATTTTTTTCTGGCAAAACATCTAAGTGCATCATAGTAAAATATTACTAATTCCCTTCCTTCCAAACTGTAACTAATCAGTTTTATACCCTAATAGCAAGACTGAAACTATTCCCATTTTAAAAATCCTGTAATACATTCTCATCTTTCTTGAATTAGAACCAACATTGGACACAGGTGATCACTCATCCCTCTTGGAAATCCTTCCCTCAATTGGCACCCAGGGTAATACATACTCTTGGGATTTATTCCTATCTCATTGCTTCTTTTTAGTTTTGTTTGCTGATATTACCCTTACACTTTGTAACATTTGAATGCCAAAGGTCTCAGCACTTAAACTTTATCTTTTTTCATATCTACACTAATTTTCTTGGTGATAGCACCAATCCCTTGTTTTAAATACTTTGAATAATTTGGAAAACCCAATTTTACACATTCCAGCCCCAATGTTACCATTTAACTCAGGACTTCGATATTTGGGTATCTAGTCAACAGCTCCACTTTTATGTTAATAGATAATTTGTCCAATACAAAAACAAACTCTTGATTTCTCTCTCCTACATCTGCTTCATCTATTATCTTTTCCAATTCATCTAATGGAAATGCAGTGTTTCCAGTTTCTCAGGGCAAAAATCATGAATCATCCTTGACTTTTTTCCTTCTTTCTTGGGCCACATTTTATAGTAGAGAGTTCTGTTAGCACTAACTTAAAATATGCCAAAATTCAATCTCTTCTCACTGTCTCCACTGTTTTAGCCTGGTCTAAGCCACCATCATATTTTGCCTGAGTGATTTTAAGAGTCTCCCTATTTCCAACCTTAATCTTTGCATTTCATTTCAACAGCCAGACTGACAATATAAAAAAAATAGTCAGATCACGTTACTCATGTGTCCAAACTCTCCACACTTCTTGGTGAACAAGCTCAAGCCTTACAAAATCCTGGGTGATCTGACCCCATGTCTTAGTTCATTTGTGTTCTCATATTAGCCACCTAGGCCCTCTCTGACCTCACTTTTTAAAATTTAAGTCCCCCCAACCCTGGCATTTCCTACTCCTTTCTCTGCTTTATTCATCTCTCAGGAGTTATCACTTAATATATTAATAAAATATAATTTGCTTGTTTCCTTTGATTGTTGTCTATCTCTCCCATTAGAACTTAAACAAAATGAGGCAAGGATTTTTGCCTCTTTTGTTTCATTGCTGTGTCCTCAGCATCTAGAATGGTGTCTGTCTCAGTCTTTGTGGTCTATTATAACACAATACGATAGAGTGGACAGTTTATAGACAACAGACATTTGTTTTTCATAGTTCTGGAATCTGGGAAGTCCAAAATTAAGGTATTAGAAGATTCAGTATTTGGTGAGGGCCTGCTCTCTGGTTCATAGATAGCCAACTTTTCACTGCAATTTCACAAAGCAAGGGAGGGTTTGGGTCCCTTTTATAAGGGCATTAGTCTCATTCATGAGGGCTCCCCTTATGACCTAAGCACCTCCCAAAAGCTCCTTCTATACCATCATTTTGGGAACTACATTTCAATATGTGAATATGTGAATTATAGACACATTCAGTCTATAGTGCCCCTATAACTTCTTGCATCCTACCCTCTAATACTGTGTTTCTCAACTTTTTTTTTCAACCTCAACCCACTAAGGAATCTTTACAGACACTTTTTCCTCATCTACTCTCCTGAAAAGTTAAAATGAAAAATATACCACGGCTCTTTTTATGTGCTTTATGTATATCTGTACCTCACACATAAAAGAGTAAGGTTTTTTCACTCCCCTCAAGAATCAATTTCTATCCGCTAGAGGGTGACATCACCCGCATTGACATGCAGGCTCTCACGCTGTTCCCTTCGTGCACTCTACTCCAGGCATGTCAGCCTCCATGCTGACCTTCACATATGTCAGGCAGGCTTCTTCAACAGAAAATTTTTATTAGCTGTATGCTCCCTTAGAAATGCTCTTTTCCATCTATCTGCATTCCTAGTTTCTTCAGCAACTTCATGTCTTTGTTTGAATATTACATTTCCAGTGAATTCCGATTGAATTTCAGTTCCCACACTTACACGGCACTCACAATCCCTCTTACTCTGTTCAAAAATGTTTTCACATAACATTGATCACCTTGTAACATATTGTATTTTTAAAATTATGAATTATATTCCTTTGCTTCTTTCCACTGGAATACAAACTCTGTGAAAGTGGGATCTTTGTGGTGTTTCCTAATGTATTTCCAATGTCAAAAATATATCTGACACACTGTGAATTTATTATTTGTTAAATGAATGAATGAACAAACCAAATCGAAATATAGAGAAAGGATTTTAAAGGCATTGAGAATAAAGATGAATGACCTACAAAAGGATACTAATAAGATTAAACAGGCACCAAATTTAAAGCAAGAAGACAGTAAAATAATATTCTCTGAATGTTAGGAGAAAATTTTTATAAAGCAATGTATTTATCCCACACCAAATATCATAATAAAGTAGGATAAAAAACACCAGCACGTTTCTCAGATTAAATAAAGGCATTGAGGTTTGTCACGGGTAAACATCAAAATCGCTGTAGTTCAGGTGAATGAACTTAAAGGGATATCTAATATGAAAGAGGAAATATGGTAAAGAATCTCATATATATGAATAAATCTGAACAGAAATAGGTTAAATTAAAAATAATATTGAGTATATATAATATTAATAATAATAATTTTGGGGGTAAAAAATCATTGCAATCCTCAACAAAACAGCACATGAACTCTAAAAGTGCATTAAAAAGTATCCATCATGAATTGTTTTTCATTCAGTAATGCAACATAGATTCAAACTTAGAATATACTTGATAATATTCAACAAATTGCCTGATTAAAGGAGAAATATAAATTATGCTTTTCTGAAAAGATTCAGAATGTGATACATTTTGAAGAAAAAAATCTAGAGAACTAGGAAATAGCAATCTTAATAAGACAAAGGGAATCTTCCCCAAATCTGTCAGATATAACAATATTTAATATTAAACATTAAAATTTCATTCAAATTCAAGACAAGCCAGTTATAAAATCCTTCATTCAGAGCAATAATAAAACAATTAAAAATAAAATATACTGAAATAAAAGAATTGAGACAGACTCGGTAATTTGCCATTATTCATAGATGCTCTCACAACTTATTTCATATATAAATGCAATTATAATCAAAACCAAAAAGTACAATTTTTGTGGAATTTTACATGTTAGTTTTAAATTTTATAAAATGGTAAACACTAAGATAGTCAAGATGATGTTTCAAGAAGAACATGATGATATATTCTGCTCTGAGCTCAAGGAAATGAATCAAAATCTAGGGAGAAAAAGTCCTGTTGCTATAGTCAATTGTTTATGTAGTGGCAGAAGTGGCATTGCAGATCCTGAGAAAAGAACAGGCTATATTCAATAAAGGTGCTGGAAAAAAATTATTACCCTATGGAAAGGTATTGCATATTAAAGATCTAAAAATGCAAGAAGTTCTCACCACTTCCAAAAGGAAATATATGAAAATAACTCAAGACCTTGGGTTAAACTTAGATTTCTCAATCAAATTTCAAAAAAGGCAAATTATGCTATAAAGGAGTGAATAAGTAAATAAATAAATTTATTCCCTGGACAATAAAAATATTATTAACATTGGAGAGTTGCACTCAGACTAGCACATGGTATACAGTCAATGAGTGAGGTCAGGTTCACACCTACTCACAAGAGATGATTGTTAAACTTTCAGGAAGTTTGAAAGCTAGTTTTTGGACACAGTCATTAAAATATAATTTTATAAACATAAAAATATAAATTATACTAATCAAAATAGTAATAATAACAAAACTTATGACTTCCTAAATATTTTGCTACATTTACTATGCTTTTAAAACTGTATCTATTATATCTCAATGATGGAAATATGGGATGGTGTACTACCACAAATCTCTTCCCAATTCTGCATTCACAGATCTCACGTTGGTCACTCTCAATTGACCATAGCTGGTGACTTAAACCTCTAAAATTGAAAAACTATACAACTGAGGTCTCTCCCTCTCCCCCAAGAGGGAGTTATTAACCATTTAATAGCTCATGGTGGATGCACTTGACAATAGGTTGCTATCTAGAATATGTATATAAAGAACTTCTACAAGTCAATAAAATGGCAAAGAACTCAACATTAAATGGGGAAAAATGTGGAGAAACATTGAACAGATAAGTAGATCAGAATTTCTCTTATGCATATTTTTTTAAAAAGTTAAACATAAATAATAATCACAGAAATGTAAATTAAAACTCCATGAGACAGCTTTGCACCCATATTAGAAAAATTAAAAATATTATTAAACACCAAATCGTGGGAATGATGTAGAAAAACAGAAGCTTTTATATACTTCTGCTTGTGGCAAAAGTAATGGAAAAGTTTTGGAAAGCAATTTGCCAGTATTTGTGACGTTTTGAATGTGTTTATCCCAGCACCCAACAATTGCACTTTTAAGTACATGCTCTAGAGAAATGCCTTCACATGTAATTAAATAGAGGTGTTGAAGAATGTTCAGAACAGCATTTTGGGGCGAAAGTACCAAAAAAGAGGAAGAATTTAAATATTTTTAAAAAGGAAAGTGGGTAAAAATAGTGTATTCATAGAATACACTATTGTTTGTGAGGAAAATGAATAAAATAGCTCAATATTGAATAGATCAATATTGATGAACATCAAAAATATAAACTTGAGCCAATATAAATAATTTTCAAAAATGAACATTATGCATTGTTTTTCTCAATTTTTAAAATATATTCAAGACATAGTGATATGTATTAGATATAAATATGCAGGTGGTAAGGATCCTCTGAAGGGAAAGGAAAAAAATGAAACCGGGAATGAGAATACAAGGTCTTTAGATCTACATATAATATGATATTTCTTAATCTTGATGATTGTACAGTAGTGTTTGTCATATTTTTAAATAAAATATATAAATAAGGCATTTTAGTGATACTACAGAATATTTGCATAAACTTACGGTGACAGAAAACTTTGTAAGCAACTCAGTAAACCCCAAAATCAGTAAGTAAAATTCCGAAAACATTTAAGCACATAACGATATATGACAATAACAGTTATGTCAAAAATTAGTAATGGAAAAGTATACAAAACTCATATTAATAAATTCAATATATTTAATAAAGTTTTAAAAGTCATTAATCAAAATGCACATAAGTCAACAGAAAAAATATCTGAGTATATGAATTCATAGAGGAAGATATCCAAATACTCAATTAAAAATAAAAATTACTCAATCACTAATTTTCAAGGATATGCCAATTAAAATATGAAATGTATATTTTATTACTTACAGTATTACTAAAATATTCTACCATCCAGGATGAGATAAAAAGAGAGGAGTGTTCTTTGTTCTTATAAATGTAATGTAATTAAATACGATTTAATTTTTCCAGAGCATTTATTTTAGAATCTATCCTATAGAAATAAGAATCCCAGAATACATATATAAGCAAAAAGTAGTTTGTTAAACTATTTTTTCTGATAAAAACAAAAAAAGGTAAAAACTATCTTGATAGGGAAAAAAATCAAATAAACTTTATTACTCCAATCTTTGGAATATTGGACTATGTTAAAATATTAGATAATATATATTTTTTGAACTTGTGGTATACCCATAAGTCATTTGTTAACATGAAAAAGAGAATGTAGAGTTAAATACATATATATTTAGAACATTCTAGTGTGTGCGTGGAGATATATAGTGCTATGTATATACATATAGTATATTGTGGGTTTATATTATATACATGTGATAAAGTCTTATCTACCTAATTTATATCAATTTATTCATTTATTCAACTAATGTTTAAGTATAACTATGTATTAAATACTACACATTATTCTAAATGGTGGTATCAGTCAATAAGACAAACATTTTGTCCCCTTAGAGTTTATGTTCTGATATGGAAGGAAATATAAAAAGCAAAATGAACACTTCTCGGAGACTAAAACGTGTGAGTCATTGCTCTAAAAGTTACAAACACATATGATCACAATAATCTAAAAATAGATCAATTATCATATAAAGGAATATTTTGCCTTCTGATTCTTAATCACATTTGGGAGTCACCACTTGTACACTATTTAGGTGTAATAATGATTATTCATGTTAACTTTGCAAACACATCATTTAATCTAAACATTATGCATCACCTGTCCTTTCCCTCTTCCTACTCTTTTCTTCCTCTATTGTCAGATTTGATGTCATCAATTAAATCAGTTTCCCTCCCTAATTAGTCTCATCTTCACCGTTTCTAATATCATAGCTCCTGTTAAAAACATCATTTATTTCTACTACACATTACCCATGACCATTTCTATTTATTCTTTCATCTCCATTAATATCAAATCATTGTCCTCTGATTTGGTCAAATTGTCTACTCAAAGCATAGCAATTTGACCTTGTTACTCTCCTGTTTAAAACTACTCAAAGGCACTACACGGTACTATTCAAAAAACATAAGTTAGATTGTCAGTCTTTCTTCTCACTCACACCCCTTCTTGGGTTCCAGGTTGTTCCAGGCTTCATCCTCATCTCCAGCTCTTCATAATCCCACTTAATAAAGCAACAATCCTGGACTGCGTATAGCTCTATTTATTCTCTTTATTATCTCTCTCTTCTATGTTTTTGACATTTGTGTCTTTGATACTTTCTATGTTTTAACTCCATTTACCTTGATATCTACCATATATTTTTTTTTAATTCTCCAAAAATGACCCAGTCCAGGACACCTTCCCTAACACCATTTTCTCATAGCCAATTATTGGGAAATTGTCATCTGTGATACTGTCTTCTAAAATATCCACAGCTTCATTCTACTACTGAAAATTACATAATAATTTAAAACTATATGTTCATGATTGTACCTTAAATAGATTGTGAACAACTAGATGACAGGGATTGTTCTTTAAGCTTTGTGTAACTTTGTATATACATGTCTAAACAATATGCTTGTCACACAGAGATCAATACTAGATACAAGCTAAAAAATAGAGAATAGTTTTCATGAAAATATCATCAATTTCTTCTTTATTTTTGTTCAGCTTTGGAGCTATTACTTCTATGTCAAATAATGGAGAAAAAATAATACATTATAGAAAGACTATATGCATTGTAGACTATTCATTATAGAAAGGGCCTCTTGGTTAAAACCACAAAAGGAACATTGTGAGATTTTAAGTGAGTCTCATATTCTTCAAGAAGATAATGTAAGAGTTATAGATAGTAAACTACACATTATTTTGTTCCTCTGTACACAAATGAATCTACTGAGGATAAAGCAAAAAGAAATAAGCCAATTAAAATTTGAGTCCCAGCTACTAGGTATATAATAGAAAAAAAATTGTGATTTGAAAGAAACTGTTTCCACCCAGATCTACAACAAATGAGCCATTTTTATTTGGAAAAATACTGACTTATTTCTAGATCTGTTTCCTTAGGTATTTGATGTGAATAATATCCAAAATTTATGACATCTTCAAAACTCTAGAATTCTTTGATATTTGAAGCACTGAAGGAAACACAAAATCCATTTGAATACAAGATGCTGAAGTTGTTAAAGGCATCAATTCATTCATCAGTGTGATTATCATTGTAGCAAGAAATGTAAGATTAAATGACTAATAAACAAGCAATCACAGAAAAATAACCAGGAAGCTAATAAAAATACGAAGTTATATGGTCTGTAAGTCATGAATATGATTTACTCGAGAGCAATTTCTAAAAGTTCTATTTATTTACGACTGTTTATTCACAATTATAAAGATATTTCCAAAGAGGGAAAAAAATTTCTCTGTTCTACTATACCACAAAGATTGCAATTAAACAAACAAAAATACCAAGTGTCCTAGCATGGATCAAATTAATGTGATGAAAATATTTCTTTGTTAACAAAAACACATTCTAAGGGGGCAAAATGGCAGACGAGGAAAACTGCCAGCCAGAGTGTCTCTGAAAGAAAGATAGAATATAGAAGAAACTATAAAAAAATGTAAATAAACAGGCAGACAAACATAGATTGGATGAGGGTTGGAAGGAAGGGTGCCTGAAATTACAGGAGACTCCATGGGAACAAGTTGCAGAGGAGAACTGGAAAGAGAAAGGGCCCCAAGAAACTTGGAGATGAGTAACAAGGGTAGGTAGAGTGGTTAAATTTCTCCTCCCTTGCATCTTGGACTGCTGGTGGGCACCTGAGCAGTTGGAGAGACCTGCTAACACCAGCCCAGAGATGGCTGCCACCAGTGAGCTGTGAGCCTCTTGCAGACAGGGCACCAGGTTCACAGCTCCCTCAGGGCACCTCCTGCCCCTGCACACCAGAGCGAATCAGCAGGTCTTCAAGTCCTGCCTGCCAGTAGAGGCACAGGAGAAACCACAGAATAAGGGAGGGTGGAAAGGAGTGAGGCCTGCTCCAAACTGCAGGTCTCGGACAGCCCCACCCCCACACGCAGACTTTTTGGCTGAGTGGGGCCATTTCAGCCCCTCCCTGGCAGCTTTGCCCAGAAGCAAAGAACAGACCTTTGACCCCTGCTAACAGAATTTGTGGAGCTTGAGGGCAGGCTCACCCAACCCAGCTCCACCCAGACTCACTCCCCCACCAACCTTCACTGAGGTGGAGAATAAGGACACACCTAGAAGTCCCATGGCCCCACCCACAACCTGAGACATTAGAGTGCCTCTCCAGAGGAACAAGAGCCACTTATAGCACCTAAAAACAGCACTGCAGATTGCTCCTCCTAGAAAGCACCACCTACTGACAGGGAGGTCATTTTGCACACCCTGCATTTTGCACATTACTGCATGTAATGACTCATAATACAGGATGTGGTCAAATCTCACCCACAAATACCACCTACTGGCTCAGAGACTAAACAGGAAAATCTAAAGGTAGGAAACAATAGATGATCCAGATGGGAAGGAGTCAGTGAAAGAACTCTGGAAGTATGAAGAATCAAATAGAAAGCACACTCCCAAAAGGGAACACCAGTTCTCTAGGAATGCACATCAACCAAACTCAAAGCACTAAAATGACAGAAGAAGAATTTTGAACATGGACTATAAGAAAACTCAAGGATCTGCAAGAGAAAATGGATAACCAATGCAAAGTAACCACAAAAAAAAAAAAAAAAAAATCTAGGACTTGAAAGAAAAATTCACTAAAGAAATTGAAATATTAAAGAAAAATCAAACCAAACTTCTGGAAATGGAGAATTTATTCAAAAAATTACAAGACACAGTGGAAAACCTCAAGAACAGGGTAGATCAAACATAAGAAAGAATCTCAGGGATTAAAGACAACACCATTCAATTAAAGAAGCCAGTGGCAGACACAGAGCCAAGAAATAAGAGAAAAGAGCAAAGCCTACAAGAAATGTGGGATTATGTGAAGAGGCCTAACATGAGAATTATAAGCATCCCTGAGGGTGAAGAAGAAAATACACAAGGGTTGGATAAGCTATTTGAGGATATAATAGAGGAAAATTTCCCAGGCCTTGCTAAAATTCTAGATAACCAGGTACAAGAAGCTCAAAGGACTCCTGGGAGATTCATTGCAAACAGGAAGACACCATGACACACAGTCATCAGACTAACCAAAATAACCACCAAAGAGGCCCTCCTACAAGCTCTACAGTGAAAGAAGCAGGTAACCTATAGAGCAAAACCAATCAGAATAACAGCAGACTTCTCACTGAGACTTTACAAGCAAGAAGAGACTAGGGCCCCATTCTCACACTCCTTGTACAGAATGATGTCCAGCCTAGAATCTTGTGCCCTGCAAAACTAAATTTCTTATGTGAAGGAGAAATAAAGACCTTCTCAGACAAGCAAAGACTAAGGGAATTCATCAAGACAAGACCTGCCCTCCAGGAAGTACTCAAAACAGTGTTACACATGGATCAACACCATAAGCACTCACCAACGTAAAATCATCCAAAAGATAAAGGTCAAAGACCAAATACCACAATGGCTCAAGAGAGAAAACAAAGTAACAAAATTCAACTCAACAGGATGAATAGAAATCTATCCCACTTATCAATTCTCTCAATCAGTGTGAATGGCTTGATCTGCTCACTAAAGAGACATAGGCTGGCTGAATAAATAAATATACAAAAACCAAGTATCTGCTGTCTTTAGAAAACACATCTAACCCACAAGGATGCATTCAGATTCAAGGTGAATGGATGGAAAACAATATTTCAAGCAAATGGAAGCCAATACAAAGCTGGTGTGACAGTTCTGATTTCAGATAACTTAGTCTTCACATCAAGAATAGTAACAAAAGACAAAGATGGTCACTATATAATAGTGAAGGATACAATTCAACAAGAAGACATAACAATTCTAAATATTTATGCACCTAACTCAGGTGTACCCAGATTCATAAAGCAAATCCTACTTGATGTAAACAAAATTATAAACAGCAACACCATAATAGCTAGGGACTTCAAAACCCCTCAAACAGAACATGACAGATCCTCCAAACAGAAAATAAACAAAGAAATAATGGACTTAAATAGAACCCGAGAACAAATGGACCTGAGTGACATTTATAGAACATTTTACCAAAAACCACTGAATATATGTTTTTCTCATCAGCTCATGAGATGTTCTCTAAGATTGACCATATCCTAGGCCACAAAGCATGTATCAATAAATTAAAAAAAAATAGAAATTATACCATGCATCTTCTCAGACTACAGTGGAATAAAATTGGAAATAAACTCCAACAGAAATTCTCATCTATCCACAAAGCCATGGAAACTAAGCAATCTTCTGGTGAATGATTATTGCATTAAGGAGGAAATCAAGATGGAGATAAAAAGAGTCTTTGAACTAAGTGATAAAGGAGATACAAGTTATAAAAACCTATGGGACACAGGTAAGGCAGTCCTGAAAGGAAAATTTATATAGATAAATGCCTACATCCAAAAGACAGAAAGATCACAAATAAACAATCCAATGAATCATCTCAAAGAACTGGAAAAGGATGAGCAAATCAACCCCAAACCCAGAAGAAGAAAAGAAATAACAAAGATCAGAGCAGAATTAAATGAAATTGATAACAAAAAAAAACGATACAGGAGATTAATAAAACAAAATGTTCATTCATAGAAAAAATAAACAAAATGGACATGTCTCTTGCTAGATTAATGAGAATCAGAAAAGAAAGGACTCTAATAAGCACCATCAGGAATGAAAAAGGAGAAATTACAACTGATGCCACAGAAATACAAAATATCATCTATGAGTACTATAAAAACCTCTCTACACATGAGCTTGTAAATGTGGAGGAAATGGACAAATTCTTAGAAACACAAAGCTTCCCTATGCTCAATAAGGAAGAAATATAATTGCTGAACAGACCAATATCAAATACTGAAATTGAAGCAGCAATAAAAAATCTTCCTAAAAAGAAAAGTCCTTGTCCAGATGGTTTCACACCCAAATTTAACCAGACCTACAAAGAAGAACTGGTGCCTATCCTGCAGAAATTATTCCACGACATCAAGAAGGAAGAAATCCTCCCCAACACATTTTATGAAGCCAACATCACCCTGATACCAAAACTAGAAAAGGACACAACAAAAAAAAAAAAAAAAAAGAAAAGAAAACTACAGATCAATATCCCTTATTAATATAGATGCAAAAATTATCAACAAAATTCTAGCAAACTGAATTCAGGTGCTTATCAAAAATAATCCATTGTGATCAAGTGGGCTTCATCCAGAGATGCAGGGATGGTTCAACATACACAAATCTGTAAATGTAATTCATCACATAAATAGAGGCAAAAACAAAGACCATATTATCCTCTCAATAGTAGTAGAAAAACATTCAACAAAATTCAACACACTTTTATGATAAGAACACTTAATAAAACAGGCATAGATGGGACTTACCTAAAAACTATACAAGCCATAAATGACAAACCCACAGTGAACATCATACTGAATGGGGAAAAACTGAAAGCATTCCTCCTTAGAACTGGAACCAAACAAGGTTGCCCTCTATCACTGCTTCTATTCAACATAGTGCTGGAAGGCCTAGCCAGAGCAATCAGACAAGAGAAGGAAATCAAGGGCATCCAAATGGGGGCAGAAGAGGTCAAACTATTGCTCTTTGCTGATTATATGATCTTATAGCTAGAAAACCCCAAGGATTCTGCCATGAGACTACTTGGATTGATAAACAAATTTCAGCAAAGTCTCAGGTTACAAAATCATTGTACAGAAATCAGTAACATTCCTATATGCCAACAATAGCCAAACTGAGAACCAAATCAAAAACTCAATACCTTTCACAATAGCAGCAAAGAAAGTAAAATACCTAGGAATATATTTAACTAAGTAGATAAAAGACCTTTACAGGGAGAACTATGAAACACTGAGGAAGGAATAGCAGAGGACGTAAACAGGTGGAAAACCATACCATGCTCATGGGTCAGCAGAATCAACATTGTTTGAATGTCTATGATACCCAAAGTGATCTACAGATTCAATGCAATCTCTACTAAAATACCAATATCATTTTTCACAGATCTAGAAAAAATAATTCTACACTTCATATGGAGCAAGAGAAGACCCCATATAGCAAAAGCATTCTTAAGCAAAAAGAACAAATTGGGAGGCATCAATTTATCAGATTTCAAGCTATACTATAAGACTATAGTAACTAAAACAGAATGTTACTGTCACAAGAACACAGATATAGACCAATGGAAGAGAACTGAGAATGCAGGTATAAAACCATCCTCATATAACCATCTAATCTTTGACAAAGCCAATAAAAACATACGCTGGGGAAAAGAATCTTTATTCAATAAATGGGAAAACTGGATAGCCACATGTAGAAGACTGAAACAGGATCCACACCCTTTCTCTCTCACAAAAAATCAACTCCTGGTGGATAACAGACTTAAACCTAAGGCATGAAACTATAAGAATTCTAGAAGAAAATGTTGGAAAAGCTCTTATAGACATTGGAGTCTATTTATGAAGATGACCCTAAGGACAATCACAACAACAACAACAAAAAAATAAATGGGACCTGATCAAATTAAAAAGCTCCTGCACAGCCAAGAAAACTATCACGAGAGCAAACAGACAACCTACAGAATGGGAGAAAATATTCACATGTTACACATCTGATAGAGGGCTGATAACTAGAATCTTTAAAGAACTCAGGAAAATCAGCAAAAAAACATCAAACAACCCTATTCAAAAGTAGGCAAATGACATGAACAGAAAGTTTTCAAAAGAAGATAGATCAATGGCCACAAAACATGGAAAAATGCTCAATATCTCTTATCATCAGGGACATGCAAATCAAAACCACAATGAGGTATCACTTATCTCCAGTGAGAATAGCCTTTATCAAAGTCCAAAAACAATAAATGTTCACATGGATGCAGAGAGATAGGAACACTCTTACACTGTTGGAGGGAATGCAAACTAGTACAACCTCTGTGGAAAGTAATATGGAGATACCTCAAACTACAACTAGAACTACCATTTGATCCAGGAATCACATTACTGGGCATCTACCCAAAAAAACACAAGACATTCTATAAAAAAGACATATGCGCTAGAATGTTTATAGCAGCACAATTCACAATTGCAAAAGACGTGGAAACAGCTCAAGTGTCCATCAACACATGAGTGGATTAACAAAATGTGGTATATGTATATGATGGAGTTCTACTCAGCCACAAAAATCAACGGTGATCTAGCACCTCTTCTATTGTCCTGGCTACAACTGGATCCCATTCTACTAAGTGGAGTATCACAAGAATGGAAAAACAACCACCATATATACTTACCATCAAATTGGTATTAATTGATCAACACTTAAGTGTACATAAAGTAATAACACTCATTGGGTGCCAGGAAGATGGGAGCGGGGAGGAGGGGATGGGTACTTACACACCTAATTGGCAGTGTGCACTGTCTGGAGGATGGATTTGGTTGAAGCTCCGACTCAGGTAGGGCAAAGGCAATATATATAACCTAAACATTTGTACCCCAGTAACATGCTGAAATAAAAAAAAAAAAATTAAAAAAGATATTCTAATAGAATTGCTGATTTTTAGAATTATAGAAAGTTTCAACTGAGATAGGCTAAAAATTCATTTACAATTTCTGCCTCAGGAAACTATACCAGAGAGTATTAATTAATAATTAGTTGTCAAGATGGTGACCTGCTTTTCCCCCAAAGTATACATTCAAGATTTGTGAAATCTCTGCCTTGGGTTCGTAGAGTTACAATGTACTTACTAGCTGATATTTAATGTGCCTACATTTTATACCTGGCCGAATCCATAATGTGTTCTGAAAAAATATTTCATAAAATATGTTGCAAAACCTGTACTTTTATATTAATCATCATTTTACTTCTGCTCCAATATGCCCGTGCACATACAAAGACTCATCTCTGTTTCTCCCAGTCCCTTTTATTCACTTCACTACCCATAGGAATTTTAGTATTTGTCTTTTTTGACTTGTATTTTATCAATTCAAACACATTTATAGAAAAGTCAAGATCACAAAATTTTCTTTTACCCCTAACTACACACCTTATACTTTCAGTTCTGAGCAACTATCCAGTAAACAGCTCTAACCACATTCAGTTTAGCATCACAGCTTGAAGTGAGCATCCTGCCAAGAGCACGGTTTCTCACCACAAAGTTGCACTGTGGCCTCAGAACTCCCTCCTCTTGTGGTGCTCAAGAAAGGCTTCATGCACTCAGGTGTTAAGCCAGCCTATAGCTTACTGGCCAAGAAGGCCAGTTGATTAGGTCTTGCTAGTTATTGTGAACTGACAAAAGTAATTTCTAAATAGTTTGTGGTGGTGGTGGTGGTGGTGGTGTTGGTTCTCAGATGACTTGAACGAGGGTGGTTTGCAAAACTTTGTAACTTTTCTTGTAACAGTAGTTTGAGTTCAGATAAATATGTATGTATGAAGCCCTTACATGCAGGTTTCTAGTCAAATCTTATTAATGCATGAATTCATTTTGTTGGTTTTATTCCAATTATTAGAAAATTTTTTTCTGAAAGCTATGCTATGCCCTTTTGCAATTCCACATGACAAACCACTACTGATGATAAATCCCCAATAAGTGTTCCATCATGACAGTTGCTGAGCTAGTATATGCTCAGCATTGAGAAATTAATTGGAGTTTCTCTGAACATACTATTTACCTAAGTAAATTTTTAACTCACCAGACAGGACTCATCTTAGATTTTTCCTCTTTAGGAATCCCTTCCACAGTCTATCAAATTTGTTTAGGGACCTTTATATTTGACACTTTATCTCCCTCTGCTTAGCTTTGTCATGGTATTTATTTCAAATAACTTTCCTCGTAGGTATGTTTTTCTCACTCCCCCATAGTCTGTAAGTTACTGTTTTAACTAAATGAAATGGGTAGGATATTCTAATACTCTGTTTCTACCCTATTCCTATCTCCTTTTCTCAGTCTTAGGTTTAAGAGACAAACAACTAGTTTCATTGGAGAAAGGAGAAAAGCACAGAGGAATCTGAGACACCCACATACATCATACATGAATGGTCTCCAAAAGATGATAACTATTTAAGCTAGGTGTACAATGGCTCATCATGGAGTTATTTATTTAGTATATGTTGCATATTTTTATAATTAAAAGGCCATATGTAGGTATATGATCCTATGTGTGTGTATGATAGTTGTATCTCTACAATTTCAGCCTGCATGATGCAGCATACTTGTTTTCACTCAAACTTATAACAGTTTTTGCACAAGGTGATTAAAATGTTTGTTTAATTTTCCCTCTGTTTATTTTCACACAGATCTTACAACCATATTTTATAATAATTTTTCACCTTTGATTGAGAATAAGATTATATCAGCCCATCATTTGTTTTCAAAACTCTGTGCTACTTCTTATCACCAAATTCATCATTTTAAAGTCCTAAATGTTGTTAGTACCTAACATTTATCCAGCAGTGGGTGATCCCACTTCATCTACCACATCGGTGAATTTTTTTATGCAGTGATAAAGCTGTGGTTTGTGTTATGTTTTTCCACAGGAAGATGAGATTAATATTTGCCAGATCTTATTCAGAGGTTGAAATTAACTGAAAATCTGTACTTTTAGTTCTAAATTAGGAGGAACTCAGGACACGTCTGCATTTTCTAGTTTTATAGAAGGCTTTTATCAACAAGAATCAAGATCTTCTTCCTCTGATCAGGTGTGTGTCTCTGTGTGTGTGTGTGTGTGTGTGTGTGTGTGTTTCTGTTATTCAAGAAATGAGGAACTATATTCCACCCTCAAGAAAGTTTCTAAAAATATTTACACCATAAGATAATTCTGTTTCTTAAGTATTTAAATAGAATTACTAAGGGCAGGGAAAGCTTATCGCTTTCGAGGTGCATGTATTCTTTATCATTGTATGTGATGATAGGTAATCAGGATATATTTAATGAAGAATCAGAAGTTATGATGTTACTGTAAGAAGAAGCCCTGTCTCTAAGCAAATAGAGAGGAATGAATCTTTACATGTGGGGTTAGAAGTTTTGGGATTCAATTTGAATTCTCAAACTTAAGAGTTTTCTGATCTTGTGGAAGGCATTTACCTTTGATAAACATATTACATGCAAGATGAAACAAGTTATATCCATGCCTTCCAACTATCTGATCAAATATTAAATAACTTTTATTTTTAAAATCTAAGCACTATACATATTTATTAAATAGCTATTTTTTTCTGGGAGCTCTGCTAGACACTATAAGATGCTACTATATAAACATATGTGAGATTATTTTTGTTAATAATGATGGTGATGATGATAATTTGTTGCTGTTGCTGCTGATGCCATGGATAGAAGTTGAATGAGAATGTATTAGAAAGAAACATTCAACAAAAATTCATATATCTGATCTGAGTTTAGCTTGCAAAGAAATCAGTTATCACCAAATTAAATAAACTGCTGTAAACACTTGATCTTGGCTGGGCGCGGTGGCTCACGCCTGTAATCCTAGCACTCTGGGAGGCTGAGGCGGGTGGATTGTTTGAGCTCAGGAGTTTGAGACCAGCCTGAGCAAGAGCAAGACCCCCGTCTCTACTAAAAATAGAAAGAAATTAGCTGAACAACTAAAAATATACAGAAAAAATTAGCCGGGCATGGTGGCACATGCCTGTAGTCCCAGCTACTCGGGAGGCTGAGGAAGAAGGATCACTTGAGCCCAGGAGTTTGAGGTTGCTGTGAGCTAGGCTGATGCCATGGCACTCTAGCCCAGGCAACAGAGTGAGACTCTGTCTCAAAAAAAAAAAAAAGAACCCTTGATCTTAGCCAAAGGCTAAGAAGTGATAAAAGTCTAGATAAAAAACTATGTGTGTTGTTATTCAATATCAGCAGTGTGAAATGTTTTTATTAAATATCTTAATATAGGTGAATTAAAATACCCATTATATTGTTACAACATTTAAAATGATTAGTCATTATTTTACAACCAAGATAAATCTATAAAATTAATTTTACCTGGCTTTATGTTACTTGTCATTTCCATTCTTTCTTTTTCTTAGGACATGCATTGGGAGAAATTTTTCTGTATTTCACTTTTCCATTAAAAATATTTTATCTCACTGCAAAGGAAGAAAATAGAAAAAATACATACCCAGTTTTATTTTATTCAGGAATCCTTTGTGAATTGAAGACTTTAGATTCATCTCTTTGGTGGATGTGTACTCACAATTATATAATTGATTCGTGGTCAGAGGGCTTGTCAACGGTTTGGGTATGTATTTTCCACACAAATGTGTAGTTTTGCTTCTGTATCATTTGAAGATACTCAGAACTTTATACAAACACACAAGGCATAGGACAGCAATTTACTCTGATTCATCTTATGTTCACTTTATGTTTATTTCATGTTATGTTAATGTTATTTTTAAATCAGATCTTCAAAACTTGAAATCACTTTTCCCTTTATTTCATGAACTACTTAAAGACACTCACAATTTGAGCCAGCTTGACATTAGGATCTGGAGTCAAAACTGAATTTTTCTCAAACTTACCACGCTCTAGCTTAGAGATGTGGTTAATCCACAACCTCTATACACTTTAGTTTCTTTCTCTATCAAATAGAGATCAATAACATGCCATATTTACCTATGTGGATTTATTATTCAAATCAACTGATATGTATTTGAAAGTGCTTCTTATCCTAAAAGTGTTACAAATTGCTCAAAGTTAGTAATATATTACATAAGCAATATGATTTTGGCCATCTCTGAGATTCAATTTCTTTATTCATAAAATGATACATACTCTTAACTTCACATGTTTAATAATCACATTATATATTATACGTACAATGTTTAATTTTTAGGTATAATCAGTATTATCATTTAAGTTATAATTTTTTTTAAGTATTTAGCAAATGATTTAAATATCAAGCACAATGTAAAATGATTCTTGTTTTGTTCAGAGGCAAGATCCTTCATTTATCTTTATCCTAAAACTTTAAATTCTACTCTTTTTAGCTTACATATGTCCTTCACTATAAAGAAAACTAGACACACTAACATTTACTAAATGTTTACTATGTGATTGACATTACTAAGTTCATCACATTTTTTTTTTCACTTTTAAATACCCCTACCAGATTATGTTCATACCCTTTCCTTTTGCTTTCTTTCTTCTTCTGCAAGTTGGAGACTGGGATGCAAAAGTTAAATTATGTGTGAAGTTATCAAGTTAATAAATTTGGATCTGTGATTTAAACATGTTTATCTCTCTATTTCTGTCTTTTTCACTATTGCAAGTGTCTTTATTCTAATGCTGGATTTTATTATACATTATGCATTAACTCATCTAATAGCACATAAGATTTTTCTAAAAATACTGTTCCAGGGAATAAATATAATTTTTATATAGCAAAATATAAATATCCTAATAATGAAGTAATATAAAACAAAAGTAAATTCATGATATACATTTAAAAGAATATTCACCAGAAGTATATTCATGGAAATGGTAGGTTGAATTTTAAAAACAAGCTCCAAATGGCTGGCAGCCATGACTCATATCAGCCTGATTTGTTTTTCTCTAGAGATGAATAAAGTCCATAATTATAACTTGAAACTGGCAAAGCATAATACTTCTACACAATGGCAAAAGCAAAGATCTCCACTAATCACAAGCAAATGTACAGAAAACTGTAAGTCCTATATTCCTTTTGTCTTCTCAGTACACTGAACTGAATCTTGGACACTGTGTGATTAAATCTATGGCAATCATTCAGTTAATTTTACCTTCATGAGGAAAACAGAAATGACATTAACTCTAGTGTAATATTGGAATATATGACAAAATTATGGTGCTAAAAACTATTGAGTCTAGGATCTTTTCAGGCCCTGAAAAAATGATGAGATTATTTATCATCATGATGACAGTTGAGACTAAGGGATCATTGAGAAACTGGCTTTAAGGAAGACTAAATAGAAATGAAAAACAGGAGAGAAAAGAAATTTTAAAAAAATACTCCATAGTTAAGTTCTTTAACAATATAGAAGTAATGATTTGATTATTATTTACAGAAATGTTTCTGAGCATAATAAAGAAGTTATGCTCTCCAATGTCTTTGTTGAGCCAGAACATTATTGATAAGAGAACTTGAAATAGCTTATACAAAAAGGAAAACAACAGGCCACCCTCACCTCTAAATTTTGATTAACAACTAAAAAATGAATTATTAACAAATAGCATCACTTCACAAGAGTTAATTTAAGGAATGCAAATGTGCCCTATGCAATAATTTCTCTTTGGACTGAAATTTTCAAACATTTCAAAAATTTAAAACACACATGCCCTTAACTCATCAATTACTGTTGTGGGAATTTCTCCCAGAGAAGGATTGAAGAATATGCACAGGGTATATGAAATGCAGCATTATTTCTAATAGCAAAAACTAAGAAACAGTTTAAATGTCCATTTGAAACAACTGGAAAGTCTGTCAATAATTAGATTCTATCCAGATGTCAATGAAATACAATGCAGTTATTTATAAAAATTTGGCATCATTATAAGCCATGATATGGAATAATCATCAGAATAACCTCTTAAGTGAAAAGAAAATGAACAGAATATTTGATATAGCTTCTTAAATATGTGTTTTAAAAACGTGGTTGAAGGGAATGGTCTTTTATTTATTTACAGTTGAGATGTAATAATTTCCCATATTTATGGGATACAGAGTGATATTTACACACAAGTATTTAGTGTGTGATGATCAAATCAGAGTAATCGCTTCAAACATTTATCATTTCTTTCTGTTGGGAACATTCAAAACCTTTTCTTCTAGCTATTTGAAAATATGCAGTAAATTATTGTTAACTATAGTCTCCCTACAGTGCTAGAGAACACTCGAAATTATTACTCTTCTCTAGCTGTAATTTTTTATCTATTAGCCAGTCTCTCCAGATCCTCCCTGACCCTCATTTCCCAGCCTCTAAATAACCACAATTCTACTCACTACTTCTATAAGCTAATTTTTTTTAGTTCCCACATATTATTGAGAACATGAGGTATTTATCTTTCTGTGCCTGACTTATTTCACTTAACATGATGTCCTGCAGGCTCATCCATGTTTGAGAGAATGATAGGATTTCATTATTTTGTATGGCTGAATAGTATTAAATTGTGTATATATACCACATTTTCTCTATCCATTCATCTATTGAGGGACACTTAGGTTGATTCCATATCTTGGCTATTGTGAATAGTGTCACAATAAACATGGGATGCAGATATCTCTCCAATATATTAATTTCCTTTTCTTCACATAAATACTCAGTAGTGGTAATTCTATTTTTAGTTTATTGAGGAAATTCCATTGTGTTTTCCACAATTATTGCCCTAATTTACATCCCTTCAACAATGTACCAACATTCTGCTTTCCCTGCATCCTCAGTAGCATTCTTTTTTTCTTTCCTATCTTTTTGATAATAGCCATTCTAACTGCTGTCTCACTGTGGTTTTGATTTGCATTTCTCTGATGATTAGAGATGTTGAGCATTTTTTCATGTACTTATTTGCTAATTTTATGTCTGTTTTTGAGAAATATCTATTTTAATCATATTTTTATTTTTTTTTGCTGTTGAATTGAGTTCCTTGTATATTCTGGATATTAGTCCCTTGTCATATCAATAGTTTGCAAACATTTTCTCCCATTCTACAGGTTGTCACTTCACTCTGCCAATTGTTTCCTTTTAAGTGCATACACTTTTCAGTTTGACAGAGCCCCATTTGTCTATTTTTGCTTCTGTTGCCTATGCTTTTCAAGTCTTACGCATAAAGTCTTTGCCTAAACACATGTCCTGCACTGTTTCCCCTATGATTTCTTCTAATGGTTTTATACTTTCAGGTCTTACATTTAAGTCTTTAATCCATTTTGAGTTACTTTTGCATATGGTGAGAGATAGAGGTCTAGATTCATTCTTCTGCATATACTTATTCTCTTTTCCCAGCACCATTTATTGAAGAGGCTGCAGTTTTCCTAATGTATGTTCTTCATGCTTTTGTTGAAAATGAGTTGGCTGTAAATGCATGGATTTACTTCTGGGTTCTCTATTCTGTTCTATCGGTCTGTTTATACCAGTACCATTCTATTTTGGTAGTTCATGCCTGTAATCCTAGCATTTTGGGAGACTGAAGCATGAGCATTGCTTGAGACCAGGAGTTCAAGACCAGCCTGAGCAAGAGTGAGTGCCCATCTCTACAAAAATATAAAAAAATTAGCTTAGTGTGGTGACGCACACATGTAGTCCCAGCACCTAGGAAGGTTGAGGCAGGAGGATCACTCCGAGCCCAGGAGTTTGAGGTTATAGTGTGCTATGATGACGCCACTGCACTCTAGCACAGGTGACAGAGAGAGAGACCCTGTCTGAAGAAAAAAACAAAAAAATTGAGGATTGTTTTTTTCAATTTCTGTGAAGAATGTTATTGGAATTTTGATACGGATTGCATTGAATTTGTAGATTGCTTTGGGTAGTATGGTTATTTTAATAATTGATTCTTCTATTTCATGAACATGAATGAGATGAATTTCCATTTTTTTGTGTCATCTTCAACTTCATTCATCAGTGTTTTATAGTTTTCATTGTACAGATTTTTTACTTCGGTGGTTAAATTTATTCCTGGGTATTTTAGTTTTGTAGGTATTACAAATATAACTGTTTTCTTGAGTTCTTTTTCAGCTGGTTTATTGGTATATGGGAATCCTACTGATTTTTGTATGCTGATTTTGTATCCTGCAACTTTATTGAATTTGTCTGTCAGTTCTAAGAGTCTTTTCCTAGAGTCTTTAGGTTTCTCTAGATATAAGATCATGTCATCAGCAAAGAGGAATAATTTGACTTCCCTTGTCAATTGGATGCCCTTTACTTCTTCCTCTTGCCTGATTGCTCTGGCTAGGACTCCAGTGCTATGTTGAGTAGGAGTGATAAAAATGGTCATACTTATCTTGTTCCAGTTCTTAGAGGAAAAGTTTTAGCTTTTCCCTGTTCAGGATAATGCTAGCTGTGGGTTAATCATATATGGCCTTTGTTGTTTTTAGGTGCATTTTTTTGTACACCTACTTTGTTGAGTTTTTATTATAAAAAGATGTTTAACTTTATCAAGTATTTTATAGGCATCTATTGAGAAGTTCATATTGTTTTTATGCTTGATTCCATTGATGTGATATGTCACATTTATTCCTTTGCATTTCTCAAACTGTCCTTACCTGCCTGGTATGACTCTCATTTGATTATAAAGTATTATGTTATTTATTTCCTGTTTGATTCAGTTTCCTAGTATTTTGTTGAAGATTTTTGTGTGTATGTTCGTCGGGGATATTGGCCTGTAATTGTCTTGTTTTTTCCCTCCTTGCCTGGTTTTGGTATTAGGGTAATGCTGGCCTCATACAATGAATGAATAAGTATTCCCTCCACTTTATTTTTTTGACTAGTTTGTATAGAGCTAGTATTAGTTCTTCTTTAAATGTTTGCTACAATTCAGCAGTGAATCCATCATTAATGAGAGTCTTTTTATTACTGCTTCATTCTTGTTCTTTCTGTGCAGGTTTTCCATTTTTTTTCATGGTTCAATCTTGGTAGGTTGTATGTATCCAGGAATTTATCTCTTTCTTCCAGATGTTCCAGTTTGTTGGAATATATTTGTTTATGATAGTCTCTAATGATCCTCTGTATTTCTATTATACAAGTTTTCCATTCTCCTTTTTGTAATTTTATTTGTGTCTTCTCTTTTTTATTATTTAGTCTAGAAGGACTTGTCAATTTTGTTTCTTTAAAAAACACTTTTCATTGATCTTTTTTAGTTTCAATTTTATTTATTTCTGCTCTGATCCTTATTATTTCTTTTTTCTACTAATTTTGGTGTTGGTTTGTTCATACTTTTCCTAATTCCTTTAGTGCATCATTCAATTGATTATTTCTGTTTTGTTTTGTTTTTACATAGGTATTTATTGCTACAAACTTCCCTCTGTATACTGCTTTTGCTGTATCTCTTAGGTTTTGGTACGCTGTGTTTCTATTTTAATTTGTTTCAAGAAAAGTTTTTATTTTCTTAACTTTTTCATTGACCCATTGTTTAGGGCATATTGTTTGATTTCCGTGTATTTATACAATTTTCAAAGTTCCTTTTGTTATTAATTTCTAGTTTTATTCCATTGTGATCAGAAAAGAGGCTTGATATAATATCAAGTTTTAGGAGTTTATTGAGACTTGTCATCAAATGTATGATCTCTCCCAGAGATTGTTCCATATGCTGATGAGAACAATGTGTGTTCTGCAGCAGCTGGATGAAATGTTTTGTACATGTCAGTTAGGTTTATTTGGTCTAGACTGTAGTTTAACTACTATGTTTCTTTGCTGATTTTCTGCCTAGATGATCTGTCCATTGCTGAAAGGGAGAGGATGCTGTCCTTTACCCTTTTGTATTACAATCTAACTCTCCCTTGAGATCTATTAATATATGCTTAATATATTTGTGTGCTCTGTTGTTGGCTGCACATATAGTTCTAATTGTTATATCCTATTGCTGAATTGACCTCTTAGCATTGTATAATAATCTTCCTTGTCTCTTTTACAGTTTTTTACTTAAAGTATGTTTTAACTGATATAAGTATAGCTACTCCTGCTCTTTTTGTTTTCCATTTACGTAGAATACATTCTTCCAGCCCTTCACTTTCAGTCTCTGTATATTTTTTAGGTGAAGTCAACTTATTGTAGGCAGCATATACTTTAGTCTTGATTTTTTTTAAATTAATTCAGTCACTCTATGTCTTTTCAGTGGACCATTTTGTCAATTTGCATTCAATGTTATTGATAGGTAAGGATTTATTATTGCTATTGTGTTATTTGTTTTCTAGCAACTCTCTTCCTTTTTTTCCTTTCTTACTGTCTTCCTTTATAGTTATTTTCTCTGGTAGTATGTTTTAATTCTTTGATTTTTATTTTTTGCGTATCTATTATATGCTTTTGTTTTGGTTACCATAGGCTTACAAAAACATCTTGTAGCTATAACAATCATTTTAAACTGATGTTAATTTAACTTTGATCACAAAGAATAGAAACCAACAAATAAAAAACTAAAAATCCTATAGTTCAACTTCATCTCACCTCACATTTTGACTTTTTTGATCTAGATTTACATCTTTTTATATTGCCTATATCTTCATAAGTTGTAGTTATTAATATTTTGATAGATTTATCTTTTAGTCTTCATACTAAAGATATGAGTAGTTTACACATCACAATTATAGTATTAGAGTATTCTGAATTTGTCTGTGTATACTTTTAGCAGGAGGTTTTATACCTTCAAATGTTTTTTTATTGCATGTTAATGTCCTTGTCTTTCTAACTGAAGAATTCCATTTAGTGTATCTTGTAAGACAAATCTGTTGGTGATGAGTTCTCTCAGCTTTTGTCTTGGAAAATCTTTTTCTTTACATCATGCTGAAGGATGGTTTTGCTAGGTATAATATCTCAGGGGTTTTTTTTTCATTTAGCACTTTGAATATGTGCCACTTCCTCCTACCCTGTAAGGTTTCTAAGACATCTGCTAATAGGTATTTCAAAGTTCCTTTATATGTTATTTACTTCTTCTCTCCTGCTTCTTTTAGAATCTTCTCTTTGTCCTTGACCTCTGAGAATTTGAATATTATATGATATAGAATATTCTTATTTGGGTCAAATCTGCTTGGTAATGTTTAATTTTACTCTATTAGGTACACCCTCTCTCAGACCAGCACCACACTGGGGCTTGCCCACTGACCATGGTTATTATGTCCTGTGACCATTGAAATTTACTTGAGGTCTGAGGCTATTTTACTCAGCCAGTGGGAAAATGAGCTAGGACTCCCACTCAGGTGCCTTGTGACTGGCCAGTGGAGTCCTCGCTGGCCCAGGGTTGGTCTAAATGTTCCTCCATGGGCACCAGTCTGTAATCAAGGGCTACAAGGACACTATCTTGTGCTATGTTCCAATGTGGCAGGAACAGCACTAAGTTACAATGCAAAGTCCAATGCTAACTTTCATTTCCTTCCCCCTAGAAAGCAGTTTTTCCCTATGCACTGTACTACCTGAGGTTGGGGAAGAGATGGTTTAGGCAATGTGAGACTTACCTTTTTAACCTCTTTAATGTGTTTTCTTTTTTTTCCCTTGTCATTATGCCAAAATGAGGTACTGTGATAGCTCACCTGATGTCTTTAGCTCTTTTGAATGTGCTTTCTTGCATGGATAGTTATTCAGTTTGATATCTCTGTGAGAGGACAATTGTTGAAGAGTTCTATTTGGTCATCTTGCTCTCTTGTCTTTTTCTTAATTACTTACTGGTTGTTTTGTATGCCTTTTGTGTCTTTCTCCTCTCTTAATTTTTATCTTTGTGGTTTGATAGTTTTCTGAAGTGAAAATGTTTGATTCCTTTCTATTTCTCCTGTGTGTGTGCTTTACCAATGATTTATACTTTTGTGTGTTTACATGATGGTAGATACTGGCCTTTTGCTTCCAGATACAGGAGTCCTTTAAGCATTTCTTGTAAGACCAATCTAATGAAGATAAATTTTCTCAATTTTTGCTTTTCTGGGAAAAAATTTATTTCTCCTTCAATACTAAAGGCCAGCTTTGCTAGGTATAGTATTTTTTGTTTAGAGAAGTTTTTCCAACACTTTGAATATATTATTCCATTCTCTCCTGGCCTGCTGCTGGACAGAGTGGTGTTGCTGGTGACAGTAGCAGTGAAGCCCCAGCAGGTGGCTTTCAGCCTCTGAGGAGCACACATGAATTGGCTCCCTTCATTCTGGAGGCAGTGCCCCTGCTGGACTGGATCACCTGTTCCCTGGGTTTAGGGCTCCGAGTGAGCTTGATGCCAGGGTCATGGCCACATCATTGGGTTCAATTGATGTCGCTATGCTGCAGTCCTCTTGGTGGAAGTGGTGAGATGTCACCTGGGTCACAGGGATGTGAAGATACAGGAGTTATTGAGCCTTGGGTATGTGAAGATATAGGAGCTATTTTGCCCTAGGGAAAGTCATACTTTGGTGGTGACTACACTTCCAAAATGGTACAGTGCTTCCCTAGCCTGGATCTTGGTGAAGGAGGAGGATGAAGACTAAATTTCCACTCTGGAATAATGCAATTGCACGGACTCCACAATGTTCTCTATACTGGACTCAGGGCCTGTGAGGGCTGGTGGAGCTCTCTTGTAGCCAAGACTGAAGGTATTTATGATAGGGATGTGGGCTGTAATGGATCTCCTGCTTACCATGTTCCCACAGTGGGCAGTCTCTCTTGGCTCCAAGCTGATCCATGTCAGCTGCTTCGCTTCCCTTTCTATCCTGCCACCCCAAGTTTCTGCGCCTCAGAGAGTCTTTTTCTTTTTCATGCTGAATTCCAGTGTTCTCCCTTAGACACTCCACTCAATATGTAGTTACATATTTGTTGTTTTGGTCCTTCTTTGTGGAGGTGAGTACTAGGTGCCTCTAGTCAGCCATCTTATGATACTCTCTTTTTTCTCTATATTTATTATTGTATCTTCATAGAAAATAATAAATGATAAGCAAAACTTATTCTGGGGGGTTATTGGTGAACTTATAGAGAAGTATAGGAGGGAATTAAAGTACATTTTTGTACTTTAAATTTTTACTATTTACAGTGTACTTATGTTATCTGTTCTGGGGAAAAAAATAAAGCAGAAAAAGGACTGATACTACCCCCTCAATAAAAAAAATAATGTTTATTTTAAGTACAAAGATGTCTAAACCATTTATGATTATTTTTCTGATATTCCACTTTCTCTTTTTTTCTTTGACAGCATCTCCATATTTTCTCTGCCGTTCCATTGCTATAGCTCTGGGAATCCATTTCATTATTATGGTAACAATATTGAGTGCCATATTCATAAATTGTGAGTGTTAACAGAAGTAAATTGCAGCATTGTTGATATAAGAATTCCAATGTTTTACTTTCATTAGTATTCAGGAACACAGAAAAATAAACTAGTACTATTGTGTCCTTATTATGTTTTTGCTTTTAGTCTAGAAATTTGTAAACCATATTTTGCTTAGACTGTAAGTTACTATCAACACAAATCTTTTTAATAATTATGATTATTTTAATAGCATTATTCAACCAAGAAGTTCCAATATCCTTGAAAGGTAAGTGAATTTTTTAAATATTTTAAAGCACAAATTATGTATACATACACACACATGCACACCAGAGTATAATATCTATATATAAGTATTATATATAGTGTGTATATATATATCTTATATAAGTATAATATCTATCTAATGGTGTTTTAAAAGTAGAAAAGAAATGATTAAATCTAGCCCATAATGCACTCTAGCTTTTGTTTTTCTCTTAACAATGAGAGAGTATTTGTAAAAAGTAGAAAATATTTAGGTTTGGCATCTCTTTTTCTATGAATGTATGAAGATATGTCTTTGGGTACGACCATATGGCTTAATGACCTGAAATTTCAGAGTTTCAATGACAAAAGCTTTTAATTTGTCTAGACAAAATCTGCTGTAATATTTAGACATGTGAAGAATTCATAATATATCCTCCCTTTCTAGAAAATTACTGTGGCCCATGTCCTAAAAACTGGGTATGTTATAGAAATAACTGCTACCAATTTTTTAATGAGAGCAAAAACTGGTATGAGAGCCAAGCTTCTTGCATATCTCAAAATTCCAGCCTTCTGAAGATATACAGCAGAGTGGACCAGGTTGAGTATTTGTTTTAATTCTATGTTCTATATTTTGTTCTAATACATGAGGCAGCTCACTGGAGTATGAACATGGAACATACGAGAAGTACTAAGACTTAAATATTCTAATATCCACCCAAAATCTTCCCTCATTAAAAATAAATAAGCACAGAATTTGCAGGTATTATGTGTGTTGCTTAGATGGGAATTATGCTAGTTATGGAAGAAAATTCATTTTTTTCCAAATGTAGGAAAAATTATTAAATGGTTATGGCCTTGTATTTACTAAAATTATGATCAGTGGTTTCATTTGTAGTGTATTATTTATTCAAACAGGATTTCCTTAAATTGGTGAAGTCATATCATTGGATGGGACTAGTACAAATGTCAACAAATGGATCCTGGCAGTGGGAAGATGGCACCATTCTCTCACCTAACCAGTAAGTCTGTGGCTCAATAGGTCTCTGATTTTGTATTTTTTCCTGAGCTACCCCTATGATCACTCTGATCTCTTATTTCACACCATCCCAGGGCATTCTCACATTCTAAAAGATTTAGCAAAAAGTGCTTAGGCCCAAAATTTAAGAGAGTATTGTGTTGGTTGCAGAGCATCCAGGACAAATAATAACTAGTTACATATTTTGTAAATTATATGCTAAATACTGTGGAAGGTATATCTACTATCACATTCATTTTACAGATAAGAAGACTGAAGCAGAGAGTTTAAATATCACATGTACTCTTTTTGAATTTATTACCAGATTTGTTGAGCTATAACTGACATACAATAAACTACACATATACAAAGTATAAAATTTTGTAAGATTTGACAAATATATGCACTCATGAAATAATTAATAACATCAAAATAATTAACATGTTAATTACCTGGAAAACTTTCTGTTTGTACTTTTGTGATCCCTCCTCTGTGCCTCTCTCTAGTTACCTCTGTCTGTTCCCAGGCGACTAATCTGTTTTCTGTCACTTTAGATGAGTTTGCAATTCATAGAATTTAATATAAATGCAGTCTTATGGTATGTATCATTTTTAATGTCTGCTTTTTTCACTTAGCAAAATTATTCTGAGATTCAGCTATCTCGTTACATGAATAAATAGTTAAATTATTTTTATTTCTGAGAAGTACTCCATTATGGATGTAGCACAATTTATTTATCCTTTTATTTGTTGTTGTATATTTAGACAGTTCCCAGTTGTTACAAATAAAGCTACTTGTAGAAAAATGTAAGCTGTTAAAAAATAGAAAGAAAGCTTCTTCCTGTGAATATCTGTGTACAAGACTTTGTATGAACAAAGATGTTCCTTTCTCTTACTTGAATATCTAGAAGCAGAATGGCTGAATCATATGATAGGTATATGTTTAACTTTTTAAAAAGTGCCAAACTGTTATATAAAGTGGTTGTGAAATTTCACAATTTTTACATTCCCTCTAGCAGTATATAAAAGAAAATCTGAGAGGGCAGATACCCCACATTCCAGTCAGCACTTGTTTTGATTAGCCTCTTAAATTTTAGAGATACTAATAATTGTGTATTGGTATATCACTATGGTTTAAACTTGCATTTCCTTAATGACTAATGATGTTGAGTATGATTTTTTGTGCTTATTTGCCATTTGTTTAAAATTTTTCTATTTCACCAGTTTCTGCTTTGATCCTTGTTATTTACTATTTTTCACTCTAGGTTAAATTTTCTTTTTCTAGTTTCTTATGGTGAAAGCTGAGATACTGATTTGAAACCTTTCTTCTTTTCTAATAAAAGTTTTTATGCTATTAATATGTGAGATGATTTGGCCACACCCCCACATATTTAGAAATACTTTTTCATTTCTATTCAGTTAAAAATAGTTTATATTTTCCCTTTGCAGTCTTCTATAATTCATTGATCATTTACAACTGTGTTATTTAGTTTCCAACATTTGTGAATTGTCAGGACATCTTCTTGTTATTGCTTCCTAATTTTGGTCCATTTTGATTAGATAATATATTTTATATAATCATCCCTTAAATTTATTGAGATTGGTTTTATGGACTAGATGATACTCTATAGTCTATCTTTGGAAATGTTTTATGTGCATTTGAACAAAATGTCTATCCTCTATTTTTGAGTAGAATGTTCTATAAGTATCAATTAAATGAAGTTGGTAGAGAGTGTTGCTTAAGTCTTCTATACTCTTTCTGATTTTCTGTCCATCTGTATGTTTTTGACATAAGTATCAATTATTGGAAGTGAAGTATTGAAATCTCTGACTATAATTATGGATATATGTATTTCTCATTGCAGTTCAAACAATTTTTTTGCCTGATGTATTTCAAAACTCTGTTTTTAGATGCATAAATGTTTAGTATTGTCTTAATGAATTTATGACTTTATCATAAATTAATGAATTTATGACATTATTATATAATGAGCTTTTTAGCTAATGATATTTTGGCTTTGAAATTCTACTTTGTCTAATATAAACATAGCCACTTCGATTTCCTTTTGTTTAGTGTTCATGTGGTATATGTTTTCAACCTATATGTGCCTTTATATGAAAACTGAGTCTTTTATAGACAGACTACAATTAACTCTTACTTTTTCATCTAATCTGACAATTGCTTTCTAAATTGGGGTGTTTAAACCATATAAATTCAATGTGATTTTTATATCATTAGGTTTAAGTCATCTTGTTATTTGGTTTTTACTTGTTCCATTTGATATGTATTTGTTTTCCCTTTTCCAGTTTCTTAGAAATACTTTAATCTATGTTAACATTTGTCTCTTTTCATAGTGTATTAGGTATTTCTATTTGCTTTGTGATTTTAGAGTTTGTTCTGGAGTTTATTGCATACATCTTTAACTTATCAATTGATATTTTTACTTCATGTACAGCATAAGATTTTGGCAGTGTTACCCTTCCATCTCACCTTTCCCAAACTTAGTGCTATTTTAGTCATACGTTTTACCTTTACAAATACTATAAATCTCACATTGTATTATTAATTTATTTAAACAGTTATATTTTAAGTTATTTAACTAATAAAAATTACACAAATTATATATTTATTTATGTAGTCACCATTTCTGGTGCACTTTACCCTTTTTAGATCATTTTTCCATCTGGTATTATATTCCTTCTACTTTCAGGACTTCTTTTAACATTACTTGTAGTCTGCTTCTGCTGATCATTAATTATTTCACCTTTTATTCTGAAAAAGTCTATTTCACCTTAATTCTTGAAAAATATCTTTGTTCTTTATAGACTTCTGGGTTAAGAAGGGTTGTTTTTTGTTTGCTTCAATAGTTAAATAAGTTTCTCCTCACTTCTGTTATTTTTCTAATAAAACTGCTGTCATCTTTTTTCTACTGTATGTAACATCTCTTTTTTTCTTGGATTGCTTAATTGCTTTTCTTTGTCACTGGATTTGAGAAATCTGTTTGCAATATGCCTTGTTTTAGTTTTCCTCATATTTCTGTTGTTGAGATTCTTGAATCTATGGGTTTAGCATTTTCACTAAAATATTTTCCCTCCCCTATTTCTCTGTGTTCTTCAGGTGCTCTGATTATAGTTACATTGTGACAAAGTTCACTGATGCTCTGTTCATTTTTTCTTTTGTCTTTGTGTTTCATTTTGGATGGTTGTTTATCATTGTAAAAGTTCACTAATTTTTCCTTCTGCAACGTCTACTTTTTCATTAATCCTATCAATGTGTATCTTATCTCAGACACTGAAGTTTTCATATCCAGAAGTTTGATTTCATTGATATTTTCTATATCTTCCATGTGTTTTCTTAAATTTTTGAACATATGAAACACAGTAATAATAGCTATTATAATCTCCTTGTCTGATCACTCTAATATCTGTTTGTTCTAGATCTATTTTGATCGAATGACCTTCCTCCTAATCTTGGGGATATTATAGTTTTTTTGTTTGCCAGATTTTTTTTATTGAATTCCATACACTGTGAATTTTATCTTTTTTGATGTTGCATATTTTTTATTCCTAAAATAATCTGTGAGTTTTTTTCTAGGATACCTTATCTGTGTCTTTAGCAAGTAACTTTACTTATATGTTTAGGTCTTGCTTTTAAGTATTATTAGTCAAGACATTCTACCTAGAGCTAATTATTCCCCAATACTGAGTCAAGAGATAATCTATGTAATCTATATAAATCAGGTTGTTTACCCAACTCCTTTTGAAATACAAAGTTTTACAATATGGCTGGTAGAAACATGCATGGTTCTCAACCCTATGTAAGCAATAGGTACTGTTTCCTCTTAACTGCTTTACACAGTTCTTTCTCCATTCTTGGGTGGTTTTTCTACATACATGCATTAGCCAGTTCTCTGCTGAATACTCAAGGGGGGCTTTCTGTATGTCTTTGGACTTCTTTATTTGCTCAACTTTGTCATCTCAATTTCTGTGACCTGTGAACTCTAGCTGTCTTGGTCTTTCTGGACTCCCAGTTACCCCATGTATAAAGTTTTCGTCACCGAATCTTTTAACCACTCGATCGCGGTTAAACTCTGCACACCAGGACTAAATGAAATGACAAAATCTTAGCATTCATTGAGCTTATGCATATAGCTTTAATCCTTCAGGTGAAAGCTAGAGTAGCTCTCAAGACAGGTCATTTCTGTCATTTGAAAGATCTGCCTGTCATTACACTGTTCAATAATTTCTCCATTCAGGCACAAAATCAGAAATAAAACCTAAGTTTTTGGTCACTATTGCTTTTCTTTTCCTTCATTCTCCTATCACAAATGTTGCAGAAGTTCTCTAGACTGTAAATATTGTGGTTCTTTGAATCTCCAATTCTCCAGTTAGTAACAATAGCAATGTTAACATTAGGTTAATTAAGTGCTTCCTCTCTGTCAGAGAGTTTTAAGCAATGTATGTATGTGTGTGTGTGTGTGTGTATATATATATATATATATATGTCTTCTAATTAAGTACTCTTAACAACCCTATGTAACAGGTTTTATTTTTAACCTAATATACTGGTAAGGAACAGAATTTTAGAGTATATAATAACTCATCTACTAGTAATTGTTGCAGTAAGGATTCAAATATATGTATTTCTGACTCTAGAGCCAGAATTAGCATTAAATGACTTAAAAAGGTACTATTTTCACTGATTTAAAAATATTTTAATTTACTTTGCTATATTAATGGTTACTTGGCAATGATCAATGCACCATCTTGTACTGCTATGTGTTCTTTTCAATATTCCCCTTCTGTCCATTGTAACAGAAAGTACTTACCTTCCTATCTTATTATATATTTGTAATTTGGAAGCTCAATAAACCTTAGAATTGATCTAGGATGGCCTATTTCTGTATGACTTGAGAGTTTATTTTTAACAAAAAAAAATTATTTGCTGGAAATACTAATAAGATTTTGTATCCTATCATCTCAATATTTTCAAATCTGCAAGTACAAAACTTCCTTTCAGAAACAAAACAACTAGCATACTAAATTTCTGTTTATGCATGTAGTAAATATTTGTTTAGTGCTACCCAATTTCTAGGAACTATGCGGAGGTAACTACAGAGATGAGTAGAACATAACTCCTTCAAGAGGTTGACACTCTAATCAAAGATATAGTTATACACAAATACGTATAATCCAAGTGTACTCAGTATTCTGGCAGAGGTGTGGTGAAAGTGGCATCAAAAAATAGACATAAATATTGAAATAACAAATAAAGAAAGTGAAATTAGAAAGCATAAGACTCTATTGTGGTTAGATTGAGACCCAGTAAGATCAGTTATCAAAAATATCTTAATTTTTTTCTCCTTATAATGGCCAGTTGTTTCTATATAAACAGAGTTCATTCTCTTTGTCCTTTTAAATACAGGTAAAATCAGGCAACAGTCTTTTTATTTTTCGTCAATTTCAGATTGATATGACATTGTCACTCTTTCCTCAGTTTTTTATTTCCCTCCTGTTAGGAAAGAAAAAAAAAAAAGACACTATTCTTATATTACTCATATAATCCTTTCTATATCCCAGAGTAAAATACATACATATATATATATGCATGAAATGCCTAAACACACACACACACACATGCTAGTGTATATTTGTTTACATGAGGATTTTGCAATTTATTTTCATTTCCTCACAAAATAAAATTGCATATATCTTAATTAAATTGTTTATTTTTGCACAAAACACAGTGTCTGTTGCATTTTAAATAGAATTCTGAATTTGTTTCTACCTAAATATTTGTTTCTATTTTTTTGTTTGTTTGTTTGTTTGTTTGTTTGTTTTTGAGACAGAGTGTCGCTTTGTTGCCCTGGCTAGAGTGAGTGCCGTGACGTCAGCCTAGCTCACAGCAACCTCAAACTCCTGGGCTCAAGCAATCCTACTGCCTCAGCCTCCCGAGTAGCTGGGACTACAGGCATGCGCCACCATACCCGGCTAATTTTTTGTATATATATTTTAGTTGGCCAGATAATTTCTTTCTATTTTTAGTAGAGACGGGGTCTCGCTCTTGCTCAGGCTGGTCTCGAACTCCTGACCTCGAGCGATCCACCCGCCTTGGCCTCCCAGAGTGCTAGGATTACAGGCGTGAGCCACCGCGCCCGGCCATACCTAAATATTTGTTTCTTTTTTTTTTTTTGAGACAGAATCTCACTCTGTTGCCCAGGCTACAGTGAGTGCCGTGGCGTCAGCCTAGCTCACAGCAACCTCAAACTCCTGAGCTCAAGCGATCCTCCTGTCTCAGCCTCCCGAGTAGCTGGGACTACAGGCATGTGCCACCATGCCCGGCTAATTTTTTCTATATATATTTTTAGCTGTCCATATAATTTCTTTCTATTTTTAGTAGAGGTGGGGTCTCGCTCTTGCTCAGGCTGGTCTCGAACTCCTGAGCTCAAACGATCCGCCCACCTCGGCCTCCCAGAGTGCTAGGATTACAGGCGTGAGCCACCGCGCCCGGCCTAAATATTTGTTTCTAAATAAACATTTTAAAGCTTTTAACTCAAGTACTTATATGAAGAGAGATTTTAGACTTCCGAATTGACTAATTTCCAATGTATGGAAAAAAACAATGGCACATTATTTACAAGAGAATGTAATTTTTACTTTTATTATTCTGAATTGGCTAGATTTTGCACATCTGTTAACTAGAAGGGCCAGATACGGTCCTAAAATCTCCTGAAATTATATTAAATTCTTATATTTGAAGTCTAATAAACATTTCATTTTTATATTACTGCATTAAAAAAGTTATAAATATAATTTGTAATTTTTCTCTCATCTAGACTAACAGTGATTGAAATGCAGAAAGGAAGCTGTGTGGTCTATGGCTCAAGCTTTAAAGGCTATACAGAAAACTGTTCCACTCCATACATGTACATTTGTATGCGGAGGATTGTGTAAGGACTTAGTCAACCATCTCAACAAAAGCCAGAAAAATAGAAAGGACTATTTCAGCAGAAGCACTGCTGCCTGGAACTTAAGAAAATAGAAAAAGCAAGACAACATGAAAAAAGACGATCAGATTTCTTAGAACCTACAAGACCAAACCATAGAGCAATTCAGCTGTGAACATTCTCCAAAACAAGGAAGAAGGACCCTGAAGGCAATTCAGAGATGGTCAAGGCTGCCACTCTTACCACAGGCCCAGAGTGCATGGGCTGGGGGAGGGGGCTAGTCTTGATTCAAAGGGTGAGACCAACACTCTTGGGAGCAGTGAGGGAGGGATGGCTCGGCAGAGTTCTGGGGGCACAACCACCTCCACAGAAAATTGCTGCATGAGCAGGGTCACAGCAGAGAGCCACACAGGGTGGGCAGTGTCTTGCGCAGCTGTGGGAGTGGTGTTGCCACCCCAGTGAGTCCAGAAAATAGAAGCTCCACCCAACTGGGTCAAAAAGGCAGAACTGCTGCCCCAGTGGGTTTGGAGAGCAGAGTATGAAACAAATGAGAATTATTCTGAACCCTTAAGATCTCCTGGAGTTTGTCTTGCTAGGTCTTGAATTTTCTTGGGACCATTCGCCCATCCTTCTTCCCTATTCTCCCTTTTGCCACGGAAATGTCTATTCTATGGCTGTTTCACCATTGTATTTTGGAAGTATATGACATGTTAGGTTTCACATAGTCATTAAAATAGGTTTTACAGAAAAGTATTTAAAGATATGTAAAGGTATACATACAACATATATGAAGCAGCATGAAATAATGCTCAATATTCATGCATCCATTAATCTAACCAAAGAAGATTATCAGATATACAATATATAATTTAGTATAAGGAGAGGAGGAGGAAGAGAATGAGGAAAAAAAGAAATGTTTAATTTCTAAATAACAGAAAAGTTAATTAAATTCATATAATGAAATATTATGTGGCCAGTTTAATTACATCTTAGGAAGTCTTTTAATAATGTGAAAAATTGACCTAATATGAGTGACAGTAGTAAGCAGAATGCAAAATTAATACCTATATTAACTTTCCAAAAATCTAAACATATAAATACTTATGCAAGCTACATGAATATTTTCATTTTATAGCATATGAAAATAAGAGTAAACCTGCATTTTGCTAAGTGAAAATATAAGAAAATTTAAGTAATATATAACACATTATTTTAATATTTTCTGTGTATGTACTTATATAATTATATATAAATATGATTTGAAAGAAATATGTCCAAGTGTTACTTATGTTATTTTTGGTGATATAAATAATGTTAAATATGTCCAATTTCCTTGTTTGATTGTAGGTCGGATATTGCATATTTGATGACCTAATAACAATGTTAAACATCTGAGATTAAGTTAATGGAGAGAGAGAGAGGGAGAGGCCTGTACTGGTGATGGGTGGGATATTTGCAATACTTCGTAAAACAGCCAGCCCACCCCAGTTCTAGGTCTACTGCTCAGCTCTGGCCAGGGCAAATTCTGTGTGGGACCGCAGCCTGGGAGGTGGCCTCGGTAGGAGAGGGGACCAAGGAGCACAGCCTGCCACCCTGTGGCAAGGGGGAAGGGCAGGGAGGGAGCACCTGTTGCCTGACTGCCCCCACCCCTACCCCCAGGCATGCACGCAACAGGGTGGGGAGTGGCCAGGGTGCCCACAGCAGTTGGGGCGATCCGCATGGGCAGAATTCCTATTTGGCTTAAACTGAGTTTCCCTTAATCTGATTTCCTCTTAACAATGATGAATCCTGAGAAAATGTCTGCCTTTGGTGTTTTCCTAGAACCTGAGCAGGTACTTAAGATGTATTAGGGACATCCTGAAAATTAATGTATTCTTTAAAATTTCTTCTCACTTATTTGCATGCCGCCTGCACTGTGAGGTGGGCAGGGGAGGGAGAGACTGGAACTCTTCAGTCACATGCCCACTAAATTGTAACTTGGAACTAGGAATGGTCTCAACTTCCAGGACCAGGCAGAAAACTCAATTTGGCCAGGGGTCACTCCGTAACCAGAGGAAGACAATTTATGTATAGTTAGTATCCTTTTTGTAAAAAGGAAGGACATTAAAAAGAGCATTGCCCAAAAGTTACAAAAGCCTGCAGGTAGCAAGAAGCCCGCAGGAGAGAAATTGTTTTTTTAAGTCCAGGACTCAGATGGTGAAGGAGGGGGCTGGAGCCCCCTGCCTCCAAGTGTCCCCACAGGAGCCCTGGGAAACATTGAGAGTGAGGATTCGATGGTGCCAAACCACGTGGATAGAAGCAGTCCAGGGGCCTCCTTCCACTGGCTGCAGCCCTCCAGCCCCGACCCAGCACTGGCTGCCCTGTGGTCGCTCGGGGCCCCTGGCAGAGAGCAGTGCGGGAGGGGCCAGGCAGCAGTGAGGCAGCTGTAGACAAGCTGTGGCTGAGGAACTTGAATGGTACTTAGTAACATTTAAATGACAGGATCCTGGGACTGAAGGGCTTTACAGGGCTGTTGGACTGTGTTAGAAGTTTTAAAAAGGGTGCAGTGGCTCACGCCTGTAATCCTAGCACTCTGGGAGGCCGAGGCGGGTGGATCGCTCAAGGTCAGGAGTTCGAGACCAGCCTGAGCAAGAGCGAGACCCCGTCTCTACTAAAAATAGAAAGAAATTATCTGGCCAACTAAAATATATGTAGAAAAAATTAGCCGGGCCTGGTGGCACATGCCTGTAGTCCCAGCTACTCGGGAGGCTGAGGCAGTAGGATCGCTTAAGCCCAGGAGTTTGAGGTTGCTGTGAGCTAGGCTGACACCACGGCACTCACTCTAGCCAGGGCAACAAAGTGACACTGTCTAAAAATAAAAATAAAAGGGCTCTCTTGGCCTATTTGATGAGAGCTTAGCAGGGGACTTGCAAAGCCTGCAATCGGACAGATGTGTAAACTTGTTTTAGCTTATCCGAGGTTCCCAGGAATGGCGTCTGGATCCCAGACTTCGGGCTGACGGTAAAGCCCTTGTATGGAGGAAAACAGAGAATGAGCCTTAAGAGTCCTATTATAGATGCTGAGAGGCATCCCATGGCCAGTGACACATCACAGCCACCAGGTATTGTGAGAGGATGGCCTCTCTGCCTCCTGACAGTAATAGCTACATACCGATTGACTGTCTCTGTTCTCAATCCTGTCACCCTTTTGCCTTTACGGCATGACTGTTTAGAGGTTCTGGAGACTCTATTCTAGCAGGATGGATCTGTCAGATCAGCCGATGCCAGAGCAAGGTTGGGATCTTTTTCACTGATGGAACAATTTTATGGACAAGGGACTGGATGTGCAATGATCACAGCAGTGTCACTGCCACCTGGGACTTCAGCCCACAAGAAGCTGAGTTGCAGTTATCGAGAGGAAAAAGGTAAACATTCATATGGACTCTAAATATGCTTTTATGGTTGTATATGCTCATAGTGCCACTTGAAAGAAAAAATGTCTTTTGACAGCAGGAGATAAGAATATTAAATATGCCACAAAAATAATGGCCTCAATACAGGCCATGTCTAAGCCCAAGCAGGTGGCCAGCATGGCAAAAAGAAATCAGGCCAATGACAAGGCTGCTAAGGAGGCTGCTGGAGGCGATCTGTTTTCTGGGGACCCCAGCTAGATTTAGACCCCCTTGAAAGCTAAAGACTGGAACTCTGCCATTTGGGATGGCACAGCTAAGTGGAGACAGAATTCTCATGGACTCGTTTTTCTACCTGAAGTGTTGGTTCAGCTTCCTACAAGACACCTACATAAATGTTTTAATGGATTTGGGGAACCTCAGTTGGGAAGACCCCGTTTCAATGGACTGTTTGTGTGCTTGCCTTAACGGATTCGGTGGGGCCTCATTGGGAAGACCCTGTTTGCAAGAAACTGTTTGTGTGCTTGTAACAATCCAAGGACAGAGAGGCAGCCCACTGCACCAGGAGCCCAACATGGGGGTGGAGGGCAACCCTTTCAATGATGGGCAGTTTCACTTGGTATTAGTAGATAGCTTTTCAGGCTGAGTAAAGACTTGTCATACCCAAATGGAAACATCTAAAATTCCAAAATTGGTTCCTACCAGAAGCTGCTGGCCTGGAACAGGGCCTTTGCCGAGTTCCTGTGCATGTCCACCAGCACAGAGCAGGTCCAAGCCTTGGAGGATGATGGGATGACAGACATTAGCAATCCAGGGAAAGAGAGGCCAAGCAGGTGGAAAATGACATGCTGGTGATGGACACCATGGACAGGCAGCTTCAGAGACAGCTCAGCAGCTCCCCCTCCTACAGCAGAGATATCAGTAGACACCACAGCAGCATGGCCGAGCTGCAGAAATCTGGGGTCAAGATGGAAGAGACCTGGAAACCGATGGAGGCAGACGAGGGTCAGACAGGGAGGTCAAACTGTCTGTGTCCTGGGACTTCCCTCCTTGTTGCCGCCCTGGCTACTAACTACTGGCTCAGTCTCTAGACCGATAGCTCCATTGTTAACAGGTCCCAGGAAACTGGGAGCCCTGAGTATTTCACAAAGTGACTACTCCATGGTGGTGTTGCTTCTCACAGTCTGCACCTGGATCTTCTGCACAGCTATCTGTGGTTGCCCATGAACTTCTTTGACTGAAACCTCAGTAGGACCTGGTAAACTGTGCAAAGAGCTAGACACAGTAAACTCAGTGATCCCACAGATGTTCAGCATCCCATCTGTTTACCTTACTTGCCTTCATATTTTATCTGCTCATGCCTCACTTTCCTACTTAGGTTAACATCCTGTGACACTTGTGGTTACCCTTATCTTGCAGTGTGTTTTCATACTCAGTAGCCTGTTTGTTCACACGGCCCGTTCTGTACTGCCTCTGCTCATGTTTCACTTTCCTACCTTTACTAATATTCCCCTTCAAAGACTTGGGGCCCTGAATTCTTTCAGGGGTTATGGACATTGATTTGTTGTCTGCTGGGCAGGGGCAAAGTTGGGTCAGGTCCCGTAGTCCTTGCTACCTATCAGAGGGGTTAAGGTCAGGGGCTATATTGGTAGACATGCTCTGAAGCTAAATCTAAAGCATTTAGGGACTCGTCACTTGTGAGAATCGGCTGAAAACCCTGCATCACCCGAAGTCTTGTCTGGAATTGCATAGTCTGGAAGAAAAAAAACTTAACAAGAAGATTAAAAACACAGGGACCTAAGATTAGGACCATTATTATTACAATTGTAGCTGCCATAATCGATCCTGGCCATTCCCTGAGGGACCCAAAGCTTTGTCCCAATAGTGAGGTTCTAACATTCTCTTATTTAATATTTACAAGTATTTTATATCCTTTTTATTACTTCTAATCCCTCTTCAACCTGTCCTGTACTGTATGTGAGGAAGCAACAGGTTTCACTGATTAGGTCACATGCTCCCCCAGCCTCAGCCACTAGTATATCAAGGGCCCTTCTATTTTGGAAGGCTATCCTAGCTACAGAATCTATTGATTACTGTTGAGCTTCAATGGCCAGGACAGTGGCCTCCAGTATTCCTGAACCATTATCAAGATGTTCCTGACTGATCTCTCTAGCAAAGGAATTCCCATAAACCAGAAGAGGATCCTAAAGATGGTGCCTCAGTCCATTTTGTTCTAGGATCGGATTGTCCATGGCCAAGATTGTACAATTACACTGGCTCAAGTCTCTCTTTGATTGGGATCTTAAAGCTTGTTGGAGGAAAGAACCCATGTTGGGGATTTGACTGGACATGGCAAACTGTGTTGGATTAAATTTAATTATGTCTGGAGACACCATGATCACAGCGCACCTGCCCTGCTACCGGCTTGGCAGAATTAGTTATAGATTAGCCCACTGCTTTTTAGGGAGACTTCTGTAGTCTCTCTTTCAAGCCAGATGTAGGTATGATTCTGATGGTTAGAAATGGCCATTTCTATAGAATCTATAGAGACTTGCCTTATTACTCAGCAAATGATCAGTTTTTATATGTTATGTATCTGCTTGAAAAGAATATATACTCTGCAGTTGTTGGATACCGTGTTCTATGTAAGCCTATTATGTCAATTTTGCTAATCATATTTTTCAAATCTACATCTAAACTGATTTTATTCTATCAGTTCTGAAAGATGTGTTAAAGTCTCCCATTTTGAATCTGAGTTTATCAATATCTCTTTTTCATTCTTTCAATTTTATGACATCTATTTGGCCAATTTTCTAGCTGCATACAGTGGCTTATACCTGTAGTCCCAGCTACTCAGGAGGAGACTGAGGCCCGAGGATCACTGAAGTTCGAGTCCAGCCTGGGTAATAGAGTGAGTCTCCCATCTCTAAAAAAAAATTCATTAATTAAAAGAATAATAAACAACTCTGTAAAATAATATTTAATGACATGGGGAAAAATTCATACTGCATTAAGTTAAAAAAGACAGGTTATAAAAAATATGTATAATATTGTTTTGTATATATATAAATACACACACACCCATATTCAGAATGTACACTAATGTCTCTATAGATTTCAAACATGTTCTTTCTTCACAGTGCAATTAAACTAAAAATAACAGAAATATAACTTTTAAAATCCTCATATGTTTAAAAATTATAAAATGCATTTCTAAGTAATCAATGCAACAAAGAAGTCTCAGCAGAAATTAGAAAATATTTCAACTGAATGATAAAAAATATACTACATATCACTATGGCTGAGATGCAGCTCACCCTGTCTTCATAGGGGAATTCACAGCATTAAATACTGCTGTGGTTTGTGTTACCTTCAAAATTCATATTGAGACTTAATCCCCAATGCAGCAGTAATAAAGGGGGCCCTTGGGGAGGTGATTAAATCATGAGGGCTTAATTATGAATGAGATTAAGTGTCTTTGTAGAAGAGCCGGAGGGAACTAGCTAGGCCCCCGTTGCCTTCTGCCTTCCTCCCTGTGAGGACACAGCAACCAGGCACTGCCTCGGAAGCAGAGACTGGACCCTCCTCAGACACCAAACCTTTCAGCACCTTCATTGTGGATTTCTCAGCCTCCAGAACTCTGAGAATTAAATTTCTGTTGTTTGTAAATTAGCCAGTCTCAGGCATTTTGTTATAGCATTTTGTTATAGGTGTTATAGGTGATATCTCATTGTGGTTTTGATTTGCAGCTCCCTAATGATTAGAGATGTTGAGCATTTTTTTTATATGTTTGCTGGCCATTATTCTGTCTTCTTTTGAAAAGTTCCTGTTCATGTCCTTTGCTCATTTATTAATAGGATTTGATTTTTTCTTGTTGATTTTTTTTTTTTGAGTTCTAGATAGATTCTTGTTATCAGGCCTTTATCGGATGTGTAGAGAGCAAATATTTTCTCCCATTCTGTAGGTTGTCTATTGGCTCTAATGATAGTTTGCTTGGATGTACAAAAGCTTTTTAATTTGATCAGGTCCAATTTATTTATTTTTGTAGCTGCTATGATTGCTTTGGGGGTCTTGTTCATAAATTCTTTGCCTAGGCTGATGTCTGAAAGAGTCTTCCCTACAATTTCTTCTAGGATTCTTAAGGTTTCATGCCTTAGGTTTAAGTCTGTTATCCATCTAGAACTGATTTTTGTAAGAGGTGAGAGGTGGGGATTCAGTTTCAATCTTCTGCATGTAGCTATCCAGTTTTCCCAGCACCACTTATTGAAAAGGGATTCTTTTCCCCAGTGTATATTTTTATCTGCTTTGTCAAAAACTGACAGAATTTTAAAAGTACATTTTATCAGCAAAGCTGGGGAAAACAAGCTCTGCCATATATTACTGATAAGAGTGCAAAATGGTACTACTCCTTAGGAGTGAAGTATTACAGCCTCTGACAAAATCACATATAAATTAATTCTTTCTGCAGCAACTCTCATTTCTAGAGTATATCCTAGAGATTCTCCTCCATAAATATGAACCAATGTGTGGACAAAGTCTCTGTTTGTAGTATTCTTCACAACTGCAGAATATTGGAAACAATCTAAATGCTTATGTATTGGCATAATTCATAGACTGTGTGAGTACACTATGGTTTATTCCCCACTGAAGTATTACAGAGTATTATAGAGTATGAGGAAGATCTCTGTGAAATAACATAGAATGATGCTACTTTTGATGAAAAAGTAAAATAAGAATATATAAGTGTACATTTGTGTGTGCACATATATTCTTCTGTGTGCATATAGTTTTGCTTATTTTAGAGCAAGAAAAGGAGAGAAAGCATATATCAGAAGCTAATGAAAATAGTTCCTATTGGGATTTGTGGGTAGAGAAAGGAAGGGATAAGGAGGGCATTAAGACTTCCCTGGATTTACCTCTTTAAAAAGTTTTAACTTGTCAACTCTGTAAACACTTTATATATTCACAAATATATTCACAAATAAATTATATCACAATGGATCAAAAAAAAAAAACAAACCTTAAAAGCAAATACAACAGATAAATGAATCTAACTACATACAAAGCTGATAATATAGCTATGCAGGAAAAATAATTCAAGTGACTTTTAAACACAGTACTCTAATTCCATACCTTTAGTGAAATATATTCTAATAATGAAAAGTCCTCCAAAGATACCTTGAACTTTACTTAATGAGTTTATTATTGGTAGGGATATTGAGGTAGTAATTCCGACACCAGAGTGCATATTTTAGGAAATATATTGATGCTTTTCAGGAAACAAGATTCTTGCCATGAGAGAATGAAGATACAAATATGCAATGGGAGCAGGTTCTGGGGTCAATGGGAGCCCTGTGATGCTCACAATTTAATTGGAAGTATCAATAAATTGTCATGATTTTAAAGCACCTCTGTTCATTGGAAAGGCCTAGAAGCAATAACACCCCAGTAGCAACGAGCACATGTACTACTTACACCCCAATTCTAGTTACTGTATACCGTTCAAACTACACTCTTCAAAAACAAAAGGCTCTTCGGAGACATGGATCATTAGTTTGAGAGCAGGAAAAGTACAAGGTGAACTTCTATCTTTTTGTGCCAGAAACAAGGATGTGCCCAGAGGCTAATGGGGGTACATATGAAGGACAGAGGACCCAGCTTAAGTGCTCTCCCACTGACCAAACAAGGAATCATTTCAACATCAAAAAGAATAATGATCATGACAGATTGAAACTTCTTGAATAAAAAAGAGAAACTACTGGTCCAAATTGGAACGAAAAATAAGTGATGGTTATGGAAGGGGAGCAGGGTTCCACTTTAAAGAATGCCAGCTAATAAATGTAGAAGGGATGATAGAATTAAATCTACGAATGAAATAATGGATGCAGGTAAGAAGCATCCATGGGCAAGATATTCACATGGCCTCAAAGTATCACCTTGTGTATTACTCTTATTAACTGTGAAAGGAAAAAGGTTGTTTTATCATGGAGATATCTGATGGATGCCAGTTTAACCAAATGATCAAACTTACCATCACCAATAATGGAACTAACTGATATTATGTGCCTCCTGAAGTGATCCAACGGAAAACATCCAACACTACCCATGTAGTATTTTTGACCAAAGTGTTTAACTTGAACCTATTATATAATGAGGAAACAGTCAAATAGATTGTGAGACCATCCACAAGACAACTAAAGACAAAAATTGTGGCTAAGACTGTTATAAAGTAAAGGAAAATGCCATGGGTGATCTTTGATTGGATCCTGGATGGAGTGGAAAAAGCTATAAAAAATACTGCATTGGTATAAAAATTTTTTGAGGCTACTTGGGGCAATTTAACCATAGGCTGTATGACAATCATAATATTATCTATTGTATCAATATAAATCCCTTGAGTGTAATACTGTTATATGAATGTCCTTTTTTTTTAAGCAGACACATGCTGTAATACTTAAAGTACCATAATACACCATATCTGTGGGTTTCACATTAATGGATTCAACCAACCATGGATCGAAAATATTTGAAAAAAAAAACAATAATGATAGTAATACAACAGTAGAAAATAACACCAAAAAAAAAAAAAAAAACAAAAACAGGATACAGCTGTTTACATAGCATTTATATTGTATTAGGTATTATAAGTAATCTAGAGATGATTTAAAATATGCAAGAGGATGTGCCTGGGTAACATGCAAATGCTTTGCTATTTTTTATAAGGTACTTGAGCATCCATTAATTTTGGTAACCACACAGAGGTCCTGGAACCAATCACCTGCACATACTGAAGTCTGAACTTACTTTGAAATGATTCAGGTGTATATGTGTGTAGAGGGGGAGGCAACAGAAAGTGAGGATGTACAAATATGGCAAAATATCTTAGCAAACTGATGAATGAAAAATCACAGGTGCTTGTTGTACTATTTTTTTCAACTTTTCTATAGAGTTAGTATTTTTTTCAAAATAAAATGTTAGAAGGAAAATTAAGACACCGTTAGTTAAATAAAATTCACAAACCACTGAATGAAAGAATATATATATCATCCATAAAAATCAACAAAGGATTCAAATTCAGAATATATAATGATCCCCTACAAATCAGTAAGAAAAACACAAATAGAAAAGTGGGTAACAGACTTATCAGAAATTCATAAGAGAATATCCAAATAATCTATAAACATATTTAATGGTGGTGGTGCTCAACCTCATTAGGAATTAGAGAAGTGGAAAATAAACCACAAAAATATCACTTCATATCCACCAGAATGACTTAAATTCAAAATGTTTACAATAACAAGTGTGACAAGGATGTGGAACAATGGTACTTTTCATATACTACTAGTGGGAGTGTAAAATAATATAGCTACTTTGGAAAACAATTTGTTGTAATCCACTAGGAGTTGAAGATATCCATACTCTGTGATCCATTGCTAGGGATACACCTAGGAGCAATTCATGCTTGTTTATACCAACAGACATGTGTGTGACTATTCATAGAGGCATGATCCATTATGGCCCCACACTGGAAGCAACCCCAATTTCCAATATCATTATAATGGATAAATAAATGGTGATGTGTTTCTGTACTATTCATCTGATGGAATACTATGGAAATGAGCAAACTACAATCTCCTGAAACAACATGGATAAATCTAACACATATGAGTGAAAGAAGCCAGACACAATACCTACTTCATTATTACACTCACACATCGTTCAAAAACAGACAAGTATAAACTATTCTGTTTAGGGATGTAAACTTAGGTAGTAAAACTTCAATGAAAATTAAGGAAGTGATTATTTAAAAGTCAGGTTAATGGTTATCCTGGGAGGGAACAGTGACTAGGAAGGATGAAAATAGTGCGTTCTGGAGTGCTGGCAATGTTCTTGTTCTTACTTGAATACTGGTGACTTAAATATTTGTTTCATGATAAATCATCGAGGTCTACATATTTGCTTCATGCACTTTTCTATGTGTTTATTTAACAACAAAAAAGATTTTTAAGTTAAAGGAAAACTCGGAACTATAAGGCAAATACTAGATTTTACATAAAAGAAACAAGTAGCTGTATTTTTAAAAGATGGGTTCAGAAATGAAAAACAGAGAGATAGGTTTCTCAGTAGACTAGATACACCTGAAGAGGGAATTAGTGAATTGGAAGATAGAGGGGAGAAAGTGACCCTGAATATAGCACAGATATATAGAGAGATGAGTAAAATCACAGAAAGGTCAGAGAGATGGAGGATAGCATAAGAACTTCTAATATATGCTTAATAGGAATTCCAAAAAAAAAAAAAAAAAAATGGAGTGAATGGACAAAAGATAATAGTTGCAGTGATAATGGCTTAGAATTTTACATAATTCAAGAAAGGTCTGAACCCTCAGATTGAAAAGTACATCAAGCTTTTTATGGGATAAATTCAAAATTATTTATTATATATTAGATAAAGCAATCTCTAGATACATTGGGATAAATGAAAAGATCAAGGAAAATGAGAAAACCCTTAAATGTTCAGAGAAAAGAGAAAAATTTACTGCAAATGAAAGACTACCAGACCAACAGCAGACATTTCCTTGGCAACAGAGAATGATGACACAATGGAATAATAGCTTTAAAGTTTTGAAGAGCAGTAACTATCGGTCTAGAAATTTATACCCAACTATACCAGTATTCAACAGTGAAGGCAAAATGAAGACATTTTCAAATACACTAAAGAATTTATTATCAATACTAATGCACTTCCTTCAGCAAAGAATAAAATAAACCTGGAAAGGATTAATAGGATGCAAGGAATGTATTAATTATGTATTAAGAATTAGTGAAACACTTGCTATACAGAGTGCTTTCTGTTTGGCCCTCCAGATCTTCCCTACTCCCTTCTCCACTCTGCTGGGCTGCCCAGCATGGACCACAACAAATAAGCGCCCCTTGTTCTCTGCCTTGTGAACAGCTTTTGCCAATGAGGAGCCCTAATAGGACATTGGATGAAGGGAGGACAGTGGGGTCAGAGTACATGATCTGTTGGCTGCTCCCTGTGGGACGATCCTTGGCTGGATGTAAACCTCTGAGGTCACTGCTGCTCTTAATAAAGCCCCGGGTACAGAATTCTCCTCTCAGGTTTCCGTGACTGCTCCCTCTCCAAATCCCTTCAGGCCGAGGGGTAATAAAACCCTGGTTTTCCCAGATCCAGCAAATTACATTATTCTTGTGGGTTTCTCAATCCCTATCAGTGCACTTAAAAAGAGTCACTGTACTTAATATTTATTTATTTAACTCTACTTGAATTATCCTAATTTTGACTGTGTAATTTTTTTCCTATTAGGATACTGACTGAGCATTGGTAAATCGGAATAAGTATTGATATTAAAATATAATCATAATTACAACTAATTGGAGGGAGTTAAAGCTATGATGGAACTAAAACATTAGACAACACAACACAAAAGATGGAAAGGGTGAGGTTGCAGAGCGATTAAGCAGTTTAAGATCCTTATCTTGTTCAGAAGAAATAAAAAGAATTCATAGACTTTTAAACTTTGTTAGAAAAATACAGAGATCAGAATGAATGTTTAAAATATTCAGGGTAACAAAATCTGTATCTCCAGGTCTTATTTGAATTGTTAACCCTTTACTTCTAAATTCTAGACTTCTTCATTTCTTGTGGTACTTCAAACTCAATACATCCCCCAGTGAACATCTCTCCCTCCACTCAGACTTAATCTCTATCTCTAGGCAATGTTCCAGTGTTCAGGCTTTGACTCCTCCTCTCCCACACCACCCAGCCCCCAGGACACTTATGAAATGTCCCTTTCCTCACTTACTTGGCTGCTGTCCTGTTAGATCCGGTTCCCCTTGGCCCCAGGAACAGAGAGGCAGAGTCACTGAGGCTGCAAAAAGGCAAAGGAGTTTATTAACTAGCCCCGGGCCAGGCTCCAAATTCCAGAGTACCAACGCAGTGGCCTCTCTAGGAACTAGGACCCCGCCCTGGGGTAAAGATTAGGCTTTTATACTTTTCTGTAAGCTAGTTTTCACACGACATGTTATTTTGTACATAACACGTTAGTCTGCACATGACATACCAGTCTGTACACGACACACTAGTCTGCACACGACACACTAGTCTGCACTTTATCCCCCTTCAGTTTATTTGTTCCTTTTGTTTAGAAGTGGCTGATCGCGTTGGCTTTAGGTTTGTTGACTCTAAGTTTCGGACTTTTTGCACTGGCGCCAGTTGTAGTTAACATCATCCAGGGGAAGAGGAGGGTCTCTGACGGGGGAGGGGGAGCTGTTGTTGTATACCTTCTAGTTTTTGGTTACAAGTGATACTGGGAACACACGTCCTGCACAAGCTATTCATGCGCTGATCATGTCTTGCTCTTCTTATTTATTTAGTTGGTTGGAGGGCACCTGGATTCTCCAGTCCTTTATCAGAAAGCAACTTGCAGTTACCTCCCCGGGGCTTTGTTTTCCTTTACTTTAGTGAAGCCTGCCATGGCTCCACTTATGCTAAGCATCAAGTCAGCAAGCCATATATACAGAAGCAGAACTAGGCTTCTCACATCTAGGAAGCCTAGCCTATCATGGAGTTACCTTTGTTCTTATCTCTGTTTTTCATTTTGATTAACTATATTTATTAAACAACTAAAAGCAAGCATAGTCACAGAAGCGAATAGCATCAGTTAGAATCAAAGAGAGCACATATTTTCCTACTATCAATTCCTGTTCTTCATTCCCCCCCCCTTTTTTTTTTAGCTACGAGCACTCTTGCTCGTACATGGGGTCTCATATTTTTTTTATTTTTAAGCAGGTATCACAGCTCAGCTCTTGGTATTGCTGCCGCATTAATTGTATGGTATTGACCTGCTTTTTTATAAAGGCAACTAATTTATTTAGAATATACGGTCCGAAAGTGAGGATGAGCAGGAGCACAATTAGGGGTCCTAATATATTGGAAAGCAAAGTAGTCAGTCAAGGAGAGTTATTGAACCATGACTTAAACCATCTTTTTTATTGTTCACGCTCTCGTTTTTGCTTTGTCAGTCTTTCCCTGACTTTAGCCATGGTGTCTTTAACTATTTCAGTATGGTCAGCGTAGAAACAGCACTCTTTCCCAAGGGCCGCACATAGCCCTCCCTGTTGGAGAAATATGAGGTCCAGTCCCCCCTGGTTTTGTAGCACCACCTCAGACAGTGAGGTTAGGGACTTTTTTTTTTTTTTTTTTAGCCAATCTGGCTCTTTCTGTGTCCTTTGTCCATGTATCGTATATTACATTGTCTTGATGGTAAATAATCTTAGGGAATACTAGCACCTGGCTGTAGAATTTTTTAGACTTATTAAAGACAGATAGGCTGAGACATGGAGTCAGGCCTATTTTAGAACAAATCTATTACCCATCGAGTGTCGGAATGATCTATTTTGTTTTTTTAGTCCAGTTCACGACCGGGTGGACTTTGGCACAAAGTTATGTATGGCTAGGAGGCACCTTTCCTATGTATCTTCTACTCCTGGTGACTATCTGAAGTGTTAACTCTGGACCCTTGCGGTCCCACTTGTAGGACTCGGGGGCCTCTTTTCTTGAATAATAGAAGGGGACAGCCAATCTCACTGCTATATAGAAAGGGAGTCTAATATCATAGCATAACTAGCAAGTTGTCATAGCGTTGGGGTCGGAGCGGTTCAAGGCCTTATATGTTGCTGTCAGCATTTTCCATAGGGGATTTCTCAGCTCCTCTGCTCTGGGGGCCACTTGTATTTTTATTTTCATTACTGGAGTCTGTGCTCTGGGGGTTACTTGTGTTTTTACTTTTGCTGTCAGTTTTTAGAGGTGAGAGTGGGGCGTTAGTCGGGCTTGGGGTCGTTGGGCGTGGGGTGTTCTGTTTTTTTATTAACACTGCATTGGGTCCCACAATGCCCGTGATGGGAAAAATCTTTAGCCTAATCTGTATTAGGGCACTAAATTGTGAGCGCTGATAAACAGCCCCCAAGAGAGTCCCGAGGTCCACTGTCTGTTCTTTTTTTTTCTTTTTCTGTAAATCTTATACGTATTAGGTTACAGTCATGGGTATATAGTCTCCGTGTGCATGGCCGGACAAAAGACATCTCAATAAAAAGGGGAGTTACCTGCCATTTGTTTTCTCCATTATTGGTGGTTACATACTTCCAGGCTGTACAGAAATGAGAAAGGACTCCCCCACACTTGCGTCTCATCTCTCCTGTTCTAAATTTAGGACATGTATAAAATCTATTTATGTTTATGGACACTTGCCTTTGGTTCTGTCTCTACTTTCCCCCTTCTATGTCTTTTAGAGGGCTAATTTTTTTCAAATTAAAGTATAGGTCTGGCCACCAGGTGTTTAGTGGGGCCGTTCCTGAAGTTGTGTTAAAGACTTTATGGGTTTTTGACTACTGATCTCCCAGGTGAGGCTATGGGGCATATGGGGATTTGGGTCAGTCAGTAATTTTTTTTTTTATAAGTGTTTTGATTATAACAGTCACCACAAGCATCTTTGCTCCAGGTGTCCCTATCATTGGTCCGGCTGCAGTCTGGTTGCCACTCGAGTCAGTCTGGTCATTAGTGGCTTCTCTGGGACCGATAAGCCCTTCCACTGACTTTGTTGTTGCTCTTGCTCATCCTTGTTGGCAGGTCTCACGTGAGAGTGGTGTATCCAGGTCGCCACTCTGTCAACCTTTAGGGCAGTGGGGGTGACAAGAATAATCTTAAAAGGTCTCTTTTACCTGGGCTCTAGGGTTTTGTTATTATGCCGTTTTACCCATACCCAATCTCCCGGCTGGTAGGGATGCCCGTCAACCTCTTCTTTCTCTTGCCGAGCTGTCTGATAAACGGCTCAGAGGGCAGGCCAGATCTGGCTCTGAACTTATTGCAGGGCCTGTACAGCCTGCAGTACTTTTTTAGGGTTTTTAGGCAGAACCCCAGAGATTATTTTTGGTATTATAGGTGGAGGCGCGCCATATATAATTTCAAAGGGGGTTAGGCCTAAATGATAGGGGGTGTTCCGGGCTCGGAACAGGGTGAAGGGAAGGAGGGTCACCCAGTCCCCGCCAGTCTCCAGGACCAATTTAGTCAAAGTCTCCTTTAGGGTTCTGTTTATTTTTTCTATCTGTCCCGAACTCTGGAGATTATATGTACAATGTAATTTTTAATCTGTCCTCAGAGCCCGGGCTAGTCCCTGACTTATTTGACTTGTGAAGGCTGGCCCATTGTCAGACCCTTATGTTCTCCAGCAGCCCGTGCCTGGGAACTATTTTTTTGAATATTTTTTTTGTCACTATTAAAGCAGTTTCTTCTTTAGTAGGAAAAGCTTCTATCTATCCTGAGAAGGTGTCTACCATGACTAGTAAGTATTTGTACCCATATTTTTCTGGTCTTACCTCTGTAAAATCTATTTCCCAAAATAATCTTGGTTGCCTCCCCCGTTCCCTGGTACCTGTATGGGTCCCCCTGGTCCTCCCCGGCTGCATAACCTGGCAGACACGGCAGTTTTCAACAATGTCTTCTGCTGTCTTCTCTTGTGATTTGAATTTGAGTTGTGTAATGGCCAGCAGCTGTAACATTGTTTTCTTGCCAAGATGCGTTGTCCGGTGCAAGTGTCCTAGTAGCTGGTTCCCCAAGGTCTCAGGGACTGTCAGGCGATGTTCTCCATCTTGGAACCAGCCATCCTTGTTCGGCGTCGCCTGCAGTTTTTCTGTGGCCCACTTTATGTCTGTGCTGGAATAGTCTGGTTGGGGGGGCATCATCTCCATCCCAGGGGGCGGCAAGCTCAAGTGCAGAACATTGGTTAGTACCGGCCCCTCTGCAGCCCTTTTTGCCTCAGCGTCCGCGGCCCAGTTGCCCCTGGCCTCAAGGGAGTCCCCCTTCTGGTGTCCCGGGGTATGGACTACAGCCCCTGCCTTGGGTAACAGGATGGCTTTTAGTAGTTGGAGTATCTCTGGCTTGTGCTTAATCTCTTTGCCTTTAGCTGTAACGAAGCCCCTTTATCTATAGAGGGCTCCGTGTATGTGTACTGTCCCGAAGGCATAGCGGCTGTCAGTATACACTCTCAGCCTTTTCCCCTGGGCCTGGTGAAGGGCTTCTGTCAATGTGACCAGTTTAGCCTTTTGGGCCGAGGTCCCCTGTGGAAGGCGCGTAGCCCAGATAAGCCTGCCTTGCTCATCTACTATGGCCGCTCCTGCATACCTGTGTCTGTCCCGGACGAATCTGCTCTCATCCGTGAACCAGGTCAGGTCACTGTTTGCGAGGGGGCGGTCTTGCAGGTGACTCCGGGCCATCTGGGTCTCGGCCAGGATCTCAAGGCAGCTATGTTCAGGCATTGCTGGCACTGGATCTGGCAGAAGCGTGGTTGGGTTCAGGATGGCAGGAGTCCAGAACTCGATGTGAGGGGCGTCTAACAGCAGTCCCTGGTAGTGAGTCAGCCTCGCGTTTGTGATCTATCGTCCCGGCGGCTGCTTCAAGATCCCCTCTATGGCATGAGGGGTGGTAATGTACAAATGCTGACCCAGGGTGAGCTTGTCGGCCTCTTTGACCAGCAAAGCGGTAGCTGCAATGATGCGCAGGCACGCCGGCCATTCTGCTGCTACCGGGTCTAGCTTTTTGGATAGGTATGCTACCGGCCGCCTCCAAGGTTCAATATAGAGAGGCAGCTGATGCTTTGTCCATCCTGCTCCCCCTGTCTCAGCCCAGGCTTTAGGAAACTTGTGAAGCCAGTAGCCCATTTCCCCTTCCTGGTTGATCTTTATGGGCTGATACAGTCGGTACTCGTCTGCCTGAGCCAAGGTCAGGACTTGAGTAACCCGGGGGCTACTGATAAGGTTGTCTTTGTCATCAGTTATTATTGTTCCTTCTTCTTTAAAGTAGATACGGGCCTTTAATTTTGTGAGTATGTCTCTTTCTAATAACGGGGTGGGGCATTCTGGAATGACCACGAAAGCATGACTCACTTGCCCTGAGCTTAAGTCTAACTTTCGTTGCGTGGTCCATTGGTAGGGCTTAGTTCCAGTCGCCCCCTGCACCCAGCTAGTCTTATTGGATAGTCTTCCAGTAGTTCTGGTAATCACCGAGTATTCTGCCCCCGTGTCCACCAGAAAGCTAACTGGGGTCCCTTTCATTTGTAAAGTTACCCTGGGCTCGGGGAGGGGCACTGAACTCCGTCTCCCCTATTTGTCTTTATCCTGCCCCAGCACCATAACCTTTCCAGAGGGTCCAACCCCATGTCCCCCTTTCTTTTGGGGGCAGTTCCTAGCCCAATGTCCATGTTCTTTGCAGTGGGCGCACTGATTCTTGCCTAGCCTCTCCCTCTGAGGTCGTTCTTGGCCATTTGCCCCTAACTGACCCCCTCCCGTGGCTGCAAGTAGGATCTTGGCCATCTCCTTATTTGCCTTACGTGCCTCACCCGCCTGGAACTTCCTATTTTCCTGTCTCATTCTTTCTAACTTCTCTTCCGGCGTTTCCCTATTGTTATAGACTTTTTCTGCCACTTCCAATAGGTCCCTCAGAGTTTTCTCACTTAACCTCTCTATTTTCTGCACCTTACGTCTAATGTCTGGGGCTGCCTGGTTAACAAAAGCCATCATTACTGCCGCCTTGCTCTCTTTTGCCGTAGGATCTATGGGAGTGTACTGTCTGAAAGCCTCCATAATTCTCTCTAGATAAGCCGCTGGACTTTCCTCGGGCCCCTGCCGAACATCCCCTATCTTAGTCAAATTGGTCGGCTTCCGTGCCGCCGCCTGGAGACCGGCCATTAGAGTCTGGCAGTAGACCCGGAGACGCTCCCTATCTTCAGCCTCATTGTAATCTCAAGGCGGCCGTTTAAGAGGAAAGGTCTGGTCAATGACTCGAGGGTTGATGGTGGGTCTGCCGTCCTCTCCAAGTACTAACTTTCGTGCCTCTCCCTGAATTCGCTCCCTTTCCTCCGTGGTAAAAAGAACCTTAAGCAACTGTTGGCAGTCGTCCCATGTGGGCTGATGAGTGAAAAGGACCGAATCTAAAAGGTTAATTAGATCTCTCGGATTTTCAGAAAAATTCGCATTTTGAGATTTCCAATTATAAAGATCACTGGTGGAGAAGGGCCAGTACTGATACGCCTGCTCCCCATCCACTCCCGGGGGTCCCACGGCCCTCAAGGGAAGCGCCCTCACGGGTAGCAGACCTGGAGTTTGTCTAGTCCGTTGTCTAGTGTCATAAGCCGGCCCCCCGTCAAAGGTCCCGTCCTCCCCTGGGCCGCGGGAGCCGCCGGAGCCGCCTGGGCAGCTTGGGCCACTCTAGGATTATAAAGTGGGGGTGTATGCCACTCTAGGTCTATTAAAGCTGGATACAGATTAGAGTCTGGCAGCACAGGTGATCCCGTGGGCTGCGGGTCCTGCACCCCATTTTTCTTTACCTCCTTGGTAACTAGGGCTTGTGTCTTCTTCCTTGATGCTGGCAGGAGGGTCTTTAGCCAAGGTGGCGGATCCTGGACCAAGTCCTGCCAGACTATAATATAGGGGGCTTGGTCCAGATGGCCGTGATGATCAAAGACTACCCCTTTTATTTTTCCAATAAGCTCAGCATCAAATGTTCCTTCCTGTGGCCATCTTACCCTGAAGGTCGGCCACTCTACCTCACAAAGGGTGATAAATTTCTTTTTCTTTACATCTAGGGAAAGGCTGTGTGCCCTTTCCCTAACATCTTTAAAATGATCAATGAGGATAGACAGAGGCATTGTCTGAGTCTGACCCATGTTCACAAGGGTATCAGGGGAGAGAGTTCTTTCAGGTGTCCGCCTGGCTGTGTCCCTCGCGGGAACTTAGGCGCGTCTTGGCTAAGGTGTACCCGTATAAAGCCCGGGTCGGTCACTCCTTTTTAGGGGAGTGAATTACCGTTATGCCGTACGACGTCGCCACAGAAACGCAGGTTAGGACCCACTCAGATTTCGTAGCCGCAGCCGTGGAACCTCATACAATCACTCTCCATTCATTCCATCAGACAAACAGACTTTACCTCTTAAAAAGGGGGGGGGCAGTTCGCAGCCACACAAGGAGTCCCACCAAGAGCCAGTAGAGAAGTGTGAAGGCAGCCTTTTTTTAGAGGTTCCCAAGATTGAGGGGTCACAACGTACAAGCCAATACCAAGCAGTAGTGCCTACAGGGAAGGAAGCCCCCAAAGGACAACCTGTAACCAGGAGATTGCAAATCCAGAGATTGAGAGGGCCATAGAAAAAGGACAAGTTATTGGGCTGTTTTATTCAGCAGCACCTCGGCTCAGCAGACTCACCCACAAATCTCATTTACCATTAGTTGCACTTACAAACACTCCACACAGTAAACATTAATTTCAATCACACACCTGACCTAAGAGTCCGGACTCGTTTCTTGGTTTTTCTCCCAAACAAAATTGGCCAATATCACTCGAAACAAATCCACAAAGGCACAAACAGACAATACTAGACCGGTCCTGTGTTAACCATCTAAAACTCAGACAAATAGAACCAGAATTTTCGCTGAGTGGCCCCGGACTTACCCCTCTCGGGTGCCTCCCACTCTTTGAAAAACAAAGGAGAAGCAAAGGAACAACAGAAATCAACAGAAATTTTAGCCGGCTACTCCGCTTGGACTTCCACTTCAAACGGATCTACTTGGTTTTCCTTTCCCAAATAGAATTTCCTTCGAGTGGCCCCGGACTTATCCCTCTTGGGTGCCTCCCACTCTTCGGAAACCAAAAGAGAAACGGAAAACCTACCAGGGGCGAGGGACGTCTCCCTTCACCCCCCGACCGGCGACCCACCAGCACGTCTGCCTAGGCCTTTTGCCGGTCACTTCCCAGGGCCCATTTACCTGCACCGTACGGATTTTCAGAGCTCCAACTCCTCCTCAGATCTGGATTCTGTTCCGGGGGTTTCGGGATCCCGGACGAGCCCCCAAAATGTTAGATCCGGTTCCCCTTGGCCCCAGGAACAGAGAGGCAGAGTCACTGAGGCTGCAAAAAGGCAAAGGAGTTTATTAACTAGCCCCGGGCCAGGCTCCAAATTCCAGAGTACCAACGCAGTGGCCTCTCTAGGAACTAGGACCCCGCCCTGGGGTAAAGATTAGGCTTTTATACTTTTCTGTAAGCTAGTTTTCACACGACATGTTATTTTGTACATAACACGTTAGTCTGCACATGACATACCAGTCTGTACACGACACACTAGTCTGCACACGACACACTAGTCTGTACTTTATCCCCCTTCAGTTTATTTGTTCCTTTTGTTTAGAAGTGGCTGATCGCGTTGGCTTTAGGTTTGTTGACTCTAAGTTTCGGACTTTTTGCACTGGCGCCAGTTGTAGTTAACATCATCCAGGGGAAGAGGAGGGTCTCTGACGGGGGAGGGGGAGCTGTTGTTGTATACCTTCTAGTTTTTGGTTACAAGTGATACTGGGAACACACGTCCTGCACAAGCTATTCACGTGCTGATCATGTCTTGCTCTTCTTATTTATTTAGTTGATTGGAGGGCACCTGGATTCTCCAGTCCTTTATCAGAAAGCAACTTGCAGTTACCTCCCCGGGGCTTTATTTTCCTTTACTTTAGTGAAGCCTGCCATGGCTCCACTTATGCTAAGCACCAAGTCAGCAAGCCATATATACAGAAGCAGAACTAGGCTTCTCACATCTAGGAAGCCTAGCCTATCATGGAGTTACCTTTGTTCTTATCTCTATTTTTCATTTTAATTAACTATATTTATTAAACAACTAAAAGCAAACATAGTCACAAAAGCAAATAGCATCAGTTAGAATCAAAGAGAGCACATATTTTCCTACTATCAATTCCTGTTCTTCAGTCCTACTTCATTTCTCATGTTCAGACTCACCTCTTCTCTAGGCCTGATCCTGCTCCAGTCCCTGTTTCTGTCCTCACTAGGTGGAGAACAGATACAAGACAGAAGTCCAGAGTTACAAGACACAGATGAAGTATCCCCTGGAAACACTGCACAATTGCTGAGAAATAATTATATCTTAGCAACCAAACCTATGATGCTCAACTTATAACTAACCCACCAACTCCTACTCTAAAGGACCTAAAGAACAATGGAGCTTCCTTCCCCCAGTTATGACTCTTGGAAAGAAATAAATTTTTATTTTTTTTCTTACTAACTTCTAGATGACCAGAGAGAGAAATAACTTTATTATAAGTTTTTCTTTAATTTACCTGTCACATAGTATTAATAGTTACTTGATAAATATTTGTTGAAAGAAAAAAAATGAGAGAATGAATTATATTTTAAAAAATTACATTTAATGAAAAATGTACACAGGGATACATATACATATGTGTTCACCAAGACATTATTGAAAAAATTCAAAACAATCTGGACATTCCACAATACATGAATGCTTACATTACACTTCATATATATGATGGATAATGTGTAGTCATTAAAAATAATTTTCTAGCTGCATATAGTGGCTTATACCTGTAGTCCCAGCTACTCAGTAGGAGACTGAGGCCCGAGGATCACTGAAGTTCGAGTCCAGCCTGGGTAATAGAGTGAGTCTCTCATCTCTAAAAAAAAATTCATTAATTAAAAGAATAATAAACAACTTTGTAAAATAATATTTAATGACATGGGGAAAAATTCATACTGTATTAAGTTAAAAAAGACAGGTTATAAAAAATATGTATAATATTGTTTTGTATATATATAAATACACACACACCCATATCCAGAATGTACACTAATGTGTGCATACTACATATATACACACACAGATGTATTTGTGTATATACACATATGAATGCACAGACAAAACTGAAAAACAGACATCAAAATGCAAAAATATCCAGATGGTATATTTATAAATAATTTTTATTTCTTTCTGAGGACTTTTCTGTATATTCCACGCAGTCTAAAATAAACATGTTACTTTAACATTTTTGAAAATGTTATTTTTTAAGTATATTCTCTTAAAATGCATCAAACTGATAAATTAGAAGATAGCCTATTAAATCAAGGAGGTTTATAGAAAAAGCCTAATTCAGGTGAATTCACCAAATATTTTTTGAGCACTTCCTATACGATGGGTATTGGGAGAGTATTCAAGATAAATCTAGTATAAATTCTAAACTCGAACTTAGAGTGCAGGAAAAATATGACAAATAATCATAATATAGGATAATATTATAGATGCAATATTACATGTACAATGTTCTCAAAAAATGCGGAGGAGGGCATGATTAACTCTGGAAGAGTCAGGAGAAGGTTTCAGAGAGGAGGGTCTAGTGAGAAGTGTTTTTCGGGATGAAAAGGAGCAGCGGGGGTGGTCTGGCAGGAGAGAGAACCTCTCAAAGGAAACAGAATATCCAAAAAGCACTGAGGCATGAGACAACATGACATTAGGAGGAAAGTAAAAGTAAAACTGGTAAAATAATTCATAAGGTCTCCAAATGACGAAAATATTATGCCGCTATTAAAATTGATATCTTAAAGTGCATTTAATGACTTCAATATTTGGTGCAAGATTCCTAGTATACAAAATGCAACTGAGGAGGAAAGGCTTTGCTTGCAGTACTGTGGGAACAGGGAACCCTTGAAGGGTTGAGGCATCAGACAATGTGGAGTTCAGAGAAATGACTGTTGGCAATGCTCAGGGGGATTTGAGGGTGACAAGACTGGAGGCAGGAGCAAGAAGTAATGGTCACTTGACCTAAAGTAGTAGCAGTGGAGAGGGAGAGAAAACAATGGACTAAAAAGATGCTTTGGAGGTTAAAACAGGTAGAAGTTGGCACTCATTAGAAAAGGTGAGATAAGGGGCCAAGGAGAGGGAAGCTGGTGGGATCACACCCAGGCTTCAGGCCTGAAAAGGGTAAATGGCAGAAGCATCCAATGTTGAAAAAAAGAGAAGGAGGAGGCCCCTTGAGGGGTCTAATGGGGCATGTTAGGGCACAGTGGGTTTGAGATGTCTTTACATGTCCAAATGGAGAAGTCATGGAAGCATTAGGATATACTAGAAGTTAGTGAGGAAGGGAGATATAGATTTTGTTGTCATCAGCTTAGTGGGGACATCTGAAGCCATTCTATCACATCAGGAGAGAATACCCAGAGCAGAGGGCTTCAAATCCTGGAGACACGAACATTAATAAAGTGAGCTGATAGGAAGAATTCAGAAGAGGGGACTCAGTGAAAATTAAATGGAAGAGAGTGCTACAGTGACAGCACAGTGATTAAGAGCTTGGTCTTGGGAGTCAGATCCCCTGAGAACAGAAGGCTATTAATAGTTTCCTTATCTGTAAATGGGAATGCAAATATCCACCCATTTATAAAAAAAAAAATCCTGAACAAACCAGGAATAGGAGGAAACGTCATCAAAGTGATAAACAGCATCTGTGAAAACCCTACAGCTGACACATTTAATGGTGAAAGACTGAATGCTTTTCCCCTAAGACTGGGAGCAGGACAAGGATGGCCATGTTCATCACTTCTGTTCAACACTGTACTAAGGTTCAAGCCAGGGCAATTAGGCAATGAATATAGAAAAGGATCCAGACTGAAAAGGAAGGACTCAAACTGTCTTATTTGCAAATGACACAATCTTCTTTATAGAAAATCCTAAGAAATCCACTGTAAAACAGAAACAAAAAAAAATGAAAAAAATACACCTAATAAATGAGTGCAGCAAATTCATAAAATCAACATACAAACATCAATTGTATCTCTATATAAAAGCACTGAACAGTCTGAAAGTGAAATTAAGAAAATGATTCCATTTACTATTGCAAATCAAAAAGAATAAAATACTTAGGAATAAATTTAACCAAGTATAAGATTCATACACTAAGAACTTCAAAACATTGCTGAAAGAAACTAAAGAAGACCTAAATAACCGGAAGGACATCCAGTGTTCATGGATCAGAAGACTAAAGAGTATTAAGATGGCAATACTCCTCAAATTGGTCTATAGGGTCAAACAAATCCTCATCAAAATCCCAGCTGCCTTTTATGTAGCAATTGAGAAGCTGACCCTAAATTCATATGGAAGCGCAAAGGACACATAATAACCAAAACAATCCTGGAAAAGAAAAACAAGGTAGGAGTACTTATTCCAAACTTACTACAAAAATAATCAAAAGAGTATGATACTGGCATAAGGATCAATGTATAAGGTCAATGCAATATAATTGAAAGCCCAGAAATAAACCTTTACATTTACAGTCAATTGATTGTTGACAAAAGTGTCAAGAAAATTTAATTGGCAAGGAATAGTCTTTTCAACAAATGGTGCTGGGGCAATTGTATATTCACATGCAAAAACATTAATTTGGGTCCCTACTTAACACCACACACAAAAATTAACTCAAAAATTGATCACAGATCTAAAACTATTAAAATCTTAGAAGAAAACATAGGAGTAAATCTTTGTGATCTTGTGCTAGGCCATGATTTCTTAGATACAATACCAAAAACACAAGTGACAAAAGGTAAAAATGGCAAATTGGACATCAGCCAAATAAAAAACTTTTGTCCATCAAAAGACACAATCAAGAAAATGAAACAACATACAGAATAGGAAAAAATATTTACAGCTCATATAATGAGCAACATATCCAGAAAAACTCTCATAATAATAAGACAACCCAATTTAAAAATGAGCAACAAATCTGAGTATACATTTCTCCAAAGATATACTAATGACCAATAAATAAATTAAAAAGTACTCAACATCATGAGTCATTAGGAAAATACAAATCAAAACCATGATGAGATATCATGTCATATCTGCTAGAATGGCTATAACCAATAAAACAGATGGTAACAAGTATTGGAGGGGATGTGGAAAAATAGAAACCCTCATACATTGCTGGTGGGAATGTAAAATGCTGCAGCCATTTATGTGGAAAATAGTGTGGCAGTTTCTTAAAATGTTCAATCTAGAATTACCATAAATCCAACAATCTCAAAACTAGGTATCTATCCAGGGGAAATGAAAATCTATGTCCACACAAGCACTTGTAAGTGAATGTTCATAAGGGCACTATTCACAAGAACCAAAAGGTGGAGACTACCTAAATGCCTATCATCAGGTGGTAACGGATTAAACAAAGTCTGGTATATCCAAACAGTGGCATACCATAGGGCAATAAAAAGAAGGTCTGATACATACTGCAACATTGAGGAACCTCAAAAACATAATGCTTCATTAAATAAGCCAGACACAAAAGGACACTTATTGCATGATTCCATTTATATGAAATGTTCAGCATAGGCAGATACACAGAGACCAAGTAGGTTAGTAGCTGCCAGGGGCTGAGGATAAGAATGAAGAGTGACTCTAATGGTAATGGGCACAAGTTTTCTTTCTGGGATGAGGGAAATGTTCTAAAAGTAGATTTTGGTGATGGTTGCACAAGTCCGTAATTATACTAAAAATCATTGAATTGTACACTTAAAATGGGTGAATTTTATGGCATGTAAATTATATCTCAATAATGCTGTTAATTTAAAAAAAATTATTATTTTACCCCTAGCATCAAGATTGTGTCTCCAAATGTCATTTTTCACTAAAAGAAACCAAGATTTCTTGGACAAATTGCTGATGCCAGTTCTGGGCCAAAAATGTATAAGGTAAGCCTGCAACACATTGTCCCTCCAGATAGCAAGGATCTCTCAAAGATTTAATAATGATGATGTCAACAAGTCTCAAGAGCCAATTTGAAGTGATTGCTTTTGGCCAAAGATAGGACATCCTGTACATTCATGAGGATAATAATTTCACTGGATTGAAATACATCAAATATGTATACATCAAATATCAGCATTCATCATTCTTTTTAAAAAGTAAAAGTGGTCACCATTGAAGGATATCAATGAAACAACTCACCATTTTGAAAATAATAAATAAAAAGAACAAATCAAGCAACTGTATGGCCTTTTCTATATAAATTGTACAACTGGGTAACATAGTAATTGATAAAGGGCAGTATCTCTTTACAGAAGTATCTCAACTAATGAATGAAGAAGGAATGATATAATAATACCACCATTTTTCTTTTTCTTTCATACTTTTGAATTTCATTATTTTTTATTTTTTTTTTATTTCAAAATATTAAGGAGGTAGAAATGTTTTAGGTTACATGGATCACTTTTGTAACGCTTGAGTTCCGGCTATAGGTGTGCCTGTCACCCAAATAGTGTTCACTGAACCCATTAGGTGGGATTTTACCCCTCTCTTCCTCTCCTCTCCCCACCTCATTGATTTCTACTGAGTTTTACTTCCCTCTGTGCATATGTGTGCTCATCAGTTAGTTCCAAGTTAATGGTGAGTATATGTGATTTGTTTTTCCATTCTTCAGATACTTCTCTTAGGAGAATGGTCTTCAATTCCATCCAGATTGTTGCAAAAAGGTATTAATTAATCTTTTTTATGGCTGAGTAATACTCCATGGATTCATATACCACATTTTACTAATCCATTCATGAATTGATGGGCACTTGGGTTGATTCACGTCTTTGCAACTGTGTTTCAATCCATGTTGATCAAAGGCTACTAATGTCACCCCCCAAAAGACAGCTAGACATTCTATATCTCCCAATAGAAGAACACAGCATAGACTTTTTGTCCTACCTCCTAATCCAACCTAAATCTGATCAAGCCTTTAGATCAAACTGCTCAATTATAGTAAATACAGAGAACAGAGGAAAGTGAAGAACATGTTAAACAACATTGTGAGGATACAATTAGCAAAATTCAAAATATGGGAAAACAACCTGGATTCTTTAACACGTGAATTGTTAGGCAGAAAAGGGATGGAAGGGGAAACCTGTAGATCAAGAAAGCTAAGAGACAAGTCAATCATAAAGTGAGACTTTCTTTGGATCCTGACTCAAACAATCAAAAATATAGAAAATTATTGGAAATTTGCAGATAGCAAGGTATTGGATTTTATTAAAAAATAATTGCGTGGGATGGTTGGTGTGGTAGTGGTATTGTGGTTATGCTTTTTAAAGAGTCCTTATCTTTTACTGACACATACTGAAATATTTATGGATGAAATTGTGTGATGTCTGGGATTTGCTTCAAAATAATAATGGAGGAGGGAGAGGGTAAGAGTGTAACTTGAAACACCATTGGCCCTGAGTTAATAAATACTAAATTTGGTGATGAGTTCCTGAGAGCTCATGACACTGTTCCCTTATTTAGAAGGCTCCGCAGGGGGGACAGGCGCTGCGGGGACACCTAGAGGAGTGGCTCCGGCCGATACCTCCCCACGCCGCTGCAGTCACCCCGCTTCTCCGCGCCCGGGAACACCCAGCCAGCCCCGGGCGCCCGGCTGCTGTGCGTACTGGCCCTCCGGCAACGCCCGCCCCGGGACCGCGCCAGCCGCACAGTCTCCGGGGCCGGGCCTCCGGCGGCCACCCGCAGCGCGGCGGCGGGCTGGACTGGGCGTCCCTCTGGCCATGCCCAGCTGGCGGGACGGCTCGGCCAGGAGAGGTGCCTGCCGGGGGGGGGGGGGGGGGGGGGGGGGGGGGGGGGCGGCGGCGGCCAGCCCCATTCTGCAAGGGATTAAGATCCAGACACGGAAGGTCCCTACACAAAGCAGTGTGTGCTGGATGACCGGGCAGCTCGCCTAGGTCTACACGTTTCTAAGACAGATCTCAGAGTACAGGATGGTGATGAGTTTTCGATGATTTAATTGGGAATAAAGCAGATCTGGGTCTCCAAAGACAGGGACACAGTAAGGACAGCAGTTAGCAGGCAGCTTAATGTAGCGGTCCCCAACCTTTTTGACACCAGGAACGGATTTCCTAGAAGACAGTTTTTCCACAGATGTGGCGTGGGGGCATTGCCGCCTCGCTCTTCCTCAGATCATCAGGTATCAGACGTTGGAGTCTCAGGAGGAGGGGGCAACTTGGATCCTCGCATGCACAGTGGGGTTCGCTGCTATGAGGGTCTGACCAGTGCAGGTCCGCGGCCCAGGGATTGGGGACCGCAGGCTTTAGGGAACAGACACGCAGGCATCAGCAACGATGAGGATGAATGGAGGTCAAGCTTTCCATGAACTTGTCCCGGGTATGAGAAAATTTCAGGAGCAGGAATGTCCTCCTTCACCAGAACCAACACCAAAAAACAAAAAGAAAAAAAAGCAACAAGAAAGGATACTGTTGTGTCATTTTCTAGAATCTCTGCCAACTGCCAGGAAAGAGAGCCCTCACCTTCTCTCTCCTTACAGTTTCCACCATGTTGGCACCTCCCTGACCTTGGACAGATGCTAATCTCTCAGCACAGAAGCTGGCTAATCCTTTCCATGATACAATGGTCATTTCCAGACCCATTTAAAGGAAACACTAAGACTGCTTCAAAGATTCTCTGATTCCTATAAAATATAAGCCTGTGTACACAGACACATTCTTTTTCTTAAGTGCTTACATTTGAATAGAGATGAATCCAGTTTGGAACCTAAGCTATTTGCCAAGCTGTAGTCACAGGTTGTGAAATAATTTTTAACTTCTGGAATCATATTACCTATTGTCACTCTAAATAAATATATAGGGAGCATTTTCTTGTGAATTTTTACCTATCTAAAAATTTCAGTGTCAACTTTAGTCACCCTTAAATACACTCAATTGAATCTATATAAGTGAAACATCTCAGACCTTTATTGATGCTACAGCTTTTGTTTTCCAGTGGCCAAAATACCAAAATGCCTATTGTATTTATGGACTAGAAATTGCTTTTAAAGCCTGTGTTATTACTTCTACTCTTGAAGATGATAATATTCTTTGTGGCCAAATATTTGGACTTTCTCTGTACTTAGGCTTTTCAGTATACTTGATTTTTTAATTTAACCCTTTTTACATCCCTGCTAAGGGTAAAAATGAGTAATTTCTGCCTGTCTTCCTTTTCAAGTATTTCTGGATAAGGGATTCAAAAAAAACCTAAAACTGTTTTTGTTTGCTGTAATATAAAATATGGAGTTGATCATTTCAGGATCAAAGATGACTGATGTTTTTGCTACATACTTCTATACATTATTTTCTTGTCAAACTGGTTCACAAATACTTTCATATGTTTTTAAGCAAATATGCATTCACAGCACACCTTGTATATATGTAAAGACAAGTATTTAAATCTCACTGTTCACTTTTAACTGACAAAGGAAAAAAAATGGAAACCATAGAACATTTACGTGCTAGTCTGGTCCTGGTTGTACCTCACGTTGGCCAGTCGCATATCTACTCAAGAAATCTTCCCAATAGAGTACAACAAGATGGACTCTGAAATCACTTTCAATATCCCCTGCTACTGCAGTCCCCAACCCCCAGGCCGCAGAGGGGTACTGGTCTGTGCAGGAGGTGAGCGGCAGGTGAGCAAGCTAAGTTTTATTTGTATTTACAGCTGCTCCCCATCACTCACATCAGCGCATAAGCTCCGCCTCCTGTCAGATCAGCAGTGGCATTAGATTCTCATAGAATAAACCCTACTGTAAACTGCGCATGGGAGGGATCTAGGTTGTGTGCCTCTTATGAGACTCTAATGCCTGATGATCTGAAATGGAGCTGAGGCAGTGATGCCTCAGGGGAGCGGTTGCAAATACAGATTATCATTAGCAGAGAAGTTTGACAGCAAAGTAAAAGTAATGCACTTGAATTATCCCCAAACCATCTGCCCTCCCCACCCTGTGGAAAAATTGTCATCCATGAAACAGGTCCCTGGTGCCAAAAAGGTTGGGTTACTAGATATCAGCTGCCCTACTAGATATTGGCTGTTATATCAAGTTTTAAGTGCAAAACTTTTAACTGGCCATTAGTATAATTGTGAATGGCTTTTGTTTTGAAATCTGTGGATTGTTTGTAAACAATTCAAAAGTATGTTCCTGACTCTGAGATACTCAGTAGAATTGCACAGTTGCCAGTTTACTGAATGGGGACAACAGTTCCCTAAAGTTTGTAAAGCATACCCTTGTGTAGTTTCAGGCACTAGATTTGAAATTGATCTCTTATAAAAATAAATAAATAAATGCTCCATAATAAAAAGTTTTTTGAAAAATCTTCATTTTTCAAATGAAAAAATCTGGGTTTGTATAATAATGAGTGTGAAATAAGATGATGTGTAAAGAGTACTTTATCACCATGGCTGACAGCACTCAAACATTGTTTTTAATTTTTATATTTCCTTTCAATTAATCACACCTAAAAGAAGTACATTACTTTGACCAAAAGCCACAGCCTATGTACCTTTTTTTCACCTGGCAGTAATGTATCGAAATTTCACATTTAGAATTTGGAAATGCCAACCTTCAGCACCCCAAACCACCCCAACAGCAGAGCCAACAATCCCGGAGGTCTCCCTGACACTCGTAGTAAACAGGATCCCTTTCTTCTCACCTGTAGGAATACTGGAGACCATTTATCTATTCATTAATTATTTTCCATTCATTTCTTATGCACCAGGTGTTAGGTGCTGGAGATAGAAATATTCATACAGTGGACCCTTAACTGATTTAAAGCATCACTTTCAAAGCCTCATTTCAAAGATGAATATTTCTGAGTACCAAATGAATTCAAGAAACTGTGCTGGCAGGGCACAGCAGCTAGCATCTGTAATCCCACCTACTCAGGAAGGTAAGGCAGGAGGATCACTTGAGGCCAAGAGTTTGAGACCAGGATCAGTAATACAGCAAGACCTCATGTCTAAAACAAAGGAAAAGGGAAAGGGAAAGGGAAGGAAAGGGGAGGGAAGGGAAGGGGAGGGAGAAACAGTGCTAAGGATCAATGGGACACATAACCCAGTACTCATTAACTCCCTCCTAAAAGACAGCCCACTGGGCATATGAAGATGAATGGAAATGTGGAACTTACCCTGACAAAGTTTAAAACTTTGATAGAGTACAGGAGACAAGAACCCAAATAAGCAAGAATAGGAAAGTGAATATGGTAAGTGGTGCGGGGAGTTAGCTACGCTCCCCGCAAAGAGGTCCTTTTCTCTTTGTTCTAATCAGATCTCTAAGTTGACTGTGCCAGTTTGCAGAGAGTTAGCTACGCTCCCTGCAAAGAGGTTTTTCTTCCGATCAGGTCTCTCAGGCAGGGGTCATCGCAAAGGATGAAAAATATAGTAGGAAACAGAAATAAAAATACAAAGTAATGGCAATAATAATACACAGAGCCAAAGATATAGTTTATAAAGTGAAAGTTTATGAAAATAGATAAAGGAGGGTATCCGGATGGAAATATTTTACCCGCATCAAATATCTCCCCGACTGAAACTCCACACAGGTATTATATAGGGTACATACAGGCTCCGGTTGCCAAGGGCAACAGGATTTTGATACTAACAGGCAGTTTGCTTTAGGGTCAAAGTCTCCTAAAAGTCTACTACAGATCCTTTAACTAACTCTAACTAGGGGAACAATGGGTTATAAAATCTTCTTGGGGCAAACTTCTAAGTTTTATGATAAGGCTATTACTTTAGCAACAAACAGAGACATCTTGGCTCCGGTGATTGTGTTCTTGGAGACAGAGATGATCCCAGAAGTCAACATGGGCTGTGCTTTGTGTTAATTACTTGAACCGCATGGTTCCATCTGGGCCCCGGCTTGGGCATTAGCATATCTATCTGATTAGCTCTCATCTCCGGGGGTCCACCTGTCAGCAGCACCAGCAACCTTTGGTCCTAAGGGAGGCCTGCCTTGTCTTTCAAAACAGGTGAGAACCAAAGGCCCAGTTTACAGCTGTCTCCTTGAGATGCAGCTTCTACTGACCAGCAAGACGCCCTCCTGAGACGAGGCAGCTCTTGAACTAACACATTTATCTTTTCCTTAAGGCAAAGCCTTATTTGACTTCTGAAACCAAATCTTGTCTCCAGAAATACAGGGGGCATTTCTATAATTCAGTATTCTTAGGCTCAACAAAGTGGTCCCCAAATGATCTGGTCACCAAAGTGGAGAAAGATATGTCTGCAGAGTGGTGAGTATTTGGGTTTGGCTGAAGCATTTAATAGGTGGGAGAGGTAGAAACTAAGGCTGGAATGGTACATGAGGGCCACATGTGGAGAAGGTCAAGTTAAGGCATCTGAGTTTCATTAGATAGCAATGGAGAGTCATTTGGTGTTGCTGAGCAGGGGAGGACATGCTTAGGGCGGTAATTTGGGAGAACGCCTCTGGCAGCAAGTGACAGAGCCCATAGAGCACTCACGGAAGCCAATCCAAGCCTGGCACTGTGTGTTGGAGCTCACAGCACCCTACCATAGATTACCGCATGTTAACAAGCCTAATGCCCAACAGAGTTACAAGACCTGAGATGGATTTGAGCTTTCAGAGATCCAGCTTCAGAGAGTAGCCTGTGTTCTCAGCGCACACAGACCAGGCCTGCACCACCTCCCAGAAAGCTGCTTGCCAGTTTAGAGCAATGCTCAGCAAACCTTTCCCATCAAGAGGCAAATAGTAAAAGCCTCAAGCTTTGCAGGCCATTTGGTCTCTGTTGCAACTACTTAACTCACTAAAGTAACCATTGACAAAACATAAATGAAGGAGTGAAGGAGCGTGGCTGTACCCTAATAAAACAGGACTTGGCCATAGTTTGCCAACCCCTAGCCTAGTGTTTGTAGCCTCTTCCCAGAGCCCAAGTGACCAATCCAAATACAGAGTAGCTTAAACTCCTGCCAGAGACCCAAGAGGAGGGTCTGTAAGAAGGTTCCTTCAGAAGTATGATACCTCCAGGGCTGAAGATTCATCCACTCACTGGAAGCCAGGTGCCAGCACGACTAATTCTTACCTAACGTTGTGAAAACTAAAGCCATCTATCCTTGCTCACCACCCAAGACATAAGCCCCCCAGGCATCTGTGCTTGAAGAACAGGAATTGATAGTAGGAAAATGTGTGCTCTCTTTGATTCTAACTGATGCTATTCGCTTCTGTGACTGTGCTTGCTTTTAGTTGTTTGATAAATATAGTTAATCAGAATGAAAAACAGGTATAAGAGCAAGGGTAACTCCATGATAGGCTAGGCTTCCTGGATGTGAGAAGCTAACAGCCTAGTTCTGCTTCTGTATATATGGCTTGCTGGCTTGGTGCTTAGCGTAAGTGGAGCCATGGCAGGCTTCACTAAAGTAAAGGAAAACAAGGCCCCGGGGAGGTAACTGCAAGTTACTTCCTGATAAAGGGCTGGAGAGTCCAGGGGCCCTCCAACCAACTAGGTAGATAAGAAGGGCAAGACATGATCAGCGCATGAAAGGCTTGTGCAGGGCATGTGTTCCCAGTATCACTTGTAACCAAAAACTAGAAGGTATGCAACAACAGCCCCCCTCCCCCGTCGGAGACCCTCCTCTTCCCCTAAATGATGTTAACTACAACTGGCGCCAGCGTGAAAAGCCGAAGCTTAGAGTCAACCAATCAGGAGCCAATGCAATCAGCCACTTCTAAAAGAACAAATAAACTAAAGGGGGATGGAGTGCAGACCAGTATGTCCTGTGCAAACTAGTGTGTCATGTGCAGCCTAGTGTGTTGTGTGCAGACTAGTGTGTCGTGTGCAGACTAACGTGTCGTGTGCAGACTAACGTGTCGTGTGAAAACTAGCATACAGAAAAGTATAAAAGCTTAACCTTTACCCCAGGGCGGGGTCCTGGTTCATGGAGAGGCCACTGTGTTGGCGCTCTGGGACTTGTATCCTAGCTCCAGCTAGCCAATAAACTCCTTTGCCTTTTGCAGCCTCGGTGACTCTGCCTCTCTGTTCCTGGGGCAGAGGGGAACCGGCTCTAACATGCTGTCTCACACTCTTTTTCCCTTTGTTTCTCCTGTCTCGTCTACATAGAAGGGACACTCACCTCCTACTAGGCTCACATGTCACCTCCTCAGAGAGGACTGCCTGGACCTCCAACCTAAAGAAGCTCCTTCCTAGGAATTCTCTAGTGCAGTCTGGTTTTTCATATTCTGCAACACTCGCTACTGAATGATCTCACTTGTTTATGGTGTGTCTCCTCCCACGAAAATGTGAGCCCCTTGAAACTGGGAGCCTGACAGTTCTTGCTCATCACTGTTCTGTGGCCTAGAGGAGGCCCTCAGCACATCCTTCCTGAACACTGCATGCATGAGGGAGGTGCCACATTCTCTGTGCCTCCTCCCCATCCTACTCATCTGCCCCAGCCCCTGGGTAGGAATGATTGATCTTCTGTTGTCTCCTGTTGTCTCTGTTCTGCACCTGGGAAAATAAGCTTGGAATCAACACAAAATCAGTGTGGAATCCAACAGATTTTATTTTTTTAGACTACAGACCTAAGGCTACAATTTGCATGTCCTTGTTTCTGGGAGGCCAGCAAAGAATTTCCTTGTGAATGACCTGGGCAGGAAGCTCCTGTAGATGCCTGAGGCCTTTTACATTTCCCTGGGGCTCTGGCTAAAGCATAGTGTCAGCAGCTTGACCTTCCCTTTTGCATAAGGAGTTGGGGAAGTGTTCCTGAGATTTTTAGTTTCTTTTACACTGGTAAATTTGAACTTTATACTGTAAGCAATTTGTAAATCACTGAAGCATTTTTAAACAAAGAAATAAAATTGCAAAAGCATTGCCTTGGAAATATAAAGCCAGAAGCAGTGTGAATGATGGTTTGGCAGGAAGAGACTAGAAGCAAGCAACCAAGTTAGACTGTGCAGTGATCCCGACAATGCCATAGGGACTCAGACTTCAAGAGTGACAATAGGAATGGAGATGACAGAGGCAGTTAATAGTAGCCTGTGAATCTTCATCTGTCTATCTAGTCTCTCCTAATATTTAGAGAGGTATACTCCTAACATTAAACCCTGGGCTTTGTGTTTTGGGGCCAAAACCCTTGGCTCCACTGGAGATTTGCTAAAACTGACAGGAGGCAGATTGATTAATAGAAGAAAAGGCATACAAATTTATTTAAGGTTCATATATGGGAGCCTTCAGAATAAAGTCCCGAACCCCCAATGAGGGAGTATATACGTTCTTGAGGTAACAGAAAGAATAGGGGCTGGGATCATGACAAAACAGGTTATAGGAGGGGGGAGAGGAGGAATTCTGTTGAGTAGCAAAAAAATGATTACACTAAATGATTAGAAACTTTAAAAAAAAATTTTAAAAATTGTAAAAGATTATAAAAATTTCAAAAAAATCTTACTTTGTGGTCAAACTGATTAAAATTAGATGAATTTGTTTATAAGGTTACCATTAATATTAGTAATACACTAATGCAATGTCAACAGAAGAGAAGGCAAACTCTTTAAAATAACCTAAAGAGGTTTATTCTGAGCCAAATTTGAGGACCATGACCTGGAGCCACGCCCAAGAAGCCTTGAGCAAGTGGACTCGCTGTGGTTGGGTTACAGTTTGGTTTCATATATTGCAGGGAGACAGGGATTACAGGTAAAATCATAAATCAATACAGGGAAGACATACATTGGTTTGGCCTGAAAAGGTGGGCTATCTCAAAGGGAATGGGTAGGGGGTAGAGGGGTGGGCCTACTGGTTATAGGTAGGTTTAAAGATTCTTTGACTTATAATTGGTTAAAGACATGAAGCTTTTAGGGTTTGGAGACCAGCCTGAGCAACATAGTGAGAGCCTGTCTCTACAGGAAAAAAAAAGAAAAAAAAAAAAAAGAAATCACTCCTTTCTCTGAGACAGGATATCCTAAAAATGAGCTTTCTTAGTGCAGTGAGATTAGATTAAACACATGACCTTGAACTCATGTCTTCTACATGCTTTCTCAGAAAAATTTTGAAGAACAAGGGGAGGGGGGAAATGCAAGGGAAAATAAAAATCTCAGTACCACCCACAACTTCTTATGCAAAAGGGTAAGTCAAGCCTGGAGACTGAGTCATGCAATACCCTATTCCAAATTAATAGTTGTTGCAAACATTATGCATTAGCTAGATCCCCACCGGAACATTGATATAAACGGCCTCAGGCATCTATGAGAACTGCCCCCAGAGATTGTTCATAAAGGAATTCCTTTTTGGCCTCTCATAAACAAGGACATATGTGCAAATTGTAACTTTAGATTTGTAATCTAGCAAACTAACGTCTGTTAGATTCCATAATAATAATGTTGATTACAAGTTTATCTTCCCAGGGCAGGACAGAGACAAGAGCAATCATTCTTCCACCTCCCAGTAACATCTACATAATTGATTCTTCCTTCACTCCCTTTGTTTCTTCAAATATTTACCTTATCTTATGGAAAATGTAGATTTCCTGGCACTCACAAAAATGTAACCATTCAACTCACTACCCATTACCCATCCCCCTCTTCATTTTTCTTCCATATGCCCTCTCCTCTTAAATACTGAAGTTCCCAAATCTCTCTTTGAAAAAATCAGTCAAAGATGCATCTGTGGCTTGTGTTTTTCCCAGGAGGGTCCTCAAGGTTTGGTTTAGTAAACCTGTATTGATTGAGATCTTTGCCTCAGTCACTTATTTTGAGTTGTCACTTTGGAGATAAATCAGATAATCCTGGTAACATACAGGACTCAACACCTTGCCTGTGTGAACCTTAACTGCTGAGAATCAGAAAACATGGTTAAGTATAGAATTTATTCTAGCCCAGACATTGAAGATGACCACCCAGAGAATAAATTCAAGTTTCCCTGAATATATACTCTGATTAGCAGCAGTCATAACTGGGTCATTAAGGAAAAAAGAGGCAGTTCCTAAATTGTTTCCAGGAATTTACATGAACATAAGCTATTGATTGGCTATACATTGTTCTTTGCATTACAAATTCCAGGAACATGAAGATAATGGGCGAAGTGAATAGCCAGGAACAAAATGCATTTAAACAATTGCCCCAGTGTATGGGCAGGCGTTCTGGAGGTGCTGCTCTGAGCTTTTTTTTTTTTTTTCCCCTCATATGCCACATTGTAAAAGCACAACAAATGTTAGCTATTACTATTTGGGTTTTGTTTTGGTGTCCCTCTGCTTTTATTATAAATTTTTTTAAATCCCATTTTAGAAATAGTGGTGATATAGATCTAAAACTAAATAAATTTGAATAATAAAGTTGGGTCCTGCCTTTGAATGAATCAAACACTGAGATTTAGGTCTATGGCAATTGGAATAGCAAAAATAAGGAGGTCAAGAGGGCTAGTGTGTTTTGAGGGGGAATATGAATATTCTATTTTTGAGATATTTAAGGCTATACACTTTAATGATCGTACCTTAGTGGGCAAGTAGCTCGGGGGAGGGAGTCAGCCGTATTATGGGCAGGACCAGGACCTCTCAAGGGCAGCTTATTTCAGGGTCTTGCCTAGCCTTGGCATTCATTCATTATCAGTCCAGACCTGAATTATCTTAGTAAACTCAGAAACTATCAGACTCATTACAAATGCATGATCACTAAATTTACATTCATGCCAATGGATTCATTTATAAAGGAGTTGTCTCCAGTGAACATACGCTCATTTCTCTCTTCCTATTTGGGAAGCCAAATGTGAATTAGAAGATGGGTTGGTGAGCATAGGATCAGAACAAAGAAAACATAAGCTCTTGAGTGAGACACATATCCTAGTGTATTACTCAGGATTCTCCAGGGGGACAGAACCAATAAGTTCTCTATATATGAGTTTATCATGGAGAATTGACTCATATGATTATGAAGACAAACTCCCACGACAGAGGCTGTCTACAAGCTAGAAAATGAGAAAAGCTAGTAGCATGTCTCAGTCCAAGTCACAAGTCTGGAAGCCTCAAAACCAGTGATGCTGACTGTGCAGTGCCGCCCCCTGCCCCAAAGGCCTGAAAGCCACCCAGGAGGGCATTGGTGCAAGTCCCAGAGTGTAAAGGCAAAAGAACCTGGGTTCTGATGTCCAGGGACAGAAGGAGAAAAGGGATCCTACTCCAGAAAGTAGGGAGAGAGACAGAGAAACTGCAGGAGGTTTCAGGCTTTTTTCTACAACCAGTTCTCTAGGGAACTAAGAGCAAGAATTCAATCACTCATACAAGAATGAGGACAAGCAATCAGCAAGCCATTCATGAGGGATCTGCCTCCAGGATCCAGAGGTCTTCTACCAGACCCCACCTCCAATGCTGAGGACCAAATTTCAGTGTGATTCTTGGCAGGCCAGACAAACCACATCCAAACCCTACCACTTAAGTACTGGGAAAGTCCCATGAAATAGTCCTGCCTTATAAGAGAAAATATCTCTTTAAAGGCTAGATTGCTCTTGCCCCCAAGACCCCATGTGCCTCATCCTGGAACAGTTCAAGAAACACCCTAATAATATTAGTTTCTCTGAACCCTAGTTTTTTGTTGTTGTTTTTTGTTTTTGTTTTTGTTTTTTTTAAGAGAAAAACACATTTCGCCTGAACTGTGGGAGCCCCTTTAAATTATCAGGCCCAGAAAAGGCATTTAAAATGTAATAGCAGTCAGGGCTCACTCTCCTTTGAGCTAAATAATTACATCTTGAAGCCACTTGGTATGACAGAGGCTCTAGATGAACTGATACCGGGTAGCCATAAAATGCCATACACCCTGTACTGTAGTTCAACAATGTACTGCCAATCACTAACCAATGTTATTTCTGTAAACCAGTGAGCATTCCTAGTGGACAACTTTTGTAATCACCCCTTCACTTGATTTGTCCTTTTTGTTTGAAAAACTTGAGCCTCTATTTTGTTCTCCAGAGTACTGCCCAAGCAACTTGGAAGGGTGTCCCAGCGTCCTCAACCTTGACCCTACTAAGCACTCTGTATTAATTTTGCCTCAGCTTCTTTTCTTTTAGGTCAACATTTGCATTACTATGTCTATTCAGATATATTACTTTCACTCATTAAGCCACCCTGTAGTGGGTGTGGAATACATTGTTTCACAAAGATGGACAAGTAGCCTACAAGGACTTGAAAAGGAGAACAACATCTTAATCATTAGGGAAATACAAATCAAAACCACAATCAGATACCACCTCAACCCATTATAATGGCCACTATTTAAAACAACAAAGAAACAAAGGAGAAAATGCTGGCAAAAAAATGGAGAAAGTAGAACTCTTGTTCACTGCTGGTAGAATTGTAAAATGGTTCGTTCAGCCACTATAGAAAACAACATAGTGGTTCCTTAAAACAATTAAAAATAGAATTACCCTATGATCTAGCAATTCTACTTCTGAGTATATAACCAAAAGAAATAAAAGAAGAGTTTCAAAAGATTTTTGAACACCTATGTTTTTTAGCATCATTAATCACAACAGCCAAAAGGTGGAAGTACTCACTTGTCCACTGAAGTATAAATGGTTCCTACGACTCCCTCTTTGGCTCAGTTAATTTGCTAGAGTGGTTCATGGGACTCAGGAAAATACATTTACTGGTTTATTGCAAAGGATATTTTAAATGACACACAAAAATAAACAGATAAGGATTTATTAATTTACCAGCAAATGAGGAGGATGGAGGCTCCTGTGTGAAATGCCATTGTCCTAATAAGCATAAATACAGAGTTTTAAAAGGGTGGGTTTTCAGCTTCAGGCAATTGCTGTTCAACTACAGTGGATGATCCTGATATTCCTATCTCAGGCTGAAGACAATCCCATGACCTCTGCCAAAGACCTCCCTCCACCAGATCTCGGTTGAGCCATCTCCTGCAGCACAAAGAACAATAGACATTGCCCTGCCCCTCTGATGGCTGACCTGAGGCAGGGATGCAGGTCCTAGTTCTCTAAAAGAGTGAGAATGTTTTAAAGAGACAGAAAACATTTTTGCCATTTTTTTTTCAGGTCAATTCCCTCTGTTACATATTCCCCACTGTCAATATTTCCCTTTCATATCTATGGGAGGAGGAGCACCTACTCTGTTACAAAACCTTTTTTCCTCTGCTCTCACACCACAACAACAATCAACACAGAAGACTTCTGTGACCAAATGTAAGGGGGTTTGTCCCACACACCAAGAAAGCAATCAGTTCTGCGGCAGATACCATCTGAGTGTCCTCTAATTCAATTCCAACACTGTCTACCTGGACACAGGGTCAGAAACCACAGGTTGGGGGCTCAGTCCCCAAGATTGCCCCCTCCTTCCCACCAGTCACAAGCCTGGGCCTTCAGAACATCTGGCCAACCAGCTTCAAGTCGGGGTTCCTACAACTCCCTCTTTGGCCTCAGTTAATTTTCTAGAGTGGTTCATGGGACTCAGGAAAATACATTTACTGGTTTATTGCAAAGGATATTTTAAATGACACAAAAAAATAAACAGATGAAGAGATACAGAGGGCATCCAGAGCACAGGAGCTTCTGTCCCCATGGAGTTGGGGTGTGCCACCCTCCCAGCATGAGAATGAGCTCTCGTTCACTTGCTTGAAAGCCTCCAAGAAGAGTTTAACTATCTGGAAGCTCCCTGAACCTTGTGTTCTCAGGCTTTTTATGGAGACTTTATTGGATATGCATGATTGACAACCATGTAGAAATGTGATTGGATAGAAAGGGCATGGTCTAATACTAATGAACTGAGTGTGGAAACCCAGCTAGGTCTGTCCATAGATTCTTCTTGGCCTCTCTGTGCAGTATTCCTTCTTCTAGGGCATGGGGCAGGAACTTCTCTGGAATGAGGGTTGTGTGACCCACAAGCAGATTAGAGTCCAGGCTTGGGCAGGTGAAGGAAAGGCAGGAGAAAGCCAGAGAGACAGATTCAGTATCCTGAGGCCTGCTTCTTGGGCCCAACGCACCCCAACACTATAACAAAAGACTGGAACAAGAACTATGGCAGTTATGAGCCAGGACCACGGACAAAAACCAATATATATACATTATAATATCGCAGTGCCCTGTACAGGTATAACTTTTTTATCTTCATACCATATTTTTACTCTACCTTTTCTATGTTTAGATATGTTTAGATACACAAATACTTAGCATTGTGTTCCAATTGCCTACAGGATTCAGTACGGGAACATATGCTGGTTGTAGCCTAGTAGTAATAGGCTTAAGGAACTCAGGAAATTTCACCTCAGAATATGATTCCTTGGTATAAAGAGTATTTTAAATTAAAGGCTTTTAGTGATCAGCAGGCTTTGGAAGGGGCTTTCCTCTATCTGCATAAGTCACCTGGACCCATCAAAAAGAACAATTGACTTCCCTTCCCCTGTTATCTCAATATGTTACAGAATTAGAAGATTAAGAATGCAACCAGACCTGGCCCAACTCATTTTAAATATAATACCTGTCCCTCAGGTTAATTTAATTTGCAAAGAGAATCATTTAAAAGTCAATCTGTTTTCCCCTACCCATTCATTCTCCCAAGTATCTATTTATCCTCCCTAGCAATAATTTATTGCCCCTAAACTGAATTACCTATATTCCTCATCTTCCCCTTCACTCTAAAACGAGGGTATATATATTTCTGGACCCCACTGGGATATTGGGTAATCACTCTATGATTCTTCCTATGGATGGTAAATAAATCTCTTTCTCTTATTAATCTGCCTTATTGTGAGTTGATCTTTCAACAAACCCTCCGGGGTGATAGGGAAGCTTGCCCTCACCCTCATAAGGCTATACCATATGGCCTATGTGTCTAATAGGCTACATGATTATTTTTCTGTAAGTATCCTTTGTAACGTTCACACAGTGTAATGATGCATTTCTAAGATGATGTTCTTGTTGTTAATTGATGCATGACTGTATAAAGCAATGAAAGTCTCAATTCTTTGTTCAGAAGCTAAAATCAGGGTAGTGTTCCAGCTATCTCACCAATCCCACTAACTACATGTTCCAGCGATCATGTTCCAGCTATCTAACAAACTCCACTAACTACATCTCTTTCATCCTAAAAAGTTGTCACCTCTCTACTGATTCACAGGGTAGTGCCACATGCCTGGTGTCTTAGTCTGTTCAGGCTGCTATAATAAAATACCCTAAGCTGGATGGCTTATAAACAACAGAAATTTATTTCTCACAGTTATAAAGGCTGGTAAGTCCAACATCAAGGAAGATTTGGTGTCTGGTGAGGGCCTTCTTCCTAGTTCAGAGATACCACCTTCTCACTATGTTTTTATATGGTGTCAAGGTAAGGGGTGTCTCTAGGGCCTGTTTTATAAGGGCACTAATCCCACTCATGTGGGCTCTATCCTCATGACCTATGCACTTCCAAAGGTTCCACCTCTTAATGCCATCACCTTGGGGATTAGAATTTCAACATGTGAACTTTGGGTGGTCACAAATATTGTTTGTTGCACTTTATGTATTGATCTGAGTTCTCCAGAGAAATAGTACCAATGGGGGAGGGTTGTGTATGTGTATGTGTTTGTGTACAGTGAGATTTATTTTAAGAATTGGCTCACACAGTTATGGAGGCTGGCAAGTCCAAAATCTATAGGGCAGTCCATCAGACTGGAGACCCAGGGAAGAGGTGATATTTTAGTTCAAGCCTGAAGGCCTTCTATAAGCAAAATTCTTTCTTGCTCAGGGAAGGTCAGTTTTGTTCTGTTCAGGCCTTCAGCTGATTGGATGAAACCCACCCACAAGCTGCTTTCTTTATAGTCTACAGATTTAAATGTCAGTCTCATCCAAGAATACCTTCAGAGAAATATCCAGAATAATGTTGACCCAATATCTTGGCACTATGGCCCAGCCAAGTTGACACATAAAATTAACGATCACACCTGGGTAATAATTACAGCCATTTATTAAGCATGTTTTATATTCCAAGTACTCAGCACTAGTTCATTTAATTTCGCAAAGCCTGTAAAGTAAGTTTAAATATTTTCATTTACAAATATGAGGAAACCAAGTCTCAGAATGTTTGTATCCAAAAGTGCATAAAACTTAGAAGCAGTCAAACCATTCTGATCATGGCCAACTTCAAAAAGGTGAAACAGTCCGTTCCGGCCAAAGTAGAAGGTAGTTCTTCATTCTCTCCATATCTTTCAAAGTTATCAGATCCGAGTCCCAATAGCCTAAATGTTTCATTACTTTTGCCAAAAAAAATTGTTGCCCTCTGACTTCATGTGAGAAAAACTGCTAAGCACATTATATTTATTATCTCCTTTCATCCTTGCAGCAATACTGAATGGTTGAGTAAACCCGTGAGGATTGGGTTTGCCTGTGATAGAAACTTCAAACAAATGCCCTTCTCATGAACAAAATCTGAAGGTAAGCTATCAAAACTGATAAACAGCTCTACTCTCATAAGTGATCTAGGTTCCATTTTTCTTTTGGCTCTACTATCTTTAATATATCACTTCCTCCTGATGGTGCTAGATAGAGATTTAGCTCCCTCCATAATGTTCACATTCTAGTCATCGAGAAGACAGACAGGACGAAAATCAATGAGCCCTTTCTCTTTAAGTATAATTCTTGGGGATGGGTAGAGTTGCTCACACCTGTAATCCCAGCACTTTGGGAGGCCAAGGCTGGAGGATTGCTTCAGCCCAGAAGTTTGAGACCAGCCTGAGCAAAAGAGTGAGACCCTGTCTCTTACTTTAAAAAATAAATAAATAAAAATAGAGGAAAAAAAATACTTCCTGGAAGGCATACATACCAATTAATCTCAGAACTCAGTTACATGGCCACACCTACCTGTAAGGAAAGATGGGGAAGATATTCTCTATTCTGGGTACCGTAATGCATTATTTTAAGAAAAAGGAAGAAGGGTATGGAGGAACAATAAACACAGAAGTTATTATAAATATAATTATTATTATTTTTTTTGTAGAGACAAGATTCCACTTTGTCAACCACGCTGGAGTAATTTGTCATGATTATAGCTCACTGCAACCTCGAATTCCTGGACTCAACTGCTCCTTCCACTTCAGCCTCCCAAGGACCTGAAAATGCAGGCATGCACCACTACACTTGGCTAATTTTTTTGCAGAGATGAGGTCTTGGTATGTGGCCCAAGTTGGTTTTGATCTCCAGGTCTCAAGCAATTCTCCCACCTCAGCTTCCCAAAGTGCTGGGATTATAGGCATGAGCCACTGCACCCAGCAAAAATATCACTTTTTAGAAGAGATGTCAGGCACAAGGAAGTTGACCACAGTGCTCTGAAGTAGCATGAAAGAACTAGTCATTAATAACTGAGTTCTGGCTGGCCAAACCAGCGACTGAAGTCACCACAAAATGTTGGCAGAATTCTTGCGAGTGCGTTTTCAAAACCTTCCAGAGATGAGGCTGGTTGGGATTCCGAAGAAGAAGCACTAGACACCAGGGGGACAAGTCCAGCACATTTATTAGGGGAACTTACATAAAGAGTGGGCTACAGCCCTCCCCACAGTAGACAGGAGAGAAACAGGTGTTCTACTAGGTATGTCCACTGCCTCGGGCTCCTGGCACAGAGTTTAAAGGAGGCTTTAAGAAATTGGGCTCAGGGCAAGGGGCCAGTTTCTTTCAGTGTTTTGGGCAACGAACTCAACACTTTTATCCATGTCTGGGAATATTCAAGGCCCTGGGAGAGCGTGCAGCCGATCACTCTGTGTTTCTCGGTCAGGACAGAACAAAAGTAAGAGACACTGGGATACCCTACAACTCTTGGTAGAGGGAACACAGCTTCAAACCAAAGTTTCAGAATGATTTTTGACTATAAATTAGAATGGACGCCAGTTATCCCAACAATAATGTCACTTGCTCTACAGCAAACTGATGTGCTTTCTCATGTGAGAGAGAGAGGGCTGGAGTTCTGGGCACTCCACTGTGTATAACCCACAGCCCAACTTCTTATTCTCTCACCTACAACCTGAATATACCCATGGAAATGTGTCGAGTACGTCAATGTCATCCAACACGTGTGGAGGTGGAAAAGGCAATTGAAAACTAAGTATCATGCTGTCCTGCTAACCTACTCCTCATGTGAAACCTTTTCTGAAAGTTGAAGGAGGAGATGCATCCAGAGCTGTTCCTGTCACTTGGTCTTATCCCCAGTCCCCAAGAACTGGGATGGAAGCCATCTTGTTGTAGAATGAGAAAATAAGTTTTATTGGCAAATATCCATGCCGGTAGCCAACAGTCTCTTAGAAAGACAACAGTCCTAGCCAACAGCAAACGTAATGTATCTCCCCAGATCAAATCCACCCTTTCAGGTTTAACTTTGAGCAGCCCATCCCATTGGACCACAGGTGGGAGAACCTACTGTGGAGTAGTCTCCCTGACATCTGACAAACAACTGGAAGAAGCTTTAGTCCCCAGCTCTAAATATTTACAGTGACTCACAACTAGCTTTTAGTCAGACTCACCTTTTTTAGGTGGACTTTTAGACATTGATGTTTGTGCCTCAGTTGTATAAGTTGCTTATTATTAGTGGAGCACTTTTCACTTTCCTGTTGTGCCACTTGTGCAATGAATTTAGAAGTCTTTGGAAACAGTTGCCTACTTTCTTGTTCCAAATTCATTATTTCCTTCCTGTTTTATAAATGCAAAAATGTGCTTCCTTCTTTCCTGGGCTTTCATGCCAGAGGCTTTGACAAAGTTGCTACTCATTCTGCTATTCTGGAAGTAGGGGTGGAAAAGAATGGGGTTTGGGTCAACAGTCCTTAAGAACCTGGAGTCTGAGTTGACCTCTTTATCATTTCAGATCTTGAAAGTCTAGAAAGTGATGGGGAGCAACCCATGAAGTCTTTGGCCCAAGCTGTATTGGAAGAAGTTGAGAGCAATCCTGCCTCCCAATTCCCCCCTACGTGTCATTATGACACGATTCCATTTAGAATAATAATTTTTGTCATGCTCAAAGCCATGCATGTTTCATTATATAAAACATTTAAAATACAATTTTTCCCAAAAGAAAGGAAAAATAATCATTCAGCCCCAGAGATAACACTGCTAATACTTTGGTACCTAACAGAAGTATTTTTTAAATACCCAATGTAGACAGATTTATTTTTTTTTAAGTCAGGGTCTCACTCTGTCATCCAGGCTGTAACGCAGTGGCATGATCACAGCTAACTTCAACCTCAAACTCCTGGCCTCAAGTGATCCTCCCACCTTAGCCTCCTGAGTAGCTAGGACTCCAGGCATGTGCCACCATGACTGACTTTTTAAAATTCTTTGTAGTGTTGGGGTCTTGCGATATTGCCTAGGCTAGGCTTGAATTTCTGGCCTCAAGGGATCCTTCTGCCTTGGTCTCACAAAGAGCTAGGATTATAGTCATGAGCCACCATGCCCAGCCTTAAGTGGACTTCGAGATGTTGTGCTTGTGTCTTGGCTATCTATATAGCCTCTTAAAGTATAGCACTTTTCACCTTTCTATTGTGCCACTTGTGCGATGCATTTAGAAGTCTTTGGAAACGTTGCCAATTTTCTTTTTCCAATTTCATTATCTCCTTCCTGTTTTGTAAACTTGAAAAGGTGCTTCCTTCTTTCCTGGGCTTTCATGCCAGAGACTTTGGCAAAGTGTTGACAAATTTGTTAATACGTTTGAAGTGCTTTGTCATTTCTGTGACTAGGTCAATGCCAGTAATGCCCTGGCGCAGTGTCCGGTAGTCATTCCTCTGCATGTTTTCAAAGATATTGCATTTATCATCTCCAGTGGTCAGCTGGAAGGCCAAGGCCGCGTGGTGGCTCTTCAGCACAGCAATGTCATTGTACAAAATGGCCAGCTCACTTCCAGCATTGCACAGGAAGGAGTTGGTTCTCCCAGGGTGATCTACATCGTGAATGGTGGCTGGATACTTCCCCCTCCCCAGAAGCTGCACCCATACTGGAACTTTCCACACCATGAATAAACCCCTCTCCCACTGGGAATGCTTCTGCCCTGGCCCTACACATGACTGGCTCTCAGGCTTTGGATCTTAGCTCAAATGTCACCTTCTCAGAGAGGCATTCCCTGACTGGCCTGTCTGAAGGGGTCCTTCCCACTTATTCTCTCTCATTAGTCCATTCAGCTTCCTTTACTAGACTGAATTTGTGTCTACTTATTTTTTTTTTTCCCCCATGAGACTGTTAACCTCTTGAGGGTGAGGAATCTGTCTCACTGGAGTTAAGTGGTATCTCATTGTGGTTTTGATTTGCATCTTCCTGATAATTAGAGATGGGGAAAGGAATCCTCGTTCAATCAATGGTGCTGGAAAAATTGGATAGCCACATGTAGAAGACTGAAACAGGATCCACATCTCTCACCTCTCACAGAAATCAACTCACGATGGATAACAGACCTAAACTTAAGGCATGAAACCATAAGAATTCTAGAAGAAAATGTTGAAAAAACTCTTATAGACATCGGCCCGTACAAAGAATTTATGGAGAAGACCCCACAGCAATCACAGCAAAAACAAAAACAAAAACAAACAAATGGGACCTGATCAAATTAAAAATCTTCTGCAAGCCAAGGAAACTATCATTAGAGCAAATAGACAATCTACAGAATGGGAGAAAAATATTTGTATGCTATACATCCAATGAAGGGCTGATAACTAGAATCTATACAGAACTTGGGAAAATCAACAAGGAAGAAATCAAACAACCCCATTAAAAAGTGGGCAAATGACATGAACACAAACTTAAGCTTTTCAAAAGTAGATAGACTAATGGCCAACAAACATATGAAAAAAATGCTCAGCATCTCTAATCATCAAAACCACAATGAGATATCACTTAACTCCAGTCAGAATGGCTTTTATCAAAAAGTGTCAAAACAATAAATATTGGCGTCAATGCAGAGAGATAGGAACACTCATATACTGCTGGTGGCACTGCAAACTAGTACAACCTCTATTGAAAGTAACATGGAGATACCTCAAAAAACTAAAAGTAGAACTACCATTTGATATGTACATTTTTGTCTGCTTTGTCAAAGATCAGATGGCAATATGAGGATGGTTTTATATCTGGGTTCTCAGTCCTGTTCCATGGGTCTATGTCTCTGTTCTTGTGCAAGTACCATCCTATTTTGGTTACTATAGCTTTGTAGTATAGCTTGAAGTCTAGTAAATTGATGCCTCTCAACTTGTTCTTTTTGTTTAAGGTTGCTTTGGTTGTACAGGGTCTTCTCTGGATCCATATGAAGCACAGAATTATTTTTCTAGATCTGTAAAAAATGATGTTGATATTTTAATAGGGATTACATTGAATCTGTAGATCACTTTGGGTAGTACAGACATTTTAACAAGATTGATTCTGCCAATCCATGAGCATGATATGATCTTCCACCTTTTTATGTGTGCAGCGCAGCTGTGTAGGGGAGGGGCACACTTGTAGCTCTGACTCGGGTAGTGGTGCAAATGCAATAATATTAGGTTGGTGTAAAAGTAAATGCGGTTTCAGACCAGGAATTTTAAATCATTATAACTAGGCTCAAACACATCTTTATTAATCAAAATAGGAACCATTACAATCAACATATTTTTGCCAATGAGAAATAAGTTTGTTTATTCCTGTAGCATAACAATCCATGCTTCGAGATTCAACAAACTCTTGGAAAGCATTTCTGCCTCCTGCTGTTTTTTTTTTTTTTTTTTTTGAGACAGAGTCTTGCTCTGTTGCCCAGGCTAGAGTGAGTGCCATGGCGTCAGCCTAGCTCACAGCAACCTCAAACTCCTGGGCTCAAGCAATCCTTCTGCCTCAGCCTCCCAAGTAGCTGGGACTACAGGCATGTGCCACCATGCCCGGCTCATTTTTTTTTTCTATATATATTTTTAGTTGTCCATATAATTTCTTTCTATTTTTAGTAGAGACGGGGTCTCGCTCTTGCTCAGGCTGGTCTCGAACTCCTGACCTCCAGCGATCCACCTGCCTCGGCCTCCCAGAGTGCTAGGATTACAGGCGTGAGCCACCACGCCCGGCCTGCCTCCTGCTGTTTGTGGAGGCATTTTCCCTGCAAAAATGGGGTTGAGATGCTTGAAGAAGTGGTAGTAGTTGGTGTGAGGTCAGGTGAATATGGCGGATGAGGCCAAACTTCGTAGTATAATTCATTCAACTTTTGAAGCATTGGTTGTCTGATGTGCGTGCTGTCAGATGTTGTGATGGAGAAGAATTGGGCCCTTTTTGTTGACCAATGCCAACTGCAGGCATTGCAATTTTCAGTGCTTCTCAGATGTAATGGTTTTGCCAGGATTCAGAAAGTTGTAGTGGATGAGGCCGGCAGCAGAACACCAAATAGTGACCATGACCTTTTTTTGGTGCAAGTTTGGCTTTGGGAAGTGCTTTGGAGCTTCTTCTTGGTCCAAGCACTGAGCTGGTCATCGCTGGTTATCACATACAATCCACTTTTCATCACACATCACTATCTGATCAAGAAATGGTTTATTGTTGTTGCATACAAGAAGAGAAGATGACACTTCAAAATGATGATTTTTTTTATTTTCAATCATCTCATGAGGTACCCACTTATCAAGCTCTTTTATCTTTCCAATTTTCTTCAAATGCTGAACAACTGTAGAATGGCGGACCTTGAACTCTTTGGCAACTTTTCATGTAGTTATAAGAGGATCAGCTTCCATGATTGCTCTCAGTTGGTCATTGTCAACTTCCAATGGCTGACTACTGTGCGCCTCATCTTCAAGGCTCTCATCTCCTTTGCAAAACTTCTTGAACTACCACTGCACTGTACATTCGTTAGCAGTTCCTGGGCCAAATGCGTTGTTGATGTTGCGAGTTGTCTCTGCTGCCTTCCGACCCATTTTGAACTTGAATAAGAAAATTGCTCGAATTTGCTTTTTGTCTAACAGCATTTCCATAGTCTAAAATAAATATAAAATAAACAGTAAATTATAAGCCATTAGCAAAAGAACATAAAGCGAGAAATGTGCATTAAAATAATGTATAACATAACTACATTTATTTAAGAATGTATTCCAATATCAAATGGCAAATTTCAACAATGCTAAAACTGCACTTACTTTAGCACCAACCTAATATTCTGAAATTTAAAAAATGGAAAAGAAAAGATAGTCACAAGCCCAAACATGTGTTTGAAAGAATGTGTTTTATTTACCTTTACAATAAAGAAAAGAAGTGTCAAAGTGAAATGTTGGAGATATCAATTGCCAAACTTAGTATTTAAGGAAATCGGATATTCCATACTTAATAACTTAATACTCACATTGTAGTGAAGAAAATAAGCAACTTGCAGAAACTGTTCTCTTTTACATATATATATGCACAGAAAAAGAATAGAAGACTCTACAGAAAACAGGCAGGGGGCAGGGTGAGGGGTGAAACAGGGAGGAGTGAGGAGTATACATTGGACTTTGCCCTTACTGATAACATTTTTTTTTTTTACAGAGGCTATATGTGTGTATTTCTTCTCTAAATATAAATTAATGTTTAAAGGAATTTAATACAATAAAATAGAACAAAAATCTGCAAGATTTTTAGAGGCAGGAACTGTGTCTGTCTTGAACACCATTGCAGTATAAGCACCTAGCACCTACATACACCATATCATCAGTGTTCATTGACTGGAAGGATATGTCCCCAAAAGATTAGCAGTGTTTTATCTAACAATAGGACAACAAAAAATTGTTTTCTTCCTCTTACTTTTTGCTATTTTCTACTTTTCTACATTGTAATGATAATGATAAAAATAAAATGAAATATTCCCTTAAGAAATGTCCCCATCCTCCATTCTATCCCACCTCATCCCCTCACCCAGAACCCAGATACAAGGCCCGGACTTACCATTCCATATCAGCTGCATGTCCTCCTAGTGTATTTCTTTCATATTTATTTTTTAAACTGTGAATTCTAAACACAGGATGGATATAAAATCATTGCAGAATTTCTGGATTTGGGGGCCTCCCCTTTCTCCATATTCAGTAGTAAACAAGAAAATCTGTGAACAAGTTCAAGCAAGAAGTATAGTTAAAAGATGACTTGCAGCCTAGATAGAGTGTCTTAGTAAAAAAATCAACCCTCAGAGGGGCTGTGACTCAAAAATTATTGTCAGCATGCGACAAGTCTCTACTGAGACAAGTCTCTACTGAGACTCTGAGCATGAGCTCAGAGTCTTATTACCTGCACATCATCCTCACATATGTAATTCATGTTTATCCACTTAATTGTGAATCCTAAAGATCAGACAGATGTAAAGTCATTCCAGAAATCCGAGACCTTTGGGACACCACTTTCCCCAGGATCAGTAGGGAACAAGATAATTTGTCAATGAGTTATAACAAGGAATGCATCTAAGAAATGACTTTCAGCCTAGATAGCAGTGTCTTGGGAAAAAAAAAACCCTCAGAGTTACTGAGACTCAAAAATTGTTCACAGGCAACAAGGGGAGCATGAGCCCAGGTTGTTAACTTGAATGGGGCTCCAACATCAATAGGAAGATGGACAGAGGACACAAGGCAATTAATTAACAAAAAGGAAATATGCATTGCCAACAAACCGAAAAAAGATTTAACCTTGCTGCTGATAAATATTATCCATCAAAACAATAAGACACTATTTTTCACCTATGAAATTGGTCATGATTTAACAAATATTACCCAGGGATGGCAAATGTCTTTTTTTTTTAATTTCAGCTCATTATGGGGGTACAAAAGTTCAGGTTATATATATTGCCCATGCCCCCCCATCTCCCCGAATCTGAGCTTCAAGCGTGTCCATTCCCTAGACAGTGCACATCGCACTCATCATGTAGGTGTCTTTAGAAATAGATACTCACATACAGTACTGGTGGGAGTAGAAAATGATTCAACCTTCTTAGGGAGCAGTTTGGGGATAAGCATCAAAATCCTTAAAAGTTTGCATAGCCTTTGGGTCCAGCAATTCTGCTTGAAATTTATCTCTACAAAATAATCAACATGGCATGCAGAGATTTAACCACTGTGACCTGGCTCATAAAAACAAGAGATGACATAGTCCCTATATTCAAAGTAATGATGTGATTAAATACATTGTTTCATAAGTGCATTGATGCAATGAAATTAATATTATGTATTTATCAAAAATAATGTTGAGGAATATATAATGGTATGTATTTTTGATCCTGAAACTGAGTTTGCTGATGCTAAAGAATGACAATCAGGGAGCTGAAGGAAAGTATCTGTCAGCTGCCCCCTCTGCCACTGAGCCCACTGTTGTGTCCCCAGGTTGAACATTGAGACCTAGATTCCTCAGAAACTCTCACTTAGCAGGTTTCATCCAGTATCTGAAGGTCGTCACTGGGGGTGGTGTGCTGGAAGGCGTGGGTGAGGGATGACCAGTCAGTGACCTTGGCCCACGGTCAGGGCCCCTCCACAGGCCTATGGGTGGAGAAAAGGGAATCCCTCAAACCCCACTCCTATGGCTGTCCAGGCCAGGGGCTGAGTGGAAGTCCCTGCAGCACAAAGAGAGGGTGAGAGTGCTCAGAGTCAGCCAGAGGAGGATGCCAGCGAGGTGGCTGTAGAGTGTACAGCCACGGCCAGGCTCATGAACAGAGAGCCGGAGGGAAAGGGCTCTGCTCTGGCACAAAGGGGCATGAATCCAGCCTGGGGTTGGCAGGACAGAGACAACCAGTGTACCTTGACCACCTCTGTATTGTCCTGAAATGTGTAATAGGAGTGGGATCAAAAATTTATAGACTTCTTTTTTTTTTTTTTTTTTTTGAGACAGAGTCTCACTCTGTTGCCCAGGCTAGAGTGAGTGCCGTGGCGTCAGCCTAGCTCACAGCAACCTCAAACTCCTGAGCTCAAGCGATCCTCCTGTCTCAGCCTCCCGAGTAGCTGGGACTACAGGCATGCACCACCATGCCCGGCTAATTTTTTCTATATATATTTTTAGCTGTCCATATAATTTCTTTCTATTTTTAGTAGAGGTGGGGGGTCTCGCTCTTGCTCAGGCTGGTCTCGAACTCCTGAGCTCAAACGATCCGCCCACCTCGGCCTCCCAGAGTGCTAGGATTACAGGCGTGAGCCACCGCGCCTGGCCTAGACTTCTTTTTTCATGGTGGCTCCCAGCTTATATTCAATGACCTGTCCCAGCACGGGGCCCAGGGTAAAGGTGGCTGCGATCCTCACTGGCTCCCTCTCCTGTCAGGAAGCGCAAAGTGCAGATGATGAGGCAGTGGTTTCCCTGGCCCTGCCTGGGCCGGCTTCCTTCCATCCACATCACGATTTACATGTCCAGAGTGCACTGACTGCACTTGCTTAGTAGTGTAAAGACAGTATAGTTTGTGTCCCTGAGTAATTCCGTTTGGACCCCTAGAGCTAAGAAGTCAGTTTATGAAGGCACAGTGCCAGGGAAACCAACATCATAACTTTAATTCTACCACAGACCATATCTGCAGCTCACATCTTTCTTCCCTTCTAAGCATTTTAGCTCAAGCATTCCAAATTTTGTAAAATGCATATTTTTATCCTAGTTATGCTGTGAATAAAACCATTTAAGTCTATATTTGCTTGTGTGAATTAATAATGACCACAAACATCTAAGCTTTATACACTTTGGGGAGTATATTATATATTGATTGAACACGCATTTCCAGAGCACCTATCATGAGCTAGGCACAGTGCCAAATGATACAGACATGGTAAGGCAAGACAGATAGTTCCTGAAAACAGAGGTAGAGTGTTTAACAAGTTTGCTGTACATATTATAACATGGTGGCTAAACAGAGAGATGATTCCTTATTAGTACTTTAATAACAAAACAAAGAGAAAAATATCATACGCTCAGTGGCTCAAAATGTGTAATTGAGCATTGCTGCAGTCATTCCATCCCTAGGAGAAAAAATAGAGATATACTTTTATAATTCATAGTAGATCTGAAATATTAGATGGAGTTCCTCCAATTCCCTCCAGAGGACTAGAGTATCCCCGAAAGAAGATGAACAGCAGACAGAATTGTAACTAAAGTAGAAATTATAGCCCAGAGTGTGGGCAAGAAAATACTACTGCAGGAGGTGGCGGAGTTTCTGGGAGTGCTCTAAGTGTAAGGGTTGTGAATATAGGGAGTGGGAGATAATTTGGGCAATCAACAGGTGGTGGTTTCGGGGCTGTAGTTCAGTCATCTGGTTCAATTTCTCCCTCCACCCCACCCTCCTGTTATCCCCCTTATCAATTACCAAGCAGCAGGGGTATGGAACATCCCAGCAGAGCAGGGAGTGTGGTGTCCAGACCAAAGAGAGTGGATGGTTCCCTGAGTGTCTGATACCACCCAGGAAGAGCAGACCCCTAGAGTCAAAAGACTGGCTATTGGCACATCCAACTGTCCACTTATCCCTGGATGTTTCTCCACGATTACTGAAACCAGTTTGCAGTAATAGGCATTTCTTTCACAGATGGACCACCGAGAATCTCTAGTACAAAAATGCCAGAAATCACTACCAAGGATCAGCAAACACTGAGGAAAACCAACACTACAAAAGAAAGGAACCACATTCAAGAAATAAATTACCTAGCATCCAAGAACACAAGTTAATAATACAATCTGAGCAAAACTGTAGAGAAGGTAAAACAGAATCCCAAAAAGGGTTTTATAAAAAGATATAGAGTTCATTTTTTAAGGTGTTTAGGCATTCAAACTTTGAAATTTTAAATAAACCAATACAGGCAAGAGTAAAGCAGTATCCCCAAAGAGTAATGGAATAGCTATTGAAATATTACACCATTGACTGGAAGAGAAAAATACAGAGCACCTGTTTAAAAAAAAGTTAAATAAAAACTCAATAGGTGAATTGAATAGCAGTATAAAACCACAGCTAAAGCATGAATTTTTAGATCAGCCAAGGAATTCTTCCAAAGTCAACAAAGAGATGGAAAATATGAAAGAAAAATTAAGAAACATGGAGAATAAATCTAAAGAAATTCCAAAGAATAGAACTGAAGAGAAAAGAGAACATACTAAAAAATAAAAAAAATTACAGATGATAAAACTAGAGAGGTTTGCCTCAGTGCATTGCCTCAGGTTATATGATTAGGCGAATAGTAAAGCAGCACTTAGCACCCAGATATTAGGACCCCTGAATAGGTGCTATTTCCATTTTGCCAGGCTGCCATTGTGCAGATGGTGAATGCTTAATATTTTCTCTTTAGACTACAACTCCTGACGGTATCTATGCTGAATTTTAAAAGTAACTGAAAGATGGCTGAGTCAGACATTGACCTAGCCATTCAGGAGTTTGCAGGGTCATAGAGGAGATGAGACCTATACCTAAATAATTCCATTCCAAGGTTCACAAGTTGAAAAAGTTACAAAGGCCTCAACAGGAGTACTCTCAGCATGTGTCTCAGAGACATCAAGTTCCCTCCAGCTCTATGACAGCATGTTTTGTAAGGAGGACAAGCTATGGGTGGGGTTGATATTATTCTATGAGTCCAAATGTCCAAGTCTCAGATTTCTCTCTCCACAAGGACCCTAGCTTTCTAAGGTCCCTGTATTATTTGGGAGGAGGGTAGAGCCATCGATTCTCTCTCCTTCTTCACTTCACGACTGGAGTCTAGAGGAAAAGATCCTTGGAGTGACCACCAACTTTATATCAGTGTGTTAGCTTTCGATTGTCCCAGTGGCTCTTCCAGGGAATTTCTGGGGAGAGAGTAAGTGTGTGCTGTGTCTGGATGTGGTAGAGAATGCACCTTGGGACGTGTCCTGTGCACTGCTCCACGTGGCTGTCTCCTTCTGTCTGTCCCTCTATTATCTCAGCCTTGGGCCACAGGCCCTTTGCCTAGCCCAATGCCCTTATTTAAGCCCCAGAGTTCATCGCCAGCCTCATCCCATATTGTTCCCAATGGGTGGGTCCTAGGGACTTAGGCACATACCCTATTGATGAGGGAATGCAGATGCAGGCAGATGCTGCAGAAGATCCCCTTGATGCTCTCTCCCTGCCTGTGGTCGATGATATTCCACAGACTCTTCGCTGCCTGCACTGTCACTCATACCTCAGTATTCAGGAAGCCACGCAAGGACAGAACCAGGCCCTTAAGAGCCTCTGACTACTTAGGAGAAGGCAGGGATCACTCGCCACCCTGGGGATCATGCAGAACTCTGGGGACAGGATTTTGAGCACATAGATGGTACCTAAGAGAAACAGATGTGAGAAACCTAGGACCTGGACATACCAGGGAAATGAAGGCTCAGGGGATTCAGGCAGCCTGAGGACATATCTGTGTAGGCCTACACACTGGATATCATGCTGCCCTAAGATGAGGGGTTGGAGATGTACTAAAATTGGGCCAACTGAGGTACCCAAGGGAGAAAAACTTAAAACCTTAACAAATTTAAAAGAATTAAAATTATACAAAGTATGTTTTCTGATCATAATAAAATGGGACTGGAAACCAATAACCAAAAAATAACAGAAAATTCTCTAAACATTTGGAAATGAAACAATGAAGCCTTGAGGGAATTTATAAAATGATTTTCACTGAATGAAAATGAAAATACAACATATCAAAATGTAAGTGATGCAGCTAAATTGTTCTTAGAGGGAAATTTATAGCATACCATGTCAAAAGGGTTGGATTTCTAGAGGCAGAGATCATTGGGAGCATCTAGGAAGCTGTCTATGAGAGTTTTTGGCCCCAAATAATTTATGTCTCTCCCACATGCAAAATTAACACCCACCCCCAAAATTTCAGGCCATTACACCATCAGCTCAAAGTCCAGAAGTTTGTCAGGTCCACGTTGGGTGAGTCTCATCAGGTGAAGTTCCTTAAATTTAGCTTTTTGTGTAAAATTTTTCTCCATCTGGAAGTCTGTGAAACTAATAATGCCAGAGATTTTCTTTCCGTATACACTCAACATCAAGAAGAACAAACTCAATAGGCATTCTTGTTAAAAAGGGGGAGGAGGAAGAGAAGTATGACATAGTCACTGATACATAGTAATTCTAAAAACCAGCATAGAAAATGATGGGACTTCCTTGGTTAGCACTTAGTCTTACTTCGGCTACAAAATGACTCTTTATAATTCTTAAATCCACCCTATAGGTTCTTGGTTCTGCCCTATGAATCACCCTTTCTAAGGTAGCACTTAATTGTGCTTTTGTAGTTTTCTTAGTGTGCTTCTGTTTGCAAAAGTTAGGGGACCAAAACTATGTATGTATTTATGTAGGCAGGCGTGAATGCCAGTATGTATGTATTTATTTTACTGTCCCTGTCCCGTTCAGTCTAAGCTGGCCTTGTTTCTACTGACGTAATCATCTTAAAAATGTTTCAGGATCTACTATGAGTATTTTGGGGGCTCATTCCATTCAGAAAAACCACACACATAAGTCTTTTTGAGCTTTTCTACATAGAACTTCTGCTGAGATCCCTGAGGTACAATGCCCTAAAGCTTCCTAGAAGCTGTATCATTTCACTAAGACAATCTGTAAAGTACACCCTTTATACATTCTTTGTCTGATTAAATTGAGGCACCATCTTTGCTCTTAACAAGAAATTTTGCAGTCACACTCAAACCTTCCTTTTTGACCATTATTTTTCAAAAGTACTCTGGATTTGACCTTTGCTCAGAATCTATTTCTTAATTTTAGAATTTTTTGACATTTGAGGAGTCTAGAAATCTCAAAACCAGAAGGCCTGGCCCCTTTTTTGTTGAAAAGTCTTTCCATTAGTTTATGTGTGTTCTATAGCATTGTAATACAATTAATAGGGAGATATCAGATAGGATCTTCCACATTCTGACTGGAAATAGCTTTAGATACTTCTTCCAATTCATTAAGTACATTTTCTACCTTCCAGAAAACTATAGACAATAGTGTTGCTGAACATCATGGAACTAAATAGAAATAATTTTACCTTCTCTAGTTTCCAATAGCATGTTTGCACTTTCCCGTACTGCATTTTCCCTTACTGGAAGGCTTTAGTCTTCCCAGTCCTAGATTTTATCCACTGCCAATTTTAAAATACTCTAAAGTTTAGTATTTTTTTTTCTTTATGACAGTACCTCCCTTCTCAGTACCAAAATATGTGTTAGTTATTCACTGCTGTGCAACCCATCACTCCAATACTTAGCAGCTTAAAAGAATAAATGGGCACTATCTCACACAGTTTCTGAGCATTAGGAATTCCTCAAAAGTGTAGCAGGATGGCCCTGGCTCAGGGCTCTCATGAGGATGCTTTCAGGGTGTCGGCTGGGGCTGTCATCATCTGAAGACTTGACTAGGCCTGCAAAGGAGGCTCCTTACATGGCTGTGGGAATTAGACCTCAGTTCCTTGCTGGCTGTCTCTAAGAGGCTTCAGTTCCTTGCCACGTGGTCCTTTTAACAGGGCTGATCATGATATGGTAGCTGGTTTACCCCAGATCAAGTGACATGGGAGAGAGAAAAGAGGAAGAATCCATGTTTATGACCTAGCTCAGAAGTCACATATTTCCACTCTATTCCATTGGTCACACAGATCAACCCTGATACAAAGTGGAAAGAAACTACATAAAGGCATGTATCCCAGAGGTTACAATCATTAGTGGACATTTTCCACTTGGCTATAATTTAATTTGTAGATTTTCACCTTTTAAAATAAGCACACGCTGTTAATTTAAGACTTATCTGTATAGTGTCATCTTACACACTTGAACGGGAGTTGGCAAACTATGGCCTGTGGACCAAATCTGTCTCACCATATGTTTTGTAAATAAAATTCTTTCGTAACACAGGTAAACGAGTCATTTGGGTATTATTCATGTCTTTTAGCACTACAATAACAAAGGTGAGTATTTTCAACAGTGATAGTTCCAAAAAGTTGAAAATATATACTATCTAGTTCTCCATAGAAAGTTTTTCAAACACTGAACCAGGATATAAAGAGAAAAGTCTCAGAAGTTCCAAAATTATGGAATAAAAAAAGAGATTAAGTATTCCAGACTTGCACGTGCAGACAGCTGAAAGGGATCCTAAGGCTGCAGCAAGCACACGCATGCAAGGCTCTCAGTAAGGGCAAAGACTATGATCCTGCATGAAAAAGAGAATTCAGATAAGCAGCAGGGGACCAAGTTCAGGAACAAGCTCCTCATGTTGTTCCTATTTGCACAAAGTCATGTTTCATCGCTGGATAAATCTGCTGATGTTTGTGTAATAAAACTTGCTTTCAGGAGAGCTGAGGCTGAAGTTTCCTACAGAGTCTTTTATGCCCACTTGGTGACAGCAGAGACAAGATATCTAATTGATTATCATAGAGGCAAACCATCAATAAACAAATTGGGTCTAGATTCTACTTGGGTTTTTTGAACTTTAAGCAACTCACCATAAATCATTAATTAGCTAGTCAGTCAGCCCACTGTTCATATCATGGCCAAGCACCAAAAACAGACTCTTAGGCATCTCCTGAAATCAGCAAAGAGCTGTCCCAGTCCAGTTATGAAATAATTATCTCTCTTATGTATACTATGTTAGCTTGTACATGTCCATAATGGAGGAACTGAGAATTAATATATTGGGAAAAATAGAAAATGATTATTTGCCCTGGCATATGTGAATTAACTTCTCAATTAACTTAGGAATCAAAAGAGAATGTTTAAACTATGTAAATTATGAAGTAGCAGTTGTGACATATTTCTAGGGGTGTGTTGGTGTGGTAGGCAGAACCCTAAGTGGCTTCCAAAATTCCCATGCCCGGTGTACACCTCTACAATCCCCTCCTTTTGAGTTTGAATAGGATTTGTGAATAAGATAGAATGTTACTCTGTGTTTAGATTACACTAAAGGACACAGGTGAGGCCATTTTTCAGATGCTATTAAGGTTCCTAATCCTTCACTTAATGAACAGACAGATTTGTCCCTCAGGGGTGGGCCTGTGCTAATGAACTGAACACTTTGAAAGAGACTGAAGGTCAGAGAGAGGAGAAGACAGAGATGTTCTTTTCCTGGCCTTGAAGAAGCAAGCAGCCATGGTGTGACTGCCTAAGCACAGGGGCAACCTCTGGGAGCTGAGGGTCTCAGTTCTATACCACCAGAAACTACATTCTGTCAACAACCTGAATGAGCCTGGAAGAGGACTCCGAGTGCCAAGTGGGAATGCAGCCTGGCCAAGCCCTGATTCCAGCCTTGTGAGACCCTGCACAAGGAAACCAACCTGAGCTATGACAGATTCCTGAACCACTGAAACTGTGATATAATAAGCATGTTGTTTTAAGTCTGTAATTTTATGGTAACTTGTTATGTAACAGTACATAGCAATTCTTGGCAATACTATTTTGCTATTGTGTGGGTGGTTTGCATATTTACTTACCCTTTCCTGTTCTATATGCAACATATATGGTGTCACTCAAGTAGATATTTCCATAAGCCTTAGCCCGTTTCATAGCAAAAAAAAAAAGAAAAACAGAGAGCAAAAGAACATAATGTGTCTCTCTCCAGAGAATATATCAGAAATCTTATATCAGAGGGGATAAAAAGAGATTGGGTACAAACTCTTATATATGAAAGAAGTCTTTCCCATCCCAAAGACTACAAAGATATTTTCAGGATGAAGAACAGCAGAATGTAGGTAAGAGTGGGAGGAAGAGTAGTAAAAATGAAACAGGTCAGATGGGCCTGGACTGAGTGTGACTCATGTGATAGCACCATGCTGTGAGAAAGACACACCCTTGGGTGACCAGTATCCTACATTCAAGCTGAAATCTTCTGCAAAATGCCCTGAAATCATGTGGGAACTGGAAAATGGCATCTGGGCTATAATTGGGAGGAAACAGGAATTTTCTTATCCCAAGGGAAAATATTGGCCTAAATTTCTCTCTGACATTAGACATCATCCATCATACCTCATATCATCTGGTTTCTCACTACTCTTGAAACTGTAATCAATGTTCATGAGTTCTCTGGCAAAAAAAAGAAGATTGGGCTCTGGACAGTTGATGGCATAATGATGTGAAAAATAACAACAAGCACCTATATTTGGGTGTAGTTAAATGAAAACAGTGGAGATTCATCCTGGACAAATGTGTTGAAAATTGAGCACCTTGTGTTCATTACAGACAAAACCACTCTAAGTGTCAAAACCTTAGGGGCACAGAATAGGGTGATGAGATAGTTGGTACCAAAAAGTATTGATTTTCAATACAAGTTTATTGATTATATTTAAATTTTAATGGAAAATGTATTATTTTGTAATCACATGGACAACAAAACCAAAATATTTCAAATCTCCAGAATGTGTAATGCATTCAAGTTAAACATTTGAATGTTATTATATTCTATCCTGTATATTTAATTATATAGCTTAAGTGCATTTTTCCTCAGTCAGTCCTAATGCAAGAATGTGCAGAGTCCAGTTCATAGTACTATTTACATCTTGTGAAATAAAATCTAGGAGGTCCTTTCCTCTTCTGGGTCTTTGTATAGTAAAAACAACTTTGTTCTTCATTATTATCATTTAATTGAAATATAAAACTATAAAGCAAGTAGAGATGTAATATAAATTTCTTAGGATTTATATATGTGAGAGTTATAAAATGGAGTTTGTTTTTGATAGCGGTGACATCAGGAAAATCCCATCCAAATCACAGCATTGGAACTCATTGTTGTCACTACCCCTTCTTTGACATGTTCAGAAACCCCTTAGTAAAATGGAGTGCCCCTCCCCTCCAAAGAGGGAATTTTTCCATATTAGACACATAACTTTTAAAAAAGGGAATAAGATCATCATTGCACATGTAAGTGACTCCTTCACTGAAGCGTAAGCACACAAGTGTGTTCTCTGAAGCAGGTGGCAAATGTGAGAAAATTGTCATACGGCACTTTCAGCTCTAAATTAAAACATATAGATACACAGATATCAATAAAGAACATTAACATTATTCTTACTTCCAGAAAAGTGAGGTGAGATGGCAATTTCCCAATTTAGTGTGCCACACAAAGGACTGAAGTGATGCTGATATGCATTATTTAGTGTGAATTAAATTTTATTTAAATTTCTGCCAAGAGAATTTATACGAATGTAAGTAAAACCACACAAATGTGCACTAAAACTACATAGAATATTATATAAGCCAGATGAATTAAATCAAATTACTCATAAAATCTTTATCCTGACACTTTATAATTTCAGGTGTAAGTATACAAATTTCATCAATTTGAAAACACATGGCTTCAAATATATATATGATAAGACAGTCTGAAACATTTTACAGAGCTAAGAAATAGATAATTATTAATAGTAATAACATAAGAGATAAAAGTACCATTCTTAGTAATCCTGGATCCTTAGTCCCCACCCCTGTGTCCCAAGAAACACTTAAATCATTTTAATAAGCTCTTCTTACAGATATAACGATTTTTCGTTTCACAGGATTCATCCAAAGTATCGCTCACTGGACTATATAATATGCAGCTTTTTGAATGTGGAGTTTTAGGCAATGTAAATCTGTAATGCAGAAGAAAATGTTAACATATAAGAAAAGTAAGTGAGAATGTTCAGGGATGATTTTTTTTATTAAACTATAGAATTTTAAAAGCATTTAAGTCAGATATTAACATGTTAAAGAATTATTGTTTTCTTTCAATAACCACAGTTCTCATGATTCTACAGTACAATACTACAAAACACTCAGTTATTCCCTTACTAATCAGTAGCACTGAGGCCAGGGAGTTTTTAGTTTGTGCTGTTGTCAGAAACAGATGTGACGTATGAAATGATTTACTTCTGTTTTGTTTAAGATGTATCGGCTGATCTAGTCTGGGGAAACAAACCAGAACATAAAGTTTGACATTGTGTGATGCTGCAAATCCCACATTTATGAATGAAAATGAGATTCAAAGTTTACAAATATATAGAAAATAAGCCCAGAATATTTAAAAAAATAAGAGGACTCTGAGAATATTGGGCTCCACTAGAATAAAGAAAATAATGAATATACAGTTTTCTCTGGCTGCCCCTGTGTATGTGAGCATCTATCTGTATGGGCACATATATCTCCAAGTACGGTACTAGGGCAAAATACAGCATATGGGAAAAGTTCTTTTATGATCAGAAGCTCACCAACTTTCATGTCACTTGAGCATAAACTTGGATATTCTGAGTGGAGTCAAAGTTACTCATCCCACTTTCTCTTTTTTCTCTATTATAATTCCCTAGGCAGGTATTTTAGCTTCATGCTCCAGGATACTACTGTCCCTAGTCATATCTGAGGATAAATTCACAAACAGCAAAAAAGGTCCCTAGAAACTTACAGATTCCGGGAAAGAGCAGAGCCGTCCTCCCACAGCCAGTGCCTACGTTCTTCATTGTAAGAGAGTCCAGTCCAGTAAAAGTATTGACTGGAGTGCATAAAAGCCTGCTTGGAGTCAAAGACAAACATAGTGACCTGATTTTAATCTATTCTAGGTATAGCATACTTTTGACAACATCAGTGTTCAGAATAAGATTCAGCCTACCCATCACACAAACAATTTACATACAAACTAATTTAGTAGGTGTAGTCACATGCCTCAAAGTTCTCATTGATCAGGCCCACTCATTTATGGAGAAAAAATGCCACAAAATCTCACTTCTTGAAGGAATGAGAAACTTCATAAAGGGAGATAGTTTTCATGGTACATTTCCTTCACAGGGGGTCAACCATCAAAGGTGATCCCAAATTAACAGTATTTTGAAGGATAAATCAGTGTGAACACGTCACTGATAAACTACATAATCAGACATCAAGCTAACTAATTGGTTTATCTTCCTTTTCAAAAAACAAAATATCCAAAACTATATCAGAATTTTCCCTACTCAATTCAACCTACTCAACCTAGACTCAGCACAGATGCTGCATGTAGCTGGAGAAATTTTTCACTTTTTCTTAATAATTGGGTAATTTTTATGACTATACTATCCATACTGGTGTCATATTATATCCCAGAAAGATGATAAAACCTATATGGTTACAAAAAAATTATAAATTCCATTAAAATAACTAAAACTTACAAAGTCCAAACTAATAACCTATTATTTCTTCTTTGAATTCTCCCTGAAAAGATTTTTGTCCTTTATCTGGCACCCATCTTAATCTTTATCCCTATGATATAAATCTTTGAGGAATTTTATATAGGTTTCACAATGACAGTTTCAAGGTACATGGAATTAATAGGTCATTAGTTCAAAAATAACTCCATTTACTATCTGATTAAAGACTTGAATCAAAGTGTTTAGCTTACTTATTTTTCTAAATCAAACAAAATGTAGGAAGCCACAATTAAGTACATGCCAGTTCATCTCTGTTTTGCAGCTGAAGCAAACTGGAATTCTGAGAGACACAGAAATTCCTACTTTCTTCCCAAGTTTTCAGTTCACTAGAAATGAAGTAGCAGTTGCATCGGTACCCAACCCACTTCTCTGGGCAAGAACAGCAGTCAGAGCCTAAAAGAAAAAATAAAACATCATAAACGGCATTGTAGATTTAAAATTTTTGCAATGCAATGTAATTATTCAAAAATAATTTACTATTTATTCATTTTTTTCTACAAATATTCTTTGAGAATCTACTACATCTACCACAGTTCAGGGGCTATTAACATGGACATATTATATATGACACTGTTGCCTCATGGAGATTATATTCCAGGGATAGATTTAGAATTATATAATTTCCAATAATTTATTAACTATATGTCATGACAACTTAGGTGAGTTTACAAAAGAAATTCAGTATGTTAATATAGCACATAGTAGCGTGTGGGGTGGGGGGCAGTTAGAAGAACTTTTTTGAAGCCATGACCCGAAGCTGAGCACTGTGGTGCAAACAGGAGTTAACCAGATGAGAGATCTAAAGGAGGAAAATATTTAGCATATTTCCTGAGTCAGAGAAGAATATGGCACTTTGGGAGAATTCTGACATAGGTTTGGATATTTTATTTTTCAAAAAGGAAGATAAACCAGTTAATTGGCTTGAGGTCTGATTATACAGTTTATCAGTGAATGTCTGCAACACTACTTACACACAATAATTATAGTCATGACACATGGTAGATATTCAAATCTTTCCCATATAAATGGTAGTGAAGACGTTGAGATAAGATAAAAATATAAATTAAGTACTACTCTGTGTTCACAGAAGATGATGAGAAAACATCATTTGGGAAAAAATACACTTAAAAAAATGGACTTTGAGCTTCATTCACTGGTTAAGTAAGGTTTAGAATTCCAGAAGAAAAGGTTAAGAGATATGAAACTATAGCTTATACACAAACACAGTTAATTAGGATTAGCTGTAATATTTACTGTAGACGATTTTTTGTTTGTTACTTAATTGTGAGCACTCATACAGGAAAGGTCTGCCAATTCAGGCTACTATTTTCCTTATTAGTTAATACATAAATGATGTACATTCAATTTAATCATTCCTACATAAGAGAACAATAAAATGACACTATCCTACAATTAGTAGGCAAATTGCATTACCAAGTATAATAATTATTTTATCTTGTGCCTGTACATAAAAAACAAGAAACTGTCTAACCTACCTTCCTGGAGCTCTGTGTTGAGTCCTGGAGCGGATGTTGGTTTAATATCTGTTTTACTATGTGCTATAAGAAATGATTACAAATTTGCTTAATAAGGTATACGTTTATGAAATAATAAGATATTACACATTAGTAAAATGAAACTTTTATTGTTAAATTATTTCCTTAAGGTTTTGACTTTTGTGTAGACTTATCTAAAAAACTTACAAGTGTTGAACAAAATGCCCAAAGTAACCGTCAACAAAAGGCATATGACTCCTAAGGTCCCAGAAATCAACCTCCACCGAATGGTCTGAGACACTGTAGAGAAAGATAAATGGAATAATGACTTAACGAACAAATGCAGGAGCTGAAGTTCTTAAAAACAGAAATCAGTGATGTAGGATCCAAAACGTTCTTTCATTTGATAACACAGTCATCTTGTCAATTAAACACTGAAAATGAAGACATTCAAGACTTCACCCAATATCAACATTTTTAGGTAGAGTACCTTGTTCTTTACTGTACTTATCTATACATACATTTTTTTCTCTGCCAGCTCGGTCCCAATGAAGTACATTTGCCATCTATTTTTAGATTTTGTGAGAAGTGTAAAGATCTGGACTAAGAAGACACAGGCACCAATTTGTGTTCCATGGCCTTATATAACAGATATTTACTTGTATTCTCTCAAAAAATCATAAGATGGACAGTATGATTCCCATTAGGTAGATGAGAAAACATAGGGTCCAATAATAATGTCATTTTCTCAAGGTATCAAAGCTAGTAAGTATCTAAGCCAGAAATCAAATGAAAGTTGACCTAGGCCCAGACTCTTTCATTTCACATATTCTATCATTGTCACAATAATATTACCTAGGAGTGTGCCCTCTCCTAATCTCACACAGGCTCTGCTCTGATAAATGTCTAGCTCTCATAGGTTTGTTGAGGTATTACAGGGAAGAGAAGTCATAGGAACATTCTGGACTTGGTGTGATGACTGGTTCTACCAACAAAATATGGGTAGTTTCTTGGGGACCTGGATTCATTTCACAGTACATTGAATTATGATACATAAATAATCTTTTTTTCCCAAGAACATTAAATTTACTCATACTCAAAATTACTTGCTTAAAGGATTTTCCTCTGAAACATTTTAATCTTAGGAGATTCTACATTGAAGTGATGCTGCTGTTAACAATAGTACAATGTGTCAAACTGTTAATCTGTATAATTTTTGGAAGTCATAGCATGAAGAATAAATTTTAAAAAACTTTTAAGCATTGTGTCATTAATATTTGGTATTCTCTATTCCTATGCTAGTATCATGATGGTTACAATTTAACCAGATAAATTTGATCTCGTTCAAAATTTAGAGGTATTCCTGTCAGGAACCACTTTTTAAACCTGTTGTAAAAGTTTCACAAAATCATATCTAAGTGACGGAATCAAGAATCAAGAAAATAAAATGAATGTGCAAAGTGCTGATCCATGAAAAGCCTAAACATATCCACCATTAACCATGTGCTTTTCTCTTAAAGCACCGCCCCAAAATTAGCCAATCCACCAAATATCTTTTCTGGTTACTTTTTATTTTTTTATTGTGTAACTGGCATCACACATACCTGCCATGAGAACTGATGTTCCAAGGTCAACAGCTCAACGCAGAGAAGACACGGTGCGCTTGTTCAGGAAGAACGGTGGTGGGTCATTGGAGCTCAGCTGGATGTGAAGGAATCCTAATGCTGACTATGAAGAAATTTAACGTAAAAAGAGAAAAAAATTGTACATTAAATGATGCTCTTGCATCATCTACTGTTGAGACATGTTTGAATGGCATGAAGCAGTAAAGCAATAAAATCACAAGCTTCTGAAGTGTTCCAGGAAGGACAATACAGGAAATCCGCACTGTACTTTTGCAATGCTAACACTTTGACCATCACTAAAAAAGATGAGGGGGAGTTTTTTAGTTGTTGTTGTTTTTTTACGTTCGAACATCAAAGTCATGTTAAAATGTTACTTGGAAAATGGGGGGGATGGGCAAACCAAAGGTAAATTTTGCTTAGTATAATAAAATTCTATGCAGAATTTTCCTCTTTAAATAATAACAACCAATAATTATCTACCTGCATTGAACACAGTTTAAAGCATTTGGCATATGTTAGCTCATTTATTTTTTAAAAATGAGTTCAAAATGAAAATACATAAATATCTTCATTTTACCAATGAGAAAACTGAGGCACATAGAACTAAGTAACTTGCCCAAAGTCACTAAGTCTGTATCCCCATACCTCACTATGTGTTTGTCATCCCTGCTGCACTAACCTAGCCATGGAGGGAAAAGTTTCAAAGGGCAGAATGGAGAGGCTTCCCACTACTGTTCTATGTACACTCACACACACACACACACACACACGCGCGCACACACACACTTATGCCAAAAACTGCCCTAGGTTTAGGCCAACACTTCAGTGACTCATTCACATTAACTTTAGAAGTTTCCTTTAAAACCTGACTGCCCATTCCATTTTAAGTCCTTTGATCATGACTTCAGTTATTCTAGACTCATTTTTCCTAATATGTTAAATATTGTAACTGGTTAGTGTGCTATGTCTTTCAGATAATACAGTGACACTTTAATATACACTGTTTTTTTCTAAGGTTTTTAGAAAAGTAACCTTATTAGGGGTAATTTCAGGAACAGATTGACATAGTAAGAGTCTTAAGAGGAGAGACCTTGATCTATGATTTAGTATTTGGAAATGCAATCTACCATTCATCCCTATATAAAAGCTGACTCCTGCATAAGTTTTTTCCATTTTATAGTGTATATATTTAAGAATTATGCCATTAGTATAGATACTGGTAATAAAATATGGGTTTTTAATCAGCAGCAGAAAAAGAGAAAATAAAAAACAAAAACAAAGAACAAGGACTACTTTGATTTTTCAGTTTCCATGAAGTCAGAAGTTTTCCATCTTTTTAAGGCTTTGTGTGCATACAGCCACTTTCAGTGAATCACCAAAGTTGTTGAAATATAAATCCTTATTGGAGAATGTAAACATGAAAACTACTTATTCCAGATTTTATACAAATCTTACTTGAGAGAAATGATTTATAAATGATCCTTTGCTTACTTGAAGTCTATTCTTTTTCACTTTTTGTGTTAGAAAAAGCTGAACTACCAGAAAACTATCTGATTTTGCTTCCTTGTAGCCAATGTAAAATCTCCTCAACTCAGTAGGGGTTCAGGATTTTGTTGTTAACTTTGTTTTGAGATAATATGAATTTGTGACAGAATACCCAGTAGGGATTATTGCTATACTTCCAACATAACAGGGCCACCATTATTTGGACATTATTCTCAGTTTTCAGAACCATGTTTGGTGAGAGTACATCAATCATTGTCCTGTTTTAAAATCTGAGTTCACTGACTTTGAAATAAAAATCTAGCAAAGACAGGTTTAATACAAGAACTCCAGACTCAAGTCAACAATAAAATAACTAGCCAGGCATGTTGGCTCATGCCTGTGATCCTAATACTTTGAATGCTCTGAGAAGTCAAGGTGGGAGGATTGCTTGAGGTCAGGAGTTAGACAGTAGCCTGGGCAAGAGTGAGACCCCATCTCTACCAAAAAATAAAAAAAAAATTAGCAGAGTGTGGTGGCACGCACCTATAGTACCAGCTATTCAAGAGGATGAGGTGGGAGGATCACTTGAGTCCAGGAGTTTGAGGTTGCAGTGAGCTATGATGCCACTGCATCCTAGTAGAGGCAACAGATGGAAACTGTCTCAAAAAAAAAAAAAAAAAGTTGAACACACACACAAATGTGTGTGTGTGTAGGAGTGTGTGTGTATGTGTGTGTGTGTGTAAACCCTCCCTTTACTCTTTCTGAACTGCCAACCCTGGTTACTCCTTTGATTCCATTTGTACATAGGTAGCTGAATGGGTTTCACACACGGTATCCCTCCCACTCATCTCTACTTGCAGTCAAGGGCAGCATTGCCCTGCCCATGTCCTTGGCATATTTGGTGAGCTCTGGCCAACTAGTGCCTGCATCCCTATGAGATTTTTTTTTTTTTCTCTTATGACTGCTGACAGCCTTGCTTCTATCTTATATGGCCATCCAGAACTGCTGAATAATGATCACCAGGATGGGCCTCAAACAACAAATCTCAGGATATAGCATTGGTATAGTCCAGCACTTTTGAACTCAAGGTGAGGCAATTGTGAACATTGTGTTTTGTCCCAGTTCCCAGAATCACTTAATGGTGTTAAGCTCTAATCGCCTCTTCTAGTAGCTAAATTAAGAAAACAACCTCTATTGCATACCTCTTTTCCTTTCCCATATTAACACTCCCTTTCCTGCATTTATTCAGTGCACATCCCAAATAAACTTGGCATTCAAAACCTTCTTCAGTATCCACTTCAGAGAGAAACCAGGTTGAAACTCCACTGAAATGTCCACCTTCACTTACGTAAATTTGTTTTTGAAAAGTTAGGTTTTCTTCCAAAAGGACATCTCACTTTGCATGTCCTCCCCTCCCCTGGTGTCCACGCAGACAATTACCACCTTCCTCCCCTGGAATTTACTTGTGCCCTTGTTCCAAGCAAGTGATGACTTCAATAACTAAAATAACTTTAAACTTGAGCAAAGAGCTGGGAAAAGAAACTCATAACTTAAGATCTGAACAGGGCCGGGCGTGGTGGCTCACGCCTGTAATCCTAGCTCTCTGGGAGGCCGAGGTGGGCGGATCGTTTGAGCTCAGGAGTTCGAGACCAGCCTGAGCAAGAGCGAGACCCCATCTCTACTAAAAATAGAAAGAAATTATATGGACAGCTAAAAATATATATAGAAAAAATTAGCCGGGCATGGTGGTGCATGCCTGTAGTCCCAGCTACTCGGGAGGCTGAGACAGGAGGATCGCTTGAGCCCAGGAGTTTGAGGTTGCTGTGAGCTAGGCTGACGCCACGGCACTCACTCTAGCCTGGGCAACAGAGTGAGACTCTGTCTCAAAAAAAAAAAAAAAAAAAAAAAAAGATCTGAACAGTGAAGTCTTTTACTTACGTAGAAATTTAAAATTAAACTGTTGCAGAACATAGTAGCAATTGTTAATCATAGGCCATAGAGGCTTTCTTTTTTAAAAAGTTGGGTTTGCTGTTTGTTTCGTTGGTGTTTTTTTTTGTTTTGTTTTGTTTGTTTGTTTATTTATTCTGTAAGAAATTGTGGTCAGCCTTAAGGCCTCTTGAGCTAAGCCAAAGATGTAACTGCCTGTAGAGACCTGTATGAACTGGTTAATTTCCTCTTTTCTTAAGGTCCCAAAGTAACTTGGGGTACCTGGGCCTGTCAGAAAGTGACATTCTTTGCTTACTACACACCAGGAAATGTTATAGATGCGATTTTAGGCCAATTTTTCGAGAGAGCTTTTATGGGCCTTGTAAAGTCAACGTAATTCTTCACAGCAGTCTGGGCCTTTCTGAAAATATGCTGCTCCAGTCAAAGCCTTGCTACAATAACCAGCATCTCTAATTCTGTTCTGTTGGAAAAGAAAACAGATTCTTATTGAACTTATGCAGATAATTACATTGCGATAAAATAAGAATATTTAGAAATAGTTTGCAAATTTTGGAGAAATCAAGTAGAGAGAAAAATACATCTTTCAAATTGTTTACACAAATATATTTTATCTATTTGTTGTAAACTATAAATAGCTCAAAAGAAGAAAAAAAGCTCTTTTGTGTTCTGGAAAACAAAATATAAAAAGAATCAGGAATGTTTAAACAAAATCATTAACAAAATTGGCTGAGTTCCATGTAATTAATATTTGTTCTGTTTGAGGTTGGGTTAGTAATCCTCATGATGAATCATCTTTTTAATTAAAGTTTTCTTAGTTCAAATGGCATGATCATCTGCACCTATATTTAAAGGTACCTGTAAGAATCCTTTCTATAAATTTCCGTGAAGAAGCAAATTTTGGACTGTAGTCAGTTAAAAATCACTTTTTCAGGAGAATCAAAGTAAAACAATAACTGTGGATGACAAAAGTCTTAGATTTGTCCTAGTTAAAGAGAAAATGGACAAAGAAATTTGGTCAAAAATTTTTTAGGAGCACACAGCAATTTGACTTAATGACTATAATTATTACTGATAACATACATCAAGACATATCATAATTTTAGGATGCTCATACGATTTTGGAATATATATTTAAAACATGTTTATATAAATAGAACCCAAAAATACATAAACACCATTTAATATTTCACTGCTTCCTGTATAGTTTTAACACACCAAATAAGCTGAATGTTTCTCTCTTCCTCTTTCAGTGGCTCTAATTTTTTTTTTAAATTAGTTTGCAGTCAAAAACACTGAATTTAGAATTTTGATTTTGTTAAGTTTGTCAAATATCAAACATCTAAAACACTTGCCATAAAACAAGACCATAGGTTACTATGATACAATAGTCATTTATTCAGTAAAGGTAATAATTTTAAGATTTTAGGGGCAAAAATTCTATTCTTTAATAGTGAGGAGGCTCAGTTTCCTGTATAAATAAAACCTAATAAAGACAAACTGAAAAATGTGTCTCTCTCCATTATTTTTTGTAGTTTACTCAAAAGAGTGAATGAAAAGTTTTACCATCTCTATTAATATTACTTGAAAATTTTGTTTAAAAGAGAAAACCAATTTTTAATTTTTGCATTAGTGTACTAAATAATAAAAGTAATTTTAATAAAAACTTACACACAAATCTATGTAATCTTAATGAATTTGACCATACAGTAAGATTTCTATAACATTTTATAATTTTGACCAATTTTTTCCTAAATTTTTAGCCATTTAGTTTTATCTATCACTTTTATTCATTTAATTTAAACCTATTTTTAAAACCTTTAAATTAGGCAAAATTATTTTTTCCACAAAAAACAAATTTTTATGTTTTTATACCCTTTTTTTACAAAAACAAATCTTATTTTCTTCATATAGTTCATATATACAGTGGTTTCATTTATATCTGGTAGTTTTAATTACATATATTAAATACAATGTTAACTCTCAGTAATCCTTATTTTAGTAAAAAACCCAGGAAGTAAATACTTTGACCTTAAAATGTGTAACACACTTATTAGACCTGCCTGACCAACAGGTCTAGGTGAAAATGTCTAAATTAAATTTTGAAGACATTTTAATTTTATTTTGCCAATTATTTTAAAATTATCTTTATTCATTAAAGATTATTGAAGTCACATGAACTTGAAAGGCATTTGGGCTAGTTTTTTCCTTTTATGAATACGCACTTATAAGTTCATTTGGTACCATGGAAAATAGACAAATACATGTGTGCATATAAAGACACAATCAAGCATAATGAAGATTATATAGCTTTGATTTTAAAACTCTAGCCACAACACTGGCAAAATAGTAGGATGTAAACCATGTCCTTCAAAATAAGACAATTTAGAGTCTACTTGTTTTACATATGGCCCAAGCCCTCACAGGGAAAACAGGGTAGCAATCTATGTTTCAAAGCATAGACAGATAAAAAACCAAGCCCTTTAAGAAGGAGTTTGGGTATGTTGGAAGAAAGACCAAAATGGATGCTAAGACAATATGAAATCATGGGAATTTGTCATTGGACTTATGAGGAGACGAACTTTATTTATATAGCTAACATTGAATCTTGGCTCTCCAAAAAAAGAAAAAGAGAGATTGTTATCAAAAACCAGGTGCTTGTCCAGAAGGCTGAATCAGAAAGAGGAGGACAAGTCTTTGGGTGATGAAGAAAGAGATTTCGTTTTGCTAAGGTGGCTACAAGGCACCTCTTCCAATAGATATGGAAGGGTAAAATTGAGAGTGGGGTATATGTAACAAGAATTGGCCTGAAAAAAAAAAAAAAGATTTTCTGATTAAAATCACCTCCACTCATTTTGGGACCTGCATCCTGGCCTGCATCCCTTAGGCAGGCTAATTCTTTTGTTAAAACTCCCAGGTGGCCACCAACCCCCCAGGTGGGCAGCTGGCAGAGTTCACAGGGTTTGTATTTGGCAGAGATGAGAGAATTAGAATAGTTAACCACAATAATTGCCTGAAGCTGAGAACCCTTCTTTTAAAAGCTCCATTTTTCTGCCTATGTTTAGGAAATTGGGATTTTGAAATGAGAAGGTCTACCATATTTCCTCCTTTGCAAAGTAAAATCTAGAAACACTTGTCCTCCTTCTTCTGATTCAGCCTCATAGGCAAATGCCAAGTTTTTGGTAACAAGAGATGACATGGGACCACTCACACAATGCTTTTTTAATATACTTTTAAAAAAAGGAATTACTCTAGGTCAGTGCAGTGACTCGCGCCTGTAATCCTAGCACTCTAGGAGGCCGAGGCCGTAGGATTCTTTGGGCTGAGGAGTTCAAGACCAGCCTGAGCAGCCTCTACTAAAAATAGAAAGAAATTAGTTGGACAACTAAAAATATATAGAAAAAGTTAGCTGGGCATGGTGGAACATGCCTGTAGTCCCAGCTACTTGGGAAACTGAGGCAGAAGGCTTGCTTGAGCCCAGGAGTTTGAGGTTGCTGTGAGCTAAGCTGATGCCACAGCACTTAGCCTGGGCAACAGAGTGAGACTCTGTCTCCAAAAAAACAAAAATTGCTCTAAATGTATGAATCACATCTTTTCTATCTAGAAGCACAAAAAAAGAAAAAAAAAAATGAGCAGTCCTGTTTGTAAAAACTAGCCGCCATAAACAATCATTCTTAATCACCTTTAAAATTGTCTGGTTTTATTGGTGACTGTCTCCTCCAGCTTTTTCACAGGAGTGAAACAGGTAGTTAGCTAGAGATTATGGGGCTCCTAGGGACAAAAGTGGGTGCTGCTGTGATTCAGCCCCACAAATGGGCTTTCTGAGAGGCTCTTGGGAGATCTGCATGCACAGTAAGACTCAGGTCATATAGCTCCCGACTGTCCAGTCAAAGGGGTTCCATGGTGATGTTTGAACCAAGAGGGAGGCCCCAATCCAGGCACTATAAAACAACATACAGACCATAACCCCTTTTTGGTCCCTTCCTTTTGCTCTCCCTTTGCTGCAGCAATGGGTCCAGTAGTCATCTGTGGCGTGTGAATCTTGCCCTGTAAACCTATATTTTACCCTTGCTCTATAATCCTATCTTTCTCTCCACAATAACCCTCATTTCGGTGCTTGCCTTACTTTGGCGTGTCTGGCCATTCTCCGGCTATGTGAGCACTAAGAACCGACATTTCAGACTGAAACTTGACAAAACTGTGTATATTAAAATAATGTAGAGCCATAAGGTATAAACAGTAATCAAAGTCAGTTCTTTATAAGAGTATAGATATAGCCAGAAGTTAACCAGCCATTGTTCCCTAACTTCCTCACTGCTGTAACGGGTTACGGCCTGATGGCACTATCATCTCTGATAGGTACAAGATTTGTGACTTTCCCCACTACCTCTGCAGATAACATTGCTATTGTATGGCCCAAAGACTTGTGCTTCTATAGATAACCTTGCTATTATAAAGTCTAAGACTGGTCTTTGAAATATTTTTCAGACTCTGCATTCCGACGGGACCCACCGACATCAAGGGGACCTGTGGATAGGTGTGGGAACAGATCCAACAGCCTGGAGACCACCCCCCCATCCAGGAAATCTGCCACCTGAGAAGATAATCTCTATGAGTTCATTCCCCCACCAATGAACAGACCCAATAGCCTAGCCCTTTTCTCACTAAACTATCCTTAAAAACCCTTTTTCCCAAATTCTCAGGGAGATGGATTTGAGAAATTACTCCCGTCTCCTCACCTGGTACCTTGGGAGATAAACTCTTTCTCTGCTGTGACCCCTGCTGTCTCGGTCCATTGGCCTCCACTGGGCAGTGGACAAGGGACCCAGCTGGGCTGTAATAGGACCCTTTGCATACAGAAGTCAAAAGCCTCTTGTGCCTCTCATAGGTGGAATAAAACAGGAAAGTAAAGGTTGTTTATGGCTTAAAAACAGAAAAACAGATTTTAGGAGAGAGTGGAAAAACCTTGGCTAGTTAGCAGAAGATGGTCCTGTTATGTAAATGAAGGCTTGTGGATAGAAGCCCTCAGAGAGAATAGATGACAAATGTTTCTCTTTATACCTTTAAAGGTGTCAGACTCAAAGCTTTTCTAAATCAGGGAAGGATAGACTTGGCTGCATTTTTTAACAGATGTACATTCCACCCCCCCATCCCCCCACCAAGAGATCTTTGCAATGTTACTTTTATCTGTGAGGCTATGACAGCTATTTGAAACTATGTCAAAGAAATATATTTAATATTTTGGGGTAAAGTATTTCTAATCTCCTTTAGTCCTGACTTTGAAACTAAAAAGCTTTATGTATTAAAAAATGGGCTGATAGTATTGGAGAAATTTGGGGTAGAGGTTGTTAGAGACAGAAACAGGACTGAGGGGGTAAAAAAGAAAACAAACAGGTAAATGAGGAACAAAAAGTAAATTTAAACATTTTGTTCCATATCTTCTTTAGTCGGTCTCTTAGTTCTGTGAATAAATCAGTTTGGTGAAACAGCTGTGTCTCATCCTAGGAGCTGGGATTGTATAGGAGCTTTGAAGCAACAAACTTTAGTATTTGTAGCAAGTACTAAACTAGCTGGGTAGAAAAACAATAGTTTTAGGAGCAGAGATGGAAGGAGGGGTGAGAGCAAGAAGAAACGGAGTTGGGATTGAAGAAAGAAAGAGTCAACTTTAAATATTTCACATGTGCCATTTTTAAATTTTAGTTTATGGAATCTCTTTTAATTTTAAATGATTTTCATTGAGGGAGGATATCTAGACTCCTGACTTTATTTAAAAGGTTTGAAATACGACTTACAGACTATTCGTTGTTTTGTAAGGTTTGATAGGCTATTTGTTTGAATTCAGCACATAGACAAACTAGAGGTCTCCTAAGATTTCTGTTGTTGCCAGCAAATCTTTCAATCATCACACGTTAGCTCTATTTAGGTTCCCAAATATTTCCAAGAATTTTTTCATAGTTCTTAGAGATGGTAGCCGCTGCAGTCTCTGATGGTGGTGGATCGGAGACTGTCTCCTTAAAACTCAGGTTTTCTATAACTGCACTTAACTTATGACACAGGGTATCACTCCTGTGCTCTTAATGTGAGGGTCCCCACAAAACCTTATCAACCAGCTGAGCCCGACTACATCCCCACCCCCAAACCCATGGCCAACAAAGACATTCCCTACAGGGTCTAGAATTGAGGGAACGGAAATCAGGAAGAAATAAAGAGAAGGGGTGGAGAGAAATAAAGCCTTGGAGATGTTCATCCTAAAAGCCGGAGATCTTGGATCCCGGGGAGCTCACCCAAGTTCTTCCCAGAGAGGTGGAGGAGACAGCTGAGCTATCAATGGTTGCTGCATTGACTTCCAATCATGCTGGGGGAAACCAGGGGTCTCCTTGGATCCCTTCATGGTTATCAATTTGTTAACTGAAAAAAATAATAAGGTTTCTAACTTGGAAAGGAGAGCTTTATGTTTTATAAAGGGTAACAGCCTAGGACAGCTATTCCAGCAGGCTGGACAGCGGGGCTCCCCGCCACAAGCCAGGAACACATGCTCTGAGGCAAGGACAATGGGAACAAGAACTTTTACTTCGCAGGATGGCTAAGTATACATACTTTATAAGTCATGAATATTTATAAAAGGGAAAACATACACATACACAGTTGTGCTTTATACCTCCCATCCCCGCATGGCTGGGAACGCTCTGGGTCCCCTTGGCCAAGAGCTGTCCACTCAGTCCACGGGGACTTAGGATTTTACTTTTAGTTCACACAATATACATTCCAGTAGCCATGAATGAGAAATTTATTTTGATCTCACTGCTTAAGGAAAATGTGTACATTTTCTGGGTGGAAAGAAAATTGCTAACATCCTGCTACAAATTAGTCTCTTCTTAAGAGCGAGAGAGGAATCCCTGAAAAGGAAGAAAATGATTCTGACCTGATAAAGTCTCCTGGTAAACATGCTAACTAGCAAACAATAGTGGGTTTCCCTTGCCAAAATCCTTATGTATGAAATTTTTTTAACAGGATGTATTAGATTATCTACATGGTTTATGGTGAAAACGAAACATAAGATAAAACTAGAATCTATGGTGCAGGGCTTCCTAAAAATGTCACATAAGGTATATAACCACCTGAGCATAAAATGAAGATGTGACTTGACCAAACATCTCCTTTTGTGTAAGTGATGCTGCTACAAATCCCACTGAGAGATCTCATATGTTAATCTGTTAGTCTTGGCCAGAGAGTGTCCTAAGAGGAAAGAAAGGAGACCTGAGTAGCTATATTGGCAGGCCTGCACTTCTCATGGTTTTGTGTTTTGTTTTTTTTTTTTTTTTGGTTTTTTTTCCCTGCATCTTGCAACTATCGTAGCACTGAGATTATTAGTAAAGCTTGATACTGGGTGAAATCTCTGAAGATGCTTGTAAATCTGACTTGACAGTCCAATCTTTGGTGATAATTTCTTGAGAAACTGGTAAGATTTGTCCACATGGATAATGAGAAATATGCACGTAGTTATATGTATACAATCAAACACGCATTCAAACATATGAAATGCCTCTTCATCTTCTCTCACAGCAGAAGTTGCCATTGCCCCTCTCGTACCCCTAGAAACTATTGTACTCGGGCAAACTTCTGCATCTCTAGGACTGGGGCCTTCTTTTGCCCTGGACCCGATGACAGCTTTGCTGCCCTCACATCAAGGAATCTCAGAACTTGATATATAAATACCGCAGCTTCTTTTGCTTGTCTAAGATGCGAGGGCGGCTTGGGGATGCATGCTTTAAAAAAGAAAGGCATCATTGTAGCTCAGAACACACCACCCAAAATATGGCTGTAGGAGACCAGAATACGCCACCCCAAGATGCTCTTCTTTGGCATATTTCAAGCTGGTTCTTATGGGACACTACAGCACAGGAGTAGCTCATATAAAAAACCGCTCTTTTGTAAAGGAAATTTACATCTATAAAGAAAATCTATGTTAGAAAATTTATCTATATTCAGAGCAGGACTGCTGCTAGACAACCTCTGTAGCCTGAGAGATTCTCACCTGCATAACAAGGAAACCTTTATTGACCAAGCATTTCCTCTCCAACCCTGCCCACTACTGGTCTCCCTTCCCTACCCCAGAAACCCTGTTCCTTTCAGTAGCTCAGGATGCTGTATAAGCTTCCATCACTTAGCCCTTCTAAGAGTCTCCTATTTCTGTGGGACCCCGGTGGCTTTCTCGCTGTTGATCTGTTTTATGTCCACTTAACTGGTAGCCTCACCAAAGGATCTATGAAGGTGAAGAGAAGCCATTTCTCCCTCCCTTACAAAGTGAAAAAATTGTGTCCCATCCCCAAGACTAAGAAAAACTCCCCTTATTTGAGGAGAAGGAGGAGAAGCATAAAAGCACAGTGGTGGATGAGGGCAGGCAGGTGACAGGGAGACATCAGAGAAGCAGGACAGCACGCCTCTGACAGGAGGGAGCCTGCTGTTGGAAGACAGGTGCATTGGATGGCACTCATGTGCCACTCAGACTAGCACTGCCCTCCATCCATGTCCTGAGTCAATATGGGAGTGGAGTAAACATCTGAAGACAATCCACCCTCTATGTGGATGAGTAGAGGCCTCCTCGTTCTATTGCCCTCGCTTTGTTGTGCTTCCCAGACACAGTGTTTTCTACACACTGAAGGTTTGTGGCAACCCTGCAGCCAGCAAGTCTCTCAGCACCATTTGTCTGACCACATGTGCTCACTGCACGTCTCTCTGTCACATTTGTCATTTTCACAATGTTTCAAGCCTTTTCATTATTATTATATTGTTATGCTGATCAGTGTTAAAGTACGCCCCCAACTCACAGACAAAATGGACTCCCCATGGCTAACTGAGGGTCTCAAAGTTACAACAGAAGGAAAGGACCATGGCTGGGGGTGAAAGTGGTCACTTACTCTGTGTTCTCAGAAAAATGTTGCAAAAGCGTCACAGGACCTCCCTTTCCACAATCAAGCCAAACCAGTTCCTGTTATTTGTTGACTGCAGCTGGAAATTCCCCAGCTGACCACCAACAGACCACCTGGTGTCAACCCACCCACCATTTGGAAGAAGCCAATTAGGAGGGACTGGTAAACTGGGGCTCAAATGTCATCCCATCAGGACTCTGTTCCTCAGGCCCCTGACACCCCTCCCCTGCCCTGTAGTTCTTGCCTTAGTAATCTCTAAATCTGCAAATTGCTTTTAGAAAATAAAGTTCTCTTTTCACCTAAATCTCTTGGTCTTTTTTTAGCATCTGTAATCAATGATCTTTGGTGTTACTATGGTAATAGTTTTGAGGTGCCAAGAACCATACCCATAGAAGATGTGCTGTGTGTGTTCTGACCACTCCACTGACTGACATAGCTCTGGCTCCATCCCCCTTCTCAGGCCTGCCTATTCCATGAGACACAACAAGATTATAATTAGGCCAATTAATGTAACCTTACAATGGCCTCTATGTGTACAAGTGAAAGGAAGAGCTGGATATCTTTAACTTTCATAAAAAGCTAGAAGTGATTAAGCTTCATGAGGAAGGCATGTTGAAAGCCTAGATAGTCTGAAAACTAGGCCTTTTGAACAAAACAGCTAGCCAAGTTGTGAATATAAAGGACAGTTCTTGATGGAAATTAAAAGTGCTACTGCAGCAAACACAAAAATGATAAGAAAGAAAACATCCTTATTGCTGAAGTAGAGAAAGTTTTAGTGGTCTGGATAGAAGATCAAACCAATTACAACATTCCCTTAAGCCAAAGCCTAATCCAAAGCAAGGCCCTAACTCTTCAACTCCATGAAGGCTGACAGAGGCAATCAGGCTGCAGAACATAGGCAGGAAGCTAGCAGAGGTTGGTTTATGAGGTTAAGGAAAGAAGCCATCTCCATAACGTGAAAGTGCAAGGTGAAGCCGCAAGTGCTGATGCAGAAGCTGGAGCAAGTCATCCAGTAGATCTAGCCAAAATCACAGACTAAAGAACAAATTTTCAATGTAGACAAAACAGCATAACATTGGAGATGATGCCAGCTAGGACTTTCATAACTAGAGAGCACAAATCAATGCCAGGCTTCAAACCTTCAAAGGACAGATTGGCTCTCATGTCAGGGGCTATTGCAACTGCTGACTTAAGTTGAAGCTCATGCTCATTTTTCATTCTGAAAACCTGAGGGCCCTTAAATATTATGATAAATATACATTTCCTGTGCTCTATAAATGGAACAACAAAGCCTGGATGATGGGACAGCCCTTTATAGCGTGGTACTAAATATGTAAGACCAAGGTTTAGAGTTAGTGCTCAGGTAAAAAAAACAAATTTATTTTAAAATACTGCTTATCATTTTTATGGGTATTATTAAATATATAAATAAATATGTGTCATTTCTAAACATATGCATCACCATGTAAAACATAATTAAAATATAGATATTTATAAAAGAAACTTTACTACTGCTTATTTATAATGCAGAGGATATAAATAGATGGAAAATCATACCATGCTCATGGATGGGCATTATCAATATTGTTAAAATGGCTAGACTATGCAAAGTGACCTACAGATTCAATGCAATTGGTATGGAAATATCAACATTATTCTTAGCATATCTAGAGCAAATAATTCTATGCTTTATATGAAACCAGAGAAGAGCCTGTACAGCCAGGCAACCTTAAGCAAAAAGAACAAATTGGGAGGCATCAATCTATCAGACTTCAAGCTATACTACGAGGCTATAGTAACCAAAACAGCGTGGTACTGGCACAAGAACTGAGACATTGATGACTGCAACAAGACTGAGAACCCAGACATAAAACCATCCTCATGTAGCCAATTGATCTTTGACACAACAGACAAAAGCATACACTGGGGAAAAGAATCCCTATTCAATAAATAGTGCTGGGAAAATTGGACAGCCACATGTAGAAGACTGAAACAGGATCCACATCTGTCACCTCTCATACAAATCAACTCACAATGAATAACAGAACTAAACCTAAGGCATAAAACCATAAGAATTCTAGAAGAAAATGTTGGAAAAATTCTTATAGACATCAGCCTCGGCAAAGAATTTATGAAGAAGGCCCCCAAAGCAATCACATCAACAATAAAAATAAATAAACGGGGGCTAATCAAATGAAAAAGCTTCTGCCCAGCCAAGGAAACTATTACAAGAGCAAACAGACAACCTACAGAATGGGATGACATATTTGCATTCTACACATCTGATAAAGGGCCGATAACTAGAATCTACATAGAATTCTAGAAAATGAGCAAGAAAATATCAAACAACCCCATTATAAAGTATGGAAAGGACATGAACAGAATCTTTTCAAAAGAAGACAGACTAATGCCCAACAAACATATGAAAAATGCTCAACATCTCTAACCATCAGGGAAATGCAAACCAAAACCGCAATGAGATATCACTTAACTCCAGTGAGAATGGCTTTTATCAAAAAGACCCAAAACAACAAATATTGATGTGGATGAAGAGAGATAGGAACAGTCGTCCAGTGCTAATGGGACTTTCAATTAATACACCCTCTATTTAAAGTAGTATGAGATACCTCAAAGAACTGAAAGTAGAACTGCCATTTGATCCAGCAATCCCACTGCTGGATATTTACCCAAAGGATAAAAAACATTTTATAATAAAGACATCTGCACTCAATGTTCATTGCAGCACAATTCACAGCTGCAAAGATGTGGAAACACCAAAGTACTACAATAGCCATAAAAAAAAAATGCTGAAATAATCCCTCTTGTATTAACCTGCATGGAGCTGGAGCCCATTCTACTAAGTGAATTATCACAAGCATGGAAAAACAAGCACCATATGTGCTACCATTAAATTGGTACTAATTGTTCAACACTTGTGTGCACACATGGAAGTGACATTCATCAGGTGTCAGGGAGGTGGGAGGGAGGAGGGGATGGTAAATTCATACCTAACGGGTGTGGGGCACACTGTCTGGGGTTTGGGTACACTTGTAGCTCTGACTCTGGGGGTGCAAAGGCAATATATGTAACCAAAGGGTTTGTACCCCATAATATTCTGGAAAAAAATATAAATCAAGAAAAAAGATGTACATGATAAAAAAAAGAATTGCATGACAAACAGAAAACAATTAACAAAATCACAATAATTTTTCCCTATCAATAATTATTCTGAGTGTGAATAGATTAGATTCCACAATCAAAGAGTGTAGAGTGGCTGAATGGATTTTCTTAAAAATCCAACTATATGCTGTCTATAAGAATTCACAGTGGATTTCAGAACAAGAATATACTGAAAGAGAAGGGATAGAAAAAGAGGGGTAAGAAAAAGAGAAGAAATGGCTATATTAAAATCATAACAAAAGCTTTAGTTCAAAAACAGTCACAAAGAGACAAGGAAAGACATTATATAATGATAGAGGAGTTAATTCACCAGAAGGATGTAACAATCATAAATATGTATGTACCCAACATCAGAGCACCTAAATGTATAAAGCAAACATTAATGGAACTTAAGGCAGAAATGGATGGAAATACAAAAATAGTAGGAGACTTCAATCCTCCACTTTCAATAATAGATGGAACACCAAAACATAAAATCAACAAAGACCCAGATGACTAAATCAACGCTGCAAACCAAATCACATGCAGATATGTACAGAACATTCCATCCAACAGCATCAGAATGTACATTCTTCTCAAGTGCACAAGGATCATTCTCCAGGATAGATCACATCTGAGGTCATAAAAGAAGTCTTAAAAAATTAAGAAGATTTAAATCACACAAAATATCTTTTAAAACATAAAAAGAAGGAAACTAAAAATCAACAGAAGGAAAACTTGAAAATTAATAAATATGTGATAATTAAACAACACACTTTTGAAGAAGCAATGGTTCAAAGAATAAACCAAAAGGGAAATTTTAAAAGTAACTGGAATAAATGAAAACAAAAATAACAAAATTTATGGGATAGAACAAAGGTAGAACTAAGAAGGAAATTAATAGTACTGAACATGTACATTAATCAAGAAGAAAAATTTAAAACAATCTAACTTTATATCTTAAGGAATTAAGAAGGAGAAGAAAAAAGAAAAAACTAGGCCCAAATTTAGCAGAATGAAGGAAACAATAAAGATTAGAGTAGAAATGAATAAAATGGAAAATAGGAAAACAATACAAAAGTAAACAAACCTAAGATTAGTTTCTGGAAAGCATAAATAAATTCACAAAATTTAGCTTGACTAATTAAAAAAAGAGAGAAGCTTCAAATAAATAACATCAGAAATAAAAGAGGAGATATTGAAACTGATGCCACAGAAATACAAAGGACCATAAGAAACAACTAGGAGCAATCAGAAGCCAACAAACTGGATAACCTGGAAGAAATGGATGAATGCATAAAAGCATATAACCTACCAAGACTGAATAATGAAGAAAAAGAAAATTTGAACAGACATAACTTTTCCTCTAATATCAAAATGCTCTCATTGTCATGGATCTGCAGACTTTGTACACTTAAAATGTCCATATTACATAAAGTGATCTACAGATTCTGTGAACTTCCTATCAGTATCTCAATCACATTTTATACATAATTAGAAAAAATGAATTTAAAATTTATATGGAACCACAAAACACCCTGAATAGCCAAACTGATCTTGAGGAAGAAGAAGAGAGCCAGAGGCTTCAAACTTCCTGACATGAAAATATATTGCAAAGCTACAATAACTAAAAAGTATGATACTGGCACAAAGACAAACACATAGACCAATTAAACACAATAGAGAACCTAGAAATAAGCTCTTGTGAATATACTTAAATGATCTTTGAGTGTCAAGACCACTCAATGGGGAAAGACAGTCTTCAACAAATGATGATGGTAAAAATGGATATTCCTATGCAAAAGAATAAACCCATTCACTAATCTTACAGTACACACAAAAATAAATTCAAAATGGATTAAAGGCTTACATGTAAGTACTGAAACTGTAAAACTCCTAGAAAACAAAGTAGGGGGAAACCTTTATGACACTGGTCTTGGGAATGATTTCATGGATCTGACACCAAAAGCACAGGCAACAAGAGAAAAAATAGACAAATGGGACGACATCAAAACTAAATAGCTTCCTCACACCAAAGAAAACAACCAACAGAGAGAAAAGACAACCTACAGAATGAGAGAAAATATTTGCAATCATACACCATGTAAGGAATTAATATCCAAAACATGTAAGGAACTGCTACAACTCAATTGCAGAAACACAAATAACCCAAATGAAAAATGGACTGAAGATAGAATGGACATTTCACCATAGAAAACATACAAATGGTCACAAGATATATGGAAAAGATGCTCAATGTCACTAATCATCAGGGAAATGCAAATTATAACCATAAAATATCACCTCACACCTGTAAGGATGGCTATTGTCAAACAAAAGACAAAAATTGATGAGGATATAATCAGAAGACTTGTTCACTTTTGGTGGAAATGCAAAATTATGCTATTGCTATGGAAAAAAGTATGGAGAGTCCCCAAAAATTAAAATTAGATTTACCATATGATGCACCAATCCCATTTCTGTGTATTAATCCAAAAGAAATAAAATGAGAATGTCAAAGAGATGTTGGCACACTAATGTCCATTGGATCAGTATTCACAGGAGTCAAGGTATAGTATATACATACAATGGAATATTATTCAGCCTTCAAAAATAAAATCCTGAAATATGTAACAACATAGATGAACCTTGAGAACATGATGCTAAGTGAAATAAGCAAGTCACAGAAGGATGAGCACTGCATGATTCCACTTAAATAAGGCATCTCAAGTAGTCAAGCTTATAGAATTCTAGCATAAATTATGATTGCCAGTGTTGGAGAGAGGAAAAAATGGGGAGTTCCTAAACAAAGGGCATAAAGTCTCAATTATACAAGATGAACAAATTCTAGAGCTCTACAATAAAACATTGTACCTATTGTTAATAATTCTTTATTGTGCACTTGAAAATTGGTTAAGATGGTAGATCTGATGTGTTCTTACTGCAATAAAATAAAATTATTTAAAAATAGAAAATTGGATGCAAAAATACATAAAAAGGATAGTATATCATCAACAACTGTGGCTTATCCCTATAATGAAGGGTTGGTTAGTTACCATTAGAAAGTAAATCAACATATTAACAAACCAGGGGGGAAAAAGGATATGATATCAATAGAGACAGAATAAAGCATCTGGTAAAATGGTATGTACACCCTGATAAAAATTTTCATCACATTAGGAATAGAAGGAGATCTTCCTCCATCTGGTGAAGGCCATTTATGAACATCCTATAGCTAAAATTAAGTATAAATCCTACAGCTAAGATTAAGTATAAAGATGAAAAAGTGAATTTTTATGCTGTAAGATAAATAGCAAAACAAGGATGTCTACTCCTACCACTGATATTCAGCTTTGTATTGAATGTTCTGGCTACTGTGACCAGGCAAGAAAAAAAATAAAGGCCTTCAGTTTTGAAAAGAAAGAAATAAAGCTGTCTTTGTTCATCTTTGCAGAAAATCCAATAGAATCTACAAAATAGTACTAAAATACATGAGTGTAGACAGGTTGCAAGATAAAAGATACATATGAAATCAATTGTGTATATGTGTATAATTGCAATGAAGGTTTTAAAAATTGAAATCAGGAACTACAATTTATAAAATAGCTTAAAAAACAATAGGATACTTGAGGGGAATTCTCATAAGAATGTACAAGACCTGCATGCTAAAAACTGCAAAACATTGCTGAATGCAATTTAAGAATATTGAGGTATAAGGCATAAACCTTGTTTAAGGATAGGGAGACTGAAAAATAAAAAGGAATTAACTATTAATACATTTAACAACATGAATATGAAAATAATTACGCTGAGTAAAAAATTCATACAACATAACTCCTGACCTCAAGAGTATACATTGTATGATTCTATTTCTATAAAACAGTAGAAAATGTGAATCTATAGTAACAAGATACAGTGTAATACATAACTGTGGGGGGAGCAGGAGGAAAGTATTCCATAGGGGCAAAAGGACACTTTTTGAGGTGATATATATTCTTTATATTGTTGAGGTGATGGGTTCACATATGTGTAGATACAGAAATATATGAAATTATTTTTTTTTCAAAGACAGGGTCTTACTCAGTTGCCCAGGCTTGAGTGCAGTAGCAACATCATTGCTCACTGAAGGCTCCTACTCCTGGATTCAAGCAATCCTCCTGCTTCAGCTTCCTGAGTAGCTGGGCCTACAGTGCATTCCACCACACCTAGATAATTTTTCATATTTATTTGTTTATTTTTGTGGAGACAGGGCCTTGCTATGTTGCCCAGGCTGGTATAGAACTGCTGATCTCAAGCAATCCTCCTGCCTTGGCCTCCAAAAGTGCTGGGATTACAGGCATAAGCCACTCACTGCTTCATGCCTAAGTATGTGAAATTTATTGTATATAGATTATACTGCAATTAAACCACTAAAAATAAATAATGACCCAAAATCGTAAAAACATGCTCTACATAGAAAAGGATATAAAAATGAAAAATATTAGGGATAAGCATCATTAGTTATTACAGAAATGGACATTAAATGTACAATTATATACAAACATATATCATCCAGAGGTCTTTAGACTAAAATAAATAATACTGTGTGTTGGCAAGGATGTGGAGTAACACGCCCACATAAACCACTGGTGAGGTTATAAATAAATTTTATAAGTAACTTTTAATATAATGGTCTAAATCATTATCTAAAGGAACTAAATATATGCCAACATATGACTAAGAAATTCAATAATTAAGCACATACTCAAAAGATATGGGTGCATCTGTCCAACAAGGAGATACACAAAAATGTTTATACTGTTTTTATTCATAATAGTCAAAAAGTGGAACACAGCAAATATTGAAAAACATTAGAATAGATAAGCAAATCGTGGTATATTCTTAATAATTCTACATGACAATAAAAATAATAAGCTACTGCCACAAAAAAAAAATATGGATGAATCTCAAAGACATTAACACTTAATATTGAAGGCACGGGCCAGGCACAGTGGCTCATGCCTGTAATCCTAGCACTTTGGGAGGCCGAAGAAGGAGGATGGATGGAAACCAGGAGTTTGAGACCAGATTAAGCAAGAGCAAGACCCCATCTCTACAAAAGGTAGAAAAATTCTCCCAGCATGATAGTGTGCTCCTGTAGCTCCAGCTACTTGAGAGGCTGAGGCAGGAGGATCGCTCCAGCCCAGGAGGTTGAGGTTGCAGTGAGCTGTGACAATGCCACTGCACTCTAGCTGGGGCAATACAGCAAGACCATGTCTCAAAAGAAAAAAAAAAAATAGAAGCCACAAAGACCATATATGTTAACTTACCATTTATACAAATTCAAAAACAGGCAAAAGAAATGCACATTTTTAGAAATAGAGTGGTGATTTTCTTGGAACAGCAGGGACACTATCAATGAGGAAGCCACATGAGAGTCTTGGTGGTGGTACCCAGGTGGTGATTGCATCAGTGTAGACATAGGTTAAAAATTAAATGTACATTTAAGATTGGTATACTTTGTTCTGTTTTCTCTCAGTGAAAAATATATAAAGAGGTGAGCTATTATCAATGAAATACTTAGTGTAAATAAGGAGATCAATGATGAAAAATTTCATGAGAACAGTGTGTGGATCAGGTCTGTGAGGAGGTAGTTCAATACCAGCAGGTGGATAGAGGCTCCTGGAAGGATGTTTTCAAGGAGAACAAAGTGACACTCGTGGATTATACAATGATAGAGGACTTAAAAAAAAAACCAACAATTTGTCAGAAGAATTTGCTTTTTATTTCATAGTGGTTATAACAACAGAACCTCAAAGAAGGAGATATAATTCCAGTTTAGTATTGGGCTTTCAAATGTCCTCTATTCATAGGGTCAGGATGATAAAATACCTTTTGCTAGCTAACTACTGTACAGAACAAATTAGCCTCCAATTTATTAGCATAAAGCAATAAATACTGATCACACCACACAGTCTCTGAACATCAGGAATTAGGAGCAGCCGAGCAAGGTGCTCTGGCTCAGGACCTCTCATGAGGTTGCCGTCACATGCAAGCTGGGACGCAGTTATCTGAAGGCTTAACGCTGGCTGGACAGTCTGCTTCCAAGAAGGCTCCTCGCATGTCTGTTGAGTAGAGGCTGCAGTCCCTCGCTGGCTGTTCACGAGAGGCCTTGGTACTTTGCCACATGGACCATGTCAAAGAGTTGCTCATAACGGGATAGCTGGCTCCCCTCAAATCAAGTGATCTGAGAAAAGGGTAAGGCAGAACACACACTATCTGTTATCATCTAGCCTCAAGAGAGACACACTATAATTTCTGCCTTATGATATTGGTCACACTGATCAATCTTTATACAGTATGCTTGATTACTTCAAAAAGGTTGGATTCCTAGAGGCAGGCATCATTAGGAGCATCTAGGAAGCTGTCTATGAAAGTCTTTAGCCCCAAATAATTTATGTCTCTCCCACATGCAAAATGGACACCTACCCCACCCCCCAAAAATCTCATTCCATTATACCATCAGCTCAAAGTCTAGAAGTTTTTCAGGTGCAGGTTGGATGAGGCTCCTCAAGTGTAGTTCCTTAAGTTTAGCTTCTTGAGTAAAATTTCTCTCCATCTGAAAATCTGTGGAATTAATAATGCTAGTGATTTTCTTTCCTTATATACTCATCATCCAAAAAAACAAACACAGTATACATTCTTATTAAAAAGGGAGAAGCGAATGAGAAGCAGAACGTAGTCACTGATGCATAGTAATTCTAAAAGCCACCATAGAAAATGATGGGACTTACTTACTTAGGACTTAGTCTTATTTCTGCTACAAAATGACTATAATTATTAGATACACCTTATAGGTTCTTGGTTCTGCCCTCTGAATCACCCTTACTTTTAAATAAAATGTAGCACTTCATTTTAATTTTGTAGTTTTCTTGGTGTGTTTCATGCTTGCAAAAGTTTGGGGACCAAAAGTATGTATGTATGTATATATGTATTTATTTGTTTTACTGTCTCTGTCCCTTTCAGTCTAAGCTGGCCATGTTTTTACTGATGTAATCATTTTAAAAATGTTTTTGGATCTCCTATGAGTATTTTTGGGGTTCATTCCATTCACAAAAACCACACACCAACTTCTCTACCTGGAGTTTCTACTGAGATCCCTAAGGGACAATGCCCTAAAGCTGAAGTTCCCAAAATCTTTGGCACCAGGGACAGGTTTCATGGAAGACAATTTTTCCATGGACTAGTGGGGTGGGAGGGAGTAGGATGGTTTTGTGATGATTCAAGTGTATTACATTTATTATGCAGTCAAGCCTCTCTGCTAATGATAATCTGTATTTGCACCTGCTCCTCAGGGCTGGCATCACCACCCCAGCTCCACCTCAGATCATCAGGCATTAGATTCTCATAAAGAGTTCGCAACCTAGATCCAACCATGCCCAGTTTACAGTAGGGTTCTCTCTCCTATGAGAATCTAATGCTGCCACTGATCTGACAGGAGGCGGAGCTTATGTGGTGATGTGAGTGATGGGAGCAGCAGGAAATACAGATGAAGCTTTGCTCACTGGCCTGCTGCTCACCCTCTGCAGTGAAGCCCAGTTCCTAGCAGGCCACGGACTTGTACCAGTCCAGGACCAGGAGTTGGGAACTGCAGCCCTAAAGCTTCCTAGAAGCTGTAACGTCTGACTAAGACAATCTGTAAAGTTCACCCTTTATAGATCCTTTGACAGAATTGAGGCACCATTTCTGCTCTTTTTGGAATATTAACAAGAAATTTTATAGGCACACACAAACCTTTTCGACCATGATTTTTCAGAAGTACTCTGGATTTGATCTTTGCTCAGAATCGATTTCTTAATTGTAGCATTATTTGACATTTGAAGAATCCACGAATCTCAAAACCAGCAAGCTCTGGCTCCTTTTTGTTTAAAAATCCTTCCATTAGCTTATGTCTGTTCTATAGCATTGTAATACAAGTAGCAGGGAGAAATCACATAGGATCTTCCACACTCTGACTGGAAATGGCTTTAGATACTTCTCCCAAATCATTAAGTACATTTTCTACCTTCCAAACAACTATAGACAATTGTGTTGCTAAACACCATGGCACTAAATAGAAACAATTTTGCCTTCTCCAGTTTCCACTAACAAGTTTTCACTTTCCCATAGCCCTCATTAGAAGGCTTTAGTCTTCCTAGTCCTTCCAGATTCTACCCACTGCAAACTTTAAAGCACTCCAAAATTTCAGTATTTTTTTCTTTATAACAGTACCTCCGTTCTCCATAGCAAGATATGTATTAGTTATCTACTGCTGTGCAGCCCATTACTCCAAAACTCAGAAGCTTAAAAGAATAAATGGGCACTATCTCACACAGTTTCTGAGCATTAGGAATTCCTCAAAAGTGTAGCAGGATGGCCCCGGCTCAGGGCTCTCATGAGGATGCTTTCAGGGGGTTGCCTGGGGCTGTTGTCATCTGAAGACTTGACTAGGCCTGCAAAGGAGGCTCATTACATGGCTGTTGGAATTAGACTCCAGTTCCTTGCTGGCTGTCCCTAAGAGGGTTTGATTCCTTGCCACATGGTCCTTTTAACAGGGGCGTGAGCAGACCTGTTTAACAGGGCTGCTCATGATATGGTAACTGGTTTTCCCTGGGTCAAGTGATATGGGATAGAGAAAAGATGAGGAATCCATGCTATTGTTTATGACCTAGCTCAGAAGTCACATATTTCCACTCTATTCCATTGGTCACACAGATCAACCCTGATACAAAGTGGAAAGAAATTATACAAAGGCATGTATCCCAGAGGTTACAACCATGAGGGGACATCTTCCAATTGGCTATAATATAATTTATAGGCTTTCACCTTTTAATATAAACACAGACTGATAATATAAGATATCTCTGTTTTTATACAATGCAATTTGTAATTAGATTTACAACTGGTAAGATGTGACCTGGAAAAGGATAAAGCAAAGCAGAGGGTAGGATTGATGGTTTGTTTATAGTGTCATCTTACACACATAAACAGGGGTTGGCAAACTATGGCCTGTGGACCAAATCTGCCTCACCACAGGTTTTTGTAAATAAAATTCATTCATAACACAGGCAAACCAGTCATTTAGGTATTAGCTATGTCTTTTAGCACTACGATAGCAAAATTGAGTAGTTTCCGCAGAGACAGGTCCACAATGTTGAAAATATTTACTGTCTAGTTCTTCAGAGAAAGTTTTTCAACACTTGAACCAGGATATAAGGAGAAAATTTTCAGAAGTCACAAAATTTGGAAAAAAAAAAAACCCAGAAATTAAGTATTCCAGACTTTCATGTGCAGACAACTGGAAGGAATCCTAAGGCTGCAGCGAGCACACGCATGCAAGGCTTTCAATACGGACAAAGACTATGATCCTGCATGAAAAGGAGAAATCAGATAAGCAGCAGGGGACCAAGTTCAGGAACAAGCCCCCAATATTCATGCTTCATCACTGGATAAATCTGCTGATGTTTGTGTAATAAAAATTACTTTCAGGAGAGCTGAGGCTGAAGTTTCCTACAGAGTCTTTTATGCCCACTTGGTGACAGAGCAGAGACAAGATATCTAATTGATTATTGTATGCACAAGCCATCAATAAACAAATTGGGCCTAGATTCTACTTGGGTATTTCGTATTTTAACCAACTCACCATAAATCATTAATTAGCTACTCAGTCAGCCCACTGTTCATATCATAACCAATCACCAAAAACAGACTCTTAGGCATCTCCTGAAATCAGCAAAGAGCTGTCCCAGTCCAGTTATGAAATAATTATCTCTCTTATGTATACTATGTTAGCTTGTACATGTCCATAATGGAGGATTAATATATTGGGAAAAATAGAAAATGATTATTTGCCCTGGCATATGTGAATTAACTTCTCAATTAACTTAGGAATCAAAAGACAATGTTTAAACTATGTAAATTATGAAGTAGCAGTTGTGACATATTTCTAGGGGTGTGTTGGTGTGGTAGGCAGAACCCTAAGTGGCTTCCAAAGTTCCCATGCCCGGTGTACACCTCTACAATCCCCTCCTTTTGAGTTTGAATAGGATTTGTGAATAAGATAGAATGTTACTCTGTGTTTAGATTACACTAAAGGACACAGGTGAGGCCATTTTTCAGATGCTATTAAGGTTCCTAATCCTTCACTTAATGAACAGACAGATTTGTCCCTCAGGGGTGGGCCTGTGCTAATGAACTGAACACTTTGAAAGAGACTGAAGGTCAGAGAGAGGGGAAGACAGAGATGTTCTTTTCCTGGCCTTGAAGAAGCAAGCAGCCATGGTGTGACTGCCTAAGCACAGGGGCAACCTCTGGGAGCTGAGGGTCTCAGTTCTATACCACCAGAAACTACATTCTGTCAACAACCTGAATGAGCCTGGAAGAGGACTCCGAGTGCCAAGTGGGGAATGCAGCCTGGCCAAGACCTGATTCCAGCCTTGTGAGACCCTGCACAAGGAAACCAACCTGAGCTATGACAGATTCCTGAACCACTGAAACTGTGAGATAATAAGCATGTTGTTTTAAGTCTGTAATTCTATGGTAATTTGTTATGTAACAGTACATAGCAAACATCGCACACTGTTAGGATAATACTTCAGGGCATCAAGATGAAATTAAGGAAATATAAACTGACCCTTGCTATACTGTTTGACTACTGTGTGTTTTGCATATTTACTTACCCTTTCTGTTCTATATACAACATATATGGTGTCACTCAGTTGAATCCTTCCATGCGCATTCGTCCATTTCATAGCAAAAACAAACAAACAAACAAAAAAACCGAGAGCAAAAGAACATAATGTGTCTCTCCCCAGAGAATATATCAGAAATCTTATATCAGAGGGGATAAAAAGAGATTTGGTACAAACTCATATATGAAAGAAGTCTTTTCCATCCCAAAGACTAGAAAGATATTTTCAGGATGAAGAACAGCAGAATGCAGGTAAGAGTGGGAGGAAGAGTAGTAAAATGAAACAGGTCACATGGGCCTGGACTGAGCGTGACTCAAGTGATAGCACCAGGTTGTGAGAAAGACACACCCTTGGGTGACCAGTGTCCTCCATTCAAGCTGAAATCTTCTGCAAAATGCCCTGAAATCATGTGGGAACATCTGGGCTATAACTGGGAGACAACAGGCCTTTTCTTATCCCAAGGGAAAATATTCATTTCTCTCTGAAATTGGACATCATTCATCACACTTAACACCTCTGTTTTCTCACTACTCTTCAAACTGTAATCAATGTTCATGAGTTCTCTGGCAAAAAAAGGAAAATTAGGCTCTGGACAGCTGATGGGGTAATGATGTGAAAAGTAATAACTAGAACCTATATTTAGGCGTAGCTAAATGAGCACAGTTGAGATTCATCCTGGACAAAAATGATGAAAATTGAGGTTTAGTTCATTATAGAGAAAACCACTCTAAGTGTCAAAACCCAAACAGAAGACATTGCCTTATGGGTAGAGAATAGGGAAATGAGATAGTTGGTACCAAAAATTATTGATTTTCCTTGCAAGCTTACCTAGCATTTTTAAATTTTAATTAAAAATATATTATTTTATAATCAAAAAAACAAAAACATTCCAAACCTCCAGAAAGTATAATGCATAAGCTTTCTTATTTCAAGTTAAACACTTGAAAGTTGTTATAGTCTATCCTGTATATTTCATTATGTAACTTAAATGCATTTTTCCTAATTCAGTCTTCATTGAAGATTATGAACAGTTCAGTTCATAGTTCTGTTTATATTTTGAGAAATAAACTTTAGGACATTCTTTCCTCTTCTAGGCCTTTGTATATTACAAACAACTTTGTTCTTAATTATTGCTATTTAATTGAAATATAAAACTATAAGGCAAATAGAGATGCCAATATAAATTTCTTAGGATTTATGCATGTGACAGTTATAAAATGGAGTTGGTTTTTGGTAGCAGTTACATCAGAAAAATCTCATCCAAGTCACAGCATTGGAAGTAATCATTGTCCCCACTCCTTGTTTGACATGTTCAGAAACCCCTCAGTAAAATGGAGTGCCCCTCTCATCCAAAAAGGGAATTGTCCAGTATTGGACACATAAATTTTAGAAAAGGGAATAAGATCATCACTGTACATGTAAGTGACTCCTTCACTGAAGCATAAGCACACAAGTGTTCTTCTCTGAAGCAGGTGGCAAATGTAAGAAGATTGTGATACGGCACTTTCGGCTCTAAATTAAAACATATAGATATAAAGATATCAATAAAGAACATTAATATTATTGCTATTTCCAGAAAAGTGTGGTGAGATGGCAACTTCCCAATTTAGTGTGCCATACAAAGGACTGAAGTGATGTTGTTATATATTATTTAGTGTGAATTAAATTTTATTTAAATTTCTGCTAAGAGAATTTATAAGGATGTAAATAAAAACACACAAATGTGCACTAAAACTACATTGAATTTTATATAAATCATATGCATTATAACGCATCAAAATATTTATAAATTTATCTTACGCTTTAAACAGAAAACATGCAAATAGACAACCTAACGAATAGACTCAAAGAGCTGGAGAAAGAAGAACAGAAAGATCCCAAACCCAGCAGAAGGTGAGAAATTACTAAGATCAAATCAGAACTAAATGAAAAGGACAACAAAGAAACTATAAGGGAAATTAATAAAACAAAAAGTTGGTTCTTTGAAAAGATAAACAAAATAGACACACCTCTGGCTAGACTAACCAAGAGCACAAAAGTAAAATCTCTAATAACCTCCATTAGGAACATGAAAGGAGAAATCACAACCGATGCTACAGAGATACAAGATATCATCTATGAATTCTACAAAAATCTTTATGCACACAAACTGGAGAATGCGGAGGAAATGGACAAATTTTTAGAAACACATAGTCTTCCCAGGCTCAACCAGGAAGAAATAGAGTACCTGAACAGACCAATATCAAGAACTGAAATCGAAACAGCAATAAAAAACCTTCCCAAAAAGAAAAGCCCTGGTCCAGATGGGTTCACACCTGAATTTTACCATACATACAAAGAAGAACTGGTGCCCATCCTACATAAACTATTCTCCAATATTGAGAAGGATGGAGTTCTCCCCAACACGTTCTACCAAGCCAATATAACATTAATACCAAAACCTGGAAAGGACACAACAAAAATAGAGAACTACAGACCAATTTCCCTCATGAATATAGATGCAAAAATTTTCAATAAAATACTAGCAAATCGAATCCAAGTACTTATCAAAAAAGTAATCCACCACGACCAAGTGGGCTTCATCCCAGAGATGCAGGGGTGGTTCAACATACGTAAATCTATAAATGTAATTCACCACATAAATAGAAGCAAAAACAAAAACCATATGATACTCTCATTAGATGCAGAAAAAGCATTTGACAAAATTCAACACCCTTTTATGATAAAAACGCTTAACAAAATAGGCATTGATGGAACCTACCTAAAAATGATACAAGCCATATATGACAAACCCACAGCCAACATCATACTGAATGGGGAAAAACTGAAAGCACTCCCACTTAGAACTGGAACCAGACAGGGCTGCCCATTGTCTCCATTACTTTTCAACATAGTATTGGAAGTCCTTGCGAGAGCTATCAGGCAAGAGAGCAGAATCAAGGGAGTCCAAATAGGGAAGGGAGAGATCAAACTCTCACTTTTTGCTGATGATATGATGTTATATCTGGAAAACCCCCAGGATTCAACCAAGAGACTCCTGGAATTGATTAACGAATACAGCAAAGTCTCAGGCTACAAAATTAATATACACAAATCAGAGGCATTTATATATGCCAATAACAGTCAATCGGAAAACCAAATTAAAGACTCAATACCCTTCAAAATAGCAACAAAGAAAATAAAATATCTAGGTATATATCTAACTAAAGAGGTAAAGGACCTCTATAAGGAAAACTATGAAACACTGAGAAAAGAAATAGCAGAACTTGCAAATAGATGGAAAAATATACCATGCTCGTGGATCGGAAGAATCAACATTGTTAAAATGTCTATACTACCCAAAGTGATCTACAGATTCAATGCAATCCCTATTAAATTACCAACAGCATTCTTTACAGACATAGAGAAAATAATTATACACTTTGTATGGAATCAAAGAAGACCCCGTATAGCAAAAGCAATTTTAAGCAACAAAAACAAAATGGGAGGTATTAATTTGCCAGACCTCAAACAATACTACAAGGCCGTGGTTCTTAAAACAGCCTGGTATTGGCACAAGTGCAGGGACACAGACCAGTGGAACACAACAGACAATCCAAATATAGAACCATCCTCATATAGTCACCTAATTTTTGACAAAGCGGGAAAGAATATACTCTGGGGACAAGAATCCCTATTCAATAAATGGTGCTGGGAGAATTGGTTAGCCACTTGTAGAAGACTGAAACAGGACCCACAGCTTTCACCTCTCACAAAAATCAAATCACGGTGGATAACAGACTTAAACCTTAGGCGTGATACAATCAGAATTCTAGAAGAAAATGTAGGAAAGACTCTTACAGACATTGGCCTAGGCAAAGAATTTATGAAGAAGACCCCCAAGGCAATCACAGCAGCATCAAAAATAAATGAATGGGACATGATTAAATTAAAAAGCTTCTGCACAGCCAAAGAAACAGTCCAGAGAATAAACAGACCACCTACAGAATGGGAAAAAATTTTTGCATACTACACATCAGATAAAGGACTGATAACAAGAATCTATTTAGAACTCAGGAAAATCAGCAAGAAAAAATCAAGCAACCCTATCAAAAAGTGGGCAAAGGACATGAATAGAAATTTTTCAAAAGATATAAAAATGGCTAACAAACATATGAAAAAGTGCTCAACATCTCTAATCATCAGGGAAATGCAAATCAAAACCACAATGAGATATCACTTAACCCCAGTGAGAATGGCCTTTATCAAAAAAACCCAAAACAACACATGTTGGCGTGGGTGTGGAGAGACAGGAACACTAATACACTGCTGGTGGGACTGCAAACTAGTGCAACCCCTGTGGAAAGCATTATGGAGGTATCTTAAACAGATTCAAGTAGACCTGCCATTTGACCCAGCAATCCCATTACTGGGCATATACCCAAAGGAAAAAAGGTCATTCTGTAACAAAGGCACATGTACCCAAATGTTTATAGCAGCACAATTCACAATAGCAAAGATGTGGAAACAACCCAAATGCCCATCAATACATGATTGGATTAGTAAACTGTGGTATATGTATACCATGGAATATTACTCAGCTATAAGGAATGATGAAGATACGACATCTCTCTGGTTCTCCTGGAGAGAGTTGGAACCCATTATATTAAGTGAAGTATCCCAAGAATGGAAAAACAAGCATCACATGTACTCACCAGAAAATTGGTTTCCCTGATCATCACCTAAATACAAATCTGGGAACGACACCAATTGGACATCAGACTGAGGTGGGGGGTGGGGGAGGGGATGGGGGTATGCCTACACAATTAGTGCATTGCGCACCGTTTGGGGAGTGGTAACACTTGAAGGTGCTGACTCGGGAAAGGGGGGGTGGGGAAAAAAATATGGAAAAAAAAAAAATGTCAAGGATACCAAAGAGCTTTTGTTTATAAGGGAATATTTACTACATTTGAAATTATAATAAATACTTAAAATATGAAAAAAAAAATTTATCTTACGCTTTATAATTTCAGGTACAGGTGTACAAATTTCATCAATTTTAAAACATATGTCTTCAAATATATGAAAATTATATAAGATAGTTTGAAACATTTTACACAACTAAGAAATAGATAATTATTAATAGTAATAATATGAGGTAAGGATACTATTCATAGTAATCCTGGATCTGTAGTCCCCACCTCTCTGTCCCAAGAATCACTTAAGCTGTTTTTTACAGATGTAATGATTCTCTCTTTCACAGGGTTCATCCACAGTACTTTTCATTGGCTTATACACTATGCAGTTCTTTGGGTCTGGAGTTTCAAGTGATGAAAATCTGTAATGCAGAAGAAAATGTTAACATATGGGAAAAGGAAGTGAGATGTTCGGGGGTGATCTTTTTATTAAACTATAGAATTTTAAAAGCATTTAAGTCAGATATTAACATGTTGAATCATTATTATTTTCTTTCAATAACCACGTTTCTCAAGAATCTAGAGTACAATACCATAAAACACTCAGCTATTCCCTTACTAATCAGTAGCATTGAGGCCAGGGAGTTTTTAGTTTTTGCTGTTGTCAGTAACAGATTGATGTATGAAATGCTTTACTTCTGTTTTGTTTTAAATGTATCGGCTGATCTAGTCTAGGGAACCAAACCAGAACATAAAGTTTGACATTGTGTGATGCTGCAAATCCCACATTTATGAATGAAAATGAGATTCAAAGTTTACAAATATACAGAAAATAAGCCCAGAATATTTAAAAGATGAGAAGATGCTGAGAATATGGCGCTCCACCAGAATGAAGAGAATAATGGATATACCATTTTCTCTGGCTGCCCCTGTGTTTGTGAGCATCTATCTGTACCAGCACATATACCTCCAAGTACGGTACTAGGGCAAAATAAAGCATATGGCAAAAGTTCTGTCATGACCACAAGCTCACCAACTTTCATGTCACTTGAGCATAAACTTGGATATTCTAGATGGAGCCAAAATTGTTATTTCTGTTGCACCTTCTCTTTTTCCTGTGTTCTCATACCCTAGGTAGGTGCTTTTAGCTTCAGTGCTCCAGGATGCTGCCTTTCCTTGTCAGATCTAAGGATAAATTCACAAAGATCAAAAAAGGGTCCTAGAAACTTACAGATCCCAGGAAGGAGCAGAGCCGTCCTCCCACAGCCAGGCCCCACGTTCTTCATTGTAAGAGAGTCCAATCCAGTAAAAGCGTTGACTGGAGTGCATAAAACCCTGCTTGGAGCCAGAAACAAACATACTAACCCGATAATAATCTATTCTAGGTACAGCATACTTTTAAGAACATCAGTGTTTAGAATAAGATTCACCCTGTCCGTCATACAAACACATGATTTTTAACTGCTAACTTAGTAGGTGTAGTCACATCCTGAAATGTCTCATTGAGCAAGGCCACTCATTTACCGAGAAAAATATCACAAAATCTCACTTCTTAAAGGAATGAGAAACTCCATAAAGGGAGATAGTTTTCCTGGTACATTTCCTTCACAGGGGATCAATGATCAAACGTGGGGTGGGGCAAGGGCAATGTATGTAACCTAAACATTTATAGCCCCATAGTAGGCTGAAATAAAAAAGAAAAAAAATGATCAAATGTGATCCCAAATTAGCAGTAACTTGAAGGTTAAATCTTGTGGGTACAATCTAGACTCAGCACAGACGCTAGATGCAGCTGGAGAAATTGTTCACTTTTTCTTAAGAACTGGGTAAGTTTTATGATTTTACTCTCCATACTGGTTTCATATTACATTCCAGAAAGACGACAAAAGTGATATAGTTATAAGAGAAATTATAAATTTCATTAAAAGAACTAAAAATTACAAAGTCCATACTAGTAACCTATTATTTCTTCTTTGAATTCTCCCTAAAAAGTTTCTTGTCCTTTATCTGGCACTCATCTTAATCTTTATCCCTATGATGTAAATCTTTGAGGAATTTTAATATAGGTTTCAAAATGACAGTTTCAAGGTACATGGAATTGATAGGTCATTAGTTCAAAAATAACTATCCATTTACTATTTGATTAACGATTGAATGAAAGTGTTTAGCTTATTTAGATAGTATATTTTTCTAGATCAAAGAAATGTAGGAAGCCAGAATTAAGTACATGCCAGTTCATCTCTGTTTTGAAGTTGAAGCAAACTGGAATTCTGAGAAACACAGAAATTTCTACTTTCATTCCAAGTTTTCAGTTCACCAGAAATGAAGTAGCAGTTGCATCGGTACCCAACCCACTTCTCTGGGCAAGAACAGCAATCAGAGCCTAACAGAAAAAATAAAACATCACAAATGACTTTGGACATTTAAAATTTTTTTCAGTGCAATTTAATTATTCAAAAATAATGTATATTTATTTATTTTTTCTACAAATATTCTTTGTTCAGTGGGTATTAATGTGAACAGATTATATATGACACTTTTTCCTTATGGAGATTATATTCCAGGGACAGATCTAGAATTATATAATTTCTAATCTTTTATTAACTATATATAAGAATAATTTAGATGAGTTTGCAAATGAAATTCAGTATGTTAATATAGCACATAGTAGCATATGGGGTGGGGGGCAGTTAGAAGAACTTTTCAGAAGATGTGACCCAAAGCTGAGCACTGAGGTGCAAATAGGAGTTAACCAGATGAGAGAGTTAAAGGAGGAAAATATTTAGCATATTTCCTAGTGAGGGAAGAATATGGTACATTGGCAGAATGCTGATATAGGTTTGGATATTTTATTTTTCAAAAAGGAGGATAATCTTGGAGGCTAAGCAGGGTTGGGCCTGGTTAGTACTTAGTATTTGGATTGGAGACCACAAAAAGGAGGATAAACCAATTAATTAGCTTGAGGTCTGATTATACAGTTTATCAGTGAATGTTTGCAACACTACTTACGCACAATAATTATAGTCATACATACAGTAGACAAATCTTTGCCATATAAAGTGTGGTGAAAGTGTTGAAATAAGATAAAAAAATATAAATGAAGTACTACTCTATGGTCACAGAACATGATAAGGAAACATGTGAAGCATTTGGGGAAAAATACACTTAAAAAATTAGACTTTGAGCTGCATTCACTGGATAAGTAAGGTTTGGAATTGCAGAAATCCGTGCACTATATTCTGAGTCAAAGAAGCAGCAGAATAAAGGTTAAGAGATAGGAAAGTATAGCTTATACACAAACACAAGTAATTAGGATTAGCTGTAATATTTACTGCAGTTTATTTTTTATTTGTTACTTAATCAGGAACACTCATACAGAAAATATATGTCATTTCAGGCTACTATTTTCCTGATTGTTAATATCTAAATGATACACATTCAATTTAATTTAATCATTCTTACATGAGAAAACAAGAAAATGATACTATCTGACAATTGGTAGGCAAATTTTTATTACCAACTATAATATTTATTTCATCTTGCTCCTATAGGAAGCTTAAAAAATAGGAAACTGTTTAACCTACCTTCCTGGAGTTCCTTGTTGGGTCCTCGAGAGGACGTTGGCTCAGTATCTGTTTTAGTATATGCCATAAGAAATGATTACAAATTTGCTTAATGAGGTATAGGTTTATAAAATAATAAAACATTACACATTAGTGAAATGAAACATTTACTATTAAATTATTTCCTTAAAGTTTTGACTTTTGCTTGGACTTGTCTAGAAAAACTTACAAGGTTTCAACAAAATTCCCAAAGCAGCCATCAATAAAAGGCATATGACTCCTAAGGTCCCAGAAATCAACCTCCAACAAGTGGTCTGAGACACTGTAGAGAAAGACAAATGGAATAATGACTTAAAAAACAAACGCAGGAGCTGAAGTTCTTAAAAACAGAAATCAGTGATGTAGGATCCAAAACGTTCTTTCATTTCATAATACAGTCATTTTGTCAATTAAACATTGAAAAATGAAGACATTCCATTCAAGACTTCACCTAATATCAACATTTTTATGCAGAGTACCTTGCTCTTCAGTGTGCTTATCTATACATACATTTTCTTCTCTGCCAGCTCTGTCCCAATGAACTACATTTGCCATCTATTTTTTAGATTTTCTGAGAAGCGTAAAGATCTGGACTAAGAAGACATCAACAGGCAACAATTTGTGTTCCATGGGCTTATGTAACAGATATTTACTTGTATTCTCTCAACAAAATCATAAGATAGTATGATTCCCATTAGGTAGATGAGAAAACATAGAGTCCAATAATAATGTCACTTTCTCAAGGTATCAAAGCTAGTAAGTATCCAAGTCAGAAATCAAATAAAAGTTGGCCTAGGACCAGACTCTTTCATTTCACATAATCTGTCACTGCCACAATAAGATTACTTAGGAGTGTGCCCTCTCCTAATCTCACAGGCTCTGCTCTGATAAATGTCTAGCTCTCATAGGCTTGTTGAGGTATCATAGGGAAGAGAAGTCACAGGAACATTCTGGACTTGGTGTGATGACTGGTTCTACAAACAAAATATGGGTAATTTCTTGGGGACCTGGGTTTATATCACAGTACATTGAATTATGATACAAAAAAAATCTTTTTTTCTAAGAACATTACATTTACTCATGCTCAATATTACTTGCTTAAAGACTTTTTCCCTGAAACATTTTAACATTAGGAGATTCGACATTAACATTAGCACACTCTCCAGAAGTGATGCTGCTGCTAACAATAGTACAATGTGTCAAACTGTTAATCTGTATAATTTTTGGATGTCATAACAGGAAGAATAAATTTTAAAAACTTTTAAGCATTGTGTCATTAATATTTGGCATTCTGTATATCTATACCAGAATTTCATTGCTCATGATTTAACCAGACAAGTTTGATTCTCATTCAGAATTTGAAGGTATCCCTGTCAGAAGCCACTTTTTAAACCTGTTGGAAAAGTTTCACAAAATCATCTAAGTTACAGAATCAAGAATCAGGAAAATAAAATGAATGTGCGAAATGCTGATCCATGAAAAACGTAAACATATCCGCCGCTAACCATGTGCTTTTCTCTTAAAGGACTGCCCCCAAATTAGCCAATCCACCAAATATCTTTTCTGGTTACTTTTTATTTTTTAATTTTGTGACTGGGATCACACATACCTGCCATGACAAATGACGTTCCAAGTTCAACAGCTCAACGCAGAGAAGACACGGTGCGCTTTTCAGGAAGAACGGTGCTGGGTCATTGGAGCTGAGCTGGATGTTGACTCTGAAGAAATTTAACATAAAAAGAGAAAGAAAAATTATGTATTTATATGATGCGCTTGAGTCATCTATTGGTGAGAGATGTCTGGATGGCATGAAGCAGTAAAGCAATAAAATCACAAGCTTCTAAGTGTTCCAGGAACCACAACACAGGAAATCCTCACTGTACTTTTGCAATGATAACACTTTGACCAGCACTAAAAAAGGTGAGGCGGAGGTTTTTTGTTATTATTGTTTTTTTTAATGTTTGAACATCAAAGTCATCTTAAAAAGTTCCTTGGAAAAACCCGAACAAATGGACAAACTGAAGGTAAATGTTGCTTAGTATAATAAAATTGTATGCATAATTTTCCTCTTTCAGTAATAACAGCCATTTTTCTATCTACGTTGTGTTTAAAACAGTTTAAAGCATTTGGCATATGTTAGCTCATTTATTTGCTAAAAATGGGCTCAAAATGAAGATATATAAATGTCTTCATTTTACCCATGAGAAAACTGAGGCCCATAGAACTAAGTAACTTGCCCAAGGTCACTAAGTCGGTATCCCCATACCTCACTCTGTGCTTGTCATCCCTGCTGCACTAACCCAGCCATGGAGGGCAAAGTTCAAAAGGAAGAATGGAGAGGCTTCCCATTACTGTTCTATGTACACTCACACACATTCACAGACACACACACACACACACACACACACACGTGCTCTGAAACTGCCTTAGCTAATGCAAACCAACAGTTCAGTGACTCATTCAGGTTAACCTTACAAGGTCCTTTTAAAACCTGACTGTCCATTTCTTTAAAGTCCCTTGAACATGACATTAGCTACTCTAGACTCCTTATTTTTACTAATATGTTAATTATTATAATTGTTTAGAGTGTTATTCAGATAACATAGTGATACTTTAATTTACACTTTTTTTCTAAGGTTCTTAGAAAAATAATCCTCTTAGGGGGAATTTCAGGAACAAATTGACATAATAAGATAATCTTGATAGGAGAGACTTTGATCTACAATTTAGTATTTGGAAATGCAATCTACCATTCATCCCTATATAAAAGCTGACCCCTGCATAAGTTTTTCTTGCATTTTATAGTGTTTATTTTTAAGCATTATGCTATTACCATTGATAAACCTGGTTGTAAAAGATGGATTTTTAATAAGCAACAAAAAAATAGAAATTAAGAAACAAAAACAAGAACTACTTTGATTTTTCAGTTTCCATGATGTCAAAAGTTTTCCATCTTATTAATTTGCTTTGTGTGCATAGAGCTGTTTTCATTGAACCACCAAAGTTGTTGAAAGAGAAATCCTTACTGGAGAATATAAACATGAAAACAACTTAATCCAGATGGTTTGCAAATCTTACTTGAGAGAGGTGATTTATAAATGATCCTTTGCTTAGATGAAGTCTATTTTTTTTTTCAGTTTTAGTGTTGGAAAAAGCTGAACTAGCAGAAAGCTATCTGATCTCGCTTCCCTTTTGCCCCATGTAAAACTGCCTCAACTAAATAAGAGTTTAGGATTTTGCTGTTAACTTTCTTTTGAGATAACACGAATTTATGATAGAATATACAGTAGGGATTGTTGCTACACTGACAACACATTGGGGCCACCATTATTTGGACATTATTCCCAGTTTTCAGAACCATGTTTGGTGAGAGTACAGTAATCATTGTCCTGTTTTAAAATCTGAGTTCACTGACTTTGAAGTAAAAACCCAGCAAACACATGTTTGATCCAAGAACTCCAGGCTGAAGTCAATAATAAAATAACAGGCCAGGCGCAGTGTCTCACACCTGCAAAACTAGCACTCTGGGAGGCCAAGGCAGGAGGATGGCTTGAGGTCAGGAGTTTGAGATTAGCCTGTACAAGAGTGTCTCTACCACAAAATAAAAAAAAAAAAAAAAAAAAAATTAGGCGGGCGTGGTGGCACACATGCGTAATACCAGCTACCCAGGAGGCTGCGGCAAGAGGATCGCTTTCAACCCAGGAGTTTAAGTTGCAGTGAGCTATGATGAAACCACTGCACTTTAGCAGGGACAACAGAGGGAGACTGTGTCTCAAAAAAAAAACAACAAACAAAAAAAAAAAAAACTGAACACACACCTACACATATACATACATAAATTTCCTATATATGTAGCTGTGTGTGTGTGTGTGTGTGTGTGTGTGTGTGTATGTCTAACCCCTCCCTTTATTCTTTCTGAATTGCCAATTGTGGTGGCTCCTTTGATTCCATTTGTACATAGGTAGCTGAATGGGTTTCACACACGGTATCCCTCGCACTCATCTCGACTTGCAGTCAAGGCCAGCACTGCCCTGCCCATGCCCCTTGGGATATTTATTGGCCAACTAGGATGTGCATCATTACAGGATTTTTTTTCCTCCCATAACTGCCGAAAGCCTTGCTTCTATCACACACGGCCATCCAGAAGTGCTGAATAATGATCACCAGGATGGGCCTCAAACAACAAATCTCAGGAGATAGCATCGGTATAGTCGAGCAACATTGTTTCCATTTCCCAGGATCACTCAACAGTGTTAAGCTCCAATGGCCTCCTCTAGCAGCTAAATTAATAAAGCAACTTCTATTGCATACCTCCTTCCCTTTCCCATATTAACACTGCCTGTCCTACATTTATTCTGTACACATCCCAAATACACTTTGCACACAAAACATTTTTAAGAATCTGCTGCAGAGAGAAACCAGATTGAAATTACACTGAAATGCCAAGCTTCACTTATATAAATTTGTTTTTAAAAAGTTAGATTTTCTTCCAAAAGGACATCTCACTTTGCATGTCCTCCCCTCCCCTCGTGTCCACGCAGACAACCACCACCTTCCTCCCCTGGAATTTACTCCTGCCCTTGTTCCAAGCAAGTGATGACTTCAATAACTAAAATAACGTGAAACTGAGCAAAGAGTTGGGAAAAGAAACTAATATCCACTTAAGATCTGAACAGTGAAGTCTTTTACTTACCTAGAAATTTATAACTAAACTTTTGCAGAACACAGTAACAATTGTTAATCATAGGTCATATAGGCTTTCTTTTTTAAAAAATTGGCTTTGCTGGGTTTTTTTCCCATAAGGAATCTTAGGTTAGACTTAAAGCCCCTTGAGCTCAGCCAAGCATTTATTAATAACTACCTGTAGAGACCTGTGTGAACTGGGTAAATTCCTCTTTTCTCAAGGTCCCAAAGTAACTTGGGGTACCTGGGCTTGTCAGAAAGTGATATTCTTTGCTTACGACACATCAGGAAACGTTATAGATGGGATATTAGGACAATTTTTCCAGAGAGCTCTTATGGGCCTTGTAAAGTCAACCTAATACTTCACAGCAGTCTGGGCCTTTCTGAAAATATGCTGTTCCAGTCAAAGCCTTGCTACAATAACAAGCATCTCTAATTCTACCCTGTTAGAAAAGAAAACAGATTCTTATTGAATTTATGCAAATAATTACATTGCCATGAAATGAGAATATTTACAAACAGTTTGCAAATTTTGGAGAAATCAACTAGAGAGAAAAATGCATGTTTCAAATTGTTTACAAAAATATACGTTATCAATGATAAATAGCTAAAAGGAAGGAAAAAAATTCTTTGGAATTTTGGAAAACAAAATACAAAAAGAATCGGTAATGTTTAAAAAAAAGTCATTAACAAAACTGGTTTAGTTCCATGTAATTAATTTTTGTCTTGTTTCAGGTTCGGTTAATAATACCCATGGTGCATCATCTTTTCAATTAAAATATTCTGAGTTCAAATGGTATGATCTAAGTTATCACCGGCACCTTTATTTAAAAATACTTGCAAGAATTCTTTGTATAAATTTCCTTCAAGAAGCAAATTTTGGACTTTAGTCAGTTAAAAATCACTTTTTCAGAAGAATCAAAGTAAAAAAATAATTGTCTGTGGATCACAAAAGTCTTAAAATTGTCATGGTTAAAGAGAAAAGGACAAAGTAATTCGGTCAAAAATTTTTTAGGGGCACATAAAAATTTAACTTAATATCCATAATTATTACTGATAATATACATCAAGACATATCATAATTTTAGGATGCTCATACAATTTTGGGATATATATTAAAAACATGTTTATATAAATATAACCCAAAGAAAGTTAAACACCATTTCATATTTCACTGCTTCCTGTATAGTTTTAACACCCCAAATAAGCTGAATGTTTCTTGCTTGCTCTTTCAGTGGCTCTAGTATTTAAAAAGAAAAAAAAAAAAAACTAGTTTGTGGGCAAAAACACTGAATTTAGAATTTTGATTTTATTAAGTTTGTCAAATATCAAAGGTCTAAAACACTTGTCATAAAACAAGATCATAGGTTACTATGATACAATAGTCATGTATTACAAGTAATAATTTAAATATTATAAAGGGCAAAAATTTTATGTTTTAATAGAGAGGAGACTCAGTTTTCCCAGTAAAGAAGACCTAATAAAGACAAACTAAAATATCTGTCTCTTTCCCTTGTGTTTTGTAGTTTACTCAAAAGAGTGAATACAAATCTTTACTATCTCTATTAATATTACTTGAAATCTTGTTTAAAAGAGAAAATCAATGTTTTATTTTTGCGTTAGTGTATGAAATAGTAAAGCTAATTTTAATAAAAATTTAAACACAAATCTATTTAATCTTAATTAATTTGACCAGTATGATTGCTAAGTTTTAAAATTTTTACCAAATTTTTCCTTAATGTATATCCATTTAGTTTTATCTATCAATTTTAGTCATTTAATTTAAACCTATTTTTAAAACCTTTAAATTAGGCAAAATTATTTTTTCCACAAAAACCAAATTTTTATGTTTTTGTTTTACAAAACCAAATCTTATTTTCTTGATATAGTTTATATATACAGTGGTTTCATTTATATCTGGTAGTTTTAATTACATATATTAAATACAATGTTAGTTCTTGGTAATCCTAATTTTAGTATAAAACCCAGCAAATACATAACTTGACCTTAAAATGTGTAACAGACTTATTTGACCTGCCCAACCAACAGGTTCAGGTGAAAATTTTGAAGATGTTTTAATTTTATTTGCCAATGATTTTAAAATTATCGTTATTCGTTAAAAATTATTAAAGTCACATGAACTTGAAAGGCATTTGGGCCAGCTTTTTCCTTGTATGAATATACACATATAAGTTAATATGGTCCCATGGAAAATAGACGAATACATATGTGTATATAAAGATACAATCAAATATAATTAAGATTGTATAGCTTTGATTTTAAAATTCCAACCACGAGACTGGCAAAACAGCTGGATTTAAACCATGTCCTTGAAAATAAAACAATTTGGAGTTTAGTTGTTTTACATACAGCCCAAGCCCTCCTGGAGAAAACAGGGTAGCAGTCTATGTTTCAAAGCATAGACAGATAAAAAACTAAGCCTTTTAAAAAGAAGTTTGGGAATGTTAGAAGAAAGACCAAAATGGATGTTAAGACAACATGAAGTCATAGGAATTCTCATTTGACTTATAAGAAGACCAACTGTATTAATATAGCTAACACTAAATCTTGGCTCTCCAAAAAAGAAAAAGAGAGATTGTTACCAAAAACTGGGTGCTTGTCCAGGAGGCCAAATCAGAAGGAGGAGGACAAGTGTCTGGGGGATGAGGAAAGAGATTTTATTTTGCAACGATGGCTACATCACACCTCCTACCATAGATATGAAAGGATAAAATTGAGAGTGGGGGATATGTAACAGGGAAAAAAAAAAAAATTCTGTCTCTTTAAAACATTCCCCACTCATTTTGAGACCTGTAGCATGGCCTGCATCCCTGAGGCAGGTTAAGTCTTTTGTTAAAACACCCAGGGACACCAGCCCCCCAGGTGGGCAGCTGGTAGAGTTACTAGGTTTTGTCTTTGGCACAGATGAAGGATTAGAACAGTTAACTACAGTAATTGCCTGAAGCTGAGAACCCTCACTTTAAAAGCTCTGTATTTCTGCCTATGTTAAGGAAATTTGGATTTTGAGATGAGAAGGTCTAACATCTTTCCTCCTTTGCAAAGTAAAATCTCTTTCCTCCTCCTGCAAACATCTGTCCTCCTCCTTCTGATTCAGCCTCTTGGACAAATGCCTGCCAAGTATTTGATAAGAAGAGATGTCATGGGATAACTCCACACAATGCTTTCATAATACATTTTTTAAAAAAGAAATTGCTCTAAGTATTTAAATCACATCTTTTATATCTAGAAGCACACACAAAAAGAAAATATGAGCAGTCCTCTGTAGTAAAACCACCTGCCATAAACAACCATTTTTAATCACCTTTAAAACTGTATGGTTTTATTGGTGACTGTCCCCTCCAGCTTTTTCACAGAAGTGAAACTGTTAGGTAGTTAGCTAGAGATTATGGGGCTCCTAGGGACAAAAGTGGGTGCTGCTGTGATTCACCCCCACAAATGGGCTTTCAGAGAGGCTCATGGGAGATCTGCATGCACAGTAAGACTCAGGTCATATAGCTCCCGACTCTCCAATCAAAGGGGTTCCATGGTGACGTTTGAACCAAGAGGGAGGTACCAATCCGAGCATTATAAAACAATCTGCAGCCCATAGCCAATTCCTTTTTGATCCCTTCCTTTTGCTCTCCCTTTGCTGCGAAAATGGGTCCAGTAGTCATCTGTGGTGTATGAATCTCACCCTGTAAACCTATATCTTGCTCTTGCTCTGTAATCCCATCTTTCTCTCCTCAATAACCCTCACTTCGGTGTTTGCCTTACTTTGGTGTGTCTGGTATTCTTCGGCTATGAGCACACTAATAACCAACATTTCAGACTGAAACCTGACAAAACTGTCCATATTAAAATAATGTAAAGCCATAAGGTATAAATGGTAATCAAAGTCAGATTTTTATAAAAGTATAGATATAGCCAGAAGTTAACCAGCCATTGTTGCCTAACTTCCTTACTGCTGTAATAAGGTTACTGCCTAGTGACACTACCCTCTCTGATAGGTACAAGATATGTACTTCCCCCACCATTTCTGCTGATACCATTGCTATTTAAAGCACAAAGACTTGTACAGAAGATAGATAATCTTAGATAGTAGATAATAATAACAGATTTATATTATATTATATATAATAATAGATAATCTTGCTATTATAAAGCCTAAAACTGGTCTTTGAATTATTTCTCAGACTCTGCATTCTGAGCGGACCTTCTGATAGCAACTGAACTTGTGGAGAGGTGTGGGAATGGATCCAACAGCCTAGATACCCCCTATCCAGGAAATCTGCCACCTGAGAAGATAATCTGCATGAATAAAGAGACCCAATAGCCTGGCCCTTTTCCAGACAAACTATCATTAAAAGCCCTTTCTCCCAAATTCTCAGGGAGATGGATTTGAGAAATTACTCCCATCTCCTCACTTGGTGCCTTGGGAGATAAACATTTTCTCTGCTGTGACCCCTGCTGTCTCAGTCCATTGGCCTCCACTGGGTAGTGGGCAGGGGACTCAGCTGGGCTGTAACAGGACCCTTTGCATACAAAAGTCTAAAAGCCTCTTGTGCCTCTCATAGGTGGAAGGAAACAGGAAATTAAAGATTATTTATGGCTTGAAAGCAGAAAAACAGATTTTAGGGGAGAATGGAAAAACCTTGACTAGTTAGCAAAAGATGGTCTTGTTATGTAAATGAAGGCCTGTGGGTAGTAGCCCTCAGAGAGAATAGATGGCAAATCTTTCTTTCTAGGCTTTTAAAGGTGTCTTACTCAAAGTTAATCTTTTCAAAATCAGGAAAGGGTAGACCTGGCTGCATTTTTTAACAGATGTACATTTTCCCCCACAAAAGACAGCTTTGCAATGTTACTTTTACCTGCAAGGTTTATGGCAGCTATTTTAAACTATGTCAAAGAAATATATTTAATATTTTGGGGTAAAGTATTTCTAATCTCCTTTAGTCCTGACTTTGAAACTAAAAAGTTTTATATATTAAAAAATGGGCTGATAGTATTGGAGACATTTGAGGTAGAGGTTGTTAGAGATAGACAAAGAACTGAGGGGGGAAAATAAAAACAAACTGGGATAAACAAGGAAGAAAAAGTGAATTTCAACATTTTGTTCCCTATCTTCCTTATTCAGTCTCTTAGTTCTGTGAATAGATCAGTTTGGTTAAGTAGCTGTGTCCCATCCGAGGAGCTGGCATTGTACAGGAGCTTTTAAACAGAGAAAAACAAAGGTTAACATTTGCAGCAAGCACTAAACTTTCTGGGTAGAAAAACAAGAGTTTTAGGAGCAGATAGAAGGAGGGCTGACAGCAAGAAGAAAGGGAGTTGGGGGTTGAAGAAAGAAAGAGTCAACTTTAAATATTTCACATGTGCCATTTTTAAATTTTATTTTATGGAGTCTCTTTTTAATTTTAAATTATTTTCATTAAGGGAGGCTATCTAGACTCTTGACTTTATTTGGAAGACTTGAAATACTACTTACAGTATTCATTGTTTTGTAAGGTTTGATAGCCTATTTGTTTGAATTGAGCACATAGATTAACTAGAGGTCTCCTAAGATTTCTATTGTTGCCAGCAAAGCTTTCAATCATTGCATGTTAGCTTTATTTTGGTTCCCAAATGTTTCCAAGAATTTTTCCATAGTTTTTAAAGATGGTAGCTGCTGGAGTCTCTGATGGTGGTGGATCAGAGACTATCTCCTTAGAACTAAGGTTTTCTATAACTGCACTTACCTTATGAAGGCATCACTACTGTGCCCTTAAGAAGAATGTGTGTGTTCGTTCTGATTGCTCCACTGACCTACGTATCCTGTCTCTGTCCCCCTTCTCAGACCTGCCTATTCCATGAGACACAACAAGATTATACTTATGCCAATAAATTTAACCTTACCATGGCCTCTAAGTGTACAAGTGAAAGGAAGAGTTGTATATCTTTAACTTTTATAAAAAGCTAGACGTGATTAAGCTTAGTGAGGAAAGCATGTTGAAAGCCTAGAAATTCTGAAAACTATGCCTTTTGTACAAAACAGCTGGCCAAGTTGTGAATATAAAGGATAGTTTGAAGGAAATTAAAAGTTCTACCACAGCAAACACGAAAATGATAAGAAAGGAAAACAGCCTTATTGCTGAGGTAAAGAAAGTTTTAGTGGTGTGGATAGAAGATCAAACCAACCACAACCCTTAAGCTAAAGCTTAATCCAAAGCAAGGCCCTAACTCCTCACTGCCATGAAGGCTGAGAGAGGCAAGCAGGCTGCAGAAGACAGGCTGGAAGCTAGTAGAGGCTGGTTCAGGACAATAAGGAAAGATGGCAAGGTAAGCAGCAAGTGCTGATGCAGAAGCTGGAGCAAGTCATCCAGTAGATCTAGCCAAAATTGCATACTAAATAATAAATTTTCAATGTAGACAAAACAGCCTAAAATTCGACAAGATGCTGTCTAGGACTTTCATAGCTAGAGGGCAGAAATCAATGCCAGGCTTCAAAGCTTCAAAGGACAGATTGGCTCTCATGTTAGGGACTAGTGCAACTGCAGACTTAAGTTGAAGCCAATGCTCATTTTCATTCTGAAAATCCTAGGGCCCCTAAGTAATATGCTAAATATACTTTTCCTGTGCTCTATAAATGAAATAACAAAGCCTGGATGATGGCACAGCCCTTTACAACATGGTACTAAATATGTAAGACCAAAGTTTAGAGCTACCGCTCAGGAAAAAAAAAATTATTTTAAAATACTGTTGATCATTTTTATGGGTATTACTAAATATATAAATAAATATGTATCATATCTAAATATATGTACCACAACATAAAACATAATAATTAAAATATAGATATGTATATCAGAAACTTTACTACTGCTCATTTGTAATGCAGAGGATGTAAATAGATGGAAAATCATACCATGCTCATGTATGGGCAGTATCAATATTGTTAAAATGGCTATATTACCCAAAGTGACCTACAGATTCAATGCAATCCCTATTGAAATACCAACATCATTCTTAGCAGATCTAGAGCAAATAATTCTATGCTTTATAGGAAACCTGTATTATAGAATACAGGGTATTCTATAATACCCTGTACAGCCAAAGCAACCTTAAGCAAAAAGAACAAATTGGGAGGCATCAATCTATTATACTTCAAGCTATACTACAAGTAACCAAAACAGCATGGTACTGGCACAAGAACTGAGACATTTACCAATGGAACAGGACTGAGAACCCAGACATAAAACCATCCTCACATAGCCATTTGATCTTTCACACAACACACAAAAACATACACTGGGGAAAAGAATCCCTATTCAATAAATAGTGCTGGGAAAACTGGATAGCCACACATAGAAGACTGAAACAGGATCCTCACCTGTCACCTCTCACAAAAATTAACTGAAAATGGATAACAGACCTAAACCTAAAGCATAAAACCATAAGAATTCTTGAAGAAAATGATGGAAAAATTCTTATAGATATTGGCCTAGACAGTGAATTTATGTAGAAGACCTGAAAAGCAATCACAGCAACAATAAAAATAAATAAATGGGAACTGATCTTATTAAAAAGTTTCTGCACAGCCAAGGAAACTATTATGAGAGCAAACAGATAACCTACAGAATGGGAGAAAATATTTGCATGCTACACATCTGATAAAAAGGCCATAACTAGAATCTATATAAAATACAGGAAAATCAGCAAGAAAACATTAAACAATCCCATTAAAAAGTGTGGAAAGGACATGAACAGAATCTTTCCAAAAGAAGACAGACTAATGCCCAACAAACATATGAAAAAATGCTTAACATCTCTAACCATCAGGCAAATGTAAATCAAAACCACAATGAGATATCACTTAACTCCAGTGAGAATGGCTTTTATCAAGAAGTCCAAAACAACAAATATTGGTGTGGATGAAGAGAGATAGGAACACTCATACACTGCTGATGAGACTGTAAATTAGTACAACTTCTATGGAAATAATATGGACATACCTCAAAGAACTAAAGTAGGACTACCATTTGATCCAGCAATTCCATTACTGGGTATTTACCCAAAGGAAAAAATCATTCTATGAGAAAGATAACTGCACTCGCATGTTCACTGCAGTACAATTCACAATTGCAAAGATGTGGAAACAACCCAAGTGCTGCTACACAGCCATAAAACATAAAAATGGTGAACTAATACCTCTTGAATTATCTTGGATGGAGGTGGAGTCCATTCTACTAAGTGAATTATCATAAGAATGGAAAAACAGCCACTATATGTACTCACCGTTAAATTGGTACTAATTGTTCAACACTTATGTGCATCTGTGGAAGTAAAATTCATCAGGTGTTGGGCAGGTGGGGGAGAAGAGGGGATGGGTAAATTCATATCTAACGGGTGTGCTGCACACTGTCTGGGGGTTGGGCATGCTGTAGCTCTGACTCAGTGAGTGCAAAGCAATATATGTAACCAAAGCACTTGTGCCCCAAAATATTCTGGAAAAATTTAAATCAAGAAAAAAGAGGTACTTGATAAAAAAAAAAAAAAAAGAATTGCATGACAAATAGAAAACAATTAACACAATGGCAATAATGAACTTTTCCCTATGAATAATCACTCTAAATATGAATGGATTAGATTCCACAATGAATGGATGTAGAGTGGCTGAATGGATTTTTTAAAGAATCCAACTATATGGTGTCTATAAGAATCCATAGTATATTTAAGAACACAAATATACTGAAAGTGAAGGGATGGAAGGAGAGAGAGAAAGTAAGTAAGAAAGTAAGAAAAAGAGTAAGAAAAAAGTATAAAAGAGTAAGAAAAAGAGAAGAAATGGCTATATTAAAATCAGAACAAAGGCTTTAGTTCAAAAACAGTCACAAAGAGACAAGGAAAGACATTATATAATGACAAAGGAGTCAATTCACCAGAAGGATGTAACAGTTGTAAATATGTATGAACCCAACATCAGAGCATCTAAATGTATAAAGCAAACATTCATGGAACTTAAGGCAGAAATAGATGGAAATACAAAAATAGTAGGAGACTTCAATCCTCCACGTTCAATAATAGATTGAACACTCAGGCATAAAATCAACAAAGATCCAGATGACTAAATCAACACTGCAAACCACATCAAATACAGATATGGACAGAACATTCCACCCCACAGCATCAGAATGTACATTCTTCTCAAGGGCACAAGGGACATTGTCCAGGATAGATCACTTTTTAGGTCATAAAAGAAGTCTTAAAAAATTAAGAAGATTTAAATCACACCAAATATCTCTGAAAACATCAAAGGAAGGAAACTAGAAACCAACAGAAAGAAAACTTGAAAATTAATAAATATGTAATAATTAAACAACATACTTTTGAACAACCAGTGGATCAAAGAATGAACCAAAAGGGAAATTTTAAAGGAATGAAATAAATGAAAACAAAAATACCAAAACTTATGGTATAGAACAAAGGTATAACTAACAGGGAAGTTTATAGTAATGAACACCTACATTAAAGAAGAAAAATTTAAAATGATCTAACTTTGTATGTTAAAGAACTAAAAAAATAAAAGGAAAAAAGTAGGCCCAAATTTAGCATAATGAAGGAAACAATAAAGATTAGAGTAGAAATGAATAAAATAGAAAAGAAAAACAATACAAAAGTAAACAAACCTAAGATTAGTTTTTGAAAATATAAATAAATTCACAAAATTTTAGCACAACTAATTAAAAAAAAGACAGAAGCTTCAAATAAATAACATCAGAAATAAAAGAGGAGATATTGAAACTGATGCCCCAGAAATACAAAGGACCATAAGAAACATCTAAGAGCAATTAGAAGCCAACAAACTGGATAATCTGGAAGAAATGGATAAATCCACAAAAACATATAATCTACTAAGACTGAATTATAAAGAGATAGAAAATTTGAACAGACATAACTTTTCCTCTAATACCAAAATGCTCCCATTTTCATGGATCAGAAGACTTCATACAGTTAAAATGTCCATATTACACAAAGTAATCTATAGATTACATGAACTTCCTATCAGTATCTCAATCACATTTTATACAGACTTAGAAAAAATGAATTTAAAATTTATATGGAACCACAAAACACCCTGAATAGCCAAACTGATCTTGAGGAAGAAGAAGAGAGCCAGAGGCTTCAAACTTCCTGACGTGAAAATATATTGCAAAGCTACAATAACTGAAAAGTATGATACTGGCACAAAGACAAACACATAGACCAATTAAACAGAATAGGGAACCTAGAAATAAACTCTTGTGAATCTACTTCAATGATCTTTGAGTGCCAAGACCACTCAATGGGGAAAAAACAGTCTTTAACAAATGATGATGGTAAAAATAGATATCCCTATGCAAAATGATAAAACTATCCACCTATCTTACACTACACACAAAAATAAACTCAAAATGGATTACAGGCTTAAATGTAAGTACTGAAACTGTAAAACTCCTAGAAAAAAACATAGGGGAAACCTTTATGTCATTGGTTTTGGGAATGATTTCATGGATCTGACACCAAAAGCACAGGCAACAAGAGAAAAAGTAGACAAATGGGACGACATCAAAGCTAAATAGCTTTCTCACACCAAAAGAAACAACCAAAAGTGAAAAGACAACCTACAGAATGAGAAAAAATATTTTCAATCATACACCACATACGGAATTAATATCCAAAATATGTAAGGAACTGCTACAACTCAATCACAGAAACCCAAATAACTCAAATGAAAAATGGACTGAAGACAGAATGGACATTTCTCCAGAGAAAACATACAAATGATCACAAAATCTATGAAAAGATGCTCAATGTCACTAATCATCTGGGAAATGCAAATTATAACCAAAAGATATCACTTAACACCTGTAAAGATGGCTATTAACAAACAAACAAAAGACAAGCATTGATGAGGATATAATCAGACTTATTCACTTTTTGGTGGAAATTCAAAATTGTGCTGTTGCCATGGAAAAAAGTATGGAGAATCCTCAAAAAGTAAAAATAGATTTACCATATGATCCACCAATCCCACTTCTGGGTATTAATCCAAAAGAAGCAAAATGAGAATCTCAAAGAGATATTTGCACACTAAAGTCCACAGGAGTCAAGGCATAGTTTGTACATACAATGGAATATTATTCAGCCTTCAAAAATAAAATCCTGAATTATGTAACAACATAGATGAACCTTGAGGACATTATGCTAAGTGAAATAAGCAAGTCACAGAAGGATAAGCACTGCATGATTCCACTTATATAAGGTATCTCAAGTAGTCAAGCTTATAGAATTATAGCATAAAGTATGATTGCCAGGGTTGGAGAGAGGATAAAATCAGCAGTTGCTAAACACTGGGCATAAAGTGTCAATTATACAGGATGAACAAATTCTAGAGACCTACCATAAAACATTGTACCTATTTTTAATAATGCTTCATTGTACACTTGAAAATTTGTTAAGAGGGTAGATCTCATGTGTTCTTACTGCAATAAAATAAATTATTTAAAAATAGCAAAGTGGATGCAAAAATACATAAAAAGGATAGCATATCATGAACAACTGAGGTCTATCCCAATAATGAAGGGTTACTTACCATTAAAAAATAAATCAACATATTAACAAACTAGGGGGGAAAAAGGATATGATCTTAATAGAGATAGAATAAGGCATTTGGTAAAGATATATGTCCACCCTGATAAAAAATTTTCATCACATTAGGAATAGAAGGAGATCTTCCTCCATCTATTGAAGGCCATTTATGAACATCCTACAGCTAAGATTAAGTATAAAGATGAAAAAGTGAATATTTATGCTGTAAGATAAATAGCAAAACAAGGATGTCTACTCCTACCACTGGTATTCAGCTTTGTTTTGAATGTTCTGGCTACTGTGACCAGGCAAGAAAAAAAATAAAGGCTTTCAGTTTTGAAAAGAAAGAGATAAAGCTGTCTTTGTTCATCTTTGCAGAAAATCCAATAGAATCTACAAAATAGTACTAAAATACGTGAGTGTAGACAGGTTGCAAGACAAAAGATACATATGAAATCAATTGGGTATATATGTATAATTGCAATGAAGGTTTTAGAAACTGAAATTTGGAACTACAATTTATTTATTTATTTATTTCAGCTTATTAAGGAGGTACAAAAGTTCAGGTTATATATATTGCCAATGCCCCCCCATCCCCCCCGAGTCTGAGCTTCAAGCGTGTCCATTCTCTAGACAGTGCACATCGCACTCATCACGTAGGTATACACCCATCCCCTCCCCCCACCCCCACCCCCCAGTCAGAATTTCAAGTGTGTCCATTCCCCAGACAGTGCACAGCGCACTCATCAAGTAAGTATACAGCCATTCCCTTCCCCAGCCCCCACCTCTGTCCGATACCCAACTGGTGTTATGGAACTACAATTTATAATAGCTTAAAAAACAATAGGATACTTGGGGAGAATTCTCATAAAAATGTACAAGACCTGCATGCTAAAAACTGCAAAACATTGCTGAATGCAATTTAAGAATATTCAGATACAAGACATATACCTTGTTTAAGGATAAGAAAACTCAAAAATGAAAAAGAACTAACTATTAATACATTTAACAACATGAATATCAAAATAATTATGCTTAGTGAAAAATCCATACAACAGATGTATACACTGTATGATTCTATTTCTATAAAACATGAGACAATGTGAGTCTACAGTAACAGAATACAGTGTAACACATAACTCTGATGGGGAGCGAGAGGAAAGTATTACATAAGGGCCAAAGGACACTCTTTGAGGTGACATATGTTCTCTATATTGTTAAGATAATGGTTTCACATATGTATAAATATGGAAATACATCAAATTACTTATTTTTTTCAAAGACACAGTCTTACTCTGTTGCCCAGGCTAAGTTGCAGTGGCAACATCATAGCTCACTGAAGGCTCCTACTCCTGGTGTCAAACAATCTTCCTGCTTTAGCCTCCTGAGCATCTGGGACTACAGGTGCATTCCACCACATCCAGCTAATTTTTTTAAATTTTTTAATTTCAGGATATTATGAGAGTACAAACGTTTTGGTTACATTTTATACCTTTGCCTCACCCAAGTGAGGAGTAGAGGCATGCCCTTCCCCTCTACAATGCTCACCGCATCCATTTGTTGTGAGTTTACCCCCCACAACCCCCTAATCGCTGGAGAATATTATTACCATGTGAGCACCATAGTGTTGATCAGTTAGTGCAATTTGACGGCACTATCATTACAGTGAATAGACAGCCTACAGAATGGAAGAAAATATTTGCTCTCTACACATTCAATAAAGGGCTGATAACAAGAATCTATCTAGAACTTAAAAAAATCAACAAGAAGAAATCAAACAACCCCATCAATAAATGAGCAAAGGAAATGAACAGAAACTTTTCAATAAAAGACAGAATAATGGTCAATAAACATATAAAAAGTGCTCAACATCACCCAGCTAATTTTTCTTATTTATTTATTTATTTATTTTTGTAGAGACAAGGTCTTCCTGTGTTGCCCAGTCGAGTCTCAAACTCCTGACCTCAAGCAATCCTCCCACATTGGCCTCCCAAACAGCTGTGATTGCAGGCATAAGCCACTACTTCCAGCCCAAGTATGTGAAATTTATTTGTATCCATCATACTGCAATTAAGCTACTCAAAATAAATAATGACCCAAAATCATAAAAAACATGCTCTACATAGAAAAGGATATAAAAATGAAAAATATTAGGGGTAAGCATTATTAGTTATTAGAGAAATGGACATTAAATGTATAATTATATACAAACACATATCATCCAGAGGTCTTTAGATTAAAATAAATGATAATGTGTGTAGGCAAGGATGTGGAGTAACACACTCACATAAACCACTGGTGAGGTTATAAATAAATTTTATAAGTAACTTTTTATAAATGGCTTAAATCATTATCTAAAGGAACTAAATATATGCCAACCTATGGCTAAGAAATTCAATAATTAAGCATATACTCAAAATATATCAGGGCATCTGTCCAACAAGGAGATATACAAAAATGTTCATACTGTTTTTATTCATAATAGTCAAAAAGTGGAACAAAGCAAATATTGAAAGACATTAGAATAGATAAGCAAACTGTGGTATATTCTTAATAATTATACATGACAATAAACATAATGAGCTACTGCCACACAAAAAAATATGGATGAATCTCAAAGACATAACACTTAATATTGAAGGCATGGACCAGGCACGGTGGCTCATGCCGGTAATCCTAGCACTTTGGGAGGCCGAAGAGGGAGGATGGATGGAAACCAGGAGTTTGAGACCAGCCTAAGCAACAGCAAGACCCCATCTCTACAAAAAGTAGAAAAATTCACCCAGCATGGTAGTGTGCACCTGTAGTTCCAGCTACTTAAGAGTATGAGACAGGATGATCACTCGAACCCAAGAGGCTGAGGTTGCAGTGAGCTGTGACAATGCCACTGCACTCTAGCTGGGGCAACAGAGCAAGACCATGTCTTAAAAAAAAAAAAAAAAATAGAAGCCACAAACATCATGTATACTAACTTTCCATTTATACAAATTGAAAAACAGGCAATAGAAATACATGTTTTTAGAAATAAAGTGGTGGTTTTCTTGGAACAGGGGAGACAGTATCAATGAGCAAGCAACATGAGATAGTCTTGGTGGTGGCAGACAGTCTATATTATAATCTGGTGGTGATTGCATCAGTGTAGACATAGGTTAAGAATTAAATGTACATTTAAGATTGGTATACTTTTTTGTGTTTCCTTTCAGTGAAAAATATATAAAGAGGTGAGCTATTATCAGTGAAATAGTGTAAATAAGGAGATCAATGATGAAAAATTTCATGAGAACAATGTGTGCATCAGATCTGTGAGGAGCCAGTTCAATACCAGCAGGTGGATAGAGGCTCCTGGAAGGATGTTTTCAAGGAGAACAAAGTGACACTCATGGATTATACAATGATAGAGGACTTAAAAAAACCATCAATTTGACAGAAGAATTTGCTTTGTATTTCATAGTGGTTATAACAACAGAACCTCAAAGAAGGAGATATAATTCCGGCTTAGTATTGGGCTTTCAAATATCCTCTATTCATAGGGTCAGGATGATAAAATACCTTTTGCTAGCTAACTACTGTACAGAACAAATTAGCTTCCAATTTATTAACCTAAAACAACAAATACTGATCACATCACACAGTCTCTGAGCATCAGGAATAGGAGCAACTGAGCGAGGTACTCTGGCTCAGGACCTCTCATGAGGTTGCCGTCACATGCAAGCTGGGACGCAGTTGTCTGAAGGCTTAACGCTGGCTGGACAATCTGCTTCCAAGAAGGCTCCTCGCATGTCTGTTGAGTAGAGGCTGCAGTCCCTTGCTGGCTGTTCACGAGAGGCCTCGGTACTTTGCTACATGGATCACACCATAGAGTTGCTCATAATGGGATAGCTGGCTCCCCTCAAATCAAGTGATCTGAGAAAGGGTAAGGGCAGAACACACACTGTCTGTTATCATCTAGCCTCAAGAGAGACATGCTATGACTTCTGCCTTATTCTACTGGTCATACTGATCAATCTTTATACAATGTGGCTGATTATTTCTAAAGGGTTGGCCTCCTAGAGGCAGGCATCATTCGGAGCATCTAGGAAGCTGTCTATGAGAGTCTTTAGCCCCAAATAATTTATGTCCCTCCCACACGCAAAATGCACACCTACCCCACCTCACAAAATCTCATTTCATTACACCATCAGCTCAAAGTCCAGAAGTTTGTCAGGGCCAGGTTGGCTGAAGCTCATCAAGTGTAGTTCCTTAAGTTTAGCTTCTTGAGTTAAAATTTCTGTTCATCTGAAAATCTGTGGAATAAATAATGCTAGAGATTTTCTTTCCCTATACACTCAACATCCCCAAAAACAAACTCAGTAGATAGTCTTATTAAAAAGGGAGAGGTAGATGTTCTCATCCACACACACGTAGTCACTGATGTACAGTAATTTTAAAAGCCAGCATAGAAAATGATGGGACTTCCTTGGTTAGGACTTAGTCTTACTTTGGCTACAAAATGACTCTTTATAATTCTTAGTTCCACCTTAGAGGTTTTTGGTTCTGCCCTCTAAATCAACCTTGCTAAGGTAGCACGTAATTGTGATTTTGTAGTTTTCTTAGTGTGCTTCTGTTTGCAAAAGTTAGGGGACCAAAACTATGTACGTATATATGTAGACATGTATGTATGTATGCATTTATCTATTTTACTGTCTCTGTCCCATTCATTCTAAGCTGGCCATGTTTCTAGTGATGTAATCATCTTAAAATGTTTTGGGATCTCCTATGACTATTTTGGGGGTTCATTCCATTCACAAAAACCAGACACATAAATCTTTTTGAGCTTCTCTACATGGAACTTCTGCTGAAACCCCTGAGGGACAATGCCCTAAAGCAGTAGTCTCCAACCTTCGTGGCACCAGGGACTGCTATCATGCAAGACAATTTTTCCACAGACTGATGGTTTGGGGATGATTCAAGTGTGTTACATTTATTGTGCAGTCAAATCTCTCTGCTAACGATACTCTGTATTTGCCGCCGCTCCCCACTGCTAGCATCACTGCCTCAGCTCCACCTCAGATCATAGGGCATTAGATTTTCAAAGGAGCACGAAACCTAGATGTATCCATGCGCAGTTTACTGTAGGGTTCTCTCTCCCATGAGAATCGAATGCTGCCACTGATTGACAGGAGGCAGAGCTTATGTGGTGATGTGAGTGATGGGAGCAGCAGGAAATACAGATGGAGCTTTGCTCACTGGTCTGCTGCTGACCCCCTGCAGTGAAGCCCAGTTCCTAGCATGCCATGGACTCGTACCAGTCCAGGGCCAGGGGTTGGGGACTGCGGCCCTAAAGCTTCCTAGAAGCTGTAACGTCTGACTAAGACAATCTGTAAAGTTCACCCTTTATAGATCCTTTGACCGAATTGAGGCACCATTTCTGCTTTTTTGGAATATTAACAAGAAATTTTACAGGCACATTCAAACCTTCTTTTTAGACCATTATTTTCAGGAGCACCAGGGACATGGTCTTTGATCAGAATCTATTTCTAAATTGTAGCATTTTTTGACATTTGAAGAATCCACTTATCTCAAAACTAGCAAGCTCTGGCTCCTTTTTATTTAAAAGCCACAAGCCCTGTCTCCTTTTCGTTGAAAAGTCTTTCTATTAGCTTATGTGTGTTCTATAGCATTGTAATAAAGGAGCAGGGAGAAATCAGACAGGATCTTCCACACTCTGACAGGAAATGGCTTTAGATACTTCTCCAAATTCATTAAGTACATTTTCTCCCTTCCACAAAACTATACACAACTGTGTTGCTAAACACCATGGCACTAAATAGAAAGAATATTACCTTCTGCAGTTTCCAACAGCATGTTTCCACTTTCCGGTAGCCTTTGCTAGAAGGTTTAGTCTTACCCATCCTTTGGTGGATTTCATCCACTTCCAATTTTAAAACACTCTAAAAGCTCAACATGTTTTTCTCTTTACGACAGTACCTTACTTCTTGGTACCAAAATGTGTTAGTTATCCACTGCTGTGCAACCCATTACTCCAAACCTTAGAAGCTCAAAAGAATAAATGGGCACTATCTCACACAGTTTCTGAGCATTAGGAATTCCTCAAAAGCTTAGCAGGATGGCCCCAGCTCAGGGCTCCCAGGAGGATGCTTTCAGGGTGTCGGCTGGGGCTGTCGTCATCTGAAGACTTGACTAGGCCTGCAAAGGAGGCTCCTTACATGGCTGTGGGAATTAGACCTCAGTTCCTTGCTGGCTGTCTCTAAGTGGCTTCAGTTCCTCGCCACGTGGTCCTTTTAACAGGGCTGCTCATGATATGGTAGCTGGTTTACCCCAGATCAAGTGATATGGGAGAGAGCAAAGAGGAAGAATCCATGCTTATGACCTAGCTCAGAAGTGATATTTTTCCACTCTATTCCATTGGTCACATAGTTCAACTCTGATACAACGTGGAAAGAAATTACATAAAGGCATGTATTCCAGAACGTGAGAATCATGAGTGGATATCTTACAGATGTCTATTACATAATTTATAGATTTTTCACCTTTTACTATAAACATACATGGATAATATAAGAAAGAACTGTTTTTATACAATGAAATTTGTAAGTACATTTACAACTGATAGATGTGACCTGGAAAAGGATAAAGCGAAGCAGACAGTAGGATTGATGTGTGTAAGATAGTGTGTAAGATAGTGTCATCTTACACACAAAAACTGGGGTGGCAAACTATGGCCTGTGGACCAAATCTGTCTCACCACATGTTTTTGTAAATAAAATTCATTCATAACACAGGCAAACCGGTCATTTAGGTATTAGCTATGTCTTTTAGCACTACAATGGCAAAGTTGAGTAGTTTCCACAGAGACAGGTCCACAATGTTGAAAATATTTACTGTCTAGTTCTTCAGAGAAAGTTTTTCAACCTTTGAACCGGGATATAAGGAGAAAATTTTCAGAAGTCACAAAATTTGGAAGAAAAAAAAACGATTAAGTATTCCAGACTTGCCCGTGCAGACAGCTGAAAGGGATTCTGAGGCTGTAGTGAGCACACGCATGCAAGGCTTGCAATACGGGCAAAGACTATGATCCTGCATGAAAAAGAGAATTTGGATAATCAGCAGGGGACCAAGTTCAGGAAAAAGCTCCCCATGTTCTTCCTATTTGCACGATTCATCATGCTTCATCGCTGGATAAATCTGCTGATGTTTGTGTAATAAAACTGGCTTTGAGGAGAGCTGAGGCTGAAGTCTCCTACATAGTCTTTTACACCCACTTGGCCACAGAGCAGAGACTTGACATCTAATTGATTATTGTACGTGCAAGCCATCAATAAACAAATTGGGTCTAGATTCTACTTGGGTATTTTGTACTTTAATCAACTCATCATAAATGATTAATTAGCTAGTCAGTCAGCCCACTGTTCATATCATAACCAAGCACCAAAAACAGACTCATAGACATCTCCTGAAATCAGCAAAGAGCTGTCCCAGTCCATGTATAAAATAATTATCTTTCTTATGTATACTATGTTAGCTTATACATGTCAATAATGGAGGAACTGAGAATTAACATATTTGGAAAAATAGAAAATGATTATTTGCCCTGGCATATGTGAATTAAGTTCTCGGTTAACTTAGGAATCAAAAGACAATGTTTAAACAACGTCAGCTGTGAAGTAGCAGTTGTAACACATTTCTAGGGGTGTGTTGGTGTGGAGGCAGAACCCTAAGTGGCTTCCAAAATTCCCATGCCCTGGTGTACACCTCTACAATACCCTCCTTTTGAGTTTGAATAGGATTTGTGAATAAGATAGAATGTTACTCTGTGTTTAGATTACACTAAAGGACACAGGTGAGGCCATTTTTCAGATGCTATTAAGGTTCCTAATCCTTCACTTAATGAACAGACAGATTTGTCCCTCAGGGGTGGGCCTGTGCTAATGAACTGAACACTTTGCAAGAGACTGAAGGTCAGAGAGAGGGGAAGTCAGAGATGTTCTTTTCCTGGCCTTGAAGAAGCAAGCAGACATGGTGTGACTGCCTAAGCACAGGGGCAACCTCTGGGAGCTGAGGGTCTCAGTTCTATACCCACAGAAACTACATTCTGTCAACAACCTGAATGAGCCTGGAAGAGGACTCTGAGTGTCAAGTGGGAATGCAGCCTGGCCAAGCCCTGATTCCAGCCTTGTGAGACCCTGCACAAGGAAACCAACCTGAGCTATGACAGATTCCTGACCCACTGAAACTGTGAGATAATAAGCATGTTGTTTTAAGTCTGTAATTCTATGGTAATTTGTTATGTAACAGTACATAGCAAGTATTGCATACCGTTAGGATAACATCTTCAGAACATCAAGATGAAATTAAGGAAATATAAACTGACTCTTGCAATACTCTTTTGCTACTGTGTGTGTGTGTGTTGCATATTTACTTACCCTTTCTTGTTCTATATACAACATATAGGGTGTCACTCAACTAGATCCTTCCATGAGCATTAGCCCATTTCATAGCAAATAAATAAATAAATAACAGAGAGCCAAAGAAGAATAAGGTGTCTCTCCCCAGAGAATATATCAGAAATCTTATATCAGAGGGGATAAAAAGAGATTTGGTACAAACTCACATATGAAAGAAGTCTTTTCCATCCCAAAGACTACAAAGATATTTTCAGGATGAAGAACAGCAGAATGCAGGTAAGAGTGGGAGGATGAACAGTAAAATGAAACAGGTTAGATGGGCCTGGACTGAGCGTGACTCATGTGATAGCACCATGTTGTGAGAAAGACACACTCTTGGGTGACCAGTATCCTCCATTCAAGCCAACACCTTCCATCAAAAAGCCCTGACATCATGTAGGAACTGAAAAATAACATCTGAGCTACAACTGGGAGGCAACAGGAATTTTCTTATCCCAAGGGAAAATATTCTTGGCCTGAATTTCTCTCTGAAATTAGACATCATTCATCACACTTAACACTTCTGTTTTCTCACTACTCTTCAAACTGTAATCAATGTTCATGAATTCTCTGGAAAATAAAGAAAGACTGGGCTCTGGGACAGCTGATGGGGTAATGATGTGAAAAGTAACAACTAGAACCTATATTTGGGTGTTACTAAATGAACACAGTTAAGATTCATCCTGGACAAAAATGATGAAAATTGAGCAGATTTGATTCATTACAGAGAAAACCACCTAAATGTCAAAACCCAAATAGAAGACATTGCTTTCTGGGTAGAGAATAGGGAAGTGAGATAGTTGGTATCAAAAATTATTGATTTTCCTTACAAGCTTACCTGGCATTTTTAAATTTTAATTAAAAATATATTATTTTGTAATCACAAAACAAAGACATTTCAAGCGTCCACAAAGTATAATGCATAAGTTCTCTTATTTCAAGTTAAACATTTGAAAGTTGTTATATTCTATCCCGTATATTTCATTATGTAACTTAAATGCATTTTTCCCAATTCAATCTTCATTGAAGATTATGAAGAGTTCAGTTCATAGTCCTGTTTACATTTTGAGATATAAAATTTAGGAAATCCTTTCCTCTTCTAGGCCTTTGTATAGTAAAAACAACTTTGCTCTTATCATCATTTAATTGAAACATAAACTATAAAGCAAATAGAGATGCCAATATAAATTTTTTATGATTTATATATCTGACACTTATAAAATGGAATTGGTTTTTGACAGTGGTGACGTCAGAAAAATCCCATCCATGTCACAGTATGGGAACTCATCATTGTCCCCACCCCTTCTGTGACATGCTCAGAAACCCCTCAGTAAAATGGAGTGCCCCTCCCCTCCAAAAAGGGAATTGCTCCGTATTAGACACGTAACTTTTAGAAAAGGGAATAAGATCATCATTGTACATGTTACTGACTCCTTCACTGAAGCATAAGCACACAAGTGTGTTCTCTGAAGCGGTGGCAAATGTGAGAAGACTGTGATACAGCACTTTCGGCTCTAAATTAAAACATATAGATATATATGTATATAGATATTGATATCTATGTATTGATATGTACATGTCAATAAAGGAAATTAACATGATTCTTACTTCCAGGAAAGTGAGGTGAGATGGCAATTTCCCAATTTGGTGTGCCATACAAAGGACTGAAGTGATGTTGTTATATATTAATTAGTGTGAATTAAATTTTATTTAAATTTCTGCCAAGAGAATTTATAGAGATGTAAATAAAACCACACAAATGTGTACTAACACTACATTGACTTTTATATGAACCATATACATTAAAATGCATCAAAATATTCATAAATTTCTTTAACTTGCACTTTATAATTTCGGGTGTAGGTGTACAAATTTCATCAATTTTAAAACACATGTCTTCAAATATATGAAAATTGTTTAAGACAGTTTGAAACATTTTACATAATTAAGAAATAGATAATTATTAATAGTAATAATATGAGGTAAAAATACTATTCGTAGTAATCTTGGATCTGTAGTCCCCACCTCTCTGTCCCAAGAAACACTTAAATACGCTGTTGTTTACAGATGTAATGATTCTTTCTTTTACACGGTTCATCCACAGCACTTTTCATTGGCTCATACACTATGCAGTTCTTTGGGTCTGGAGTTTCAAGTGATGAAAATCTGTAATGCAGAAAAAAATGTTACCACATGGAAAAAGGAAGTGAGATGTTAAGGGGTGATCTTTTTATTAAACTATAGAATTTTAAAAGCATTTAAGTCAGATATTAACATGTTGAATCATTATTATTTTCTTTCAATAGCCACAGTTCTCAAGACTCTCGAGTACAATGGCATAAAACACTCAGTTATTCCCTTACTAATCAGTAGCATTGAGGCCAGGGAGTTTTTAGTTTGTGCTGTTGTCAGTAACAGATTGATGTATGAAATGCTTTACTTCTACTTTGTTTTAGATGTATCGGCTGACCTAGTCTAGGGAAACAAACCAGAGCATCAACTTTGACATTGTGTGATGCTGCAAAGCCGACATTTATGAATGAAAATGAGATTCAAAGTTTACAAATATACAGAAAATAAGCCCAGAATATTTAAAAGATGAGAAGATGCTGAGAATATGGGGCTCCACCAGAATGAAGAGAATAATGGACATACCGTTTTCTCTGGCTGCCCCTGTGTTTGTGAGCATCTATCTGTACCAGCACATATACCTCCGAGTACGGTACTAGGGCAAAATAAAGCATATGGCAAAAGTTCTTTCATGATCACAAGCTCACCAACTTTCATATCACTTGAGCATAAACTTGGATATTCTAGGTGGAGCCAAAATTGTTATTCTGTCAAACCTTCTCTTTTTCCTGTGTTCTTATGTTCTAGGTAGGTGATTTTAGCTTCAGTGCTCCTGGATGCTGCCTTTCCTTGTCAGATCTAAGGATAAATTCACAAAGATCAAAAAAGGGTCCTAGAAACTTACAGATCCCGGGAAAGAGCAGAGCCGTCCTCCCACAGCCAGGCCCCACGTTCTTCATTGTAAGAGAGTCCAGTCCAGTAAAACTGTTCACTGAATTGCATAAAAGCCTGCTTGGATACAAAGACAAACACACTAACCTGATTTTAATCTATTCTGCATACGGCATACTTTTGACAACATCAATGTTCATAATAAGATTCAACCTGTCTGTCACACAAACAAATGATTTTTAACTGCTAATTTAGTAAGTACATTCACATGCCTCAAAGTTCTCATTGATCGGTCCCACTCATATACGGTGAAAAAAATACCACAGTATCTCCCTTCTTGAAGGAATGAGAAATCTCATAAAAAGAAATAGTTTTCACGGTACATTTCCCTCACAGGGGATCAATGATCAAATGTGATCCCAAATTAGCAGTATCTTGAAGGATAAATGTCATCGGTACAATCCGAACTCAGCACAGATGCTAGATGCAGCTGGAGAAATTTTTCACTTTTTCTTAAGAACTGGGTAATTTTTATGATTTTACTCGCCATACTGGTTTCATATTATATCCCAGAAAGATGACAAAAGCTATACAGGCACAAGAGAAATTATAAATTTCATTAAAAGAACTAAAAATTGCAAAGTCCAAATTAATAACCTATTATTTCCTCTTTGAATTCTCCCTAAAAAGTTTCTTGTACTTTATTTTATCTGGCACCCATCTTAATCTTTATCCCTATGACGTAAATCTTTGAAGAACTTGGTATAGGGTTTACAAGGGTAGTTTCAAGGTACCTAGAATTGATAGGTCATTAGTTCAAAAATAACTATCCATTTACTATCTGATTAAAGATGGAATGAAAGTGTTTAGCTTACTTAGATAGTATATTTTTCTAGATCAAAGAAAATGTAGGAAGCCAGAATTAAGTACATGCCAGTTCATCTCTGTTTTGCAGCTGAAGCAAACTGGAATTCTGAGAGACACAGAAATTCCTACTTTCTTCCCAAGTTTTCAGTTCACTAGAAATGAAGTAGCAGTTGCATCGGTACCCAACCCACTTCTCTGGGCAAGAACAGCAGTCAGAGACTAACAGAAAAAATAAAACATGCAAATGACATTGGGGATTTAAAATTCTTTTCAATGCAATTTAATTATTCAACAAAAATTTACCATTTATTCATTTTTTTCTACAAATATTCTTTGATATATACCGCACTTCAGGGACTATTAATGTGAACAAATTATATATGACACTTTTTCCTCATGGAGATTATATTCCAGGGATAGATTCAGAATTATATAATTTCCAATCATTTATTAACTGTATGTCATGACAACTTAGGTGAGTTTACAAAAGAAATTCAGTACGTTAATACAGCACATAGTAGCGTATGGGGTGGGGGACAGTTAGAAGAAATTTTTTGAAGCCATGACCCGAAGCCGAGCACTGTGGTGCAAATAGGAGTTAACCAGATGAGAGATCTAAAGGAGGAAAATATTTAGCATATTTCCTGAGTAAGAGAAGAATATGGCACATTGGGAGAATTCTGATATAGGTTTAGATGTTTTATTTTTTAAAAAGGAAGATAAACCAATTAAGTAGTTTTTGGTCTGATTATACAGTTTATCAGTAATGTCTGCAACACTACTTATGCACAGTAATTATAGTTGACACATGGTAGGTACTCAAATCTTTGCTGTATAATGGTGGTGAAGATGTTGAGATAAGATAAAAAATATAAATGAAATATACTCTATGGGTACAGAAGATGATGAGAAAACATGGGGAGCATTTGGTAAAAAATACACTTAAAAATTAGATTTTGGAAAAAAAATTAGATTTTGAGCAACATTCGCTAGATATGAAAGGTTTAGAATTGTAGAAATCTATGAAACATATTCTGAGTCATAGAAGAAGCAGAAGTAAAGGTAAAGAGATAGGAAAGTACAGGTTATATACAAACACAGGCAGATAATTAGGATTGGCTGTAATATTTACTATAGATTGTTTTTATTTTGTTACTTAATCATGAGTGCTCATTAGGAAACATCTGTCATTTCAGGCTACTATTTTCCTTTTTAGTTAATATCATGCATATTCAATGCAATTTAATCATTCTTATATTAAAGAACAATAAAATGAGACTATCCTACAATTAGTAGGTAAATTTGTATTACCAAGTATAACAATTTATTTAATCTTGCTCCTCTATGTAAAAAACAAAAAATTGTCTGACCCACCTTTCTGGAGTTCTATGTTGAGTCCTGGAAAGGATGTTGGTTCAATATCTCTTTTACTATATGCTATAAGAAATGATTACAAATTTGCTTAACCAGGTATAGGTTTATAAATTAATAAAATAAGAAGATATTACACAGTAAAATAAAACTTTTATCATTAAATTATTTCCTGAAACTTTTTATTTTTGTGCAGACTTGTCTAGAAAAACTTACAAAGTTTCAACAAAATTCCCAAAGTAGCCATCAACAAAAGGCATATGACTCCTAAGGTCCCAGAAATCAACCTCCACCGAGTGGTCTGAGACACTGTAGAGAAAGACAAATGGAATAATGACTTAAACAAACAAAGGAGCTGAAGTTCCTAAAAACAGAAATCAGTGATGTAGGATCCAAAACGTTCTTTCATTTGATAACACAGTCATCTTGTCAATTAAACACTGAAAAATGAAGACATTCCATTCAAGACTTCACCCAATATCAACATTTTTATGCAGAGTACCTTGTTCTTCACTGTGCTTATCTATACATACATTTCTTCTCTGCCAATTCAGTCCCAATGAACCACATCAGCCATCTATTTTTTAGATTTTGTGAGAAGCATAAAGACCTGGACTAAAAAGACACAGACAGGCACCAATTTGTGTTCCATGGGCTTATATAAGAGATATTTACTTGTATTCTCTCAACAAAATCATAAGATGGGCAGTATGATTCCCATTAGGTAGATGAGAAAACATAAGGTCTAATAATAATGTTATTTTCTCAAGGTATCGAAGCTAGTAAGTATCCAAGCCAGAAATCAAATGAAAGCTGGCCTAGGCCCAGACTCTTTCATTTCATATATTCCATCATTGTCACAATAATATTACCTAGGAGTGTGCCCTCTCCTAATCTCACACAGGCTCTGCTCTGATAAATGTCTAGCTCTCATAGGCTTGCTGAGGTATTATAGGGAAGTGAAGTCACAGGAACATTCTGGACTTGGTGTGATGACTGGTTCTACAAACGAAGTATGGGTATTATCCTGGGGAACTGGACTCATTTCACAGTACATTGAATTATGATACATAAACAATCTTTTTTTTGCAAGAACATTAAATTTACTCATACTCAAAATTACTTGCTTAATGTCTTTTCCCCTAAACATTTTAACATTAGGAGACTCTACATTAATATTAGCACACTCTCAAGTGATGTTGTTGTTAACAATAGTACAATGTGTCAAACTGTTAATCTGTTTAATTTTTGGATGTCATACCATGAAGAATAAATTTTAAAAAACTTTTAAGCATTGTGTCACTAACATTTGACATTTTTATTTATTTCTATGCTAGAATTATCATGCTCAATATTTAACCAGATATGTTTGATCTCATTCAGACTTTAGAGGTATCCCAATCAAAAGCCGTTTTTTAAACTTATAAAAATTTCACAAAATCATATCTAAGTTACAAAATCAAGAATCAGGAAAATAAAATGAAAGTGCTGATACATGAAAAGCCCCAAAATATCCACTGTTAACCGTGTACTTTTCTCTTAAAGGACTGCCCCAAAATTAGCCAACATACAATTTATCTTTTGTGGTTACCTTTTATTTTTTAATTTTGTGACTGGGGTCACACATACCTGCCATGAGTCCTGATGTTCCAAGCTCAACAGCTCAATGCAGAGAAGACACGGTGCGCTTGTTCAGGAAGAACGGTGCTGGGTCATTGGAGCTGAGCTGGATGTTAAGAAACCCTAACATTGATTATGAAGAAATTTAACACAAAAAGAGAAATAAAAATTATATGTTTAAATGATGCTCCTGAGTCATCTATTGGTGAGACATGTTTGTATGGCATGAAGCAGTAAAGCAATAAAATCACAAGCTTCTGAAGTGGTCCAGGAACAGGAAATCCTCACTGTACTTTTGTACCGCTAACACTTTGACCAGCATTAGAAAAGGTGAGGGGGAGTTTTTTAGTTGTTGTTGTTTTTTATGTTCAAACATCAAAGTCATCTTAAAATGTTACTTGGAAAATGGGAGAAAAATAGGCAAATCAAAGATAAATTTACTTAGTTTCATAAAATTCCAAGCAGAATTTTCCTCTTTGAATAGTAACAACCATTTATTCTCTCCCTTGTGTTCAACACAGTTTAAAGCATTTGGCATATGTTAGCTTATTTATTTTTTAAAAAATGGGTTCAGAATGAAGGTTCATAAATATTTCCATTTTACCAATGAGAAAACTGAGGCCCATAGAGCTAAGTAACTTGCCCAGGGTCACTAAGTTGATATCCCCATACCTCACTCTGTGCTTGTCATCCCTGCTGCACTAACCCGGCCATGGAGGGCAAAGTTTCAAAAGCCAGAATGGAGAGGCTTTCCACTACTGTTCTATGTACACACACACACGCACACACACACAAACACATTCACAAATAAACTGATGCTATAAAACTGCCCTAGTTTTAGAGCCACACTTCAGTGACTCCATCACGTTAACCTTAGAAGTTTCCTCTAAAACCTGACTGCTCATTCCGTTGAAGTCCTTTGATCATGACTTCAGCTACTCTAGACTCATTATTTTTATGAATATGTTAATTATTATAATTGTTTACTGTGTTATCACATTCAGATAATATAGTGATACTTTCATATACACTATTTTTCTCCTAAGTTTCTCAGAAAAGTAACCTTATTAGGGGTAATTTCAGGAACAGATTGACATAATAAGAGTATTGAAAGGAGAGACCTTGATCTACAATTTAGTATTTGGAAATGCAATCTACCATTCATCCCTATATAAAAGCTGTCTCCTGCATTTGTTTTTTTAAATTTTATAGTGTTTAATTTTAAGCATTATGCTATTACTATAGATAAACCTGGTAATAATAGATGGGCTTTTAATTGCCAACAAAAAAAAGAGAAAATAAAAAACAAACAACAAGGACTACTTTGATTTTTCAATGCCTGTGAAGTCAAAAATTTTCCAACATTTTATAATAATTTGCTTTGCGTGCATAGGGCTGCTTTCATTGAACCATCAAAGTTGTTGAAATATAAATCCTTACTGGAGAATATAAACATGAAAACAACTTAATCCAGATTTTATGCAACTCTTACTTGAGAGAAGGGATTTATAAACCATCCTGTGCTTACTTGAAGTCTATCCTTTTTCACTTTTTGTGTTAGAAAAAGCTGAACTGCTAGAAAACTATCTGATTGTGCTTCCTTTTTGCCCCATGTAAAATTGCCTCAACTCAGTAGTTTAGGATTTTGTTCTTAACTTTGTTTTGAAATAATACGAATTTATGACAGAATATACAGTAGGGATTGTTACTACACTGACAACGTAACACGGCCACCTTTATTTGGACATTATTCTCAGTTTTCAGAACCATGTTTGGTGAGAGTACTTCAATCATTGTCCTGTTTTAAAATCTGAGTTCTCTGACTTTGAAATAAAAATTCAGCAAAGACATTTGAATCCATGAACTCCAGGCTCAAGTGAACAATAAAATAACTGGCAGGGAACGTTGGCTCAAGCTTGTGATCCTAACACTCTAAGAGCTCTGAGAAGTCAAGGTGGGAGGATTGCTTGACGTCAGGAGTCCCACACCAGCCTGGACAAGAGCAACACCCCAACTCTACCAAAAAAATAAATATATTTTTTAAATTAGCCAGATGTGGTGGCACACAACTGTAGTACCAGCTACTCAAGAGGATGAGGTAGGAGGATCACTTGAGCCCAGGAGTTTGAGGTTGCAGTGAGCTATGATGCCACTGCACCCTAGCAGGGGTGACAGAGGGAAACTCTGTCTCAAAAAAAAAAAAACCTGACCACACACACACATACAAATTTATGTGTGTGTGTGTATGTATAGGGGTGTGTGTGTGTATATAAACCCTCCCTTTATTCTTTCTGAACTGCCAACCCTGGTTGCTCCTTTGATTCCATTTTGTACGTAGGTAGCTGAATGGGTTTCACACACGGTATCCCTCCCACTCATCTCCACTTGCAGTCAAGGGCAGCATTGCCCTGCCCATGTCCCTTGGGATATTTCGTGAGCTCTGGCCAACTAAGACCTGAGTCACTATGAGATTTTTTTTTTTCTCTCTTATGACTGCTGATAGCCTTGCTTCTATCTCATATAGCTGTTCAGAACTGCTGAATAATGATCACCAGGATGGGCCTCAAACAACAAATCTCAGGATATAGCATTGGTATAGTCCAGCACTTTTGAACCCAGGGTGAGGAGATTCTGAATATTGTGTTTTGCCCCATTTCCCAGAATCACTCAATGGTGTTAAGCTCTAATCGCCTCCTCTAGTAGCTAAATTAATAAAACAACCTCTATTGCATACCTCTTTTCCTTTCCCATGTTAACACTCCCTTTCCTACCCTTATTCAGTACACATCCCAAATAAACTTGGCATTCAAAACCTTCTTCAGGATTCGCTGCAGAGAGAAACCAGGTTGAAATTCCACTGAAATGTCCATCTTCACTTATATAAATTTTTTTTTTGAAAAGTTAGGTTTTCTTCCAAAATATCATCTCTCTTTGCAGGATCTCCCCTCCCCTGGTGTCCACGCAGACAACCACCATCTTCCTCCCCTGGAATTTACTCCTGCCCTTGTTCCAAGAAAGTGATGACTTCAATAACTAAAATAACTTTAAAATGAGCAAAGAGCTGGGAAAAGAAACTAATATCCATCTAAGATCTAAACAGTGAAGTCTTTTTCTTACCTAGAAATTTATAATTAAAATGTTGCAGAACAGAAGTTAATCAGGCCATAGAGGCTTTCTTTTTTTAAAAAGTTGGCTTTACTGTTTTCTTTTGCTGTTTTCAGGTTTTTTTGTTTGTTTGTTTCTTTGTTTTCTGTAAGAAATTGTAGGGAAGACTTAGAGCCTCTTGAGCTAAGCCAAAGATGTAACTGCCTGCAGAGACCTTATGAACTGGGTAAATTCCTCTTTTCTTAAGGTCCCAAAGTAACTTGGGGTACCTGGGCCTGTCAGAAAGTGACATTCTTTGCTTACCACACATCAGGAAATGTTACAGATGCGATATTAGGCCAATTTTTCCAGAGAACTTTCATGGCCCTTGTAAAGTCAACCTAATTCTTCACAGCAGTCTGGGCCTTTCTGAAATATGCTGTTCCAGTCAAAGCCTTGCTACAATAACCAGCATCTCTAATTCTGTCCTGTTAGAAAAGAAAACAAATTCTTATGGAACTTATGCAAATAATTACATTGCCATAAAATAAGAATATTTAGAAATAGTTTGCAAATTTTGGAGAAAGCAAGTAGAGAGAAAAATACATCTTTCAAATTATTTACACAAATATATTTTATCTATTTGTTGTAAGCTATAAATAGCTCAAAAGAAGAAAAAAAGCTCTTTTGAGTTCTGGAAAACAAAATGCAAAAAGAATCAGGAATGTTTAAACAAAAGTCATTAACAAAATTGGCTGAGTTCCATGTAATTAATATTTGTTCTGTTTGAAGTTGGGTTAGTAATCCTCATGATGCATCATCTTTTTAATTAAAGTTTTCTTCGTTGAAATGGCATGATCTTCTAAGTCATCATCTGCACCTATATTTAAAGGTACCTGTAAGAATCCTTTCTATAAATTTCCTTGAAGAAGCAAATTTTGGACTGTAGTCAGTTAAAAATCACTTTTTCAGGAGAATCAAAGTAAAACAATAACTGTGGATGACAAAAGTCTTAGATTTGTCCTGGTTAAAGAGAAAACGGATAAAGAAATTTGGTCAAAAATTTTTAGGAGCACACAGCAATTTGACTTAATGACCATAATTATTACTGATAACATACATCAAGACATATCATAATTTTAGGATGCTCATAAGATTTTGGAATATGTATTTAAAACATGTTTATATAAATAGAACCCAAAAATACATAAACACCATTTAATATTTCACTGCTTCCTGTATAGTTTTAACACACAAAATAAGCTGAATGTTTCTCTCTTGGTCTTTCAGTGGCTCTTTTTTTAAAAACTAGTTTGCAGTCAAAAACACTGAATTTAGAATTTTGATTTTGTTAAGTTTGTCAAATATCAAACATCTAAAACACTTGCCATAAAAGAAGATCTTAGGTTACTATGATACAATAGTTATTTAATCAGTAAAGGTAATAATTTAAAGATTTTGGGGGCAAAAATTCTATTCTTTAATAGTGAGGAGGCTCAGTTTCCTGTATAAATAAAACCTAATAATGACAAACTGAAAAATGTGTCTCTCTCCCTTGTTTTTTGTAGTTTACTCAGAAGAGTGAATGAAAAGTTTTACCATCTCTATTAATATTACTTGAAAATTTTGTTTAAAAGAGAAAACCAATTTTTTATTTTTGCATTAGTGTATTAAATATTAAAAGTAATTTTAATAAAACTTACACACAAATCTATTTAATCTTAATGAATTTGACCATGAAATAATATTTCTATAACATTTTATAATTTTTACCATTTTTTCCTAAATTTTTATCCATTTAGCTTTATCTATCATTTGTATTCAATTTAAACCTATTTTTAAAACCTTTAAATTAGGCAAAATTATTTTTTCCACAAAAAACAAATTTTTATGTTTTTATACCCCTTTTTTACAAAAACAAATCTTATTTTCTTCATATAGTTTATATATACAGTGGTTTCATTTATATCTGGTAGTTTTAATTACATATATTAAATACAATGTTAACTCTCAGTAATCCTAATTTTATTAAAAAACCCAAGAAGTTAATGATTTGACATTAAAAAATATAGCAGACTTATTTGACCTGCCTGACCAACAGGTCCAGGTGAAAATGTCTAAATTAAATTTTGAAGATATTTTAATTTTATTTTGCCAATTATTTTAAAATTATCTTTATTCATTAAAGATTATTGAAGTCACATGAACTTGAAAGACATTTGGGCTAGTTTTTTCCTTTTATGAATACTTACTTATAAGTTAATTTGGTACCATGGAAAATAGACATATACATATGTGCATATAAAGATACAATCAAGCATAATGAAGATTATATAGCTTTCATTTTAAAACTCTAGCCACAAGACTGGCAAAACAGTGGGATCTAAACCATGTCCTTCAAGACTTCAAGACTCTATAAGACAATATAGAGTCTACTTGTTTTACATATGGCCCAGGGTAGCAGTCTATGTTTCAAAGCATAGACAGATAAAAAACTAAGCCCTTTAAAAAGGAGTTTGGGTATGTTGGAAGAAAGACCAAAATGGATGCTAAGACAATATGAAATCATAGGAATTTGTCATTGGACTTATGAGGAGACCAACTTAATTTATATAGGTAACATTGAATCTTGGCTCTCCAAAAAGAAGAAAAAGAGAGAATGTTATCAAAAACCAGGTGCTTGTCCAGAAGGCTGAATCAGAAGGAGGAGGACAAGTGTTTGGGGGATGAGCAAAGAGATTTTACTTTGCTAAGGTGGTTATGATGCACCTCATCCATTAGATATGGAAGGGTAAAATTGAGAATGGGGGATATGTAACACGGATTGGCCTGAAAAAAAAAAAAAAAAAGATTTTCTGTTTCTTTAAAATGATCTCTACTCATTTTGACACCCACAGCCTGGCCTGCATCCCTTAGGCAGCCTAAATCTTGTTAAAACTTTCAGTTGGCCACCAACCCCCCCAGGGTGGGTGGCTGGCAGATTTTACAGGCTTTGTCTTTGGCAGAGATGAGAGAATTAGAATAGTTAACCACAGTAATTGCCTGAAGCTGAGAATCCTTCTTTTAAAAGCTACATATTTAGCCTATGTTCAGGAAATTTGTATTTTGACATGAAAAGGTCTACCATATTTCCTCCTTTGGAAAGTAAAATCTACAAACCCTTGTCCTCCTTCTTCGGATTCAGCCTCGTGGACAAATGCCAAGTTTTTGGTAACAAGAGATGACAAGGGGCCCCTCCACACAATGCTTTTAAATTACATTTTTTAAAAAAGAAATTGCTCTAGACCAGTGCAGTGGCTCACATCTGTAATCGTAACATTCTGGGAAGCCAAGGCAATTGGATCCTTTGGGCTGAGGAGTTCAAGACCAGCCTGAGCAAGAGCAAGACTCCGTCTATACTAAAAATAGAAAGAAATTAGTTGGACAATAAAAATATGTAGAAAAAATTAGCTGGCCATGGTGGTGCATGCTGAGGGTCTCAGTTCTATAACCACAGAAACTACATTCTGTCAACAAACTGAATGAGCCAAGAAGAGGACTGAGTTTCAAGTGGGAATGCAGCCTGGCCAAGACCTGATTCCAGTCTGTGAGTCCCTGCACAAAGAAACCAAACTGAGCTATGACAGATTCCTGACACACTGAAACTGTGAGATAATAAGCATGTTGTTTTAAGTCTGTAATTCTATGGTAATTTGTTATGTAACAGTACATAGCGAGTATTGCATACCGTTAGGATAACATCTTCAGAGCATCAAGATGAAATTAAGGAAATATGAATTAACTCTTGCAATACTCTTTTGCTACTGTGTGTTTTTCATATTTACTTACCTTTTCCTGTTCTATATAAAACATATATGGTGTCACTCAACTGGATCCTTCCATGCACATTAGTCCATTTCATAGCAAAAAAAAAAAAAACAGAGAGCAAAAGAACATAATGTGTCTCTCCCCAGAGAATATATCAGAAATCTTATATCAGAGGGGATAAAAAGAGATTTGGTACAAACTATTATATATGAAAGAAGTCTTTCCCATCCCAAAGACTACAAAGATATTTTCAGGATGAAGAAAAGCAGAATGTAGGTAAGAGTGGGAGGAAGAGTAGTAAAAATGAAACAGGTCAGATGGGCCCGGACTGAGCGTGACTCATGTCATAGCACCATGTTGTGAGAAAGACACACCCTTGGGTGACCAGTATCCTCCATTCAAGCCAACACCTTCTATCCAAAAGCCCTGACATTATGTAGGAACTGAAAAATAACACCTGAGCTACAATTCAGAGGCAACAGGAATTTTCTACTCACAGGGGAAAATATTCTTGGCCTAAATTTCTCTCTGAAATTAGACATCATTCATCATACTTAACACCTCTGTTTTCTCCCTACTCTTCAAACTGTAATCAATGTTCATGAATTCTCTGGAAAATAAAGAAAGATTGGGCTCTGCACAGCTGATGGGGTAATGATGTGAAAAGTAATAACTGGAACCTATATTTTGGTGTAGCTAAATGAGCACAGTTGAGATTCATCCTGGACAAAAATGATGAAAATTGAGCAGATTTGGTTCATTACAGAGAAAACCACTCTACATATCAAAACCCAAAGAGAAGACATTGCCTTCTGGGTAGAGAATAGAGAAATGAGGTAGTTGGTACCAAAAATTATTGATTTTCCTTACAAGCTTACCTAGCATTTTAAAATTTTAATTAAAAATATATTATTTTGTAATCAAAAAACCAAAACATTTCAAATCTCCAGAAAATGTAATGCATGAGCTCTCTTAGTTCAAGTTAAACATTTGAAAGTTGTTATAATCTACCCTGTATATTTCATTATGTAACTTAAATGCATTTTTCCTAATTCAGTCTTCATTGAAGATTATGAAGAGTTCAGTTCATAGTCCTGTTTATATTTTGAGAAATTGAGAAATAAAAACTAGGAGGTCTTTTCCTCTTCTAGGCCTTTGTATGTTATAAACAACTTTGTTCTTAATTATTGCCATTTAATTGAAATATAAAACAATAAAGCAAATAGAGATGCCAATATAAATTTTTTAGGATTTATACATGTGACAGTTATAAAATAGAGTTGGTGTTTGATAGTGGTTTCATCCGGAAAGTCCCATCTAAGTCACAACATTGGAACTCATTGTTGTCCCCAACCCTTCTTTGACATGTTCAGAAACCCCTCAGTAAAATGGAGTGCCCCTCACATCCAAAAAGGGAATTGTCCGGTATTGGATACATAAATTTTAGAAAAGGGAATAAGATCATCACTGTACATGTAAGTGACTCCTTCACTGAAGTATATAAACACACAATGTGTTCTTCTCTGAAGCAGGTGGCAAATGTGAGAAGATTGACATATGGCACTTTCAGCTCTAATTTAAAACATATAGATACACAGATATCAATAAAGAACATTAACATTATTGTTACTTCCAGAAAAGTGAGGTGAGATGGCAACTTCCCAATTTAGTGTGCCATACAAAGGACTGAAGTGATGTTGTTATATATTATTTAGTGTGAATTAAATTTTATTTAAATTTCTGCCAAGAGAATTTATAAGGATGTAAATAAAAACACACAAATGTGCACTAAAACTACATTGAATTTTATATAAATCATATGCATTAAAATGCATCAAAATATTCATAAATTTCTTTACCTTGCACTTTATAATTTCAGGTATAGGTGTACAAATTTCATCAATTTTAAAACATATGTCTTCAAATATATGAAAATTATATAAGACAGTTTGAAACATTTTACAGAACTATGAAGTAAATAATTATTAATGTAATAATATGAGGTAAAAATACTATTCATAGTAATCCTGGATCTGTAGTCCCCACCTCTCTGTCCCAAGAATCACTTAAATAAGCTGTTTTTTACAGATGTAATAATTCTCTCTTTCACACGGTTCATCCACAACACCGTTCATTGGCTTATAGACTATGCAGTTCTTTGGGTCTGGAGTTTCAAGTGATGAAAATCTGTAATGCAGAAAAAAATGTTACCACATGGGAAAAGGAAGTGAGATGTTAAGGGGTGATCTTTTTATTAAACTATAGAATTTTAAAAGCATTTAAGTCAGATATTAACATGTTGAATCATTATTATTTTCCTTCAATAACCACAGTCCTCAAGAATCTAGAGCACAATACCATAAAACACTCAGTTATTCCCTTACTAATCAGTAGCATTGAGGCCAGGGAGTTTTTAGTTTTTGCTGTTGTCAGTAACAGATTGATGTATGAAATGCTTTACTTCTGCTTTGTTTTAGATGTATCGGCTGACCTAGTCTGGGGAAACAAACCAGAACATAAAGTTTGACATTGTGTGATGCTGCAAATCCCACATTTATGAATGAAAATGAGATTCAAAGTTTACAAATACACAGAAAATAAGCCCAGAATATTTAAAAGATGAGAGGATGCTGAGAATATTGGGCTCCACCAGAATAAGGAGAATAATGGATATACCGTTTTCTCTGGCTGCCCCTGTGTATGTGAGCATCTATCTGTACAGGCACATATACCTGCAAGTACAGCACTAGGACAAAATAAAGCATATGTCAAAAATTCTTTCATGATCACAAGCTCACCAACTGTCATATCACTTGAGCATAAACTTGGATATTCTAGGTAGAGCCAAAATTGTTATTCTGTCAAACCTTCTCTTTTTCCTGTATTCTTATGTTCTAGGTAGGTGATTTTAGCTTCAGTGCTCCTGGATGCTGCCTTTCCTTGTCAGATCTAAGGATAAATTTACAAAGATCAAAAAAGGCCCCTAGAAACTTACAGATTCCAGGAAAGAGCAGAGCCGTCCTCCCACAGCCAGGCCCCACGTTCTTCATTGTAAGAGAGTCCAGTCCAGTAAAAGTGTTGACTGGAGTGCATAAAACCCTGCTTGGAGTCAGAGACAAACATGGTGACCTGATTTTAATCTATTCTAGGTACAGCATACTTTTGACAGCATCAGTGTTCAGAATAACATTCAGCCTATCCATCATACGAACACATGATTTTGAACTGCTAATTTAGTAGGTGTAGTCACATCCTCAAAGTTCTCATTGATCAGGCCCACTCATATATGGAGAAAAAAAAATATCACAAAATCTCCCTTCTGGAAAGAATGAGAAACCTCATAAAGGGAAACAGTTTTCACAGTACATTTCCTTCACAGAGGATCAATGATCAAATGTGATCCCAAATTAGCAGTATTTTGAAAGATAACTCAGTGTGAACACATCACTGATAAACTACATAATCAGACATTAAGCTAATTAATTTGTTTATCTTCCTTTTCAGAAAATAAAATTTCCAAACCTATATGAGAATTTTCCCTACTCAATTCAACCTACTCAACCTAGACTCTGCACAGATGCGGCATGTAGCTGGAGAAATTTTTCCCTTTTTCTTAAGAATTGGGTAATTTTTATGATTTTACTCTCCATATTGGTTTCATACTATATCCCAGAAAGATGACAAAAGCTATATAGTTATAAGAGAAATTATAACTTTTATTAAAAGAACTAAAAATTACAAAGTCCAAATTAGTAACCTATTATTTCTTCTTTGAATTCTCCCTAAAAAGTTTCTTGCACTTTATCTGGCACCCATCTTAATCTTTATCCCTATGATATAAATCTTTCAAGAACTTTATACAGATTTTACAATGGTAGTTTCAAGGTACATGGAATTGATAGGTCATTAGTTCAAAAATAAGTGTCCATTTACTATCTGATTAAAGTTTGAATGAAAGTGTTTAGCTTACTTAGTATATTTTTCTAGAGCAAAGAAAATGTAGGAAGCCAGAATTAAGTACATGCCAGTTCATCTCTGTTTTGCAGCTGAAGCAAACTGGAATTCTGAGAAACACAGAAATTCCTACTTTCTTCCCAAGTTTTCAGTTCACTGGAAATGAAGTAGCAGTTGCATCGGTACCCAACCCACTTCTCTGGGCAAGAATAGCAGTCAGAGCCTAAGAGAAAAAATAAAAGACCACAAATGACATTAGAGATTTAAAATTTTTTTCAATGCAATTTAATTATTCAAAATAATTTACTATTTATTCATTAGTTCTACAGATATTCTTTGTTTAGTGGCTATTAACATGAACAGATTATATATGACACATTTTCCTCATAGAGAATATATTCTGGGGTTAGATCCAGAATTATATAATTTCTAATCTTTTATTAACTATATATAATGATAATTTAGATGAATTTACAAAAGAAATTCAGTAGGTTAATACAGCACATAGTAATCTATGGGGTAGGAGGCGGTTAGAAGAACTTTTTTGAAGCCATGACCCGAAGCTGAGCACTGTGGTGCAAATAGGAGTTAACCAGATGACAGAGTTAAAGAGGAAAATATTTAGCATATTTCCTGAGTAAGAGAAGAATATGGTACATTGGGAGAATTGTGATATAGGATTGGATATTTTATTTTTCAAAAAGGAAGATAAACCGGTTAATTAGTTTTTGGTCTGATTATACAGTTTATCAGTAATGTCTGCAACACTACTTAGGCACAGTAATTATAGTCATGACACGTGGTAGACAAATCTTTGCCATATAAATGGCGGTGAAGGTGTTGAGATAAGATAAAAAATATGAATTAAGTACTACTCTATGGTCATAGAAGATGATGAAAAATATGGGGAGCATTGGAAAAAAATACCCTTAAAAAATTGGACTTTGAGCTGTATTCACTGGATAAGTAAGGTTCAGGATTGCAGAAATCTGTGCAGTATATTCTGAGTCATAGAAGAAGCAGAAGTAAGGTTAAGAGATAGGAAAGTATAGCTTATATACAAACACAGGTAATTAGGATTAGCTGTAATATTTACTGTAGAATATTTTTTATTTGTTACTTCATCAAGAGCACTCATACAGGAACTATGTGTCATTTTAGGCTACTATTTTCCTTATTTTTAATATCTAAAGGATGCACCATCAATGTAATTTAATCATTCTTACATTAGATAACAAGAAAATACTATCCTACAATTAGTAGGCCAATTTTTATTACCAAGTGTAATATTTATTTCATCTTGCTCCTGTATACAATGTGAAGTAAAATAAAATCTTAAGGCTCACCACCCACCAGCTGACTGAATGGACTCCCTCTTGGCCAAAGGAATATCCTAAACTAAATTGCCTGCCAGGGGTGGGGAGGTCAGACATGCCTCATCATGCCCCCCTGCCTTCTTGGGGACATTCTTTGTAACCCATTAACAGGCCTAAGGGTATGCAAGACAAACCTGCATGTCCTCAATTTACAGAACAAATATATTTGCAGTGGCTCATCTGTGATAAACTGCTCCCTATGTTAAAACATTCCAAGCCTTTAGACAAAACTTCATGTTTTTAACCAATTACAAGTCAAAGAATCTTTAAACCCACCTACAACCTGTAACTGCCCCACCCCGCCCCCCACCCCACTTCGAGATGGCCCACCTTTTTGGACCAAACCAATGTATGCCTCCCACGTATTGATTTATGACTTTACTTATAACCCATTTCTCACTGAAATGTATACAACCAAACTGTAACCCAACCACAGCGAGTCCACTTGCACAAGGCTTCTTACACATGGCTTCCGGTCATGATCCTCAAATTTGGCTCAGAATAAATCTCTTTAAAATTATTTTACAGAGCTTGGCTTTTTTTCCATTAACAGTAAAAAACAGGAAACTGTCTAACCTACCTTTGTGGAGTTCTATGTTGAGTCCTGGAGAGAATGTTGGCTCAATACTTAGTTCAGTAAATGGTAGAAATACTATAAGAAATGATTAGAAATTTGCTTAACGAGGTATAGGTTTATAAAATAACAAAATATTACACATTAGTGAAATGAAACTTTTAGTATTAAATTATTTTCTTAAAGTTTTGATTCTTGTGTAGACTTGTCTAGAAAAACTTACAAAGTTTCCACAAAATTCCCAAAGTAACTGTCAACAAAAGGCATATGACTCCTAGGGTCCCAGAAATCAACCTCCAACGAGTGGTCTGAGACACTGTAGAGAAAGACAAATGGAATAATGACTTAAACAAACAAAGGAGCTGAAGTTCTTAAAAACAGAAATCAGTGATGTAGTATCCAAAACGTTCTTTCATTTCATAACATAGTCATCTTATCAATTAAACACTGAAAAATGAAGACATTCCATTCAAGACTTCACCTAATATCAACATTTTTATGCAGAGTACCTTGCTCTTCAGTGTGCTTATCTATACATACATTTTCTACTCTGCCAGCTCTGTCCTAATGAACTACATTTGCCATCTATTTTTTAGATTTTGTGAGAAGCGTAAAGATCTGGACTAAGAAGACATCAACAGGCAACAATTTGGGTTCCATGGGCTTATGTAACAGATAGTTACTTGTATTCTCTCAACAAAATCATAAGATAGTATGATTCCCATTAGGTAGATGAGAAAACACAGGGTCCAATAATAATGTCATTTTCTCGAGGTATCAAACCTAGTAAGTATCTAAGCCAGAAATCAAATGAAAGTTGGCCTAGGCCCAAACTCTTTCATTTCACATAATCTGTCACTGCCACAATAAAATTACTTAGGAGTGTGCCCTCTCCTAATCTCACAGGCTCTGCTCTAATAAATGTCTAGCTCTCTTAGGCTTGTTGAGGTATTATAGGGAAGAGAAGTCACAGGAACATTCTGGACTTGGTGTGGTGACTGGTTCTACAAACAAAGTATGGGTACTATCTTGGGGACCTGGGTTCATTTCACAGTCCATTGAATAATCTTTTATTCAAAGAACATTAAATTTACTCATACTCAAAATTACTTGCTTAAAAGTTTTTCCCCTAAAATATTTTAACATTAGGAAGTCTACATTAATATTACCACACTCTCATGAAGTGATGCTGTTAACAATAGTACAATGTGTCAAACTGTTAATCTGTTTAATTTTTGGATGTCATACCATGAAGAATAAATTTTAAAAAACTTTTAAGCATTGTGTCATTAACATTTGACATTTTTATTTATTTCTATGCTAGAATTATCATGCTTAATATTTAACCAGGTATGTTTGATCTCATTCAGACTTTAGAGGTATCCCCATCAAAAGCCACTTTTTAAACCTGTTGTAAAAGTTTCACAAAATCATATCTAAATTACAGAATCAAGAGTCAGGAATATAAAAAAAAATCTGCAAAGTGCTGACATATGAAAAGCCCCCAAATATCCACTGTTAACCATGTCCTTTTCTCTTAAAGCACTGCCCCAAAATTAGCCAATCCACAAAAATATCTTTTCTGGTTACTTTTTATTTTTTAATTTTGTGACTGGAGTCACACATACCTGCCATGAGAACTGATGTTTCAAGGTCAACGCAGAGAAGACACGGTGCGCTTGCTCAGGAAGAGCGGTGCTGGGTCATTGGAGGTGATGTGAAGGAATCCTAACATTGGATATGAAGAAATTTAACATAAAAAGAAAAAGAAAAATTGTATATTTAAATGATGCTCTTGAGTCATCTATTGGTGAGATATGTTGGATGGCATGAAGCAGTAAAGCAATAAAATCACAAGCTTCTGAAGTGTTCCAGGAACAACAATACAGGAAATCCGCACTGTACTTTTGTACTGATAACACTTTGACCAGCACCAAAAAAGTTGAGAGGAGTTTTTGTTGTTTATGTTTTTTATGTTTGAACATCAAAATCATGTTAAAATGTTACTTGGAAAATGGGGGAAAAGTGGGCAAACCAAAGGTAAATTTACTTCGTATAATAAAATTCCATGCAGAATATTCCTCTTTAAATAGTAACAACCATTTATTATCCACCTTTTGTTCAACACAGTTTAAAGAATTTGGCATATGTTAGCTCATTTATTTTTTAAAAATGGGTTCAAAATGAAGATACATAAATATCTTCATTTTACCAATGAGAAAACTGAGGCCCATAGAACTAAGTAAATTGCCCAAAGTCACTAAGTCTGTATCCCCATACCTCACTCTGTGCTTGTCATCCCTGCTGCACTAACCCAGCCACGGCGGGCAAAGTTTCAAAAGCAGAATGGAGAGGCTTCCCACTACTGTTCTATGTACATACACACACACACACACACACACACACACACACATATGCTATAAAACTGCGCTAGCTTCAGGACAACACTTTGGTGGCTAAGTAACGTTAACCTTCAAAGTTTCCTTTAAAACCTGACTGCTCATTCCATTTAAGTCCTTTGATCATGACTTCAGCTACTCTAGACTCCTTATTTTTACTAACATGAATTATTATAATTGTTTAGTGTGTTATCTCATTCAGATAATATAGTAATACATTAGTATACACTGTTTTGTTCCTAAGGTTCTCAGAAAAGTAAACTTATGGGGCAATTTCAGGAACAGATTAACATTATAAGAGTCTTGAGAGGAGAGACCTTGACCTACAATTTAGTATTTGGAAATGCAATCTACCATTCATCCCTATATAAAAGCTGACTCCTGCATAAGTTGTTTAAATTTAATAGTATTTATTTTTAAGCATTATGCCATTACTATAGATAAACCTGATAATAAAAGATGAGTTTTTAATCAGCAACAGAAAAAGATAAAATAAAAAACAAAAACAAAGAACAAGGACTACTTTGATTTTTCAGTTTCCATGAAGTCAAAAGTTTTCTATCTTTTTATAATAATTTGCTTTGTGTGCATAGGACTGCTTTCATTGAACCACCAAAGTTGTCAAAATATAAATCTTTACTGGAGAATATAAACATGAAAACAACTTAATCCAGATTTTATGCAACTCTTACTTGAGAGAAGGGATTTATAAACCATCCTGTGCTTACTTGAAGTCTATCCTTTTTCACTTTTTGTGTTAGAAAAAGCTGAACTACGAGAAAACCATCTGATTTTGCTTCCTTTTTGCCCCATGTAAAATTGCCTCAACTCAGTAGGAGGTTAGGATTTTGTTCTTAACTTAGTTCTCAAATAATATGAATTTATGACAGAATATATAGTAGGGATTGTTACTACACTGACAACATAACACGGCCACCTTTATTTGAACATTTTTCTCAGTTTTCAGAACCATGTTTGGTGAGAGTACATCAATCACTGTCTTGTTTTAAAATCTGAGTTCACTGACTTTGAAATAAAAATTCAGCAAAGACATTTGAATCCATGAACTCCAGGCTCAAGTGAACAATAAAATAACTGGCCGGGCAAGTTGGCTCATTCCTGTGATCCTAACACTGTAAGGAGCTCTGAGAAGTCAAGGTGGGAGGATTGCTTGAGGTTAGGAGTCAGAAACCAGCCTGGGCAAGAGTGAGACCCCATCTCTAGCAAAAAAAAAATAAAACTAGCCAGATGTGGTGGCACACGCCTGTAGTACCAGCTACTCAGGAGGATGAGGGGGGAGGATCACTTGAGCCCAGGAGTTTGAGGTTGCAGTGAGCTATGATGCCACTGCACCCCAGCAGGGGTGACAGAGGGAGACTCTGTCTCAAAAAAATAAAATAAGAAAAAATGCTGAACACACACACAAATTTATATGTATGAATGTATGTGTAGGGGTGTGTGTGTATAAACCCTCCCTTTACTCTTTCTGAACTGCCAACCCTGGTTGCTCCTTTGATTCCATTTGTACACAGGTAGCTGAATGGGTTTCACACAAGGTATCCCTCCCACTCATCTCCACTTGCAGTCAAGGGCAGCATTGCCCTGCCCATGTCCCTTGGGATATTTGGTGAACTCTGCCCAACTAAGACCTGCGTCACTATGAGATTATATTTTCTCCTGTAACTGCTGAAAGCCTTGCTTCTGTCACATATAGCTGTCCTGAAGTGCTGAATAATGATCACCAGGATGGGCCTCAAACAACAAATCTCAGGATATAGCATTGGTATACTCCAGCAATTTTGAACCCAAGGTGAGGAGATTCTGAACATTGTGTTTTGCCCCATTTCCCAGAATCACTCAATGGTGTTAAGCTCTAATTGCCTCTTCTAGTAGCTAAATTAATAAAACAACCTCTATTGCATACCATTTTCCTTTCCCATATTAACACTCCCTTTCCTACCCTTATTCAGTACATATCCCAAATATACTTTGCATTCAAAACCTTTCTCAGGATCTGCTGCAGAGAGAAACCAGGTTGAAATTCCACTGAAATGTCCACCTTCACTTATATAAATTTGTTTTTGAAAAGTTAGGTTTTCTTCCAAAATATCATCTCTCTTTGCAGGATCTCCCCTCCCCTGGTGTCCACGCAGACAACCACCATCTTCCTCCCCTGGAATTTACTTGTGCCCTTGTTCCAAGCAAGTGATGACTTCAATAACTTAAATAACTATAAACCGAGCAAAGAGCTCGGAAAAAAAACTAATATCCACTTAAGATCTGAACAATGAAGTCTTTTTCTTACCTAGAAATTTATAATTAAAATGTTGTAGAACAAAGTAATAATTATTAATCAGGCCGTAGAGGCTTTCTTTTTTAAAAAAGTTGGCTTTACTGTTTTCTTTTGTTGTTTTCTGTTTTTTTGTTTGTTTGTTTGTTTGTTTCTTTGTTTTCTGTAAGAAATTGAAGATTAGACCTAAAGCCTCTTGAAGTAAGCCAAAGATGTACTGCCTGTAGAGACCTGTATGAACTGGGTAAACTCCTCTTTTCTTAAGGTCCCAAAGTAACTTGGGGTACCTGGGCCTGTCAGAAAGTGACATTCTTTGCTTACCACACATCAGGAAATGTTATAGATGCGATATTAGGCCAATTTTTCCAGAGAGCTTTTATGGCCCTTGTAAAGTCAACCTAATTCTTCACAGCAGTCTGGGCCTTTCTGAAATATGCTGTTCCAGTCAAAGCCTTGCTACAAGAACCAGCATCTCTACTTCTGTCCTGTTAGAAAAGAAAACAAATTCTTATTGAACTTATGCAAATAATTACATTGCCATGAAATAAGAATATTTACAAACAGTTTGCAAATTTTGGAAAATCAAGTAGAGAGAAAAATATATGCTTCAAATTGTTTCAAAAATATACTTTACTAACTTTTTGTGAGCTATAAATAGCTCCAAAGAAGGAAAAAAAGTTTTTTTGTTTTCTGGAAAGCAAACACAAAAAGAATCAGTAATGTTTAAACAAAAGACATTAACAAAATTGGTTTAGTTTCATGTCAGTAATATTTGTTCTGTTTGAGGTTTGGTCAGTAATCCTCATGAAGGCATCATCTTTTAATTAAAGTTTTCTTAGTTCAAATGGTATGATCCCCTAAATTATCATCTGCACCTGTATTTAAAGGTGCCTGTAAGAATCCTTTCCATAAATTTCCATGACAAAGAAAATTTTGAACTGTAGTCATTAAAAATCATTTTTTCAGAAGAATCAAAGTAAAACAATAGCTGTGGATGACAAAAGTCTTAGATTTGTCATGGTTAAAGAGAAAATGGACAAAGAAATTTGGTCAAAATGTTTTAGGGGCACATAAAAATTTAACTTAATAACCATAATTATTATTGATAACATACATCAAGACATATCATAATTTTAGGATGCTCATACAATTTTGGAATATATATTAAAAACATGTTTATATAACTATAACCCAAAGAAATTTAAACATCATTTAATGTTTCACTTCTTCCTGTATAGTTTTAATGCAGCAAATAACCTGAATGTTTCTCTCTTGGTCTTTCGGTGGCTTTAATATTAAAAAAAAAAACAAAAAAAAAAACTAGTGTTTAGTCAAAAACATTGAATTTAGAATTTTGATTTTGTGAAGTTTGTCAAATATCAAAGGTCTAAAACACTTGCCATAAAACAAGATCATAGGTTACTATGATACAATAGCTGTTTATTCAGTCAAAGTAATAATTTAAAGATTTTAAGTGCAAAAATTTTATTGTTTAATAGAGAGGAGACTCAGTTTCCCAAATACATAAGACCTAATAAAGACAAACTGAAAAATGTGTCTCTCTCCCTTGTTTTTGTAGTTTACTCAAAAGCGTGAATAAAAAGTTTTACTATCTCTATTAATATTACTTGAAAATCTTGTTTGAAAGAGAAAACCAATTTTTTATTTTTGCATTAGTGTATTAAATAGTAAAGCTAATTTTAATAAAAACTTACAGACAAATCTATTTAATCTTAATTAATTTGACCATACAGGTAGATTTCTATAACATTTTATAATTGTGTCAAATTTTCCCAAAATTTATATCCATTTAGTTTTATCTATCATTTTTATTCATTTAATTTAAACCTATTTTTAAAAACTTTAAGTTATACAAAATTACTTTTTCCACAAAAAACAAATTTTTCTGTTTTTGGCTCCTTTTTCACAAAAACAAATCTTATTTTCTTCATATAGTTTATATATACAATGGTTTCATTTATATCTGGTAGTTTTAATTACATATATTAAATCCAATGTTAACTCTTAGTAATTATAATTTTAGGAAAAAACCCAGTAAGTAAATAATTTGACCTTAAAACATGTAGCAGAACAGGTTCAGGTGAAAATGTCTAAATTAAATTTTGAAGATGTTTTAATTTTATTTTGCCAATGATTTTAAAATTATCATTATTCATTAAAGATTATTAAAGTCACATGAACTTGAAAAGCATTTGGGCTAGTTTTTTTCCTTCTATGAATACTTACTTATAAGTTAATTTGGTACCATGGAAAATAGACAAATACATAAGAACATATAGACATACAATCAAATATAATGAAGATTGTGTAGCTTTGATTTTAATACCCTATCCACGAGACTGGGAAAACTCAACGGTCCACAAGAAAAGCTGGATTTAAACCATGTCCTTCAAAATAAGACAATATAGAGTCTACCTGTTTTACATACAGCCAAAGCCCTCTCAGAGAAAACAGGGTAACAGTCTATGTTTCAAAGCATAGAGAGAGAAAAAACTAAGCCCTTTTAAAAAGAAGTTTGGGGATGTTAGAAGAAAAACCAAAATGGATTCTAAGACAACATGAAATCATAGCAATTTGTCATTGGACTTATAAGGAAACCAACTTTATTTATATAGCTAACATTGAATCTTGGCTCTCCAAAAAAAAGAAAAAGAGAGTTTGTTAGCAAAAACGGGGTGCTTGTCCAGGACACTGAATCAGAAAAAGGAGGGCAAGTGTTTGGGAGATGAGGAAAGAGATTTCGTTTTGCTAAGGTGGCTATGATGCACCTCCTCCAATAGATATGAAAGGGTAAAATTGAGAGTGAGGGATATGTAATAGGGAATGGTCAGGAAAAAAAAAAAATTTCTATCTCTTTAAAATGTTCCCACTCATTTTGAGACCTGCAGCGTGGCCTGCATCCCTGAGGCAGGTAAAGTCTTTTGTTAAAACTCCCAGGAAGCACTAGCTTGCTGGTGAGTTCATAGGCTTTTTCTATGGCAGAGATTGGACATTAGCATAGTTAACCACAGCAATTGCCTGAAGCTAAGAACCCTCCTTTTAAAAGCTCTGTATTTCTGCCTATGTTCAGGAAATTTGGATTTTCAGATGAGAAGGTCTACCATTTTCTTCCTTTGCAAAGTAAAATTTCATTCCTCATCCCACAAACACTTTTCCCCCTTCTTCCGATTCAGCCTCTTGGACAAATGCCAAGTTTTTGGTAACAGGAGATGCCATGAGACCACTCCACACAATGCTTTTATAATACATTTTTTAAAAAAGAAATTGCTCTAAATGTATAAATCATATCTTTTCTATCTAGAAGCACAAAAAAAGAAAAAAAAAAAAATGAGCAGTCCTCTGTAGTTAAAAACCACCTGGCATAAACAACCATTCTTAATCACCTTTAAAACTGTATGGTTTTATTGGTGACTGTCCCCTCCAGCTTTTTAATAGGAGTAAAACTCTTAAGTAGTTAGCGAGGGATTCGGCAAGTGTTACAGCGAATGGTCCCGAGGACAAACCAAGTGGCACACGGAGAGTCGGAGAATCAAGGTTTATTCGCCAGCAGGCTCAGAGGGATTTCGCCACCAAATTCTGAGCCCCGTCTACCCTATTGTTCACATTTTTATTAAGTTGGGGTGATCCAAGGGGAGGGGTCTCAGGTGACTAATACCCACCAGGTAATAAGTTTAGTGTCTGCACCAGGCAATAGGATTAGTGTTATGCTGATGTGCCAGATGTTAGGTTAGTGATATGTTAATGTACCAGGTGTTAGGTTAGTGTCTTGCACCAGGTAATAGGTTTAGTGTTATGCTAATGTGTCAGGTGTTAGATTAGTAATATGCTAATGCGGGTCTTCCATGAGAGGTGGGGGGTCTCAGGTGGCTGCTGTGCTAAGTAATAGATGGGGGTTTTCCTTACCACCGGGACTCCTAGGGACAAAAGTAGGTGCTGCTGTGATTCACCCCTACAAATGGGCTTTCAGAGAGGCTCATGGGAGATCTGCATGCACAGTAAGACTCAGGTCATATAGCTTCCAACTGTCCAATCAAAGTGGTTCCATGGTGACGTTTGCACCAAGAGGGAGGCCCCAATCCAGGCACTATAAAACAACATGCAGACCATAACCCCTTTTTGGCCCCTTCCTTTTACTCTCCTTTTGCTGTGACTACAGGTCCAGTCATCATCCATGTCATGCTGTGAACCTATATCCTGTTCTTGCTCTATAATCCCATCTTTCTCTCCTCAAGAAACCTCATTTTGGTGCTTGCCTTACTTTGGTGTGTCTGGTCATTCTTCAGCTATGAGCGCACAAAGAACCGACGTTTCAGATTGAAACCTGACTATATTAAAATAAGGTAGAGCCATAAGGTATAAATGGTAATCAAAGTCAGATTTTTATAAAAGTATAGATATAGCCAGAAATTAAGCCCCCATTGTTCCCCAACTTCCTCACTGCTGTAACAGGTTACTGCCTCATGGCACTAACCTCCCTGATAGGTACAAGATTTGTGACTTCCCCCACTACCTCTGCAGATAACATTGCTATTGTAAAGCCTAAGACTGGTCTTTGAAGTATTTTTCAGACTCTGCATTCTGAGGGGACCCACTGACACCAAGGGGACCTGTGGATAGGTGTGGACATGGATCCAACAGCCTAGCGACCCCCTGTTGATGCAATCTGCCACAGGAGAAGATAATCTCTTTGAGTTCATTTCCCCACCAATGAACAGACCCAAGAGCCTGGCCCTTTTCCCACTAAACTATCCTTAAAAGCCCTTTCTCCCAAATTCTCAGGGAAATGGATTTGAGAAATTACTCCCATCTCCTCACCTGGTGCCTTGGGAGATAAACACTTTCTCTGCTGCAACCCCTGCTGTCTCAGTCCATTGGCCTCCACTGGGCAGTGGGCAGGGGACCCAGCTGGGCTGTAACAGGACCCTTTACATACAAAAGTCTAAAGGCCTCGTGTGCCTCTCATAGGTGGAAGAAAACAGGAAAGTAAAGGTTGTTTATGGCTTGAAAACAGAAAAATAGATTTTGGGAGAGAGATGAGAAAAGCCTTCTTGACTAGTTAGAAGATGGTCCTGTTATGCAAATGAAGCCTTGTGGGTAGAAGCCCTCAGAGAGAATAGATGGCAAATGTTTCTTTTTACACCTTTAAAGGTGTCAGACTCAAAGTGAATCTTTTCTAGATGACGAAAGGATAGTCCTGGCTGCATTTTTTAACAGATGTATATTTTCCCCCACAAAAGGCAGCTTTGCAATGTTACTTTTATCTGTGAGGCTCATGGCAGCTATTTTAAAATATGCCAAAGAAATATATTTAATATTTTGGGGTAAAAGATTTCTAATGTCCTTTACTCTCTATTTTCAAACTGAAAAGTTTTACATATTAAAAGATAGGCTGATAGTATTGGAGAAATTTGGGTAGAGGTTGTTAGAGACAGAAAAAGGACTGAGGAGGGAAAAAGAAAACAAACTGGGATAAACAAGGAACAAAAAGTAAATTTCAACATTTTGTTCCATATCTTCTTTAGTCAGTCTCTTAGTTCTGTGCGTAAATCAGTTAAGCAGCTGTGTCCCATCTGAGAAGCTGGGATTGTGCAGGAGCTTTTAAATCACATAGGTTAGCATTTGCAGCAAGTACTAAATTGGCTGAGTAGAAAAACAATAGTTTTAGGAGCAGAGATGGAAGGAGGGGTGAAAGAGAGAAGAAGGGGAGGCAGTATTGGAATAAAGAAAGAGTAAACTTTACAGCCGGGCGTGGTGGCTCACGCCTGTAATCCTAGCACTCTGGGAGGCCGAGGTGGGTGGATCGCTCAAGGTCAGGAGTTCGAGACCAGTCTGAGCAAGAGCGAGACCCCGTCTCTACTAAAAATAGAAAGAAATTATATGGACAACTAAAAATATATATATAGAAAAATTAGCCGGGCATAGTGGCGCATGCCTGTAGTCCCAGCTACTCGGGAGGCTGAGGCAGGAGGATCGCTTGAGCCCAGGAGTTTGAGGTTGCTGTGAGATAGGCTGATGCCACGGCACTCACTCTAGCCTGGGCAACAAAGTGAGACTCTGTCTCAAAAAAAAAAAAAAAAAAAAAGAAAGAGTAAACTTTAAATATTTCACATGTGCCATTTTCAAAATTTCAGTTTATGGAGTCTCTTTAATTTTAAATTATTTTCATTAAGGGAGGCTATCTAGAGTCTTGACTTTACTTAGAAGATCTGAAATACTACTTATAGAGTATTCATTGTTTTGTAAGGTTGGATAGCCTATTTATTTGAATTGAGCACATAGATGAAGTAGAGGTCTCCTAAGATTTTTATTGTTGCCAGCAAAACTTTCAATCATTATATGTTAGCCCTATATAGGTTCCCAAATATTTTCAAGAATTTTCCCATAGTTCTTAGAGATGTTAGCCACTGCAGTGTCTGATGGTGGTGGATCAGAGATTATCTCCTTGGAACTAAGGTTTTTTATAACTGCACTTACCTTATGAAGGCATTGTTACAGCAGGTGGTTCCAATGAGAAACCGAGCGGCACATGGAGAGTAGGAGAATCAAGGTTTATTCACCAGCGAGCTCAGAGGGGTCTCCCCACCAAATTCTGAGCACTGTCTACCTGATTTTTCCCACTTTTATTAGGTTGGGGTGGTCCAAGGGGTAGGGCCTCAGGTGGCTGATGGGCCAGGTAGTAGATGGGGGTCTTCCTTACCAGCATCACCCTTGTACCCTTAATGTGAGGGTCCCCACAAACATTATGGACCAGCTGAGTGCAACTAGATCTGTCTCCCACAAACCCATGGCCAAGAAAGGCATTCCTTCCTGGGTCTAGAAGGGAGGTAGCTGGAAATGGGAAGAAATAAAGAGAAGGGGTGGAGAGAAGCTCTAGGACTCGGGCCTTCTTTTCCCCTTGGACCTGATGACAGCTTTGCTGCCCTCACATCAAGGAATCTCAGGACTTGATATATAAACATCTCAGCACTTTTGCTTGTCTAAGATGCAAGGGCTGCTTGGGGATTCATGTTTTAAAAAAGAAATGCATTGTTGCAGCTCAGAACACACCACCCAAAATATGACTGTAGGAGACCAGAATATGCCACCCCAAGATGCTCTTCTTTGGCATATTTAAAGCTGGTTCTTATGGGACACTACAGCATAGGAGTAGCTCATAAAAAAACAAAAACAAAAACAAAACAAACAAACAAAAAACGCTGTTCTGTAAGGAAATTTACATCTATAAAGGAAATCTATGTTAGCAAAATTATCTATATTCAGAACCAGACTGCTCCTAGACCACCTTTAACGGCCTGATAGATTCTCACCTGCATAACAAGGAAACCTTTATTGACCAAGCATTTCCCCTCCACCCTTTCCCACTACTCGTCTCCCCTCCCTACCCCAGAAGCCCTGTTCCTTCCAGTAGCTCAGGATGCTGTATAAGCTTCCATCCCTTAGCCCTTCTAAGAGTCTCCTATTTCTGTGGGACCCCGGTGGCTTTCTCGCTGTTGATCTATTTTATGTCCACTTAATTTGCAGTCTCGCCAAGGAATCTGTGAAGCTGAAGAGAAGCCATTTCTCCCTCCCTTACAAAGTGAAAAAATTGTGTCCCATCCCCAAGACTAAGAAAAACTCCCCTTATATGAGGAGAAGGAGGAGAAGCATAAAAGCGCAGTGGTGGATGAGGGCAGGCAGGTGACAGGGAGACATCAGAGAAGCAGGACAGCACGCCTCTGACAGGAGGGAGCCTGCTGTTGGATGAGAGGTGCATTGGATGGCACTCATGTGCCACTCAGACTAGCACTGCCCTCATCCATGTCCTGAGTCAATATGGGGTTGGAGTAAACATCTGAAGACAATCCACCCTCTAAGTAGATGAGTAGAGGCCTCCTCGTTCTATTGCCCTCGCTTTGTTGTGCTTCCCAGACACAGTGTTTTCTACACACTGAAGGTTTGTGGCAACCCTGCAGCCAGCAAGTCTCTCAGCACCATTTGTCTGACCACATGTGCTCACTGCACATCTCTCTGTCACATTTGTAATTTTCACAATGTTTCAAGCTTTTTCATATTACTGCGTCTGTTATGTTCATCGGTGTTAAAGTACGCCCCAGCTCACAGACAAAATGGACTCCCCGTGGCTAACTGAGGGTCTCCAAAGTTACAACAGAAGGAAGTGGCCATGGCTGGGGATGAAAGTGATCACTGACTCTGTGTTCTCAGAAAAATGTTGCAAAAGCGTCACAGGACCTCCCTTTCCACAATCAAGCCAAACCAGTTCCTGTTATTTGTTGACTGCAGCTGGAAATTCCCCAGCTGACCACCAACAGACCACCTGGTGTCAACCCACCCACCATTTGGAAGAAGCCAATTAGGAGGGACTGGTAAACTGGGGCTCAAATGTCATCCAATCAGGACTCTGTTCCTCAGGCCCCTGACACCCCTCCCCTGCCCTGTAGTTCTTGCCTTAGTAATCTCTAAATCTGCAAATTGCTTTTAGAAAATAAAGTTCTCTTTTCACCTCCCTCTGCAAATCTCATTGGTCTTTTGTTAATGTCTGTAATCACTGGTCTTTTATGATACTATTGCAATAGTTTTGAGGTGCCAAGAACCATACCCATAGAAGATGATGTTGTGTGTGTTCTGACTGCTCCACTGACCGACCATTCCCCATGTCTGTCCCTCTTCTTAGGTCTGTCTATTCCCTGAGACACAAGAAGGTTGAAATTAGGCCAATTAATAACCCAACAGTGGCCTCTACGTGTACAAGAGAAAGAAAGAGTCACATATCTTTAACTTTATATCAAAAGCTAGACATGATTAAGCTTAGTGAGGAAGGCATGTTGAAAGCCCTGATAGGCTGAAAACTAGGCCTTTTGCACAAAACAGCTAGCCAAGTTGTGAATGTAAAGGAAAGTTTTTGAAGGAAATTAAAAGCGCTACTGCAGCAAACACAAAAATGATAAGAAAGGAAACACCCTTATTGCTGAGGTAGAGAAAGTTTTAGTGGTTTGGATAGAAAATCAAACCAGCCACAACATTCCCTTAAGCGGAAGCCTAATCCATAGCAAGGCCCTAACTCTTCTACTCCATGAGGGCTGACAGAGGAAAGCAAATCACAGAAGAAAATTTAAAGCTAGCAGAGGTTGGTTCGTGAGGTTAAAGAAAAGAAGCCATCTCCATAACATGAAAGTGCAAGGTGAAGTAGCAAGAGCTGATACAAAAGCTGGAGCAAGTCATCCAGAAGATCTAGATAAAGCTGGCAACATTAAACAACAAATTTTCAGTGTAGACAAAAAAAGCCTAAATTTGGAGATGATGCCGTCTAGGACTTTCATAGCTAGAAAGCAGAAATCAATGCCAGGCTTCAAAGCTTCAAAGGACAGATTGGCTCTCGCGTTAAGGGCTAGTGCAACTGCTGACTTCAGTTGAAGCCAGTGCTTACTTACCATTCTGAAAACCTGAGGGCCCTTAAGAACTATGATAAATATTCTTTGCCTGTGCTCTACAAATGGAACAACAAAGCCTAGATGACGGCACAACTGTTTACAGTATCGTTTACTAAATATGTAAGACCAATGTTTAGATCTAGTGTTAAAAAAAAATATTTATTTTTAAAATACTGCTCATTTTTATGAGTATTATTAAATATATAAAGAAATATGTATCATATCTAAATTATGCATCAACACATAAAACATAATAATTAAAAATAGACATTTATACCAAAAACTTTACTAGTGCTCATTGATGATGCACCTGGTCATCCAAAAGCTCTAAGCTCCTTGAGATGAACAATGAGATTAATGATGTTTTTATGCCTCCTAATACAACATTCATTCTGCAACCCATGGATCAAGGAATCATTTCAACTTTCAACTCATTATTTAACCAATACATTTCATAAGGCTATAGCTTCCATCGATAGTGATTTCTCTGATGGATCTGGGCAAAGGAAATTGAAAACTTTCTGGAAAGTTTTCACTATTCTAGATGCCATTAACAATATTTGTGATTCGTGGAAGGAGGTCAAAATATCAATATTAACAGAAATTTGGAAGAAGTTGATTCCAGCCCCTATGAATGACTTTGAGAGGTTCAAGACTTCATGGAAGAAGTAAATGCAGATGTGGTAGAAACAGCAAGAGAACTAGAATTAGAAGCAGAGCCCGAAGATGTGACTGAATTTCTGTAATCTCATGATAAAACTTGAATGGATGAGGAGTTGCTTCTTATGGATGAGCAGAGAGTTGTTTCTTAAGATGGAATCTACTCCTGGTGAACATGCTGTGAACACTGTTTAAATGACAACAAAGAATTTAGAACATTACATATATTTAGTTCATAAAGCAGTAGCAAGGTATGAGAGGATTGACTCCAGCTTTGAAAGAAGTTCTACTGTGGTTAAAATGCTGTCAAACAGCATCATATGTTACAGAGAAATCTTTTATGAAACAGAGTCAATTGATGTGGCAAGCTTCATTGTTTTCTTATGTTAAGAAATTTCTACAGCTGTCCCTACCTACAGTAGCTACCACTCTGATCAGTCAGCAACCATCAACATTGAGGCAAGACCCTCCACCAGCAAAACGATTAGGGTTTGCTGAAAGCTCAGCTGATTGTTAGCTTTTTTTGCAATAACATATTTTTAATTAAAGTATGTACATTGGGTTCTTTAGACATAAGCCATTGCACACTTTTAGACCACAAAATAGTGTAAATATAACTTTTATATGCACTGGGAAACCAAAAATAATTTTTGTTACTTACTTTATTGCAACAGTAGCTTTATTGCAATGGTCTGGATCACAGCCTGAAATATCTCCAAGGTGTATTTTATATAACTAGAGTAGAATATGAAAACCAACATATGGATATTGGTACGGTACGTAGAACTTATTCAGTTTTTACTAGTTTTATATGCATTCATTTACTTGTGTGTGTGTTCACAGGTAATTGTGTGCAATTTTATAATATGTAAGTTTACATAACCACTACCACATAACTTCTGATTTTGTATTCTAGAAAATAATTACCACCAATTATTTCATTACTCTGAAGTATGGTTATTAAAGAATGGGTGAGATAAATAAAGAAACTTTTCCTTTATTTACCAATTTTCATTTTAATAAGTTTGTTCTGTGGGGGAGAATTTTAACATTTATTGAGCACACATTACATTCCAATTCTAGTGCTTGATGTGGATGTCTCATTTCAATGTGTATGTGTGTGTATGTCAGAAATTGTTATGTCCAATACTTTCTTTAATGTAAATAAAATTACCCAGATATACCTAGTAGAAGGAAATCATTTAAAGTCTGCCTAACCTCTGAATATTCTTGTCCCAGAGTTAAAGATCCTGACATCATTTTAAATTAAGTAGCCAGGTTTTATGGGTCGTTCATTCCACCCATGGAACTTTTCCAAGAGTTGACTTTATGAGTATTGCTCTGGCCTTTTCTAAGGAGTAGCAAGGACCACCTTGTAGCTCCAATCCAAGTGAGAAAATATTTGCCACAGTGAAAAGTTAACTTGTAGTTCTTATTCAACACACCGTTTTAATTTGATCTGTGACACGCTATCCAATGTCTTTTCAGTTTTATTTTGGGCTTTGGATACTGCTCTGCTGCTACTGTTGTTACAAATATGGTATCATTTTACAGTTGCAATTGTAACTGAAAGTTACAAATTCACTCACGGAGACTGACCAGAGACATTTGACAAGTTTCCACTTTTTTGCATCTGCATCAAGTTAAAAGTACCAAGAGAACAGCTTCTCACCAAAAGAAATAAGCAGATAAACAAACAATAAAATCAAAGCAGCAACAAATTCTGCATGTGGTTCAGGAATTGCTTAATCAGACTCAAGAAGACACAAAATGAAGGGCAAGCTATGAATGAATATACATAGATCTTTCATGGCATTTGACATTGTCTAATAACTGTTTTCCTAAATGAGATGTCTACACAGTAAAAGAAGCATCCAAATGGTGTGACATATTGGTAATATATATTTTGAATAAAACTGGCATTATCCCAGATTGTTTAGGGTATAAAGAGGTTTATAAAGCCAGAATGGAAAAAACATATAACTTGTTTCAAAATTTCTTAATTTCAGCCCTTACTGTACATCTTTTCTAAATACTACGTTTGTGTACCACATGGGACTTAAGCAAGGTGTAAGAACCTCATGAAACAGCTGCACAGAGCCCAGCTAGAGCTGTGGCTTGTCAACTTCTATGTAGCTGGCAACAGTTTCTCTGTGGTGAGCTGTTGGGTGGCCCTTTGGGTTCTGGTTCTGAAAAAACAAACCAAAGTGGACAGATTGATCTCTTCTTAAAGTTCAAAGCCCAAGTAGTTTCACTGAGTATCAGTGAAGGGGCATTGAGGTTCTTTCTTGGCCTTTAGGCAAAAATATCTACGTTGCAAAACTCTGTGGTCAAAATTTGCTGCTGTAATTTGAGTATAAAGAAAAATAGAGGCAGGAAGTAATAAAGGATTTCCTAAGAACAGTAAGACACACCAGTGCCCAAGCAGATGAAGAATCAAAACAGTTAAAATCTGTCAGTCTCACCAACTCACCTTTTAACTTTTGTGACTAGTCTCTCATTCAGCGAGTGTTAAACAATTTATATATTCCCAAGCTCCAGTAGCCTGAAAGAAATCAGAGAAAAAGTGTTATACAAAGGATTGCTGTTGACATTTTATAATTCCCCTCTAATTCTTTAATAGAGAAGTAGTCTATATAATTGATTATATTTAATAATTGTCTATAAAACAGTTAACAATTTTTGAGTTTACTGTATGTCAGGCTTTGTGTTTGATTATTTTGTTAGATCTACCTCATCCAATCTTCATCAACCCCATGATATTGACAGTTGTATTTCTTAAATTTCATAGTTGAAGACATGGAGGATTATCAAGGAAACATGCTCAAAGTCAACTAAGCTAGCAATGGCTGAGCTGAATCTCACTAACCTCTGCCTACCTCTACTAAAATGTAGAAAGTGATTTTGCACAGTTATAAGAAATTACAGTTTATTTTGTCTCAATTATCCTAGGAATTTTTAGTCTTTGTTTAAATTTAGACACATAAATTACCACAGAGGTATTGAATGAATATTTGTAATATAGTAACATATATTTGCACATGTATGTATGTATATGCATATATATACCTGCACACACACTTGACCATGTACTATCTGATCTTTCTTATAGACTTCCAGATTTAGACATATAATTAAACTAAATTGTCGCCATAATTTTGTATAATCTAGGGATGGGTTTTAAAGTCCTAGTAAGCTTTTAGTTATATATTTTATTTCCTGGTTTCCTTATTCTCATGCCTTTTGTCTTCTAAGAAGCATAATTTAATTTTAAAAAGTATCTATATACACCTGTATTTCTTTGTAAATTTTTTTACACTTCAGGATATAAAATAATCCACTTGAAGAGGATGTTGACACCGAGGTGGATGGTCCTTCTTAAAATTTAGAATTTAGAACTTATTCAAATTTGTTTGAAGTTGGGTTTCATGGGGGAAAGTAATTCTACCTTGCTTCTTCCATTTATTATGAGTGTGTATGTGTGCGGCAGGAGAGATGAGAAATCTTTGACCAGAAAGATGTAAGTACAAAGTAAGCATTATAATCTGACTGTAACAATTGAAGTATATTCACTATTCACTCTGTGTGGTTGTCATGTTTACAATGTTCCAGGCAGACACTGAGGGATAGAATGATGTGAATAAATGTTATCTCTTATTTTAAAATCTCTGTCTTATGAAAAAGTTTATTACAGTTCAATTTATTAATAACATAATAGAGATACATACAACATGTTCACATTCCAAGACAGTAGAGTTAGGTACCATAAGTTAGCTTCATGAGACAAAGTATAAATTATGTCTCAGTGGAGAAAAACTTTCTTTGTCATACTAAAGAGTGTTATTTTATCCTGTTACTGTAACAGAAGGAATGGCCTGGAAAACTTCCCCCACTCTTCTGGGACCTGCATTCTGGCCTGCATCTCTGAGACAGGTTAAGTCTTTAATTAAAACTCCCAGGTGGCGCCAGAGCCCAGCTGGGCACTGGGAGAGTTCACAGCCTTTGTCTTTGGCAGAGATGGGATGATTAGAACAGTTAACCACAATAATTGCCTGAAGCAGAGAACCCTCCCTTTAACAGCTCTGTATTTCTGCCTATGTTAAAAAAATTTGGGATTTTGAGATGAGAAGGTCTACCATATTTCCTCCTTTGTCAACAAAGCAAACTCTCTTTCCTTCCTTGTTCTTCTGATTCGGCCTCGTGGACAAGTGGTTGAGCTTTCAGTAACATTACCTTAGGATAGTCAAAAAAGTAAATCCTATCTACTAAGTTTTATAATTTACCTGTTTAATGTGACTTTTTTTCTTGGTTATTGAACTCTTCAGAGTCCTGACAACCAAAAAAGAAAAAAAACAAATGGCCTGTATCCTGTTATACTTTCTCCCAGGTCCTTTAAATGTAGTCGGCTCTCTGACTCTTTTCAGCGACTGACAGGAGAAGAAAGTGAGTTTGGGGTGTTGTTATTCCTCTATGAAAAACTGTAAGAATGTTTATCAACATGTGGAGGTACCAAAGAAGTCACATCTGTGCAATTTACTTGGTCATGTCTTTAAAATGATATGCTAAATATTTGAAATCCACCACTAGTTAATCTGAATGATTTTCACTGTTCCCCTTCAACACTCTATAAAGAACAGAATATTTTCTCTTGTATTAAAATTATAAGATTTGCATCAATACAAATCAGAAACAGCTGTAATAGAAAAGTAAGGCTGACATTAGAATGGATTAAAATCCACATTTTAAAAATAAATAACTTTTCAAAAGATATGTTATAATCAGATTATTAAGATGTTTCCCAGCTATTATAACAACCAGCATCAAAACTGGTTTTGAACATACTTTAGGCTAAAATCAATTTATTTATTTAAGAAATGAATACTGGGTACTTACTAGCCTTCTGGATGCTATGCATAAAGCATCCCACACACACACAAAAAAAAATCCCTGTTTTGTACTATTTTAACTCCGTTACAGGAGTCTGACAATAAGAACACACATGCACAAAAGAGTTTGTCAGGTGGAGAAATATAAAACAAAGAGTGGGGATTGGAAAAGCTGGGACAGGTGTGAAGTGTGATGATGAAACTTTAAGTCAGATGGTAGGAAAGGCCGCCTGTGAGGGAGCTCTCTGTGCAAAGGCACGAAAGGAGGCAGTGTGCAAGCACGTCCTTGCTGTCCACAGCTGAGGGACAAATATTCATTTGGTTCCTTTCTTGTTTATTTTTTGGAATAGACCTCAAACTGTTACTAAGAAATGTATAATCCAATCCTAGAAGTGCTTCCTTATACTAAATCTAGCTATACTAAAAAAGAATGGCCAAAATTCAGTCAACCTAAATTAGATTTATTAAAAATATGTTTTTTAATTTATACTATTGTTAATAAAATTTGTGTCTTCACCTCAAAATAGGTCTCTTGACTCTCTTACAAATTATCTCCTGTGGTGGTTGCTGAAGTAGTATTTCCAATCACATCGGCTATCAAAAGCTTCATTGCCAGTTCCTGTCTAAGGCATCACTACTGCTGATGATGGAAATTCACAACTGACATGAAAATGCTGGGAATTGCATCTTTCTGTAGAAAAGATATTTCCTTATTGAGAAAATGCCAAAATGGCCTCTATTTGCTAAAGAAACTGTTAGAAAAAATGCTTCTCACATTTGCTTATTGTATCATGGAACAGAAAGGGCAAATGTTCTCATTATTTGTAAAACATTTTTTGCAACTTATTGCGAGAAGTATAAATGTAAGTCAAAAAGTCTTTTGAGTGATTTGCATTTACACATGTGTTCATATATGTAACAAGCACCAACAAATACTTGTTGTATGCCATGCACTGTTCAAAGTATTTTATACATAACATCTCATTTAATAACTGTGCTAATCTCCTACATACCATTCTCCCAATGGCTCTCTAACTTCAAACCTGTGCCCCACACTGCATATCACACCTCTATTTAGATACAGTCTCTCCAAGATTTTTAATCATCAAAGAAAGCTCCAGTGGGGTTCATTATAAAAACAAAGCTGTTTGTAAACAGTCATGGAAACCAGAATCTAAAACACAGACAAAGACAAAAGCATGCTCAGATGAAGGAATTGCTACACCCTCTACTGTGTGACAAACTGAATTTCTATCAATACAGTTCCATGTGTATGGAAAAGATGGAGAAGTGAGGAAAATACATGTGCATTCTACTGAACTCTGACTCTAAAATAGGGCCTGCCTTGTCATTGTCTAGCTCTGTCACACCTGCCAGAAAAAGTAACATGACGGCAGGGATTTTAGCTGTCTTGGTTAACTCCTGTATTAAAAGTATGCCTAGGGCCGGGCGCGGTGGCTCACGCCTGTAATCCTAGCACTCTGGGAGGCCGAGGTGGGCAGATGGTTCGAGGGCAGGAGTTCGAGACCAGCCTGAGCAAGAGCGAGACCCCATCTCTACTAAAAATAGAAAGAAATTATATGGACAGCTAAAAGTATATATAGAAAAAATTAGGGCCGGGCGCGGTGGCTCACGCCTGTAATCCTAGCACTCTGGGAGGCCGAGGTGGGCGGATCGTTTGAGCTCAGGAGTTCGAGACCAGCCTGAGCAAGAGCGAGACCCCATCTCTACTAAAAATAGAAAGAAATTATATGGACAGCTAAAAAATATATATAGAAAAAATTAGCCGGGCATGGTGGTGCATGCCTGTAGTCCCAGCTACTCGGGAGGCTGAGGCAGTAGAATCGCTTGAGCCCAGGAGTCTGAGGTTGCTGTGAGCTAGACTGACGCCACGGCACTCACTCTAGCCTGGGCAACAGAGTGAGACTCTGTCTCAAAAAAAAAAAAAAACAAAAAAACAAAAAAACAAAAAAAACAAAAAAAAAAAAAAAAAAAAAAGAAAAAATTAGCCAGGCATGGTGGTGCATGCCTGTAGTCCCAACTACTCCGGAGGCTGAGACAGGAGGATCCCTTGAGCTCAGGAGTTTGAGGTTGCTGTGAGCTAGGCTGATGCCACGGCACTCACTCTAGTCTGGGCAACAAAGTGAGACTCTGTCTCAAAAAAAAAAAAGTATGCCTAAAACATAGCAAATTTTTTAAAATAATTATCTGTGTAAAGAATGAATAGGTAAATATATAAATGAAGCCAGTCAATAGGTGGATTTATAAAAATTAGTGACACTTAAAAATGATCTGAAGTCAGAATCAACACAACCCTCTCAGCAGTGTGATGATTATGGGATCAGCGGGGCAATCTAACGAGAACCAAGCACACAGAGGTCTAGAAAATTAGTAGCACAAATCTATATAAAATGATGATTCAAAGATAGGCTATTTAGCATTCCAAACTAATTTCTAATCAATCCTGATCAGGTGATCATTCTTTCCCCTTCCTTAACCTGCTAAATGTGAGGTGTCAAAGTCAGTAGTTTCAGGTGTTTCAGTCTGCTGTTGGTAGATCTGTAAACTAGAGTAGGTTACGTAATTCCTTTGAGATTCATTTCTATCAACTGAAAAAAGGTAAACTAAATAGTTTATTGGAAATATGTTTGTGAAAATGGTTTAAATGTGTTTGACACCTAATGAATGCTCAAAAACATACACATAAATATGTTGGTGCCCTAGGATAGAGGCCATTAATCATTAGTCACAGTAAATTTGGGGATTGAACTTTAAATTTAATGGAAATCTCTGGATTCTGATATGACCCCTGACCACCGTCCGGTCAGGCCTCAGCCACCAGCTCAGTACACTCTGTGTGTGTGAAAGGTGGAGCTGACACATGATGCTGTACAGTACAGCAGATTTCCAAGCGCAGAGTTGCTGCTTGAAATACCAGTTAACGCCTACACTAGTCCTGATGTGACCTCACCATCTCGGGGATGAAGTGGGTGGGTAAGGGACAGAGGAATAGCGTGTCTGATGGAAAGAGTAAGATGCTGCTGCAGAGGATATTGGGAGTCGAAGCAGAAGAAGACACAGCTTAGGGAGGAGGGGAGGGACCAGAACTGAGGTTTGCAAGCATTATTTTTATTATTCCGGCAAGTGTGACCACAGGAAACAACACTAAACTCAGAGCCATGATGATATTTACCTATGAAGAGAAGGGACAGAAGGGGAAAAAGTCAAACATAAAGAAAAATAAAATGAAGATCATAAAGCAGCATTGATTGGACTACACATACTGGAGTCATATTTTCCATGAGACTATTTTTACCTGGGGTTTTCTTCTGATAGAGTGCTTAGCGTACTTTGTAGATGGAAATAATGGACAGAAAGACAGAAAAGAAAAAACCCTTACTCTGCCGTGGAGGAAGATGTTAAATAACACCACGTAAAAAATCATCATGGTGCCTGTTGACACACAACAGTTTTTTAAGTTTCCTTATTTGATCAGCTCCTGGAAAAGGCTAGAATCTGTGCTAGAATCTCTTGGCATCTTCTGACACTCAACCATGGAGCACAGTGTGGTCATTACCCTGCTGCCCTACACAACGTTGTCTAGAATATAGGTAGCTAAAAAATCTATTTGTCATTAATGATAAAGAAATAAAAACTAGGTTCTGATAAAGTACTCTTTTTTTTAAGAATATTGACTGCTAAAAAAATGTTTGCCATATAATTATTAAATAAATAAACCATCTCTGCTCCAATATGGCCTGTGTTGAATTTTTTTTTTTTTCAGAAAGAATAATAGATTTTCTTCTGCACTTAATCCAGTGATTAATTTTAACAGTAGCATCACACATCTGGTCAATACACTGTAATTGTGTAAAAGGTGTGGCTGACACATCCACTGTACCCTCCTCTGTACAGAATATTTCCAACCACAGTGCTGCCAGTACCTGAAAGAGCATTTAGCACCCAGACCACTTTTGTTGTTTTTATAATGATTCTTATAGATTCTGGGAAAACAGAAAACCATTTCTGATGAAAAATAATAAAATTCTACTACATGAGATATTAGAAATAAAATATGTGTATCAGGACGAAGAAACAATAGGTTTAGCTTAACAGGGAGTGAAATCAAAACTGACATTTACAAGATTGGATGTGGGTGACCACTACCATTCTGTCACATTAGTGTCACTATCATTTGGAGAAGCATGACCACAAGTAACATTAGCTTCAGAATCATGAAAGGATTTTTTTGTGGAAAGAGGAAGGAGGGAGGAATGAAGAGACAGATAACATGAAATAACACGAGGCTGGAAAAATCATTGCCGTAATGAGAACGAGAAATAATATGAGGATGGAAAAATTGATGTAAGTCATACGTACGACTATATAGATGTTATAGCCATGTTCTAAATATGCATTTCTTTGAAATTGCATCTCAGTTGGGTGTATTTAGGTAACATATTTCATAACAGGAAGAAATGGGCGAGTGTATGCATATGTAGAAAACCACTGACTACCTTCCATACTGCTTATTTATATAAATCCAAATCTTTTTAAATTTTGAGTTCATCCTTCCTTGAAAAATATAATATGAGGCCCAGCACAGTGGCTCACACCTGTAATCCTAGCACTCTGGGAGGCCAAGACGGGAGGATCAGTTGAGATCACGAGTTCAAGACCAGCCTGAGCAAGAGCGAGACCCTGTCTCTACTAAAAATAGAAAACATTAGCCAGGCAACTAAAAATAGAAACAAACAAAAAAATTAGCCAGGCATGGTGATGAGTGCCTGTAGTCCCAGCTACTAGGGAGGCTGAGGCAGGAGCATCGCTTGATCCCTGGAGTTTGAGGTTGCTGTGAGCTAGGCTGACGCCATGGTACTCTAGTCCCGGCAACAGAACAAAACCCTGTCTCAAAAAAAAAAAAAAAGAAAAAGAAAATGTGATTTGATAAAAAGGCTTCTGGAAGACACATTCAAACATTTATATCAGAGAAACAGAAAGCTGGACCATGATAAAAATAATTCCTGAAATAAGTGAATAAAACATCCATGATTTGCAGAACATATTGAAAAAAGCAACCTATTCTTAGCAATAAGTAGCAAAAACTCTATACTAAAATGGCAGTTTCTGGAAGAATATAATTTAAAACTGAGGACTTATTTTATAAATAAAAGTAAGGGTTTTTAAATCCATGGTTACCGTTAAACACAGGCCATATAGGATGTTCAAGAGAAGCAAGATTGTCAGAAAATAAAGAGGAATCAAGACAGCACTACTTAAGGGATTGTTCTTGAATACACAGTGTGAGAGGAAGGCAAACTCAGAAATTGCTTTCATTTTTGAGGAGGCCATACCAAAGCTCAACACTACCAGATGTCTATGGATCACAGAGAGCATGGAAGTCCATCATATACTTTCAATATTAGCCTTTTGAGCAACTTTTGTAGTAAGATGTGCACCACTGTCAGACTGTAAATGGTTTGGAAAGCTGAAAACCTGACACAGATTATTTTCACAGTTCGAATGGTACAGCTGGAGTTTGCTGATCACACTGGGCTAGCAATACCATCACCTCACCTGGGAAAGTGCTGTCAGCGGTGAGGCTCAGCTGATAGCTACAAGTCAGGGTCAGATATCATCCAATTTTGGGGGGGAACATGGGAATCTGAGTTTTTGGGTAGGCAACAGAGGAAATTCCTAACAAAAATTGAGGTAGAAAAGCACTCTTCGGCTTTCATAAACTATCACCTGTGTAAATTAACTTAAACAGAAGTTTCTAACATGAGACCACTCAGGGTTATTAGAATTAAGTACAGTTAGCTACAGAAGAATCAACAAATATCTGTGTGGACATCTTGCCTTTGCTGCTATGTCTTTATTCTCTTGTTTTGCTCTCTGGAACCCCCTGTGGACTGGAGGGAGAACTTTTATATGATTCTAAACTCAGTTTGCTGCTTTAATTCTTTTGACTTCCTTCACCCTACTGCTCTACTTCCAGATTCTCACTGTCAATTCTGCTCATAAGACCTGGCTCTCAGAGAAGGCTCAAGTCATGAAGATCCTAAAATGTTAAAGTTTTATCCTCTATCAAACCAGGGTAAATGTCACTGCAGAAAAACCTGACTGAAATCCATGAAGATGGTGGAGAAGAGATCTTCACATCTGCAAATCTGGCCCTACAAGTAGGGGTGCCAAATGAAGCCCCAAGTCACCAAAAACAAAATACTGACCAAACCCAATACTTTGGATAAGAATGACAATTAAATCCTAGGCAAGGTTCTCTATCACTGCATTAAATAGATTCCCAAGTCTAACTTTGCAAACAGGGGTATATTTTTGGTCTTTATGTAACATTATCTAAAATGACAAAAATGAGTTGCAATTAAATTATGAATTAGAAATTAAAACATTTGTTTTTAGTCTTCTCTCAAATCACAGATGGCTTGCAGTGATAATTCATTCTATTCTCGTATAAATCTATGGAACTATACATGCATCCTTAAGAAGAGTTTACCTCTGTATTCTTACATTGTAGTTAAATCAGTTATACCAAACTCTATCCAATTAGAATGTAAGTTATTTAATGGCTGGACCACGTCTTATTTATATTTTTATATGTTCTATAACATAGAGTAGCTACTAGCGTAGCTTCTTAATATATAGTAGAGTCGCTCGCATATAGAAGGCTTTATGCTTGTGGAGTTTATAAAACAATGAACATCTTTGCAGCATAAGACATTAAATATGTAGGGATCACCAATCCCCCCTTCTCTCTTGTGTCCTGACCGAAAATCCAGAGTACCTTGACCACTCTGTGACCCAACCAGCTGCTGGGTTTTTCTCAGCAGGCTTGAACCCCAACCCCAAACACTGATAAAGGCACAGAGGTTGTTTCCCAAAACACTGAAAGAAACTGGCCCCAGCCCTGAGCCAAATTCCTTAAACACTCACGTGAACTGCATACCCTCCCCTTCTCTCCGGGATAAACCCCTTTTCTCTCTCTCTTTCTGTTGAAAGGATTGCTGCAACCCTGTTTAAGGAAGTTCCTAAAATAAATGCCATACCTGCGGTCCCCAAGCCCGCAGACCAGGCCACAGAGCTCTGCCACCACCCTCCTCTCCCCCCTTCCCCTCCCCCTTCCCTTCCCCACCCCCCCACCGTCTGTGGAAAAATTGTCTTCCATGAAATCCGTTCCTGGTACCGAAAAGATTGGGGACCGCTGCCTTAGACTGATCCCCCTGGCGTTTACTGCTCCTTTCATCTGGGGCCGGTTTGGGGCCCCCCTTGTGGGCGGGAACTCCCTGGCTGCTGCTGCTTTGGGGCAATTCCAGCAGCAGGTTTGGCAGGACTAAAACGCTATAAAACACACAAATGTTCATGGCACTTTTATTTATAATTGCCAAAACTTGGAAGCATGTAAGGAACTGTTTATACTTATAGAACTAAAAATTTCTGCTCAATTGTTTCTGTAATCTAAAACTTTTCTAAAAAACAAAGTCTATTAAAAAAAAAGCAGAAGGACTAGTTGAAGCAAAATTGTAAGATAAATAAATATAACGTTTATGGAGCATATTACTGTAAAGAATGTATTTAACCACATTTTTATCATGATTCTCACAACCACCTGTGAAATGTTTTTACCCAATTTTAGAAAATAATTTGAAAAGTGAATTAAGAAAATCATTTCTACAGACTACATATGATAACATAATCAATTAGTGATTAATTGCACTTAGCTAATTAGAACTGAGTCCCTAATTCACAAATTCAGCTTCCAAATTCTGCTCTCTTTCTTTTCCACCATAAGGTGGGAGAAATAATAATGAACCAAGTTTAAAAAAAAAAAAAATTATGCAAAACCTAAATGGCAATTGATTTGTCTAGGTACTGAGCTCTCCCTTATAATAAAAAGTGACTATATTAATTTGGGGATCAAACAATAACAATTGTTTATTTTTTCCCTTTCCCATTCCCTCCCTCCCTTAACTCAGTGAATGTATGAAAGTTCTAAATATGTCACCCAAGGTTTAGAACCAGTAGTGTGGGTACAGAAAAATGAGTCTTTGGCCCCTGTACAGTACATGTTTGAGACAGAAGATCAGAAGCAACTCCACCTTCGCAATATCAACTATTTTTTAAAAAACTCTGTGAAGACAACATTTATCTTTCCTATCAACTTTATTCATTTTGCTTAATTTTGTGTTCAATATCATTAAAGCACTCTTGACTTTTATCTTCTTATTCATCATTACTGCCATGCTCTAACCACACAAACCTAGACCTACCGGTGAGTCACTTGACTGATTTTAATGCCACTAACTGGCAATTTTCCATTATATATGCCTGATTAACTGTTGCTCTTAGCTAAATTTGATTCCATCTCCTCTCTTTCTGCGCCCATATTGCATATATCTGATGACCAAGGTCAAACTGCCTGGTGCTAATTCACACCAGGCTCTCAAATTTCACCTTGATTATCAGTGGCAATTGATAATTATTTTACTTATTCTTGGTTAAATTCTCCCATTTTCAAGACCAGGTTGGTTTTTTTGTTTTGTTTTGGTTGGGTTTGGTCTTTGTAAATTTTCATCACTGCTCTTAAACCATCTTTCCTGTGGCAGGTGAGCAGGCATAAGGAGCGAGAAAATCCGAAGAATGGTTAGCTCTGGAAGTGCTGCAGTAAGGAAGAGGTTCAATGTTGGAGACACTCTGAGATGCAGTAATGTCTAGTTTCATCTAGCGTTTATTTTATCATTACTCATTGACCTCTACAGGTGTGTTTTCTGCAATTTTCTATATGCTTGTCGTATTTCAGAGGAAAATAATTCTAATTAGTTACCTTATTTAACTTATAATTTTTATCATAAAAGCTTATCTTAAAAAGAATGGAGAATATACAAATGCCATGTTTCACATTTATCTCACTTGATATTAGAGCTGTGACTAAAATAGCATATCACTATGACTTTGAAGTCTAAATACCTGATTTCTCATGTATCAATTAATTCCCACAACACCCAACTCTTAACTACATTCTTAGGAGAGAATGAACTTAAACTTCTCCCTGGTGACTGACAAGAACATCTCCTTCTTGAAATAGTAGCCCTGGAGCCAGGTTTCATGTGAATTTGCAGGTTGCATTCACATCTCTCTAGCTAAAAAGATCACCAGGCCAATATTTCATTTTAAAAACATCCTAAATTAGTAATATTTCTAGTCACCTCACAGGAGGAGAAAATACAAACATTGTCTAGAACAACTCATTGCATCCCAGGAAGAATGCATTACCATAAACAAATTATCGAGGAAGATGAGAAGCTCAGAGCCAGAAACTCTTAAAAATCTGTAGATTTTGTGTATTTGTAAAAGAACCCAATATAATTTTTTGAAAGACAAAATAAAATGTTGGATAAGTTTAACATCTACATGAAAAACACTTCTGAAGCCATTGTTTAAAATGCAGCCCATAGAGACAAAAAAATTAAAAAGTATGAAAAAGAAATTAAACATGTTAAACATGAAGCAGGCCGGGTGCAGTGGCTCACACCTGTAACCCTAGCACTTTGGGAGGCCGAGGCAGGGAGCATCGCTTGAGCTCAGGAGTTCGAGACTAACCTGAGCAAGAGCAAGACCCTATCTCTACTAAAAGTAGAAAAATTAGCCAGGCCTGTTGGTATGCACCCGTAGTCTCAGCTACTCAGGAGGCTGAGGCAGTAGGATTGCTTGAGCCCAGAAGTTTGAGGTTGCTGTGAGTTAGGCTGATGCCACGGCACTCTAGCCCAGGCAATAGAGCAAGACTCTGTCCCCCCCACCCCCCAAAAAATCCCTGAAGCAGTTTCAAATGCTTCAAGGTAGCATTCCAGAAATGGTGAGAGAAAGGGGCGGACAAGAGAAAGGAAGAAACTCTTAGGAATTAATGGCTGTGACTTTTCCAATCTACTGATAATGAGACACCAATCTACACATTTAGGAAGTTAATTAACATCAATCAAGATTTTAAAAAAAGAAAATAAATCCACACATAACCATATCATAGTAAAAACCGAAGAGCACCAGGAACAATAACAAATTCAGCAAAAAGGAAAAGATAATTGCTGGAAAAAGGCAACATTATCCTGTCTGCTGATTTTGAACAGCAAAAAATGGAAGTCAGAAGCACGTTAATTAACACTATGCTTACAGAAAATGAATCAAGATAGAACTCATTATTTAGCGTTTTTCCTCAAATATAGACAAAAACAATTTTTTTAGACAAACAAGACCTGAGAGAAGTTGGCATCTTTATTTAATAAAATAAATTGTGCTGTTTATGTATTGTTTGAATCTTCTTTATCCAAATCTGATTTCTTTTGATCTGCTTGATGTATCAGAGTGTTAAAATTTCCCCAAATTATTATGTTTTATTTATTGTTTCTTCTATACTTACGTTCATTTCATCCTTGCTATATTTTGAATTATGTTAAAAGGTTATGTTAAAATTGTGATACATTATTATTGAATTGAAACTTTTACTATTATTAAGAGACCCATCTTATCTACTATATTTTCCCTTGAAGTGTATTTTGCCAGACATTAGGAACTATGATACTTCAATTTGATTAGTGTTTGCATTATGTACATTTTTATCTTTAATTTTCTACCATTCCACATCCTTACTTACTAGATGTAACTTATGTAAATAACATAAAACATTTTTAAAAATTTAAGAACCCATTGTGATAATTTTTACATTTTTACTGGAGCACTTAGCACGTTTATGTTTATTGATATTTTTTTAAGTCACATAATTTTGTGCTTTCTATTTGTCCTGCCTGTTCTTGGGTAACTCCCCACCACATCTTTTATCACTTCTTTTGGATTTATTTCTTTTTCTCAGTCTATTTTTTCTTGAAGTTATATTTTTGAAGTTATATTTTTTCATCATTTTATCATTTACTCTAGAATTTAATGCACATATACTCAAATTATTAATGTCGGAAGTTGATCATCATTGCCCTCTTCCAAAACAACTTAAGACTCAATGACACTCCATAGTGTCCCAGCCAAATTATACACTTTAACTGTGAAGTTTATTTCTGGCCATCAAAGGTGAGGTCACAGGCCCTGTGGTCCCTGTGATATATATTTTTTCAGAGAGGCTTTCAATGATATAAATAAATTGTGCTCATCAGAAATGGTAACACAAAAATAGAAAACCACATATGAAAAATACAAATTTCCCATGTTAGTAACCTAAATATTATTACATTACAATCTTAACTATCAGGTTAGATACATAACATTAAATTACAAATACACACATAATGATGAAATTTTTCTACCAAAATACAAGATCATATCATGCAATAAATTTTACCCTTTTTCCACTTGATATAACATGGAAAACTATCCAGATAAATACTTGAAGAGCTATCTCATCTACCTTAATGACTATGTAAATTTTATTGTAGAAATAAATCATAATTTATTTCATTATTTAATTTATTGACAACTAAATAGCTCCTCTTACTTTTAAAAATAAAACATCCATTGGTCATTTGAAAAATTAGGAAAAACAATGAATAATTATATTAACAATGGTTATATTGCGGGAATAGGGTTATCTAGCATGATCACTGAATTTTTTACAATGAGCATGAATATTTATAATCACAAAAAAGGTATTGCTGAAAATCAGTATCTGTTAAAATCTTATTCAAATACAGTATCATTTATCTACATTAAATTATTTATTCTTTATTGTTTATTATTCATTGTTTTTGAAAAATATAATTAAGGCAGAGAAGAAACCATTATGCGTAATATTTTTAACTCTATCTTTGGAAATAAAGAAGTGGTTCATTATACATAGAAGAAATAACAAATTTAATCTGTAGAAACTGGAGTAAATTGCCTTTACTTTTCTTAAGTGAAAAGAGTAGCTTACATATTAGGCCTAGTGTAAACATCCTGTCTGACGTTGCAATATTAAGACATCTGTTGCCCTGGTCCCCTCTCACTCTGACCCTCTGCTTTTCATGGGTCCATACAATGTAATATAAACCATGGAACCAGAGGAGTCAGAACTGTTCAGTTCCTGTCAAGATCTTCATCCTTTGCCAATGGCATTTCATGAAACAAATACAGGTAAAATCCGATACTGCTGCTATTGCCAAATAATCTCTTTAGTCAATAAGAAAATAATACTAAAAATAACGAAGTCCATAGCCGGGTACTTTTAGAGGAGGACTTGAAAATCTTTTGTCTTTGTGAAAGAATTTAAGATTTTCTTATTGAAGGGGATTTAAATTTCAGATAATTATAGTTTGGTAAGTAAATATTTATAACTGCATTGGATCTAATATTATTTGGGAAAATGTTATTGACTTTTGGTGTCTATGAGTTCTGCTTCACTTTCACCAAAGAAGGACATGCAATATGTTGCTGAAAGAATTTCTTTATTTAGTGAGAATTAGATAAATTTTTTTCTTACGCTCCTTTCATTAAGTTCATCTATAAGAAGGGGCAGAGATAGGCATTTAAATTAATTTTTATATTTCTACTCTTGCTTTTATTATCAGTGTTACTACTGATGCTAATGCCCATAACAATCTTAAAATTATATTCTTATTCTACACTATTACTATAATTACTACTATGACAATAAAAACATTTATTGAGTGTTTATGTTTTAAGCACTATGCTATTGATTTTATATATATTAACTTAATCTCTACATCTATGAATGATTATTGTTGTTATCTGTATTTTATAGATCAATAAGCTAAGGATTAAAAAAAGGAATAAGAACTTACCACATTTCACAAAGCAACTATATGATTGCACCAATTGTAAAACTTTCTTATAAGCATAAAATGTGACAATTTTGTTTATGATTTATACCATGCTTTTTCATTGTATGTTTATGTATCATATGGTTATATACAAATGGGTATATACAAATCATGTATACATATAGATTATGGTTATTGCATACACTTTCTTATATATTTTTCTAGAGTTTTCTGAGGATGAAGTAACATACTCTGATCTCAAAGTTTACCATACTTCAGATGCCCAGAAGAAAGGAGTAACTAGCACCTTGAACATAAACGGTAAAGAGCATTTAAAATTCTAGATTCACTTTTTTGCTTAAATATCCTAATAAACTAATTATGAAAACAAGTATTCTTGGGTTAATCTCTAAATCAGGATTTCTGTCTCATACCACCACTTTTTAATGGGTCATAGTAACCTAAAGTGTTCCATAAAGAGCAAATGAAAATGGACAATAAACCAGTGATGGACATGATGGCTTAGAGTAATGCTCCATAGTCATGGAAGAAAGAATGTCTCACATGCTTTCCTGGTTTAATGTTGTAGTGTTGCAAAATGTGTGTCCCTTTGATGCTTCAGTATTTCTAAAAATGAAATAGAGCATGTGAGGTATCTCATGATGAATGGACTTTTATCAAAATTATCATAGTGTACCTGTCTGGCCCACAGTTAGTGTTGGAGTTTTGTTCTTAACCGAGTTCTGCTACAAAGATGGGAGATATCATTTTTTAAAAAATTGGGGGAGGGAAATGAACTAAATCCTAATAGGATTTCTGAAGTGCTCTTTTGTAGTCTTTGAAGGAGTTCTTTAATAGAGCAACTTGTTAGTCCATAAATAGCATGTTTCTGCCCTTAAATCTGCAAAATAATTTTTAGAATTCCTCCCACAGGTGGAGGTACATTTTCTCACAACATGGTGCTCCCATGAGCTCAGATTTCAGACCAATTCAAGTGGGTGAAATATTCCTGACGAAAATTGTTTCTAATCTCAATTCCTAAATCTGATTTCCATTAATCATATTAGCCAACTTTCTCTCTTTCTGAACAGTGTCTTCATGGTGCATGGCTGCTGTGATGTTTGCCTTCCTTTATTTGATTATTCTGGTTATAGCTGCAATTATGATAGCCAAGGGTAAGTACTTTTAGAGCAATTTCATTAGTTTTAAGTTATTAGAATATAATTTTAAAATAGCATTTAAAATTGGTTCTAAAATTTTCTTCAAAGTATTTTCCCATTTGTTATACATAAAAGAACTAACATAATATACTACTGTACTGAAAGATTACTATTTAATGAAAAAATTCTAGTTAAACTTAGGGATGGAAGTTTGTGCATTTATCGAGAGATCTGTCAATGGAGAGGAGAAAAGGAAGAAACTATAAACATATTTAACCTGACTAAGAGTATTTATAAGAGCCTTAGGCAAGTATCCTCTTTCATAGTCAAATATCAGAATCATTTTTAATAAAATCAGGAAGACAAGGATGACTGCTATAACTATTGTTATTTAACATTTCTTTGGATGTCTTGGGCAGAGAAAAGCCATAATGCAGAGAAACCTATTTAGATATGTTATAAATATTGGAAATTAAAGACTGCAACTCTATGAAGATAATGTGCTTTCTTACTCATATAATGCAAGAAAAAAATCTACTGGAAAGAAACAATCACAGGAAAAAGAACAATTAAATCAGAAAGCTGGATACAAAGTTAACATAGTTTCAGGCAGGGCGCTGTGGCTCACGCCTGTAATCCTAGCACTCTGGGAGGCTGAGGCGGGTGGATCGCTCAAGGTCAGGAGTTCGAGACCAGCCTGAGCAAGAGCCAGACCCCATCTCTACTAAAAATAGAAAGAAATTAGCTGGACAGCTAAAAATATATAGAAAAAATTAGCTGGGCATGGTGGCACAAGCCTGTAGTCCCAGCTACTCGGGAGGCTGAGGAAGAAGGATCACTTGAGCCCAGGAGTTTGAGGTTGCTGTGAGCAAGGCTGATGCCATGGCACTCTAGCCCAGGCAACAGAGTGAGACTCTGTCTCAAAAAAAAAAAAAAAAAAAAAAACAAAGTTAACATAGTTTCTTATATACCAGAAAGATCTAATATCCTACTTCCAGGTCTACTTTTTAAGCTTCTTGACATTTCTTCTCAGATATCTTTAAAAATATTAATGTCTAGCACACTACATTTTCACACAGACTCTTTGCCAGCCCTGAGCTTTACTGGCATCAAGAAAAAAATCAGATACTTTAATACTATTGCCTTTCTCGGCATCTGACGTCTAGTGAAAGGAACCTAGGTGTTATCTGTGTTCTCTAACAGCCACTGAATGTCTCAACTCGCTGAGTCAGTGCACTTCTCCAAATCTGCATTGCTACCCATCTAATCCAAGGTGATAATCTCTCTTCATCTACTACATAGGCCTCCAAGTGATCTAACTACATCCATCCTTGATCCTTTCCAATCAATGTCCATAATTACTTCTTCAAAATATAAATATTATAAACTTACCATACCTTTACTGATTAGCTTCTTACTATTCTGAATTCAATGTAAATTTTAAAAACTTTAACATAGTTTATAAGGCCCTTCTTTACTTGGTCCATAGCTCCCTACCCCAGCTGGTACCACACTCTCCCTCCTTCTAGAGGCTCCAGCCACAGATGTCTTTTAGTTCACTGAATGTAACATGGTTAGTGTTACCATATAACATTGTGCAAACAAGAATAGCTTTAAGAATGACAACAGATGTTGTTAGTAATTACTCTGGGAAACAGGCATCTATCAGGACTTCTCTGGGAAAATTTGTGTGAATTGTAACTTTGTCATTCTCCTTTTACCCGAAGCACCCTTTCTTCTGCTTTTTTCTAGATAACTAAATCCTAGAGCATTCAATAATCACAGAATAATCAATATTATTTTATAATTAGTCCAAATGTATCCATGATACTATTTTTATGTACTACTCATTTGTAGCATTTTTCAGTCTCACCTGTATCATTATTTGTGTGGCTCTTTATTCAATATCTGTCTCTCTACCAGATTATCTTCATGAGAACAGAGGCCTTGTCGTTATTTGCTCAATATTTTATATTTTGCTTTCAAATAGTATGTTGACATATTACAAGTACTTAGTGAAAATTTTTTGGTTAAATAGACACACCTAATAATGTATATAGCATACCTAAAAGAGATTATAATACTTTATTAAAATGCATAAAAAAGGACGTTAGTTAAGACTTTATAAATTGAGTATACATTAAATGTGCCTCGGTGGGCAAACTAATACTGAGAAGATGATAATACTGTTCTAAATTCATTTAAGACTTACATAATTCCAATGCAAGTGTATTTTCATGATAAATACATTCATTATAAATTATATATGAAAGTAAAAATTCATGAAGTTAATGAAATACATATTGAAATATATTAACAGGAGAGATAGGGAGCTAGTCTAAGTATCAAAATATTCTATAAGGCTATAATTAATTTAATATGATATTGTTACAAAATAAATATATCAAAATAAGAGAAAAGAGGCTAATAATAAAGTCACATGCATATGTGTACACATAATGTATTCATATATATGTGTATGTATAAATGTATATAATATGATACAGTAGGCTCTTCAAAAATGACAGATATTTAACAATAGTTTTGGGAAAATAATTGTTTTAAAAGAAAATAAAAACTAAAAAATAATTTCTAGATAGATTACAATGCTAAAAATAACAGATTAGGAAAAAATAGATGAAACAGTTTGAATATACCTAATACATAAACATTCAAATCAATACAAAGACATAAATTGTTTTTTAAAAAAAAGATGAGTCAAGACTATATAAGTAGGAAAAATACCCAACTTCAAAGGTAATCATGGAAATGAGAATGGATTTTAAAATATATCATTTTGCCCATTGGATGGGCAAAAATAATAGGGAAAACTCTATAAACAAACAAGAATGTTCCTGGGTAGAAAAATAAGTCAAGCATGGCTTGCTCATCCAATAGTGACTTAGATTTAGCTTGATTATTTGGTTTCTCATTTTAAACAGGATAGAGAAATTGTTAGTTCCTCATATTCAATGCCACCCTGTCCATGACTAGCCATATCCATCCAGTGAGAATGTGCTTAAAATATAGACTAATCCAATTTGGGAACAAATAGGGAAAACTGCCAGTTTGAGGGAATGGAAAGTTGGTGATAATACTTTATCCTTTTTCCCTTGAATAATCATAAAAAATTACTCAACTTCAATACTTTAAGTGGTCTAGTGAGGGAATAACTCAGCAATACATTTATTTCTATGAGTCTAGCAATGCGTGGAGGCCCCAAGCTGTAATAATATAACCCAGAAAACATAAAGTCATGGTGATAAGAGTCTGTACATGACCAAATTGAAACTTTGTGTGCAATAATTATAGGATTTTGTAACTGGACAGGGATCAGATAGATTAGAAAATTTAATTCATGTGAAGTCTCCCAAATCTCTTAGAAATAACCACAGACCATTCACACCAAAATAAGTTAGGAATGTTCACTCTTTTTAATTTTATTTTATTTGATTAAGTTGTGCCATCTGGAGTGCCACATACTTCAAAGTAAGATAAAACATATCAACTTAAAATCATGTAGTTTAAAGTTTTCATATTTGAAGGTAGTTAGAAATATAACTGATAAAGGAAAATGGTACAATTTTGTAAATGGTGTTAATACAATTTTGTACAATTTTAAAGTTAATGAATTTGAATTTTAGCATCTCTGAAGACGGTTGAAGGGGTATCATTATTCAAGTTGTGCTTTGGGGGTGTTAAGAGGAAATTTGAGGAAAATATTAGAAAGTGAGGACCAGAGATAGAGAGATTTTAGGATATTGTAACAGCTCAGCATCAAAGTAATGACAATCTGAATTGAGAAAGCTATGTTACTGCAGAGAAAGAAACATATATATGAAGCATTGTAGTGATAGAATAAATAGTACTTTGTGACTGACTGGATGTGTGCTATGTCAAAGGTATTTGCTGCAAAGATAGCATAAGTCATTACGTTCTGATCATCCAGGTTTACTAACTGCTTAGGATGACATCAGTCAGATGTACAAACATGTACCTATAAAAGCACCGTTGTTAACTTATAAATACACACCAAAAGTAGAAGTTCACTCTTTACTATCAATTACTTGTAAATGATAATTTACAATTTGTTCCGCATTGAATTTAAAAATATGAACGAGTAAACTGTGTTTAAGAAATTTTTAGTTTCTATTTTATTTGCAGTTCAAAATGTTTGAAAGTGATAATAATATTAAAATATATTTTCTTTTCCAAATATTGTGAATTTTAGTTCAATGTCTAGAAGGGTTTCTGAATAAGACAACCAGTGAGACTTCATACTGCAACGTAATGTCATAAAACAGAGGTATGTATTAGATTACAATGGGAATTTTCTTAAGATCTAGATGTACAGATATACTTTGTAAATATAAGATCAAAGTTAAACAACTATGTTGTACTTATCGGAAAAATTCATACATCAGGACTTCTCTTGAAGGATAATTGAAAGCAATAATGCAAAAATTATAATATACTGAATGATCAGGAGTGATGAAGTTATCTTCATGAATGTACTTTTTGTTTGTCAAGGTGGTCCTTCTCTGAAGAAAATTAATATGTCATATCTACTGAAAATACAATTTTGGCAGCAAGGAAATTATTCTGAAGCACAGAGCTCCAGTCCTGTCAAGACAAATAACAAGGAAGAACTGGAAGTGTATGGTGTGATATTCATTCTTATATCTTCTTACACATTAAATAATTACAGGGACTTCTTAATATCTTATGTTTACTTAAGCATGCTAAACTCAACATTTTGTAAATAGAGATATCTCAGTCAAATCCAAAAAGTCAAAAGATAGCCTTAAAATGACCTGATTTTTACATTTTAAATACATTGCATATGGAAGTAAATGCAAATATAAGAAATTTCAGATGTTGGTCAATAAAGGGGGAAAATAACATAGGACATACAAACTAAAGGGAATCTAGTCACAACTGGCACCTTAAAAATAGCTAACGTTTATTGATTGCTTCTAATATTCCTGGTACTACTTCAGTGATTATATATATTAACTCTTATACTTTCCCTATTATCCTATGAGACAAGTATTTTCATTATAATTGTAATATTAATAGGGAAGCTGAGAACTATAGAGAATGAGACACTTTTTCAAGACGACATAGCTATAATACTAAGGATTAAAGCCAAGATGTAAGCCGAGATAGTCTTACTCTAGAGACCATGAGAACAACCATTATGTTTTATTAACCCCAGAACAAAAATCAAGTTGTCAAGAATATTGCTTCTTTGGAATTAGAGCTGCTCATAAAGGCAAATATACACTTTTCTACCATAGATGTATCTTCTAGAGAGGAACAATGAGAAAAAGAAATTTCAGGAATCATAGTAGCTCTTTATAAGCAGTGACTATTTTTAGAATGATATACTAATCATTCTTTGGAATGTGAAAAAAAAGACTTTAATAGGAGTCATATCTTCCCTCAGTAAATCCCAGTAAGCCTAAAGAATATAGATCTCTTTTATTTTCTAATTCTCTTCTACTGTGTGGCTGTTACCTATATATTATTTTGTCTTTTTTATTGTATTTGCCTCTAATAAAGACTTCAATCCATATTAGTGATGGTAAATTTATGGCATATGTGCTGGTAATATTTAAATGGGGCTTTTGGAGGACACTCTTCATAATTGCAACATTCTTCCCCACTGAGCCTGAACTTCACTTTGAATAATTTTCAATGGAACACGCCAGAAAGTTTCTTTCAGTTGCAGACTTCAGCTTGTCTGCATACCGTGCTTGAAGGTGAACTTGTGCATGCACAACAGCAGTGAGCTCTTTAAGCAACAGCAAGTAAAAAATATACATAAAAAGTATACATTTGAATTTGCTAATGTAATCTTTAATGGTCTAGCACCTCAAAATTGTTTTTCTCCATAACCTATAGTGAAAAAAATAACGCTGTGAATTTTCCAAAGCTGATTTAAAAAAACACATCAAACTAGAAATTGCCAAAGATTTATAAACCTCAGTAGGATGAATACAATGAAAACAATGTTAGATATATCATGCATAACAGTTGAAAACAAAGCACAAATAAAAACCTTAAAGGCAGGAAGAAAAAACAGAATTTACCTTCAAAGGGACAACATTTACACTGGCAGCTAACCTAAAAAAGAAAAAGAAAATATGAAAATCATGTAATTACCGAATGACAACAATTTCCATACTAAAATTCTACTCCCAGAGATAATTATCTAATCATATGACTATCTAATCATACTCCATAGGTGAAATAAAGATAATTTAAGATAAGTAGAGGAAAAAAATTATAAACTTCATATCTGCAATAAGGAAATACACTCGAATATTTTTAGGTGCAAGAAAATGATCTCAAATGTGACCTTGCAGATTCAGGATAAAAGGCAATGAAAGAGGTAAGTATAGGTGTAAATCTAAAAGAATAGGAATTATATGAGAACATAAATAATGTTTATAATTTTAAATTGCATAAAATTAAAATACATTACATACTCTTACATTAAAGTAATAGCTGCAATTAAATCAAAAGAGGAGTAAATGGAGCTAAAAGGCCCTAAGTTTCTTACAATGTCTGAAAGAGGTAAAGCAACTATTTATATTGGACATTAAGAAGTCAAAAATGAATGATGTGATTTTCAGGATAACAACTAAAATAATAGCAAAATGTTACATATAACTAATGAAGACAATGCAGGACTATATCCCAAATAATGGAACAATAATAATTTAATGAGATAAATTTCAATTAATAAATGATATTTAATGAAGTCAATGAAGTAGAAGAATACATATCAGGATCATTCTCAGAATTTATGCTGAGGGCTGTAGGAGTTCTGACAAGAACTTTAGTCTTAACTACTGTGTCTTTACTAGATATTCGGGGGACCATGAGTTACTCAGGGTGGATATTGAAGAATGAGAATAAATAATTTTAATCTCAAAAGTAGAAGCATCCCCAAATGCATCAGAATCACAGTTTTCTTGTGTTCCCTTTTCCCACCAACTAAGTCTCACTTGCAGCACGTGTAGACTGGTTCCATTTATCTCTTCCCATTTGCCCTTTTCTTACAAACTAAGTTTCTTTGGCTTTTTCATAGGTCTTACAGATTCCCTTATCTCAGGGTTTGGTGTGTGTGTGTATATATGGTTTGGTAAACCATACGTATATTAAATATATTTTTCAACCTCTTTTTCTAAAGAAAAAAATAGCCATGTGGTTTTGTGTGAAGAAGCAATGCTGAACCTCATCTTCACATCACTCTTTGCTCTCTGTTTCTTTCAGTCTCAAGTGAAAGCATGAAATAAACTTTCAAGGTCCCTTTAGCTCTATTTACTGTCCTCAAGACATATATGTTTCTGGAAGGACTAGTTTGTCCCTTTGTGGACTTGGTGGTAGTGGAATTTTCCAATTGTTTCAATAGCTGAGATTTCAAACATATGCATTATCTTAATTTTTATTTTTCAATAGATCCTTTGCTCTAGGACTTTGTAGTCCCCAGATATAATTCTCATGATTATCTTATCACTGACTTTCCTATTTTGGATGAATTTCCCAACAAAGAAAATGCCTTCGATCTCAAAGTGGCTGGATAGAATATATTACACTTCCAAAGAGTAGGATATGCCCTGTGTTGGGAGCAACTGTTCAGTAATGAAATAAGAAAAACACCACATATGATGCAAGATAAAAGAAACTCAAGGATAGCACACAGTGCCTCAGACTCTGGTCAGACCTAAGAGAGGTCAGCTTGGGCTGAACACAACTGAACTCACTATAGACTGTACTACAGGAAAAATCCTGATTTCCTCTGGATTCATATGTTTATAGACCGGTTGATGTGACAGGGGTGATTTGACCTAAGCTAGGTTCAGCAGGTCATCCAACAGCTAGCAAGTTTGCCTCCCTACAATATTAAGTGAACTTAAAATTTAATAGGTATTTTGGTAACAGTTTTATAAAAACTGGAAAGAGTTGGAGCGATGTCAGAAGAATGGCAGACTAGGAAGCTCCAAGCCCTTTCCCCCTGACCCCAAGGAGACAATAAAAGATAACCAGACTGGCTAAAATAATTTTATAAGAGCTCTGGAAAATAGTCAAAAGTCTACAGCAATGAAGGGAATGCCCAATTAAGAAAAAGTCACTTTCAAAACAGTAAGAAATTTTGTGGTGGTTTTACTTGCCCTTGCCCCCTCTCATCCCTAGTTTGATAGGACTGTAGTCTGGAGGAGGTGACAGCCCAGTTGCCAATTCCCTACCTCAAACTGGAGAGAGCACCACAGACTTTATTTCTAGTGTTCTCACCTCTTTGGGGTCTGCCTGAAGGACTCTCCTCTGTTTTGCCTAACTCCAAGCACAGACAAGAAAAAGTGGCAAAACTCAGATAGCAAGCTGGGAAAAGCAGTGGAAAGTGGTAAGCACTGTTGGTAAAAGGTGCGGAGGGTCTACATAACCACAGGTACCTGAGGCAAGAGATTAGAGGTGGATACATACAACAGACCATCTAAAACCCTGATTAAAAGCTGGAATATGACGCTTTAGGAAATTAAAACATTCAAAAGCAGCCATGTATACTGTGGAATTTAAGAAAACCACACAAAGGCCCACCAAGAAAGGCTCATGCTTAAAAAGGCTTGAAAAGACCTTAAGGCTTCACCTAGGGCTAATCTCAAGGCTTAAAGTACATCGTTAATAGATAGAAAATTGCCCTGGTACAGAGCCAGTCTTCAAGGACTGATTGTTTTGTTTTGTTTTGTTTTGTTTGAAATGTCCAATTTTCAACAAAATACTGGCATACAAAGATATAGGAAAGCATGACCCATTGGAAGGAACAAAATGAATCTTTAGAAACTGTCCATAAGGAAACACAAACATCAAACTAACTAGACCAAGACTTTAAAACAACTGTAATAAATATGCTCAAAGAGTGAAAGGAAAACATAGACAAAGATCTAAAAGAAATCAGGAAAATGATACATAAACAAATGAGAATATCAACATCTAGGAAATATTAAAAACTATATATAAAATATAAAACAAATTCTAGCACTAAAAAAATAAAATAACTGAACTGAAAAATGGACTACAAAGGCTCCACAGCAGTTTTAACAGGCACAAAAAAGAATCAGCTAACTTGAAGACAGGTCATTTGAAATTATTGACTCTGAAGCCCAAAATAAGAAAAGAATGAAGAAATACAAACAGAGACTAAGGGAGTGAAGAGATACCATCAAGCAGACCAATACACCCATATGGGTGTTATAAAATAAGAAGAGAGAGAGTAAAGGACAGAGAGATTATTTAAAGAAATCATGTACAAAAATTTACCAAGTTTGTTAAAACACATAAATCTACAAATCCAAAGAGCTCAATGAACTCCAAATAGTATAAATACAAAGAGATACACTATAAGATATATTATAGTCAAACTGGCAAAAGCCAAAGCCAACGTGAGAAACTTGAAAACAGCAAAACAAAAAGAAAACAAAACAGAACAAATTTTTTTTAACATACAAGTGATCCTTGATAAGATTGCTAGTGGATTGTCGAGTTGAAATTTTGGAGGCTGCAAGGCAATGGGGTGATATATTTAAAATGATAATGTTTTTTAAGAAAACTGTCAACTTATAATTCTATACCTGGCAAAACTGTCCTTCAAAAATGAGGTAGAAATTAAGACACTCCAAGATAAATAAAATCTGAAGAAGTTCATTAGCACTAAACATACCCTATAAGAAAAGCTAAAGGGAGTCCTATAGACTAAAATGAAAAGATGCAAGATATAACTTAGAGTCACATAAAGATGTAAAGATCTCTGGTAAAGATAATACATAGGCAAAACATAATAACCAACATTATTGAGATTTTGGTTTATAACTTTTTATTTTTATAAGTTTTAAAATACAAATAAAAATAATGTATTTTAATGGGTACACAATAAATAAATATGTAATTTGTGACATCGATAACAGAAATTAGGAGAATGGAGCTTTATGGGAGTAGAGTTTGTGTTTGCCTTTGAAGTTAAGTCAGTATCAATTCAAAACAAATTGTTAAAACTCTTGGATACTATAAATAATCTTTATGTTAATGACAAAAACAAAACCCTGTAGAATACACACAAAAGGAAAAAGAAGAGAATGAAAATGTATCCCTAAAAAAAATCAAATAAACACAAAGAATTGCAGTAATGAAAACAATGAGGTACAAAATAACTGGAAAACATACTGAAAACAAACAGCAAATGGAAACTATAAATCCTTCCCTATCAGTAATTATATTAAATGGAAATGGATTAAAGTCTCCAAAGACACAGATTGGCTGAATGGATAGCAAAAACAGGCTCCAACTATAAGCTGTACATGAGAGACTCACCTTAGATCTAAAAATACAAATAAATTGAAAATGAAAGGAAGGAAAAGATATTCCAGGCAAGTAATAACCAAAAGAGAAGTAGCCATACTAATATCAGAAAAAATATATACTTTAACTCAGAGACTATTACAAAAGACAAAGAAGACACTTTTATTAATAAAAGTAGCAATTCACCAACAATAAATGACAATTATAAACATATAGGCACCAAGTAAGAGCCCCTAAATATATGAAATAAACATTGACATAACTGAAGGGAAAAATAGCTCTACAATAATACTGGGAGAATTCAATACCTGCTTTCAGTCGTGAATAAAACAACCAGACGTAAGGTCAATAAGAAAGTAGAGAATTTGAACAACTCTATAGATCAATTGAACCTAAAATAAAAACAGAACATTCCACCCAAAAACAGCATAATACACATTTTACTCAAGTGCACATAGAAAATTCTTCAGGACAGACTATCTGTTAGGCCACAAAATTAGTCTTAGTATTAATAAATTAAAAAGCATCATTTTTCAATCACAATGGAGTGTAACTAAAATCAGTAACAGAAGGAAAAATTCAAAAATATGTGGAATTTAAACAACACTCTTGAATAACCAATGGATTAAATAAGAAATTACAAGGGAAATTAGAAAATATTTTAAGTCTAATTAAAATTAAAACACAGCATATTAAAATGGATGGGATGAAGTGAAAGCAATGCTAAGAGGCAAAATTACAGCTGTAAACACATCAGAAAGAACATCTCAAACCAACACCCAAACTTTATACCTATGGAAGTAGAAAAAGGGGAACAACTAAGCCCACAGCTAGCAGAGGAAGGATATAATAAATGTTAGACTATGTATATATATAAAATATATATACACTTACATATTTACAGAGAGAGAGAGAGAAGAAAATGAAGAAAACAAAGCCAAAGGTTGGTTCTTAGAAAAGGTAAACAAAATTGATAAATCTTTAGCCACATGCTTAATAAAAAAGAAAAATTCATATTACTAAAATCAGAAATAAAAGTGGGGGACATTACTGCTGATTCTACAGAAATAAAAAGGACAGCAGAGAATACTACAAAAAACTGTATACCAACAAATTGGAAAACTTAGACAAATGAACAATTTCCCAGAAATGCACAACCTGCAAAGACTTACACATGAGGAAATACAAAATCTGAATAAAATCTTACAACTAGGAAGACAATTGAACCATTAATCCAAAACTGCCCAACAAAGAAAATCCTGGGACAGATGGCTTCACTGGTGAATGCTACTAAGCATTTAAGAATTAACACCTCTCAAACTTTACAAAAGATTGAAGAGGAATCATGCTTAACTCATTCTTTGAGGCTAGAATTTCCCAAATACCAACACCAGACAAAGACACTATAAGAAAAGAAAACTCCAGGCCAATATTCCTTAGAAATATTGATGCAAAAATCCTCAACCAAATACTAGAAAATGAAATTCAGCAGATTAAAAAAGATTAGACATAATGACCAAATGAAATTTATTCATGTAATGCAAGGATACTTTAACATATAAAATAATTTAATATAACATACCAAATTAGCAGAATGAAAGGAAAAAAAGATAATCTCAATTGATGCATAAAAATTCATTTGAAAAAATTCTACACCCTTTTATGATTTAAAAAATCCTGAGCAAACTAGGAATAGTAGAAACCTACCTTAACATAATAAAGATTATATATGAAAAACCCACAGCTAACATACTCAATAGTGAAAGAAAACATTTTTCTTCTAGAGCCAGAAACAAGGCAAGAATACTTACCTTCTATTTAATTAGAATGCCACTTCTATTTAACATGGCATTGGAAGTTCTGGCCAGAACAATTAGACAAGAAAAAGAAATAAAAGGCATCCAAATTGGAAAGGAAGAAGTAAAATTATTCTTATTATCAGAGGACAAGATCTTATATAGAGAAAAGCCCTGTCTTATATATAGAAAAACCCTAAACAGTCTACCCAAAAATTGTTAGAAATAATAAACAAATTCATGAGATACAAAATCAACACATCAATAATCATATGTATTTTATATACCAACAATAAAAATTCAAAAATGAAATTTAAGAAACTAATCACATGTATGATAGCATGAAAAAGAATAAAATATTTAGGAATAAACGTAACCAAGGAAGTGAAAGACTATTACATGGTAAACTACAAAATATTCCTGAAAGAAATTAAAGAAGATACAAATAAGTGGAAAGGAATGCTATGCTCATGGATTAGATTTAATATTGTAAAGATATCAATACTACCAAAAGCAAACTATAGCTTGATTACAATCCCTATAAAATCCCAATGATTTTTTTTTTCAGAAATAGGAATACCCATCCTACAATTCATATGAAATCTCAAAAGATCATGAATGGACAAAACATCTGAAAAAGAAGAATAAAGTTGGAGTGATTACACTTTGTTTTCAATACTACAATGCTGTAGTCATTAAAACAATGTTTTACTGACAAATACAGACATAGAACAATGGAATAGAATAGAAAGACCAGAAATCAACCCTTACATATATGATGAAATGATTTTCAACAAGTGTGCCAAGGCCATTCAATAGGGAAAGGACAGTCTTTTTAAAAAATGGTGCTGGTTACAAAAGAATAAAGTTGACCCTTATAAACAAAAGGTAACCGAATGAATCAAAGATATACAAATGAGAGCTAAAACTATAAAATTATGAAAAGAAAATAGGAGACAAGCTTCTTAACATTGAATTTGTCAATTCTTGGCTATGACAACAAAAACACAAGCAACGAAAGAAAAAACAAATAAATTGGGCTTCATCAAAATTAAAAACTTCTGCACACCAAATGACACAATCAAAAGAGTTAAAAGACAGCTTGCAGCATGAGAGGAAATATTTTCAAATCATATATCTTATAAAGGATTTATATCCAGAATATATTAAAACTTCTATAATTCAATACCAAAAAACCTCCCAAACAATCAAATTAAAAGATGGGCAAAGGACTTGAATAGACATTTCTCCAAAGAAGATATACAAATAGCCAATAAACATATAAAAAGATGCTCAACATCACTAATCATTAGAAAAATGCAAATCAAAATCTCAAATGTAAGTCAAAACTTCACATCCATTTGAGTGGCTATTAAAAATAGTTAAATAACAAGCGCTAATGAGAATTACCATATGATTCAGCAATTACACTTCCATGTATATATCCAAAAGAATTAAAAGCAGGAGTTCAAACCAATATTTTTAACTAGTGTTTATAGCACCTTATTCATAATAGCCAAAAGGTAGAAACAACTCAAACTCTGTCTACAGATGAATGGATAAACAGAATGTGGCATTACATACAATGGAACAATGTGACTTTGTATTAGGCTTTATGTTTTACCTTCACCATCTCGTCCTTATTGTTGTAAAATATACATCCCCCAAAATTTGCCATTTTAACCATTTTACATGCACAGTTCAGTGGCATAAAGTATACTTCAACCAATATACTATCCCTCTCCAGAACTTTTTCATCATTGCAAACTGAAACTCTGTACCCATTAAAAAATAACTCTCGAGCAGGGAGGAGGGGATGGGTATATACACACCTAATGGATGTGGTGTGCACCGTCTGGGGGATGGACATGCTTGAAGCTCTGACTCGGGTGGGGCAAGGGCAATATACGTAACCTAAATATTTGTACCCCCATTATATGCTGAAATTTAAAAAAATAATAATAAATAATAAATAACTCCCAATTTCCTCCTTCCTTCCAGCCCTGGTAGCCACTATTCTAATTTCTGTCTCCATAGGTTTGACTATTCTGGGTAACTCCCATAAATGAAATCATACAATATCCAAACTGGAACAGATTTTAGCATAAGCAGGCAAAGGTTATTACAATTATATTCTACATGTTCAAAGGAAAATATTTTTAAAAGATCTAAATTAAACTTCTAGAGACGGAAACTACAAATGTGAAAGATAAAATTACACTGGATGGTATTAGTGAAATAGAAGATATTGCAGAAAAAATAACTGTATCTGAAGACATAGCAATAAGAACTATACAAAATGAAACACAGAAAAGAGCATTTAAAATGTAAATGAACAAAACGTCAGTGACCTGTGGAACAACTTCAAAGGGCCCATTATAAGTATAAGAGTCTTTGGATATATAAGAGGGGCCAAAAAAATTCAAAGAACTAATAGTTGAAAATTGAAATGAAAATAGCTAAAAATAAAATTTTCCAAATTCAATAACAAGCATAAATATATAGCTCTAGAAAACTCAATGAAGCCAAAACAAAAGAAACAAGAGGAAACCTACTTAAAGGTACATTATAATCAAATTCTTCAAAATGAGTGATAAAGAAAAAAATCATAAAAGCACTAAACAAAAAACCCACATTTTATAAAGAGGATTTTCAAAACTTTGTGCATTAATAGTTAAATTATTGGCCAGGTGTGGTGGCTCACGCCTGTAATCCTAGCACTTGGGAGGCCAAGGCAGGTAGATCATTTGAGCTCAGGAGTTCGAGACCAGCCTGAGCAAGAGCGATACCCTGTCTCTACTAAAAAGAAAAAGAATAGAAAGAAATTAGCTGGACAACTAAAAATATATAGAAAAAATTAGCTGGGCATGGTGGCGCATGCATGTAGTCCCAGCTACTCTGGAGGCTGAGACAGGAGGATCACTTGAGCCCAGGAGTTTGAGGTTGCTGTGAGCTAGGCTGACGCCACGACACTCTAGCCCAGGCAATAGAGTGAGACTCTGTCTCAAAAAAAAAAAAAAAGTTAAATTATTCATCATGAGTTTTATTCCTTTATATTCTCCCACCAAATCAGGACACCACAACAGCAAAGCCACATCCAGTCAAACATACTAGGCCCAATTCACAAGTTACACCACTGCACTTCCAACTCTGGCTCATTTCCTCTTGTGCACAGACAATGGAAATATTTTTTCTTCATACCACCCTCGCCATCCTTCTTCAGTGCCGTGTCTTGGTTCACTTAAACTGTCTTGCTCTGAAAGTTATTTCTCCTTCTCAAAGACGAAGAATCTTAATGTTCATGTACTGTCTCAGGGTGTTCTTCTCCGGAATCTACCCTCTTTTCTTCCGTGTAATGACTATTCATTTAGTATCCTTGCTTGTTGAAGACAACTAATAATACCATAGAATCATGAATTCAAATATTGTTAAATAACATGAGGCTAGAAAAAGTAACTTCTTGTAACTTGAGAATCTGGTGTATTTTCAATAATTGAAATAAGAGCAAGATTATCCACTTCAGTAAGCCACAAAGCAGTAATATAATTTGATGCAATTTTTTGGAAAATCTTTGCTTCCTCTAAGGAAGAGGTATGTTGTCTCTGCACAATTAAGGAGAAATATGTAATTAACCAGAGGCTTCCTTTTTATAGTTGCTAAGAAAATATTATAAGAAGTTGGATGTGACTCAATCATGGCAACATACTGCTGTCCTGTGCTCTTTATTTCTTGCTGAGGCATACCTTATACTCTAATTCATACTTTCCCCTGCCATGATGGCTTTGAAAATAATCACATCTGTCCATTATATTATATACTTTTCTTCTAAAATGATACATAGCACCCAAATGTACACATACATATAAACTTTCAATATGATTCAGCAAATAAATGTAGTGTAATTTTTCAGTGCAATAAAGACAAATATTAGGCTTGTAAAGAAAACCAAACAAAAGAACATTTTTTATTAATGACATTAAGAAGCAGTAAAAAAATTAGGAAAGATAGAAAAGGTAACCACCATTCTTTGAATGGTTCTGTAGCTGAACTACTATGCAGAGGCTACTTTAGGCTGCATTTAAGCCTCTTAAAATAATAAAATAAATAAATAAAATCTGATGATTAAAGCATTTCATTTATTTTGACCAAAATTTATATTGTTGTCTTTTAAATTATATCAGTAAGCCCAACTCACAGAAATCACTCACCTTCCCCAAATCCATGTCTTATTTTTAAGAATAAAAGAAATGTTAATAGATTAACATCTCTAGTTCATGCTAGAAAGGCACTACATGTTAACTTATAGAATCATAGAGATTTCAATCACAAAACTATCACATTAAATAAGGTGTCAATAATGACAGGAAACAAATGAAACATGGCACTTGTGACTTCCAGTCACAGGAAGCTTCTTCGATGATCCTTCTCCTATAATCAGAAAACATGGTCTTAAATGCCTGAGACTTTCTCCTGGTCTAGATCATCTCTAGCTTCACAGATCCAAGATCCTTTATACTACTCTAAGATGGTCTTCATTTTTAAAATATTATCTGATTTTGGCCGTGCGTGGTGGCTCACACCTGTAATCCTAGCACTCCGGGAGGCCGAGGTGAGAGGATCGCTTGAGGTCAGGAGTTCAAGACCAGCTTGAGCAAGAGCGAGATCCCGTCTCTACTAAAAATAGAAAGAAATGATTTGGACAGCTAAAAAATATATAGAGAGAAAAAATTAGCTGGGCGTGGTGGCACATGCCTATAGTCCCAGCTACTCGGCAGGCTGAGGCAGAAGGATCGCTTGAGCCCAGGAGTTTGAGGTTGCTGTGATCTAGGCTGATGCCACGGCACTCTAGCCCTGGCAACAGAGCAAGACTCTGTCTCAAATATATATATATATATATATATATATATATATATAATCTGATTTTGAAACTACATTATACTGACTCACCTCAACATAAAATACAAGTTAATGATCCAAGGGGTGTTGCAAATGCAAACTTAAAACGTAGACTGTTTTAAAAGTTAACTGATAAATTAACAACCAAGCTTTATCTAGGCTAAGTAGGAAAGTTTGGGACAATGTGACACAAAAGCAGATGTCCCCAACTTTCTCTTTATCTAGGTACAGACCCCAAACTGAGCGGTAGAATCTTTAATAGGAATAGTATAGAATAGAATAGTATAGAAGGGCCCTGGAGGCTTTCGGTGTGTTAAAATGTTTGGGGCCAAAGCAACCCAGGGCAGCTTTTTCCTTTGCCCACCCTTTCTTTGTTTCCAGTGCTACTCATGAGAGCCCCCGCCCCCAAAACAAGGCAGAAAGTTAGCATCACCTTAGAACTTGGTAAAGACTCAAGGGAAAGGTTGAAGAGATGTAAATGTCTCCTTCTAGGTTGACAGCCTGATGTACCAGGATAAAAATAAAGAGGAATTCAAAATAGAAATCTAATTCCTGGGGAATCTGAGCATGATGGACAATGTATGTATAACAAGTGATCTAACAGTGGCCTTAGAGAAAACAAAAGGACTACCATACTCCTCCCCTTAGAGTTGGAAACCATAAAGCCAGAGTGATGGCAACTCCTGTGTACTCAGATGAAACTGCAATGGAAGTCACTGGGTCAAGGACCTCCTTAGAAGCTGCCATGAGGTAACAACAGCAGAGTTCAGAGTAAAGGTCCTTTCCTGCGTGACAGGCCCTGCCACAGTGCCCAGAATACCGTCTCACTGCATATGTGTGACAAGTGTGAGAAGAGATTCATTATCTGTTCTTTGTGGAAAATCAAGTTGAAATAACTTTATACTTTCTCTTGTCAAGTTTTTTCAAGGTTGCTTCTCAATAAATTTTTTAAAAAGCAAAATTGATGATTTCCCTAAGAGTTTGTACACTGGTTCCAAGCCCTATTTTAATTTTCTTGGAAGCATTTGGATATTATGAGTAAGAGCACAGGTTTGGTATCAGATAAGGCAAGAAATTAGTTTGATTTGTGCCATCTATTATCTTTATAATCCTGGTCTAGTTGAACTCCCTAATCTGCTTTTCCATATCTGTAAAGCAAAGAGAATAAAAGAATCTTCATCAAAGGATCTTTCTAGGGATTGAATGAGAAAACATTGTTAACTATTGTTATTGTGCCTTCTTTGGTTTCAATTCAATATCTTTTTTCCTTTGGTGTAGTTTTACTATTTTTTTCTCTAATGAAATATCTTTTTTTTTTTTTTTTTTGAGACAGAGTCTCACTCTGTTGCCCGGGCTAGAGTGAGTGCCGTGGCGTCAGCCTAGCTCACAGCAACCTCAAACTCCTGGGCTCAAGCAATCCTACTGCCTCAGCCTCCCGAGTAGCTGGGACTACAGGCATGTGCCACCATGCCCGGCTAATTTTTTTGTATATATATATTTTAGTTGTCCATCTAATTTCTTTCTATTTTTAGTAGAGACGGGGGTCTCACTCTTGCTCAGGCTGGTCTCGAACTCCTGACCTCGAGCGATCCACCCGCCTCGGCCTCCCAGAGTGCTAGGACTACAGGCGTGAGCCACCGTGCCCGGCCTCTAATGAAATATCTTATATAGTAAAGGCCTCATCATGTGGCAAAATCAAGCACTGTCTCAATTGTCTAATATAAACGACATTAGCAGCTCTCCCCTCCCCTCTTAAAGCCTCATTTAGAATCTTCCCTACTGATATGCTGATGCCAATGACCCCATAATAGAAAATATATTTACTTTATTTATGGCTAGAATAGAGTACACACTGTCAGTCATATATACCTTACTATATATGAGTTTATACCTGGCATAACTATAGATGCAAATGGAAATCAAAATTGGTATTTTCAAGTGTGAAAGTGTCAAAATCTCTATTGTAACAGAATGGTGTGATGTTATATCTAAGTTCACAGTTTAAAGAAAAGAAATGTGCAATCATCAATGGGAAAGTATATTTAAATATAACTCATCACACAATAAAATACATATAAAAATAAAATCTTCAAAAGTTCATTACTGTCAATAAAGCAAACAAAGTATACTTATTGTCATCAGAATTGTTTTCAACACAATATTATCCTCTGTGCCATTAAGAACAATAGTCATGTAGCATTTCTTAAGAGTATCCATCTAATGTCCCCAGGATTTTCTGCCTAGCTTCTGATGCTCATTCTTCAGATTCTATGATGGTGATTACTGGATCTGTGAAAGTTTTATAGGAAAAAAATTAGGGAAATTGTAGAGGAAAATGAAAATTATAGGTGAGAGAATCACATTCTATTCTCCAATGGTGCCTACATGGTCTGCAGACTGCAACATGCAGGACCAACAATGCACATCTCTGCATTCAAGTAGTGACATCATCACCAGCGATAGTGAGGTCAGGCATATGCACATTGCAACTGTCTCCCGGCCAACAGTGCTTATAAGACTCCGTATTTTCTAAGAGGCATGCTTATTTCAGAAATGTCAAAATGTGAAAAACATCGAAATACATTAGAGAACAGAAAATATGAAGGTGAAGCAACATATATTATAAAAATGTTTACGTACAAATCTTAAAAGAACACAAACTACTATATCAAGTCTAAGAGGGAAAGCTATTAAATTTTCTTTAAAAATTATATAAAAATTAAGTTTTTGATGGCAAAAGTGAAAAATAGAATAAACTTAAGTTTTTCTGAATTACTTAAATTATGAAACAAGACAAATGAAGTTTGCATATATGCTTGGACAAGAAGTTTGAAAAAAGAAATTATAAATGTTAGCCAACTATAAATGGAATTCTAATAAATTGTTCTCAGAATATGAGAAATATTATATAAAAATCTCAGTATAATAAAGGCTAAACAAATTTCAAATGCAATGATATTAGCTCAGTAGAAATATGTAGAGAACTCAGTATCGTGGAAAATATCATTGGTATAAATAGAAATTCCCTGTTCATTAAGTCTAAGAAACATCTGATGATTCTCAATTTAATGGGGTTATTAAAGGAAGATGTCAATGCAGTTTATTACCTGAATTCAGTCAGAAAGATGTGAAATATATCTAAATACAGCCAAAACAAAAATAAAACCAATAAAAAAACTCACATCAACAATTTAAAAAAAACAAAAATTATTTATACATTATAAGAATGACCTGATAAATGACATGTTCTTCCATATTCCACTTGTTCAATAGTTTTGCGGTGTGCAAGTACAGAATAAAAGAGCACAGACATTTTAATTTGATTTACTTATTGAATAATACTGCATGCTAACATATATTACTGTACACCACAGTGTAAATTCGTAGATGACATGGAAGGCTTTTCTCAACCAGGTCTTAAATTGTGTTTCCTACACTACTGTGTGACACAGCCACGGTGGCAAAGCAAGAGGGTAATTCTGAACTCTCTAATAATAGCACATGGTACATACCTCAGCTACATCATTTATTACATTGTATTGTAACTGATGTTTATTAGTATTTCCAGAGAACTAAGCTCCTAAACAGACACAGCACATATTCAAAATTTACCACCGGGTAATTTTACATTTACTAGTGTGTAATAAACATACAATTCATATATATTGGATGGAAAAATTCCCTACAATTTGTACATTCAGACTATAGTGATAAGCTTTCACATACATCTTTCCAGTCAGAGATTTCTACACACACAGAACCGAAAAAGGAGGGAGCCGTATACACTTCGGGTAAAGAATTCAACTTCATATAAATCTGAGGGAAATTACAAAATTTGCCCTCTCAATGAAAATGCCATAATAAGGTGAAGTGTATTATGTTAAAAAGTATCATAAATTCTCAAATAGACAAACAAGGGAGAGATGGTTATTTTTAAAGTAAACATATGCTCCTTAAGGGACAGAGAACATGGAAAGAAAAAAACTAGGAGACAAGACATAATTCATTCAGCATGGCAACACTCCCAAAACTACTTCTGTTGTAGTGGAAAATAGAATGTTTAACCATATACCAAAATCTATATTTTGGCTCCATGAGAACAGGTAGCTAGTACACAGACAAGTATATGTACAGAAACTACTGATTAAATAATCAATATTCAATAATGCATGTATGCTTATTTATATAGCTAAATTCAGTTACAAAATTACAGGGATAAATGAGGTAAAAAGAAATCAGATTTTTATGTAATTATGTATATTTTCTTTCCTCATGCTTACCTATCTGGAGGGGGTTATAAACCTTTCTTATACTATTAACTCTTCCAATTGCTAGCGAGGTAAAATTGCACACATTCACTGATCATCCTCAGCGTCCTTACATGTAAGATGTAGACAGTATTGTGATCTATCTTGCTGCATTATGTCAATGATTATATGACCTAACGCATGCAAATGCTTAACACAAAGCCGGCATATGGTAAACGACAATAAATATTAACCATCAGTATAGGTTATATCTAAACTAAATCAATACTACATTACCACTCCATTGAAAGAGTGTGGGTTCTTTCAATGAAATTTTAACAGTAATTGAGTTTCTTGGTAATGAGACCTTTTCTCCTCATATTTATTTCCAGCTGGTTTCTAGAGCTGGGTACCTTAGAAACTGATAGCGAGTGAATGACTGTTTTGGCCACAAGTTGTGGTTTGTGTGTCCTTGGGCCTGGCAGGTGACTACTGATTTGATGGCTGATGTCCAGCTCCCTGTCCTGAAGCTGCTCCTTGATCCCTGTCCAGAATTTGCTTCTCTTCCTTTCTTTCTTTTCTTTCATGCTCAAGATCCAACAGCAAAATCATAGACCAAAGAGTTTTATGATGCAGAAATTTTCTCTACATCCCCTTGCTAGGGGCTTCAGAACCATTTTAGTGACCCTTAAAAAAATTGCCTGAGCTTTCAACCAACAAGAAGTGACCTGGCTGTTACTATTCTTGGGCTATTTCAGATAGAGAAACCTGAAGCCCACCAATAGCTCACCACAGAACAAGTTTCCAACCACACAGGGAGAGACAGCTGCAGCAGTCAAGCTATTTGAAGCTGCTGCATGAAGTATTAACACCTTATTTTAGTCCCACATGCATGCAGTAATTTATTAATTAGTCATATGTAATTAAAAATAAACATGAAATCATTGTATTGTGAAATCAAAGTATATTTATTCTTCTCTATTCTGGTTTATAAAACCTCTTTCAATAAGAATCTCTAATAAGATTAATATTTCACATTATAATGCCTTTATTTGCACATACCTCTGCAAAATTGTCATTAAACACTTTCAAATGTTGATAAGGAAAATAACAATATGCAGATTTTTCACATTATACCACAGGTTTCATTTGGCTTTTATTTATTTATTTTTTTTAACTGACAAATTTTGAGAGTTCATTGTGATATTTTGATATATGTATATTGCAGAATGATGAAATCAAGATAATTAACATATCACCTCACATATTTATAATTTTTTGTGCAATAGGTCTGAAAAGCATATTACACTTGTCACTAGAATTTTGTACTCTTTGAGCATCATCTCCCCATTCTCCACCCTCCCTCCCCTGTCTCTGGTAACCACCACTCTATTCTACTTCCATGAGTTTGAGTTTTTTAGATTCCACATATAAATGAGATGATGTGGCATTTGTCTTTCTGTGCCTGGCTTTAACATAATGTTCTCCAGGTTCACCCATGTTGCTGCAAATAACAGAATTTCCTTCTCTGTTATGGCTGAGTAGTATTTCACAGTATATATACACCATATTTTCTTTATTTGTCTATTGGCGGACACTTAGGTTGCTTCCATATTTTGGCTATTGTAAATAATGTTGCAAAAGAAAACATACAAATGGCCAACAGGTATATGAAAAAATGCTCCACAACTCTATTCACCAGCGAGATGCAAATTAAAGCCACAATGAAGTATCACCTCATACCTGTGAGAATGGCTATTATCAAAAAGACAAAAGAGATAACAAGTGCTAGTGAGGCAGTGGAAAAAAGGGAACACTTACACTGTTTTTGCGATTGTAAATTAAACAGCCACTATATAGGGAAAACAATATGAAGAATCCTCAAAAAACTAAAAATACAATTACCCTACAATCCAGGAATTTCACATCTGCATCTACATCCAAAGGAATTGAAGTCAGTATGTTGATGAGATGTCTGCACTCCCATATCTTTCATTTGTATTTGATTAAACTATTCATTATCAACCAGACAATGTTGTGGATAACGGTTCTGAATTTTGGGGGACAGCAGGGATAGAAAATGTTTTCTTGTTTATGTCCAAATCGGAGATTGATGCAAGTGAAGATGGCTTTGTGTAATGTGTTTTGATTAATACCTATAAATGATTTTGTTAATATCACTGTGAAAAATAAAATTATAAATTTATCCCACACTAGTAAAATGAAACCAGCATGACATTGACAATTCAAATGCAACTTCAAATATCATGATTAACATTTTGGGGGACAAATCAAAATAGAGAGTTAAACAGAAAATTAAAATCAGCATATATCTCCCATTTTCTCATATTGCTCTCATTTGATTAGAAGCTGCAAAATGGCCTCCCTTCTTTTGGTGACAAACTGAGCAAGAACAGTAAGAAACAAGTCTAGTCAATTCTCAGGGAAGTGTCTCCAGTTCTACAAGAGGAGTCAAATGACCTATAACAAACTAGCCACCCAGATGCCACTAGCAGCTCCAAAAGAAGAAGAACTTTCAGATATAAGTAGGCTTTTGAGGAAATATTAATACATACTTACATATTTAGGGATTAAGGGAACATCATGTCTGCAATGTACTTGAAACTATAAATAGTACAGAAATATCAATTTTATATATATACATGTGTGTATATGTGAGTGTGTGTATATACATATATGCATATACACATACGTAATGTCCAAGATCAGCCTTAAGGTCTCCCTGATCTGGACTAAATTTTAGACAAGTTTCTTCTTGACTATAAGTCCCTGGCCTCCCTTTTCTTAGAGCATTTATTTTAGAAAACTTGCAATTATAAACTCTTTCCCTGCCCTTTTGAGATGTAAATCCTCTCCAGGCTCTTAACAGTTTTACAATTCAGTAATGTCTTTCTCAAAGACCTAGGAGCCTTCTCTTTGAAACGCAATCAAGAAAGATAGGGCCTCTGCCTCCCAGGCTTTTTGGGAGGGTAAGAGCCTAACTTTGATAAGCATCAATTAGCAAATATAGATGCCAAATCACATTGACCAACATCCCCCATATTTCTTCCAGTACCTTTCCACTAGCTCACCTCATTTCTTAAAAACTCTCTCATCTTTTGTTTCAGGAAAATTAGGTTCAATCTCTCTCCTCTATTGCAGTAATCTTGAATAAAATCTTCCTTGCCTGTTTAATTCTGTGCAGTGTTGAGGGTTAGGGTCGAGACATGAGAACCCCAGGAGTGGGACAGGACTTTGCCAAAGAGCAAACTGTGGACATGTCAGTTCACTGAGCAAAAGCTGCTCGACCTTGAGGGGAACATTCCACTGATCAGGGATGTCTGCAAATGGACCCCACCTTGAAGCCTGAGGAATACAGCCTGGATGTTTGCAAAGGACCCAGCTTGATCAAAGGATGTCAGCCCAGCAGATAAGAGCAGTTTGCTATTCTAAGCCTGAGGCAATGTTCCTATCTCTCTCTCCTGAATTTATGTCTCAGTAAATGAGGAACTAGATAGAGTAGAAAGAAGTACGTGGTCTCTTTGTTCCCATTTGGATTATACGCGTTACTGCTGACTCACAGTTTTATCTTTAACTTATGTATACTTAGCTAGTTTATTGTTACTTTGGGAGACCTTGAAACTTAAATTCAAGATATGCATATGTAAATCGGTGACTGATAATAATTGTTTGCCGAAAGAATAAATATTGATCCGGGACTCCACTCATGGTCTCCTAGCTCATGGGAATGCTGGAGGACCCCTGATTTCCCCATCATTTTAATCTATACTTTGTCTCTGTCTCTTTTATTGCCAATTTTTGCAACTTTCCTGCCTGGGACCCAATTTGTTGGGAGAGTTGTGAACTCCTGGCAGTGCAGTACAACTTTTCTTTGACTGTATGTATGTATGTATTTGTGTATTTATACAAACGTATACAGAGAGAGAGAGAGAGAGAGAGAGAGAGCGCCCATGCAAGACAGAGAAGAATAAAGCAACTGTAACACATTAACATTTGAGGAATCTGAGTCAAGACTAGCTACTAATTCTTTGTATCTTTCTTGCAACATTTTTATGTAAGCCTGAAATTATTTTTATTTTATAAAAGTAAAAGTATTCTCCCCTATTAAGCTTACTTACTACTTAAAAAGCTAGTAAAGAAAATCAAGTATTTCCCCTGCAATATCTGTTGTACAGACAGTTTAATAGCTCTTATAAAGACAGTAACAAAGATTAACCTAATGACTGATGAGATGAAGTCATTATTTTTAGAAATAGTTCAGCCAATAAATGAACAGGAAATGGTTTAGTCAAAATATCACCATTTTGCATCATGAATTAATGGACCTAGTTAATGATCATCAATTGTGGCTAACATTATATAAAAGAGACAGCAGATATTAAATACCTCTGAATGCAAGAACACAACCCTTATTATAAAGTAGTAGAACCTTTGTTTCCCAAAATAAATCCAATCTGAATCTTATCAAGTATCTACCCTGTTATCAATATACAGATTATACATAAAACAGAATTACATGTTGAGTAACAATACAGAGCTGCAATCAGCAAAATCAAGACTGTGGAAAACTGGAAAAGACAAATGATTCAATTTATTGAAGCAAGAAAAACAAAGGTAAAAGACAGAGCAACCAGTGATCATTGTGAAACCCTATGTAATGTGCTTAAAAATAGAAAACAAGCAGGGAAATGAACTGACCAATGAAGTCATATGATGTCTGATATTTCAAACGAGTCTTGATTGGGAAGTAAATTGGTATTTGCTGAAGTTGGGTGATAGGCACATGGCAGTTCTTCAAACTACTGTGACTACATTACTTAATGTTTAAAATTTTTCCATAATAGAAATTTAAATAATATAAAAACTCATGTCTCTCCACTAGTCACTGTGCACAGAGAATGTGACTGAAGATCTATTCTACTGATATCATCATGGTCAGAATAATACTATGATATGAAACTGAACAATAAAAGCTGAAGAAAAAAAGATGTTTAGAAATCAGAAATGATCATCTCAGAATACCTTGACAATCCACATGTGGTAACTTTCCTCTAAAGCAGATTATAATAGTGAAACCAAGCAAGGAAGTTTAGCATTGGGCAGAATGTTTTAAGAAAGAAAAATTGTAGCAAAGGGATCCAATTGAGAGAGGAATAAACAATACAAAAAGTAATATTTGTTGTGCATTTTGAAGTACCAAGCACTTTTCATGTACGAAAGTATTAATATTTAATCCCCACAACCACCCTATGACATAGGTGACCTAGTTATCCCCATTTGTCAGATGGAGCATCTAAACCACAGAAAGCATACATATTTTGCCCAAAGTTTTATAGTTAGTAAATGAAGGAGTTGGGATTTGAACATGGGTAACCTAGCTTTGGAAAGCACGTGTACAACCTCAACCATGCTGGGCAGTGGTCATCATGGAAGGAGGTTTGGTCCAGCTGGCAGACCTTTGAGTACTTAAATACTCCTCTCTGACTCTGTGTAGTTCCTCTGCCAGAGCTTTGGATACAGGTATCTCATTCATGTACATACTCGACTCAACATCACAGAGCCTACAACACATATTTTCTAGGATGGATGGACAATGTGTAAAAAACACACACAGCATGCTGTTTACATGCCTATGTGGTTTCATAACTTCAGGGAGAGCAAAATAATTCACCTGAAATTGGCAAAATTAAAATCAAAGCGTTATGATATAAGATGGTAATGCTAGAAGGGAAGAGAGATGGTAGATCAACCATCAACATCAGAGCCCATGATCACACAACCAAATCAGAAATGATGGCACCAAATTGGCATCAGCCCCAGAGAACAGGTCATACCTTTAGATCCTTTTGCATGGACAGAAAAGCAATTCTCCTGCCATCTTCATGGTACCTGGGCTTCTTAAAATCCACACTCCTAGAGATTAATAATATAAGTTTATCTGCTATACAATATTTTTTTATTTCAAAATATTAAGGGGGTACAAATTTCTTGTTACATATATAACTTGTGGAATGTTTAAGTCGGAGCTTGTAGTGTGCCCATCACCAGAATAGTGTTCATTGTACCCACTAAGTAAGTTTTTATCCCACAGTCCCCCTTCACCCTCCCTCCTTCTTGGTTTCTCTTGTCCTTTATATTACTTTGTGACCTGTGTACCCATCTATTATTAATAGCTCCCACTTATTAATGAGAACATATGGTGTTTGGTTTTCCATTCCTGAGATACTTCACTTAGGATAATGGTCTCCAGTTCCATGCAAGATGCTACAAAAGACATTACTTCATTCCTTTTTATGGCTGAGTAGTACTCCATGGTTTATCTATATATTTTCTTTGTGCACTCATGAATTAACAGGCACTTAGTGTGCAATTGTGAATTATACTGCAATAAACATTCATGTACCGGTATCTTTTTGATAAAATGATTCATTTTCCTTTGGGTGGATACCCAGTATGGGATTGCTGGGTTGAATGGTTAAGTCTACATTTATTTCTTTGAGGAATCTCCATACTGTTATCCATAGAGATTGTACTAATTTTCAGTTTCACCAACAGTGTATAAACATTCCTTATGCTCTGCATCCATGCTAGCATCTACTGTTTTTTGACTTTTTAATAATGGCCATTCTGACAGGGGTAAGGTGGTATCTCATTGTAGTTTTTAATTTGGATTTCCCCGGTGATTAGAGATGTTGAGTATTTTTTCAAATGATTGTTGGCTATTTGTGTATCTTCTTTTGAAAAACTTCTGTTCATGTCTTTTTCCCACTTTTAATGGGGTTTTATTTTGTTTTTTCCTGTGGATTTGTTTGAGTTCTTTGTAGATTCTGGATATTGGCCCTTTATCAGATGCATAGTTTGCAAATGTTTTCTCCCATTCTGTAGGTTGTCTGTTTATTGATTATTTCCTTTGTTGTGCAGAAGCTTTTTGATTTAATAAATCCCATTTATTTATTTTTGTTATTGCTGTATTTGCCTTTGAGGTCTTAGTTCTATAAATTCTTTGGTAGGCCAATGTCTAGAAGAGTTTTTCCTATGTTGTCTTCTAGAAATTTTATGGTTCCATGACTTACATTTAAGTTTTTTTATTCATTTTGAATTAATTTTTATTTATGGAAAGAGATAGGGATCCTGTTTCATTCTTCTTCATGTTGTCTGTCTTTGATTCCCTTTCTCCCCTTAATCATTGGCCCAGTAAAAGTCTAGTCTCGTGATATTGAATAAATATCTCTTCATATATTTTTTTTTGTTGTTAAATTAAGCTAAAATAGTTCAGTGACTAAATACAACAAAAACAAGGAAAAATCTTTGGTGAAAGGTATCCCCCGTAGTCAGGCCTTCCAGAATTCTTGAACTTCTTGAACATCTTAATAACAATTAGGTGAATACCCAAGACTTGCTTTCAAAGTTTTGAAGACCTAAGTAGGAGAATAAACTGGAAAAAATCTAGAGCCTACAGATTATAAACATGATCTTCAACCTACCCATTTAGATCAGATTTTTGTTAGATCAGATTTACACAAATCTAAATGAGTCAATATAATCATATGTTATGGATGGAAAATCTCACTAATTTAGATGCAAAGGGGTTGGCTTTTTCTCATCTCACCAGTTAAATTTCAATGTATCATTTTGTTGAACAAATGTACACTAAATTCCAATTAAATTTCAATGTATCATTTTGTTGAACAAATGTACACTAAATTATTTTGGACAGGATGTTTCTGGTTCTGTGAGATGTGTTCCACACACATAAATCATCTGTGAATATTTATTTTTTTCTTACATGACTCTGGTTATTTCTTAATATTCATATCTATCATTTTTTTCTCATTGAGATTAAATCTGCATTATATGCTTAGGATAAATTCTAAGAGGGCTAACTCATTAATAGAAATGCTATAGTTTCCATGAGGCCAGAGACCACGTCCATTTTTCATTCACTGAATAATTTTACTGCTTAAGTATTTATCCTGTGCCTACTATGTGTCAGACACTGGGTTTGTAGACACACACAAAATTCTTGTTAAGTAACAGTACCTCTTTAGAAGAAACCCTCCTTTTAAAAATGTTTCCCTACCTATAAATTGAGAAACAAGTTGTATTAATATAATTGATACCTGCTTCTTGGATTGCAGTGGCAATCCATTAACAAAACTTCAAGTGAGTTGTTTGTGCCAATTTATCTTTCATAGATGCAAGTACTCAAAGAGGTGTAAAAAACAAACTGAGATTCAAACATTTAGCAACCTTTATTCAGTCTCCCCCCCTCCTCTTCTACTCAAAACAAATGAGGGGACAAATCTATATCATATTATTTTTTAAGGCCTGCATTTCCTTCAGTAATTGTATTTCAAAATCTTCATCATTGTTAGCTTTTTGAACAGAAGTATGTCCACAGGTCTGAAACAGGAATGTTAATATTTCATCTGGACACTGAAAACACTAGAGAGTACAGATAACCAAAATGTGTAATGCATCTTCCTCCCTTGGGAGAAGGTTTTTAAAAGGTTGAAAATAAATGGACGAAATGACTTCTCAATTTTTTTCTATTGTTAAGATTCTGTGGTCTTTGTTTACAGAAAGGTGACACACTTTTACTATTGAGATTGGTTGATTATGAAAAATGCTAGTTGCAGCCACTGATAATTAAGGCTCAGTGAGTTATTATTTTAAATGGATCTGGCCTGCCATCTAGTGGCCATAAGTAGATGCTCATTTTGGAACTCCAGCCCCGCTGAACTGTGAAGTGGGAGGGAAGAATTGGGGCTGGGGGCGGTCTTCTAAGTTAGCTTAGCAATGTCTTTCATTCAGATCAAAATAAAAGACAGGTGATAAAAGTAACATAGTTTATTTTCTTAAGGATGTACACAGAAACCTCATGCTATACAGTCTCCAGTTGTCTGTAGCAGAAATCTAATCCATCAACTAACTAGGATTGCCTCAGATTCTGCAACACTGCCAAATTGAAGGAACCATGGATCTGCCAAGAATTATTCTACGTCTATAACTTAGAAGTAAAATAACGCAAGTTGAGAAGAGGAGTTCTGTATTAATCAAGATTCTCCAGAGAAACAGAACCAGTTTTATATAGTCATGCATCATTTAACTACAGGGATATGTCCTGAAAAATGTGTCATTAGGCAATTCCATTGTTGTGCAAACATCACAGAGTGTACCTAAACAAACCTAGATGGTACAGTCACTACACACTTAGGCTAAAATATCACTCCTAGACTATGAACCTGTACAGCATGTTACTGTCCTGAACACCACAGGCAACTGGGACACAATGGTAAGCATTTGTGTATCTAAACACATCTAAACACAAAAGGTACCATAATAGTATGGTATTATAAGCCTGTGCGTGGTGGCTGACACCTGTAATCCTAATACTTTAGGAGACCACGGCAGGATGATCTCTTGAGGTCAGGAGTTCAAGACCAGCCTGAGCAAGAGCAAGACCCTGTCCACAAAAAATGGAAAAATTAGTCGGGCATGGTGACAAGTGTCTATAGCTCTTTCAGTGAACTATAATGACACCACTGCACTCTAGCCCAGGCAACGGAGTGAGACTTTGTCTCAAAAATAATAAAAATTAAATAAATTTAAAAATATGGTATTATAATCTTGTGGGACAAAGTCTCAAAAATAAATAAAAATAAAGAATAAATTTTAAAATATGGTATTGTAATCTTATGGGACAACTGTCATATATGCAGTCTCTTATTGACCAAAATGCCTATATGTGGCACATGACTATATATATAAATAGTGTGCGTGTGTGTGTGTGTGTGGAGAGAGAGAGAGTGAGTGTGCACATGCAGGAGGACCAGAAAGCCAGTGGTGTTAATTCCATCCAAGTCCAAAGACCTGAGACCAGGAGCTCTGACGTCGTCTGAGGGGAAGAGAAGTTGGATGTCTCAGCTCAAGAAGAGAGAGAAGGAATTGGCCCTTTCTCTTTTTGTTCTGTGGGGACCCTCGGTGGATTGGATGATGCTGCCTACATTGGTGAGGGTGGATCTTCTTTCCTCAGTCTGATTCAAGTGCTAATCTCTTCTGGAAACACCCTCACAGCCCTACTCAGAAAAACTGTTTTGCCAGCTATCTGGGCATCCCCTTAGCTCGGTCAAATTAACACATAAAATTAACCATCACAAGCTACTATTCTAGAACTACTCCCATTGTATTGTTAAACGAAGAGCACACAGTTGAGTTTTTTATAACCCAGGCTACACAAATCACTTGAGTTTGTAGAAAGTAAAAACGCCCAGACCCTCCTGGTGTCCCCCTCCAGGGGGCCCTGGCATCAGAGGTTTGGAGAGCTCGGGAGGGATGGTGATGTGCAGCCGGGATTGGAAAACACCACGTAGCCTAACCTTGCTCCATAGGATGGATGCTGCTTTTAGCTGAATGTGGCTATGAAGACCCAGGTTATTTTGTCCAAGAATGAACAAACAAGGCGGGCGTGGTGGCACACACCTGCAGTCCCCGCTACTCCGTAGTCTGACGCAGGAGGACCACTTGAACCCAGGAGTTTGAATCCAGCCTGGGCAATACCCCGCTTCACAAACAAACAAACAAAAACTCCCTACATTACAGCAGTCACATGCAGATTGTAAAAACCATTATTATCCGACTTTAAAAAAATGATTTAAAAAAATCCAAAGGATCATTTCTAAAGTTCTCCTTAGATAGGTCCCAATAAATCTTTTCTACAAAAAATATCGCAAATGACGGTCCCCTGGTCTTCACTCTTTTTCAGGCCTAAATATATTATATTGTAGATTTATTTTTATACTGCTTGTGAATTTCTGTCATTTCTTGGCAAGCGCCACTTTACCTGGTGGCCCTCAAGATTCTATCTGTAAACATAAGATCTTGTTTAAAATGCTGGTTTCTGTACAGTAAGTCCTCACTTAGCGTCCTCAATAGGTTCTTGGAAACTGTGACTTTAAAAGTAAAGTGACATATAACAAAAACAATTTGACCATTGGCTAATTATTAAAAATTTGTAAGTTAGATGATAATCATACGAATGCACCACAATAAACGATGCAGTAGGAAAGCACCCTCTTTATGTTTGTGATTGTTTGCTGTTGAACTACGTGGTGGGAAGAGATACTCCCGACAACTTTCACTTTCCAAGCATTTATTCCTTGATTTAACTCACCACCGCCATGACTGCCGCCACTCACCGATTCACCAGAAATTGGGTAGTTACCTTTTTATTCATCTTTCTTAAATGTATGTACAACTCACATTTACTTCAATTTTAATGTTAAAAATGTTTCAGGTCTTTATTTAGACATTTAGTGATGTTTTTGTGACCAGCAATATAGTATAGAAACTTCACTTGTTTGTATTACTGAATATTTGACAATAATTTGTATTCATTCATTCACTCCTTTTCTGACTTGCCAATTCCAGTTCAGGGTCGCGGGTGTCTGGAGTCTGTTCCGGCAGCTCAGGGGCAAGGTGGGAACCAGCCCTGGCCAGGACGCCGTCCCTGTAGCTGTGTTGATCATAGCCTTGTGGAAACGTTTGCAGATGTGACTCACCAGATAAAGCCAAGTGTAGTATTCTCCAATGTTCTAGGAGGAACTCCAGATCAACACAGGCTTCCGCCTGCACTTAGCAAATACTAGGTATTTTTTTCTTTTCCCTCCTATTGGAATTTCCTAATATGTTTCTCTTGCCAAATAATTGCATTTCTAATTTTATGTTTCAAGTAGAAGAGAGGTGAGTAAAACCTGAAGATAGAACCATGAAGTATAATAAGCAGGTAGACACTTAGATCTTACAAAGAAATAAAATACACAGAGCAAATGTAATGTGTGGGTAATATTCTTTTTATATAAACTATAAACTTGAAATTATCCATTATGACTTATAAGTTTTTCTATATTAAGATAATATCTTAGTTATCATCATGTAATTAGTTAATAAAAACATGTAGACATGCTCAAAACATATTGTTGAACATTAAGATCCTTTTCTGGAATGCTGGAGCTAACATATTAACATCTACCAAAAAACAGGGTTATTTTGTAGGAAAAAAACAAAACAAAAAGATTGAAAACTTGCATTTGGATTATAAGATTCTTCAAGGCTCGAAATTCTTTGTCAATCACCTACTATTCAACTAAATTCATATTAGTAGTTGTACTGGGTTGAATAGTGTCCCCCCCAAAAAATTCATGTCCACTTGGTACCTCAGAATGTGATCTTTACTGGAAATAGGTTTTTGGCAGATTTTGTTAACATGAGGTCTTACTAGATTAAGACAGGCCTTAAATCCAATACCTGGTGTCCTTATAAGGCCATGTGACAACTCACAAAGAATGTAGGACACGTGACAACAGGGGCAGAGACTGGAGTGACGTAACTGAAGCCAAGGCTTGTCAGCGACCACTAGAAGCTAGAAAGCAAGGAAGGATTCCTCCTCAGAACCCTCAGAGGAAGCACGGCCCTGCCAACGACTGGATTTTGGACTATGGCCTCTGGAACTGTAAGAAAATAAATTTTTGTTGTTTTAAGCTACCAGTTTGTGGAAACTTGCCATAGCAGGCCTAGGAAACTAACACAATTACAAACTGGGAGAATATAAATACATCAAAGCTAAAAATAAAAGGAAATACTTCCGTGTTGATAATAGAACACAGGTTTTGAAAATTCCTCCTAAGGAGAAGCCTTCAGCGAATGACGTTGAAACAGATTCTCCTAAGAAATGATCCTACTGCCTGAAACTCAGACAAATACTGCAGCTTTCCTTCACTTGACTTAAATTTTGTGAATTCATGATATATGCCAACTATTACATTAGGCAATGAGGGGAAAACAGTAAACAAATCCAACATAGAACCTCCCTTCATACCCTGAATTCCACCAAGGGAAAAAGACATTATAGAAAAACCCATGTGTATGTGTGTTAAACTGTTATATATTCCATGAAGGAAGAAACTTACATCTGACACTGAGGGAACTAATTTAGGTTGGAAGCTTCAGAGGACTCTCCAGGGAAATGAAGCTAAAATTGAAATCTGAAGAATGACTAATAAGTAACCACACAAATAGACATATATTCTAGATAAATCTTTGGAAGTCCTTGAGGTTATAAAAACTTGGTGAGTGTGAGGAACTAAGAGAGCCACCAAAGCTACGGCATAGAGTACAAAGGACACAGGGTCACTAGATGAAACTATATGCAAAGGAAGCAAGCAGGGATCATTAGGAAGTGACTTACCAATCTGTGCCCTGAAGTCTGAATTTGAAGGCTTGATTTTGCTTCCAAAGATGCCTCACCTTTACCCTAGCTAGAGAATTTTGAGATTTGTATTTAATATGTAGGATACGAAAAATGCCCAGTCTCCTTTAGTCTTTATTACTGCACATTTGTTTTAGAGTCAACAAAAATGTAGCAGGCTTTGGGACACAAAGACAAATTAAACATAATCCAGGTCTTAACTAACTGGCATATCTGTCCCAAGCTGCAATCAGAAAAGGAAAACCTAGTGTTTATCTTGATGGCTACGTGCCCGGCTAAGAAATCTCTTGCTACAGTAGAAGAGGATAATGAATGCTGAAGATCAAGCCATCTTTGCCACACCTCTCGAGACCTACCTCAAAATAATACAGAATTTTAAGATTTCTTCAAATTCTTAAGATTATTTCTACCATCTTCATATTTAGTTACTTGTGCAGTTCTCTGTTGTCATTTTAAAACAAAAGGTATACAAATGTGGTCAAAAAGTATAAATGTACCACTAAACTTTCCAGAAAAGGTTGAAATTAAAACTGGGAAAATTATGCAAATTACTTAACCTCTACCTAAAATTCCTTATTAAGCAGAAAGAAGCAAGATAGAGTTTCAAAATATTGATTTCACTTAATGTTCACCCATCTTAGATCTATTATGACTTATTTAGCCAATGTGGAAAAAAGGGGGAGGGGGCAATAATTAGCCTTATACTTCATAAAAATAACTCTCAGTCTCTTATTTGTGTAGCACCAAATTGACCTTGGGAATTTCAGAATGTTAATGTCATATTATAACTATGTAGTCACTACATTGAATTCATTTACTTAGAATAGCACCTTAATGATACAAACATTTGAAACTCATTTTGTAGTATGTGTCCCATAACTTTACTGAAAATCATTTCACTGAGATAAAGGATTGCCTGGTTGCTTGGTTAAGCAATTAATGTTTAATGTTTAAATAAATAAGAAGAATCTAGATTAAGTTGAGAGCTGGGGTGGATAAGCTGTAAAAGTTAATAAGTAAATTTCATTTCTTAGTACATGCATTCATATTCTTATTGATTCTTCATTTATCATTAGCTCTAAGGCACTTGGTGGCTAAGGACACAGAGACAAATAAGATATGGTCCCAATCCTTGTTGGACCTAAAATACAATTTGGCAAGTAATATATATTAAAAACAAAATAAATAATGCAAAAAGTGGCGACATAAAATGTATGGATGGTTTAACAGAAGTATGGTAATACAGGACACAGTGGCTACACAAAGAATTACGTTGCCAAGTTTTCCAAGGTAGCGTTGGAGGAGGTATTAGGAACTGGTTCATAAAGAGTATCCATTATTTTCTTCTTCCATAATAATAAAATTCTGAGGCAGACAGATAGCCACCCAAAATAAAGACTAGATTTTCTGAATCCACCTGCAGCTAGACGTGGCCACGTTACTAAGCTCTAGCCAGCAGGAATAAGTTGAACTGTCCTTAGCAGCTTCAGGGAACCTTCCTTAGGAGATACTTGGTCTGTTCTCTTCTGTATCTCTTCTTCCATCTGACTACAGTAAGCAGAGAAGCCTTTGACCTTAAGGATGAGGGCCACACCCAGTTGGTGGGGAGCAGAGGGCAGGAGCAGCCTGGGTTTCAGGAGGCAGAGTCCTCACACTAAACCTGGGCTTTTACATTAGAGTGGAATAAACTACTACTTTATTTAAGCCACTTTTGTTTTAGTTTTTCCATCATTCCTGGTCATACCTAATCCTCACGCAGGAGTTGCTCCTGGAGAGCTCACTGGGCAGGTGAGCTGAGTGAAGGGTGTTCCCGACAGAGAGCAACGTAAGGAGAGAGCGTGTTGTGTACAGTAACCTAGTGTATTTGTAAACAGAAGGCAGAAGCAACTCAAGAGAACAAGGGACCATCACAAAGAGAAACAAACATTCTATGGCTTCAATATTTTCTATCAAAACTGCACATGGAATCAATAAAAGACTCTAATTTGCTTTGACCATGGTGAGGGCCCAAGCATGAGATCTGCAATTAGACCTGAGACTTTAGCTACATAGCTCAACATTAGTGGCTATTTAATCTTGCAAAATTAACTCTTCTCCCTCCAGTTGCAATCAAATTGAATTAACATATTGACCCTAGTTTAGTTTCAAAGATTATCTAACTAGCACAGTGATTTATATATAATTAGCCAATAAATGTTTGTTCTCCTTTCCCTACCTTTCTCCTTTAATTTCCCTTCTTGCCTACTCATGAGTATTTAAGAAGTGTGGGTCCCTGAGTGTTTTGCCATTTAGGGCTTATAAAAATTGACTAAAATAAGGCAAAGGGAAAAAAGACACATAACTTGCGATTCCAGAATGAGCTGCTCCCCCGCACTAGACTGAACTCAGGAGGGAGGAAATGCTTCTGCCTCGCAGGTGCGGGTTGCGGAGGACACCCCACCCTGAAGCGGCCTCTGTGGAAGACAAAGACTTACATGGCTCATTCTGCCACGGTGGGACGAAAAGTAGCAATGGGAGTTGGCTATATTTGTTAATGTATGTACAGAATGATATTTGTCTGGACATTTTATAATTATTTAGCCAAAATACCAAAATAAGTTTAAAATGATTTATGATGTTAATTACAGACTGATAGGGCTGAAAAATATTCTATCTACTCTGTCCCATGTCTAGTTTTTACCTGCTGCTATGTAAAAGGAAACACACAGTGTCATCTCTGAAGACACATACCAGCCACCGCCATGAAGAAAATCAGTCCTAAAGCCTAGTCTGACAGAAAGAGCCCTCCCGGCCGTGCCCATGAGTCTGAGAGCCGTCTTTTCAGAAGTCAGTTCAACATGCTCTGCTTCATCTTCCTTGAGCCAAGCCACAGACCGCATTTTCTATTACCAATGAATAAAAAGTTGTAAACAACCTGGGAGAAGATTCCCACCAGCCGGCCCAAGTTATTGCCATTTTAGTTTCAAATGGAATTTAGTCTTAATATGTAAGAATGCTATTTAATGGTATGCAAAGAAAGGATTTACTTAATATTCATAATAAACTATGATGTAATTATATTGTGTCTACTTGACAGGAAGGAAATCCAGAATTTCATTTGTACAGATAATAAACTGGTCCACGTCACAGATCTGGTCAAGTGGCAGAGCTAGGATTGAAGAAGCCCTGTTTTCTGCCTCCAGATCTTTCTAGCAAAGCTCTAGTAAAGGGCTTTCCAAAGCTCCTTGAATGGCCTATTTGTAAAATGTGCTTTTATGAATAATTTAGTTCTCAGCTGAATTACCTAGTGCTTCAGTCCTATCAGAAAATACTATTTAAGCAGTTCTCGAGCACCAACCATATACCAGACACTGTTCTGAGCAATTTGCGTAAATCAATAAACAAAAAGTTTCTGCCTTCATGGATCTTACAACCTAGAGACAGAAGATACAATCAACGAGAAAATTATGTTAGGTAACCACTACTAAGCAAAAAAAGACAAAGAGCAAGATGAGAAGGACTGCAAGAGCCGGGAGTGGGTAGGGGTTGTTGGAATATTAGATGCTCAGAGCAGGCCTCCTTGAGATGACATCTGAGCTAAGACTTGGAGGTCGGGAATTAGCCGACATCAGCACATCAGATACGGCTTATTGTTACTTTTATTCTTTGAATACCACATGCATATTGCTTAAATTGATCAATAAGCAATCACCATTCTTTTACTAAATGATGTAAGTCAACTTTGAGCCTCTAATAAGAAGTGTAAAAATAGAAAATGTATTTCAATTCCCCACCCAAGAATTGAGCACCACTTTATGCAAGTTAGTAGCTAAGTACCTCTAAAGAGAAGTCAAAAGGATCTTAAAGACACTGCTGTGTTGAAACAGAACTGTCAAAGTAGATGGCCTCACATTGCTGAAGACACACCAGGAGAATGACTTAAGTCTTTTGTTAGTCAGTACTGAAAACACTCACACCTGCATAATGGCATGTTGAAATGTGTCATTTGACTACTTCTAAGGGTGATCACTCCCTGTTATTTCAAACTCTGAAAATAATCTGGCTGTGTGCACTGTATTTACAAAGTACCAAAGTGCCTATAACTGTAAGAAAAAAAATAAGAGGAAATGAAAATGAGGCATGGCCCTACAACAAGGTAAGTAAATTGACATTATCAGTCCCATAGCTTTGGAAACAGAGATGCTAATATTTATGGTTTGTTTTTTGTTGTTGGTGGTGGTTTTGTTTTGGTTTTTTTTTTTTTTTTCTTTTTTGAGCCATTTATCAAAATAGCTGAGAAAAACAAGCTCTATAGCTCTGTGTCATCCACAGGATAACACGCCAGAGGCTGGAGCTGACCAAAGTACAGAACTCGCACTGCAATAATACCCAGGCAAACAGAGGGAGGGTGGGCAGCTGGGCAGCAGGCAGGGCCCAGGAAGGAAACACTCCATTAACTCAGAGCTGCACGGAGGAGACAACCTGGACTCAGAAACACTCAAGGACAAAACGGGCACAGTCTGAAAATATTTGTTAGTTTCATGCAGCTAAAAATAAATAAAGTTAAATCGATGCTTGGAGCTTGTTAAAATCTGTCAAAGTAAAAATATCCAACAGAAACCACAGCTAGAAATAATCAAAGACAAATTTTATATAGAGTAAAAACTAGATAAAATGAATGTCTCAACTAGTTTATTTTCCAAAATGACCGAATCTTTTCATTTTTACAGCTGACTTGGCCCTGTATCTATAGGCATGTGTATCTGCATGCTCCCTTCACATACAACTTCAAAATTATGCCATACTTATTATAGCTGAGGGTAATGACACAAATACAGTGGGGAATTGTACACTTAGTGTACGTTCCCAAGGCAACTGTAACTGGTAATCTCGTGTCTGAAGGGCCACTGTAGTGGCCAGGTGACTGTACACCACCACCCTGGGGAGTACTATTCAGATGCAACAGTGACACCTGGTTGTGCGCTAGGCAGTGAACTCATCTGCCTGGTTACCACTGTACATTAGTTAACCATCAGTTATTCTTTTGCTATCTTAACTTCTGACTGCATAATACAGTCTATAATTTTTTTAAGAGGTACACCATGCTTTGAAGAAGAAAACAATTCAGCATCGGAGAGGAAACAGAATAAAGCAGAATAGCCATTCACAAGTGGAGTTCTTTTTCTTGTCTCCACCTATAAGGGGTTAAGCCCCATCCTAGGGTACAATAAATCTGAATGGCACAGGCATTGCGTGTCTCTTGATGGAAAGAAGCAGCTTCAATTTTGATACTAAGTATAAAGAGAGTGATCACATATATTTTGTTCACTGCAGAACTTGCAACTGTGAAATAAGAAACCACTAATATATCAATCACGACAATAGGCATAAATCAAGACCATCCTCAGCAAACCTAGATGTATGCTTAACTTCACATACTTGAGATCTTTCTATCAAAGTATACAGAAGAGCTAAAAACTCATCTCTGATACGAATGTCATACTGACCTCCAAGAAAAGGAAAAAGATTATTTGACCCATGATTTAAACTTCATCTCCAGAAAGCAGCATCAGAGTAAGTCAATCGTACATGAGAGATGGGGCCCAGGTTAATGGAAGGACACTTCTTACACTATTTTTAGTTCTAGACAAGCCTCACAATGGCCTGAGGGCACTAAGAACCATCAAAAGTTAACTAACAGGAACCAGGGAGATGTCGCTGAGAGACACTGACATTCAGGAAAAAGCACCAAATCCAAACCAGAGCACTGAAATACGAGTATACATCCTGGCTTTGTCTCTGAACCTGGCTAAATTACTAATATTTAAACTTTATGGATCTGTAAAATCAGAGAGCTGGTCTAAAATGCTATGTAATGTTCTATCCAAGGATAAAATTAGTTCCCCGGAAAATCCACAGATAAGTCGGCCTAAAATAAGCAAAGGCTTTCTGGGAGAGACAGAGCCTCTAAATCCAAACTAACTCTGGTTTGGCAATGACCTGCAGCCTCTTGCCCTACAGGTGCGTACACAGGGCTAGGACCTATTAGGTGACTGTTTTATGTTTTTTGTTGTTGTTGAGACAGAGTCTCAGTCTTCTGCCCTGGCTAGAGTGCCATGGCATCAGCCTAGCTCACAGCAACCTCAGACTTCTGGGTTTAAGCAATCCTTCTGCCTCAGCCTCCCGAGTAGCTGGGACTATAGGCATGCACCACCATGCCCAGCTAATCGGCTAATTTTTTCTACATATTTTTAGTTGTCCAGCTAATTTCTTTCTATTTTTAGTAGAGACAGGGTCTGGCTCTTGCTCAGGCTGGTCTCAAACTCCTGAGCTCAAACGATCCACCTGCCTCGGCCTCCCAGGGTGCTAGGATTACAGGCGTGAGTCACCGGCCCAGCCTAGGTGACTGTTTTAAACATTCATCCACTCTCATTCCTAAGTAGTGGATAAGAGTACTCCTTTCAAAACACATTTCATACCTAACAACTCAAATATTAGCTTCCTTTTGCCTTTATTAGGGAATACCCCGATATTTTTTTCAGTAGTGACAGGTGTCAATTTTCAATGCTTTGCTCAAAATTTCTTAGATTTTCCATAATTTTCTGCATGTGGTGCTTGCTGGGCTTGGGCCTCTTCCTTTTCTGTCAACCCTGACTTAACTTTTAGAACCTAACTTTCAGTAGCTGGTAGAATCCTGCCATGGATCTATTATGACTTCCTACATCTTTTTTGGTGGCTCTCCTACATTTCATAAAACTACAGAGGTAGACACCACTTGGAGATACAGATGCAAAACATAAAAGAGAGTTAGAGATGGGTTTTAAGGTTCATTATGAAAGGAGTTGCTACTAATCTGTTTTTCATTCTCTCATATAACTTGCACACCCACAGCCCACCCACATATTGGTTCCTGACAACTAAATGAAAGACTTTCATACTGTCAGAAGACACCACGCTTGTTCTGACACCAGGAGCCCGGCTTAGGTGCTATTTTCTGCTTTGGGAGAGGGTGGCTTCATACTGATCAAGCTGTAGTGGAGAGAATGAGGAGTGCCTGGGACTTTCAGCAAAACCTGATGCCCAGAGCAATGACTCTCAAACTTCAGTGTGCAGCAGGAATCATATGAGGAGCTTGTTAAAAATCAGACACCTACACTGAGATTCTGAGTCAGCTAAATCTAAGACATGGCTTAGACATCTGAATTTGTAATTAGCACACCCACGCCCCACTCCTATGGTAAGTAGTCTTCCACCTTCGGCCTTAAGAAATACAAAAAGCGATGACAATGCACTTATCCATGGAGGAGAAAATCACGCACATATCACCAAGCACCAGGCACACTGCTCCACCAAACATTCACCTTGGACAGCAACTCTGGGTCAGTAAAGAGCTGAGTAAACACGCGCAGGTCTGGCCATATGTGCACATTCATTGCTAATAGCCTCCTCCACACGAAGTTCTTCATTCAAAGAATCCACATATCATCTATTCTAATGCATACTAAATAAAGGCAACATTTCTGAACTCAAGATGGATTTTTAAGATAAGCAATTATTTTATTTCCTTGGCCTGATGGCATTAACTTCGTTATACAAGAACCTGCAGCTGATAAAACTGATACACAGGTTTCCCCCGACAGGAAGGACCCTTTTCATTATCAGAGATGAATTGACATGTCACATCTGAGTGTAATTCCTGCTCCCCACCCCCACCCCACATAGGCCCTAAGTGAAAATAAATCAATAAAATCCCCATGAATTACTGAAAGTCATCCCTCCAAACTTTTCTAACTAGCAGCTGCGGCGGATGCAAACCGAAGGAGGGAAGCAGCCGGCCAACACGTAGCATTCCTGTGCGTGTGAGACTGCAGGGCAGCAGCACGGGAGCAAGAATTCTGGATGAGTGGGAGGTGCCATCTACCTTACCTCATACCTGCCCCTTCCCTACAAAAGACATCTCTGTCCCTATACGTGGAAAATGCTAAGGAGGTGCTGGAGGAGTGGTTTTAGTCTGCAATTGGAAATGCCTGAGGCTCATTAAATTCCAAAGTAGGTGTGGGCTAAGCGGCACCAGAGAGAGAGCAAGTTAGATTAGACTGAGATGCTCGACACTCCATCAATTCCAGTTTAATGCTATCAAAACTATCTTCGTAATCATAACCACCTTAATAAAAGGTAAGAGAGCGCCATCTAAACTTCTGGGTCGATGTCTACTGCCACCCCTGGGGTGGCACTGTGACATCTGTGAGATTATGACTGGGATGGGAAGGAGGAGGTGTGAGATCAGGGGCCACAATGCTTCAATTACACTGTGTCTTTTGGTCCCCAGGCGTGGTCCATTAACTACCACAAGTCCTAAAACATTCTTGTCCCCTTTCCCTACTTGTCTTTTGCAAATGTCAAAAATCAAATCTCTGCCCAAAGAGCAGGGAGTTGCTACTGGACTGTAATCATCACTGGCCCCAGCGCACCCACCTCCTGACCCTTCTATGAAATTGCACAAAAATTCATTCTCAAGAATGCTGTGAAATTATGTCATCTCCATTCCTCTATGGAAGCCAATCCTACAGCTCTGTCCTGACATGCTTTCTCCCTGGGCCGAGGAAGCAGCAAAAAATATCAATTGAGCATGTAAAAATGTGATGATGGTGTGTGCGGTGTAATGTTTCTCGATGTCTTCACCTTCTGTCTCCTCCATGGTGGGAGCCTCCCTCTCCTTCCCCAAGTCCCACACACGCCCCTCCCCTACCCCCAGGTCCAGGTGCTCCCATCTGCTGGGCTTCCACCACTCACTTCCCATAGACACTCTCATCACTGTAGGCCACATACAGAAAATAGTCTTCCTCGTGGTTGTCCTAGGGGAAGAGATAAGACAACAGTTTAGAAAATGTTCACATTCATCTTCTCTAGGATTCTGGGCTGCACACAACCTTGTAGGGTAGGTCTGGAAGGTATCATCCACCCCCATTAAAAAGAGGAAGAAAGAATATACAGAAGTGGTTGGAATTAAACTCTGAACTCTTGATTCACAAACAAAAAAGCTTCATGGAGAACATAATACTCACAGGTGTCAGGGATACAAAGACGACTAAAGGACAGTTTGTGCCCTTAAAAAGTTCACGCTAGCAAGGATAGATCCCACAAGACATGTATACGGGAATATATACTAATAGGGAATATATGCTACGGAATAAAAGATTAGAGTTCACTAGAAGTTTATGTAATTCACTATTGGGACACAGCAGAAGGTAGCATCTTATGTGAAATAGTTTACAAAATAATACAGTTATGATATTAGGCTATATTTATAGTATGATAAAGTCCTTTAGTATAGTTTTCTCATATTAGATTCTGACACTTTACCAATTACACTAAATCACATAAATTATTTTCCCTGGTTTTATCTGTTAAGACCAATGAATCCATTAAAAAACTCTGCCCTAATAGTAAAGTTCTTTTTAGCTGATTTACTGCGGCCAGATAACGGGGAGTCTCCTTCACAGTGTTTGTTCTAAGAAGCAAAGCTGCCCATGTTTAGATCTAAGGGGTTGCCTAAAGCCAAAACTTTAGAGTTTACAGAGGGTGCTGTGAAGAGAAACCTTCAGTTTGAGGAGGTTAGCGTCAGAGTTAAAAAGGGGCTGGCTTTACTATTATTTGCTTTCTCATTTTGTTGTTAAATGGGAATAAAACAATGAACTGGGATCTGAATGCATAGTTCACTACAAATTATATGTCACCAACAAGACTAACAGGAACTGCAAATGGGTAAATGCTCTGGCATTTTTGCTTTTAGGAACCATTTCCTGCTCTTTCAATAAAAACCATCCAGCATTAAAACACTATAGTCAGGAAAGACTGAGAAGAGATTTCAAAAGGATTAGATCTAGCAGAGTGCTCAATCCGTAAAGAACAAGCGGTATCTAATCTCCCGGAGCCTTGCACTGCCATGTGTAAGAGGATCCTGACAAATAACACCTTCTGCCCCACTTCCCAGGTGTGTGATCAACATACACGGAACAAAAGCGAGAGGATGCCAGGCTGCACTGGACGGCATCCAGCATTGTGTGGCCAGGACCATTACCTCATACAGCTGGCCCATGGTAGCACTAGTGGGGGGGATAGTGTTGTTGACAAAGAAGAATAAGGCGTCCTCGGGTCTCAGGTGGATCCTCTTCCGGATTAAGAAGTAGAACTGGCCAACTGGATGAAGGAAGAAGGAAAAGAAAGTCAAGAAGAAAGAAAACAAGGGATTAGAAGGGTAAGTCCCAGGAAAAAATCCTATTGCATCTGTTCCCGTGAGAGTAAACACCAGCTTTATATACCATCTGAGTAGAGCCAAATACTGTCCTAGAGCTTCCAAAATAAAAAGTGAAACTCAATGAGGCCCATGTAGTCCCTGACATGCCATAGTAGAGTTTATATCTCAGACCTAATGTTACTATATTCACTCATAGCCTGAGGACTACTTTAAGAGAATACTAGGTGTATCCAGACCAAATCATTCCCATCGTTGTCTAAACCTGACTTCGAAACACCCTTTCATCCCCACTCCCACCCTTAGAAAAACTAATAATGGAAAAGATCTACTGGACTCTGGTAATCTTAGCGTGGTCACTCAACTCCATGTTGGGGCAATGAGTGGAGATCAATGCTTTGCCTTTTCCTGAAAATACTGAAAATTTTCTGGAAGGCTGATACTCAAATCTATTAACTCTGGACGAAATGTATCTATAAAATCTTTCCAGTGTCTCCTAGATGCAGTGGGTATTCCATTAAGGATCAAGGTGAAGACTGAATATATTCTTTATAATTCCAAACAGAATCTACAAAACCTATTACAAAAACAAAACAAAACAAAAAACCCCAAAACAACTGGAGCTTGAGGAGACAAAGTATTTAGTTAAGAAATTCTAAAATGTGATCCTCCCAAGAAACTAGGCTGGTTTTCCTTTCGGAACAAATTTTTAACACAATAACAAAAGCTGAAATTTAAAAGTGGCTTAAATAATGAGCATCTGATCTTTCCTTTCAATGTTTTGTGCTCTGTTTGTCTTAAGTCAAACAAGACATGGTGACGGGAAATGCTTAAGGGAAGCGGTGATGTCATGTTTGAATGAGCTAACTCTCTGGAGAATCCCACTCACTTGTTCGCCTCTGTACTTCCTCTCAATCTCACAGCTCATGCAAATAATAAGGACGGAGAATGCTTTGTCACAGGAGGAAGGGTCGGGGAGGGAAAGAGCATTACCGGTGAGGTCAGAGGGCACTAGGTACTTCCTCTTGTCCAGATCAGGCACCCTGGCTTTCGGGGCCTTCTCCACGATCACCTGGAAGGAGAGGGGGTGAGTGGGGAGATAAAAACTACAGAATCCAACCTGGTGTTTTTCCTTCCACATCCTACAGCCACCCTATTGGAAGTGGGTTTGTCTAGGCCCAATACAACTTTTCCATTTCTTATGTCCCTCTACCCCTGACAAAACATATGGGGAAATGGAATTCCGTGAGGGGTGTTATAGTTTCATTACTGCAGTAAGAAAAGACTACAGAGTGCACATGATGAAGAGCAAAAAGAACCTTGATTTTAAGTAATTACAAGTTACCTACATGATATACTATAGGACATACATTTTCTGGTATGTAATTAGACCATCAAGAAGACTGGGTCTTCTCAGATGGTCCTGATCACCTATTAGTTTTATTCTTTCTTATAAATACCATTTATTAAAAGTGCAAATAATGTGTAAATTTTATACTTTGTCAAAATTTCCAATAAAGACTGCAAAAAATGTTTCTACACTATTAAATAAAAAAAAAGTGTTAAAATAGTTCTTGTAATGACATTCTGTAATATGATGTCAGTATAATAACCCATTTGCCAATAATGATTCTGTTAGAATTTTAAGGAATTTTCATTGTCCATATTACACATTTCGACAATACTTCCAAGTTTTATAAAGATCATGTATTTCTGTAATAAAAACAGAAAAAAATGAAGAGTGACATATATAAACTAACAGATTTTTCATACACTTAAACTTACAAAATAGAAAATATCTATTATAAAACCATGAGCTTCAAATTTTTAGTATAGAAAATAGAATCATTCTAGATACAAAGTATAGAAAATATAGAAAAGTTAAAGTGAAGAAGCAGAAACAAATACTGGACAAGTATTTTTAATGGCTGTGTGAACTTTAACTGATTACTTAACCTCTCTGAGTTTCAGTATTCCAAGGAGTAAAAGAAAGGTAACATTTCAACATGTCATTTACAAAGTTATGGTATTAATATGATATGAACTTAAGCAATACATAAAAATTTATGTGAAAATGCTTCATAAATTATAAACTATTTAAACATGAAGATTAACTTGACGAGAGAGGTTTAAAGCTTTTACCTTAAAGGAATAGATTAAAATTAATGAAAAACGTGTTTTGTATTAACAGAAAGAACCCTGCACCAGGAAGACCAGGGGGACGTGATCACAACTTAAACTTAAAAATAAAAACTGGGATAGAGAAATTTGAGTCAAAAATGAAAGAGAAAAAGTAAGAAAAGCTCCAGAGAGAGACCAGTGAAGGCACAAGAGTGGAGATGGACAGAAGACAGCATAGTTGATAAAATCAAAGGGAAACAGAGGGCGCCTAGCATTGTAACTCTGAGACCTGGCAGCTCCTATCAGTAAGAAGAGATGAAACCCATAAAGGAAGGTACAGAAAGAGCGATAAAGCAGACTAAAGTAACTTGAGTGCAGGGACGCATTCGGAGAGGAACAGGAAGGGGAGGGTAATCACTAAAGCCTTGGTTTACCAGAAAACATTTCGGGTTTCTGGGAATCGCAACTCCACTCCTCACTTACAATGGATCCTGGGCTAGAAGCTTTGCCTCTTCGGGTCTCAGTTTGCCTCATCTGTAAAATGTGGCTAACATTCAATAGGGCTGTTAACGAATTTTTTAAAACAGACCATCTGTTCCTAACACTTTCTTGCTATGTTGCAGGTTTTCAATATGCTGTATCTATTAAGATAATTTCACGATCCCATGAACCCGCTCTCTCCCAAGGCATAAGCACACCTATTCTTGCGGACAGTAGCTATACAGAGATACTGGCGGGGCTAAGCTCAGGTGATGTAAGCAGTCCAGTATGTGACTGATAACATCAGTGGTCAAGGGAAGGAAGGGGCTTTGCTTTAGAAATCATTTACTCTCGCACCCTCTTTGGAGTTGACCGAAAACGGGGCACTTTGGCACAGCAAGATTAAGGGTTCTCCCAAAGGGCACAGTGTATTTCCTCGAAAGTTCAGTTTGGAGGAAAATGTGTAAATTTTAATTAGATTTATGAACAGGTCCATAACTTATGTAAAGGTACTGGAACACAGCCTTGTACTCAGCGAGTTCTGAATAAATGGCAGTAATTTTGTTTCCTGGGTTGCCTTTCTGGCACCACACTGCCCTGTCGTGCACCAAAGGCAGCAACAGTTTATCTTCTTCCAATGCTTAACAGTGCGAGGCACACAGTGCATACTTAATTAATTCTGGTTAACAGAATTGCTTTAGAAATTGAGAACGGGTATGCCATGGAGGGTATGGGCTCACAGAGCTCCACAGCTCAAGAGACAGGGTTGGAATCCTAAGAAACAGGGTTGGAATTCTGGCTCTGCCACAGACTAGCAAAGTGAAACCTTTAGGAAGTTACTTCACTTCTCTATGCTTCAGATCATCCATCTGTAGAATGGGGATTATAATCGTTTGAGGATTAAGTGAATGAACATGGAAAGAGTACAATACTGCCAGGGACATGGTAAGCTATCAGTGAAAGTTAGCTGTCATTTTTAAATATTACTTGAGTAGGATTGGTATAACTAGAATTAAGGGAAACTTTAAAAGCAGGCATCCAGAGGCCAGAAATCAGGCAAGTAATTTGTGAAGGATCCTTTATTGGGTCGGGATTAGCCCCCCCCGCTTTCAGCTGAAAACCCTTTCGTGTGTAATTCCTGGGAAATGGAAAAGCCCTCCTCGTGTCTTCTCTTCCTTACAGAAAAAGTGCAAGGGCTTTCTATTGCTGGGCTAAGGCTCAGGTTGCTTCTGGTAGCTATAAAACCATGCAAGTTAGGTAAAGATTGAAGAAGAATCCCAAAGGGTGCCTGCGGGTCAAGAAAAGACATCAGGTAATTGCAATTCTTTTACCTTTAAGTTACTGTAATACTTATCCTAATGCCTAATGCCTGAAGATAAACAGCACAACCTTAAAACCTCCGCTACCCCATCTCCAAAATCCAGCAGCTGCTGTCACCTCTACCACACTTAGAAGTCTTCTGCCTTCCAACTCGGCTGCGCAGCCTACAGTAGAGAAAAACCCAGACGAGTGGGCGGGGGAGGGCTAATGGGAGAAAACGCCCGGATGCTGAAAGATGCCTTAATATTTCTTCTCCGATCCTCCTCACTGCCTGCACTAGTTTTAACTACTTAATCTGGAGTCCAAACCGAAAAGAAAAAGGCTCAGCCCTGCCTTACTGCAGCCAGGTTCTGTCGTATGAGGATCAATACCGGGGAAGGGCTGGCCGCCCCCACTCGCCCAGGGGACCAGAACGCCCAGGCAGGCGGGCCGCTGCGCAGAGAACGTGACCTTGTTTCTGGGCCAGGCCTGTCTTGTGGCGCACCCCTCCCCTTCCCCAGTTCTGAGAGAGGACAATAAAGAATCTACTGGCTTCTGAACCTTTTCCTCCCAAGCCCAATGACAGGACGAACAAAGTCAACTTCATTCAAGGGGAACGATCCAAGGCAGAAATCGGTGGAAGAAAACGCCACCGCTTCGGTCGCTGCCATGACAATCGTCCTGCGTTGTCACACGCAGCAAACCCACGGCCCCATCCCGATCGCTCCCGCACAGACGGCCCGATTCAGTGAACATCTCGACCTACACACGTTCTGAATACTGCTGAGTCACTGAACGCGCAGGCTCGGCTCTAAAAATGCGGTCAGCTCCACAGATGGGGACCGGCCCTGGGGATGCGGGTTTTAACAGGCCCGCAGTCTGAACGTCCATTGGCTCTGGGCGTGAAGGGCGTTCAGGGTTAAAGGATTAGAGGGACGTCCCTTCTCCAGAGCCCCCACGGCGCCCTAGGGCAGCCATCACAACCCCCACCCCCACCCACGACGCCCCTCCCCCGTCCTCCTCCCCCTCCCCGCTCCCCTCGCACTCACAGGGACCCTGTCCGGATATTTCTTCCGGATCTTTTCTCCTTCCTTTTTCCGATATTCAAAGGGATGGTCTTCCTTATACTGGAACTTCATGGTGGACCGCAGGGTTTCCAAAATCCCCGAACGGGGCCTGCCTCCCTCGCTGCTGGCTGCGTCTCTCGCGTCCTGCCTCCCTCCTCCTAGTTCAATATGTTATCGGAATCGCTTCGGAAATGTCAGCTCCCGTCGCAACACTGCCTGGCCGAGCGTTCAGAAGGGATCTCGGGGACCTCTGCCTGGAGATAAGCGACGGCCAGGTAGAGAAATCCCGGCGGCTTTCCCGGAGAGCTGGGAACACAAAAACACCAGGCGCGCTGGTGCGGTGACGTCACGGAGCCCCGCCCCGCCCCGCCCCCAGCCTGCGGGACGCGGCAGGATCCGGGGGTTGGTGCACGGGGACATTGTCCATTTCAGTATGTTTTCTTTCTGTCTAGGCTTTTTCCAACTCGATTTCCTTACAAACAAACATGAAAACTTTCTAATGATTATTTTATTGTGACTGTGACATTAAAGATGGCTTTTAGGCAAAAAAACCCAAAATGTTCTAAACATGTCTTTTTCCCTCTCCTTCGCTGTTTCTTGGTTGGGTCCCAAAACAAATACAAAGGGCGAAAATGCAGCCTTTTCCAGCTGGTGGGTATCTGGCGTCCGGCGCTAAGAGCACTGGGTCTCACGGGATCTCTCTGGCCAATGGACAAATGTCCCTTTGCCCGGTCGGTTGCCCCCGCCTGGCACCTCGAGTGCTCGGCCGGCGGCCTCCCGCCGTGCCCCCCTCCCCCGCGCTGGCCTCGTTTTGTTTGGGTCCGGGCCGCAGTTTGCTCCTGGAACAGCAACGTAAACAGAGCGTGACTCAGGAATTTGGAGGGATGTGTAAGGTGAAGGGCATGAAGTGTAATCAAGGTCCAAAGCAGTGATGTCAGTGGTAACTACTAAGGGGTTCATGCACGTTCAAACATAGAAATGATTCACTTTTTCTTGTTAACCCAAAAGTTGGGCCTGTCTTCTGGAAAAGAAAGTATAAAGCAATTTAGGTGATTAACTCAGAGGTTCTCAAACATTTTTTTTTTTTTCTTCTGTAAAAATTCGGCTGAAGGATGGTTCTACTGGTTAAATATTCTTCACGTGAATAAAAAGTACAGCCTGGATTGCTGGTGAAGACTGTGTGTTGGGGCAGGTGTCAGTGAAGCCTCCCTCTGGCGGTCCCTTTTGCCCACTAAGCATCAAAAGACAAAGGCCTTTCCAGGGGCTACTATGGGCAGCGATTTCGGGGGTCTTTTAGGGGAGGGTGGCAGAAATTGTAAAGATAAAAAGAGCAAAGAAAGGGCTGCTTTGCCCTGCGCAAGGCGGTTGAGTTCTGAAAAATAATAGACAACACCAGGCCCATCGCCTATCTTCTCTCAGGGTCTCAGTTTCTCTAATTTAAAAAACAAACCCACAAAAGAAACTAAGTTTCATTATTGGCACAAGAAAATGAATTGCATAGTCCCACTTCTTGATGTTAACTATTTTTCTCCATGGCATCTTTCAATCTTTTTTATATATGAAAATCCATGGACTGCTTTATCACGTTGTATGTTTATAATTTTCAAGCTTTATTTTCAAACTGAAGATAGTTTAATGAATTTCCATTTGAGTTTTGACTTAAATATAACTAAATCTTTCCAAGGAGTTCTTTACAACCAGTTGAGAAAGCAGATTATGGTGGAGATTAAAATGTTAACAATGTTGTTTTTCTGATCAAATCTGCTGGAAGCAATCACAGCTGGTTAAAATGCTGATTTTAACCTTTATTTTTAAAATACCAAAGCACACTGGCAATTTATATATGGCAAATAATTTGGAGATGAAATTTAAGTTAAGCTTTCTGCCACAAGACTTTCCAAAAGCTAATACTTTATTTTAGAATACACAATCTGTCAATTTTCAAAGTTTGCTCTTTTCCTTTATTCTTAGCATATTTAGAATTATTATATAGAAGCAAATTTTACAAACTAACACAATCAGATAAAAATATTTCAAAATCCCTTATTTAACCAAAGACAAAATACTACATTAAAAACCTCACATCTTCTCAAATATCCATTTCAAGGTTTTCTTGTAATTTTCTCCTTTTTTTATATTTTTAAGAGTTAGAATTTTTTCCAATCTTTTTTGAACATTTTCAAACATGCAGAGAATTTTAAATAGTATGATGAACACAATATGCTCAACACCTAGACTTTTTTCCATTTGAAAGTAAATTACAAATATTATGACACTTCACCCCAAAATACTCACTATATTTCTCCTGAGAATAAGAACATGCTCCTACATAATCACAATACTGCTATTACACCTAAAAAATTACTAATATTTTCTAACATTATCTAATATAAAGTTTGTATTTGTATTTCTTCTATTTCTCCTAAAATACTTTTTATATTTTTCCCCAATCAAGCATTAGAATCTGAAAACAGCTGGAACTGACAATATAGATAGGTCTGATTTATTGAGGGTCTTTTATATTATTATGTTTTAACTGATATATAAAACCAGAATTTCAGTGTTTTGATCTCCAATGAGAAATATAATAGCTAGAAGTTCAGATACTGCCATTTGCTAAATTTGCTTACTAAACTTAGAATTGAAACAAGGGATTTTGTTAATTTGAATTTTTAAATAAGTTACCTCCATAAAACAAGTGCCATAAGCCATCAGTATTACACCAGTTGGCTCCAAGACGAGGAATGTATTTCTTGTCCCTAGGACTGTGCATGGATAGATCTTCCTTCTTAATAATCTCAATGTGTTCACTTTGCTTCATCCCAACTGCCACTACCTTAGTTTAGTCTTCATTGCTTTTTACTTGGATTATGGTTCTGGTTATCTATTGCTTTATAGGAAACCACCTCAAAACAGTAGCTTAAAACAATGACATCATCTGTTTTGCTCACACATCTGAGGTTGTGGGGCTCAGCTAGGCAATTCTTTCTTGGGGTCTCATTTTGTTTTGGTCTGATGGTAACTGGTGATAGGATCTTCTTTGAAGGCTTCTTCACTAGCACTTCTGGTAGTTGGCCTGGGAAGAAACAAACAGTTGGGCCTCCTTAGCCATTTCTTTCTTTCTCCATATGGTCTCACTGTAGGTCTCTTTACAGAGTGGCTGCAAGCCAGACAGACTTCTTCCATGGAAGCTAGAGCAAATTTCCCAAGAGAAATCAGCAGAAAGCATATAGCCTCTTGTAACCTAGTCATTTTAGCTTCAAAGGGACACTTCTGCCTCATTCTGTTCCTCAAGGCAGTCACAAAGTTCTGCCCAGATTCAAAGGAAGGGGACATAGATTCTACCTCTGGATGGGGGAAGTGTTAAAGAATCCCAGGACATGCTTTAAAATCACCACTATTACTAAAACACGTTCTTAATTGGTCTTCAATCTTGTCCTCATCACTTCTAGGAAAAAGAGAGTGAGTGAGCTCACTGATGCCAGAATAAATGTAATAAAACCATATTTCATTGTGTCATTTCTCTTCTTAATATCATTCAGTGGTCAGGGTTCTCTAAAATCTCTGGGAGAAAATTCAAATTCCTTAGACGAGAAATAGATTACTTACAATCTGACTGCTATTTCTCTCTTTAGCCTCATATGTAGCCATTTCCTATTTTGCACTCTATGTTCCAGGCATGCTAAATTACTCCTTTTCCCATATAACTGTTGTTTCTGGCCACTGGATATTCTCAAAGGCTCTTCCTATGAAAACATTTTCTCCTTGTTTTTCTGGCTAATTCCTATAAATCATTCAGGGTTTAGTTCTAGCATCACTTTCTCCAGGAAACCTTTTCATTTCATTTGTCTGTGTTCTGTATTATTTCTAGGTGCTTGCAAAGCATTGTGTGTTTTTCTTTGTCATAGCACTTATAATGATGTATTTTTGTTCATTAAATAACATGATGCCCACTATGTCTCACTGGTTTGGGGAGGATATATATGGTTTTGGAGGGAACTACTCTTCCCACATTGACACCACATGATTCTGCTGGTGGAACCCAGCAATCTTAGAGCCTTATAGCCTTGACCATTTGGAAGGCCAGATGCCTTACACAAGACTAGTCAGAATTTTTCCTTAAAATTTCTCACATATGAACTAAAGGAAGTAAGACTCTTGTTCTTTGGTGATGAAGTTTGGATGAGGTCTTAGTCCCTTCCGGCTACCCCTAGATTGGGTAGCTTATAAACAATAGAAATTTATTCCCCACCGTTCTGAATACTGGGAAGCCCAAGATCAAGGCACCAGCAGATTCAGCATCTAGTGAGGGCTCATTTCCTCACAGACAGCTGTCTTCTCACTCTAACCTCACACAGCAGAGGTAAAAAAAAGAGTCTCTCACAGGACTCTTTTATAAGGGTACTAATCCATTTCTGAAAGTTCTGTGCTCATGACTAAATCACTTCCCAAAGGCCCTACCTCTTAATACTACCACCTTGGGGGTTAGGATTTGAACATACGACTTTTGGGGGAATACAAACATTCAAACCAGAGCAGATAATGTGAGGCTTACAGTGGCTATTGTTTTAGTCTCATGCAGTCACCAGATAGGGGAGATGAAGAAAGTGACAATCACAGAGGCAGACATGTGATAGAGAGAGAAAGAAATACAGCATTTAAGGGAGTTCTAATGGCACCTGGTCCCTAATAATGATATATTTTTGTTCATTAGATAATATGATGCCTATTGTGTCTCATTGTTTTTTTGGAAGGATATATATAGTCTCTCCCAGTACGCTATAGTATTTGATGGCATATGTATTGTGTGTGTGTGGAAAGAGAGAGAGAGAGAGAGAGACTTATTTTCTGTATATTATGTTTTGACATTTTAAAAAATATTTCTGGCTGGGAAGAGACTGTCCCTCGTAGGCCTAGCCAACTCTTAGAGATGGCAAGGGCCCAGCCAAGAGGATGCCTTCGCTATGTAAACTGACCAGTCCAGAGCCAGACCTCCTCTATCTGGCCTCTATACCCCAGCAGGCAACACTCCTCTGCCCTAATCATCCCAGGGCCAGGTATGAGGCAACTAGGGACCACCCCTAGAGTTTAGAGTCCACAGAAATTACTCATATTAGCCAGTCCTAAACTGTTTACCCTACCTGCCTTGTGTTCTCTGTGGCAACTCCAATGAAGGCTCTGGCCTAAACCTCCCCTCGATCCTGTCTTCTGCTTCCCAACCACCCTGGTGTCTTTCCCACGTGGTCCTGCATGGCATGCCATGCCTCCTGTCTCTAGGACCTGTGACTATGGGAAACTTTGTTTTCCTGAGCCTCTCCTCTGTCTCCTCTTGTGGTCTCACCTAGCTGACCGTCTCATAAAAGGACGCAAACAGTGCATTATATTGTTTTTATATCCTCAGTGCCTCGGATAGCTGATGACATAAAGACTTGAATTTGGGCTGGGTACAATGGCTCATACCGGTAATCCTAGCACTCTGGGAGGCTGAGGTGGGAAGATTGCTTGAGGTCAGGAGTTTGAGACCAGCCTGAGCATGAGTGAGACCCCATCTCTACTAAAAATGGAAAAAGTAGCCTGGTGCTGTGGCGTGTGCCTGTAGTCCCAGCTACGCGAGAGGCTGAGGCAGTAGCATCGCTTCGGCCCAGGAGTTTGAGGTTGCTGTGAGCTGCAGGGACATCACTGCACTCTAGCCAGGGCAACAAATTGAGACTCTTTCTCAAAGGAAAAAAAAAAGACTCAAATTTGCAGTGTGGCATCATCGAAGGAACGAAGGGTAGACTTCTGATTCAAAATGATAGAAAGAAAAGTTGTATTTAGCTTTGCTGACTCCTGAAACTCCACTAAAATAACTTTGTAATGGGTTGAATTGGGTTTCCCGAAAAGATGTTAATGTCCTAACTCCTGGTACCAGTGAATGTGCACTTTTTGGGAAATAGGGTCTTTGCAGATGATTAAAATAAGATTCAGTCAGTAGAGTGGACCCTAATCCAATATGACAGGTGTTCTCATAGAAGGGGAAAATTTGGACAGAGACAGACATGGATAAAGGAGAGAGGGTGTGAAAACACAGGAAAAATGGCACCCACAAGCCAAAGAACACCTGAGGCTGCCAGAAGCTTGGAGAGAGGCATGAAACAGATCCTCTCTCAGAAGGACCTAACTCTGCTGACACTTCGATTTCAGACTGTCAGCCTTCAGAACAGTAAGACAATAAATTTCTGTTGTTTAAACCATTCAGTTTGTCCTACTTTGTTATGGCAGCCCTAGGAAATAGAGATAGACTGGAAAAGAAAAAAACAAGTAAAAAACTCACAAAAATTAAAGAAGAGGAGAAAACAGAAATCAATTAAGTCTAAAAAGAAGGCTGACAAATGATAAGTAACTGACAGAGTGATTTAAGAAATGGAATGTAAATATGGCAAATCTGGGAAAGTCAAAAGTGGCCTATTATTCATTAGGGAATTTAGAAAGGTTCGGGCATTTCCACAGCCAGGTTACCTCCCTAGCCCAATACAGCCATGTTGTACAGCAGTTGTCTCTCCCCCATCCCTGCATAGCCTGGAGATTTATTATTTTTGCAGGATAAACAGAGAGTGTACGGACTAGAAAAGCTAAGGGAAAAGGGCTGTTAGAAGACGGAATACTGAAAACAGGGAGAGTAAGTCCCCAACCTTGCATCCCCAACCTTCTTCCTCCTAGTCTGTTCCCAGAACTACACCAGCCCAAATGACAGTCTGCCCAGCAGAAGACCATGGTTAACAAGGTTTTTTCATGCGTGTAAAATTTCAAATGAGCTTTTTTAGCATCTCATTTTTTAGTATGAGCAGACAGCAAGAAGTCAAGGATCACCAGGGATTTGAAGGAAAGATCTAACATGAAACAATCAATGAAAAACAACTTGGAGAAAATAAAAAAGACTACTCAGAGAGATAAAGACATCAAAAAATTGCATCATGAATATCCTCAGTAAAACAAGAGAAAAGATTGCTTTCATGAAATAAAAACAGCTGCAACGAAAGAACATTCAGACCAAAAAGTTAAAAATTAAAAATATGAGAAGGAAAAAAATTCAGTGGATGTATTAGAAGAAAGTTGAGGAAATTTCCTAGAAAGTAAAGCAATAGGACAGAGATAGAAGAAGGGGGAAGGGAATGTAAATTAGAGGTCCAACCATCAAATACTAAGAGTGTCACACAATGAGGGAGTTTGGTCAGACTTTATTTAAAGAGCTAGACCATCAAAATTCTAAGGGAAATTATTTTCTTTCTAGAATTTTATACCAAGCTCAACTACTGTTTAAGGGGAAGGGGAGCTCAAGACATTCTTAGACATAGAAGCTCTCCAAAACTTTACTTTTCATGTACCTATTTTCAGGAGGCACCCCAAAAATGAGGATATAAACCAAGAAAGGAAAAGACATGGGATAAAGGAAACAGGATTTATCATAAGAGTGAGATGAAGGTAATTTACAAGACGACAAAAGCAATTACTACTGATTAATATGCATGCTTTATTAATATGTGAATACCTGTATATAAACGCCTTTAATCCTCATATAATAATGTAATACTTCATTTTATCATCACTTTACAGATGGAGAAATGAAGCATGGAATGATTAAGTGACTACACCAAGATTGGACAGGGATTAAAGGGCAAAGCCAGAATTTTAACCCCTAAGCCTGGCTTGGATGTCAAAACTGCAAGGGGGTTTCTGCCTAGGTCCTGTTGCTTGTCACACAAAGATCCAGTTATTGAGACAATGAGGATGGCCAAAGAAGAAAGGAATTTTTAATATGACAGAGTCAGGAGAACAGGAGAAGCTGCCTCAGATTTCTCCCCAGCTAACGGAAATCAAGGGCTTTTAGAGGAGGGGCCCCTTGCCTTGGGGCAGGTCATGGTATAACTGGAGACTGCAGGCATTGAGGGCAGGTTGTGAGGGATGCTGAATCTTGGCATCAAGAAGTCTGCCCTGGGGGCCTTCAGAATCTCACCTCCTTTGTCCTGTAGAAAATCCACCATTTCTGGGAAAAAACTCAAAAGGTCAAGTACTTAGTTAAGGGAGAGGATTATAAAAACACATTTAGGAGTCATTGAAATTCTTTCATTGAGCTTGTTACAGTTTCTGGCTCTTAACCATTAATTAATGCTCTCTTTTTTGCTTCTCATTATACTGACCTGATCAAAATTATGACATAACCATATGTGGAAGATGGGTGGGCATGAGAAATATTCAGATGTGTGATGGTAGCTGGGGTAGAGATGGTGGTGGTAAAAAAAGAGCCTCATATTCATCTTCTATAATAGCAAGTCAATAGATAATGTTCGAAGCTGAAAATAAAAATCAAGAATAGCAGCATATGCATACTATTTGGAGAAATGTAGGTTTAAAATATCAGCTAAAAAGCAGGGAGTAGAAAATATGTGTGTGGTGCGAAGGTGTTATTTTTCTTCATGATACTTGCAGAGCTATTTGACTTTTTAATCTGTATGGATAAATAGATTTGATTTAAAAGTAAAAAATAAATAAAAAATAAGAGCAAAGAATTTTTCAGTTTGGTGTTTGAAGTCTGAGAAAGTTGAGTGTAAAACAGGCTGTCATTCAGGTCTCTGCAGATTACATTACTTCCCTACAACCCAGACTCCAAAGCTAAAAAAAAAAAAGAGAGAACATATAGTTTGGTAAAGTCAGTGGGTACTGAGCTAAGTGCCCAGGAGACATTCAAATGGTTGCGATTACTAACCTGTTACTTGACCCTTGATGAACTTTTGTCGCCATTAACTTGGACTTGCATTTATCTACTTTGGTATTTACTGAGTTTGAATTTATGACTCTTTGGGAGAGGAAGAGGATAGGACTCTACCACTTAACAATTGTTGGGTTTACTTAGAGTGGGAACCCAAAAAATATGTATAGGACGTAATACTTAGATAGTGGTCATAAAGCCTGTGAAACAAAAGCCGCAGGAGTCTGGAGAGTCTGGAAGTTATAAATCTAACAGACAGCTGCACCGACATTCCTATCCCGCCTAATAAGGAGGAAGCTACTACTCCCCTCCCCTATCTCTGCAGGTGTTGCTCACTCCTCCCAAGAAAACTCTCTATAAAACCCAAGGCTTTCCCCTCCCTCGTAGTGGACACTCTTTTGGCCTCCACCCATTTACACCCAGATACTCAAAATAAACAACATTTTGCTACACCTGAGACTTCACATGTCTCCCTCTTGACTCCGGACCTAACACAAGAATTAGTATTAATTACTATTGTAGGAGAGAGCAGGTCCTAAGTGTAATGCAAGAGGGGAGTATAAGAGAGATCCTGTATGTGGGTATTTGATGTACAAACCGGAACCCAAGAAAAGTTTAGATACCTGGAGCTGTACTATCATGTATCAGACAGGAACAGCGAGAACCAAAGGGCAATATAAACAATTGAAGGCTGAATACTGGGCAGCCTACAAATAGAGAACTGAGGAAAGTCTGCCTCATTTCATAATTTTGTCGGCTTTTATCATAGAAATTAAAGAGGCTTTGCCTTTGGGGGTTGTTCAATAGCCATAATGGTCACTGTGTCTTCTGTATTTCACTTCTCTTATTCATCGTCTACTGACAACAAATCATCTGTTCTGGAAATTAAGGGCCTTTAAAGCCTCGGCATGATGTGAACTGATCCAAAGAACCCAAACTGGAGGACCAGAGAAAAGAGATGTGAGTTTATTCGGGGAACTTACATGCCAGGGCACGTAAGCAGGCTGGGCGGTTCTCTGCAGCACCCAGAGACAGCAAGGGGTTAGACAGCCACAAACAAGGAAACATCAACTCGGGGATGGGGTGTGCATCGCCAGGCATGGTAGGGCCGTCTTCCATAAAGGTCAGCATGGTCTCAGTCATGCTCCAGGGGAGGGGTGGGGACAGTGTCTGGCGGATTCCTTTGTTTTAACTCAACTCTTTAGGCCTCCTTGAGCTGGATTGGGGCCAGGATCTTTAATTACCCTGCAGGATCTTAAAAGGCACATTATCCCTTTTTCCACCTCAGAAACTTACAATGGCTTTCATCAAATGCGGGATAAAGTCCAAACTGCTTACGCTCACATTTAATGCCTTCCATAAAAAGATGCCAACCTGTCTTCCCAGATTCATTCCTATCGTATCACTCTTGGAATTTTTACCATTCTCCATGATTCACATTCTCAGTTTTTTATCTGTGCTCATAAACAGAAAATGCCTTTATACTGTTTATTTGATGTTTAAAGTTCTATCATCCTTCAGATTTCAACTCAAACACTACTATTTTCATGGTACCCTTTGCAGACTCTTAAAGTTGTGAGAAATTCTGGGAAATAGGGCACTTCTGGGTTAACTGGGGTGGAGATGCCAGTGGAAGGATACTGGCCAACGTTACTCAGAGACAGCATGTCGAATATTTTCCACAGGTGAACTCTCCATTATCTTGGATAATCCATAAATCACTGAAATTGCTTTCCCAGTCAGATTGCTCAAAGGCAGACTTCCCATACTGGTCTCTTGGTTACCTTCTGGCCAAGCCTTTTTTACCCAAGGAAAAAAACTCAAAACTCGCTATCCCCAGACTTTGTCATTTTAATCCCCTGACACTTACATTTGTTAAATAATTCCTGTTTTTCCTTTATTTCCATATGTTCATATGCAAGTAAACTCTTAACGTATTAACTAATCAGATCCTTTAATAAGGATCTTTTAGAGCCATACCTACAAGGCCAATTCGATAAGAGTTTATGCTGCAGTTCCTGACCTAGACCTGGACTGAAAGCGGCCACTGCTGTTACCCAAACTGCAAGGGGCTTTCTGCCTAGGTCCAGTTGCTCACCACACAAAGATCTAGTTATTGAAACAACGAGGACTGCCAAGGAAGAAAGGAATGTTAACGCGAAAGATGTCTGTCGAGAGAACAGGAGAAATAGTCTCAAATCCGTCTCCCTGCCCAACAGAGATCGTGGGCTTTTTAAGGAGAGGCCACGTGCCTTGGCGCAGGTCCTGGGGGATGATGACTCTTAGCATCAGAATTGTTGCACAAGGAACTTGGGAATCTCAGCTCCTATGTCTTGTAAAAATTCTGCCATCTCTGGGAAACAACCCAAAAAGTTTAAGTAGTTAGTTAAGACAGGAGAGTATAAAAAAACAGACAGGGGCTGTTGAAATTTGTTCATGGAGCCTGTTACACTGCAAAGCACCCTGTACTGTGCTACTTGTCTCTAAACCACAGGCAGAACTTGTCATCACAGCCCGGTGAACATTCTGGCAGCCCCCACTTCCCCCGTGAAAGGAGAGTTTGCATTGTCCTTGTGTAATAGAATATATGTCCATCTTTCAGGTCTCCCACTCAGATTAGGAGTTTTGTGCTACCAGGGTCATTTCCTCCTGCTGTGTAGATATTCACACTTTCCTTCAGATACTGACATCACACTAGACACAGCCCTAAATGTTTCCAGGAGCTTCAGTTCTGGCAAGTAAAAAATGACAGAGAATGTGGTTTTTTTGTCCAGTGTAGTCACCCCAGGAAACTCGGAGGAAGCTGCAAGGTGGTGCTGCACTGCCAGGCTGCAGGCAGCTTGTGTGTGTCTAGGTCACTTGTGCTGATACAGAGGGGTCAGTGAATCTCCACCGCTTAGAATTAGAGGAAAGACCTAGAGAACAATCGTGTAAAAATCATATTTCCTAACCACTCTGTTACTTATTTTTTCAATTTGAGCACAGCTTAGAATTTTCTGTTGAAATGAAAATTTTCTGTTGACTGTCATTTCACCACCACCTCCAAAATGTTCCTTTTCATGCTCTCATCATTTTAACTAGGATTTTTACAATATGCCCCTAGCTAGAATTAAGACCTGCCTTCTCCACACTTCAGCTAAGACCTCAAACTTCCATCAGGGTATAGTTCTAAAACATTCACCACATTGTGAAACTCACCTGTGAATAAAACATTAAGTAGCTTCTCATTGTCTTCAAGTTCAACATCCAAATTGCTTAGTGCAAGGCTTGACAATGTGCCACTTTTCTTCTTCCCCTTCATGTTCCGCCCTCCCTTTTACAGTATACAACTCATACCAAACTCCTGTATGCTGTATACAAGAGAAGAAGCTAGTAGAAAATGAACAATTAAAGAAAGAGCAAGAGAGATAAAAAGGAGAGTGAAGATGGGGAGAGTTGATCTCATTTATGCCTATATATAAAAATACACATTTAACTCTATGGCTTCCAAATTTATATCCTCCTTTCCAGACCCCAGAGTCTAGAGAGGCATATCCAACAGTCTCTGCACCGTCTCCAGTAGATTATCTTAAAAACATTACACATTTTAAAGGTCTAATGTGGAATTTCTTTTTCTTTTCTTTTTTACAAATTGAAGTTTAACTCATTCAATTTCAAAGAAACCTTTGACTTATTTCATTGCTACATATGAGCTTTCCTTGTTGCACAGTGCAGTGGAACTTGTCTTGGATTAACTTCATATGTATTTCACTATCAAATGCCTTTTCCCCACTTTTACAAATTATTGTCTTGAATTTTCCCCTGGTAACAGAAAAAAGACCAAAACTCTGTAAAATAATTTAAAGAGGTTTATTCTTTTTTTTTTTTTTGAGACAGAGTCTCGCTTTGTTGCCCAGGCAAAAGTGCCGTGGCATCAGCCTAGCTCACAGCAACCTCAAACTCCTGGACTCAAGCAATCCTTCTGCCTCAGCTTCCCGAGTAGCTGGGACTACAGGCATGCGCCATCATGCCCGGCTAATTTTTTCTATATATATTTTTAGTTGGCCAGATAATTTCTTTCTATTTTTAGTAGAGATGGGGTCTTGCTCTTGCTCAGACTGGTCTCAAACTCCTGACCTCGAGAGATCCACCTGCCTCGGCCTCCCAGAGTGCTAGGATTACAGGCGTGAGCTAACGCACCTGACCTAAAGAGGTTTATTCTGAGCTGAATGTGTGTAAGCAGCCTGGAGCACACGGCCTCAAGAGGTCTTGAGAAAATGTGCCCAGGGTAGATAGGTTACAGTTTGGTTTTATACATTCATGGAGACAGGAATTGCACACAAGACCCTAAGTCAATACGTGGAGGGCATACATTGGTTTGGCCCAAAAAGGCAGGACATTTCTAAGTGGAGGAAGATTCTTTGATTTGTAATTGATTAAAGAAAAGAAACTTGGTCCAAAGTCTTGGAATGTTTTAACTTAAGGATGTCTGTTAATCAAGGACAAGCCACGGTCATTTACTGAAACTCAAGTGATCTGTTGAGTGAATTGATGACCTGCAGGTGTGGTTTAAGCTTTGTCTTGCATTATCTTAGGCCTCCTAATGAGTTACAAAGGATATCTCCAAGAAGGGAAGGGGACATGACAAGGTGTGTCTGATCTCCTTTCTCATGGCCAGCATCTCAGCTTTAGGGTATTTCTGGGGTCCCCTTGGCCAAGAGAGGATCCATTCAGTCAGCTGGGTGGCTTAAGATTTTATTTTAGTTCACACCCCTAAGTCTAGTCTTCCTCCAGTCTTCCCCAACCTAATAAATCTTTCAAATCCCTATGTTTATCTCCATCTCTACTTCTGTTCTCACCAAGCCTAGCTCTACTCATGATCATCTCATATCTACTATTCCCTAATACCTCCCATCTTATTTTCCTACTTTCATACTTGTCCTAATCTAGTCCATTCTCCTGTAACATTAAGAGTTGTCTTAAAATTCATATTACATCAAGTGACTCCTGTTTAACATCTTTCCATGGCTTTTCAATGCATGTAAAATATAGTCTAGACTCATTTCCCCCAATATCCCTTCTCCCTCTTGGACTTCATGTTTTGGAGCTCTCTCCTTTGCTCCCTATAATCTGCTACTCTAGTCTTTTTTTAATTTCTCAAATGCACCAAGCTTTTTCTCACCTTTGAAAATGTTTTTCCCTCACTCTACTTTCCCAAGTGTTCTACACTCCCTCTTTATCTGCTGTTTCCTCTTGTAACAGAAGTAAGGGCCTGAAAAAGGCAAAATGTATTACAAGTTATCTCTTTAACCACCCTCCACTCTTCTTGGGAATTAAAAAATTCATTCCTGCCCAAGGCTAGTAATCAGAGAGGTAGGGAAGTATTCTTTGCTCTTTGTACCAGGGAAGATGGCTCAATAGAATTGTCTGGGTGGAGGTCACAAGATAGTCTTCACCAGAGATGCTATAGTTAAACAGCAATAGCCTGAAGCTGAAACCTCCCTTTAAAAGCTCTGCATTTCCTTTTAAAAGGAAGATGATGATTCTTTAAAATGAGAGTCTGCCATCCTCCTCATTTGTTGGCAAATTCATCAACCTCTCTTTCTTTTTCCTCAAACCACTTGTCCTCATTCTTTTTTCAGCCAGGGGGACAGGTACCAAACTTTCAGTAACAAAGTTCGGCTTCCTTGGGTGGGCCCTTAGTTGCCTTGGTGGAACAGTAACCTACAACTTCTGCTGTGGCTGGAAGAGGTGGGGAGCAGCCCTGGGTCAAGCCATGGGTCTTTGCTAATAGGAGCAATGTCTTTTTGGAGTGAGAGAGGAGGGGACCACACCAGCAGCTGCTGGAGCCTGATTAACTCTCGGAAACTCCCATCTCTCCCTCCCAGAATTAGACACAGATCCACACAGCCTGAACCTTGTTGAGGAAAAGTAAACAGATTTGGGAAGTGTGTCAATGCCTTGGCCATTTTGGTAAGTTCCCCAGTGTGCACATGGAGACCCTTGATTCCACACATTGGGGAAGATGTTTGAACCTTCCAGCCCTGTGGCAGGCTATTTGTTTGTAGGCACCATTGGGGGTGGAAGTCACAGTTGAGTAGAACTAGGGAACCTGGAGAATTCATTTCCTTTTGGATTAGGAGATGTTGGTTCTCATTTGAGAATTTGGTTCCCATTCACTTGGTAAGGTCTTGGCATTAAGATGATTTATGCGGGGAAATTCCCTGTATTGTCTACTTGTCATGTTGTGTTAGTTGCTATTGTTTGTCAACATGGGAGGCTCCATTTCTATTCCATCTGAAAGCCCCATGGGGAGAATCTTTGTTGAATGGCCAACTTACAGCTATTAAGTCTATGTTTAAAAGAGAATGGTGTTGTTGTAATAGTGTGTGGCTAATGTATGTACTGGAGTGGGAGAAGTGACCATTGAATGGAACCTTAAATTATTATACTATCTTACAACTGGAATTATTTTGTCAAAGATAAGGTAAATAGGATAAGATCCCATATGTACAGTCTTTCAGGCAATTGCATAATGAAGAGTCTGAAAGGCTGTGTGGTAAAATTGGGGAGGGATTAAACATGTTGGATCTCATGAACCCACTTCCCTGCTGCCAGCTCCCCACCCACTGGGGAAGGTGCTGCAGCTCAGCCACACCGAGCTTGTGCTGCTGGGGCCCCCAGGGCAGAGGTCATGGAGTGCACTAACAGGAGCCACTTTCCCCCCACTGGAGCCACCCAGCCAGCCTGGGTTGCAGCCTGCACGGGGCCAGGCCTGGGGCAATTGCTGGCACCCGCTGCTGCTGCCACCATCTTGGCACCATGAGAGGGGCCAGGGAGGGAGTGACTGGAACTAATTCTTCAGTCCTACACCCACTAGGTTATGACTTGAGAGTAGGAATGGTCTATCCTTCTAAGACCTGGTGGAGAACTCAATTGGGCCAGAGGACACCCATAGCCAGGGCAGGGCAATTTCCATTACGGAAATATCAGATAGGGAGCTTGACTGTACAAGGACACCTGGCAGGGTATTATTGGACTTACACAAATTGGGATCCTAATGCAAGTGCAGATGGTATGAGGATAAATCATTACTGAAAGTGTATTTTGGCAGGCCTCTGGAGGGGAGTTCTTAGACAGAAGAGTTTAAACAAGGTCCAAGAATTACAACAAAAAGCTATTTTTTTTTTTTTTTTTTTTTTTTTGAGACAGAGTCTTGCTCTGTTGCCCGGGCTAGAGCGCCGTGGCGTCAGCCTAGCTCACAGCAACCTCAAACTCCTGGGCTTAAGCAATCCTTCTGCCTCAGCCTCCCAAGTAGCTGAGACTACAGGCATGTGCCACCATGCCTGGCTATTTTTTCTATATATATATTTTTAGCTGTCCATATAATTTCTTTCTATTTTTAGTAGAGATGGGGTCTCGCTCTTGCTCAGGCTGGTCTCGAACTCCTGACCTCAAGTGATCCTCCCACCTCGGCCTCCCAGAGTGCTAGGATTACAGGCGTGAGCCACCCACTGCGCCCGGCCAACAAAAAGTTATTGAAGATGTTTCTGAATTTTTGGAACACATCTATTAGCCATCTCAGAAATATACAGATGTGGGTCCAGAGGCCCCTGAAAATGTGTGCATAGTTAGTATGACTTTTATAGGACAGGGTGCTTCAGATATAAGGAGGAAGCTATAGGGTGTGGAAAGGGCAATTGGCATGAATCCCTCACAGCTTGTTGATATTGCCTTTAAAGTATATAATGCTAGGGAAGAACGGAAACTGGTATGTGTGTTATGTTTGCTGCACCAACCAAGGGTCCTTTGAGGCAGTCAAAGGGAAAGAGCAGAAAAGGTCATCCCAGATTGAAGTACAATTGGTATACATATTGTAAAGAGGAATGACATTGGAAAGAACACTACCCAAAATTGCAAAGGACTTCAGGTAACAAGAAACTCCCAGGACAGCAAATAGTTTTTCAAGTCCAGGACTCAGATGACAAAGGAGGGGGCCCAGGGCCCCATGCCTCACTGGTGGCTCCAGTCCAAATATCCCCACATGAGCCCCAGGTACGATTGAGAGTGGGGACTCAATTAGTGGGATTTTTCATTGACACAGGAGTGCTACCACCACCAAGCCACACAGGCAGAAGCACCCTGAGGGGTCCAGGCCCTACCCCTTGGCCACTGCCCTGGCCCCCAGCAGCAGCCGTGCATGGTGCTCCACAAGCCAGGCCAGGGGCAGAGGCCACGTGGCAGGGAAGGAGCCATACTTGTCACTGTGGGCCCAGGAGGCAGGCTCTGGGGAGTTGCTACCAGAGCTAATGCTATTCCTGCTGCCACAGACGCCGATGACCCTGACGCTTTTGGTGGCTACACTGGACCTAGGGGAGCAGTGGGAGCACCAGGAGTGGCAAAAACTCACCTGCGAGGATGCCACCAAGCTCCTGATGGACACCTTTGAATGCCATGGCCTGGTGAAGCATACAGGAGGCTGTCACTGCAGAGCAGTTTATTTTGAACTTTGGGCCTCAGTACATTTGCACATCATTTTAGCATTTGCAAGAAGCTACCAAAAAGTGAGCAAGGCAGTATAGGTTGACAGGATCACAGGACATACAGAAAGAATTTAAATTCCCCATACCAGTGAGTATAGATTCATGCAGGACCTACATGCCATTAATGATACTGTACAGGTGACTATGAATGGTACCCAGTCACATTTAATGGCAGGATCCTGAGACTAGGATGACCTCACAGCACTGCTGGACTATGTTGCCTCAGGGTTTTTAAGGGACTTGTGGAACCTGAAATTGGACCCAGACAGGCCACTGGCAAAGCTGCTAAGGAGGCCACTAAAGGTGATCTGTTCCTCAGGGCCTTGATACCCCACCTAGATTTAGACCAAAATAAACCTCTATAAAACCAAAGACTGGGGCTCTGACATTAGATATGGCACAGCTAAGCAGAGACAAAATTCTCATGGACTCGTTCTCCTACCTTAAGCCTTGGTTCAGCCTCTTATAAGGCATCTAAATGAATGTACACGTTATGGGCATAATGCCTTAATGGATTTGGTGGGACCTCATTTTAAGAGGACCCCATTTGCAACAAATTATCCAACAAATAACACAGAGCTACTCTCTCTGTTCTCAAAACAATCCAAAGACAGAAAAGCAAACCGCAGCACAGGGAGCTCAACATATGGGGCCCCAGCCTTTCAATGATTGGCTAATTGATTTCACTCAGATGCCTAAACTTGTGTTAGTAGATACCTTTTCAGGCTGGGCAGAGGCTTATCCTACTTGAATGGAGAGAGTGTCTGAAGTTACCAGAATCCTTCTGAAGGAACACATTCTGAGACATGGGCTCCCTTCCTCTTTACAGAGTAACAATGGACCCTCCTTTATATCGGAAGTAACTTGGCAAGTAAGCAAAGCCCTACATCTAGAGACCTCAATCTATGGGAAAAATGGAAAAAATGAATCATACTTTAAAGGAAAATATAGCACAATTGAAGGAAGAAGCTCCATCTAAAGCGGGATAAGGTGTTACTGCTTGCCCTCCTCCAGATAAGGGTAGCCCCTAGAAGCAGGCTTAAGTTAAGCCCCTATGGAATAGTTTAGGAGAGACCTTCCTAGCTCCCCGAGGTAAGTGTGGGGATATAACCACGAGTAAGGAGAGCAGAGCAAAGCAATATGTCAAACTAAGTGGGTCAGACACTAACCACTATGCATGAGTTTGCCTCTTTCAGGTCCTCACCCCAGTTGGAGGCACCCTTCCTTTCCTTTGAACAAGAAGACCAGGTGACCTGAACAACAATTGGCAGAGAAGTGGAAGGGAGCCTAAGATGTGCCTCTAACTACTCACAGCTCATTGAAATAGTCAGGAGTAAAACCTCAGGTCCATCATACCAGAGCAATGCGGTGTCCCGTGGAAGAAGAGGACCCAAGCCCCCAGTGAATGGGCCAGCCTTTAAGCGATCTTAAGTCTCTATTCAAGAAGAAGGAAAAATGAAAATGTTGGTATTTTCACTAACCTTTCTTTGGTTATTTGTTCTGTCTCTAGGATGGAGAAACAACTCCTAAGTGAGGATTTCCTGAGCTGTCGCCTCTTCTGCTGATCTGTCTCACTGCTGGGTTTGTCATCCTAAACCTTGTCCTGTACAAGTATCCCTGTACATAATTTCTGAATTTGCAGAGGCCGGTCTCTCAGGTCACCTACAGGGAGCAGCTAATAGCTCCGTACTCAGAGGTCCCATGTTTCTTTCTGGCCCAGCCCTGTATCAGACATTATGTACAAGGTGACAGTAAGGACCCACAGTCCTACTGGTGTCTTAGATACCAAGTCAGTGGTGTCTTGAAGGATGAAAGAGCCTGGAATACCTTATGGAATGTGTGGTGACTAAATGATTTATTTGACAGTGGTGCAACAAGGCCACCGCAGCGGCTATTAACAATTCATACATTTCAACAGTTTCCCAAGGTGATGTGATAAATGACTCAGGATAAATTCAGATCACCATCAGCTTATGCTCAGAACTTTTTTCCCTCTGGTCTGAGTGAGCATTCCAAGAATGCATTTAATGGGGTGCCACACTGATCATCCAAATCCCTTGGTCTGTATTGCCTCCCTGAAGACTGCAGCTAATTGCCTAATAAACAATGAGTTTTCTCAAATATCCCTTTCGTCTACACAGAACATATTAAGAGGAATAACTTATACTTTTTGTTGTTTACCTTAATTAACAAATATTTATTGATAGGATAAAGCCACTTCAGGTGTGACTTAACAATAGCACAGCTGGCTGGCAAACGGACAAACCAGAACATAACTCTCAGCAGAATCACAGCAGGTAGGTGAAGATTAAATGACCATAGTAAGAATAATAACAAACACATGTGCATAATACTTTGCAAATCATGTCACATATACTTATTAATAGCTTCTCTGATCTTCACAACAGTCCTGTGAAGTATTATTGTCCCCTATTTTACAGATGAGAAAACTGTGCTTTAAAGATTTCAGTGACTTATCCAAGGTGAGTAGTTTTTCCCCACGTGCACTTCACTTCTTTGACTTTCCAACAGCAGAACTTTGGGAGGCAATATGTTAGGTGAGCAGCTTAGCACTACACAGCAGAATGGTGCCATGGGAACTGTCCCATCTGGGCTTAGTTCTGCACTTGTTTGTGCTCCAAAAACTGGAAAGTTGTGTAGATATGCCAAAAGGAAAGTATATTTTCTACCAGGGCTCCACTAGGTGGCAGTGAGGGTCACCACTAGAGAGTACCATGTGTCACTAGAGACCTGTTGTGGCTTTAAGTGGTGGAAACAGGAAGTGTAAAGAAGCAAAGCAATGCTATTCTTTTAGTGTTAAAAAAAGGGTGCATGAGCACGTGGCTGCTGCTGTGTGCATCTGTACCCGTTTGCAGGGCTGAGGACCTGAAGAATTAATTGAACTGTTAAAGTACTGTATGTAGTTTTTCATACTGCTGGTAGATAGGAGGAGAATGAAAGAAAGACTTTGATATTTGACACTTCAATACTATACTGTGTTCTCTTAGCCCATGCCAGCAATTCCACCCCTGGGTTTTAGATATCCAGGTGGGTATTAGATGATGTCCAAGATGATCATTGTTACTCAGTGTAAAACTGACTGTTCTCTCAGGAGGAAAGACGCATGCATCAGTGCACTAAGTTGATGGCTATGCTGACACTGCTGTCTTTCTCTTCAAGTTTACCACAATCTAAGCAACTTGCAGTATCTTATGGCTAAAGAAATTTTATAAGTAGTCAACAGTTGAAGGAATTCAAGATACAATGATGCTAGGGTTTGATAGTATTCAACACAGCTAGATGTTAGTTGCAAATTTTGGCCATTGGATAAAGAATGAGAATTCCCTATTAGAGCATTCTGTATCAGCAAATACAAGTGGCTGAAAATAAGGAGTTATTACAGAACCATCTTTTCCGCAGGATGATGTTAAGGTACCATCCTAAAACTTCTGAGAGTTAGCAAAGAAAATGTTCCCTTTGTCTGTGACTCCCCACAGACTTTGGGGATACCTAAACCCCCATTTATAAAATCTCAGTTCCCATCAGTCCGAAGAGCGTTCTACTCCAGAAGACTCCTTCTTCACTGGAGGCAGCTGTTTTTCTTCAGGGACAGGGGCCAGATCAGGTGCTTTCTGCCCACACCTTGCTACGGTGAAGCGACTCATGTGAAGAGCTTCCTCATACCCTGGGAGGGTGTCCAAAGAGGAGGGCAGTTGGCCCGGGGAGCTGTGAGAGTGAGCTACAGCCAAGATTCTCCGGGCTGCAGAGCCAAACACTGACTGCAGGGCTGCAGAGAAAGAGAGGGCAGAGGTAAGGAACCAAAGGGAATGTGAGACCGGGCATGGTGGCTCATGCCTATAATGCTCTCTGGGAGCACTCTGGGAGACTAAGGCAGAAGGATTGCTTGAGGTCAGGAGTTTAAGACCAGCCTGAACAAGAGAAAGACCCCATGACTATCAAAAATAGAAAAAATTAGCTGGGCACTGTAGTGTGTGCCTGTAGTCCCAGCTACTCAGGAGGCTGAGCCCAGGAGTTTGAGATTGTAGTGAGCTATGATGATGCCACTGCACTCTTGCCCCAGCGACAGACTGAGGCCTTGTCTCAGAAAAAAATTACATAATAATAGTAAAGAGAATGTGACATCCCCAGACATTTAATGCCCCTTCATTTTTAACAAGTGTCCAAATGCATTGTCACTCCCTGCCACAAATTTTATGAAAAACCTGTGAAGCTTGTTTGGAGACCAACGTGCTGCTCTCCTAGAAGAACCTGTCTTCTCTGGTATCCTCAGATAATATAAATTGTGTTCCCATATCCTACAACTCCATCCTTTCCTCTTTCAAACTTAGATCCTTTCCCAACAATCCATCGATACTGTAGACTCCTTAGTAATATTTATTTGGTCTTATCTTTTTTCTAAGATGACAGTGAGAATGGGAAGTAGAAAAGGTGAACAACACTTCAAATTATTCTCTTTTTAAAATAAATATCACAGTGTTTTGTCACCTGGTATTCTGTCTGGTATTTACTCCCCAATTTTAGGAAAGAATATATTTATAAAGAATAGAACAGAAAGAGATAAAGGTGACTTATAATCATCAAAGTAATGTTGGGGACAAAATCTAGTGTAGATTTGAAGAATAAAGAACTGAAAGTACATACCACTAATGTCTTTAAAAATAGAAAATTTAGGTTTTCACAAACTCCAAGACATTTTGAAAGAGGGTTATGCTCAGAATTTAAAATAACTTTTAGCAAAATAACTATTTATAAACTGTTTAATTCTTTCTACAAAACACTTCCAATGTTGTCTCCAATATTTCCCTTCTTTTTTCACTCTGTGATCAGCCAGACACATATTTGAGGACACGGCATCAGTGACAGTCCAGGTCACTGCATCTTGAGGCTTCTGGAAATGAAAACAACCCTGAGTCCTGGAATCGTCAATAACAGCCCATCAGGGGTGCAATATACCTGCGTATCCTCTTAATCGGTCATTTAAATCTGGGTCCCTCTCCCATGTCATAAGGCCGATGTACTCACAAGTGATAGTGCTCTGCAGAGTGCTGTCATGATCGAAAGCGATGACGGTCACTTCGTAGGGTGGCGGGCCCCCTTCTTCCCCATTTTGCTGGCGACTCAGGCAGCAGCAGCGGAGGCACAGCGAAGTGAGGCCCCACAGCAGGAGCAGCGCGGCGATCACCACCAGTAACCTGCAGGAGCCCACGGCAACAGGCAGCTCTGGGATCTGCCTTGTTTCCCAGCTCTGGCATAATCAGTCTTTAACATCTGCATTTTGATTCTTGTTTGAATATTTTATAGAATAATTATAAGATTTTATTTGTAAGGCTTTCACTTTACATATGGACCTCCTTATTTTGTCAGCAAGACTACATGAATTCATGAAAACAACTAATAAGACATTGAAGGTGGTTTGGAGGGACTGCTTTTTACTTCCTAAAGTCATCTCCTCTGTACAGATATTTCTAGAACAGACCCAGAGAGAAGGACACAATAATCTTTTGATGTTGGCCGAGAAGGTGGTATTGAAAAAGGAAATCCTGACATATTGTCACATAGGTTGGTGATGAGATAAAGAAATATTACTCCATGAGATGCTAAGTAAGTGTGCAGGTTGTCATTTTTTCCCCCTGCTGATTATATATGTGAAAGCTTGAAAAAAATTAATGTTCTTGAGAAATAAAGTATCTTTCTGGATATTAGAGCTGAAACTTACCATATATACCAGAGATGGACCCAGTCTGTGGTCAGGCAACTATGAAAAAAAGAATAAAGTTTTTTATATTAAAAAATATAGTTAATGCATGTTACAACTCTGGGCTCAGAAATATGGGTTATAATATGATAGGATGGCTTGTTATAATGAAAGCATCATGGGTTTTATTATTTAAACTTCAATGTGGCTAGTTGAATCTTTGAGACATGGCATGTCTTAAATAGTGTTTTATACTGTAGATCGCATTGTGGAAATCCTTTTGTAAATCATTATAAAACAGATTAAGGTAGTATCATGAACAGTGTTCATAGAAAATGTGTACATAACTACTATAAGGACAGTTATGATGAAAATTACCAAGAGAGAACTTGGAATGTAAGTTTACAAAGAGTGGGTTTGAAAATGGATGTGAAAGTTAAGACCCGTATATATTTAAGGTCAATAAAATGTAAATGTAAAGAAAAATTCAGTTTTAAGTATGAAAGCAACACAATCAAGTTTGTAACTTGTGTTTCACAAGCTGTTGCAACACTCTCACTGAGAATGTAGGAAAAACAAACTCAGTTTCTTCCTGCTATATTCTCCCAGCACTTCTGACACCAGAGGTGGTATGCAAGGAGGTATGCCCCCTACACCAAGTAAGCAATCCCCCCACGGGGAGCACCAGCTAGGTGTTCTCTAATTCAATTCAATTCTGACACTACCTACCTGGAGATAGTATCAGATCCCACAAGTTGAGGGGTCAATCCCCAAGACTCCCCCCACAGGCCCCAGGTTGTTTCACTTGTGCTTCTGACTCACTGGCTGTAAGTCAGAGTTCCCATGACCCCCTCCTCAGTTTGCATTGATATGCTAGAGCGGCTCATAGAAGTCAGGGAAACATTTGCATTTATCAGTTTATTATAAAGCATATTACCAAGGACATAGATGAAGAGATGAGTAGAGCAATGCATGTGCAAAGGGGGATGGAGTTTCCATGCCTTTTTCAGGTACACAGCCCTCCAGGAACTCCAAGTGTTCAGCTATCCAGAAGCTCTCTGAACCCAGTCCTTTTGGGTTAATAGAGAAGCTTCCTTACATATGCATGATTTATTAAACCATTGCCCATTGGTGATCAACTTAATCTTCAGCTCCTCTCCCTCCCCTGGATGTTAGATGGGGCTGAAAAGTCCCACCCTCTAATCCTCCTTGGTCTTTCAGGTGACCAGACTCATTCTTGAAGCTACCCAGGGGCTGCCAGTCACCAGTCAACTCATTAGCATACAAAAAGACACTACTTTGGAGATTTCAAGGATTTCAGGAATGATATGCCAGGAAATAAGAGGAAGACCAGTCCTTACATGAATACTTCACAATATCACACTCACCAAAAGGAGGACCCTAAATTTTCACATCCAGGATCAAAAATTACGTGTATGTCCACTGAGACTAAACGGGAGTGGGGAAAAAGTAGAAGCCAACTTCACCACCATGAAATCTAACTAAGTATTCTGAATTAACTGTGGCAGTTGTAAATTTTCTCTGGAAGAATGAAAAAATTAAGGCTTATATATGAAGAGTGTGAAATAAGATCAGAGGTTGGAGGGAAGGGGAAGCAAAGTATTTGCATATCTTTGAAGATTAGTCAATTTTGTCATTTAATAATATTTTCTGATACATCCATGTTTTGAAATCTATTGAATCTATTTTCACATATAGTAGAAAATACAGTTTTTTTTTTCACTCAACAATGCCTCCTCTTGGTTTTCTCAGCTTCCTCATGTGTTCAAAGCTCCTCTAGTTCTAATTAGATTCTGACTCTTCCTAGGACTCTTCCTAGGGTGGTAGCTATCTAAAATCTCAGACAGCATATGTCACATAGCCAACAACCAACATGCACGTGACAAGTAATTGACACCATCCCCATTTCCCTGGGTTTAACAGACTTGCTATTGGAAAACCCTTCCATGATTAAATATGTGTTTTTCTTCAGCCTGAACAAATCTTTTATTCAAACTACCCCTACTTTTTAAAATTTTATTTTATAGTTCCTCTAAGTGAAATGAATGTTTTACATTTTTATCTTATGTCCTCTGTGCCTACATAAGACCTAATTGTGACAGGTTTGGATTAATGGATAACTACATCAAAGTGATACCTAAATGAAGTCTTCAGTACATATTAACATACACTAAAAACTAGAAGATGCTTTTCAGACTTGAAGTAGTAATGCTGCCATGCTTCTCAGTGACTCATCAAGACAGACTGGACTCAATGGAAACCACCCAAATAAATATACATACCAGTGAGCAGATATTGAGTCCAGTCTGTCCTGATGAGTCACTGAGAAGCATAGCTAAGAAAATCTTTTGCAAATCCCTATGACTACATAAATTGAGATTAATTGAGTTGCTTTGATGGGAAGGTTGGCAAAAATGCTGTCAGCAGTGTTATTTTGAGAATTTAGGATGACACAAACACATGTCTTTATTTTGTGACAACCCATCTATGAGATTAGTAAGCGGATGCCCATTTAAGTAAAAACGAATAAAGGGAAGTCATAGATATCTAATGACATCTTGACCCCTTTTGGGGTATCGATGTTTCTGTCTGTTCCTCCTTGCTGGCAGCTTGAACTCTGATACTTACTGCTCAGGATTGCCACAGTTTTCTTCACATCTTGACCCAGGAAGCTGTAGGAAGGGAAATAGTTTCAGACAGGGAAATCATCTCGTCTGCTGTGCACAACTGCCTACTAATCATCTTTCATGGTTGTGCTGTGTTAGATCAACCGGTAAAGATGAGGACACGGTCATAGGGTCAGTTCACATTCAGGACTGTTATCTTCACCTCCCCATGCCTGGGGGATATTGCTCTTGAGGTGAGGGAACCTGGAAGAGCAAACTTCTAACCTGGTTTTGGGGTGTGAGTGAGCATGAGAGGCAGCCATTTATATCAAAATGTTGGCCTAGAAAATTCCTGATCTGTCCCTCAGGATATCATTATTGTCCTCCTAATTCCTGCCCTGCTGAATTCCAGCCTGCTGCCCTTTTTCATCCTGAGTATGACAATAACTTACCATACAAGAGAAGAAGGGGAAAGGTGGTGGTGGTGGGAGGACCTTATTTATTAAATGGCTACTAGATGCCAGCCAGACTAAGAATTTTTAGTATTTCATGACATTTAACCACAGTAACCTTCTTTGTGGTTATATTTAACCTTACTTTGAAAGGTTTAGGGACTAAGGCACAGAGTTTTGAGTAATGTGACCACCTATACACACCCATTGATAGAGCCAGAATTCAAATCAATCTCTATCATATAAAGCATCTGTTGACTGAATTAATAGAAGTGGGGACTAGTTTGCTCTAACAACTCCTTGATATTACTATCAAATCCCTTCTACTCCTTGTAAAGAAACCTTCCACTCCTTCTTCTACCTTATATTTCAGGCTGACTTCCTCCTTCAAAGACCTCGGTAGCTAAACTTAATTACAGAAGCTGTATTGGTCATCCAATACCATGGATGAAAAAAAAAAAAAATGACCCGATATGTCATGAAATCAACAAAGGCACTTAAAAAAGTCACAGAGATTTGTACCTGTTGGGCGTTTATGGTGGGGCAACAGGAGGTCAGAGAATACACATACTCAAGACCTATTAAGTGAAAGGAATTTATAGAAGTATTAACATCCCAGCCATCCTTTGCAGATAACATTTGAGAAACTCCTGGTTATCAGTTTTTGTTTTTATTTAAAATAGATGGCCACTAAAGCTGACAAAGTGTGTATTTCCTCCAAACGACTCTGATACTTTGTTTCACTTTCTTCACTAAAATTAAGAGAAGCCTGAAGTGCGCAGTGGATAAAATGCCACTTTTCATGCTTGTTACAAAGAGAAAAGAAAAGAGAAATGAAGGGAAGAAAAGGAAAAGGAAGAGAAAAGGAAGCAATAAGAAAATATAAGAAAAGGAAAAAAATGTATTTTCAGATATCAGTTTAACTGGTATATAGGAAGAAAACAGCCCATTCTGCACAGGAGCTATACAGGAATACACCCTTCAGCTTCTTCATTTGCTCTCCCCCTTGCTAGATTTCATAGCTACACAAACTTCTTGACAATTGTCCAGAATCCCTTAGTTCAGTGACCCCTTTCCCAGCTAATAGATTATTCAGGGGCTTCCAATTCATTATAGAGAGAAATAAAGGGCCCAAAGTATTTTTATTTTCATTTCAAAATATTAAGGGGTACAAATGTTTTTGTTACATGGATACCTTGTATGATGCTTTTAGGGTTGGGTCTTTTAGTGTGCCAGTCACCAGAATAGAGTTCATTGTACCCGATAGGTAAGTTTCTAAAGTATTTTTAAAGAGTCCTCCCTCTCTTAACATTTTTGGACTGGAAGTACCTAAACTACTAAAATCATATTAGGGCTGGTGTGGGAAGTTCTGTTTAGTGGAATTGTAATGTAGTTAGTTTTTATAAATTATGTGGGGATTTTGAGGGATGGATGATAGAATGCTAAAAGAGAAATTTACATAAGTGACTCTTCTAAAGTGCCATAGTTATCCTGCTTACCTAAACTACTAAAATCATATTAGGGCTGGTGTGGGAAGTTCTGTTTAGTGGAATTGTAATGTAGTTAGTTTTTATAAATTATTTGGGGATTTTGAGGGATGGATGATAGAATGCTAAAAGAGAAATTTACATAAGTGACTCTTCTAAAGTGCCATAGTTATCCTGCTTGTGTCCATGGTTAACCTAATCTCTGTGCCCCTTTTCCTTGGCATTGCCAACAGGCACACATGCATCTGGGTAACCCCATAATACTAAGAAAACATTGTAGTTACTCGTCTCTCCACTACCTCCTGGGTTCTCCACATGTCTGCCCCTGCCCCCCACCCAATCCATTCCCTCCCAGATTCTTCTGAGAGTTATCTGAAGGGAAAAAATGCCATCTTTCTGCTTTTTCACAATGAAACTCACCAGGATGAAATGCACAAGGACAGAAGCCATCAGGAGGAGAGATGGGGCTCCCATCGGGCTGAACTCCTGCTCCTCCAGGGTCACGCGCTGGGCGTCTGTTGTCTCCTTTCCATGCTCTGTGCCATGTTTGACTTCCTGGCCTAGAATTCTTAAGGAGAGAAACTTTTCTCTGCAATTAATCAGCTTTCCTTCTCTCTCTCTCTCTCTCTGTCTTTCTGCTCCTCCTCCCTCTGGCTGTGGTTCTCTATGGCCTTTCTCTCCCCGTGGCTCCTGGTTCCGTTCTCTATTGCTGTATTTGTGGTCTCCACACTTGCTTCCTCTTGCTTTCTGTCCTTTCTTTCCACTATCAATTCTTCCTACATCTTTAACTTTCTCCCACTGCTCCCAAAAGGAGGACATTCAAGGAGGGCCCATTTGTCCTCTGGATGAGATATTTTTTCTAGTCAGTGATGAGAAACTTGGCTTGGAGGAAGGTCCGAGGCAGATTTCTGGTGACCAAATATGTTCTCTTCTTCATCAGAAAACTAGTAATAGTCTTGCTCCTTCACCAGAGTGCTCCAGGGCAACTGCTAGAGACTGAAAGTCACCCTGCCAATCTCTTTTCACCCCTGCCCACGTGATTAACACCCCCTTCTTGCTCTTTGAAGCCTTCCCCTTCACTATGTTGATCATCAACTCTCCTGGTTCTGGGTCATTTATCCCCAACCACTGGGGTAGGACTGAGAGGTTGCCAAGAGAGCAGGAAAGCCATCCCATCTTTGGAGAAAGCAGGTTAGAAGATTAGGCTTTCCAGATGGTATCAATGACATCCTCCTCCACCCTGACTTCAGTACCCACTGAAACAGATAAGTTACACAGTCAGACATAGTTTTTTAAACTGGATTCCAAGATTTGTATGTTTGTTTCTTTCTTTGTTTTTTTCCTCTCTTCTCTTCTTTGTTCCTCTCTCTTTGGTAAAGTAGTGGTATGATTGAGAAATAAACCCTGCCACTCAAGAAAATAAAACCTAAGTTCTGAGTAAAAACAAGTACACATGGAAAGGACATAGAATACTTGTAAAGGAACATAGCTATAGGAACAAAACAATACCATATAAATGATTTATACTTAAGTAGATAATCCATTAATGCAAAATATTTTGTAAGAAAATTAGCTGTTAGTTCACAGTGATATATCTGTCTTCTAAGAATTCAATAAAACCACCTTTTAGACCCTTTCTAATTCTGAAAGTCTAATTACACCGAGTGATTGTGGAGGGGACACTATTGGGTGGGTTTGGTCACACTCTCGGGGCCTGCGCACAGCATGACAAGGTAATATGAGAATGGAGGATCTAATCTTTTTTCCCAGTTATGGCAAACAAATAGTGAAAGAATAGCCTGCTTTGATACTGGTGATTTAAAATCCATCAGTTTCAAAACTAAATGAGCGTTGACATTCTTTCTTTCTTTATTTTTTTAAACTAAGGCAGTTGGCATGAGGATGAAGAATGTTTCCCAAATTTCAATAGAAAACTTGGCAAGGTGGAAGGTATTTTATAGGACAAAAAAAGCAGGACTTTAGTTCTTGCCCTCCATTAAAATTCTTATGTAGTTTCTCCAATCCTTAATGTTCCCATGTATAAAGCATGAGTGGAATGCCCACATGACCTGCTTTACATGTTGTTTCATAGAGAACATAAAATCAGAGACAAGAAATCATTTTGAATTGAATATTTCTATTAAGAGTGCCATGTACATGCGAAGCATCATGAACTTTTCCTTCTCTTGTTCTTGATAGAGAGAGTGGCGCATCATGGCTAAGGGCCCAGCTAGGATGCCTGGGAGTAAACATCTGATTTGTCACTTATGAACTGTGCGACCTTGAGCAAGTTATTAGGGCTCCCTGTTGGCTCAGTTTCATTATACATAAAACGGGGGTAATAATAACAATAGTTATTTCAAAGGCTTATAAAGATTAAATAATTTAATATGTATAAAATATATATAACAGTCCTGATAACAGGTATTTTATATCTTAGCTGAGATTATTTTAATTTTCACTGAATTTGACCAATGAACTTTACTTCCCATATGCTGGATAATTACCATCCTTTCTGTCTCTTGTGTGCATTTTTATACCAATCCCTTCCCAGACCACGTTTTAGCTTTCCTGTTATTCCAATTCTTGGATCCTTTGCCTTGCTAGCCTGGCCATATCTTCTCCCAGCCATGGCAGCCTTCACCTGTCTGAACAGGTTTGCCAGTTAGCATGACTCCCCCGCTGTCCCCCTCTCCTGCCATTGCACTTTCCTGCCATGTGATTGCCATCATCTTTTTGCCCTCCAGCTTCCCAACAGGTTTGAACAAAATAGGGTTCAGTTAATGATCTTCTTGTGGCTTTTCTTTCTTAGAATTACTATGGCCATTTCTTTTTTTTCACCAGATTATTCCCTGAGGAAATCATTGTAATGAACATGATTATGACTTGTGGCAGTTTTAACTCTTGAGTTCAGTCCCTATCAGAGCCTTCAAGTAGGGAATGATGAGAAAAGAAAGAGAATTCAGGGGAGAAGAATGAAGAAAGTACATATCAGACAGGTACAGAAGGGCAGGTAGCTGGGGCAGAGGGGAGCAATCTCATTACAATTCTATACAATTTTGTGTAGTTCCATTAAGCTTGTGAATCATTAGCTCATACCCAGGTTGTTAAGGACTTGGAGTGGAACAAGTGGAGGGTGCATGTACACAGACCTTTACACCTAGGCTTCAGGGAATTGTTATACAACTGCTGTGACAAGTGTAGCCAAAGAAATTACTTATTTCTGATTCCTTTGATTATTCTCCTTTTGACCTTGCCTAAGACAGGTGGCCCACTGTGGATTTCTTTCGTCTCTGTGCCTCAATAAAATAGAGGCCAGGATTAATTTACTTTGAGGCATCAACCTCAAGCTATAAAGATCTGAGCAGTGGGTAGAGCCACAGCTGTGCCTCCACAAATAGATAATATGGCAGAAGAAGTTTCATCTTACAACCCCTGGGAGCTCCACTAGGAAGTGTCTCTGTCTTATGAGCCAAGATCACAGCATAGATGTTGACTGGCAGCTTCAGAAGCACTGAAAGTTGGTAAGAGGATTAGATTTAAAGAAGTTAAATAAGACAGGAGGATTCAGTTTATCACGGGATGTACTGGGTTTATATGTTGTGTAGCACATAACCACAAATTATGTCAGCAGTAATGTAAAGCAACATACATTTATGATCTCATATTATCTGTGGATGGACACAGCTTAGCTAGGTCCTCTGCTTAGGGTCTCACAGGGCTGCAGTCAAGGTGGCTGCTGGGTGGCATTCTCATCTGATGTCTCACCTGGGGAAGGATTCCCTTGCAAGCTCCCTCAGGCAGAATTCATTTTTTTGTGGCTGTAGGATCCATGTAAGCTTGCTTCTTTACATGTAGACAGAAGGATAGACAGAGATGGAGATAGGAGAGGGAGAGAAAGAGACTTCAGCATAATAGTCACTTTACATTATGTAAGCACATATACGTGATCTTATATATTCCATCACCTTTGCCAGACTCCAAGTCACAGATCCCACTCACACTCAAGGGGAAGGGATTACACAAGATCATGAACACCAGGAGGCAGGGACAGTGGGAGCCTCCTAAAGTCTTTTAAGTCTGTCCAGCGATCTGCCACACAAGGCTTGTAGAAACTATCCCCCTTGATGTTTAAACACCAGGGAACTCCAAATGTCTATCAATGGGTAAACAAATTGTGATTTATACATACAATGGAATATCATGCAGACTTAAAAAGGAAGAAAATTCTGACACATGCTACAACATGGATGAACTTTGAAGACATTATATTAAATAAAATAAGTCAGACACAAAAAGACAAATGTGTGATTCTACTTCTACGAGGTACCTAGAGTAGTCAAACTGATAGAGACAGAAAGTAGAAGAAGGTGGTTTCCAGGGGAGGAGAAAGGAATGGTGATTTGTATGAGGACTCTCAGGAGAAACATAATCAGTAGGATATATACATATATAGAAAGAGATTTATTATAAAGAATTGGCTCATGTGGTTATAGAGTCTGGCAAGTCAAAATCTGCAGTGTGAGCTGCCAAACTCAAGATCCACCAGAGCCGAAGGAACAATTTCAGTCCAAAGCCCAGCAGGGGGAGCCCAAGAGAGCTGATGAGGTAGTTCCAGGCCAAAGGCTGTCTGCTGGAGAGTTTTTTATTACCTAAGGTTAGTCATTTTATTCTTCAGGCCTTCAACGTATGGATGAGGCCCACCCACACCATGAAATGAAATCTGCTTTACTCTACTGATTAATGTTAATAGTATTCAAATACATCCTCTCTGGGCATCCCATGGCCCAGTCAAGATGGCACATAAAATTCACCATCACAGGAGTTATTGTTTAATGAGTACAGAGTTTCAGCTGGGGACAATGAAAAGGTCTGAAGAAGGATGGTGGGGTTGGTTGCACAACAATCTAAAATGGAACTAAACAATTCAACTAAAAATGGTTAAAATGGTAAACATTTTATGCTGTGTAATATTAATGGCACCTGAAATAACAGAGTCACTGTGGAAATGATAATGTGTCTTTTTCAGTGTGATATCATTTTGACATTTATTAATTTATTGGTAAAAGAAATCTCTTGAGCTTCTGTTTATGTGAAAGTCACCATTGTGAGTATAGAAATGTATCCATTCAGGATCTTGCTTTTGACACTCCAGTTAAGGAAACCAGGCTTGGGTGATAAAGATAGGAAACATTGATTTGCTACAAACATTTGACTAGCATGTATTTTCTACATTCTGAGGTTTTTTTTGCGAACTGTGTAATAGAGCAAAACTTTAAATGACAGATAAACTTTTTCAGTCTGGTCTTACATATCCTGCACAGAAGAAGAGAATACAGAAAACTCAGGGAGGAGGAGGGAAATGGAATCCTAATTAGGCTGTAATATTGGTGATTTTTCCTAATCATTTCCTAGGTATTTTATTTATTTATTTACTTTTCTATTTTTCTTTTTCTTTTGTCTGTCCTTTCCTTCTTGTTTTTTTGCCTGGAGTAGTTTAAAGTAGTTTAAAGAAAATCCCAGATATCATCATATCATTTTGCTCATAAAGATATCCCTAATCTAATGCACAAGACTTTTTTTTTTTTTTTTCCACAAAGCACATATAACTTCAACAAGATATTTCTGGTTAGGAGGTTGTAAAGGGAAAATAGGTGAATATCCTATCAGTGAATACATATAGACACACTTATGGAGATCTCATGGAAGAGTCTTCGTGACATAAGTCAATCACTGGTTTGACTAAAATGTACTCTGTGCTGGGTAATTCAACTGTGCTGAATATTACTACTATAGTAATAACTACTATTTATTGAGTTCTTATTATGCTCCAAGTACAAAGCTTGTCATTTTCACGCAATATCTCATTTGAATCCCTTTAGCTACGTGATCAAGTAGACCTTATCACCAGTTATAGACAAATACACAAATTCAGAGTGTTAAGTAATTTCTCATAGACCAATGGAAAGATTTGAAGCTAGCTGTATATAGTCTCAAAGTGCTTTCTGCTGCTATGTTATACTGCCACTGTGTGAACCAGTACCTCAATCAAATTCTCCAATTACCCAGGACACCATTTCTGGAAATGGGAGTCATATGTGATTCCTCTCAAAATTCTTAAGTCTATTGCTGATTAAAACAGTGAAAATTAAAGAGGAAAATGTATGCCTTATAAAAGACAACATATAGTGACAGTCTACTAAAGTGAAATTAGCAAACAAATAAATATAAACATTGGAATCAAATGATCTGGTCCAAATGTACACTCTTTCACAAATTTAGTGCAACATATTCATTTTGAATTTTAGTTTCTTTATCTGAAGAATGTGTACAATGCCTCTTCTCTAATGGTCGTGGAAAATACAGTTTTCCTTTTCATAAATTACTTAGTGAAATATCCTGAAACACCATAAGAATCACCACTTTCTCCACCTGCAATAGACATAACACAAGAATTTGCGTCAGCCAACTTCCCAATATGAAGCAAAGCCTCTCCTTCCTCCTACCAATGATTGAGTCACTCTTCTATTAGATAAGAGTAGCTATTTAAATACTCCAGCAGAAGTTCACACATTTTTATTCTGTTGAAGTTCTTGACTGCTTCACTCTTTCTCATTCTTGGTATGAATTTGGAAATGACTTTTGATGACTTCAAGACCAAGACTATGAAGGACCAGCCTGATGAGAAGTCAAATGGACAGAAAGCTAAAGGTACTGGGGGTGGGTACATGTGTACAGTAACAGAATCCCAGTGTTAACCCCAAAATATAAATTCACTGAAGAATGGGATTAGAAAGCTAAAGAACACAAGTATGGGAAAATGTAATAGAATCAATATTGTTTACTTAAAACCAAGTAGGATATAATGGTGATGATGATGATAATGATGACAAAGACAATTCATTTACACTAGCCTTTACCATAGGTTATTCTCTCTGCTAGTCACTTTAAATGCATGATTTCTCTGAATCTGCACAATAACACTTTGAGTTTGGCACTGTTATTATCTCCCTTTTATAGAGCGCTGACTGAGGATCAGGAGAACTACCAAAATCTCCCACGTTTATGGAGTTAACCAGTGGCAGAGCTAAGATTGTGTCCATTTGTTCAGAATCCAATCCATCACATCAGAAGGTTCAGGGAATGAGTTTACCCAGTGTGTACAATGATGATTTTTATAAGTGTCTCTGAGGTACTGCAAAAACCTAAAATGTCTTATGAATTGTCCAAAGTATGTTCAAAGATGTTTAGTATGGTTTAATGTAAGTTACTTTTTTTAATTTCAGAATTTTACAGGGTACATACATTTTGGTTACATAATTTGCTTTGGTACAGTTTGAGTGGAAGTTATAAGTGTGCTCGTCAGTCAGATAAGTTACATCTTATTGTGTATCACTGCCTTGAAAAATTACAATTTCTTTCCAACACATACAGTGAACTAAACTGCATAGGTATAAATTAATTCATAATCCCAACTTCACAAACCATCTAGATAAATTACCTTTATTTTATATCTATTCTGAGAAAAATGAACAAAACATAAGGAGGGCAAGACAGATGAGTACTTTCAGAAATTTAGATAAAGAAACTCTATATCATGTTTCCATAAACAAGACAGAAATTTCCCGCAATAGGGAAAATAAGTGTGAGCATGAAATGATTTAACATTTGAGCTAATGAACTAAATTGGTATAAAAACAGTGCTGGCATTTATAAGTAGAGCTAGAAGTTAACAATAGTCGTTTGTTCAATCGTTCACTATTTGTGTAGTAAATATTCATTCAGTGCCTGACTTTTGCTGTAATTATGAAATTGATTCTTCTTTCAGAATCCTGATTAGATCAGTTACCTACTACAAAGAATCTGATTGCTTTCTGATTAGAAAATCACCAGTAGGCATGGCAGTTGAATTAATGGTTTTTGCCTACCAAGTAGACAGGACTAAGTGGGGCCCATGGAAAATAGGAAAATTTACCTTTCTTTCACAGGTGTGGGTCCTGTGATTTTTTTCTTCTAACAATTCAGAAGTTTTTCATCATTCAAGGGTAAGGGGCATACTTGGTGTCCTATAATATGGAACGAACACTGACCAGAGGAAAAAGTTGGTTGAAAGATTTACACAGGGATATTTGCCCATAAGGCTAGAATTAGGCAATTATTTGCAAGAGACCCAGGTGTCTTCTACTTCTCCTCTGTCAGCTTGCCACATACACACACTCTATAAGCCAATAACTACTGAATCAGAGAATGAACCATATTCCTCTATGTCCAATTTCTACTTTTCTTTATCTCTATACAGTTTAACACAGTGCTTTTTGACACATGAAAACTCTGAATATATTTGACCATTGATTGACTTGGATCATGACACATTCACATGGGAAATTTTGTTATGTAATGTTTCAAGTCATGTAGCTACTGACAATTAGATTAAAGACCTATGTTTGGATTTTAGCATTTGGTGATCTGTTTCCTTAATGTGCACATAGAGGGTAACAATATCAGTGCTTTATTTGTTTATCTCGCAAGGTCAGGAAAACAAATACATTGTATGGGATGTTTTCCTGCTGAACCATAATATCTGTATTTTGTTTTTTTAGTGGTGGAACACATAATTAGATATTCATATGTCTGTGAGCTACATGCTTTATTTGCTTTTATAAAAGTGGTGCATTTTTCTTTTATAAAAACAGGCCCACCTTGTCGTGAGTATAGAACATAATGTTCATTTAACATATAAGCCAGATGAATATTGAGATTTCATTCCTATTTCTTTACTCAATAACCCAGTTCCAAGATGCAATTTTAGTTGAATAAAAATTGGATGGCATAAAAGTATGCATAAAATTCTTTGAGGAAATCTCAGCTGATTAACTGACTAAAGCTTATTTGCTTGATGTCTGACATTTGTTTACATTACTCATAAAGCACACTGTGTATGTGTGCACATGTGCACATGTGTGTACACACAATCTATATTAAAAACATTAGGCTCTCTGAACTATGGATGAAGTTCATCCAATCAAGCTGCTCTAAGAATTTCTGGAAGAGTCACTGTAGGAAGAGTAGACAAAGTATATGCTTTAGAATCAGATAGTCAGAGTGAGATATCTGGTATTGAATCCTGGCTCTAAAATTTCTAGTTATGTGACCATGGGTAAATTACTTTTTGTTGTTGTTGTTTGTTTTTTTTGAGACAGAGTCTCACTCTGTTGCCCGGGCTAGAGTGCCGTGGCGTCACCTTAGCTCACAGCAACCTCAAACTCCTGGGCTCAAGCAATTCTCCTGCCTCAGCCTCCCAGGTAGCTGGGACTACAGGCTAATTTTTTTCTATTTTTAGTTGTTTGGCTAATTTCTGTCTCTGTTTAGTAGAGACAGGGTCTCGCTCTTGTTCAGGCTGGTCTTAACTCCTGAGCTCAAGCAATCCACCCTCCTCGGCCTCCCAGAGTGCTAGGATTACAGGAATGAGCCACTGCGCTTGGCCGGGTAAATTACTTAAATTCTTTTTCATTTGTAACTGTGTGTAATGGATTATTTGCAGAGCCACTGGGAGGACCAGAGGCAAGGAATACAGAGCACCAAGTCCAGACATGATCCAAAGAAGGACTTGATTGCATGTCCATCCTTTTTTGCCTTTCTGATTCTATCTTCTGTCACTCTAGGTCTTCAGTGTCTTTCTTCTCCATGGTGGTGCCTGGCTGCTGTGACTCTAGGGATCTTTTGCCTGGGATCACTGGTGACCATTGTACTGCTGGGGATACAATGTAAGTGCTGAAATAGGGAAATGATGAGGGGTAGATATGACGTTTATAAACTGGCTTATAAGTTTGTTTCATAACAAACAGCCTTTTAGATTCATTTTAGGCAAAATGATTTTAGAGTGGGAAGATGAATGGGTACATAGTGTTCATCCCTCAAATGGATAGAGGCATGAATGAAGATTATAAATGGTAGGGTTTTTTTGTTTTGCTTTGTTTTGTTTTCATTGCTTCATAGATAGAGCCTATTTAAATTCTAGAATGATGGAGAAGAAAATAATTTAAAATTACTAAGCCACAAGATCATCTGAGAGATCCAAAAGTAAAAAAAAAATTATTTAGCTCTCATTGAGTTTTGATCTTTGGCCTTTAAAGTGCTATTTGCTTCTCAATTATTCAGGTTCACAAACTATTTTATTTTCAATCTGTGAATATTGTCTTAGGGCCTTTCCTAATGACTGGGAGAAGTACCCTTGACTCAGTGGCAGTGATTGGAAAGGTCTTCCAAGAGTTCGGAAGGGTCAAATCTGGCCTTCAAAACAAGTCGCCTGCTTTGTATTACTCCATCAAAATTCTAGAACTGAGATATTTGACCCTTAACATGCATTTCCTGCTTGATTTCACAACCTTCAGTCATCTCCACCCTTCTTAAAATGTACTGTGGCCAAAGAAGCAAAAAGAAGAAAGTGCATTCAGACTTTATGACACAGTCACTTATAATAATTCTGTGGGTGGCTGTCTGAAAAAAGGGGTGAGTCTCGCAGTTCTTAAATAAAATTAGGAAGTCTGGAAGGGTAGACAGAATGGGAGGAGATATAACAGAGGAATTAAAACACAACTAGCATAAATTACTAATGACAATTCCTACTCATAGTCGCTGAGTCTAGTGGGTGTCTATTTTAGGTTGTCTGTATTTTATTTATTCCATGGGTATACTACTTATCTGGTGATTAATTACTTTTAACTTGTGTGTAACTCTTACGAAAAAATAAAATCCTGGTAATTCTTTTTTAAATCAGAAGTTTCTGCAAAGTTCCTGACAGTAAGAGAAAAATACAGCAGGAATATTGAATAACTTCCAAATCCATAATTTCTGAGTAACTCTTCACTGTTTTCTAACAGCTTATCTGTTGTCAAAATAGATTATTTGAGTCTGTATTTTGATTTCCACATTTCTTCAAAATCCAGTATGGGGATTTTTATTGGGATTGGAAATGGAGTCTTAATTCAGCCATAATTTAGTATGCCAGGTGTCTGACCTCCTAAAGCAACAGCAAGCAAACCTGACTCACCAGGAAAATATACTGGAGGGACGGAGCTTAGCCCAGCGACAGGCAGAAGAAGCTTCCAAGGAATCACAGAGAGAACTCAAGGAAATGATCGAAACCCTCACCCAGAAGCTGGATGAGAAATCCAAGGAGCAAATGGAACTTCGCCAGCAGAACCTGAATCTCCAAGAAGCTCTGAAGAGAGCAGCAAACTTTTCAGGTATTGGGGATAGGGAATGTGAAGAGAGTTGCTAGCAGTTTTCCATTCAATCTTCACTGTGTTTTGGAAATATCTCTAGGCACAAAATTGGAATATTGATATATGTATTGTTATTCATTCATAATGTTCTACACCAGAAGTTCTCAATTTTTATTATCCCCACCCTACCTGATACCAAATCTTTGAGATATCTGATTTAATTAAGCACAGCTTTTGGTGGATTTAAGTTTTTCTGCCTTACAAGAGCCTATTCTTTCTTTTTAAAATTCTAGTTATGAGATTTTTCCCGGAAGAACCCTCCCATACTTGCCCCTTGCCGTAGATAACTTATCTCTTTCCATTTCAGTGCATCTTAATCATTGGGTTTCTTTTTCTAAGGGGTCTTCTTGTCCTTGCAACTCTCTCCCCCTGCCTCCACATCAGCTTCATTCTTTGGCACTATTTCTTATAGTTTACTACCTCCATTTAAATAGAATTAATGGAGGTAGGCTGGTTTCAAGTGTTAAGTAGATACTTTAGATTAGACAAAAATATAAGGGGTCCAGGGAGTCTGTTTATATAAGAAGAGTTGAGTTGATCTCAGCCATCTCAAGGGACTCAGAATCTAAGAGTCAGGCAGAAATAGTAGCCTCTATGAGAAAATGATGTGTACTCTGATATCATTACAGAAGCTGTCTGTATTCTTTAGTCTTTCTACAGTGTATAATTAAATCATTTATATGCTTTAGCCATAGAGAGTGTTATGTGGTGTGAGATGGAATCACTTTCAGAGGTACATTGCTTCGTTGGAAGTGCTTAGTATTAGTATTAATAACTACCACTAACAAACAGAGATTTTTTCCATCTTCTTGCGTGTACTTCTCACTTAATCTCAACCATATAATTTCTTTGAATAAAGACTATATAATAATAGTTCAAAGAATCCATCTCTTTATTTTATAGATGAAAAAACTGAGACAAAGATAAGGTTAAATGATAATAATATTGATAAGTAGTTTTGTGTAAAGTTTTGAAGTTTATAAATCTCTTCACAACTTATGAGGTCATTTAAATTTCCAAAATAAGCAAAATTTTTAGACAAACTGATTTTCAGCAAGCATAAAATATGTATTTAATCTCTTTAAGGAGGGAACCTGGAAGGAAATAAATGAATACAATACCTTGAAGAAGGCTTACAGGGAGGAGGCTTATATATCAAGGATAGGAATGTTTATATAAACAGACATAGCTACATACCAACTAATGGTTTATTTCACAGGCAGGCCTGTAAAACTGTTATGTCTTTATCAGTTGTAAGGGATTAAATCTACGTCAGGACTGTTCAGAACCATCTCCCAGAAATACCATGCATAGACAACTAATAAAAAAATAATAAGTGCTATGTCTGATGCTGGCAGATATACCAGGTAACATGTTCCATTTCTTGACAGTGTCAGATAAAGGCCAGTTAGTAGAGATACCAAATAAATTTCTGCTTTTCATCAAGCAGCTTTGAGAAGATTCTCAAAAAAATACTATTAAAATACCATATGGAAAAAACTATGCCAGTTTTCTCAAAGTTGAGGCAAGTTCTATCTTTTTTACTAACAAGTCTGGGGTCCTCAATGTATATATGGGAAGGGAGTGGCTCTGAGAAGTTACTCTATGTTTGCTTGAGGTCATCGAGCTAGCGAGATGCAGAGTCTTTGCAGGAATAAACTTTACGTTTAGCACCGGAATTAGTGGTGGCTCCCAGCCTTTACTGTATGCAAGCAGGTTGTTAAAAATAGCAGATTCCAGATTTTCCCCAAAATTCTGTATCAAAATGTCTTGAGGGACACCGAGAAATATTTCCTCAAATGGTACTGAGATGTTTGAGAAGTAATGTGTTACAGTGATTAAACATACAGACTCTACAGTTAGACTGCCTACGTTCAAATCCCGCTTTTCCTCTATCTGTCAAATACAGAAAATTCTGTAACCTATCTCATAGAGTTGTAATAAGGGTTAAATGAATTCATACATATAAAGTACTTGTGACAATTTCTAGTACCTAGTGATGTTTGTGTTTATTAAATTATATATATATATATATCTGCAGTTGGCTTAAATACCACATTTTGAGATGTGTCTTTCTTGCTTTGTCGTTGCTTGGAAAACTTGCCTAGGCTGCTCCTTTAGGCCACAAAAAGCTATTTTTTTTTTCACTTACATAATATAATGGGATTAGGCAAATTAAGAAGCAGCTTGAATTCATTGCTTTAAACTTGGTCTTTTTTATGCCCTTTCTCATTCGCTTTCTTCTTTCATTTTTCAGTGCCCTCCTACGTTCTCCTCTTTGATAAAGCCTGCTCTTATATAATTATCTGATGGTTTTGCACCACAGTGAAAATTGAAATTAAAATGCTGCCTTTCTCAAAGATTTTAATTTTTTCACCATTTGGTCACAGTGTAGACCTAAGTGCTTTGTTTCCCTTTAAAGAGATTCCAAGTGTAGTGTTAGTAACACACAGAAGAGGTGATGACAATGATGATGACAATAATGATGATTTGGAAGTTGTTGAAAGCATCCATAAACATACAGACATTGGCATGTTTTGCCTGTTGCCTAATCCCTGAGTTGGGTTTGTTGAACTCTCTGGGAATTTCACTGCTGAAAAACTTCCTGTTTTCTGAAATCTTATTGAAATTGAGATCCTCACTGCATCGATATACGATTCTCCCTAGAACACCTCCATCCAAAAGAAATATAGTGTGTGCCACATATGTATCATTAAATTTTCTAGTAATCACATTTAAAAAATGAAAAAGATGCAGAAGAAATAAATTTCAGTAATATATTTTATTTAACCCAAGATATTTGAAATTTTACTTCAACACTAATCAGTATAAAAATTTTAATGGGATATTCTACATTCCTTTTTCATACTAAATTTTAAAAATCAGATGTGTATTTTACACTGACAGAACATCTTAATGAAGACTAGCCACATTTCAAGTATTTTAAGTACTCAAGAATTACAAATGGCTACTGTATTGGACAGCACATGTTGAAAAGCAGGAGGCATGATATTTAAGTCCAACTCCATTATTCAAAGATGTGAAGTTTTAAAATATATAAGCATAACTTTTTAATGGCAGAATGGCTATTAAATAGCCGTTCCCCCATATCTCACTTTTGTTACTCCAAACATAACTTTAAAAAATAGATCAGTTTCTAAAATTACATCCCAGCTTGCCTTGCTTTTTAACGGGGGAAGTGAAAATGCTAAATGAGAAGTAAATTTAGTTTGCTAAAATCAGAATCCTTTTTTCTTTTTCTTTTTTTTTTTTTTCCAAAAACTGGAGAAGTAAAGACTTTGAGACTACTTAGGTATTTGCAGAGTCTGGGTATAATTCTAATTAAGAAGAAATGGTATGCTTGTGAGAGGACTAAGGTGACAATTGATTTAAGAAATATTTTTACTCATACATAACTGACTGATTGGATATAATTCCCTTCCTAGTTCCTTGTCCTCAAGATTGGATCTGGCATGGAGAAAACTGTTACCTGTTTTCCTCTGGCCCATTTGATTGGGAAAAGAGCGGAGAGAACTGCTTGTCTTCGGATGCCCAGTTGCTGAAAATTAATAGCACAGGTGACCTGGTGAGTGTTTATGGATGTTTGTTGATGAGTATTGGTTGATAGGTAAATATATCTGGTTTAGACCATCAGTGGAGGAGTACTTGTTTGAGGGCCAACATACCTGGTTTTTAGCCTAACTTGGCCACCAATGATGCCCATGACCTTGGATTGACAGGCTACGTACTATCTCTACGCTTCTGGAAACATTTCTGTAAAACCATCAAGGGGATGTCAAAGATCCCTTTTGGTTCTTTAGTTTTATGAATCTAATGCTAACTGACTTTCGGTTCTAAAACCACCATATTGATTCCACCATCAACTCAGAAACATTACTCCCCACAGGACTTCATCCGGCGAGCAATTTCCCATTCCAGTTTCCCATTCTGGATAGGACTGTCTCTAAGGAAACCCAACTACACATGGCTCTGGGAGGACGGTTCTCCTCTGGCGCCCCACTTGTAAGTTTCTGGTGTTTTGTTTTGTTTTGTTTTGTTTATTTTTTGCTGCCCCACTTGTAAGTTTCCTATTCCTTGCTGAAGCGGCTGGTGAAGTTATTGCTGTGTTCCAACGAAGTCCTCTTCTTGCCAGAGGGAAGCTTAGGGAATTTCCGACTGTTTCCTTCCTCACCTCTCTCACAAAGGGATTTGCTCATTTACCCATTCAAATCTTCTCTTGAGTTTTCCTTCCCACATCTATTATTCCTTTGAAGCTTTAAGACAAGGCTAAGTTCCTGACACAAGGTGGCAGTAAATCTGTTTTTTTTTTCTTTCTGTCTGCAGGTTTAGGCTCCAAGGTGCTGTTTCCCAGAGGTACCCTGCAGGCACCTGTGCATATATACAACGGGGAGCTGTTTTTGCTGAAAACTGCATTTTAGCTGCATTCAGTATATGTCAGAAGGTGGCAAATCTATTGACAGCACAGTGAATCTGAAGACTCTGGAAGAAAAGAAGAAGGTCTTTGCATTTTGAAATTTGAGCTATTCTCTGTCACTTGGGTGTCAAGCATGAGAGCCCTGAGAACTGCCAGTTAGTAGCTGGCTTCGGAACTCCTCAGCAGAGACCAAGGCCCCAGCTGCCTTGCACCTTTATATCAAAAGTTTTGATTCCATCTGTCTATATTTTTCATCCAGTTTGCCCCAACCCTTCCTGCCAGCCTTCAATCCCTCTTCCCTTTTCTATTTTAAAATTTGACTGCTCTCCAAGCTTGGGAACCCTCTGCACTCAGTCTTCTCTACTTCTGTGCCACCATCCCCTCACCCTCCTAAAACTGCACAGAAGACAGAACATGGAGAACTTGCCCAACTTCAGACAGAAGGCAAAAAAGAGGAAATATACCTAGGAAACTGCACATGAAGAAACAAAGAAGGGCAAAGACCACACTGAAACTAAGAAACTGTTGTTAACTTTAAAAGCCATTGCTCTTTGGTTTTTAAATTGCGATCCATTTCCAGACTCCACCATTTATTAATATGTATATACACACACACATATACATTTGGGGACAATTGGGGAGACCTGGGAAGTATTAATAATTAGTAATTGGGTGGTCTTTCCTGTGAAGTAATGCACAACCCATTATCACTTCCTGAATCAGTTATTATTTCTTCATCTTTTCTCTACTAAAGAACAGCTTAGTCTCTTTAACCCTTCAAAACAGCATTTGTTATAATCATAGGATATATGGCCAAGGAGCAAAAATAGTAGAATTTTTTGTTCTCAAAGCACATACCCTTTGTAGATGACCTTTTCTCAACTCTGTTATGCTGTGCTATAATTCAGAAACATACACAATCAAAAAAATAAAAACACTCAATTCTAGAACAAACCGAGCCAGGTATGCAAATATTGCTAAATAAGAACAGATGGAATTGAAATACCCCTTCTATTTTCAGTGCTTCTACTTCCTTTCCATCTCCCCTCACAGGCTATTCTACTTCAAAGGAAACCTTTTCATTTTGCTGCACATAATCTAACACCAGTCATATGTAGATGTGTGTGTGTGTGTATGTTTGTGTGTATCCGGGAAGTATCCAGCCATTGCTAATATAATGAGAACATATTATTAAATACATGGCTGGATACTTTCCAGACAGCCCTTGTATGCGCGCACACACACACACACACACACATGCATGCACTCACGCACACATACACATACCCCTATCATTCTGCGGAAGAGGTGTTTTATTAAAAACTTTATTGAGATGAAATTGACATGTGTTAAATTGACCATATTTAAAGTATACAATTTGATAAGTTTTCACACCTTGTGAACATGTCCACCACAATCATGATAGTGAACATGTCCCTCCCCAATGCCTTCTCCTCAGAAAACCACAAATCTGCTTTCAGTTTGCATTTTGTAAAATTGTATATGAACAGAATCATATAGGATGCTTTTTGGGGGGTTTAGCTTCTTTCACTTTCCATGATTATTTTGAGATTCATATATCTCCATCCTGTTGATTGTATCAATTGCTCATTCTTTGTAATGTTGAGTATTACCTTGTATGTATATACCACAATTTGTTTATCCATTTACTTGTTGATGACACTGGGTTGTTTCACTTTGGAGACATTATAAATAAAGCTGCTATGAACATTTATGTACAAGTCTTTGTATGAACACAGGATGTCTTTTCTTCTGGGTAAATACCTAGAAATCTAATGTCTGGATCATACAGCAGATGTGTGTTTAGCTATTTAAGAAACTGCCAAACTGTTTTCCAAAGTTGTATCATTTTACATTTCTATCATGGTGTGTGAATATTGCAATTCCACCTCATTGGTGTCAGAATTTGGTATGGTCCATCTTGCAGTTTTAACCATTCTAATTTATATGCAGTGATATATCATCATAGTTTTAATTTGCATTTCCTAATGGCAAATGATCTTGAGCAGATTTTTATGTGCTTATTTGTCACCTGTATGCTTTCTTTTATAAAGTAACTGCATATATCTTTTGAGAATTTTTATTTGGGTTATTTGTTTTCTTGTTGAGTTTTGAGAGCACTATATATTTGGGATAAAAGCCCTTTATCAGTCATATGTCTTGAGAATTTGTTTTCAGTCTGTGGCATATCTTTTCATTCTTTGGACAGTATACTCAGAAAAGCAGAAGTTTTTAATTTTAATGAAGTCTGTTTTTACATTTCTGCTGTCATTTCTAAGAACTCGCTTATTTCAAGGTCATGAAAATTTTCTCCTATGTGTTTTTCTAGGCATTTTATAGTTTCAGATTCTACATTGAAATCTGTGACCTATTGTGGATTAATATGTGAGTCATGTGTTGAAGTTGTTCTTTTGCATGTGAATATTTAACAATAATGTTTTTTTTTAACAAAAGATTATTCTTTATTTTCTGCACTGTTTTTGTAAATTTCTCAGCAATCCATTGTTCATATGTGTATGGATTTATTTCTATGCTCTCTATTCTGTTCCACTGATCTATTTCTGTATTTTTACATCACTTCAGTATTTTGAATAGTTTTATAATAAATGTTGAAGTTTTATAATACATTGTATAATTTTTGTAATAGTTTTATAATAAAATTTGTAGTCATGGAGTGATAGTCCTTCAACTTTATCCTTTTTCAGAGTTGTTTTGGCTGATCTGTGTCACTGTATTTCTCATACTAAGTTTTGAATTGGCTTATTAATTTCTACAAAAATCCTTTTGGAAGTTTGATTGTGATTGCATTGAATCTATGGATCAATTTGAGGGGAATTGAAATCTTTAACAATATTGATTTGTCTGACTCCTGAACAAAGTATTTCTCTCCATATATTTAGGCAGTCCTTAATTTCTCTAAGTAATGTTCTATAGTTTTCTCTGTAGAGCTATTTTACGTATTAAATATTTTATTATATTATCATTATATATTTCATATTTTTGATGCCAGTACAGATGGCATTGTTACATTTGTAATTTTAATTTTCGAATGTTCGTTGCCAGTATGTAGAAATACAATAGAATTTTTTATATTATCTTATATCCTGAAACCTTAATAAACTCATTTCTTTCTTCTAGCAACTTTTTTTTCGTAGATTCTGTTGGATTGTCTACATAGATAATCATGCCATCTGCCAATAAAAATACTTTTACCCTTCCTTTCCAAACTAAATGCTTTTTATTTCTTTTTTTCCTGATTTTATAGACTAGAACATCCAATTCAATGTCAAATAAAAGTAGTAAGAACAACATTCTTATTTTGAACTTGATCTTGGGAAGAAATCATTCAGTGCTGCACCATTAAGTATCGTGTAAACTGTAGCTTCTTTACAGATGCCATTTATCAGTTTGAGGATGTTACCTTTTATTCCTAGAATTCTGAGAGGATTTTTATCAGGAATGAGTGTTAATTTTGTTAATATTTTCTCCTATGTTTATTGAGATGATCATACGATTTTTATTTTATATTTTTTTAGTTTTAACATGATAAATTACACTGATTTATTATTGAAGGTTAAAATAGCCTTGTATCATTAAGAAGCATTATCATTTTAATACATTAATGGAATAGATCTGTTAAAATTTGGCTCGGAATTTTTGTAACTATGTTTATGAGGGATATTTTTAAATGGAATTTTCTTTTCTTATAATGGCTTTGTCTGGCTTGAGTTTCAGAGAAGTATTCCTCTATGTCAATTTTCTGGAAAATTTTGGGTAGAATTAGTACTATTTCTTCATTAAATATTTGATACAATATACCACTGAAGTCACCTGGGTCTGGCGTTTTCTTTGTTGTAGGGTTTTAAACTACAGATTCAGTTTCTTTAATAGATGTAGAGCTTTTCAAATGATTTCTTCTTCAGTGAGCTTTGGTGGTTAGTGTCTTTCAAGGAATTTATCTATTTTCTCTAAGTTGTTTAATTTATTGGCATACATTTAAAGTATTTTTATCATTTTAATACTTCTAGAATCTATAGTGATGCCACTTCTCTCCTTTCTGACATCATTAAACTTTTTAAACTAATCAGTTTAACTATACATTTATCAATTTAATTTTTCTTCTCAAAAACTATTTGTTTCATTGAATTTGTCTATTACATTTTTGTATTATATTTGAATAATTTCTGCTTTGATTGCTATTATTTCTTTTTTCTACTTAGGTTTTAATTTCCTCTCTTTTTCTTGTTTCTCAATATGGAAACTGAGTCCATGGATTGAGACCTTTCTTCTTTTGAATATAGCTATGCAGTGCTATAAATTGTTCATCTGAAATTAGTATAGCCACTCTTTCTTTTCTTCGATTAATGCTAGCATTGCATATCTTTTTCCATCCTTTTACTTTTAATCTATTTTTTGTCTTTACACTTAGAGTGTGTTTAAGTGACACATAATTGGGTCTTCCTATTTTATATCATTTTACAATTTCTGTCTTTTGTTTGAGGGTTAAACTATTTAATGTGATTTTTGTATAGTTATATTTAAGTCTTTCATCTTGATATTTGTTTTCAGTGTGTCGCAACTCTCCTTTGTTCTTTTCTTCATCTTTTTCTGTACTCTTTTGGATTAATTGTATGTTGTTTACTATCTCATTTATCCCCGTTAGCCTATTAGCTATTCCTCTTTGTTTGATTACTTTAGTAGTTACTTCAGGATTTAAATATATCAAAACTTATTGCAGTCTACCTTAGTAGTATCATATAACTTTATGTATAGGATAAGAATCTTACAATGATATACTTCCATTTCTCTTCTTCCAGTCTTCATACTATTATTGTCATACATTTTACATTTATATATGTTATAAATACCAAAATACATTGCTACTATTTTTGTTTAAGTAGTAAATAATCTTTTAAAGGCATTTAAATAATAAGAAAAAAATCTTATGCACTTATCCATGTAGTCACCATTTCCAATGCTATTCATTTCTTTTTCTAGATCCACTTTATCATCATGTGGCATTTTAATTTTACCTGAAAATTGTTTTTAATGTTTTCTGTACTGAAAGTCTGTCTATGATGAATTCTTTCTGTTTTCATATGTCTGAAAGCATTACTATTTCATTGTTATTTTTGAAAGGTATTTTCACCGGGTATAGAATGCTAAGTTGACAGATTTTTCATCCCCCTCATACTTTAAAGATTTTCTTCTATACTCTTCTCACTTTATTTATGTTGATGATAAATATTCTGCAATTCTTACCTTTGTTTTTCTGTACATAACTGTCTCTTCTTTTCTAGATGTTGTAATTATTTTATTTTTGTCACAGGTTTCATGCATTTTTTATTATCATGTGCCTTGGTGTAGTTTTTTTTTAATGTTTCTTGTATTTAGGGTTTATTAAGCTTTTGGACCTATAAATTTATATTTTTTATCAAGTTTGGGAAAACTTAAGCTGCTATTTTTTCAAATATTTTTTCTGCTCCAACATTCACCCCCTCCCCCACACATTTGAGGGATTCAATATACATATAGCATGTTGCTAGAAGTTATCTCATAGCAACTTAATGTTCTTTTCTTTTCTTTCTTTCTTTTTCTTTCTTTCTTCTTTTCTTTTCTTTCTTTCTTTCTCTCTCCTCTCTTCTCTTTCTTCCTTGCTTCTTTTCTTCTTTTATTTTTACTTTTCTTTCTTTCCTTCTTTCTTTTTTTCCTTTTAAAATTATATTCTCTCAGAGTTTCATTTTTGATAGTTTCTTTTCTTATATCTTCAAGTTTACTAATTTTTCCTTCTAGGTGTGTAATCTGCCATTAATACCATACAGTGTATTTTTATCTTTTCCTTTGTAGTTTACTCTAGAAGTGTGCTTTGCTTTTTAAAGACTATCTTCCATGTCTCTAGTAAATTTTAAAATACATAAATGTATTATGAACACATTAATTATCTTAATGTCCATGTCCTCTGATTTTAACTTCTGAGTTGATTTTGATTATTATTCATTATGGATCATGTTTTTCTCACTGTTTCCATGCCTGCTAATCTTTTTTTTTGAGACAAGGTCTCACTTTGTTGCCAGGGCATGAGGGCAGTGGCATCATCATAGCTCACTGCAATCTCAAACTCTTGGGCTCAAGCAATCCTCCCTACTAAGCCTCCCAAGTAGCTGAGACTACAGGCATGTGCCACCATGCCTGGCTAATTTTTCTATGTTTTGTAGAGATCTTTCTATGTTTTGTAGGGGTCTTGCTTGTTGCTCAGGCTGGTCTCGAACCCTTGACCTCAAGTAAGCCTCCCAAAATGCTAGGATTACAGGCATGAGCCACCGTGTCTTGTTCCATGCCTGCTAGTCTTTGATTGAAAGCCAGACTAAACGTATCTTGGTCAATACTAGATCCGTTTGTGTTCCTATATGTATTCCTGAATTTTATTGTGAGACATATTTAAGTTATACAGAAGCAGTGAGATGATTCTGGTTATTGCTTTTTTGATTGCCAGATAGTACCAAAGAATTATTCTCCACTATGAAGGCAATATTTTCTGAGTATTCTATTCCATGACTCATGAATTATAAGCTTTTCCAGCCTTGCTGTTGGAAAAGGGCACTGTTCCCTGCTGTGTGTGAGCACTGGGTACTGTTTCCTCTGGTCAGTTGGGATGTTTCTTTCCTTGCCCCTGTGGTAGTTTCCTCACACTTTTGCTTTGATTTGTGCTCTGCTGAATTCTCAAGGAGGACCCTCTGGAGACCTCTGAGGTTCTCTCTCAATAGTCTAGCCCTCCCTTGCACTCTCCTGTGAACCCTGACTACCTTTGTCTTCCCACACTCTCAGCTATGTTTCCTCAGTTCAGCGAGTTTACCAGCACCCTGCTCAGTTCCCCTCCCCTGTGTCTGGCCTGCAAACTTCCTAAATGTGGTAATCTGGGGCAACCCTAGAGTTTACTTTGCTTGTTTTCTATTTCTCAGGAATCATCCTTTGTTACTTGATATCAAGTGTTTTGAAAATTGTTGATTTATATACAAGCCCGTTTTTGTTTGTTTGTTTTAGGCTGGAAAATAAATTTAGTCCTTGTTACTCCATCTTGGCTATAAGCAAACATCCAAGATAAATATTTTGTAATTGGGTACTTAAGCTTCTCTTTCTGCTGGAGCTACTGATATCACTGAACAAAGATACACTGAGCTGAAATTATCCCTGGAAAAAATTGTAGTCCCAGACTGAAAGATGAATTTCTTGACTTTGTGTCTGGTAGTTTCTATTTCAAAGCTGATGACAGAGCTCTCTTCTTTAGCCAAGCTGACAGTGCCTATGAGTCATTGTCCTTTCACTCTTCCTATTTCTGTCTTCAATCTTTACCGACACTAGTACATTGTTTTCTTAAACCTGAGATTCAGAGGCAATTGCCCTGATCTTATCTATCCTGGGGCTGTCTCCTTCTATTAGTTCATATACTGCTTCTTGATCCTAACTATGTAAATGTTCCCATTCTTGATAGTATTTAAATCAGGGCTACAACTACGGTTCTTTGCCTGTAGCCTGTTTATGGATGCCCTGTGAGCTAAAACTGGTTTTTACATTTTAAAATGGTTATTTAAAAAAATATATAAAATATATATATATACAGCAAAGACTGTAAGTGGCCTGAAAAATCTAAAAATATTTATTCTTTCACCTTTTCTGAAAAAGTTTGCTGACGCCGGATATAAATAAGTTATTACTTATGATGTATTTCTTTAACAAACATAATGGTTAGCACAAGGGCTCTGAAGTTAGACTAAGTTTCAAATCCCAGTCAATTACCAAATATCTCTATTACCTAAGGAAAGTTACTGACCTCCTTGATGCCTCAATTTCCTCAACTGAGGAAATACTAGTAGTTACCTCATAGATATTTGAGGAGTTAATGGGACAATGTTTACATAGTTCTTCACAAAGTGCCTAGAATTTGGTAAGCGTTTGAGAAATGCCAGCTATTTGTACTATTAGTTCATCTTTTTGTCTTTTTAAGATCCTACAAATATTTCCATTTTAGATATTAGATTCTTAAGCTTTCACAGCATATTGACCAGATAACCTAAAGGACTTAGGAACGTAAGTTTAACTGTATTTGTAAACATTGCTTAGGATTCTTTTTTGTGTTGTTTTTGAAACAGTGTCCTGTGGAACATATCCTGACTTGGCATTTGTTTCCCTCACCATAAAAAGCAGTGTTCAGCATTTCTTCAGTTTTTTTGTTGGAGACATTTTTCTGAGGTTTATTAGGGCCCTGCAAGACATTTGTGTCAGTGTAGGAGTAGATGGTGTATAAGCAAGTATAATTTCCAATGTTGGATTGCCTTAAAATGTTTCATACAGCAAACCTTAGGATATTCAGGTTTGGCAGAATATGTATACTTTTCTGAATGTATTGTTCAAGTTTTTAAAATGTAGCAAGCAAAATGAGAGAACTTAAAATATATGATCTTTATATCTTAATATCTCCAAATGTACCTCCTTTGCATTTGCATTTAGTTCTCAAATCCTCTCAACTCCCACCCCTCCATGATCATCCTCATCCCGTGGTGGGCAAGACCTGTAAAGGATGCCACGGACCAGAAAACTGACGGACCACTAGGTTGGTAGGAGCAAATTTTTTAAAAAGTGGGAGAGGAGTGAGGTGTTAAGCATTGGCACAGTTGACAAACACAGAATTCTAAGCAGGAGTTTTATCCCTCTGACTTGTATGTAGACCAGAGGGAAATCTGAGGGCTTTGACAATTATTAAACTGGCCCTTGATTCCAGTATATGTAAACTTAATGGTCCATGTTATACTCCAATAAACAGTCACATGCCTCAGATCGTCTCTAGTTCTTTTACTCTATCAATGGCACAGCTGACAGATAATTTATAATTCAACTCTCAGAGAATAAACAATTCAATAGTAATATAAATAATTTAAGTTCAGTAAAGCATCCTATAATGCTGACAGCACGAATCTACCTTAATATATTCATAAATGTCAAATCATGTGCTTTTGCTAAGGTATTTTCTAACATGTGCTTATGCAGCATTATACTGTTATTTATTTACAACAAACCCCAAATATTAAAAAATTAAAATAGGTAATTTTCTAAATATTACATCTATGTTATTATTTTGTTATAAAATGATGTAGGATGCCTACTGTACATTATATTTTGCCTACTATGTGTGTTATGTTTTGAAAATGATTTAAGATGCCTATTATGTAATTTTTAAAAGGCTGACTATAAACTTCTCTAACTTAGAAACCAAAATATTAGTTTTAGATATTTTGATTTCTATAAGTGATTCTAATTTACTTTGACAAAAACATATGGATTAGAATTTTTTTTTCTCATTTCTTGGGTTCATTTGTTCATTCAATTAATAATTGTCTAGTGAATACTTTCTTATTTTAGTGCTAACAAGGTAGACATTAATGCATATGCATAGAGCCTTTTCTCATTGTTCTTAGAATCTGGTATGGAGGAAGAAAATAAACAGTTAAATTAACAATAGATAGATACATACAATTCTATTCATTTCATTTGAAGCACTGGTCTAAGCACTGGCAATTAGTAAACAAGACAAATTCTCTTCCCTCTGGGAATTTATGGCAGCATAAATATAAAATTAAAAATAAAATAAACATACATGATAATTATTGAAGGAATCCAACACATGCTCATAACAGAAGCTAACTCCTAACAACCATCATTCCTTAGGCATGAAGAAATGTAGATGCCTTTCAGCAGAATGAAAGTGACATTTTTATTATGAGTTAGGAACAGCCTGAAGAAATTCTTCAACTTCACTCCCAAATGAATACATAAACTAACTTCCTCTAATTTACCTTGAAGTTCCTAAAACACAGCAGCAGATGGCACCATCACCTCATTCACTCCCACCTGATTTTGCTAAAGCATTTTGATTAATTCATACTGGCTTAGCTCAGGTCACACACAGCAGGGAATCTATTTTTATTCATCAGTTTTCCTGCACTTCTCTTATTTACCATACAAGGATCTCAACAGAGATTTAAGACCCATTATCACTGTACTGGCGAGAAAGCAAGCACAGAAAATTAAACAACACATCTAAAGGCAATTTATGTAACCAAAGCATTTGTACCCCTGGAATATTCTGAATTTTTTTTTTTTTTCTAAAGTCAGTCAATCAGTGACAAAGTTAGGAGCAATGAGGCCACATGCTGCATTTATTAAGTAGAACATGGACTCTGAAATTAGAGCTCTGCTAGTGACTTGAAGCTTTCTTTCTCCTTATGCAAATTCAATTTGCCTATATTGGGCTGTTTCCTCTCTTTAAAAAAAGAAAAGAATGGAATATACCAGGTGAATAGCTTCCAGATTTTTTTTAAGTTTAATTGTTTTTTGTCCTAAATGAAATTGTATATGAAATTTCTGCATATAAAATAAGCAACATTAGAGATGCCCTGGTTGAATCCTTACTGGGACAGTCTAGAGACCTTCCTGTCTGCCTGTCCTCCATCGCAAACTAGTCTGTCTGGCCCATTCTGTCATATTTAAAGAGGATGCTAAGTTTAAGAGTATAGTGAAAAAGAAAATATAGTTAACATACTTGACCAAAACGTAGATGGTCACTACAGTATCAGAGAATGCAATGAGAAAGGAAGAGCCACAGTGGGTAGAATAAAGAGGGACAACACACAGGCAGCCTAAAGCAAACAAACAAACTCACAGAGCCGAATTTAGCTTTCTATGCCAATATTTTTTGACTTTCACATTTGGAGATAATTGCTTTTATCCTTGTGCTGTCACTAGAAGAAGATTTACCCTGAAACTAATGGCGCCTGAGCTTCAGGGCTGACTCACGGCCTCTCTCACACCAGCCTTTTCCAACACACTGGCTGGGAACTTAATAACTTTGTATTTGTCATTTTGCATTAGTTTTCTTAAGAAAGCCCTTCAATTATATAAACTATACTTCATTCCACTCCCCTAAATAATGTAAACTTTCAGGTCCCTGAAGCCTGGGTCTGTTCCTGTCATAACATTTCACAAAACCTCTTATGGCTCCTCCACTTATGGCCCCTGTATTGAATTATTTTAGTGTGTGCTTTACATAAAGATGACCCCTCCAATATCCACTCCTTATTCGCATTTGTTTTCAACATGAGAGCTTTGCCTCCTAATTTTTTTTTTTTTTTTCCTCTTCTGACGTGTCTCTATTTTTACTCTCAACAGGGCAGGTCTATTTCAAAGGTAGATTTTTATCTACACGTCGCTGCTCAAGGGTCTACTGAAACTGTCTTCTCCAGTCAAAAGGAAAACATTTGCTTTTCCAGTGGTCAGTTTGCAACAATCAACTGCCTTATCCCTGCCTTTTCCAGTTTATCTCACTGAACCCCAGGACTCCTTCTTCTCCTGGTCAAGTTAGCACGTTTGTAAGTTTTCTGTGCCCACCTCTTTTTTTTTTTTTTTTTTTAAAGTATTCTCTCTTCTCTTCCCTCCTTTTTTTCTGACCATTTTAAATACTAGATATTACACCTTCTTCTTTGTAAGAGTACAACTAGGAGAAAAATTCAATTAAATGAATTTTAGAAATCATCCCCAAAGTTTCAGTACTTTTCTAACTTAGTATTTACTTGAATTTCCTTTTTCTTCTTATTTTCTTCTTCTGCTTGGTCAATTCTGCTGAGAGCTTCCAATGCATTTCTCAATTTGTCAATTGAATTCTTAAGTTCCAGGATTTCTGCTTGATTTTTTTTTATTATGTCAATCTCTTTGTTAAATTTCTCTGATAAACTTCTGAATTTCTCCTGTGTTGTCTTGAAGTTCACTGAGTTTCTTTAGAGCAGCTATTTTGAATTCTCTGTCTGGAAGGTCATCTATCTCCATCATTTTAGGATTGATCACTGCTACCTTGTTTAGTTCATTTGGTGAGGCCATGTTTTCCTGCATGTTCTGGATGCTATGGATACTTGTCAATGTCTGGGCATTGGAGAGTTAGGTATTTATTTTAATCTTCACAGTCTGTGCTTGTTTGGACCAGTTCTTCTTGAAAAGGATTTCCAGATACTCAAATGGACTTGAGTGTTGTGGTCTAAGTCTTCCGTCACTGCTCCCATATCAGCACTGGGGGTGCCCCCAGCCCAGTAATGCTGTGACTCTTGCAGACTCCTAGTCGTACCGTCTTGGTGGACTTAGGTAAGATATGGGAGAGTTCCCTGGATTACCAGGCAAAGTCCTTTACTCTCTTCCCTCTCTGTGCTGGGCTGCTGGAGTTGGGGGAGGAATGATACGGACACTTCCTCGTGGCCACCAGCACTTGGTCACACCTGAAGCCAGCCTAGTCTCACCCAAAGCTCATGGTGACTGCTGCCTGACTAGTCTGATGTTTACTGAAAGCCCAACGGCCCTTTAGTTGGCACATGGTGAATCCTGCCAGGACTGGGTCCTTTCCTTCCAGGCAGCATGTTTCCTTCTGGCCAAGGATGAGACCAGAAGTGCAGTCTAGGAGCTAAGGCCTGGACTTAGGGGCTTCAGGAGTCTGCTTGGTACTTTATTTTATTGTGGCTGAGCTGGTACCCAAGTTGCAAAACAAGGTCCTCTAAACTCTTCCTTTTCCTTTCCCCAAGTGGAAGACGACTCTCCCTGAGCTGTGGGGCCTGGCGTTGGGGGAGGGGTGACACAGGCTTGGCCACTGCTGCTGGTTTCTCACCGGGTCACACGCACCCCAAGTCCACTGGCTCTGGGCCAGCCCAGCTGCAGAAGTTGCCCAAGGACATTAGTCTTTGTGGCTCACTACCTTATGAGTTTATTCCAGGCCCCAGGCTGCTTTTTTCATCCCGTGGTGGGGCTGGCAGGAACCTGGATTTCAGGGCGGAGGATTTCCCTCTGATGGGGCAGGTTTAAAAGCTCCCTCCATGAGCACTGGCAGCATTTTACCCTGTGCTGTGTTCTGCTGTGCCAGGGCGGCCCAGAGTTTCAAAGAAAAGCCCCACAATCAATTCACTCTCCCTGCCCTGAGCACACAGATTTCCCTTCACTGGGCCTGCTGGCGCTGGCACTGCCTGGAGCGGGGGAAGGGGGGAAGCGGGTGATGAGGGAGGGGTGGCATTAGGCCATGCAAGACTGTCTTTGCCCTCTTCAGTGCCTCTTTCCTTGATATAATGTTAAAACCAGGTAGTATGATTGCTCACCTGATTTTCGGTTCTTTTGAAGATGCTTGCTTGCGTGGATAGTTGTTGAGTTTGGTGTTCGTAGGGAGGGATGATGGCTGGAGGTTTCTATTTGGCCATCTTGCTCCCCGTTTCCTTTTCATCATCATTGCTAGGTTTCCTACTTTACCACAAACCCCCGTGCCTGCCTTCTGCACTGTTTCTCCCATTTTGTTACCACTTAACACATCTTCTGGATATACTCACTTATTTTTTCCTCCTTTCACTACTCCAATTAAAATCCATTCTTCTGCATCTTTCTGAATCTGGATTACTTTTTGGCTCTGTCAGTTTAAGTTCTCTTTACAATCTGACTTCCTGAGAAAAAGGAAATGTCAAGTTATTTTTTCCTCCACTTAAAACTGATTGTCAATATGCTCTGCAGCTTTGAGTTAAACTACCACGGAAGTTTTAGGACAATGTCTCACACTATCGTGTTTGATTTGTCTTGTTTTGCTTTTAATATCTCTCAAAATGTCACTAAAGTTTAATTCATATGGGATAGTTTAGATTCCATCCTCAATTTCAGACTTCAGCGGCTACTTAGGGGAAGACCAGTGGCCTATGCAGGAGACGACTGTGCACCGGGCAGTGAGTCCTGCTCCTTGAAGGAAGTCACTGGTGGCCCAGCAGATGTCAGGCCATTTCGTGGCAGTTAAATGCTACAAGCAAATTCACAAAGAAGAGAGGAGGAGCATGGTTTTGAGGACTGGGAGCTATGGATCCCTGGCCCGGAAGGTGGGAGAGCAACATAAAATTAAACACTGGAAAGTGCTGTGAGCAAAGCTAAGTAAATTTTGTGCTCTGCCCAATTCAAAGAATACTAAAGTAATTTAAGTCATTTTTACATGTCTTTGTCCCAGAAAGATAATGTGAAACCAATTAGAATGGAGATCCAGCCTCATGTTTCTTTGTATCCAGGCTTCTGAGAATGTAGTAAATGTTCAGTAGACGCTTAATTGATTAATGGATGCATGGAAGAAGAAAGGAGGGAATGGAGGGAGGAAGGAGGCCCAAGTTCCTAATAGCATTCAAATTGGAGGTGAAATTTTATGATATTTTTTTTGAAAATGGGGAAGTATTTTGGAGCGTTGCTATCTTCTTAACATTTTTTCTACGATGGTTTTTAGTGAATATTTAGCTTGTTTATAATAATCTTGTTTTCTATTTAATCCATATGTTCATTTATCTCTATATATGCATATGTTTACTTATTTTTATTTTTTTGCTCCTTCTGACTTTTTTAGATTATTTTAATTTATTTTTTATTTCAATATATTAATTATTTCAATATATTAATTAAGGTGGTACAAGTGTTTTTGTTACATGGATATCTTATATAATCCTTAAGTCGGGGCTTTTAGTATGCCATCACCAGGATAGTGTTCATTGTACCCAAGAGGTAAGTTTTTATCCCACACTCCCCACCCTCCCCATCTTTTAGATTTCTCATGTCCTTTATATTGTTTTGTGCCCATGTGTACCCATCTATTAACTCTCTCTTATTAGTGAGAACATGTGGCGTTTGGTTTTCCATTCCTGAGATACTTCACTTAGGATAATGGTCTCTGGTTCCATCCAAGTTACTGCAAATGACATTATTTCATCCTTTTTTATGGCTGATATATATATATATATATATATATACACACACACATACATATATATATGCACACCATACCATATTATATATACACACACATACTATATTTTCTTTATTCACTCATGAATTGAAGGACACTTAGGTTGATTCCACATCTTTGCAATTGTAAATTGTGCTGTGATAAGCATTGGAGTGCAGGTTTCTTTTTGATAATTACTTTTCTTTATTCATTTGTTTATAACAATTTTCCAGAAAGTCACATTGGACACATTGGACATATACTTCAGACTCTCCTGTGTTTCCTTTTCCTGGTCTAGCTAATAAACCTACCAAAATAGATATTTGTTTGGGAAGAATATTATCTTTTGAGATTTAATTTTGGGAGCAAACATTACTGTTGACAATAGCTTAATATATGTAACAGTGAGTGGCCAGATTGACTCAGTTCTTCTGAACGCAGTTCTTGTAGCTATTTCATTGATGTAATATTCAATCTGCCTCTTGGTTCAATTAATTGTATTTTTAGTTTATAAAATGTGTTTTGTACTTCTAAGAACTTTTTTCACAGATTAATCATTTCTCTTAGAAGACTTCCTTGCTTAATGAATACAAGTTTTCATCAAATTTCACTGAGAATATGAATTAGAAAATTGTTATTTGTTTTTTTGTTTGTTCGTTTGTGTTTTTTTTTCTTTTTTTTGGTTTGGTTGGTTTGTTTTACAGCTCCTTCTTACATTCATGTTTAATGATGGGTAATTTTCTCTGAATACACAATCTCTCCTCCACACCCCCAATTGCCTGGAAATACTGAAGGCTTTGTTTTTCTTGTTTGTTAATGATTTGTGTAATGTTTGTTTTATTCAGACAAAAAGACTCCAAAAAGGAGAACACTAAAGTTTTTTATTGAAAAACTTCTTTGACAATTTAGAGAGCCAATTGTTTTTGTAGGATTGAGATTAAATAGGGGACAGTAGTCACAGAAAAAAAGCCATTACACAGGGAAAGATTCTCCCAATGGGGGCCTGAACTGATAGTAAAAAGACAGCTACTTATGGCTGCCTGGAAGATTTCCCCCTCACTACTGTTCTCCAGTTCTATTTAATAGGCTGACCCTTCTTTCTTGAGCCAACTTATTCACTCTGTGAAAAAGAGCGTGGTTTCCCCCTGTAGAGGAGGAAAGACTTCTTTTCCTCACCCATCCATCACTAGGTTCATTGCTGAGGCACTTATGGAAAAGCACACATTAGCAAGAGAAAAGCATTCAATTTTTTTAATAGAAGTTTTACTTGACATGGGAGCCCTTGTAAGGAAATGAATACCTGAAGAAACAGAGAAATTTCTGTATTTTTATGTTTAGGTTTGATGAAGAGTGTACAGTCATGGGAAAGTATGTTCAGTGTCAGGGCTTAGAACCCAATACCCCAAAATACACCTTGGCATACTGGATATTTTAAGCTAAAGAAAATTGAGAAAACTGCAGAAGCATGAAGGTATCTCTGACCTTCTCCAGGCCCCTCTTCCCTGGAGCAGGCCATGGAAACTGAAGTTCCCCTGGCACTTCTCCCTTGACACAGGCCTTAAGACCTAGGACGGTCACTATCTGATCTTCTCCCTCCCTTCTGATGACACATGGCAGGTGTCCTTCCCTATACCTGGAAGGAAGGAACATCACACAGAGACATAGAAAAGAAATCTGAACAAATAGGACTTGCCAAATTCACCCCAGTTTATTACCATTAGATTATAACCTTTTGTGCTCCAATTATACTTCTGCTTGACTATCCATAAAAATACAGTTTTCCCTGGGTCTTTGGGTTTCATTTCAGAAGGCTCTCTCATCGTGTAAAGCGTGTATACTTTTCTTTTGTTAATCTGTCTTTTATTATAGGGGTTTCAGTCATGACCCTTGTGATGGGTGAAGAAAAGATATTTTTTCTCCCCTACATTGGACAAGAGGATATGATCTAATGGTAATAAACTGGGGGCAACTTAGCAGGGCCTGTTCAGATTTTTCTTGGTGTCTCTGTGTCTTCAGATATAGGATGTTTCTTTCCTCTCAAATGAGAGTCTTGTGACCTGCTTCAGGAGAGAAAGGCAGGGAAATGGTGAGAGCAAACTTCCTGCTTCTGCTGTTTTCTCAAATCCAAAGTTGCCATATTGTGGGTAGTATGTCCTGAACCTCATTTCCCTGTTTTCCAAGCACTGCATTATAGAAATGGAAGACTGATGAATAATTGAGATTAGATCCACACTATTACTTTGCAACATGTCTGCAAAAACTTGTTAACATTTTTGTGGCAGACATTTACTCTTCACTGAGATCTCTTCCATTTTGACATGTGTTAGACAGTGAGAACTGCAGAAACCTCAGCATGTAACAATTCCTCCCAAACCTCTGCACTAAGAGACTTGACAAACTCTAGCTTGACTTCTAGTAGCTTAAGGCCATGTCCATGGGATGACCCCAGGCCCTACTTAAAATGGCAGCCTTTGAAAGGTCCATATTGCTAGGAGAATTTCCTTTTTGTTCTAGTCAAAGCCTGACCATAGTGGTTACTTTAGAAACCTTGCAGTGATAAATCCTTTCTCTGCTCCTTGAGAACTGAATCTACCACCTAGAACTGTTTTCTCAAGGATCTGAGAGCTATTTCTTTGAAATGCAAACATTTAGAGAGATAACTCTTGCTCTCTCTCCCAGTTGCTGAGGAAGGATAAGGGCCAAGCTAGCTGGGTACTTTGCTTCAACTTGCTCTATTGCCTCCTGTCACGAAGATAGGAGGAGTTTATCTCTTCTCTGGGGAAGTGCCAATTCACAAATCCAGATGGCCTACTCACACTGACTAAGCCTCCTTACAACCACTCAGTGCTTCCTCCTTAGCACACCCCAGCCTTTAAAATGTCTTCAGCCTTTTGTTTGGGGAAGTTGAGTGCTGTTCATGCTGAGCCCTCTTCCCTACTGCAATAGGATTACTGAGTGAACTCTGTCCCTCATCACTTTACTGTCTGGGTTTGCTGATCTTTGCCAACAGTCAGATGTCTCCTGCATTCTGTTAGCTTCAAAGTCAGGTAAATAGGTTGGATATCTCTATGGTTTCCAGCAATGATGAGTGTTTTCCACATCTCATTCATTTTAACATTGCTATGGAAACTAGAAGAGAGAAAAAAAAAATCAAACATTTAGCATAATATTTCAGTCCCAGAATGCTCCGTAAGCAGTTACTTGCCACATAAGTGCATGGAATGATGAAGGAAGCAGCGTAGTGGATCTTGAGTTGTGCAGCAAGAGTTGACTTTGGTTTGATGCCTTGTGCCAATATTTTAATTAGCTTCTTAAACCTGAGCAAGGGACTATATTTTCTTTGTCTATTTTCTTCATTTGAAAATAGGAATGATAATGCCTACCATATAGACTTGGAAAACTGAAACTGAATGAGAAAACATGTGTAATACGTAGTATCTAGCTCATTGTAATTGTTCAATAAATAATTACTATTTTGTATTTTTAATCCATGAAAAATCCCTAAGAGATTTGTTTGCACTCTCCGTTGTTACAACTAAGCACCCACCTCCTTATGGCATCCTTCATGTAGTTCTCTGTAGGTTTTCTCTGTTAGGCAATAAACTTCTTCACAGGTTTCATTTTTCTTTGTATCCCCAGCTTGTACCAATTGAAAAGGTGGGTATTTGTCTGGGGAATGGTCACGCTTGAAGGTGCTGACTCGGGGAGGGGGTGGATGCGAGGAGGGGATGGGTATATACCTACATGAAGAGTGCAATGCGCACTGTCTGGGGAATGGACACGCCTGGAGCTTTGACTTGGGGGGACAGGCGGTACATGGGCAACGTATGTAACCTGAACTTTTGTATCCCCCATCATAAGCTGAAATAAAAAAAAAAAAAAGAAAGAAAAAAAAAAGAAAGGAAAAAAAAAGAAAAGGTGGACATTCAATAAATGCCTACTGAATGAACAAGTATTAATATATGAATAAATGCACAAATGTGTAGTTACAACAAAGTGATGGTGAACTCAAAGTACCAATATTGTTTCATAGTTTTACATAGGCAGAGTCACTTAACGATGTCACATTCAGTTGTGAGACTAATGAAGGCAGCATAAGACGTTAATCTATAAATTTTTGTTATATTCAGTCTGAAACAAAGACCTGTCCACTATTCTGCCTTTACTGCTTCCTAAGAACCAGCAGCCTCAGAAACAGGATCTAAAGGTACAGATGGGAAATTACCACAGCACAGTTTTCATTTCCTGCTTTTGAGTATCTGGTTGGACTACTCATGCTCAACTTGTTAGACCTCAGTGAATGCCTATCCCACATGATTCGACTCATAGATTTTCCTTTGTCCACAGCAGTCATCTTAAAAGCAGAAAGGAAAGAGCTCTCAAATGCTTTGTCTACTCAGGGACTCTAGAGAACAATGGAATATCGCTCTGATGTAGAAAATTTGGATGAAGATGGATATACTCAATTACATTTCAACTCTCAAGGCACCACCAGAATACCTGTGGTCTCAGAGAAAGGTATTTTTAAAAACTATTTCTGCCTTTAGCACTCTCATTTTCATCAGCTAAAACACGTAAATGGATAAAATTTGAGTGACTTGTGATTTGTAGAGCTATCATTGATATATTTTTAAAGGTGTTCAGAAGTCACTGAAGATCATTTGAATGTACCTTCAGCCCTTTTTCATGGAAACTATTCAGTGACCAATTATTAGTATTTAAACTAAATATGTATGATGGCAGAAAATACAATTTATCTGTTCTGTAGAAATAGACACTTCATCAGTGAGGAGCTGGTAATAAATGTGATGATGATATATAATGATAAGGGAATTTCTATAGGAGTGACTCGTTTGTTTGATATAAAGGAGGAGATTATAGAACGGAGAGGCCAAGGAAACTTAAAAGAAGTGTATATGAGCAACATGCATTTTTGTGGTAGGAGATTGATCTGGATTTTTTTTTAACCAAAGGGAGTTTTTGGTGTACCAGTGAAGAAAATATATATGTGACAATTCTATGAAATGTCCTTCCTGTTTATTCTCAGTGAAAAGCAGAGATATGTTCTCTCTGTGTGGTATTAATACAAAATCAGTTCCCTGTTATCATTAAGAGAGAGGTTATTCATGTGTTTGCATCAGAATTTGCTTTCTTCTGCTTTGTGGTTATTCACATTGCACAATTATTTTCCTCTCACCACTTACGCAATTTCTTTCTTGGGCAACCTACTGGGGAAGAGTGGAAAAATTGGATGAGGCAAGAGGTCTGGAGGCACGTGTGTTTATGCATATGTGGGGAAAAACAGCATTCCATAACAACAAACCTGTAATGTGCTAGTAGTCTCTAAACTAGGTGCTTTTACATGTATTATCTCATTTAATTCCCACAATAATCCTTTGAGATATTATTGCCCCATTTTCACAAGAGAAATGAAGAAAACAGAGGAAGTAATTTGTTCTGGGCCATGCAACGAATAAATAAAAAGGGAAAGTTACTCTTAGTAATCAGTGCTATTTCCCCTGCATTAAGCTGTCTCCTCTAAGAATGAGTAAGATTTCAGAGATCCTGGTAGTGTCAAAACCTATAGACATCAATGTGGAGCTGAAATTAGGAGTGTACAGATATCAAAGCAATGTGTCAAAATTACAGTTCCAGCAACTGAAGAAGAGGTATCCTATAGGTGAAGAAAACTCAGGCTAATCCTAGATGACTAGCTTATCTAGGTCCCACTGGTTAATAATTCACTTTAGAATTTTCCAGGTTTTTATGAACCGTAGAATTAAAGTGCTCCACAATCCATCATCCTCTTTATGCAATTTCTGCTCCCTGGCTCCTCAGGAACATGTGCTGCATCTCTTCCTTGGCGTCTCATTGCTGTGGCTTTGGGAATCCTGTGCTTGATAATACTGGTAATAGCTGTGGTCCTGGGTACTATGGGTGAGTATTGTTGGGGGAGATTAACAACAACAACAGACATTTAGTAAGCACTTATTATGTGCCAGGTACTCTTTTAAGGACTTGACATGCATAATATAATTTAATTTGTACATAAACTGTATTGAGTTGGTGCTATTAATTCCCATTTTACATATAAGGGAAGTGAGCAACTGGGAGGTTATTTTGATTTTCCAGGGTCATACAATATTTGGCAATGGGACGGTGATTAGAAATTTAGGTGATCTGTCTAAAAAACTCATACTCCTAACTATGTTGCTGTACTATTTCTCTTAAATAGTTGGTTTCAAAACTGTGGAATTCAAAGGATATATTAATGGAAAGAAACCCATGGAGCTGAAGAATGAAGTACAATGTGGTGCTATGTTTCTGATGAAAAATATTTACTGAAGAGACTATAAGCTATTTTTATGAGTCTCACGATTGAAGGAAATTGTTTTAGTCCTGCTTTCTTTAATTCTTCTTATTCTTTTTTTCCTACACATTTCCATGAAGTTATAGTCCTGCTTTTTAATATAAACTCCTTTGAATATACCAGAAATTGCCCGAGGCACTTATTAAGTACTAAACAGATATTTTGTGATGGATAAATATCTTCCCCTAGATTTCATAGCTCATGCATTCTGTTGTCAATAAAATAATATTTGTGCCTTCAGAGCATCCTCATGAGATTCCTTAGTTAGTCAAATGTTTATTGAGTACATTCTATGTTGTAGGTACTGGGCAGGTTCTCAATGAGCTCTCATTTTTAAGTAACAGAAGAAAGATGGAAGATTTGTTATTAATACCATTTCAAATCTATCATGGCTCCAACTGACTCTGCCATTTGCCTCTTACTGCCTTTGTCATTCTATTTCTTCTTCTCTACCTGCTTTCTTTTTCTTTTTTTTACTATATTTGCTTTATGGAAGTTATTTATTTCTTTCCATCTATTCTATCTATCTATCTATCTATCCATCTATCATCTTTACCTCTCCATCAGCAATAGATCATCTATCATTAATCAAGAATGCATCCCCTTAGATTCCAATAACATATGGGTTTGGGGATTTTATTTTTCAAACATAGCAGAATGATTTCTTTTTTCTGTCACTATTATTGTTGTTGGTATATGAAGCTATGAGGAGATCCAATTCAAAGATCAACTCATTGGAGAATGACAGCTTTCTACCAAGAAATAAAGAGAACCGCAGTCATCCCACACAATCATCTTTAGAAGAGAGTGTGGCTCCTACCAAGGCTCTCAAAACCACAGGCAAGGGCATAAAGGCTTAATGGAATCTTGATTCAAGAGGGTTAATTCTTGGTGCTAAGGCCTCGGATAGTGGAGTGAAGAGAGTATGCTTAGATCCAGTGATTGTCCATTTAAGGCATGCACACTTACCAGTATTAACTTAGTGCAATCTGTCCCGTGGTATATACAATAAGGTAACATCATAAACACTTCATGCATTTGGAGAAACAGTTCTAAGTTGGACCTTTTTTTTTTTTTTAAATCAGTAACTGATTTATCATTGGCTATGGGCTTAGACCTACAGGAAATTATATGATTTGATGCAAAGGAAAGAAAAGTATTGTCTCCCCTTAAGAAATTGACATTTTAAAAGTGATACAGTTAAAATAAGTAATAGAACATTAGAAAGGAAGAATGGCAGGAAAGGGAAAGAAAGGAAAATGTTGCCAAGAATAAAGAAACTAAATTAAAAACATGCAGAATAGATAGATCTAATATATATATATATATATATATATATATATATTTCTGAAAACTCTAAATTTGTCTCCAATGATACAATTTCATTGATTTAATTATAAATGTACGTGCACTTGATCTTTACTTCTAATTGCATCATAATTGACTATGACTTAATATTTTTTGCTACAATTTTCCATCACTGGACCCACACCTCTTCACTATTTTTATCAAGTAGCTAATAATGTATAACAGAGGTGTTCTTTCATGTGGAATAATTGCTCTTATACTTTTCTTATTTGGAAATTCTCATTCTGAAATGGGTCTCACATCATAAAATGAGTCACATGAAATTATACTGTATCTTAATGATTGATTTTCAGTGGGCTTGTTCTGGAGAGTTATAAGAAAGGTAGTTCTGGGTTGAATTTGAAGGAATGGAAGAAAAGTCAAGAAGCAAAGGATAGGGCTGAGTGTGGTGGCTCATACCTATAATTCTAGCACTTTGGGAGGTTGGGGCAAGAGGATCACTTGAGGCCAGAAGTTCGAGACCACCCTGGGCAATAGTGAAACCCTGTTTCTACCAAAAAAAAAAAAAAGTAGAAAAGAAAAAGAAAAATTAGCCAGGCATAGCAGCGCACACCTGGAGTCCTGGCTACTTGGGAGGCTGAGGTACGATGATCACTTAAGCCCAAGAGTTTGAGGTTGCCGTGAGCTATGTGATGATGCCACTGCCCTCTAACCCAGGAAAAAGAAAGAACCCTGTTTCAAAAAAAAAGAAGAAGAAGAAGAAAAAGAAGACAAGGATAGTTGGCAAAAGGACAGTTGGCTCTCTAAAACAACGTTTATAGTTAATCACTTTTAAATTTTAATAAAATAGGGAGATTTGAATGTATTCTCTTCTGTAAAATGATATCCCTATAGTTTGAATTAAGATGAAATATAAAATAGCAACTCACTGATTATTTATTAAGTGTTCTTAAGATGAATGGTGCTTGCACCAAAAGAGTGAATTGGCATGCCATGTATCTCATGGTACTTATCTTTTCTTTCCAGAAGTTCCAGGAATTCCTTCCAGCTCCTGTCCCCCTAATTGGATTCTACATGAGAAGAGCTGTTATCTATTTAGAACATCACTAGATACCTGGAATAGCAGTAAAAGACAATGCTCTCAACTAAGCTCTCATCTCCTAAATATAGACAGCTCAAAAGAATTGGTAAGTGTAGACTTCAGTTATATAACTATCTGCGATATGTATTGAGCAGAAAAATAGAGGGAGATGCCAGGTAATGATAATTTTCCCTAAGAGGAAGTCATTTTAAATGTTCTCATAATAATAATAGCAACATGCATTAAGCAAGTAAAGTACATAGTATAAGCATTTATTTTTAATTAATTAATGTAAGAAATAAACAGGTTTCACTTTTAAAAAATCCTTTAAAACACACTCCATGTTTGCATGACTACAATAATCAGGCCACTATTCATTTTTGTGAGTTTGTATCTCAATTTTTAAATAGAAACTTCTCCCCGTTGTCATCATAAAAGAGCAGCAATGATATGACACATATATAAATCAATTCCTCTCTTTCTGTCTCTGATGTGTTTATATTTGTTTCACTACAGGAATTTATAATAAGACAAGTGTCTTCCCAGCCTGATTATTCGTTTTGGATAGGGCTTTCTCGCCCTCAGACTGAGGGACCATGGCTCTGGGAGGACGGATCAACATTCTCTTCTAACTTGTAAGTATCTGGAGAGACAAAGCTTCATCCTCTTTCTCGCAGAGGTGAAAGCATGTCAAGCAGTTAAGAACATGAACTGCTGACCATATATGAGAAAGAGAGAGAGAAAGATGCACAGTGGTGGAGGGAGAGAAAGAGTGGACCAGAAGAAAAGAAGAAGAGGGTGGAGAAGGACTTTAGCCTCAGAAGGAATCGAGGGGCCATCTGGTGCTATCAACACAGGTGTTCCCTTGGGTTTCTTACCAGGAGGGCATCTGGCATCTGTTTGAGGGTGTCCAGTCAAGGAGCAGTCACTGTGACTCAGTGTAACGCTGTGGTTGGGACCCTGGGCTGTGAAGCCAGGTGTCAGCTTGAGTTAATGATTAGCCTGCACTGATTGGGTGACATTAAAAACAAGTCACTTTTCTTCTCTGAGTCTTAGCTTCCTTATGCATAGATAAGAAGAGAAAGAATAGTGAAATAAAGGGTATAAAAGTAAAATGATTTAGCACAGTGTCTTGCACTTAATGTGCGATACATACCATTACAAGTCAAAAAGCAACAACACTTTGCATTTTATAAAGCTATTTTAAACACATTTCACATTTGCATGATTGTAAATTCTTCCTCATTGTGTGTTACAGTCTTCACTGTAGTTGTCATCCATTTTCTTTTTAATATGTGCAGAATATGAAATTATACTTCCTTTTAAGTTCCTATTATTAGTGTGTATAAATAGTGTATAAATGGACGTGCACATGCGTCTATTTCTCTTTTCATCAATCTCAGTAGCTGTATTTTTCCCTTTAATTAGTCTTTTCAAAAAAACATTTGACTTAGTTGATTCCCTCTTCACGTTTTTTTCTCTTCACGTTTTATTATTTTTTTCATTAATTATGATTCTCATCTTTATTCCTTCCTTCCATCTAACTTCTTTGTGTTGAATTTGCTATTCTCTCGCAAACTTCTTGTATTGGATGCTTCACTCATGAATTTCAGCCTTTCTTTTTCTCAAGTACGTGCATTTAAGGCTGTTATTTCAATGTATTTTCATTGTCATTCAATTCAAAATACTTTCTTCTGATTCCCATTGTAAGTTGTTCTTTGAGCCATGAGTTTTTAAAAAATGTATTTCTTAATTTACAAACATGTGTTTCCAGTTATTTCTACTGAGATCACAGAACATACTCTGTGTGATTGTAGTTCTCTGATTTTTACGTGCTTCTTCTTTCTATACTAAGAGAATTGCGTTAATATCTTCCACTGTGATTCTACTTATGGTTCTGTAAACATTTAATTTGATGTGTGGAAGCCATGTTATCAGGCACATAAAGATTTAGAATTATTGTATCTTCCCATGCAATGTTACTTTTTCTTGCTTTCTTTTCCTTTTGTTCTGATTTAATATTTTTTATTACTTAGTTTTTTTTCTTCTTTTAACTTAGAATTTACTGTTTTACTGATCTTTTAGTAGTTACTTTAGAAATTATAGCATGTATTCTTCATTCATCAAAGTCTAATAATTGCTGGCATTTTTATATTCTTCCTGACCAATATAAAAGTCATAAAACATACCTTTACTCTGTTTACTCCCTCCCCAATTTATTATTATATTTATGTATTTTAATGCTGACACATATTTTTCCACATTTTAAGATCTGTAAAAGTAGTATATGTCTTACAATTAATGGCCTTTTATAATCACTGTAGGCCAAGAAAGATTAGCAGTCAAAAAGGGGCACCACAAACTTGAGACTATTTAAATTAATTACTCTACATTTAGTTTGTTTTGGAATACACTATTATTATGGATAAAGGTAGAAGAACTGTATGAGTTCCAGCTTGTGGTTCAATTTCTCAGGGCATATATTTTTTTTCCCTCTCATTGTCCACTTGGTGGAAAGATGGGGAAATGCACATTTTCTTGTTCTTTTCTGTTTGGCAGTTTAATTTTTCAGTTTCTCCTGCACCAAAATAGCCCTTTGTTTTTCAACTTCTGCAGGGTCTTATATTAAATTTCCCATCTTGGGTGAATTTTATTTCACAGTATTAGATTAAATAAATGATACACTTACAATTCGTGGCATCTTGTATCCAATTAAAAGCCCTTGAAAACACTAGATGTGTGTAGATTTGTTCACATATTTATGGTTTTTATTGTTTCTTATTTATTTCTTGCTCTCCTACCCTACACGTCTAGAAATTTTCATTAAGCCTAAAGAATGCTCTTTAGTATTTCCTATAGAATAAGTCTATGGGGTTGAAGTCTCTGAGTTTGCCTAAAATTGCCATTTCAACTTTTCTAAAAAATAGTTTCACTAAGTATAGGATTAGAGGTTTGGAGCTTTTCTCTTGTCCATTCAAAGATATTATTCCACTATTTATTTTTTATTGTTTTTTTTTTTTTGAGAGGTCATGTATTTGAAGGTAATACATGTTTTAAATTTAATTTCTTTCTTCGGCTTTGGAAAATTCTCAGCCATACTTCCTTTAAATTTTGCTTCCTCCCCACCTTTCTTCCCTTCTCTGGGATTCCAGTTACATTCATTGTAGACCCATTTACAACATTCCATATTGGTTTTTTTCTTTTTTAGTGTATGTGCAGTTGACCCTTGAACAGCATGAGGGTTGGGCAATGCCTCCCTGCACAGTTGAAAATCCGTGTTTAGCTTTAGACTCCCTAATAGTTTAACTACTGCCAACAGCCTACTATTGACTGGAAGCCTCACTAATAACATAAATAATTGATTAACACATATTTTGCATGCTATATGTATTATATACTGTATTCCTAAAATAAAGTGGCTAGAGAAAATTTTATTAATATTAATAAAATCATAAGGAGGAAAAAACATATTTACTATTCATTAACTGGAAGTGGATCATCATAAAGGTCTTCATCCCCATCATCTTCACAATGAGTAGGCTGACGAGAAGGAGGGAGGGAGAAGCTGGGGTTGCTGTCTCATGGGTGGAGAGGCAGAGGAGGTGAAGGAAGTAGAAGGGGAGGCAGGAGGAGTGGGCACACTTGGTGTAACTTTATGGAAATACATCATAATTTCTGTCTGATTTTTGTTTTTTCATTTCTCTAAAAATATTTCCATACAGTACCAATCTTTCTTACACCATTTGCTTTAGTTTCAGTGCCTGTGTCATAGAAGGGTTCATGTTGTAAAAGAAGTGAAAAGCAGTCTTGAGTAATTGGAACATTTCTGACAGACTATCTAGTGCCAATTTTTTTTCTGGAACTGCTTATTCACATCTTCTTCCTCATTGTCTGGTACTGGTTCAGGAGCACTCATCTCCATCAAGTTATCTTTTGTTAATTCCTTTGGTGTGGTGTCTATGGGCTCTTGAATTTCTCCAAGATCCATGTCTTGAAACTCTTCACACCCAACCTTTTTTGCCATATCCACAATCTCTCGTGACTGCCTTGATTAGCTCTGTCATTAATCCTGTGAAGTCATACACACCACCGGACACAGTTTTCTCCAGCAGGAATTTATTATTTTGGGCTTGATGGCGTTCACAACTTATTCTGTAATGACAATGGCATCTTCAATGGTATAATCCTTCCAGACTTTCATGATATTCCCTCTATGAGGGTTCTGTTCCGTAGTGTTGGGAATCTTTCCCATAGAGTACCCCGGGTGATGAGACTCAGAGGTCCTTATGACCTTCTGATCTAGAAACTGAATTAGAGACATTGTGTTTGAGGCAAGCAGACCACTTCAACATCTTCATTGTTGAACTCATGGGGTTCTGGGTGGCCAGAGGCATTGTCCAATATCAAAAGAACTTTAGAAAGCAGTCCTTTGCTGGCAAGGCACTTCCTGACTTCCGGGACAAAGCATCACCGGAACCAATCCAGAGAAAATATTCTTATTACCCAGGTCTTCTTGTTGTACTACCAAAAGACTGGTGGCTGATGTTTATCTTTTCCCTTCAGCACTGGGGTGGTTAACAGCTTTATAGATAAGGACAGTCCTGATCATAAACCTGACTGCATTTGCACAAAACAGTAAACTTCTCCCTTCCTGCCTTAAATCCTGGTGCTCGCTTCTCTTCCTTACTAATAAATGTATCTTGTGACTTTTGTCCCCAGAATAGGGCACTTCAGTCTGCATGAAAAACCTGTGCAGACAGATAGCTCTTCTCAAGTTTCGCTTGATGATGTCTGGGAATTCATCTGCTGCCTCTTGGTTGGCAGAAGCTGCTTCGCCTGTTCTCTAGATATTTTTTAAGCCAAACCTCTTTCTAAAATTATCAAACTATCATTTGCTGGCATTAAATTCTACAGCTTTAGATCTTGTACCTTCCTTTTGCTTTAAAATGTCATAGAATGACTTCACTGTTTCTCAAATTATATTAGAGTCTATAGGTATGTCTTTCTTTACATTTCAGAATATTTGCCTGGTACAAACGTTTTGGTTACATAAATTGCTTTTGTACTGTTTGAGTCAAAGTAATAAGTGTGCTCATCCCAAGATAGTGTGCATTCTACATGTTAGGTGTGAATTTATCCATCTTCTTCTCCCCTCCCCACTTGATTTTCGATGAGTGTTATTTCCATATTTGCACATAACTGTTGATCTATTAGTTCCAATTTAATGATGGTGAATACATGTGGTGTTTGTTTTACCATTCTTGTGATACTTCATTTAGAAGAATGGTCTTCAGTTCCATTCAGGTTAATCCAAGGGGTATTAGTTCATACATATACCACATTTTATTAGTCCACTCCTGTATCGGGCACTTGGGTTGTTCCCACATCTTTGCAATTGTGAATTGTGCTCCTATAAACATTCAAGTGCAGGTGTCTTTTTTTACAGAATGTCTTTTCTTCCTTTGGGTAAATACCGAGGAGTGGGATTGCTGGATCAAATGATATTCTAATTCTAGTTCTTTGAGGTATCTCCATATTACTTTCCGTAGAGGTTGTACTAGTTTGCAGTCCCACCAGCAGTGTATGAGTGTTTGTATCTCTCTGCATTTATTCCAGCATTTGCTGTTTTGGGACTTTTTGATAAAAGCCATTCTCATTGGAATTAAGTGATAGCTCATTGTGGTTTTCATTTGCATTTCCTTGATTACTAGAGATGTTGAGAATTTTTTCATGTGTTTGTGGCCATTATTATATCTTCTTTTGAAAAGTTTCTGTTCATGTCTTTTGCTCACTTTTTAATGGGGATATTTGACGTTTTCTTGCTGATTTGCTTAAGTTCTTTATAGATTATACTTATCAGCCCTTTATCACATGCATAACATGCAAATATTTTCTCCTATTCTGTAGATTGTCTATTTGCTCTGAAGACAGTTTCCTTGGCTGTGCAGAAGCTTTTTAATTTGATCAGGTCCCATTTATTTATTTTTGTTGTTGCTATCATTGCTTTTTGGGTCTTCTTCATAAATTATTTGCCTAGGCCAATGTCTTTAAGAGTTTTACCAACCTTGTCTTCTAGAATTCTTATGGTTTTATGCCTTAGGTTGAAATCTGTTGTTCATTGTGAGTTGGTTTTGTGAGAGGTAAGAGGTGCGGATCCTGTTTCAGTCTTCTACATGTGGCTATCCAGTTTTCCTAGCACTATTTATTGAATAGAGATTCTTTTCTCTAGTGTATGTTTTTCTCTGCTTTGTCAAAGATCAGATGGCTATATGAGGATGGTTTTAAATCTGGGTTCTCTGTTCTGACCCATTGGTCTATGTCTCTATTCTTGTGCCAGTACTATACCGTTTTGGTTACTATAGCCTTGTAGTATAGCTTGAAGTCTGGTAAATTGATGCCTCACAATTTGTTGTTTTTGCTTAAGGTTGCTTTGGCTATATAAGGTCTTTTCTGATTCCATGTGAAGTGTAGAATTATTTTTCCTAGATCTGTGAAATATGATGTTGGTGTTTTAATAGGGATGGCATTGAATCTGTAGATCACTTTGGGTATTATAGAAATTTTAATAATGTTGATTCTGCGGACCCATGAGCATGGTATGGTTTTCCATCTGTTTATGTCCTCTGCTATTTCCTTCCTCAGTGTTTCATAGTTCTCCCTGTAGAGGTCTTTAACCTCCTTAGTTAAATAGATCCCTAGGTATTTTATTTTCTTTGTTGCTATTGTGAAGGTTATTGAGTCTTTGATTTGGTTCTCAGCTTGACTGTTGTTGGCATGCATGAATGCTACTGATTTCTGTACATTGATTTTGTAATCTGAAACTTTGCTGAATTTATTTATCAATTCCAGTAGTCTCTTGGAAGAATCTATAGGGTTTTCTAGACATAAGATCATATCATCAGTGAAGAGTGATAATTTGATCCCTTCTGCCCCCATTTAGATACCCTTTATTTCCTTCTCTTAGCTGATTGCTCTGGCTAGAACTTCCAGTACTATGTTGAATAGAAGTGGGCAACTCTGTCTGGTTACAGTTCTAAGTGGGAATACTTTCAATTTTTCCCATTCAGTATGATGTTGGCTGTGGGTTTGTTGTAAGGAAACAATGGACTTCAACAGAACTCTAGAACAAATGGGCCTAATAGACATTTACAGAACATTCTACCCCAAAACCACTGAATATGCCTTCTTCTCATCAGTTCTTGGGACATGCTATATGATTGATCACATCCTAGGCCACAAAACATGTCTCAAAAAATTTAAAAAAATAGAAATTATACTATGCATTTTCTCAGACAACAGTGGAATAAAATTAGAAATCAACACCAACAGAAATACTCGTCTCTGCACAAAGTCATGGAAACTAAACAACCTATAGCTGAACAATAATTGGGTCAAGGAGGAAATTAAGATGGAAATCAAAAGATTCTTTGAACTAAATGATAAAGGAGACACAAGTTATCAAAATCTGTGGGACACAGCTAAAGCAGCCCTGAGAGGAAAATTCATAGCCATAAATGCCTATATCCAAAAGACAGAAAGATCACAAATCAACAATCTAATGAATCACCTCAAGGAACTGCAAAAGGATGAGTAGGCCAATCCCAAACCCAGTACAAAAAAAGAAATAACCAAGATCAGAGTGGAAGTAAATGAAATCAGTAACAAAAGAACTATACAAAAGATTAATAAAACAAAACGTTGGTTCTTTAAAAGGATAAACAAAACTGCCAAGCCTGTTGCTAGACTAACCAAAACCAGGAAATAAAGGACGCTAATAATCTCAATCAGGAATGAAAAAGGAGAAATTACAACTGATACCACAGAAATACAAAATATCTTCTCTGAGTACTATAAAAATTTCTATGCACATAAACTTAAAAATGTAGAGGAAATGGACAAATTCTTAGAAACACATAGCCTTCCTAGGCTCAATCAGTAAGAAATAGAATTCCTGCACAGATCACTATCTTGTACCTCAATTGAAACAGCAATAAAAAAATCTTCCAACAAAAACATACTGGACCAGATGGTATCACACCCAAATTTTACCAGACCTACAATGAAGAACTGCTACCTATCTTGCCAAAATTATTTCATACCATTGAGAAAGAAGGAATCGTTCCCAGCATGTTTTATGAAGCCAACATCACATTGATGCCAAAGCCAGGAAAGGACTCAGCAAAAAAAGAAATCTACAGACAAAAATAAATACAGATGCAAAAATTCTCAATAAAATCCTAACAAACCAAATTCAGGTGCTTATCAAAAAAATAATCCATCACGACTAAGTATGCTTCATCCCAGAGATGCAGGGATGGTTCAACATATGCAAATCTATAAATGTGATTCACGACATAAATAGAAGTAAAAACAAAAACCATATGATCCTCTCAATAGAAGCAGAAAAAGCATTTGACAAAATTTAGCACACTTTTATGATAAGAATGCTTAACAAAATAGGCATAGACAGGACTTACCTCAAAATTATAGATATGCCTTTCTCATAGCAACACTGAACCCACATACATAAAAGCTGCATTCTCAATGTAAGATAAAAACATATTTCACGAAATGTGCAAGATTTTTGCCCCTGATGGCATAGCTGCAACAAGGGCTTCATGAATTTCCTTTTCTTTTTTTTGTAATAATCCTTATGCTGAATTCATTTATTTTGAAATGGTGGGGAACCACAGCTGCAGACCTCAATCTATGGTACATATAAGCAATTCAACTTTACCTTGTAATGTCGTGACTTTTCTCTGTTTCTTAGGAGCACTTCCAGTATCACTAGTGATACTTGGTATGAGTCCAATGATGTTATTCAAAGTTTATAGTATTATACTAAACATGATGGAAAAATATGAGAATCATAAGAGATTGCTTCTTCTCATGAGAAGATTATTAATGTCACAGAGCATTTTAAGTACATGCAACACTTGAGCTCACTGCACTAGCAACATGAGGGTTGCTTTGGAATTATTATAATAGTACAGTATGTATTATGGTAAATTTGACGCAGTTATGATTTAATGCTGCATTTTTACATTTCTCTCAACTGAGAATAATGCCATATACAGTCTGTGTGTGGATAAGTTTTGATAAATTTAACTTTTTATAATGGATTTTTGTATATATTATGTTATTAAATGATAAAATATATTAGTATCTACATTTTATGCATTCGTGACATACCTAACATTTTCCTAAATTTTTTGATTTTTCTAGGCTTCGCAGTTCATCTGTGAGTTTTTAAAATTGTTGAAAATCTTCAAAAAATGTTCAATATATTTATTGAAAAAACCCACTTATAAGTGGACTTTCGTAGTTCAAACCCATGTTGTTCAAGAGTAAACTGTATTTACTTCTCACATATCTTCAGGTTCATCTATTTTTCCTTTTATATGGCTAATCTGCTATTAAAAGCCTCCATTAAGTTTTATGTTTTGTTTGGTGAAATTTTCAGTTGTATAATTTTAGCTTGGTTATTTCTAAAATCTCCTCTGTCACCATTTATAATTCCCATTTTTCTCCAAACATTCTCAATATTGTCCTTTAACTTCCAGAATACACTAACCATAGTTGTTTTAACATCAGTGTCAGATAATTCCAATGTCTAACACTTACAAGTATCTGTTTCTAGTTTTCTCTTATTTTTCATTCATGTTGATTTGTTTTCAAGTCTTGATTATTTTTGATAGTGTATTTGACATTGTATCTTAAAATATTTGTAGAACTAATTTGGAGTTCACAGAATGACATTACATTTGCTTCTGGCAGGCACAATTTCGTGTTAACACAAACTGCCAAGTAGGATCACATTTTTTAAGTGTCATTTAACTGTTTTATTTCTACTAGCTCAAGTACAGTGAATTTATTAACAAACAACCTACAAAATATATGTCCTCCTTTTGCCATAGCTCCTGTTTGTCTTAAGTTTTCTTTTGCTGTTTTAAACATACAACTAAAGAATTCTTTCTATAATCATAAGCATGGGCCCAAGTTAATATTTTGATATCACTACTCCTTAGATTCCTGGATGGCAGTAACTTAACCTAGCTATGTCCATACCCAAAAAACATTTGGATGTTAAGAAAAATTTTTAGAGAAGAATGCTGGTAAGAGTTTTCCCTGAGGCCTGGATCAAAGTAGTTGTTCTTAGCCTTAGTCATTTCTAAAGCAGAATTCTCTCACTCCTCCAACCTCGGGATCAAGAAGAAGAGACAGATACACAAGATGAAGAGTATCAGATCACGGCTTTTGCACTGAGGCTCAGTGATGTTCTTTGAGCTTGACTAATTAACAGTGCTCCTTCAGGAGACCCAAGAGCAAATACAACAGTCCCATGCTTCCATGTACCCATAGTAATTATCATAATTGTCAAGCAATATATTGTAATATAATTCTGCCTTTCAAATACATTAAAATATGTGGGGTTATTTGCTCTGCCTTTAAATGACCTTGGTATCTATGACTCTCCATTTAGTTCTAGATCCCTTTAGGCATTAACTCTTCTGCTTGGTCTACTCACTAAATATACCGAACAGGAAGTTTACTAAACTGTTGCTTGAGTTGATAAACACACAACTAGGTAACAGGTTAAAGATAAGTAAAGAACTTTCTATAGAATATCAAATAGTTTTTCTACCTTGCCAGGAGCTTTATTTAATTTTGTGCAACTAATAGTATTTCTTGAAAAAAATTGAATCAGTTTTCTGCCTCAATAATGGAGACTATTCTTTTACCACTTGAGAATTAATACAATCTAAATTCAAAATTCATTTTGCATATAAATTTTAATATAAACACTTTAGAATTCTTTTCATCAATACCCTTACCAATTTATTTGAGCACTGTGTAGACCATATTCCTTAAGTTTGTTCTAATTACCTCATTATATTCTATTTTAACAGATTTCAAATCAGAAGCACAGCTACTCAGGAAAATTCATCTCCCAGCTGTGTATGGATTCACGTGTCAATCATTTATGACCAACTTTGTAGTGTGCCTTCATACAGTATTTGTGAGAAGAAGCTTTCAACATAAGGGGGAGGGTAAAGGTAGGGGAGAGAAGTATGTAAGACAGTAAAGAGGACAGAAAACAGAACAGCAAAGAGTGATATTTGAGGTCAAAATAAATGCTGAAAATGTTTAGGGAGCTCAGCAAACTTTAATCTTAGGATGGAGAGGCTGTGATTTCTGTACTTGTCAACTCTATAGGTAGGCAGGCCAGTAGTATCCTGTTCTAGTTAATAGAACCCTAGCCATGGAATCAGCACAGCCAAGTTGAATTTTCACTCTGCTTTTGACTCAATATTTACTTAGGATAAGCCACAATCCTTGCAGTTTCAAGGCAGTCTTAATATCTGGCTCCACCAGAGCTGTTTTTTGTCCTCAAAAAGTGTCACTGGAGTATACACTGTGTGTTTTCATGACTTGTTTATCAACTTCTAGCAGTATGTCAGACATAGGTAGAGGGCGAAATATACTTTCAACTAGCTAAATGAAGAAATGACAAAAAAGTCTTCCCTGTGTTTTATTATTTTCATCATTATGATCATGATTAGGATCATCACCATCAAAAAGCGGTGACTCCAACTTTTTATTTATCAATAAATGTCCCAGAGAGTATGTTTGCCATATCTCTGACGAATAATATCCTGTGTAATATGAAATTGTAGAGAAACTGCTCTTGTAGGAAAGTTTTCTCCTTTTTAAATAGTATCAATCAATCAATCAGTAACATCTGATAGTGAATATAGAAAAGAAACCAATCTCATTGGCAGAAGTATTAACATTTAGAAATGCAAAACATGCTTTATTATTTTTATGATGTGCTGGTTTTCAATTTTTACCAATTCCTCAGTAATTACTATAAAAAGGTATGATTAGAATGTAACTTGTTTCCTCATGTGATAATTTGTCTCATTTTCTTTCAAACTTTCCTACTGGTGCTATTTTTATTTCTAATAGAGATTTCTATATTGTTGGGGAGTCATTTACAGCCCTCTCCAGTTGATTAATATGTAAACAAAAATTTTGCCAAGTTCACTGAATTGTTCACTTTAAAATGGATAATTTTATGTTATATGGATTTCACCTCAATAAAAATAACGTTTGGCCTCTAAATGATGTGCTTGTGTGTAACAATCACTATCACAATTCATCCTCTCCCCACAAGTGATGATGAATTTGGTACTGGGGAAAGGCTGTGTGTAGTAAATAGTTCTGTACTGAAGCATAAATTTGGGATCTTAACAATTTTAAGAATCTGAGAGAAGAAGGTAGAGATTTCTGTGAAGTTTACTTTTGTCTTTTAATATACAAATTTGTGTTGTCCCTATCTGATAAAAAAAAAATGTAGAGAAGGAAGAGAGAATTCAGGCTGAGAGTGAAAACATGATGAACTGGTTTAAGTAAGTAGTTAACTAAGACACAGGATGGAGTTTTTAGGAGATGTCAAGTATTTTAATTTTGTTTTTGGTTTAATTGATTCCTCCTGAGTCCCTAGGATGCGGTGGATGAGTTTAAGAAATCATGATAATCAAGGAAAATCATTCCAGATGCTGAAAATCAAGCTGTATTAGTCTAGAACAGACAGGCCAAGCAACAATAACTCATGACTTAGAGTAAAGGCCTGCGTATGACCAGCGTGACGGTGTCAAGTAAGCCGGCTCTGGGCGGCCCCAGGCCTACTATACCCGACTGCTGACACACGTTTGTACTGCAGCTTACACGGAAACATACATGTGAGTGAACAAGAGACAGCCACACTTTCCAAGAGAGACAAAAGGGGAAAGAGCTGCTAGCTAAACCTAAGTGTGAGGGGTTAGTAGAAGATGAATGATGGTCATGTTAGAGCAGTGGTCCCCAACCGTTTTTTGGCACCAGGGACCGGTTTCATGGAAGACATTTTTTCCACCTACAGGTGCTGGGGTTGGCAGAGCTCCAGCGGTGATGCGAGGATGGGGAGCAGCTGTAAATGGAGATGAAGCTCGGCTCCCTCGCCCCTCCCTCACCCGCTGCTCAGCTCCCCTCCTGCTGTGTGCCCGTCCCCCGCTTTCCTAAGTTCCATGGAAGAGAAATTTTCCACGCACTGGAGGCAGGGAGAGGGAACAGAGGGACCGGGCAAGGGGGGGCCATGGAGTTCTGCAGCCTGGGGGTTGGGGACCGCAGTGTTAGAGGAAACACCTACTGAAAAGCCATGATGTTCACTTGCCTGGGTTATAGCAATAATTTTGAAATTATCTCCTAGCCTTCAACCTTGTCCCTCTGCAGTTCATTTTCAAACAAAATGAGTGTGTTCATTAAATTCGAATCAAATGATGTCAGTTCTCTACTTAAAATTTTTGATTTCTCACATATCTCAGAGTAAAAGCAAAACAACACAAAAAATTAAATACCTTTAAAATTATATATAAGACCCTGTATTTCTCTGAGTGAATCTCCCACTTTCCCCCTCTCCACTCATTTCACTCCGGACTCTGGCTTCTCTATTGTGTCTCAACCACATCAGCTGTGCTTCCACCTCAGGTCGTGGGGATTTCTGTCCTCTTCGCCTGAATGACTTTTCCTTGGACCATCCGCAGGGCCTGTTCTCTCACCTCTTTCAAGTCTCTGTACAAATATCACTTTCTTAATGAAGCTTACTGTGATTTCCCTGTTTAAAATGACCAACCGTCCTTTCCCTACATCCTTAATCTCCCTTCCCCTCCACATATTTGCCATAACACTTATTATAGTCCAATATACTCTATTATTTACTTATTATCTTTCTTATATATCATCTGCCTTTCTCCACAGAATTCAGGCTCTAAAAGAACAGAGCACTTTGCTTTACACTGATGTATCCAAGAATCTGAGACTAGCACCTGCCATATAGTAGATGTTCAAAGAATACTTTTGTTATTATCGAAAAAAAATAAGCATTTATGGAAAAGTAGTGTAAATGTTAATGTGGGTTGTTTGTCAAAAATTATCAAGGATCTACTTGAATAACTGAAGCTTGGGAAATAGTTCTAATTGCTATTTTATTAGAGTACTAATTAAAGGCACCTCCTAAGTGCATTTTTTTGACCCCAGCTGTTGCAATTTTTAATAGTCTATGTTTCTCTTTCATTTTCATATGTGCTTTACATACCTTTGTCTTCAAAATTTTTACTGCCTCTTCTCTCCTATACTGCTGGTTAATATTCACCCCAATGCAAATGGACAAATAATTTTTGATTTTCTATGTTTTACAAGGCACTATGCAAAAGGAAGATATTTTGAGTTTTTTTTCAAATTTAGAATAATATGATAAATAACTCACAGCTTGAAACATATATGAATCCACAGTATATACTTCCTGATAGATCTCTTATAGTGTCTGGTTACCCCAACTCAAGCATTTTCCACACTCCTTTATATTTAGCATGCTTGATTTTGCCCAGCTATCATCCAACATCTAGAAAAATTTTGGTAGAATAATGTAATTTTATTGTACTAATTCAGGAAGAATTTTTAGACATTATTTAAAACAATATTCTCATTTCCTTCTCAGTTTAGGAAATTTAAGAACAAATTGTTAATTAGTTTCCCAAAGCCACATGATGGTTAGAAATAGTTTTAAAAGTTGTGACTCTTAGTAAAATGTCTAATTCCTCATGATCATGGTGTACCAAATGTGCTATAAAATGTTAAATCAAGTTCAGATACTATAAAAAGAAAGATCATTAAATTGACAAGAGAGCACTTTTAGAGCTTATTCTGTCACTAATCAATAATGTGGCTTGGACCAATCACTTTACCTACCTGGGCTTCAATTTCCCTTTTTGTAAAATGAGAGTAGAATCAATCAGATGCTCTCAGGAGGACTCTTTTGTGCTGACATTTCATGTATATGATGCTTTACCCTCTATCCTTGGAGAAAGGAAAAGGCCGGGTCCTATGGTCTCTTTTTTCACGAAGGCATAGAGAGGTTAACACATTGCCTGCCACACTAGAAAAAATATTTTTTCCTTGGGGCCACAGTGTTTTATTATGATAATAGGATAAAAACTTCAAAAACAAAATGATTCTTTCTAATTTAATAAAAAATTGTTATTGACTTCGGTTCATTTAATCCACATTTTTAGAATTAAATGTCAATATTAATTGTAACAACAACAACAAAAAAAAACACCACCAAGTAAGATTTTCATGAATCAACTGTAGGGTTTTGCCCAGGGGGGCCACCCATCATGTAACATGTATGCTGCAGCAGGGCAGCATGAGTTGCCTGTGCACCAACCAGCTCCCAAGGTATAGAGACATGTGAGTTACATATGCTTCACAAGGCCCCAGGCTCAAAACTAGTGTGACTTAACTACAACTCACATGACAGTTAATGTGTTAAACGCACTCTAAGTGATTCCACGTATGGTGGGTAAGCAATGGGGTTATGTGTCCCCCGATTGGTTATGAATATCAATCTGCAGAGTCTGAAGGAACCACGGGGCTACTGTAAGGTCTTGCCTTCTTTACACTGTAGTTACATGCATGAGAAGTGTAAACAGATAACGAAAGAGATTTGAGCAGGGCAACCTTTTGGATAACTGCTCAGACAGAGACCGCCCATACAGACAAACACGCTATTTCCCTTGAGCCTGACCAGTTTGGCACTCAGAGTACAAGCTCACAGGAGAGGGGCTGGGCCTCTCCAGGCAGGAACTGGAGTCAGAGATTTCCCCTGCTACTTGCTGGGAGAGAACATTAGGAATGCCTTTCAGTGCCTTGCTTCCTGAACTAGCTCACAGTAGCCAGGCGGCTTGGGGCAATCTGATCACATTTAGCCCTTACTCCCGCAGGAACCCGATGCAGGCCAAGTTCAGCAGCACAAGGGACATGCTGGATGATGATGGGGACACCACCATGAGCCTGCATTCACGAGCCTCTGCTGCAACCCGGCGGCCAGAGCCCGGGCACACAGGTACTCTGTCTCCTGGAGTCCAAATAGACCAGAGCTCTTGAGAAATGCACAAGATGAGCTACCTCTCCTAGGAATGTATAAAATGGAGGAAGGAGAGGAAATGTTTTCATGATTTACAGTGATGTGTAACTGCGTACTTTCCACAACTTAATGTCACAGATGTGAACATCTGGAAATTTAAACTCAGTATATACACAGATGCTTGGTTTTTCTGAAATTCTATTGCTAGCACACTGGTTTGCAGTTGAGGGTGTGTTGTTTTTCCCATACAGGTACAGCATACAAAGGTGAAATTGTTTGTATAATTAAAGCAACATCCCTTCTCCCAGCCACTTTCCTATGAAGACTAAATCAAGCACTGTTGTGTTTAACATCTGTTATATGATTTGGAAATTTCGATTTATAAAGGATACCTTTTTGCTAGTTTTGAACTCATTGCTTTAGAGGAAGATTTCCAAGTAGATATATTAACCCTGGTATTTTGTTATAATAATTTTGCATCTTGACTTTGTGAGACCTTGAGGATTCATGTCAGCATCAAGTGTTTAGCTCTATCATCTGTGAAATGAAGGGTGATTAAAACAAATGCTTTCTAAAGCCCTTTTAGCTCTGAAATTCTGTGATCTGATAATCTAAATAGCGGCCTCATATTCAGTTCCATCCAATCCCCATTGCTTTTCACTCTATTAATCTCAGAATATTATTGAGAAGAGGGAATCATATTATAAAGTATTTAATTTTAGTTACACTTAGCTGTCATAATTTTATTTTCAATTTTCACCCTATGACACAGTAATAATTTTTTTTCAGTTCTAGTCAGTTCCATAATTCACACACAGAGACAGATCGTATTTCCTGGGCCACTCAGCCACTGGAAAGCAGAAATGTGACCTGAGTTCTAGTTGAAAAGGCCTCGCACCATAACATAGACAGGACTCAGTTCTAGGCCTAACACCAGGTATGCCACTTGCCATCTGCGTGATCCCGGCAAGTTATTTAAATATTCTGGGGCTTCACATTCTTCATTTATAAAATGTTAATCACAGCAAACACGTGTATTGTGCTTATTATGTGCCAGGCATTGTTTTATGTACTTATATGCCTATTAATTCATAGTAACTTGAACCAATATTAAATAAAAGTAACAAAACCTTCCTTATAAGGTGGCTATGAGTACTGAGTGATAAAGTATGTAAAGTACTTGGTACATTACAGACACTCCAAAACTGTGAGTTCCTTTCAATATCCCATTCCTTGAGAATTCCTAAAGCATTCTGTTCAGCAGTTTTGTGTCAGTCTACCTTAGAGAGATGCGCATTCAGTGCCTATATCTTAATATATCCCTTCCCTTCTCACCAGATCCAATTTTTCTTCACGTCAGTAAATCTGGACACATCTTTTTTTAAAAAATGTTCTTTTCCTTCTTTTCTTTTTCAAATAACTTTTCCCTTACTAAATGTTTCCATTCACTTTCTATTCATTGAGTGATCCTCTACCTGAGACCCACTGATACGACTTTCTTTTTTTTTTTTTTTTTTTAACTAAACCACTCAGTAAAGCAGTTAGGGGACATTGGGGATTTCCAGCCTCTTTGACATGAAGCTAAGCGACAACAGCGGGGAATGTCAGTTTCTATAGCCACAGGATATGTGTAATAGGATTCAAAGTGTTTTCCTCCAACAAACCTTATGAAGAGTCAGTTGTTAGGCTGTGGTTTTGAGTGGCTTGTGTATAACTTCATTTTTCACCTTTGACTGGAGACAGGAACTCTCTCAAGGATTACTGATCAGCATAATTAGGAACAGTGTGTACAAAGAAGTTATGCTGAGGCTGAAGGGTGGAGAGGGAAGCAGAGCAAGATAAAACACTAACTGCAACATCTGGCACCTCTTTGTGAGAAATGGAAATTGAAACAGTAGGAGTGGAGGTTACAAAGAAGAGTCTTGGAGGCAAACATCTGGAAAGCATTATCTTACCCTACATGTATGGTATCTTGTTTTCATCTTTTTGTGATAATCCAAATATTTAGAGGAATGTCACTACGGCAGTCTAATTATTTCTCAGGTAAATATAGTTGACATACTTTTGCTGTTAAAAATAACAGGGAAGAAATCACTGAGAATTTTTGGCAATGTGGACCACTCAGATTCAACATAATGCTGTGGCCCAATTATGAATGGGCAATGTTTACTTTTTCTTTAGAATTAACAAAAATGAATCCTATACATTCATTTATTTTCTAAATTTTTATTACCTCAACATAACAATCATGTTTGTGTTAAAAAATGCCAAACAATTGAGAAGATAGAAAGTAAAAATGAGAGACAAACTTATCTTTGGGGTCATGCTATCCCAACCTTGAGGATAGAATGTCAAATATAATGTGATCCCTGTTTACAAGGAAACCGAAAGTCTCATACAATTCTCAACTGAGCTGTAAGTATAATTAAGATGCGAGGGCAGAAGCATGTGCAGACATAACTCAGAGCTTGGTTATTTCTACCTAATGGAGTAGAGAAGATCAGGAAATATTTGACAGAGGGAGTGACCAGTGAGTTGAGCTGGTTTTAAGATGTTCCACATGACATGGAATCAAGAGTAGGGTGTTCAAAGGGCTGAGGACACTACAGACAGAGAGACACACGACAGGAAAACCAGGAAATTTTAAGTTACTTTGTATTTTTAGAGAACTGTAGGCAATATGTGTAGCTGAGGTAAAATGCTGAAAGAGGGAAGCTTGGCAAGGGTAAGTCTGGCCAGGTAAGGAGGGCCTCTTAAGCCGTACTATTTTAATTCCATTCAATGGTTAAAATGGGGTCAATGAAGGATTTAAGCATGGGAAAACAGTCAATTTTATGTTTTTGGAAGACCTTCTGGGCTGCAAAGGAAAAAATGGATTGAAGTGTATGAAACTGGATGTACTGATTTTCAGTTTTTCCCTAATCCAAGCACAAGATTAGATAAAACTGAACTGAGGCAGTATGGTAAAAACAAGGAAGAGGAATCAGAGATGAAAAATGTTGAGGAAATACAAGTTTAAAGAATTGGTGATTGGTTACATGTGAGAAGACAGGAAAGGGAGATGAATGGTAGGTTGATTAGGTTCTGTCTGCTGTAACAGGGTGCTGCCATTAACAGACACAGAAACTACAGGAGGAATGAGTAGGTGATAAATTCAGTTTGAGTTTGTGGGGCCTGTAGGAGGAAGAACATGCATTTCTAGTTGTCTAAAGACACTTGTATATGTAGGATTTGGGTTGGGGAAAGAATTCTGAGCTACATATATATATATATATATATATATATGAATTATTGGTATAGGAATTAAATAAAGTAAATTAAGTATTTAAGTAATTAAGTAAAATAAGTAGTAGCTTAAATGCATGGGAGTGAGTGAGATTACTGAGAGAGGGAATGTAAAATGAAAAGACAAAAAGAACACAAGAGTAAGAAGGAGAGAATCTTAGGATATATCAACAACTGAGCAGTAGGAAGAGCAAAAGATTCCAACAGGAGCTACTGAGAACGGAGGGCAGAGTGGCAGACGCAGGGCTCTGGGAGAGAGAGGCATCCAACATGTCAAGAGACAAGATTCAAGAGTAATGGAAAAGTCAATGGTAGTGACTAGTGAGTTTTAAAAATAACAAACAATAAATATTACAGACAGGTTAAGAGGAAGACTGAAAACAATATACTGTCTCAGAAGTAAGGAGGAAAATCAATTATCTTTGATAGCAGTGGTTTGAAAAGTAACTGATGGTTAAATAGTAAAATAAACTATTTTCTTTTTTTTCCTTTCTCTATTTTTTAAGATATAAAGCGTTATTACTGAGGTATTACAGCGTTGAGCCAGAAATTTTTAAAATTATTTTTTAAAATGTAGGAGAGCCTAACTCAATCGTAGACTGAAAAGCAGCACACGGAGAAAACGCCCCATAAATCGCGCGGCAAGCACCGTTCTGGTTGTCCTGGCCGGCGGAGTGGGGGAGCGAGGGCAGCTTTGCGACCAGTCTCGCGCGGGCCGTAAAGTGGGCGGCCGGCCGCAGCGCATGCTCAGTTGTGCACGCTCAACATCTCGCCCCAGCGGGCTGCGGCCCTAGCCTGGAGGTACTCGGAGGGCGTAGCCGGGCTGAGATTCGGGCAGAGGGCAGTTAAGGAGAGCTTGTGTCCTCCACCCGTCCTTCAAACTCCGTGTGAAATGTGGCTAATAATATTTCTTACTGCCATGAATAACTGTTGGCTATCATGTGTAAAGCAAACACTCGGCTTGCATTCGAGGGACCCGACCTGGGGAGAGAGGCGAATGGGTTCTGGCCGCTTGCCCAGCAGGAGCCTTTGCCCCGGCCCTGTGCCTTTGTCAGGGGCCCTGCTGCTGCTGAGAAACTGTCCTTTGGGGCCCCAGGGCAGCCGCCAGGTGGCAAGCTGCGCCTTGGAGTCGGATACTGCCTGTGAAGTGGGTGGTGGGAAGGACAAACTCCCTCCTTCAAGAGTTAGAAAACATAGGAAAGACTCTTACAGACATTGGCCTAGGCAAAGAATTTATGAAGAAGACCCCTAAGGCAATCACGGCAACAACAAAAATAAATAAATGGGACCTGATCAAATTAAAAAGCTTCTGCATGGCCAAAGAAACAGTCACGAGAGTAAGCAGACAACCTACAGAATGGGAAAAAATTTTCGCATACTACACATCAGATAAAGGACTGATAACAAGAATCTATTTAGAAGTCAGGAAAATCAGTAAGAAAAAAATCGAACAACCCTATCAAAAAGTGGGCAAAGGACATGAATAGAAATTTTCCAAAAGAAGATATAAAAATAGCTAACAAACATATGAAAAAGTGTTCAACATCTCTGATCATCAGGGAAATGCAAATCAAAACCACAATGAGATATCACTTAACTCCAGTGAGAATGGCCTTTATCAAAAAGTCCCAAAACTATACCTGTTGGCGTGGATGTGGAGAGACAGGTGCACTCATACACTGCTGGTGAGACTGTAAACTAGTGCAACCCCTGTGGAAAGCAATGTGGAGATACCTTAAACAGATTCAAGTAGACCTACCGTTTGATCCAGCAATCCCATTATTGGGCATCTACCCAGAAGAACAAAAGTCATTCTATAAAAAAGACACTTGCACCCGAATGTTTATAGCAGCACAATTCACAATCACAAAGATGTGGAAACAACCCAAATGCCCATCAATTCATGAATGGATTAGCAAAATGTGGTATATGTATACCATGGAATATTACTCAGCTATTAGAAATAATGGCGATATGGCATCTATTTGGTTCTCCTGGAGAAAGTTGGAACCCATTCTATTAAGTGAAGTATCCCAAGAATGGAAAAATAAGCACCACATGTACTCACCAGCAAACTGGTTTCCCTGAGTGCACATTTGGGAATAACACCAATTGGGTATCAGACAGAGGTCGGGGCTGGGTGGAAGGAATGGGTGTATACCTACTTGATGAGTGCGATGCGCACTGTCTGGGGAATGGACACGCTTGAAGTTCTGACTGGGGGAGATGGGGTGGGGGGAGGGAATGGGTGCACACCTATATGATGAGTGCAATGTGCCCTGTCTAGGGAATGGACACAATTGAAGCTCAGACTCCGAGGGTTGGGGAGGCATGGGCAATATATATAGCCTGAACTTTTGTACCCCCATAATGAGCTGAAAAACAAAAAAAGAAAAAAAAAAGCAAAGAAAAAAGAAGAAAAAAGGAAAAAAAAAAGAGTTACCCACAGACAACGTGAGAGCTGCTTATCTCAGTGTTGAAAAGCAGGCCTGCAAAATAGAGTCACGGGTATACATCTCACTCCGAAGAGCTTAAGTCTGACACTCCACTACTTAGTCTACTTGCCCACTTTAAGGTATTTCCATCAATATGTCATTTGATGCAATTTTAATTGTTTTCTGATTCTACTCTGAAACAAGTTTATGTTCAGTTGTAGGAGTCACGTTAAGTTAAACGTCGTGATGCTGTATTTATTTACTATGATTTGAGAAAACTATCTTACTATTTGGTATGGAATTTTCTAATAACTAGGAGAAGGACACACTTTTTCCAAGGAGGAATCCGAATACAGGTGGCTTTATGCTGTTCTTTACTTATTGGAAATTGTAGCAGCTGTGTTTAGATAGACTACTAAAACAAAAACCATCCAAGTCAGAGGAGTTTATCTTTTGCCATTGTGTGTTGCAAGAACTCTTCATATAAATGTTTATTTTGGAGTTTGAAATTTAAGTGAAAATTTGGCTTATACATAGGGGGTTCTGCGTGTGTGTGTGTGTGTGTGTATGTGAGACTTTCAAGTGACAAGATTGTTAGCAAATTGTGTTTCTTGAGTTTTGTCAGTTATCCCTTTCTTATGAAAAACATACACTGATCAGAAAGCTCAGCTGACAATGAGAAACTGCATTTCTGGAAATGGAAAGTCAAATGAACAAAGGGAAAGAAGAATATTGCCTATAGAGATATTTTTATATTTCCCTAGGGAAAAAAATGTAATTTCTCAAAAGGAAGGAGTCTCATTTGTCCTTCTAATCCATGATCATATCCATCCATTCAATTAACACTAATCCTATCTTCTATTTTTGATCACTCTCTACACCTTTGTGTAATTACACCATTTTTCTTGTCCTTATCATAATATATCAAATACAGAGGTGATTTTAAGAGAGCCACAAATCAAGAAGTCTCAATGTAGTAATTTCATAAAAGTGTAATTATTAATAATATATAGGGATTAGGAGTATACTTAGGTAACTATATTATTTCAAATATTATCAGTTAAAAATTTCATGGACATTTAAGGGAACAGAAAAAAAACCTACCTGTTTAAAAATGACCTTCTTTTTTTCCTACCTATATGATTTGTTGAGCAGACTGGAATTTTTAAAAATTTCTATTGAAATGAGCAAATTACCACATACTCAAATTCCGTTTAAATTGACAAACATCATTTGAATGATAATTGCATATCTTAAACATTAACATATGGGTCAGTCAGCAGCTTCCTTTCACTGAGCAAAGCTTGAAAAGACCAAAAAGTCAATGACAGAAGTCCTTTAATGTAAAATGTATGTAATCATTATATTCCTTGTACAATAATGATTTCTAAAAGCTCAAAAGTATTCATGTATCATAGTCATGAGAAAAGGTAGCACTATGCACATTGTGCATAATATGTGAAATACATTTAATAGTCTAAAATAATTTTTTTAAATTTTATCTAAGGCTTGTAGGAGAGGCAAACAAAACAAAACAACAAAAACACCAATATGGTAAGGAGAGAGAATGAAATAACTGATGGGCTAAGATTCCTGCTGAAGACTAACTGTTATCCTATCAAAGGATGTGAAAAACTACTTTGGTTAAATAATTTGAAAAACATATTTAATCATAAATTCAAGTTCCTCTTTTCCCCTACTCACATTAATTACAATACTACTGAATTTTATCCAGCTTGTTTGTTTCATTTCCTCAACTACAGCATAAATTCCTCATCACGGAGTTCTGACATAAATCACTTCTAATTGATTCAACAAATCTTTAAAGCATACCTATTAAATACTAAAAATTATGGTAGGCACTAGGAGACTCTGATTTTGAGGTGCTTAGAGAGGTGGGAGGAATAATCTGAATGAATAGTTAGTACTAAAATGTCATTCCGTGCCATTCAATCTATGTTGGAAACCGCAGAACCAATGTAGGAATGAGTGCGGTGCTGACTGCATTTAGTTTTGTGAATTGCTAGAGGAGGTGCCACGGGGTCTGGATCTGGGAAGCTCAGTCCAGGTTTTCTAGGCAGGGCATGATGGGGTCCTGGGTGACTGCCTCATAGCGAGAACCACAAGTGCAGAGATCAAAGCAGCGAGGGGCGGCTAGAACTAGCTTGGTGCGTGTGTCAGAGGTACAATGTTTAAGGAATAAAAGTAAAAGAGATAAGAGTTCTAACTATAAAGATGAGGTGCTCATTTTGTATTAGGTTTAGGTCAGGATAAGATAATTTCAGGAGTCATCAGCAGGGTCGAATATGAGGGGTCAAGGAGGGCCACTGGGCTGAGGAATGGTAAGTCCTCAAAGGGAGGAGATATCTGAGGAGGATCTGGGCAGTTGGGGCTAAAAAATAGGCTGGGGTCCTATTATAAGAAGCCTGATAGAGCAAGCTAAGAAATTTTGACTAAAAAGGGATGGGCCTTGGGAAACTTATCTCCTTATGGAAGAGAGGAGGCATGATTAAATTTATATTTCAGAAAGTTTATCTTGCTGGTAGAGTGAAAAATGTATTAATATGATTTAAGGTGGCTGTTACTAAAATATTTCTCAACACAGAAGTGAGAAGTTGTAAGTGCCAGACACTGGAGTCTTTTTATAATGCCAGATGGGACTGTCATATAAGGGTAAATATTACTGATTTGTTGAGAGGATAGGAAATTATTAAAAATGCTCAGCTCTGGCATCGGTGTGCTAGGGTAGCTCCATTACTTACCAGCTATTCAACCCTAGGCAAGTTAAGTAACTCCTCAATAATTTAAGTTTGTTATCCAAGTAAAGGTTAAAAATAGTTGCCCTCTTGAATAATTTTTGAGAACTTCCAATGAACTTAAATTGTATATATTCAGTAACTCAATAACTATTATTATCAGTAGCTGTGTGTTCCTGAGTAAGGTGTTTAACTCCTCTAGGCCTCAGTTCCCCACCTGTAAAATGGGATAATAATTTCTACCATATAGGGTGTTTGTAAAGATGAGAACATTCACGTAAAGCATTCATCTCAGTAAGCCAAGGAATTTTAGCATTTATCATTAATGATAATATTATTTTGAACTATATTTCAGTAAATAAAATACATTGATAGGAATATAAAATTGACTCACTTAAATTTTACTCAACTGTGAATTGGAAACTCAGTGCTATTTTGGAAATAGCTCATATGTTCTAGATGTATACTCTCTTCAAATAATAGGAAGGATAATACCCCTTTATATTTAGAGAAAATTAAAATAGCAATACTTGAAATATTAATAGATTCATAAGAGAAAAGAAACCTGCATTTTCATGAAAACAGAAAAAGCAGCCTCAATCTACTGAATTCAGACAGGTTCACATAAAGGTGTATGCTGTGTACCATACGTAATGATTAAGGAAACAAAGAGAAGTTGCTGAAAAGCCATTTAAATTTAAAAATATATCAAAAATATATAGACATGAGCTATAAGTTAGCAATATCTCATTATTTAAAAATTGTGAAAAGTACAGTGATCTAAGAATCAGAAATATTTTCTAAAATATGTATATCATCACCAGTTTTGCCCTCATTTCTCTGTGACTCCTGGTTCACAGGGAAGTATGCAAAGTATAGTGTTAAGCATGGCAGTTTAATCCTGGCTCTGCCACTAGTTTGCATTGTGCAAATTATTTAAACTCTGTATCTACTGCAGCTTTTAATATTCTTTGCATTTCAGAGGCATACTGATAGACCAGTAATGTCTGCTAAATTTATTGTAAGCCCTGGGCTTGGTGGAATACAAAGTTTTCCCTCCTTGATGCCTAATGAAGAGTAACTGCTCAAGTATGACAACTCTTCTCATCCACAAAGTTTCATATAACTACAAAGGAATTTGTATTCAAAACTTGACCCTGGCACTCTAGCCTTTTATAGTATGGATATAGTAAGAGGATACAGGAAAGGGGTATTTTTTTTCTATATTTATCTTATTATTCCTAGGGATGTTTATACCATTCCTTAGGCTGTCCACACCTCTTTGTAAACGTGCCTAAGGAGACAACACAAGGGTTCTCTTCCAAAAAATAAAACCACAATAAAGCCAAACCAAACTCAAGCACCTCCCAGGCAGCTTATTTTTGTGAAAATCTGCCTCATGTTTGGATGGGGGTGGTCCCTGGAGAGAAGCCTCAGTATGGTTAGGAGCACTTGGAATCAAACTCAGAAACATTAGACTCACAGTTAGAAGAAAAACACCTAGAGGGAAAAATAACATCAAAGAAAAAGAAAAAGTGAAACATTCAACTTCATAGTCTTTCCATCACGGAAGCTTGGTTTCCTGGGAAATGAACTCCTTAGGCTAGAGTTTCTCTGTGTCTTCAGATAAAACAGAGGGATTGTGAATATTGAGTAAGGGAGAAAGAGAAGAAAAACTTCTAAATGTGGAAATTTAATCAGGGAAAGATGATTCCTTGGGAGATAATTTTTGATTCCTTAGCAGAAGATGTACTATAGTTCTTTCTCTGTCCTAGAGTTAATCTCAGGAAGGCTTATATGTTTTTTCTTTTAATGGATATAATTATTACTGAAAAATGTTCTAAAGTCCAGGCCCTCGCTTCACAGTAAGGGTCTAAGTTCAATATTTTTGGTCCTTTGAGCTGAAAATCAACACCTCCAATGTCCCCAGTATTATGCAGCAGAAAGCAGAATTTTAAAGGGATAATAGTTTGGTTAATTTCCATAGTTTTCTTTTCCTTTACCTTCTTATTTCTAATTTTGTCAAGGGAAATATTAATCATAAAAATGAGCAGAATTTTCAAAATATTTATGCCTTTGGAGGCATGCGTTAATATGAGTAGGTATGAGTAGCAGTAGCTAGGCATATAACACAGATGTTTGTATATAATGGACATATTCTTTCATTCAACTTTAATTGAACTTATTTCAACTGCTATTCTAGGTGCTGGGCTACAATAGTGGTTAAATAGATCTAACAGTCTTTCTCAAGAAGGAACTTACTTTCTGCTGGAGTAAGACAGAAACAAGCCAAAAGGAATAAGTAAGATCATGTATTTAATGGTGATAAGAGATATGTGGAAAAGTAAAGTCACCCTGGTGGTGATACCACAGATACACTTGTATCTCTGAAATCTAGAAACATCCATATGATTAGTTTCCCATTTGGAAATAATGTTTAGTACAAATCTCTGTGCCTAGAATGTATTATATAGAGGAACTTGATAGGAGGAAAAGAATTTATGTTTCTTCATTCTGTTTTAGAAACTGACTTGAATTCTTTTTTTTTTCTTTTTTCTTTTTCTTTTTCTTTCTTTTTTTTTTTTTCTTTTTTTATTTTGAGACAGAGTTTTGCTCTGTTGCCCTGGATAGAGTGCAGTGGCGTCAGCCTAGCTCACTGTGGCCTCCAACTTCTGGGCTCAAGCAATCCTCCTGCCTTAGTCTCCTGAGTAGCTGGGATTATAGGCATAAGCCATGATGCCTGCCTAATTTTTTTGTTTTTAGTAGAGATGGGGTCTTGCTCAGGCTGGTCTTGAACTCCTGATCTCAAGCAATCCCACAGTGCTAGGATTACAGGCGTAAGCCACCGTGCCCAGCCACTGACCTGAATTTTCAGTGAAGTGGAACTCACAGGTCATGAAGAGATCAGAGTTTCTTTGAAGGTTTTACTCTCTGTTTCATTTTTATCACAATGCTAGAGGCTGCCTGCACCTGATTGAGTGTGTTCCCTGTCAGGTATCTCAGGTCATTCAGACCCAGATAGGTGACCTCGCTAGGTGATGGGTCTACTCTTGACTTACAGTGCAGCCTCTGCAGTTGCAAGTCAAACTTGTGGGACTGATGTGCAAGGAAAGGATGTTTGCTATAATTTTTTAAATTATTTAACAGGTGCAAAAATTGAGATATTTATTAGACACATCTTTGAGAAATTGATCACATTTCTTTATATTTCTTGAGAAATATTAATACAAATCAAATGAATAAACAAACAGCATTCTTACAAAAAGGGACTTTCAACCAAGAAGCCCCAAAGAGAAACAGTAAAATGGTCATGTCCCATTACTGATATGCAATTTGCCTTTTAAAGATGCTTATGTGGAACTTGGGGTGTGTACTTTGCTAGAGTAATAACAAATTAATTTCATTTTTTTCCTCTGGTGATGTGAAAAGTTATTCGTTGGTAAGTTTCAGGTATATTCAGGCTCCATTTCAGACATTTTCATGAGTCTTTTGAGGACTGAACTCTGACCTTTTTTTGCTTAAATTCCTTTAAGAGGCCTGGTGAATCATGCCCTGCAAACCATAAAATTTCATTAAATGGATTTTTTTTTATTAACCCAGTATAATGTAGTTTACTTTTGCTATAACATCACATGACAGGTAGCAGAACCACCCCCCCATCTTAACTCAAGCAATTCATGATTAGAATTTTGACAAACGGGTTATAAACAACCATACAAAGATAATGGGAATGCATAATGTGATTCAGTGCAAAGTAGGACTAAAGGGGGATAGAAATGAGTGGGGCTTGTGAAAGATCCTAGCTGTGTTAGGTGAGGCTCAGCATTGCGCCTTACGAGGATGTTTCTGAGGACAGAGGGTAAGTTGTGTAGCCCTGGTTACCGTTGTCCTGCATAATCTGTTCTGTCCAGAAATTACTCTTGCTTGCTGCCGGCTCAACTCTAAGAGGAAGAAAAAGCCATACTCTGCTTTCTCTTCTGTTCCCTGCAGAGCACGGGACTCCCTCTCCAGCTTGGCGTCCGGTAGGCCTGACCCTGCTGACTTTGTGCTTGGTGCTGCTGATAGGCCTGGCAGTCCTGGGGCTTGTGTGTAAGTCTGCGCTCTGACTTGGGGGAGGATCCTGGTTCCAAGGTTTGTCTAGGATGAGAAACACTTACTATGAATTTTTTTTCTTTACTTCTGGAGCCTACAGATAATTCATTGTATCTTTTTTTTAATGACAACTATTTAAATGATGAGTAGTAAAAGAAGCATTAAAATACAACAATTACTTGCCAGCTAGAATTAAACGTTCTGTTTAAGGTTATATGGATTTTTGTCTGTTTATATGTCAGTATTTAAAAGGATCATTTCTAAATAAATACCCACTTCCCGTTCCACAAAACAGAATGGCAGTGGTTTGTGCTGTCGATAGTGCGGGAGGGAAGAGCTTTTATTTATCCCACACCATCAATTTAAGGAGAGTAGATAAGCTCCTTAATTACTGTGACATTTTTTTAAAAAGTCCAGGACATTATAGACTCATTTTGCAAAAACTTGTGGAAATCAAACAGGAAAGATTGTATCTATAAAAATCTTTAAATTTCAAGCTAGTAAGGACAAGTTCAAAAGCTTCAAAAAGGAAGTGGGTGAATTTGCCCCACAGATCTTACAGCAGCACTTCCCAAACAGTTGAAGAAGGTGGTTCAAGGCAAAAATTCACATAGACGAGCAGGTGTTGACGTCAAAAACTGAGTTTTTATAGGAAATTTTTAGAACCTTTATTTGTGCTGGTAACTTTTAAATTTGAAAAACAGTTTATTATTTCCTCCTGATCTCAAAATGTTTACTTCATTATGCTACAACTGTTGTTTTGCAACCATTCTTCTTAGCAACTCTCATGGTTCATGAGGCATTTCTCTACTTAGATTTAGAAACCTGAAATTCAAACCTCAATGTTGAAATATTCTAGTTAAGTGACATTAAGAAGTTTGCTTGTTCTCATTGATCTTAATTGCAATTCTATAAGTAAATATAGAAGTGATAAGACTATTTTAATAACTGAATGAGTAACAATATATGGTACATTGTCGACATTCAATATAATGATCAATAAATAAATGGATTTGTGGTTTTATGTTGAGTAATAATTTAAGAGTGTACAAAAAAATATTTATGAAGCTGTAAATACAGTTTGGGAATTTATTCCTGAAGTTAGGAAGTGCTATTATGACTCTACATTTTTCATTTTTAGATAGACTTAAAGAAATTATTAAATAATTTACCCAAGTTGATACAATTTATTATGTATGTACTGAAATCCAAACTTGAATACAGGCAACATAAGATCTCAGATCCTGAGATCTTAAGCAATATACTGTTTTGTTTTCCCCATATGGAAAAAAAGAGAAATAGAAATGTAGAAATAATCTGTCTAGTCTGATCTGGTCACTTGGGTTAGTTTTTCAGTTCTACCAGCTCTCCAATACTCAGCAAGACAGCATCTCTCAAAAGGAAGAAAGACTGGGGAACCTCTCCCGACAGCTGCAATCTCTCCAAGCCCAGAACAGGAAGCTTGCAGAAACTCTGCAGCGTGTGGCTGAAAAACTCTGTCGTGAGCTCTATAACAAAACTGGAGGTAAGTGTGTCCTGGTCACTGTGCCCCCAGGGTATCTGGCAACATAGAGCTCAGTTTGCCGTCAGTATAACTGGGATTCATTCATGTGTTATTTAACTAAGTGGTCTGGTAAACTGAGTAAAGCGTTTGGGCTTCAAGACCAGTTATTGGGATCATGCCGTTCATATGTGTCTGTGTTGCAGTACAAGAAAGGATTCTTCAAATGCAGACACTTAAAACAATAAAAAAATTAACTTGGAATAACCAAAATAACACCACAAGTAAATAAATTTCAGGGTTATGTGTCACTTTATCTTGGCATGTGTTTACAAATCCTTCCCCATTAAGAAGTTAACAAATTCTTAACTATAGTTCTCAAATTTTAACAATCATACAGGGATCAGCTCAAAAATGCAGGTAACCTGAATCAAATCCTAGTTATTTTAATTCAGTATGACTTGGCTTGGTCCCGAAAATATGCATTTTAATAAGACCAAAGTTGATGACATTGCCAATGGTAGGTGAACTGCACCTGGACAAAAATACTATAGAGAAGACCAGAAGCATCACTTTAGTTCTCTGTATATATATCTGTCTGTCTGTCTTACTCCTGTCCTTTTTGGTTTCATGATGATCTACTTTATTCAAGTCAGCCCTCTCTTTTGCTCTCCTTAGCATGCATGCGTAGGTAGTAAAATATGTTTTCAAATATCCACTTTTTATTTTTTTGGATTTTAAAAAATTTTTTTTATTCCAGCATATTAAGGGGTACAAATGTTTAGGTTACATATATTGCCTTTACCCCACCCGATTCAGAGCTTCAAGCATGTCCATCCCCCAGACAGTGTGCACCCCACCCATTAGGCGTGTATGTACCCATCCCCTCCTCCCCTCTCCCATCTGCCCAACACCCAGTGAATGTTATTACTATATGTGCACTTAAGTGTTGATGAGTTAATACCAATTTGATGGTGTGTACATGTGCTTGTTTTTCCATTCTTGTGATAGATACTTCACTTAGTAGAATGGGTTCCAGCTCTATCCAGGATGATACAAAAGGTGCTAGCTAGATCACCATTGTTTTTTGTGGGTGAATAGAACTCCATGGTATACATATACCACAATTTATTAATCCACTCATGTATTGATGGGCACTTGGGTTGTTTCCACATCTTTGCAGTTGTGAATTGTGCTGCTATAAACATTTGAGTGCAGATGTCTTTTTTATAGAATGTGTTTTGTTCTTTTGGGTGGATGCCCAGTAATGGGATTTCTGGATCAAATGGTAGTTCTACTTGTATCTCTTTGAGGTATCTCCATATTACTTTCCACAGAGGTTGTATTAGTTTGTAGTCCCACCAGCAGTGTGTGAGTGTTCCTATATCTCCGCATCCACACCAACATTTATTGTTTTGGGACTTTCTGATAAAGGCCATTCTCAGAGTCCAGAGTGCTCACCATTACACCATGGAACCCTCACACAATAAAGGCCATTCTCGCTGGAGATAAGTGATGTCTCATTGTGGTTTTGATTTGCATTTACCTGATGATTAGAGATGTTGAGCATTTTTTCATCTGTTTCTTGGCCATTAGTCTATCTTCTTTTGAAAAGTTTCTGTTCATGTCCTTTGCCCACTTTTTGATAAGGTTGTTTGATTTTTTTTCTTGCTGATTTTCCTGAGTTCCTTATAGATTCTAGTTATCAGCCCTTTATCAGATGTTTAACATGCAAATATTTTCTTCCATTCTGTAGCTTGTCTGTTTGCTCTCGTGATAGTTTCCCTTTTTATTTATCTTTTGGGAACTCTACAATAGGACCAAGTTTCCTAGTCCTCCATCCACCCACCATTTCCCACTGTAAGCAGACACCCTGACTGTGTGATTACCTAGTAAATAATATCCTCAGCCGCATTTCCACTTCTCTAAGTGATTCTTACCACATGACCAGTGATCTCACTGGCCATTATTTCCTATCTTTTCTTATTTTTCTCACAACCAAGTGTACCTACTTTTTTTGTTGGGTGCTATATCTTCAAAAAAATAACCTAGGTTTTTCTGAAAACAAAGGTCTCTGGAGCTTTCACCTAGCTTTATAAAAATAAACAAAAAGATAAGCTACGCACATAAACCATATTTAGTTTAAATATAAAATCTACATTCAAATGTATCAATGATATTCCTTATTCTCATAAAAATTCTCAGTTTTGGTTAGACGTTAATTCTATTTTATTCTGCTAGTTTTCATTTTTTACTTTTCCTCATTATCCATCCATCCATCTACTCAGCTAGTATTTTTACTAATCCATTAAGCTAGTATAATTACTAATATGTTTATAGTATTTACTGAGTTTATTTATTGCTCATTACAACAGTCCTTTTAGGTAAGCATCATTCCCATTCTTCTATGTTTTAGGAAGTCTGAAGCTCCCTTTATTTCTTCCTGAGTCTGTCCAGGTTTGTTATATTCCTTCTGGCAGAATGTTGAGGCAAGCAGAACTGAGAGAGCACAAACGCTATTGAGTTCCACAGCAATGTGGGAATATCATAACATGACAAAGATAACCTAGTAATTTATTTACTTAAAATTTTGTTTTACCTTATAAAGTATTTCAAATATATAAGGAAATACAAACAATTACATAATACCTATATGTGCATTGATTACTCAAATTTTAATATGTTACCATTTTTATACTGATTGCTTTTAAAACAATGAAACCATTGGAGTGATGATTGCAGTTCCTGCTCCACCACAAATCCACAAGAGGCTCAATTACAGGTCCCTAATTCTAAAATACCAAGGCCATGTACCCACATAGGTATTAAAACCATGACTCTCAGGGCCCAGTTTCTGTATCTGCAACTGCTACCCATGTAGTCCATGTAGATGCTACTCTGGCTTGGACGCTTAGCTTGATTTGCAACACATGGAGATTTACCATTCTGATTTCATGCTTATCTTAGTATTTTTAAAAAATTTTATTTATTTAAGAAAAGACCCATATCATGTTGATATATACCATATTTTTAAAAACTCCTTTACTGTTATACAAGAGGATTTTGAAGAGAAAATTTTTAGAAGCTTTGTTTTTTTTTTTTTTTTGAGACAGAGTCTCACTCTGTTGCCCGGGCTAGAGTGAGTGCCGTGGCATCAGGCTAGCTCACAGCAACCTCAAACTCCTGGGCTCAAGCGATCCTACTGCCTCAGCCTCCCCAGTAGCTGGGACTACAGGCATGCGCCACCATGCCCAGCTAATTTTTTCCTCTATATGTATTTTAGTTGGCCAGATAATTCCTTTCTATTTTTAGTAGAGACGGGGTCTCGCTCTTGCTCAGGCTGGTCTTGAACTCCTGACCTCAAGCGATCACCCGCCTCGGCCTCCCAGAGTACTAGGATTACAGGCGTGAGCCACCGCGCCCGGCCAGCTTTGTTTTTTTTAATACAATGCATTTTGAGTTTCTGAACATATGAACAGCTTTATGAAATTGAATAATTTCTTTATGTGTTGAATTACATTGGTGAGTGGCAAGGCAGTTCCAGTTATTCATTACTAGATTTCATACTAGGTGTAAGCAGTTAGTGTCTGTTTTAATTTCTACTGTATGCTCAGAGTCAGTTATAATTTCTGGCATATAGTGGATCTTTTGTAAATATTTATAGTTATCGTTGCCTGGGCAATTAGTTAAATAAGAGAAGAATCCGTTTTTTTCTTGGGACGTCAAATACTATATAATTTCAAGAGAGAAAACACAGCAGACCTGGGTAAAATTGGTTTCTTTCCAAGGACACAAGTGCAGCCCTTGCCCAGAAAAATGGAAATGGCATGGAGATAAATGCTACCAGTTCTATAAAGAGAGTAGAAGTTGGCAAGGCTGTGAACATTTCTGCATTGCTGAGAACTCCACCATGCTGAAGATAAACACACAAGAAGTGCTGGTAAGATCCTGAGGCTTTTCAGTGTTTGAAGGATGCTCAGAAAGAGGCCTTAAAGAAGCTAGACAAGATTCTAAAGATCAAGGGTATTGGTCCACAGATTTCCCCACTCAGTACAGTGAAGACCCAAGTCTTATGCCTATTGCTTTGAATGATCCCCAGAAGTATATAAAAGGAGTTATGCTCTCCACAAATACCCACCTCTTAGAAACATGAGAAAAATCTTTTCAAATTTCCCCTCAGTTAGAAAGCAAATGGAAAATGCCTTCATTTCTTACCTCTTTTGGTTTGGGTGGGAAAGGAACAAATGCAATGTCAGAATGATAACAATACTACTGCCTATTCTTCCAGTAAAAAAGTGACATAGCATTAAATTGAAAAATATTTAATTAAATCATTACCATAATCAGCAAATATGTGTCTTGCCTTCCAGAAGTTTACAGCTTAAGATAGACTGTTCAAGGCAAATAACATTGCAAATTGACATATTAAATGCATACAATTAAAGTATACTATTAAAATGGTGTGATTATTCCCCCTTTTTCTCATATTTGTTATTGCCTTTGGTTTGAATTCCTAAACCATGTGGTCATTACTTATATATCATCGTTTTTCCAGAATTCATCAGAGATCTTTGCACAGAATAGATTATCGATGAAGGGTTATTTAATTGAATTAAATGCCCAGCTCACTATATAAATTCTTAACGTTATTCCAGTTACATCTAAATTTCTACCCACTTCTGAAATCTATGATCAATGAACCTCTGCAGTGTCTCTCATCTACTAAAATATTTTTTTACCCTTAATTGATAACTCAATTTAGGTATAAAAGGAAACAATTTCTTTAAGACAATGTGTCCTGTCATAAACCTTCCTAATTTTTCTTATTCTCTTTGTTCCTCTGCCTCCAGCACATAATGAGGACTCAGGTATATTATTGAACTACTCTATGTGCAATGATAGGAAATTTTGTTGTGAAAGCTATATGGTTATTTTCTCTCACAAACTTCATATATTTATATATATTTAAATCACTTTCATATGATTTGTTTTTAGAACTTTTAAATTGAAGAGGTCCCCTTTAATTGGAAACAGTATTTTCAACTACAGTTCTTTTCACCTACCTGCTCTATGACTATTGCTGAGTAATAATTTTACTTATATATCTAATAATCTCATATTCAATCAATATGTACCATTAATTATCTGAGGGGTTGAGGATATAACAATAAAACCAAGCATATATCCTTGTCCAAATCATTGTATGATAAAAGGAAAGACATAAAAATGGATAATTATGATAAATTTAGATAATTTCTATGTCAAAGATATTACGAGTACAGAGTACGACTAAATAGAAGGAAGTAAATGACCTTTCAAATGTGGATTTATGTTCAGTGTGGATATTAGAAAAGGAATTGTCATGTATAGATGATATGTGTACATATTATACTATATATGAAAATTTAAAAATTTTTCTTCCTCCCCTTTCTAGTCCTTCTTTTACTTTTTTTTTTTTTTGCCTTAAAGTACATTCACTATTCTTTTCTCATTCCCAGTCAATTCCTTTGACAGGTATTTGTAAAGGATACTACTACATTCCTACATTTTTTCTTCCATATTCTTCCGTTTCCAAGAATCACTCCACATCTCTTTATAAATCTTTCTCCCATATTTTTTGTATTAGTGTTAACTGTGCCTTGAAAATAATGCCATGTATAAATCTTAGTTGATATGATTCCTGGTTTCAGACTATTGATATATATTCAATACTTTCTGAGACAAAATAAGTTCAACCTGGACAAATTTCTAACTGACCTCAGCACAAATGCTTTTTTCTCTTACATGTACTATCAACTGTGTGAGGCAGGATTCGTGTATTCTTCTATGAAAAGTGCTGGCCCCACACATCTCTGTACACGTATGTAATAACACCTCTAAAGCTCAAGGTTTTCTTATGTGCCTTTCACAGGAGTTTGCCATGCCTCAGAGCTACTCTGAGTTTTTCTACTCTTATTGGACAGGGCTTTCCCGCAACGGCAGTGGCAAGGCCTGGCTGTGGATGGATGGATCCCCTTACTCCCTTGAACTGTAAGCCTTCAGAACATTTTATAGAAAAGGCATTTATTAAAGAGATTTTGTTTCAGTCATAGGGTTCAACAATTTGGTTCACCAAGCATTAATCAGACATTTGCTTTGTACTGGGTACTGTGTTTGCAGGAGGATGTCCAAAGATGTTTGAACCGTAATACTCACTCTTGAACTGCTTATAACCAGTGAGGGAGATGGATACATAGCATTAGTAAAATATCAGGGACGGTTCTCTTGCTGCTTTTAGAAGTGTGTGTCTGAGATTCATTGTGAATGGGGGTGGAGGCAGGGAGAGAAAGAGAGGGAGAGAGAGACCTTTTATGGATGAGCAAATGAAGCCTAGGAGCTCAGGTTATAATAGTGGTTGCCTAAGGTCACACAACTTGTCAATACCCAGCGATAGGATAAGACCTCAGATTTCGTGGCTTTCTATGAGTGAAGTAGAGAGTACATCTTTCAAAAATACAGTCTCTGAGAATAGATTTGCTGACAATATAAACAGCAATACTATAAAACACTAGTTTTATTTATGATGTGAGCATTTAGATAGGAATATGCAAGGACATCCTTTGAAATAAGAAAATGTGATCTCTGTATGTTACATTTAAAACCATGTTTGAACAGACACCTTTGTTCCATATATGCCATATAACATTTATTCTCCTAGGAGATGGCATACTCACAGGACATATTCAATGTAATCATTTATATTTTAATGAATATATATTAGTTAAATAAACTGAAAAGGTAGACAACTTTTTAAATGGTAGAAAAATCATGTAAGTTTGGATTAGAACATATATCTTAGTTTTAATTAGAAATGATTTTTGTTGTTTTGAGTGACCTGCTGTTTCTAAGAATGAATATGGAAATTGAGGGGCTGCAAAGAAAGAGCTTGGTGACCCCATGTTCCCAGTAAACTCACCCTGGGCTTCCATTCTATAATGTTATCACCCTAGGGAAGTTGCTTGGTGAATACAATGTGTGTTGCTTCAGTGATGGATGCACTGAAGGCCCTGACTTAACCACAATGCAGTGTATCAATGTAGCAAAATTATACTTATAGTCCATGAACAGGTACAAATAAAAAATAAATGGGAAAAAAATATCACCCTAGGAAGACTCCTGTGTACTTTCAGGGTACTTAATATTTCATTTTAGAAATAAATGTTGATTAAATTAACTTTCCCCCCCTTTTTAAAGGTTTGATATTGTAATAGATGTCACCACTCCAAGAAGCAGAGACTGTGTGACCATCCTCAACGGAAAGGCTTTCTCAAAGGACTGCAGAGAGTTGAGGCGGTGTGCATGTGAGAGGAGGGCGGCCCTTGTGAAGCCCGAGAGGCTCCATTAGCTTCCCTGAGCCTTCAGAGGGAGGCGACCCACTCTCCAGCTGCACCTTCCGTCAAAGGAGTCGAGCCAGGCAAGAACAGTGCAGGGGATACTTGAGACCTTGGAAAAGAATCGTCAGGAAAGAGAGTCTCTCTGCTAGTACAAGAAGGGCTCCCATGTGTCCTGTTCAGGATCACCAGCATTTCTGACTTTGGCTTACCAGACACAAGAAGTCCTATTTATATACCACCAGCTGGTTCCAGATAATTATCGTATTGTAATCTACCTTTTTGACTTACAGTTAACTTTCTAGTTTTCTTTCTTCTCAGCATCTAATATCATGTTCCTGTTTCTACATCTTCCTTACACTTGGAGAAGTGAGAAACTTTTTGAAGTAGGAGAAATAAATGGAAGTAACATCCTTTGTCCCAACAGTCAAGAAATCCATGAGAAATTAGAAGTTATTCCCCAGATTGTGCCACCAAATACACGAGGAGTTCTTTTTGTTTCAGTTCATACTTTTCCCTTCCCAGTCTCTCAATAAAAACCCCATCTGCTGTGTCCGTGGCCTGCTTCCCAACTGGGATATCTCTTGTTCTGAGAATCTCAGAATGTTATAACTATGCCTCCCTATGTCCATTAAGACTCCAATAATTGTCTCCTTTCCATAGGAATTTCTCCCAGGAAAGAAATATTTCAACTCAATTCCATATCAGAATTACTGTCCTCACCAATACTTCTTTCAGAGAGACTGAAGACCAGAAAAATTCAATTTCTTAATGTGCACCTGTGATAGTTTGCTTTTAGTTCCTGTTCTCTTCCATTTGATCCATATTTATATCTTTCAGGTACTGAAGATTTAATAATAATAAATGTAAATACTGTGAAGTATGTGATTTTAGAATGGATTTGTGACTCGGGGAAAAATTCAGCATGGGAATGCTTTTCAAATCATGATAGCAAGCATTGTTTTGATTGTGTCTTACTGAGAGTATGTGGGAAGTCTGTAAGAGTACTCATTATGTGATTATTTGGGAACAGTAAGAAGTCTTCGAAATACATGTTGTCTTCAAGAGGATGGTTTAAACACTTCCCTAAAATGAAATCTTTCAGGGCAAGTTTATGGCATCGACACATGGTTGATGAGTAAACTGAGCGGCAGTAGGGCACGTGGTTTCCAATCGGGTGATGGGCAATGAAGGCGAGACAGTGCCATCTGCATAGCTGGCTCCCTAGCTAGGCCCTTCTTTCTCAAGGTGACCATATGCACAAGCATAACAGGAATCATTGCGCATAGCACCATTGCAACCACTGACTTTATGGGTTTACAGATAAATCAGTTTTAGGGGTTTAACACTAGAAACGATAATATATTATAAATCTTTATTGTTCAACAGTGGAAACTGGGGTGCTTCAGTTTATTTTCAGTAAACATATCTGACAGTGAAATGACAAAGTTAGCACTCATGATAAAAAGAATACTTGTGTTTGTTTTCATAAGACTTCATTTCGTGAGATTGTCACTTAGCAAAGCTTATTTGCGGATTCTTCCTTGAGAATTTTCCTTTTAATTTTCTGTTGATTAGCTAAAAAAATTCAGTATTGAACAAATTCTGTTGATTTTTTTGTGTCGTGCAAAAAGAACTGCATTTGTTGGCAGGCAATGAGGGTTTTGGACTTCTTACTCATTTACCTATTGGGCAAATCCTTTACTTGGTGGAGCTTATTTCATTAAGTGTGAAGGGGAAATATTTATAATTTCCTCATAATGTTACTGTTAGTTGAAATGAGGTAAATGTGAAATTAGTTTCATAATATAAATTGCAATATAAAATGTAAGAGAAATCAAGAAAATATAAAGCGAGGATATAAGTGATTTGTTTTTAAACATAGGGGGACACAAACAAGCATAAATAACTTTCTTTAAAGATCTGTATTTATGAACAAATTGTAGAGGGGTGTACCTACATTGGGTAGCTAAGGATATTATTGCCAAATATTTTCTATGATGAATGTAGATTTTCAATGCAAGTGGTTAATATAATAGCTACATAACAAGAAATGAATATTAAGTCTGTAGTTAAGCAATTGTTATTTTAAGCCTTGCTGCTGCAGAAAGAAAATACGGTTAACATCAGAAAATCAAGTGTTTTTGTGGACTAAGTTGTAAGTAAGAACGTGGCACTCATTTAAGTTTTGACTCCCAGCATCCCATGTAACTACAGTCTAGCTCAGGGAGGGATGACAAGTGTCTCTTTAAGTACCATTGCTTTGAAGAGTCTATCTACCTGGAGAGTGAATGTTGAATAGTATCCTCACTCCAAATCTGGGAGCTAAGGAAAAATGCCACTTTAGATGGTGAGGAGGAAAAAAAACGGCATTTATTCACGTACTTTATTTTCTTGAACTTATTTATCTTCATCTTTGCCTTCAATTCTCTTGTCTGTATAACAAAACTCACAATATTGTTACAATATGAACAAGCATTTCAAAACAACAGAAAAAGAGTATGGTGTAACATTCTCTCCGTGAACTTTTTTTTTTTACTTTTAACTTTCATTTTTCATTTTTCTTTCATTTTAGGAAGTAATTATAAAATGAATTTTAAAATCTGATTTGCTGAGAACAACATTCAGTTGAGATCAGAGATGAGCATCACATAATTGGTTTTTTACATGAGAATATTTTTCCCTTCTAGGCTACTGTTTGTGTAGGTAATTGTGAAGAAATTGCAGGAAAAGTCAAATGAGGAACGCAGCCTTCCTGGTAGAGCTGAATTCCCCAGGGTACACAGTGAGCTATTTCTTTTCCTGAGAATATTGAACAAGCTCTCAGGATTTATCAACAGGAAACAGGTCATGATCCCTGTAGCAGCAGGAAGTGTGAGAAGGGTAATGGGGAGGTTTTATTTTGGGGATGCAAGTAGATTATAAACTAAGTAGAAGAGTCTAGTGGATTGTCTCAAGGCTGGCCTTAATATTTGTAAGTCACATCCTCTGTAGAGGGATTCTTGTAGTTTTTGAAGAATACAAACGGCAACATAATCTGATTTAAAGTGTGCATGACTTTTGTACAAGGTTCATTGTATGAATGGATTTTTAGACTAATAATATCTATTATTATTCTATCAATATTATTATTCTAATGTTCTTTCTGTACAGTTAATGTACTTTAACCTTACCATATAACAAAGCCTCTTGACATTTGTAGGATAGTTTCTTTTTTTTTCCTTTTCTTTTCCCCTTTTGAAAGCTAACTTGGAACTCAGTGAGATGGCTCAAAGATAACCAAGTCATTATTGGTGGGACTAGGATATAAAACTGGTTACCCCAGTGCAAACTGCCTTTAAAAAGCCTGGGTATCCTGGACCAAAAACAACGTGCAGGGAAAATCTTCCACCCACAGCATTTCTGTGGAAAGCGGTATTGCTGCTGAGGAAATTGGTAGGAGTGTATGTCAGCCGTACTGCAGATAAAATTCTAACTTGTAAATACTGCATCATATATTGGTGGGATGACATCAGCTGAAGGATGTTTGCCTTTTGCTTCATTGTATTTTTTTAAAGAAGAATTATAAATGCTTCCTATCCTTTCTCCAAACATAGCTCCATGACAATACTTTGAAGAATCTTGAAGACAAACAGTCTTTACTACTGAAAACTGCTATTGTTTCTCCTTTATTCCTGGATATTATATTCAGCTGCCAGCTGTCAGCTGTGAAAACCAAACACAGGAGACAAGTTGTTCTGTGTTTTCTCTGCTTTTACAGGTTCATTGCAAAAAAAGAAAAGAAAAAAGAAAAAACCTAGAGAAAATGTCTTTTATTGAAACTCCCATCATTTAAATTCCAGATCAGGGATAAATAAAGAAAAAAACATGTGCTTCCCCTCCTTACAGGACCTTACCCATTGTAGAAAGACCTTTAGGGAAAAGGACTTTTAGTTTCATTTAAATAGTTTTCACTGCCTCAGTGAATTGGGTTTTATTTTTAATTTAATTATTTAAGTGATGCCTTTATTCTCAGGAAGAAAAGATGATAATCTAATGTTATGTCAGCTATGAAGTATTAAATAAAATTATACTGAACTTAGCAAATATTTATTGAGGATCTACTATATGGTAAGGTGTTGATCTTAGGGATAATTAGTGGTATAAAAGTAATATATTAATAATAGTTAGGGAACCTTTTCTTCCTGTAGATCACAAGGTAGTTTCATATTAACTGTCTCTTGGGAACAAGATAGTCCATGCTTCAAGGAGCTTACAAACCTAGGACAGAGATTGTCTATTGATTTACTTATAGATTTACTTGAAGAGGATTCACTAACTTTAAAACAGATACTCTTTCCAGAGAGCTGGTGACATTTTACATATAAACTTTATCTTCTCCATATCCCTGCAACATGAACAGAAAAAGGGATCTTTTTTACCTGGAATTCACAAATAAGGTTGAAGCCTAGAGATGACTGGTGATGTACCTACCATATTGAGCACTGATAGACTGTTCGACTGTGTGCAAGACACATCTCAGTACTTACATATATCTCTAATGTAACCCTCGAACAATATTTTGAAGTCCTATTATTTTACAGTGAGAAAACTGAGGCATTGAGAGATGCATTAAAAGTGCTGGAGTGGTAACCTTGAGAGTCCAGACCATGAACCCTTTGATTTGAGTGGTGAGGATGGTCAGTAAGAGGGAGCTTGTTGTTGTCCTTTCCTGGAGGCCACACTGATACTGGCATCTTACCTATTTCTTTCAACTGTGTGAAATTCTAGTAGTTTATCTCTTTCGTAGAATCATGAAGTCCTAAAAAGGACATTGTCTGATAGTCTGCTGATACAAGCTTACCCTCCTTCCAGTTTAGAAATCCATAGCTCTGTCCCCCCATTCTATCCGTCTGATAACATAATGTCTGAAAGCCTAGAAAATACATGGAAAAGACAATGGGCAGACAGTGGGTTTAAAAGGCCCAATTTATTTATTTATTTAAAAAAATATCCACCAGCTAGAACCACACCACCTCCCCCAATGACTTATAGATTTCTGGGTGGAATTTACATTTACTCTGGAGTTACAAAAAAAATAGAAGTGATTTCCTTCGGTTTGTTCTCAACTCTTCAGGGTTTTGTCCTCATTAGCTCTAAATCAGTTTTATTCTTGGAATTTTGAACCATGTCAAATGAAATCAAGAAAGTATTGAAAAATTTTACCAAGTGCAAATACAAAAACAAATTTGAGTCCCAAGGAGCTAGTTTCATTGCCCACACATTGATTTACTTCTGTACTTGCTCTTAGGCTTTTTGTGACGAGTTTTCCAACGGTGTGTTCCAAATACTAGTAATAGATCACTTTGAGCACCATTTCTTTCAGGTAGAGGATCTTAACGCATACTTCTCACAGATAAAATATTTCCAAAAGCTGCAGTTAGCTGGAAAAAAGGAATTGTCTCTCAGGTATCCACAAAGCTGATTAGTTGATTGGAATCTCTCTGTTTGCAACCTGCAAAAGCAAGTCAGTGTTTGAGGTTAGATTTTGGGATTATAGTGATGTCCTTGTGAGTAACTAATGAGAAATGTGTAGTTTTTTGCTTTGCTTTATTTTGTATTAATATGACACCTTCCTATGGTGGTTTAATTCGCCTTCAGTAACAGCTGTGTTCTCTCAATAAAAAAAAAATGTTAATGTGAACAAACAGCACATAAAAAAAAAATTACTGCTAATTAGAATCTCTTTCCTGACTCTAATTCCCAAAATACTAAGGCACCTGATTCTGTTCACCAATCTTCCCAGTTCTATCTGAAAAGCTTAAGTAAATGGAAATTGCTTAATAGTTATTCCAGGCTGGACACAGTGGCTCATGCCTGTAATCCCAACACTTTGGGAGGCCAAGGCGAGAGGATCACTTGAGACTACGAGTAGGAGACCAGCCTAGGCAACATAATGAGGTGCTCTAGTCTCTCCAAAAAAAAAAAATTAGCCAGGCATGGTGTCATGGGCCTGTAGTCCCAGCTACTGTGGAGGCTGAGGCAGAGGATCACTTGAGACAGTTGTTCCAGGCTACAGCGAACTATGAGGCCACTACACTCCAGCCTGAGTGACAAAGGGAGACCCTGTCTCTTTAAAGAAAAAAAAAAGTTATTCCAATCTCTTTTCCTTAACACTGTCTAGACATTACGTGATACAAAGAGAATGTGATCAATAATTACATTGTTCATTCAGAGACTCAAATTTTGGTTTGATTTTTCTAGTGGATAACAGCAGGGCTGAGAAGGAGAAAGATTTAGAAGCACTGAAGCTACTCTTAATTACATTAGCTTTAATTCCAGTCGGCATTCTGTAAAATCATCAAACTGCTTATGCCTCCTGGAGGAAATCTAAGGTATAAAGCAAAATACACTTTTGAGTTCCCTCATGTTTCTAATTTTTCTTGTGACATTCCCTCAGAGACTTACAGGTCAGGGGAAGGAGCAGAGCCATCTTGCCAAAGCCAAGGGCTGGTGGGTCCACCCTGAGACAGCCCCACCCAGTAATGATGGCTTTTTTTGATCTTCATCAAGCTTCCCGTGATAAAATCCTGGAAGAAACAAGGCCTGAACTGTGAACTGAGAAAAACAAACAAAGAACTACAGTGAAATATAAAGTATGACATTTTGCCTAGCTAGAGATTAATGAAAACTTGAGAGTTGGAGAGAGAGTATTTATTAAAAAAAAGTGAGGATATATTTTACAGACTTTTCTAATGCTGTATAAACAGTGTGGTGGTAAGGACTATGGAAACAATAGGCAACTGGTATTAGTATTGTTTCAGCAGATTGAGAGTCTGGCAGATAGTATTTGTCAAAAAAAAGGTAAGCGTTATACTAAACCTTCGTTATCAGAAGTCAGAAGTAAAAATATCCTTGACATCATAGACCACACAATCTAGTATACTTCAATATGGGAAATAGTTTAGGAGAGTCCAGAAGCAACTTAATTGTAAACACATTTTGTTAAAAGAAACATTTTTAATTTTTGTCATCAAGTTTTCACAGAAACTAATTTTTTGAACCCATAGTTGTAATAATTTAGTTCTAGTCTTCTGGGTTTACTGTATATCTTTAACAAATTGTTTTCTCCTTATTCTTGTAGAAATGAACTCTAATTACTGAATATAACAGGTATACATTTTTCGTAGGATCAGAAATAAACGTGTAGTTATACATCCTATTTCATAGATATTTATGGGTAGAATGATATCAGGGAAACATCTTGTTCACTTGTTAAGATGTTAGTAAACTCAGTTTAATGCCAATTAAATATTTCATTTGGCAAGTATTTATTTTTATAGACCTATCCATTTCATGGCGTCACCCCAGTTTTTATACTTATTTTTTCTTAATAATTACAAGACTAGTAGGTTATATTTCCCTACGGCATTGAAAATGATACATTTAAAATATATATGCAATTGTAATGCACGTACATCTTGGAGTGGGTTAGCATGCCAGAAAATGGTATTCCCCTTATTCCCAACCCTTTTTTTATCAGCCAAGGACATAGAACTAACATAGTCTCCATGATTTCTAAATAACCATACTGTTTTTATGTTTCTCTTATGAAAGGGAAAACAAACCATGCTAATTCCTACTTTGTCTCTTTTAAACCTTTCTTTTCACAAATATACCACTGTTATAGAATATTAAGGAATTCTATCTGATGAGAATTTATGCTTTCTTTTAACAAGTAACATGGTATTTTCAGAATAATGTGAGACCATAAAACAGTGTTTACCATTTCTTCTTTGCTGCCTATTTGTACAAGTGTGGAACCGGCCTTTGAACATTTCTCTTTACTGGTGTGCCAAGTTTGCCAATCTTCAAATACATGGTAACAACTTTCTCCATTCTGAATCCAGCTATCTGGACAAGGGCTGCAATTACAGGCTTTGAATACAAACATTTTTCTTTGTTATTATTGTAAAATATCAGTAGTGTATTTTCCCAAAATAACCCTTAGAGAAACTGATCACTTTAACAGAATGGTTCACATGATGTAGCACTTATCAATTTCAGCTTCTCTGAAGCAGAATACAGTAAGATTTATATAGTAATTTCTACCTGCAATGAGTCTTTAAATTAGTTTAAAATAAAATTAATTTGGGGATAAAATTACCTGAATTTTTTCTGTTCTATAAAGATTATCTGATTATTCTGGTTTTATCAATCTTTCCTTTCTTTGAATTCAGAACATTTATAGTCATCACTTGTTTGCTTATTGTTTTATGTCTGTTAATCTAACTGTCCCAATTTAGCTGGACATGTCCTGACCTATTTGATGGGTTGAGTAATAAGTCTTAAGTTGATGTTTAAATTCTGAGAGTAAAACAAGAAAATATTTCATATATAATGGGAAAAACAAATAATGTACCTTAAGGAGTGATTTGAAAATGAGTAGGTGAGGAAAATCAAAGAAGAATGTAAATGAACAACATGATTATTTTAGGACTCTAATAAGTAAGCCTTAATTTTTAATCAGTTTTATAGAACTTGCCTTAAGAAAGAATGTATTCACAAAAGAAGGATGATCAAATGTATAAAAGGGGAATCAAAGAGCAAGAGTTTGACCAAGTGGCTGTGGCACAATTTTATAAAGGGAAGGACTGAAACTTCCAGAACTCTGGTTTTTAGAGAAAGACCTTCTTACCTTCTTTTTAGGGTAAGAAATAGTATTAGTTTCCATGGCCCAGATGTTGAGATTTTTAGGGCTCTTCTATATCCCTTGTTTGGCATCCATGCTAATAAGCATCCTGAACATTATTAAATTTATACCATAAATAATGTTGACGATGATATTTGAGGTGTTGGAGAACACAGTGGATATTGTCAATGTTTTCAAGGTTGGTGGCTCAGAGATGGGCCTAACTCAAGTTTGCAAAAGCCTGCTATATACAAAAACATTGTTGGGCCACAAAGTGAGTTTGTCAAACATTTACTTGATTGAATTTCAATCAGAAGGAACTAGAGTAGATTTTTGACCTCTCTCATTAGCAGTTATTATGTAAATGACATCCACTATAGGGAAGTTAATTTTCTAAATTATATGTACAAGTATTAATAGATGCTAATTAAGTAACCATAGGATACTTGACAAACAGGTAGAACAAAAGTTAGAAATAGACTGTTTATGGTTTAAAATGCTTATAAGGAATATAAAAATTAAACTGGAATAACTATAGAATTTTTAAAAAGAGATGAATCCTGCATTGTTATAATAATTTTATGGTAAATACTCTCATTTTCAAAATGAATTTTTCTTCTCAAAGTTATCTAGACTTGAATCTAAAGTAATGTCTAAACTAAATATATTGGGAAATTTGGAGCTAGACTTAAAGATATACTTATTAATTTGGGTGACTGGATAAGTTTTATTTTTTTAAATCTGACTTACTAATTGCACACATAGCACGTTAGCATTTGATATTTCCTTTAGTTGCATTTTTTGGGAACCTTAGTGGTTTTCACATATACTATTGGAGCTTATAAATAAAGTTGAACTGGTCAAAATTATGTCTCTCCTATTATAAAATCCTGGCTAATAATTTGGCAGAGAATAAAATGTGTCACTATTTCTTTTGAGGAGTTGATCCATATATTTGAATATGCAGAGTGGAAACTTATTTCATATCAGTTACCTGAGCTAACAGAATTTTGCATCAAGGTTAGGCAATGTTTCATCTGAAGGGGATCGTTTCTCTTCCATTGTGTAAAGTTTAGCAATGCTCTGTCCTGTTGCATGAGTTTTTCTTGCTGCTTCATAGCAAGAGTGGACACCTGGAACACTTCAAACAACAGCAATCATTTCTAACAAAATACTTACATTTTATAACAGAATAATTCTTCAACACAGACTAAAGACAACTGCAAAGTACTGATTATTTTTGAGACTTGAATTTGCATTATTTTAGGTTTTTGCTTAAAATTTACATTGTTCAAGAATCAAAAACTATAAAGGATACACAGAGCAATATGTTTCTTTGCCACCTTGTTTGTTGGTTTGTGTTTTAGACAGAATGTCACTCTATCACCCCGGAGGCTAGAGTGCAGTGCTGTCATTATAGCTCACTGCAACCTCCAACTCCTGGGCGCAAGTGATCCTCCTGCCTCAGCCTCCAGAGTAGCTGGGAATACCAGTGCACACCACAGTGCTTGGATAATTGTTTTTATTTTTGGTAGAGATGGGGTCTTGCTCTGACTCACGCTGGTCTCCAACTCCTGACCTCAAGTGATTCTCCTGCCTCGGCCTTCCAGAGTACTAGGACTACAGGTGTGGGCCATCATACCAAGCCCACCCTGTTTTTTTATTTACTCAGTTTCACTTCCCCAAAGCAGCCAGGCTTACCAATTTCTTTTTTATTCTATCTTGAATTTTATAAATGAAGTGAAATTTTACAAATGAAAGCTAATGAATATTAAATTCCCTCTTTCCCTTTTACATAAATGGTAACAATATGTTTATATGGTTTTGCACCTTTTATTTTATCACTTAAAATATACTTGGACAGAGTTGCATATCAGTACATAAAGAGCTTTCTCATTCTTAGGATTCCATTGTGTGGAAGCATCATGATTGACTTTAGTAATTTTCCATTGCCTTTTAGATTATTTGTAATCTTTTTATACTACAGAAGGAAATGCAGCATAAAAAACTTTAGCCATACATAATCTCATACATGTGCAAGTATATTTTTAAAATAAGTCTCTAGGTCAAAGTTTCTGTGCATTTAAATTGTATTAGGTATTTCCAAATTACTCTCCAAAAAATGTTGTTGCAAATGGTATCTCAATATCATATGATTTGCAGTTATCTTTTTATGTTTGAGTCTGAAACTTTTCATACATATATATATATATTGTATTTCCTTTTCTGTGAAGTGTATGAGTATATCCTTTGTAATTTTTCCCCATTTCCAGTCTTTTCCTTGTTGTCTTACTGTGCTGTTACAATTAATTTCAGCAGACTTAGAATCAGCCTGAGCAGTGTTTCTAGAGTTCCCACATGGCACTGACCTCTAAACAACGCAAGAAACATATGGATTTACAGTGTAGCTTTGTAATCATGGGTCTGAGAATTTGGGGGCCAGATTATACTAGCATGTCAGCAGTGTTTATTGATGACAATATGACTGATGCTTTGCCCTGATTAGGAGACCCTGAGAAAATGCTTCTGCTGAGCTTGGTTCGCTAGCAGAATATGCTTATGTGATCAGCAAAATAGTAATATATTATAACAATCCCCCACTGAGAATCCATTTTGGGCTCCTTGGTACTAAGGTATCCTATGTGCATGTCAGTAGTTCCTGGTCCAAGAGAGACATTGTGTCCTGATGGGACACTCACAGAGCAAGGAAAGGTGCTTGCACCTGGCCTCTCCAGGCCCCTTCTTGCGAGACAGACTTTGTACTTTAATGCTGTTGTTAAAATGTATCCTTATCTTGTAACAAACTGTAGATTTGTAAGCACTGTAATTTTGGGTCCAATGAGGCTTTTGTAGCAACCAACCCTGCTGTCTCATACTGTTAGTGCACTTACATATTGGTGATGTTAGATTTTTATATGATATGAGCATCAGTTACATTTTTCCAGTTTGTTTTTTGACTTTGCTTGTGGTAGTCTATCTCACATAGATACAATATTTTTAAAGTCATTTTTAGTAAAAGAATTTTATATGTGAAATTTATACTTTATAAGTATATATTTACACTTGCATTTTCACGTAGCTGGAATTTCTTGTGATGTAAATTGGAAGGTATATCTTCAACATTTTTTTTCCCCATATGGCTACACAGTTGTCTCATATGCTATTTATTGAATAACTCCTCCATACTCTTTTAGTTACCATCTGTAACTTACTCTAAATTTCTAATAAACTACTTGAGTATATTTCTGTTTTAATTATATTCAATCTATCTACTTATCTAGTCATATGTCAGCACTACATGAGCTTATTTTAGCTTTATAATTTATTTCAATATCTTGTTCTTTATATTGTTGTTTGTTTTCTTTTCTCACTGTTTGGGCTAGCTTATTAAGCCAGTTCTTTTTAAAAATTATATTATGAATTTTCTACCAATTCCTCTCTTAGTAAATATTTTTCTTGACATGGGTATTGATTTTTACAGAATTTCTTGAGCTTGTAGCTTCATGTTTTTAATAAATTTTGTAAAATTTTTATCCAAAATGTCTTATAATATTACTTTTGTCCAACTCTGTTCTATTAATACTTTTGGGTCAACTATTACACAGACGCTAACCTTCCTCACGTATGCTGTGTCTCTCACCCTCTTTTCTATTCTGTGCCATCTTTTCACAGCTCCTTTTTGCATTTTGTATATTACTTCTGCTTTATCTTCTAGTTCATTAATTTACTCTTCAGCTAAGTAGATGTGTTAAATTCTTTTTTAGGGGTAGTGTAGAGCAGGTCATAGCTGTTGTAATTTGTTGAAGCTTTACCGAGGTATGAAATGACACATATTTAAAGGGTACAATTTGGTATATTTTCATGCACATGCTCATATCGTAACTCATCTCCACAATCTTGATGATGAACATATCCATCATACAAAAGTTTCTTGCACTCATTTTCTAAATTTTTATGGATACATAATAGTTGCACATATTTATGGGATACATGTGATTTTTTAATACAAGCATACAATCTCTAATGGTCAAATCAGGGTAATTGTGACATCCATCCCCTCAAACATTTATCACTTCTTTGCGTTGAGAACATTCTATTATAAATCCACTCCTTTAGTTATTTTGAAATATACAATAAATTATTGTTAACTATTGTCATCCTATTATATTACCAAACATTAGATGTTATTCCAACTACATTTTTGTACCCATTTACCAACTCTTTCTGTCCTTACATTTTAACTACAATTTTAATTTGAGGAAACTGTGGATTAACATATAGCTGTAGGGAATAATGAGGGGAGATCCCGCATGCCCTTGATGAAGTTTTCTCCCAACAGTGTCATCTGCCAAATTATAGCTCAATGCCACAGGCAGGATATTGATACAGATACAATGAAGACACATAGCTTCTCCAGCACCATGAGGACCCATCTTATTGTACTTTTATATAAGCATGCCCACTTCCCTCTTGCCCTCACCCCTCCTTCACTCCTGGCAGTCACTAACCTATGTTTCATTTCTCATTTCCATAATATTATATAAGTGGGATCTTACAGTATGTAAACTTTTGCAATTGGCTTTAGCCACTCAAAATAATTCTCTGAAGATTCATCCATATTGTTATATAAATAGATATTTCATCCATATTTTATTGTTAAGCAGAATTCCATGATATAGATTAACACAATCTGTTTAATCATTCACCCACTAAAGGACATCTGGGTAGTGTCCAGGTTTTGGTCATTACAAATAAAGCTGCTATAAACATTTGTGTACAGGATTTGGTGTGAACATAAATTTTCATTTCTCCGAGGGAAATGCTCGGTAATGCAATTGCTGTATTGTAAGGAAGTGTCAAGTTTAGATTTTTAAGAAATTGCTGCACTATTTTCCAGAGTGGCTAAGACACTTTATTAACACATTCCCGCCAGGAATGGGTAAGTGATCTGGTTTCTCTGTAGTTTTACAAGCATTTGATGTTGTCCCTAGTTTTTATTTTATCCATTCTGACAGGTGTGTAGTGCTATCTCACTGTGGTTTTAATTTGCATGTCTATAATGGCTAATGATGTTAAACATCTTTTGTTGTACTTATTTAATAACTATATAAACTCTCTAGTGACATGTTTTTTCATGTCTTTTTTTCATTTTCTAATTGCATGGTTTGGTCTTTTACTGTTGAGTTTTGAGTCTAGATTCTACTCCTTTGTCAGATATTGGTTCGCAAGTATTTACTCCCAGTCTGTAACTTTTCTTTTTATCCTCTTCTGAGTGTCTTTTGCAGAGTACATGTGTTTAATTTTGATGAGATCCATTCAGCTTATCATTTTTTTCCTTTTGTTAATCATTCTGTCAATGCCAAGCCCCAAGAACCCTTCACCTACCCTTAGACTGAAGATGTTATCCTATATTTTCTAAAAATTTTATAGTTGTATGCTCTATATGTAAGGCTATGATCCATTTTGAGTTTTTCTTTTCTTATGAATATCTAAATTCTCCAGCACCGTTTGTTGAAAAGGCTATCCTTCTCTATTGGATTGATTCTGTACCTGGGTCAAAAATCATTTGGGAGTATTTGTATGAATCTATTTCTGGATTCTTTCTTGCATTTTATCTGCCCACTAATACCCCTAGCCTTGATTAATATAGTTCTGTGATAAGTTTTGAAATCAGATAGATTGACACTTTATTCTTGCTTTTAAAATTGTTTTAAGTTTTTTAGTTCTTTTGACTTTCCATATACGTTTTAGAATAATCTTGTCTATTATCTATAACAAATCTTGGTGAGATTTGGATAGAAATTTCATTAAAGCTGTATATCAACTTAAGGAGAATTTATATTTTTTTGTATTCGTTCATTTTTATATTTTGTTAATTTTAAAAATATTTTGTTTATATTTGCTCATTTCTTTTGAACAGAGATAAATGGCTCTGCATTTTTAATTTTGGTGTCCACATGTTCATTGCTAGTATATAGAAACACAATTGACTTTGGTATGTTTACTTTGTATTCTGTGATCTTGCTTACCAGATCCATTAGTTTTTCATTCAGAAGCTATGCCTGCTGCACATAGTACACAGAAGAGAGTTATATAATTTGTTTAAAATAACGTTATGGTATATTAACACTTGCAGCTGTTAAGTGACATGCTGTTATATAAAAAAGAGGGAATAGTATCAAGAAAATCAATTAGTGAATTAAAAATCAAAAATTACCCATACCTATCAGTCAGACCTATAGGAGTAACAATCAGGTCTTTTAGAGAGAAATAGAAAAACAAAAGAGAGAATAAATAGGCAGAACTGTAAGATGACTTCTATTTCTTTAACCACAAAAATAAAGTAACCAAGATCACAAAAAGGAATCTGTTCAAGACAGGCTGAACTTGTTCATGGTAAGTGTACTAGTCAAACTACACTTCTTTCATGGTGCCACTTTAGGGTAACAAATTATTAGAACAATGCAAATGAAGTGAATATTATTTAAGTTGGTCCACATAAGATCTAGTTGGCTCTGCCTCAAAGGAAGACTTGGATATAATTTGGCTGTGCACTTAATAGAAAATATTGTCGTGAAGTGGATGAATACAATTTATCTGTTTAAAAAGCAATTTGCATGTGTGCATTGTTCATCTTCTCATTAACTGGTCAAGTCAGCATACATAATAAAACATTCCATTACATATCTGCATATTGTGATATGTTTTACTCATCAGCATTGCTGCTGAGAAGAAAATACCAGAAAGTAAGAGTCATGGATTAGAGAAAGCAGATGTTTATATTCTGCTCATCTATGGATCGTACAAAAAACCCAGGCTAACAGTTGCTTGAATTATTTTCCCTTTTCTTAACAAGAGGTTGGAGCTAACTAGAGTGGAGAGTAGGACAGTGATGGTCTTTATTTTATCCCATTCAGAATATGGCACGTTTAACATTGAAAAATAATAATCTTCCTTTTAGAAATTTCAAGTATAATACTAAAATTTTAAATTTTGAGGAATTTTTTTCTAGATTAGCTATATTTTAGAAACTGTCGTTGCTTTGTCTATTATAACACTGTCAGAATAGTCTGAATAGCTTGTACTACACAAAACTGTAATAAAACTGGAGAAAGGGAAATGAGACCTTTCTTTAGAATTTAACCATAAATAGGAAGCAAAATACTGCACCTTTATTGAGGTTGAGGTTGTAAACAATTTGCAGCAAGTGAAGAATAAAGACTAAACAATATAATTACCAGGGAAAAATAACAAAATACTTTCAAAGCCCCTAAAATAAAAATATTTGTTATAATATGTTGTACATTATACCTAATTGATGAATTAGGAAAATGAAAATAAACCGTAAAAACAAATTAAAAATCTGATTTCTTAGGAAATATTTTACACTAAAGAGCTTTTAAAATAAAAATCAATTAGCATAAGTAAGATGGCAAAAAAAAAAGCAGAAAATGAAAAATAATAAGAAATCTAGAAATTAAGTCTATTTACCTTGAAACCTTCCACTTAAGTAAGGGTTTTTGGTATTTAGTTTATATCTACTGAAATTTTTTTCTATATGTGTATATAAAATATATGTGTATATATACATATATTTTACATATAATTTTAGGAAGAAAATATATTTTTCTATAGATGACTTTTTAAAATCTGCTTCTATCATGGGAAAATATTGCATAACCATATCTCCATGTCAATAACAATGGTTTTAAAAGACTTCTTTAAATTGCTGCATTGCAATTCTTTTATATAAATATAATATGATTAATTTTACCAGTTCTTCTATTGTCAGATATGTATAAACTCACTTTAATAATATATGTGAACAATATGTGATATGCATATTCATTACATTGATGTAATGATAATTTTGAATAAAAGGATATAATTTTCAGAAAAGTTCCACTTCTAAGGTACATATGTATATAATTTAAATACAGGTTTTGACATTTTCTTACAATGCAAGTTTTCATTAAGAGAATTGAATGTGACATTCATTATTAAAATGGAATATAATTAAAATAGAGTATTTATTAAAAATTAAACATGATTTTTATTAATATAACTCAAAGTCTACTGGCCATAAATAATATATAACTAATAGGGAGAAGCAATTAGTTATTTGGAAGAATGTTTCAAGTGAGGGAACTGCTTCTTGCTTAACACACCTGTTCTGTTATGGTAATGGGTCTTATTTTTAAAAAAACCTTAATGTTAAGAATGTTTAAAAAGACCTAGGCAAATGATCATGTTGATAACAACAACAACAACAACAAAAATTAAAAGTCATTACACTTGAACAAAAGCTAAACAAAAATATATTTTACATTTACAGAGTGATATTTAAGTTTTATAAGTGTATATTTGTAGCTATTAGGACAAAAATAAAAGAAAGCAGAAACTTTTATTTATAAAAATTTTCCGAGAATTACTAAAAGTCTTAAACACGTTGTTTTCTAGATAGTTTTCATTTATCCTCACCAAAGTAACATTTTCTTTACACAATCTTTGGAGAGTTAAAACAATTCTTTTAAATACATACTACATTCATGGGATTACAATATTTAAAAAATACAAAAAGTAAACACTGAAATATCTTGTTCTCAGCCTTGTCACCATCTGTCTTACTCCTCCTGCTCCCACTTTTAGGTATTTCTTATATAAACTTCCATTGCTACTTTGTGTAAATTCAAGAAAGTATTCTTTCTTAATCAAATTTTGGCATAGTATATACATTATATTGAATGTTGCTTTTTTTCACTTAACAACGTATCATGACATTTCCATATCAGTACACAGAGAGCAACTTCTTTCTTTTCTTTTGTCTTTCTTTTTCCTTTTCTTTTCTTTTTTTTCTCTTTCTTTCTTTGTATTTATTTATAAATTTTGCTTCATGGTATTCTATTGTCTGGATATACCATTGTTTATTTAAATGGTCTCTTATTGATAGTGCACAATTGAGTTTTTCCCAATCTTTTTTTTTTTTCCATATTGCTACATGTGCAGGTTTATCTATAGGAGAAATTTAAAAAGTGGTATTGCTGGGTCAAAATTAATACAGTCTACAATAACTCAGAGTTTCTTAGGAACATAATTGTTATGGTTTATATAAACAGATTTCATGTATTAGAGAAGACAAATTTATGTATACACTAGATAGCAAGCTTTTTAAGAACTTGAAAAATGTACAGTGTACTTTTATAAACATCCTTAGTACGTATTAAATGAGTTTTGGCTATGTATTAGTTGCCAAATGTAGACTATAGATTTATTTTTATATTAAAAAACAAATTATATATCCCATTCACTTGATAATAGTACTGTAAGATGTTGCATCTTAATTCTGTTTTTAATTGAAAATGCTTTTTGTACTTCAAGTTTATCTTTTTACTCCAAATAGTTAATATTTGTAAAACAACTGTGAAATTAATTATATAGAATTAATGTGACCATATCTTTTGATATTTGCAATGCAAGTTAAATATTGTAGAGTTAGAATGGAGCTTGGCAATATGTCACTTAAAATCCTCAGTTTTTGTAGGAGAAACTGGATTACTAGATGTTGATTGACTTATCTGTTTGATCTCTTTCAACTGATTTATTTCAAGTGTGTTTGATAAACAAATATTGAATATGTGAGCTCTTAAAAAATAGACTAGCATTTGCCTAAAATCGTTTTTTAAAGTAAACTACAGAGGGAGGGTAGAGAGAAATAAGGAAAGTTTTCTGGAACTTCTAACATTTTTGCTGGGTTGTGAAATTTTATTTGAGGAGATAGACATGGTAACAATTACTAGATGGAGCTCTCAATAATTCTAAAACATTACTCTAAAAACCAGCAGGAAAATTACCCTTGTAAAATTACATGAACAAGAGAAAGCTTCCTGTACTTTGTGAAAGCAAATCTGAATTTTCCCTTCCTCATTCTCAGAAATCATAATTCTTCCTTTCCAGCTGATGCTTTGTAGATGGGGAAATAATATGTCAAACAAACAAGAAAGAAAAATTATCCAAAGAATAACTTTCATCTCTGTCTTTCTAGGCATATTTTCTTAGTGCTAGCATGAGTGATGTTAGAGGTTCTTAGTTCTTTTTCTGGAATCTGCCACTCTGTAATTATTATATTTATAAAAATTTCACTTGCCAGACAGGAAGACATGTCTCCAATTTGAACTAAAAGGAATAAAGCAAAGTGGTTAAATATGGTCCAAACAAAGCTCTCAGGTTTGCGTTAAACATTTTAAATCGCATCTTGCCTAATAAAAAGGGAAACACATTAAAATAATCTGAAAAAGTCAAGTTTAGAATAAATATGTTAGAAACAAAAGGGTATACCCTGAAATCTTTCAAATTGTATGCTTTGGTATGCTAACATGATTCACAAGTTGAATCAGAATATAAGTAATTATTTGCATTGTTTTTTCCAGAGACCTATGGCATTAGATTTGAGTTAAATAACATGCAACTGATCATTGAAAGTTACAAGTGGCAGCCAACTGCTCAGAGTTATATCAAATAAATGTCCTATAATTTAAATTTGGAAGGCATTATTTTATATCATTTATATGCATGCAGATATTTCTTAACTGATTCTTCATTTATAAATTACAAAGTTTTATGTGTAATGATAAATATAATTCTGTATAAAGCTATATGTAATATATAATACATATATGTATGTAGATTATTTTGAAGATACCATTTTGTACTTACATTTGATGCCCAAGAAAATGGATGTTGTTAATAATCCCATGCAGAAAATGCATGAAATCCCCATCACAAGACACCATGTTCCTAAACATGAAATTGGGACAATGAAATTGAGTTAGAGAAAGTAGATGAAGGGTTGGAGTAGGGATGGGATGAGACTGAGAAACAGAAGGAATTAACATCGGGCATTCCTACTGGAGAACTGTTGAGGCCTGGAATTTGTAACTGTGTGTAACAGGAAAAAGAGAACCTTTGCTCAAATACTTAGAAATACAGGTTGTAATTTGAAATACATATGATTAGGAAAGTGGTAAATTGAATAAATTTAATAATATACTTCTGTTATCCTTATCTATATGTCACAGCTTACTAACTAATTATATGTATCCTTTTCTAACAATCTTTTAGGGATTATCACAAGCCAGGTATCAAGCTTTTAATTTTTGAGGGCAAGATTGATGTCTCACATCTCCCCATCTCTTTCCAGTGTCACTTGAATATGATTAATTCAAAGATATTTCCTTTTAAATATGAAATTTGGATAAGGAAATATTTTTCCAGCCAATTTTCTAACTCTTTAGGGAGAAAAAATGAAGAATGCTTGATGTGTTATATTCATAACACCAATCAGAGAAAAGTAAGTAAAATGCATCTTTGGATATTGTGGTAAGCAGAATGATGCCCCTACCCAAAATGTCCATGTCCTAATCCCTACGAACCTCTAAATGTTACCTTATGTGGCAAAGGGACTCTGAAGATGTCATTAAGTCAAGGATTTGAGGATGGGAAGATTAGCCTGGATTATAAACAGGGGGCAGGAGATTAGAGGAACAGAATATGATATGATGATGGAGGCAGGGAAATGTTTGACGATATTGTGCTGTTGGCTTTGAAGATGGAAGAAAGGACCGTGAGTGAAGGAAGGCAACAAATGCAGCTTTAGAAACTAGAAAGAACAAAGGAAAGAATTCTTCCCTAGAGCACTGCCAACACCTTGGTTTTGGTTTGCCTTTTAGCACTGTAAGTAAATAAATTTGTGTTGTATTAATTCTCTAAGTCTGTGGTGATTTGCTACACTAACAAACAGAACTAATACAGACATTAAGTAATAAAGACAGAACTGATCACTATAGCAGACAGCTCCAGGCCAATGAGATCTTGTCTATTTTTCAAACTTTGTTTTCTATTTCTTAGTATTTATCATAATTTTGCAGAGTGTTTTATGCAGTAGCTAAAATAATTAAAATTATATGACTTTTTCACTTATTTTTCAAATCTAGGAATTCTTTGTTTTTTCCAGAGAGAGAGAAAGAGAACATACCACATATTTGTCAAGTCCATTGTTTTTCCTTTTTCACCTTTCCTTACTCTCCTCCACTGATTTCATTTAGCATTTTCTGCACATTATAATACTCTTAGGTAGGTTTTCTCAGATTAGAAGAAATATCTTAGGCTAATGATAGAAAAGAAAACAAAACATAAACTCTAAAGTCTTATACAAAATAATTAGAACTGTTTACCTGAACATTTGGTGGAAGACAGACATTTCTGGTTAGGATTTGGTGTTGGATTATCCCACTGCAAAGAGGCGTATGTTTCTTCCTCGTGCATGTCTGAGATACTTTGACAGGTGAAGCAGTCCCCAAGGGAGGCTGACACAGATAACACCTCTTGTGGTTAGAAGCAGGTTGGAGAAAGAAATGAAATTGGCTACTTTTTCACAATAGTAGAAAAGATGTTTGGGTTTAAGGGTAGAATAGAGGCATCTTCATCCAGAAAGTGGAAGTTTATGAAGTTTAACCCAAAGCCCAACTTGGTAAAGGAGGAAATGAGAAATGGGAAAGAACTGAACTCAAAATGGCCAATGATAGAATATTTTTGCTCTGGTTTCCAAAATGCAGCAGATGTTGCAGTTGATAGCACTGGATTACAGTTAAGAAGAAAAAGATATAAGCCCAAAGAATGCACACATATTTGGTATAGGACACGAAACATAGGGATGACCTGGATAATGAAAATATGAAGATAGCTCACATTGGGCAAACTAGGATGTGAAGAGTGGTAGATGACTGTGTAGCCTTAAACAAGAAAGCTAGGAAGGGATTTCATCCCTAAAATAAATTTCCATACTGTATATTATGCTAGTTGCCATGATATGTAAACCTCAAAATGTCAGTTGTTTAACACAATAAAAGTTTATATCTCACTCACATAACATTTTAGCATCTGTAATCTTGGTTAGTGAATAAATAGCTTTCCTCCAAATGGGACCTGGGATTCTTCCCTCTTGTGAGACATTGAAGTCCTCTACTTTTATCCACTGGAAAAGAAAAAAGGCAATGACAAATCCACACCTGCTTCTTGAAAGCCATATCGCGGAATGTGTGTCACATCCACATCCACCAATGGCATGCCCATATTTGGATGTGAAGGTAGAGTTAGAAAAATGTAATTTTTGCCTGGGAAGCAAGCCTTTTGTGACAATTTCACTCTAGTAGGAAAGCATGAATTATTTACTGTACAGATAGCCATTTCTGCCAGATCTTGTAACTACAGTATTGGTATTGAGAAATTTTATACTTTAATCGTCATTCAGCTTTTGGCCACTTGGCCTTATGGCCAAAGGTCATATCTCAGTAACATAGTCTGCAAGTTCCAGTAATCTGCAAAATTGTGATGTTCTCTTTTGTTTTGTGTCTCACTGGATCAGTCATTGTTCTCTATGACAATCAGGCTCCCAGAAGGAAACAAACTGCCCACTCAAGAGATGGAATCAGGACCTTTCATAAAAGGACTGTTTATAAAGCTTTAGAAAAGGTTAAAGGAGAAAAAAAAAAAAGAGTTGGAAAGCTGTTACCACTCCTAGGCCTAAGGATCAAGTGGAGAGTGATTATTGAAACTGTGACCTGCCTGACAAGGGCCACGGACAAAGACATAGAACATGAAGCCTTTGCCAAACCAAGGCACGGTAGGGAGTGAACCAATGGATTAAACACTATACCTCTGACCACTGCCAGTGCTTCCATTGGCTGAATTAACTGGGAGCCAGAGGCCAATTTGACCAGTTAATGTGTTTATTTGAGTTCCGCCTCCCAAAGCGCAGGTTGAGGCTGAGAGGATCTCCAGGGGCAAATGGAGAATATGCAGCACATTCTCGAATATTTCATATGATGTTCATATAACCAGAAATTCTGGTCTGAAAAAATAACATGATTTAACCCCATATAGCCTTTAAAATGGGATAATTTCTATTCTGAAGAGAAAAATAGGAAGCAACTATAAGCATACAAACTGTGCACTGAGACTAATGTCAGGAACACAGAAACGAAGTTCAATAAGTTGTTATTAATTTTCAATTGCTCTCAAATTTTATCAGCACTAAAGATCAGGCATGGAAACATCTTTTTTCTTTTCAAATATACTGTATTCTCTGGAAAATTTATTTGGGGGAGCCATTGGCTTTTCCCAATAAAGGGTTAATATGTTATTCATATTACTTTTGATGGGTTTACTCATACTACCTGTTATTGTTCATTACATTCCAAGTACAATTTTAAACAACTTTCACATGAATGATTTTAATTTCCTCAATATCTTTATGAATTAAGTACTACTGTTGGTAGAGAGTACAGGCATATCTCACTTTATCGTGCTTTGCTTTATTGTGCTTTGGAGATATTGCAGGTATTACAAATTGAAGGCTTGTGGCAACACTGCATCAACAAGTCTATCAGGGCCATTTTTTTAAACAGTTTTTTTTAATAGCATTTGATTATTTTGTGTCTCTGTGTCAGATTTTGGTAATTCTTGTAACATTTCAAACTTTTTCATTATTAAATGTCTGTTACGTGATCTCTAATCAGTGATCTTTGATGTTAATGTGGTAATTGTTTTGGGCACCACGAACCACCGTAATAAGATGGTGAACTTAATTGATAAATGAGTGTGAGTTCTGGCTGCTCCACCGACCAGCCATTCCCCCAACTATTACCCTCTGTTTGGGCATCCCTATTCCCTGAGACACAACAATATTAAAATCAGGCCAACCAATAACCCTACAATGGCTGGCCTGAACGTGTTCAGGTGACAGGAAGAGTCACACATCTCTCACTTTAAGTAACAACTATAAATGATTAACCTTAGTGCGGAAGGCATGTTGAAAGCTGAGATGGGCTGAAAACTAGGTCTCTGGCACAAAACAATCAACCAAGTTGTGAATGTAAAGGAAAAGTTCTTGAAGGACATTAAAAATGCTACTCTTATGAATATATAAATGATAAGAAAGCAGGACAGCCTGATTGCTGATATGGAGAAAGTTTTAGTGGTCCAAATAGCAGATCAAACCAGCCACAACATTTTCTTAAGTCAAAGCCTATTCCAGAGCAAGGCCCTAACTCTCTCCAATTCTATGAAGGCTGTGAGAGGTAAGAAAGCTGAGGAAGAAAAGTTTAAAGCTAGCAGAGGTTGATTTGTGAGGCTGAATAAAAGAAGCCGTCTCCCTAACCTAATAGTGCACAGGGAGACAGCAAGTGTGGTTGTAGAAGTGGCAGCAAGTTATCCAGATCTAGCTAAGATAATGGATGAGGCTGGCTACACTGAACAACAGATTTTCAATGTTAACAAAACAGTCTTATATTGGAAGAAGATGCCATCTCTCACAGCCAGAGGGGAGAAATCAATGCTTGGCTTCAAATCTTCAAAGGATAGGCTGACCCTTAAGGGCTAATGCAGCTGGTAACTTTAAGCTAGAGCCGATAGTCATTTATTATTTCAAAATTTCTATGGCCCTTAAGAAGTGTGCTAAATGTACTCTGCCTGTTCTCTATAAATGGAACAACAAAGTCTGGTGACAGTGCATCTGCACATCTGTTTACAGCATGGTTTATTGAATATTTTAAGCCAACTGTTGAGATTACTCAGAAAAAAAGATTTCTTTCAAAATATTAGTACTCATTGACAATGCACCTAGTCAATCGAGAGCTCTGATGGAGATGTACAAGAAGATTTATACTGTTTTTATGCCTGCTAACACAGCATCCATTCTTCAACACATGGATCAAGGAGTCATTTTGACTTTCAAGTCTTGTTGTACAAGAAATACATTTTGTAGAGCTATAGCTGCTATAGATAGTGATTCCCTCTGATGGATCTTGGCACAGGAAATTGAAAATCTTCAGAAAAGGATTCACCATTCTAGATGCCATTAAGAACAGTCATGATTCATGGGAGGAGGTCAAAATATCAACATTAATGGGAGTTTGGAAGAAGTTGATTCCAACCTTTATAGATGACTTTGAGGGGTTCAAGATCTCATTGGTTCAGTGGAGAAGGTAACTGTTGGTGTGGTGGCAATAGCAATAGAACTAGAATTAGAAGTGGAGCCTGAAGACGGGCCTAAACTATTGCAATCTCAGGACAAAACTGTCTGGATGATGAAGTGCTTCTTATGGACAAGCAAAGAAAATGGTTTCTTGAGATGGAATCTACTTCTAGTGAAGACGCTGTGGACATTGTTGAAATGACAACAAAGAATGTAGAATATTACATAGATATAGCTGATAAAGCAGTGGCAGGGTTTGAGAGAATTCATTCACATTTTGAAGGAAATTCTACTGTGGGTAAAATGCTATCAACAGCATTGCATGCTTCAGAGAAAAATTTTTCAAAAGAGTCAACTGATGTGCCAAACTTCATCGCTGTCTTATTTTAAGAAATTGCCACAGCCACCCCAACTTTCAGCAACCACCATCCTGATCAGTCAACAGTCATCAACATTAAAGCAAGACCCTCCACCAGCAAAAAAATTATGACTAGCTAAATACTCAGATAATCATTAATATTTTTCAGCAATAAAATATTTTTAATTAAGGTATGTACACTCTTTTTTAGACATAATGTTATTTCACACTTAATAGACTAGAGCATAGTGTAAACATAACTTTACTATGCACCAAACATAACTTTACTATGAGCCAAAAAATTAGTGTGATCCACTTTACTGCAATATTTGCTTTATTGGCATATCTAGAACTGAACCTGCAGTATCTTTGAAGTATACTTGTAACTTAATTGTAAATTGAGGCACACAGAATTCAGATTTTGCTGACATATGCTTAGATAGTAGATGGAAGACATTATTTGAAACTAAGTGGTCTGGCGGGGTGTAGTCTATAATCCCAGGCTGAGGTAGAAGGATTACTTGGAGTTCAAGGACAGCCTGGACAACATAGTGAGACCTCATCTCTTAAAAAAATAATTCTGAAACTAAGTTGTCTGATCACAGAGTGTGCGCTATTAACATCTGTGCTATTCTGATTTCATGTGTCAGATGCTTTAGATATAAGTACCAGAATAAAGAATCTTTGTAGGCACAGTTTGAATCATTTTCACTTTTTAATCATGTTTTTGCCGTGCACTCAGACATTATTCTTCTAAGTCTATGTGTGCCACAGTGATGCATGAATACATGCTTTTCCATTTTGGGGAGATGAAACAATAAAGTCCAGAGATATGGGTCATCTTTAGACAGTTTTCTGAATTATCAGCACCTATTTGGTTTCTCTAAATAAACAATTAAAAATAAGAAAATAATGATACCATCAGCCCAAATCCAAGATCTCTGGACATTTGACGTAGTGAACAAAATCTGAGGTATTTCTGTTATTTTTCCTCAGCCTTCAAAGTCTGCTTATTTATTGATAGTCTAAAACAAGGTAAAGATTCAAGTGCCTTTGGTGTTAGTACACACTATATAAAAGCAACACATGTATTTAGTATTTATTACACGCTTAGTACTCTGATTGCTACTTTCTATAATTATATAAAATGATCCTCATAATCACCTTATGAGTAAGGTACTGATATCAAACACATTTCACAGATGAAAAAGCTGAGTTTTAAAGAGACTAAATTACTTACCCAAAGCCACTTAGAGAGTAAGGTCTAAAGTAATGTTTCTCAAAATGTGCTGAAGAGCACTTGTGTCAGAAACACGTGGAGGTGCTTGTTAAAAACACAGGTCTCTGTGTCTCTTAAGCCTTCTGAGTAAGGGCTGTCAGTGTTTGTGTTTGAACATCTCTGTGTTTTAACAAACTCCTCAGCCGAGATGTTTGAGAATCATGTTTACAAATTGTATTCACAGTAGTTGAAGAAGGGAAGCTGTGGGAAAGAAATGCAATTTTTTCCTGTGATCCTGTCAAAGGCTGCCTCTCCATGCATTCTATAAATATGTCCTGACTTTCTCAGCGAAAACCAAATACACGACTGTTAGGAAAAGAACTAGATAAAGCACTGTCATTTATTTTCATGTCTACTAGCCCTGTTAAGAAGCATTTATTGATTTTACAAACCACTTGCGGTTCCTTGCAAACTTTATTTTCTTCCATTTGTACAGAAAATTACTGCTGTTGATTCTCACTAGAGGTGGACTTGAAAATAGTAATTGTATTCACGTAGCGTTTTACTGAATGAGATATTTCTAATGAACTATCTCATGTAATGAGAAGCAAACATTTCTCTGTTTCCTGTGAGCCAGGAACTGTGCTTGCTGCTGGCCACAGAGTAGTAAATAGAGAAGTCATGTGTCTGCTTCCATGGAGTCTCTGGTATAGTTAATGCCCCACAGTTTTATTTTAGGTTGTAGAACTGTAAGCTATAAAAAGTGAATGTTATTATCCTATTTTAAATATGAGAAAATGGAAGTTAAAGAGGCTGTATGACCAGCTTGTGCTTGTCCTTCAATTAAGTGATCACGTTGTCTAAATTATTCTACTGATTCCAAGTTTAGTATTCTTATTATTATCTTATGCTGTCTTTTAAACTTAGATATTTTACACAGATTTCAAGCTTAGATATTTTGCACAACTTAAGTCAATTAAGCCCTAATTTTTCTTGTCCTAATTTTAATTGTATATGTGTATATCAGAAGATGCAGTGAATCATACTATGTTTATATAATTAGGAACAAAAGACAAGAAGAAAGAAAATTAATGGAAAATAGAGTAATTGGAAAGCAAATGATGAACTTGTATGTTGGCTTCTGGATATTCAGAGAAGGGACTAGGTAAGTGGCTTTGATAGTAAAGTTAATATAAAAAATGATTCCAAGCAGAAGAAAGGATGAAAAAAGCAATTTTATGGCTAGGAATTTCTTCATCCAGATCTTTTATTGTGCAGTCAAGTACTTGTCTGTGATGTCATGTCCATTTCTTTGCATTAAAATAGTTGATCAAATTTTGCCATGCCAGCCTTCCTCTCACACATTAAATAAAGTTTGTTCGTACAGAAAGTAGGGTGTATTTTCCCATTATGAAAATAAGCACAATTCATATTTTCTTTTGCATCTCCAGAAAGTTCAAACCTGTGAATGGAAAAGGTAGAATAAATTCCTTTGAAAACTAAATAATCAGCGATCAAACTCTGTGTATAGTATTTTGTTGCACAAAGTGAAGACTGTGGGAAAAATAGTAAAAAAAATACATTCTCATTGTCAAGAAACTTCCAATATGCTTGGAAGTACAAGGTATGTACGTTTTTTGAAAAGTCTAATAGCAATTTCATATAGCATAAGATTAAGGAGCAAAGGAACCCTGGGTACAATAGGAGTTCATAGGAAGAGGGGGGATATGGCTCTGAAATGACGGGAAAAGGCTTTATCTACAAGATCAGAGTTTAATTCAGTATTGAAGAAAGAGCAGGATTTAGATGAACAGAGAGGAGATAGGAGAGCCCTGTAAGGAAAGTAGCTGCACAGGATGGGAGTAAGCTCAGGGAAAAGTAAGTTGATTAAATATTTTTGAACTAGAATTTATGTTGTAGGCTGGTAGATCTAAGACAGCACACCATATTTTAATTGCCTGTTAACTTGTCTATATTCCCTGCTAGACTGATTCCAACAGGAGGACAGAGAATATACTTATTACTTTATTTGCCAAATATCTATGGAACACCAACTATGTGCCAATGTTGTTCTACATGCCAAGAATAGATTGGTTAAAAAAAGAAGGCAAGATTGGCCAGATGTGGTGGCTCACGCCTATAATCCCAGCACTTTGGGAGTCCAAGGTGGGAGGATTGCTTCAGACCAGGAGTTTGAGACTAGCCTGGGGAGCACAGTGAGACCCTGTCTCTATAGAGAATAAGAAAAATTAGCCAGGCATGGTGGTGCACCTGTAGTCCCAATTATTTGGGAGACTGGAGCAAGAGGATCACTTGAGCCCAGGAGTTCAAGAGTTCAATGAGCTATGATTTTGTCACTGCACTCCAGCCTGGGTGACAGAGCAAGACCCTGTCTCTTTAAAAAAAAAAAAAAAAAGAAAGAAACAAAGACAAAGTCTTTTCTATTAGGGATTTTATATAACAGTGGGGTTTATTGTAAGAAGCCCACAAATAAATAAATAAGAACATTTCAGAGAGTGGTAAGAGTTGTGAAGAAACAAAACAGTGAGATAGGCTATGGATGAGGGTGGAAGGGAGGCTAGTTTCGTTTGGGTAATTAGAGTTGGCCTCACTTGAAGAAGCGAGGTTTAAATAGACAATGGAGTCATGAGGTGGAGCCAGCCATGGAGTTGTGAAGGCAGAGCGTTCTAGAAGAAAGAAACAGCGAGTACGAAAGCCTTGAGACAACACCAGAATTTTGATTTGTTGAAAGAAGAGAGAGAATGCCAATTTTTCTGCTACACTGTGAACGAGGCAGCAAGTGATGAGTGATAAAGCCTAAGGTCTGTGAAGGGGCTTGCTGTGGCTGTAGTAGCCTGGGATCCACTTACCTAGCGAATACTTAGTACGGATTTGTAGAATATCTTAATTAATAATTTAGTTAATCATCAGATTGTGTACAAATTTTGGCCATCAGTTTAAGGTTTTATTGGAGAAAGACTGCAGTTTGGATATACTAGGTGAACAAAAGGTGTTGAGACTAGAGATTGGAAAGCCGTAGTAAACCACTCAACTCTTAACGCGACCGGCCCCTTTGCCTGCACTGTCCGTAGAAGGAAGGAGCTGCCTTTCATGGAAGCTGGAATTTTCTTGTGAACTACAATGTACCTAATTCTTGGAGTGGATAGAAGTGTAGGCAAAATGATACGGAAAAGTCAAAGTAAAAGCCCACGTAATAGCTTTCAACCATGAAATAATGAGGATGAAAATTTTGTTCTAAAGCATGTGGAGAGAATCAGAGCAAGATAAACACACACACATACACACACACACACACACACACATGCATACACGATGTTCCAGTGGTAAAGCTGAATGTAGAAATGAGTGGAAAAAAATATCAAGAATAACAATGGATTGTGGCTTGGATAAATACAGAAGGATGGGAGGGAGGGGAAAGTAGAATTGTCTTCTTACCAGTGTTCTCTTGCGAGAAGTAGAGTGGGAGTGATTCAACTGCTGCTTATATAACACATAGCAGAGTATAGAGACACCCCCCAACTTTTAGGTAACTAGTACTCAAGAGGAAAGAGATCTCAGGAATATAAATTTCTAACAGTGCCTTTTATTCTGAGCGTCCAGTGACTTACATATTTTTGGAGGGAACCGAGCCATCTTCCCACATCCAGACACCATTAGAGTTCTGGCGGGATAATCCAATCCAACGAATTAAACTAGTCCTGGCTTTGAGGTATTGCTATTACAGACATAAATAAACATGATGGTCAGAATGCCTCCACAGTTGTTGTTAATGACATAAAGACAAGGCTTCGTGGTAAGACTTTTGACAAAAAAGAAAGTTGGATTATATGTACATATTAATATTAATGGATTTAATATTTAAAATTGTACCAAGTTGACTTGTTTTAGAACTTAAAAAAACAGTAAGACGCAGGAAAAATTGTACACAAAATTGCTGATATTATAATCTTATGCATTTGTAATATATACTTACATCTTCAATCAACTGAAGATTAGACTCCCAAATAGACTACAAATTGATTTAAATGGGATAAATGGTAAATGATTATATAAGAAAAAAAGAAATGCATTGTTGACAAGCTTTATATTCCCTAGAATTAAGCTCTACCTGGTTTGGTTTTATTGCTTAGCTTGCCTGTAAAATCTTACATATAGAAGTATTAATTTGTTTTAGTTGATTGGGTAAAGAAGAAGTATATGATATCTTTCTCAAAGAGATTTATAAATAACATACATCTACCTTTCCTGATTTACTTTTTTATACTCAGCAATTATCACTATCTACCATACATATTTGTTTTGTTCCTTGCCTGTTGCTCCAACTAGAATATAAGCTCCTTGAGTTTAAGGATTTTTTTTTCTGTTTTATTAACTGCATAGGTCCAGGCCCTGGAATACCTCCAGCACATATTTGTTGAATTAATGGATGAATCAGTCAATCAATCAATTTATGGGTAATAAAATTAAAAGGAGGCCAAATGCTCATTATATTCTCAGGCCTGCCAGAATAACAGGTGTGAATACATTCTTGGCAAATAAAAGTCTAGACTTGAGCTTCTAGACAGACATGTGAGAGTCAGAATGTCATTGCACAGGAGGTATTGTGTGACAGTCACTTTCCACAGCTTGTTTCTTAAAGCTTGAACCACTGACAACCTTTATGTTAATTCTTGATCTTTTCTTTAAAATATATACACATTATATACTTTGCTATAGGACCTGACATATAAATTCTACCTGAAATTCTATCTGAAATTCACCTATTCTTTATTTCTCAAAAAATTACATTACTTCTTTTAGTTATAAATCTTAAGCCTGGTGTCAGTCTAGGGTATTAAGATTCAAGACATGCTTATATGTCTCCAGTTAATCTTTTTGTAATGGAGTTGAGATTTTAGGGAATCCTCCTATTTTGCCTTAGTGGAAAGAAGAGTTCATTTGTTTAACTGAATTTCTTCTCTATAAGCCTGAGCCCAGAAAAAAAGAAAGTAGATGGTGTAGCAGGTTAGAATAGCAGGAAATACGAATGGTCATGAACATCACTGAGCTGACTCTTCAAGTCTGACCCACTGTGTCCTTTAGCTCCCAGGAAGGTGCAAGGCAATTTTCCTGATCAACTGTAGCAATTCTGTAGAATATGACTGGATTGAGTTCTGTAATTCTTACTAACTTCGATAAAGTTGTTACATTAGCACAAACTGAAAGACATAAGGAAGATGTAAAAATAATCCCAAAAGTTCAAACAATACATTTAAAATTTTTTTCCCTATGCCTCCAAAATATTTGATATAGGAATCTCCTTACCAGAATGTTCTCGTTGGGAATCTTCAGGAGAGTAGCATTCATGTCAGTGCAGTACCGCTTACTCTCTTCCCACGTCAAGTTGCGCCTGAAGAATCCATAGCAACTGTCTCCATAATATCTCCAGTTTGTGTCACAGGGGCTGCATTTATGGCCTGAAGGAGAAACCAAGCACAGGATTTCCCTACATTCCAGTTTCCTGCTGATCTCAAGATTCCCTCAGTTACTATCACATAAATACTTTAGGAGTTGGGAAGATGAAGAGGTCACCAAACCATACTTACTGAAAGTGCCCTCTTTTTCCAATTGTTTCAGTAAATTTTGGCAGGCATGCTTTGCTAATTGTTGCAGAGTTCCTGAGAGATTTTCATTCTGAGCTTGTAGGTAATTTTGCTGCGTGACAGCTAGATGTAAAAATTAGATAACAATTTGTAATCAAGATTTTAAGAATGATGCAAAGATCCTTCAAGGAAGTCTCATTTCGGTAGAATTGCCAATAGAGGGAGTTTACCAGCTACATGAGTAAATGAGTGCTGAAAAGGGGTAAGGGAGAAGGGGAATATAAAGAACAAATTAATAAATATGCAAAAGTGACACGGGGGGGGGGGGTCACCCCTAATAGTTAGTGATCTATTTGAAGGAGACAAGCACAAATAAGAAAAGCCCAAGGTCAAATGACATGCCCAGAGTGGTTGTTTTGACATTTCCTTGAATATGGATTTCTCAGCAGAGTTCATAAAGGTGAATGACCTCTGCTATTTTCTGTTCTTTGTGGAATGCCAAAATATTTATTCATTGAAGAATGCATATTAATTTCTTGTTATGCTTAAAGTTCTTGTGATATTCAGGTAAATAAAAGATGGTAAATGAAAGATTCTTAAATAGCTTATGAAAAATAATCAACTACACAGACCACTATATGATATTGGAGGGCCATGAGACTTACAAGAAAAATAAAACCTAATTATTTCAGTAAACAAGATGTGAAGAAGGAAATTTTAGGTAGAGGGAATAAAATGAGCAAAATTTTAGACAAGGTGACATAGGATTTATTTGTGAAATTGAGAAAACTCCACTTTGGCTGGTTTTTAGGGTAAGTAATAGAGAGAGAGGAAAAAAATGTTTGAAAAGATAGTTTCCATCCATACAGAGGATGATTTTAAAGGCTAGTTTCAAATTCTTATAAATAATTTTTAATTCGTAAGAAAATTTTAAAAGTGATTTTAATCAGAAGGGAAAGGTCAGAGTTCTCCTTTATTGAGACTATCTTGACAGCTACGTACAGAACAATTGGAATAGTGACAAATAGACAAATAGTGACAGTTAAGAGGCTCAGTGAGATCCACCATGATTCATCAGCATCGCCTTCCTCCAGCAAATCTTTGGCACAGAGTCAATACTTACACATAATCCCCAGAGCCACCATGCCAACGACCATCCCCAGGCACAAGATCAGCAGAATCAAAGCCACCGCACGCCACCAGGGGGAGGAAGCAGGCTCAACTGCAGGCATACAATAACCATGTCAAGGAGCAGGCAGCGCGGCCTACCTCTGGAGCAGGGTCTCCCCGCCTCTGCCTTCTGGAGATTTTCCAGGTAATATAAACAGCTTCGCTGGATTGGCGGATCTCACCTGTGCTCCCTTGCTGACCATCGGCAATAAGCACCACCCACTGCCATGCCACACATCCATCCCCACCTGCAGTGGACCGTCCCTGTCCAAGCCAAAACATAGCCAGCTGTTCAGGCCCGGTGTGTCTGTCTTTGTTTTGTTCTGTTTTTGCCCACTGCCATAAAAAATGGAAAAATCACACCATTTGCCAAACATTCTCTCCCCTTGTATCTTTCCTTCTATACCCCGCAGCATTCAACTGTTCCCTACTCATATATTTTATGTTTATATTCTGCATAAGTTTGTATGAGCCTTTGTAGACACTACTCACATGCCACAGAGAAAGAACATCATTCAGGAAAAAAATAAAATAAAACTGTATGTGCTATCACTAGTAGAAAAAAGGAATAAAGGATTGACCCATTTCACTAATTAATTTGCGATTGCTGGCTCTGGACATTCTTACCTGAGGTGAGAGCTGGCTTTCGAGCTTTAACATTTAAGGTGACATATCCATCTTCATCCTGCATGGCTTCCTTTGTACTGCAAGAGAGCTCAGGGTTCAATGACTTTACAGAATGTCCTGTCCACTCTTGCAGTTTCAGTATGTGCCAGTGTGTAACCCTCCTCTCTCTGGTAGGACAGAACCGTGTGAGTTGGGACACATGTTATTTTTGGTTTTTGTTTTCCAGGAAGCCCTTTTATAGCTGTTCAGAGATACACGAACCTTGAACACAAAAACACAAAAATAATAATAACTTGTGGTAAAGGAGTAGATAGGGCATTTGTTTCCTGTTTCCTTTTCTTCAACTGTGAATAAAGGGATATTCCCTCGTGTGTATCCTTTTAAAGAACAAAAGTTTATGTTTCGTCTTAACCCTAGCAGGGTCTAAATCATATTGCTCAAATGAAGTGATTTTTAATGAAAATTCATGTATAAAACACCAGCCAGTATACAGTCTATCCCATCGTGAGGAGCAAGGAGCAAGTCTAACAAAACTTGATTTGAGATGCAGCTATATTAGATGTTGCATGATCTTGTGTTGGAACAGATCACTCCTAATTATGACCTAGAATTTATGCAAATTCTTGTGTCTTTTATGAGTCAGTTTGTCAAAAATTTGTGCGCTTCACATAAGATAGGCCTCAGATTGCTTAGGTTTAGACATTAAAGGAAGACAATCAAATGAAGTGAAATAATAGAGTTAGTGACTTTATGTATTGCCCTGTAGTAATGCTCACACTTTAAAGTGAATTCCCTGAAATGGACATATCTTAATTGAATAAAATCATTTAACTTCAAGCATAGTGGTACTTACATGAAGAACTATTTGAGGAAGAATGGTTTCATACTGCCCTTTGTATCACAATACAATATGTACTGCACACATTTAACTTTATGAAATGGGCTTTTAAACTATTATTTTAGCTGACATTGAAAGTTATAAGGACACTAATACAAAGCTAGCTGCTGTACTTATTGTAGGAATGTTGGTGAGGAGATGGTCTATTTTCAGTCATTAGAGTAGCTGGTGTGTAGTTTTATAGCTGATATTTTTGTTAAACCTCCATGGCCAGTAAAGCTTCCCTTCTTCTGACTAACTAGTAAGCATTTATCTTATAAATTATCTTATTTTGATTTTTTTCTTCAGTTAATAAAATGTTAGACTTTTCAATATAATAATTATGTGGGCTCCCAGGGCAAGTATTTTGTTAACTAACTTGCCCTTTGACATACCTTATACATACATTTTTCCTTCCTGCTATCTCCTTCATTCTAAATTCTTTGTCAATTCACTTAAAATAATCTTCTATTTAAAAATTTCTTTCCCTACACACCTTAAATTATTTTGAGAATGAGGAGAATAATAAACAAAACAAACATGAAAGACAGTGCCTGATTTTAGAAACCTGAACTTAGTGTGATTCAAATGTTATTACCAAAAACCAATTCAGAATCAAAAAACTCACTTACTTCAAATAAGTGTCAAATTTAATAAAAGTATGAAAAATAAAAAATCTTTAAATTCCCAAACCCATTTTTTGTTCCCAATCATCAGTTGGGTAAATTCAGACAGTTATTCCACCACGCATCTTCCACTGCTTCTGTTCGTGTAACTTCTGTTTTAGCCAAAGGGGACTCCTCATCCTTCCTTCAATTCTCAGCCCCTGTTGGGAGATTGGGGTCAGACTGGGGTTGGACTCTCCCTGTCTTCCTTTGCCCACATCTACTCATCATCAAGTCCCGAGGATCATTTTCTCACGATAGCCCATCTCTTTTACGTTCTTTTCGTCACTGCCTTACTTTAGTATATTTTTCCTAAAATATACAGAAACAATGAAACATAATTGAATAAATAATTGTGATTAAGTAACAGAGAGAAAAGAAAATGGATGTAGAGGTTATAGTTCACTTTTTCTATAAAGCTTTACTGTTTCTCTTAGTAACCAAATAGGTACTTCTGAAAATTAAATCAGCTAAATTAAATCAGATATGTAAAGGTGACATCCAAGGACATTTAGAAAATTTTAAATTATTGTAACTGTTTTCTTGCTCAATTAACATGAACTTTAAGAAGGTTTTAAACATAACAATTAGCTGCTTTTTTGAGGTTTCCACATTCTCTAAGTCTTGAGCAATTGATTTAATTATAAAAAGTGTCCCATTTATTCTTGTAAACCATTAGGAATATGCCAGGCTGTTGTTGATTCTTTAATGCTTGGAACTGTGTATTTAACACCAGGGGAATCTGAAACAGGTAACACAGTTTCAGATGGTTTTCCTTTTCTATATCTGGATTTTCCTTGGGTTTCTGCCTCCTTCTCATTGTAATTTATTGTTGCTTTTTGGACCTTTGATAACTCCAGCCACAGGTAAGGATCCTATGTCTACATCTATGACCCACAAAATACGTATTTGCATTTATTTGTATCCTCCAAATGTGACTTTGCAGTGGTAGAAATATGCTATGTGAATACAGAGACTCTCAGGATCAAAGGAGCCCCTGACACCATTGAATCTTAATTGTGTTCTCTCTCTCTACATACCCTATACATGTAAGCTGAGTTACTCGGCAAAACTGAAGCAGAGAACTGCAGGACAAAGAGATGGATAGAACAAACGTTTCTTTACCCCTTTCCAAAATCCAGGGACTTTGCTAGATATCGTTTAACAACCCCACAAAGCTCATTATAACATATTTTATTTCTGCCTGAATATTTTATTTCCTCTTCCTTTTCTTGATTCAGGAAATATAGCTGAAAGTCTTTTATTCCAAATTACCTGATGAGTCTGAAATTGAAATAAGAAATTTTATTCACTTAATATTTTAGAGATTGAGGCACTTTAAAATAAATTATCTTTTGTTTTAAAGCAAATATTAGTATTTAACTCATATTAATTATGTTTCAGACACTGAAATTGGTGCTAAATATTTATGGAGAAAGTCATGATACCAGGCCTTACAAAGCAGAGAGTTTTAGATTTTAGCTATCTAATCTCTATTCCTTTAACATTTAGAACATCCTCCCCACCCCACTGCATGCCAGCCCTTGTTCTGGTCCCTCTGCCTTGCTTCGCTCTTGTCCATAACACTACTGTCTGATTCACATAGAGCTGACATATATATATGTATACATATATATATTTTAAGGAGAAGGAAAGAGGAGTTCATTAATTTGCTGGCAAATGAGGAGGTTGGCAGACCCCTATCTCAAAGTACCAATGTCCTCTGTCTTAAATATCTAAATTTCTGTCATTTTTGCAGTCATAGCAAGTTCTCCAATAATGTCATTTTGTTCAATGTCCTTTCCTTCAAGCCTTTATGAAAAAAAAAAAATCACTTCCTGGGGCCGCTGTGTGTGTGGGCACATTCTCCCTATGTCTGTGTGGGTTTTCCTCTGGGCACTCTATTATCTTCCCACATCCCAAAGCTGTGCATGTGAGGTGAACTAGCATGTCTGCAGGGCCTCAGTGTGAGTGTGTGTGGCGTCCTGGCCAGGACTGGTTCCCGTCTTGTGTCTTGAGCTGCTGGGACAGGCTCCAGACACCTGACACTCTGTATTGGAATAAGCAGATTGGAGAATGAATGAATACAAATGATTGTAAAAAATCTCCTAAAGTAGGCGATAATTGTACAAATGAATGACAGTAAGCGCTGTGGTCTGAAAGCACTCAGAGAGCCCACTCTATTTGTGATTGTTTGTTGCTGAGCTGTGGTGGGAGGAGGGACTCCTGACAATTTTCACATTACAATCATTTTCTTGATTCAACCTACCACCGCTATGACCACCAACACTTACTGATTCACCGAACATTGAGTAAATAATTATCTTAAATCTATGTGTAGATCACATTTATTTCACTGTTTAATATTAGAGTCTTTTGAGTCTTTATTTAGAAGTTTGGTAATGTTTTTGTGACCAGAAATATGCCATAGGAATGTAACTCTTGTTTATAACAATTTGCTCATTGTCAAATTGGTTTTGTCATAGGTCATTTTGCTTAAAGATGTAGTTTCCAAGAACCTGTCAACAACATTAAGTGAGGACTTACTGTACTGCCCAATAAATATTTGTTGAATGAATGAATGAATATATGTACGATGGGCATTATCATCCTGATTTTACACATGTGGGAAGAGAAGTTTAAGGAATTTGAGGGCTTTATAATGATCATACTTCTTGTAAAAAGTAGTACCATCCACCCAGTTTCCAAATTCCTTTCAGTACATTATGATATCTTTTAAATTTAGGTATTATCCAGATCCCATGATCTATGTTTGTGGCTAAAGAATGGGGAAAGGCAGTAGGATCACGATGACAAAAAAAGTAGATGCAGTAAGAATGGCAATTAGTGGAATGCATAACACTGTTGATAACTGATCAATATACTAATGGCTGTATATTGAACCAACCAGTGTTGGTTCACTGTTGACACCAGCCTTCCACACACGTTAATTACATTTATTTTTGGAAAAGTGTAGGATTTCCTATCATGGAAAAAAAAGTAAAATTAATATTTTTTCTTTCATTTTTAGAAATCTTAAACATGTAGACTCAAAAATAGAATGAGCTTTGCTAAGTTAATGAACTAAACAATGAATAACTATCAAACAACTATGGCAGAGAATTTTGTTACACATATTAGGGAAAATGAAGGGAGACATGTGTTAGACTACATCCATACCACTGAGTTAATCAGGCATATGCATATAAAACATGCGCAAGTAAAAAGCTAAATAATAATCAAATGGAATATGTTAGATTTTGAGTTAATATTTGAAGGGAAGGTAGAGATTGCATAAGAAGAGAAAGGAGAAGGCAATGTTTAGCAGGCAGGGCAAACATCTGAATAAAGGTCTGGAAGTTTTAGTAAGTATGGTGTGATTGAGGGAAGCATATTTGAACTGAGGATTCATGTCACAATATATTAAGATATAAGGTGTTGTATTTTCCTATTAAAATCACTATAAAACTTCATGGCAGGGACAATTCATTACTCAGTTATTTTAACATACATTTATTGATCACTGTGGATGTCCCAAGCATGAGTCTATTTTCTGGGGATCAAGTAGTGAATGAAACACACAAGAGTTGTGCTCTTATGGAGCTTATATTATAGTAGAGGGTGGTGAACACAGATAGTGAAGAAGCATAGAAAGCAAAGGGCAAGATAATTTCACACCATGATAACTACTATAAAGGAGGATAATGATGTAATAGAGCTGTACCGGACAGGCTTGGGGCAGCCCCTGGTGGGGCTCATTTGGATTGGTTTGTTTAAGTTTCACTGTAAGTGCTTGGACAACTGCACAGGTTTCTTCCTTTTTTAAGATAATTCAGAATAATTCAAACTTCTGCTATAGTAATGTGACAGCTGCCATTTATTGCTGCTTCTATATGCTTTTATCAATTTACCTTTTTGGTATGTACTATATTTATGCCAACTTTACTAATAAGAAAAATAAAGCATGGGGGTTCAGTAACTTGCCAAAAGTCACAGGACAAGTAAGTGTTCATCCAGAATTTGGATCACTCAGTCTGTCTTCTCAGCCCTTTATTTTAATCAGGGTATTTTATTGTCCTGATCAGGTACACTCACCTGATTGAATGAATACACATTTCAAAATAAATTCCATCCTATATTCACATCCTCTGTCTCCTCCTTGTGGCCATGTATTTTCATTCTGCTTTTAGTTTATTTTGTTTTCTTTTAGTCTTTGATAACTCTGACTTTAATCTTTGCCTTTCCCTACTGTTTTTTGGTAAACAAGTCTGAATTAATTCCCATTCTGGCCATTCTCTAGGGACTATTCAATTAGGGCCCCTATTTTAGGCGTACTATGTGGGAATGGAATGATTGCTGAAGGACAGTGTGAGAATAAAACCTCCTGTCATGTAAACTCAGTATTTCTTTTAACGTATTCTAAATCAATAATACTTTCATATTTAATATCTGTGTTCCCTTATTTTCCACAGGGAACAGTATTTTATGATGGATTTTATTCCTGTAAGAACAGCAAGAAAAGTCAAACGTGATTGCAAGTTTTGGAATGAGGAACTGTAGATACGGAGTTTTCATTTATTAGATGGGGAAACACATTGGGAAGGGTTACTCATTTTTATGGTGTAAGTTTGAAAATCCTATAAAGTATCTAAGTAAATATGCCAAGAATCCATTCAGGTATATGGTCCTGGAAATCGAGCACGGGCATGGAGATATTAATACAAACTTGGCCATCCTGATAGGTGGCTGTTACCTCAAGCCGTGAGTGTATAAGAGCTCACTAGCTCCTGTGGGGATGAGGAAAACAGAAAAAGGAGGGCAAAGAGCTGAGCTCTAGGACCCAACATTCTGCATTCAGTGGAGGAGGAATTAGTGAATCTGAGGGAGGATTGGGTAGGAGTGAAATGAAAGGAAAACCAAGGAAATTGTGCCCTGGGGAACACAGTATTTTGGAGAAGAAAGTATTTTATGAAAAGGTAATAATCTGTTATGTCAAATGATGCTTACAGGGTAAGATGAATCTTGAGAAATAGCCATTGGAAGTTAGTTATATGCAGGTTAATATGGACGTTAATGATGATGTTGATAGGAGCATTTTTATAAAAATAGGGAAAAAGCCTAATTAGAGTGGGTTCATGAAAAGTAGGAGGATATATCTGGTGTAAACATCTTTTTGAACCCTTTTATTGTTAAGAAAATTAGAGAAATTGGAGTGATCTTGTGTGTCTGTGTGTGTGGAGGGGAGTAGTAAACGAGAGATTTTTTTTGCTTGTTTTTAAAATGGGAGATACTATATCATATTTGTAGGTTACAGTGAATGAAGTAGTCAAGATAAAAAAAAAATTGGAAAAATGGATGATGCCAGACAGAGCAAGAGACAGAAAATTACAAGTTCAAAATCTTTGAGTAGGTAGATGGAATGGACTTCAATGTATAGATAGAGATTGATCATAGATAAGACGTGGTACAACTTACCCATTCTTGAAAGGGATACTGCCTTATGTGCAGAGGTGGATGGTTTTGTGTATCTGGCTGGTGGAACAGAGAAAACTCCCTACTGACTCTTTTTGTTTGCTCATGGAAATAGGAAGTCAGGCCATCAGTTGAATTTGAGGAAAGAGAAAAGAAATTTGAGAGCTGAGAAAGAAAGATTGGGAATAATCTAGAAGATTGGCAGAATAGATTGACTAGTAAGAGTAGTCAATATAACTGGGAAGTTATAATTAAAAAATATAAAATAAGATCAATTAATAGGGTCACATTCAGTAGTAGGCAAGTGTGGAGCAGGTGGGGTTGGATTTAACCAAGCTGTGTTTCCCAGGTGCTTGTGATGAGTGAAGAGATAAGCAAGGAAGTTGTAGGAGTTTGTAGGGAAATGAGTATTATAAATGATGCTGGTAAATGGTCCATGCCGGTAAAGCAGGCAATGAGACATGAGAGATTGATGGCAATGAAAAGGTGGCATGGTCAGCGAATTTGACATCCCAATGGGCATCAAAGTACTGTAGGGCAGGGCACAGAATCACCAGAGATTGGGCTGGAGAGGTAGGAGTTGGAGGTCAGAGAGTGGAATACCTGAAACTGAGATAATGGAGAGGGTGCTCTTATTGGAAATGAAATTGTCTTGACTCTAGTGCAGCACTGTGCAAGAGAATTTTTAAATCATCACAAAAATCTGGTGAAAGTAAAAGCACTGTCCAATTCTGTGACCAATGCCACCTGTGGCTATTAAGCACTTGAAATATGACTAGTGTGACTCAGGAAATAAATTTCTAATTTTATTTAATTTTAACTAAAGTTTAAACAGCCATATATGCTTACTGTCTACAATGGTGAACAGCATAGTTCTGCAGTATGATCATCTGGTGATGGCTGATTTGTGGGGGTGGACAGCTGATTTGTGGGTGTGGGCAAGGTTATTGGAGGCAACTCCAAGAACAGAGAACCCAAGGTACTGGAATTATCATCTACATGGGTATTGAAATCCCTGGTAATCATGAGGGTAGAGGTGAACAAGAAGATTTAAGACAGTTGAAAAAATAGTAAAGAAATGTGGATGAATGTCCTAGAATTTGGTAGATGACTGCAGCAAGGTGGGTTTTTTGGTAGTGTGACTGATAAAATGAGCTACAGAGATGCTAGAAGTTTTTAAGGGAGAAAAATATTGCAGTAATTTATAAACTAATAAAATAATAACTAATAATAGATGAAACAACTCTTTAGGATCATAATAGTAGGAAGTATGTAAGAGGTATGATCACTCTTCTCCCTCTAAGAAATAATCAGGAACCACGGGAGATTCTCCATCATTGTTTTGCCTGAGCAGTGTTACATGGGAGATATTGAAAATCTAATACTTTCTTAGGGAACTTTAGGGTATGTGAAAGAATCGGGGAAATGAGAACAAAAACTCTGCATTTGCAAAATTTGGTGAAAGTGAAAGACCAGAGGTGAGAGAGAAAAAACATCTTTAATTTTAATTTTGGTAATCACCTGTTTGATTTAACTTTTCATCATTTCCATGGTCTCTGTCTTTCCATAATTGACCTAGAATAGTAAACATAGCATAGACTTAGTCTTTATTTCCACATTTTTGATAGTGGAGTTTTGTTGACGTATGAAATAGAGCCTCCAAACATTTTTTTTAATTGAACACTCCATTAGTTTGAAAAAATATGAACATGAACAAGCAACGTATGTACATTTATGTGTGTGAAGATCATGCACAAATGTTACTAAAGGGTGCACTATTACATTGCCTTTCTATGCCTTTTTCACACCCCTGGGGTAGGTGTACCTCATTCTGGAGACTTGACTAGGAGAATCTTCACACAGAGGTTGGCCTTGGAGGTTTTAGATCACTCCCCAGTCATCTGAAAACACAAAACCCATAGCAAATCCTCCCCCAATTTTCTCCCACCTTGCCCCAGAGGAAAACTTTAGAGGAGATTGCTTCCTTCCCTTGCTCTTGTATAGCTCCCAAACATTTTCTTGTGTTCTGTGTTAGTTTCCTATTGCTGCTTTAACAAATTACCACAATTCTAGCAGCTTAAACGACACAAATTTATTATCTTAGAGTTTTATAGGTCAAAAATCTGACAGGTCTCACTGGGCTAAAATCAAGGCTATTGGCAGGGATGTCTCCTTTCTACAGGCTCTGTGGGGGGATCTGTTTCCTTACCTTTCCATCTTCTAGGCTGAATTCCTTGGCTCCTGGCTCCCTTCCTCCATCTTCAGCCAGCAACGTTGTATCTCTCTGACTGTGCCTTGTTGCCACATCGTTCTCTGACCACATCTCAGAAGGGTTCTCCAATTTTAATGACTCATGATTAAATTGGGTCCACCTGGACAATCTCAGATAATTTCTTCATCTCAAAGTCTGTAACCATAATAACATCTGCAGTGTCCCTTGTCATGATGAACTGCCATATTCAGAGGTTTGGGGGGTTAGAACATGGATATTCTTGGGGGCTATTATTGTGCCTACCACAGATTCTTAACAACAATTTACTTCCTTATATAAAATAGTAATTGTTTGAAAAGTTACGGTGGGACTAGAAGTAGATGCAATCCTTTAAGATCTCTGTAAGTCCCATGGCTGTTGTGGTTCAGTGACCAACTATATGTGCAATGGGTTGTTTTTTCTCCTGTTCCAAATAGGACCCAGAATACTTCATATAAAAATTATCAACTCTTTATTGCTCACATTATGTTGTTGAAATTTATAGTATCTTAGTGTGAATCCTTGTGCAGTGAGTTTACTTCAAATTTTGCCGGACTTACCTAATCAGGGCATTTTTAGGCCAAAATAAAGGAAGACAGAGGTTGTCTATTTTACCAAAGTTTTAAAAATGAAATGTAAATAAATTATAGCTTAAAGAGTCTTAAAGGCCTAAAAGCATTCTAGAGATCCCCCATATCCAGTGTTCCATACGGATATCCAGTTATTCCAGCACTATTTGTAGCTGAGGTTGCATCTTCTGCTTTTTCATGCCTGAAAGACTGCATGTTTTCTATAGGAGTTGAAGCTGCCCTGCAGGGCAATGGGTGTGGGCTGCTCTCAAATTAAATGACAAATAAATTAAAAACAAAACAAAAAACACCTCAACATGCGCCAGTCTCATTTTCCCTATAATCGGTCTGCTTTTTTTCACTCCCCTGAAACTTCAGGTCATTATTTTTAAAATCTTGTCCTGATTATCCACTTTAATCTGCAGGAGGATTATTCTAGGATTGTTCTATTAGGAAATTTCTCAACCATGCCAGAAGAGAACTCCCATTCATCCCCAGGTTTAATAGCTATCAATTTCTTCTCTGTGCCCTATTATCCTGATTATCAACACCATTACACACACACAGACACACGTTTGGATTTCTTATAACAGCAGCCATATGTGTGTGACACAGCTCTTCCTGTGTTGGTGTGTGTATTTCTGCTCGATATCTGTTAGGGTTGGGTATAAACTAGATCCAATGTCTCCATACAGAGTTAGATAGCCTTAGACACATGTAAAGAAGATAACCTGACTCCTTTCCGAAACATTCAGAGCAGCCTCTACCCTGAGGATCAGGGGAATTCCCCACGAAATTTCAATTTCTGCTCAGCCTCTACACTCCCATTCTTTGCCTTACAGCAAGGAACAATGCTAAAAGACCAAACAGTTTGAGACCTGTAACATTCTAATTTCAAAGGAGAATATTTCACTTCTTTCACTTTCTCTTGAGAGAAATGGATTGTCATTCTGTTCTTACAGAGGGGAATTGGGGGGTGTCTTGAGTCAGTTGTTGACTGTCTATATAAAAGCTCTCAGCCTTGAACATATAACAACAAAAACATAAATAAATGAGATTTGATTAAATCAAAAAGCTCTGCACAGCAAAAGAAATAATCAACAGAGTAAATAGACAATCTACAGAATGGGAGAAAATATTTGCAAACTGTACATCCAATAAAGGGCTGATATCCAGAATCTACAAAGAACTCAAACAATCAGCAAGAAACAAACAACCCCATTAAAAAGTGGGCAAAAGACATGAGCAGAAGCTTTTCAAAAGAAGAAAAATGGCCAAAAATCATGAAGAAATGGTTAACATCACTAATCATCAGAGAAATGCAAATGAAAACTACAATAACATATCACCTTACCCTCATAAGAATGACCATTATTAAAACGTCAAAAAACAATGGAAGCTGGTGAGGATGCAGAGAGATAGGAATGCTTATACACTGTTGGTGGGACTGCAAATTAGTACAACCTCTATGGGAAACAAAATTTCTTCCTCAAAGAAATAGATAAATACTTACCGTTTGACCCAGCAATCCCTCTATTGTGTATCTACCCAAAGGAAAATAAATTTTTTTTATCAAAAAGATGCCTGCGTTCAAACGTTTATTGCTGTACAATTCACAATTGCAAAGATGTGGAATCAATTTCAGTGCCCATCAATTCATGAGTGGATCAAGAAAACATCACACACACACACACACACACACAAACCATGAAGTACTACTCAGCCATAAAAAGGAATGAAATAATGTCTTTTATAGCAACTTGGATGGAGCTGGAGACCATTATCCTAAGTGAAGTGTCTCAGGAATGGAAATACAAATACCACAAGTATTCTCTAATAATTGGGAGCTAATTGATCTGCACACATGGACACAAGGAGATGTAAAAGTCATTGGAAATCAAGAAGGGAGGAGGGGTAAAACTCTACCTATCACCTACAACGAACACTTCGGGTGATGGACAAGCTAAAAGCCCTGACTAAGCATTTTGAAAGATATTCATGTAAGACAAACATTTTTACCCCCGTAATATTTTGAAATAAAAGAATACTTCTCTTGTGAAAGGAGAAGGGGAGGGGGGGAAAAAAGCTCCCAGCCTTGAAAAGAACAGCCTGTTCTTGTGCCTGAAGATATTGAAACATTAATTACATAATTTATGGTAATGCTTTCTTCTACAATGTCCGAAGACGTGACCTGCGCAACACTCACATTTCAGGATTCTGCTGGAACAAGAAATAACTGGGATGGAAATAACCTAAGAAAAAGAGGTAGGAGTTCAGACACAGCAAGCTGTGTCCTTGGGGAATGGACAGGTGCTAAATGCTTTGAGATGCTGGCTTTGATGCCAACGCTAAAGAGAAGTGTGCCGTGGAGTCTCCAGATTGGGGGCAAACAGTTGTGGAATGTATTTGCAGAGTGAGTGTTCCCAGTGCTGAGGAGAAAATACATGGCTTTCACAACCTCTTTAAATTGTGTGATATCACCATGTTTCATGAAGCTCTGTGTTGTAGTGAAAAATTTTGACTGGAAATGCCGGAGATTGAGTTTGGGGACTAAGTGATTTCTTTTTATAAATATAACCCTTGATATTTATACCTTGTAGAGATGCCAAGGGAATATTCTTTTAGAAACCGGATTGGAGGCTTCTAAAATAGAGTGGAGGAAATGTTTCTTTTAGGTGGTAACCGAAGAGAAAAAAATAGAGAATGAGCAGGTCAGGAAAGGACAAGAGCTAGTTTCTCTTTTATAAGTGTTTAAAAAATGTTTAGGGCAGATGAAATTACAATTTGTAATGCTAAATCAATAACAATATCTGTATAGTATTTTATGTACTTTATAACTTTATATCATATATTTATCAAAATATAATTGCGAACTAAATTAACAATAATACTGGAATAACATTAATATTTTCTCCATTGCATGGAAGAAAAAACAAAGGCCAAAATAAATTGAATGATTTAACCAAGTTCATACAACCGGTAAATAGTGGAGCCCAGACTCAGTGCTGGTCTTAGCTCATTTCCTTATGCCTAACTGGAAGAAACAGCAGTCTTTGTGGTCAGGACTCTGATTTAATATAGAAGACTACATCCCTTACCTTCAGGAGAGCTGTCAACAATTCAGGTTGTCCTGAATCATCTGAATCATAAGAACTGTTTTCCCTGCTATCTAGATTTGTTTTTAGATTGTGTGTGTGTATGTGTGTATGTGTCATTTAGAGGAAGGATATACAAAAAAATGATGGGAATAGACTTTACATGTGTCTGATAAAGGTGATAGCACGTTTTTTGCTTGTTTTGCTTTGTTTTAAAATTCTAATGCTAACCCCTGAGGGGGAGAAACGTGGAAATGGCATCTGTGATAGTAAACCTGGAGATTTTATTAATCTGTCTAAAACATTGGGCTAGATGTGCTATTCAGACCTAAATCAAAAAATAGGCAGGTGGAAAAAAAATCTGAGAACCATCTGTATTCGAAAAAAATAGGATGCTAAAATCTGAAGAGTTATCCACTGGCTTTCTGGTCTTTTCTGCCATTTGTAGGTTAGACTGTAGAATAAATTCACTCTTTTATTCAGTATTCATTCTTTATTTATTAGGCTACAAAAAGCAAAGATAACAAATGAAAGTTATTTTTAATAGATAAAAGTTACCTTTAAAAGTGGAACCCACTTTTATAAGGCAGGTTGAACAACCGCCTCATGGGATCGTAATCTCAAAAACCCGGGGTCTCTCGTCTCGTCAGCATCGTCCAGAGAGACTGTTTACAATGTCTTACTCATGAAGTCAATAAACGAGGAAGAACGGTGGGTGATGATATAAAACAAAAATGTAAAACTTAGGAGAAATTTACTTTTAAAGGAAAGAGTGGTGGAGAAATGCAGAGCTGATGGCGGCCCCGGCTGCACCTCGTATTAGGTATTTTCTTAATAGGGGTATTGAAGAAGCAATAGGGAAATTTTAATATCTGGACGCTTCCTAAACGGGAGAAATAAACAACCCAAAGTGTAGCAAGCACAGAGCAGTCCTCTTCGCCATTTCCTCCGTTGGCTTTCTGCAGGGCACCCAGCTCCGGCTCCCACCTGGCGCCGCGCAGCCCTGAGCCTGCTGACTCTTTGCCTGATGCTGCTGATTGGGCTGGTGACCTTGGGGATTATGTGTAAGTATATTTGCATCAAACCAAAAAAGGTGGCTGGGAAACACATTTTTTTTTTGTTTGTTTGTTTGTTTGTTTTGAGACGGAGTCTCTCTCTGTTGCCCGGGCTAGAGTGCCGTGGCATCAGCCTAGCTTACAGCAACCTCAAACTCCTGGGCTCAAGCAATCCTCCTGCCTCAGCCTCCCGAGTAGCTGGGACCACAGGCATGTGCCACCATGCCTGGCTAATTTTTTTCTATATATATAATTTTAGCTGTCCAGATCATTTCTTTCTATTTTTAGTAGAGACAGGGTCTGGCTCTTGCTCAGAGCTGGTCTCAAACTCCTGACCTCAAGCAATCCTCCGGCCTCGGCCTCCCAGAGTGCTAGGATTACAGGCGTGAGCCACCGTGCCCAGCCTACATTTGTCAACTGTGTAAATTCCTGTTAGATTATAGACAGGTGTTAGCATCCTGAATCCGCTAATATTCTGCTACCACATATCTCCCATTCTTCCTGTCTTTAAGATAGATCAGCTAGAGACATACTTTAATATTATGAGGATTGTGCCCTAAGTTTACTGTTTTATCTTGATAAGCTAAACTGGACTGGGAAGAAGACTCTTATTTTTCTAATTACTGGTTAGAATACGGAGCCTAAACACACATCCAGTTATCATTGCAATGGTGAAGAATAGTCCAGGGAGATGAATTCAAGGAAGTGCACGCCATTTCATTTCCCTCTAAGGCTTAACACAAGTCTAGCTTAATCTGCTCACTCAAGACCTTTCTAGTGTAGAGAAAACTTCTAAGTAGCAGCAATAGCCTGATTTCTATGAGTGAGCTAGACATACAGACTAGGAGGAGGAGTGGCCTGATACACCTTACCAAGTAGGTGGAGCACTGGACCATGTCCACATAACAGTGGAAGCGCCACTCCTCAGCATGTTGATTCTGACCCACCACTGGGCATTTGGGGATGGACAGGTAGGGAGTACTGGACTAACAGAAAGTGGAAAAACATCCTGAGAACACACAATTTATAGAATGTTGTTAAGTATATGATATACAGAGTAATGAATTGGCACGGTATTCACTTTCAGGGGACTTGCAGTCAAGAAAGTTAATTTGTTGAATGATACATCTCCTTTACTATATTCATTTCTTTTTATCTATGTAAGATCTAATGGTAATTAGGATTTGAACATACCTCTTTGGACATATAAAAAAAGTTGAATGATGTAGCTTGCTTTTTTTTTTTTTTGAAAAGAAATATAATGTTCTATTAATAGCCGCAGTAACAGGTATTCAGTGGCCAATCATTATGAGGATTAGCAGTTGATCTTCTACAATGATGTATATTTAAAAATAAACAAAGATACAATAGTATGTGTTTATTGGTTAACCATAGAAGGGTGAATTTTTTTATCTAAAATGCAGTGCTTTTAGTGCAATGGTCCTTAAATTGATTGTGCTGATGAATCACCTGAAGTGTTTATTAAAAATGCAGATTTTATGGATGCAGGACAAGAAATGGTCTGGTGTGCCATTAAGATCTGCTTTATTTACTTATTTATTTATTTTTAATTTTTAAACAAGTACCCTGAGTAATTATGATGCAGGTGGTCTTTAGATCATACTTTGAGATACCCATTGTCCCAAATAATTGTTTCTATTAAAACAATTACACCAACCAACTCCAAATAGAACAAAACAAAAATAAAATCATTCTGCCAAAATGAATGGCAAAGTGACTGGCACTGCTGTAGATGAAATATCAGAGTTATATAATTGTTAATTTATTATTTTAATATAGGACAATAATTAAAATATAAATAAAATTATAAAGATGAGCTATAAACACTTTGGAATAGAAAGACATCTGGCATGTTTCTTCCATGATATCGCAAATATTAAGAGCTGCTAATATTTATTGAGTAATTTAAGAAATATTTCTATGTCAAGAGAATTATCTATTGCTATAATGAGAATGGAAGAATATGTGAACTTGTGTCGTGTTATGTATTGGAATTTTACAGATATCCAGTGAAATTAACTCAGATTCAGAGAAATTGAGTCAACTTCAGAAAATCATCTACCAGCAGCAGCACAATTTATCCCAGCAACTTGGCAGCGGCAATAACTTTCCTGTGGAGGAGGAATTTCTCTAATCACAGATCTCCGATCTATTGAAGAGGCAGGGACAAATGGCCATCAAACTCTGCCAAGAGCTAATCAGTCATACTTCAGGTAATCAGACGCAGACCTGCTGGCCGGTCAGATGGGATCTGTTGCCCTGGTTTCAGTTGACCATGTACCCAACCACCTCCAAGTATGTCATTCAATGACCCTTAATGATATCACAAGGAAATCTACACGTTAATTTAATATTTTTGAAAACACAAGCAAATTTGGGAAGTATCTTGAATGATTCTAATCTGGATACTTCAACCATTCATTTTATCAACTGTTTGTGAGTGATCCTATTGTTATGAAAAGTTAAAAGCATAGCTGGTAACTCTGAAGCCAGAAGACTGAGCACTGAAAAGAGAATCCCCATTGCCCCATCCTATAACTAGGGGTGACTTTATTTTCAGAAGCTCTGGAAACAGTATGTTTTCAGGGAACTGGCTCTCAGACCCTATTGTTCAATTAAATGATCTAGTTTCCAAAGCCTTCTCCAGTCACTCCAGAGTTGTTGAGCTTGTACTATTGGGTGTAATTTTTTTTTTAGACCACAGATGTAATCCTTGTCCTAAGACATGGCAATGGTACCAAAACAGTTGCTATTATTTTACAACAAATGAAGAGAAAACCTGGGCTAACAGTAGAAAGAACTGCAGAGACAAGAACTCCACCTTGGTGAAGATAGACAGCTTTGGAAGAAAAGGTAGGATTGTGTCTCCTTCCCTAGTTATAGAAATTATCCATACAATGAAAGGTAAATAAATGAAATTTCTGATTCACATTATGGGAATTCAGTGCATTTTGAATGAGAATTAATAAATGGACTTAGTGAAGATTCTCATCTATCTTACCTCTTCAAACTGCAATGTGGCTCTCACATAACATGTTTTCTCTGTTTTCTCTCTCAGGATTTTCTTAAGTTGCAGCCATTACCCATGTTTTCTTTCTTTTGGTTGGGATTATCATGGGACCCCTCTGGCAGGAGCTGGCTATAGGAGGATGGCTCTATTCCCTCTCCATCCTTGTAAGTTTATAAGTATTGGGGCAGGGGAATTTTCTGTGGGACCCCAAGAAAATTAATAATTATTTCAATAATTATAAATACGGATACAAAAAGAAGAGCACAACATACAAAGCAAAAGGATCTCCAGGAGCAAATATTGAAAAGATGGGTACCTGATTTCATCTGTGTGAGAAATTTATGGCAAGGAACTGAACTATGTCTTTTAGTTTAAATTTATTTCTTTTTATTTATTTATTTATTTATTTTTATTTCAGCTCATTATGGGGGTACAAAAGTTCAGGTTATATATATTGCCCATGCCTCCCCATCCCCCCGAGTCTGAGCTTCAAGTGTGTCCATTCCCTAGACAGGGCACATCGCACTCATCATGTAGGTGTGCACCCATCCCCTCCCCCCACCCCCATCCCCCCCCCAGTCAGAACTTCAAGCGTGTCCATTCCCCAGGCAGTGCGCATCGCACTCATCAAGTAGGTATACACCCATCCCTTCCCCCAAGCCCCCACCTCTGTCCGATACCCAATTGGTGTTATTCCCAAATGTGCACTCAGGGAAACCAGTTTGCTGGTATTACTCAGCTATTAGAAATAATGGCGATATGGCATCTCTTTGGTTCTCCTGGAGAGAGTTGGAACCCATTCTATTAAGTGAAGTATCCCAAGACTGGAAAAATAAGCACCACATGTACTCACCAGCAAATTTATTTCTTTATTTAACAGATTCATGTAATACTGAGTATGTTCAAGTACTTAATAAATATTAAACCTTGAGGAAAGCACTGTTATATCCCCATTTTATGGGTAAAAATATTATCACTGAGAGATTAAACAACTTGTCCAAAGTCACTCAGCTCATGAATGACATTGTAGGGACCATGTGCTCAGTCACTCAGCTATCCTGGTTTTCCAATCACTTACAATCCAGAAGGGTAGTGGTTGTCATAAGAACATGCATTCATTTATATAGAAAAATTACCAGCCATTTTCTAACAGATAGTAAGTCTGAATTGACTGATTAGTTTAACCATTAGTTTCATATTGAGGACTTGCCAATTAGAATATATGTCACATGTCTTTTATGAGTTAAAATGGACTAAATATGCCACTTTAAGGTTTTGATGAAAATATTTAAAGTACATATAAAATATATAACATTTGGAAAATTATACTTTTTTATAACTATTTAAAGTTATGAAAAAATAGACATCATCTTAAAAATGGATATGGGAGCCCATAGTTTTGCAAAATTCTTTTAGAGACTATAAAATCCCAAATTTTGAGAAATAGCCCCATCGTAACTATATTTAAATGACAATTGTATTCATCTTTTAACTATAATATCTTTTATATTAGATAAAATTTAAGATCACTGATCCTTCTGGGTATAATGATTTTTTTTAATCTACTTCCCTCCTCCAACAAATCATTAATTGAACCCCTCCACTCCTGTTCTAATCTTTAAACATACTGTCAAAGTTTTCTTAAACCGAATTATGATCACTCATCTTCTGTCAAAGATACTATGTTTCAGCTGTTACTCACCAAATTCCTTGAATAACAAACAATAATAGGTCTATTCTTTTTCTCCGTGGATATACTTTATGTTCATCCATTACCCAAAGTTTTGTCATGGCTATTTCTAATTAAACACCAATCTCCCACTCTATAGTTGCCATTAGTCATAGTAAATTAACTGGTCTGGTTTCACACAAATAATAACAGCAAAAAGCACACGCAGAGTAATACACAAACAAACAAAAATTACTGTTACTTTCTCATAACTGGAGCAACATGGGCATGAAATGATTAAAATTAATCTGAGGTGTTGCAACTAAACTGACGGTTTACAGGAGCAGTACCATGACATCATGTAATGAGCTCAGTCTGCATTTTGGAACCTAAGAAGATGTATGCCTTGTCTTAAAGGGATGCTAATTGTCCTTAGCCCACTCCATCCACTCTTAATCGAAGTGGAGGAGGTGGCCCCTACAGCAGGGTTCACGGCCTACAGACATTGACCCCCTGAGACATGCAGCTGTCAGATCAACCAGGGCATCATACTCAGGTTGGTAAGATTGAGGTTCAGGGTTACATAGCCATTCCCTTAGGCCACTATGAGCAAGTGCATGTGCTAAAATGAAGGTTTAGTAAACCTAGTCATGAGGCAAGAACAAAATATGGCAGTGTAAAGCAGGTCATTTGGGAAAAAAAGCAATGTAGGACACGCAAAAGATTCAGACTTGACAAGCATAATTTTCTAATGACATTACTTAAGGAGACTATTTCTTGGTGGAGAAACAGGTGCCTATTACCATAACCACAGTGTATGGTCATCCATTTCCTCTCTTAACCTCTGTCTTGTTCTCTCTTTACCCCCCACATATATATAAATACATGCAAAATTATATTGTTCATAGTAAAGTGAAATAACTTTTATATGGAATGTGATTTTATTTTTCTGTTTTTCTTCATAAAGTTTCAAAGTAAAGAATTCTAGTACTTCTATAATAATATAATCTGGGATGGGTAGATTTTATCAATACACTCCATGTTAATAGAGGAAATACACATTCTTAGCCCCGAATTTTAGTATTCGTCTTAAAGAATTCTACTTGGAGAGCAAGGATGGTGGTATTGGTGCCACAAGTAACATAGGGATGATGATCCCAACTGGGATGGTCAGATCTCGGGATGTTGTAAGCCTGGGAGCTGAACTTAACTGCCAAAAGAAAAGAGGCCATAGTTATTGTCAGCGTGGTAGTCAGGATGTTCTGAGCAGTAATGACTTTCGGTATTAGATAATTGATGAGAAGTCTAAGATGAATAGACAGCCTTCTGAGGTTCTACATGATTTTTATAACTCAAAAACCTCTGGGTCTAGTGAACAGACCTGACATGAGCCACCAAAACAGCGACACAGCCCCTCACACAATACTTAGATTTGAGTTAGTTCACAGACCCAGAGCCTCCTAAATGAAGGGGAGGGTTAGCTACCTGAAGGATATTCTATAAGTCTTCCTCCTAATTTTCTCCAAGGGCACATGAGTACATTAGGGATAGGGAAATGCCTAGATCTTTGGGAGATTGTCGAACATTAGCTTTGAGTTAATGTTAAACCCTAGGAATCCAGAAAGCCGCTGATATCAACTAGTTAAAGATAAGTGGACGTAAGTCAGTCTTGCAGACAGCTCAGTATAACAATGGAACCATCCTACGGTCATTTCCCCAGGTATTTATTATATAACTGGAATATATATACTAAGAAATGAAAATCCAAATATAAAACCATCCTCATATAGCCATCTAATCTTTGACAAAGCAGACAAAAACATACTCTGGGGAAAAGATTCCTTATTTAATAAATGGTGCTGGGGAAACTGGATAGCCACATGTAGAAGACTAAAACAGGACACACAGCTTTCACCTCTCACAAAAATCAAATCACGGTGGATAACAGACTTAAACCTTAGGTCAGAAACTATTAGAATTCTAGAAGAAAACATAGGAAAGACTCTTACAGACATTGGCCTAGGCAAAGAATTTATGAGGAAGACCCCTAAGGCAATCCAGCAACAACAAAAATAAATAAATGGGACCTGATCAAATTAAAAAGCTTCTGCACAGCCAAAGAAACAGTCACGAGAGTAAACAGACAACCTACAGAATGGGAAAACATTTTCGAATACTACACATCAGATAAAGGACTGATAACAAGAATCTATTTAGAACTCAGGAAAATCAGTAAGAAAAAATCGAACAACCCTATCAAAAAGTGGGCAAAGGATATGAATAAAAATTTTTCAAAAGAAGATATAAAAATGGCTAACAAACATATGAAAAAATGTTCAACATCTCTAATTATCAGGGAAATGCAAATCAAAACCACAATGAGATATCACTTAACTCCAGTGAGAATGGCCTTTATCAAAAAGTCCCAAAACAATACATGTTGGCGTGGATGTGGAGAGACAGGAACACTCATACACTGCTGGTGAGACTGTAAACTAGTGCAACCCCTGTGGAAAACAATATGAAGATACCTTAAACAGATTCAAGTAGACCTACCATTCGATCCAGCAATCCCATTATTGGGCATCTACCCAGAAGAACAAAAGTCATTCTATAAAAAAGACACCTGCACCTGAATGTTTATAGCAGCACAATTCACAATCGCAAAGATGTGGAAACAACCCAAATGCCCATCAATTCATGAATGGATTAGCAAAATGTGGTATATGTATACCATGGAATATTACTCAGCTATTAGAAATAATGGCAATATGGCATCTCTTTGGTTCTCCGGGAGAGAGTTGGAACCCATTCTATTAAGTGAAGTATCCCAAGAATGGAAAAATAAGCACCACATGTACTCACCAGCAAACTGGTTCCCCTGATCATCACCTAAGTGTACATTTGGGAATAACACCAATTGGGTATCGGACAGAGGTGGGGGCTGGGGGGAAGGGATGGGTGTATACCTACTTGATGAGTGTGATGCACACTGCCTGGGGAATGGACACGCTTGAAGTTCTGACTGGGGGGGATGGGGGTGGGGGGAGGGGATGGGTGTATACCTACGTGATGAGTGCGATGTGCACTGTCTAGGGAATGGACACGCTTGAAGCTCAGACTCGGGGGGATGGGGGGACATGGGCAATATATATAACCTGAACTTTTGTACCCCCATAATGAGCTGAAATAAAAAAGAAAGAAAGAAAGAAAAAAAAAAGAATTCTACTTGGTTGGGATAATGATTAACTTTAAGAATTTTGATGTGCCAGCTTTAGGGATTTTGAGGCTTTGTGGAGGCAGAAGTCTCTCAATATTCAGGTACATGACATTGGCTGCAAGGGCAACTAAGAATACTAAAGGTGATCAAGTTTCAAGTGCAAAGTTTAGACTTAATTTTAAATCAATTGATTTTCAGATTTAGTACCAAAGAACTTGCCCAGATCAATGGATCTCGAGGATGTGCTTATTTTCAAAAAGGAAATATTTATATTTCTTGCTGTAGTGCTGAAATTTCTTGGATTTGTAAGAAGACAGCTGCCTTAGTGAAGATTGAAGATTTGGATTAATATGCTTCTTCCAAATTCTCCAGGAAGTAAGAGACTTGTGAAACAGCTTAAAAAATGACGGTGTTTAAACCATCAGGCAAATGAACTTGCTTCATGGAACATTCTCCACTTCATTATCTGATAATGTTCTTATTAATAAGACTTAAAATTGTTCCCTGGGACCTAGGGGCATAGCTGTTCTATGGCCCTATTTTATCCTTCCCAATTAAATCTGTCCTCAGCACTTTTTGGCCTTGTGTACTTCTCTCTCCTTCCATCTACCCTGCTTGTTGGTCTGGTCTGGGCCGGGCTGCTTTGAGGCCACCAGGCATGCTCTTCTTACTTGCTTGCCTTAGGTATTTTTTTAACCACTTTATTGAAGTATAATTGATATAAAAAAGCTGTACATATGTAATGTATACAGCTTGATGGGTTTGGAGATAAGTATCCACATGTGAAATAATCACCATAACCGATGCCATAAACAACATATCCATTATCTCTAAAAAGTTTCCTCCTGCCCTCTTTATTTATTATTATTATTATTGTGTGACAAGAACACTTAACATAAGATCTATTAATACCTTCATAGTAAATTTTAAATATACAATACAGTATTGCTATCTATGGGCACTATGATGTACAGCAGATCTCTAGGACTTATTCCTATTTATATCTGAAACTTTGTACCCTTTTGCCAATACCTCCCATTTCCCTCCTCTCCCAGCCCCTGGCAACCACCATTCAACTCTCTGCTTCTGTGAGTTTGACTGTTTTAGATTCCTCATACAGTATCCTGTAGTATTTATGCTTCTGTATCTGATTTATTTCACTTAGCATAATGTCCTCCAGGTTCATCCATATTGTCACAGATGACAGGACTTCTTTCTTTTTTAAGGCTAAATAATATTTCATTGTGTGTACCATGTGAGCCAGCAATCCCGTGGAATTGAATATATCCGATGGAATTGACATCGCAATTTGGAAGAGATACCTGAACTCCTATGCTCATTGCAGCATTATACACAAGAGCCAACACATGGAAGCAGTCTAAGTGTCTATTCCCAAATGAATAAAAAGTAAAGAAAATGTGACATATTCATTTTGTTAATTTGAACTATTTGTTTCTAAGTATTTATATTGTAGATTGCCAGTGAGAAAGAAAATAAATTCTTTTATGACTCTATAAAAAGGTTGACTCCTCACTTCTAGGCCCTCATTCGTGATATATTTGACATTTGAATTTATCATAGTAGGAGCAAAGGAAAGTTGTACATTTTGTCAGGGTATGTTTATACGACTATGTTACAGAATTAATATGTATCTAGATTTCTTTCCTATATGTCTGATGACAATAGAGTTTCTAATTCAGGTTGACAGAAAGGTACTACATTGTAGACCTTAAGTACCTTAACTCTGGGAATTTTGGTGGCAGGTGAAGAGTAAATATAGCTCTTTTTCTGGCTGTTTGTGCTAGAAGAGGAAGCAGCCCTTAAGAGAAAATCACAGATAAGAGTAGCCAAGAAACTACATGTTTAATCATGAAAGGAATGAAAATTACCACAAAAATGTCTCCCAGGGGATGTAAGGATGTGCTGGTTATAGGAATCCTAACAGGAATCCCAACCTCATTTTTAAAAATGTTTCTAGTACTTTGCACAATTTGCACTTTCCCAGTGTTTGAAATTGCATGGATCTCAATAATAGACCAGAACTTATGAACTTTTGAGGTTGCTGTGAGCTAGGCTGATGCCATGGCACTCACTCTAGCCCGGGCAACAAAGCGAGACTCTGTCTCAAAAAAAAAAAAAAAAAAAAAAAAGAGTTCATAAGAGATGTAAACTACTGTCATGTCAGTAATTATAATCTTGGTCAAAATAATCTTATTGTATTCCAATTATTTGCATAACAGATAATCTATTCAAGGTAACCTCTACTTACTCAGAGTGTCAAACAGGAAATTCATGCCATGGCAGCAAACTTCAATGCTTAAGGACACAGCCTATGGAACCAACTCTGAGTTAAGTCACAGCTTGACAACTTACCAGCTCTATGATTTTGTGATCTTAAGCAAGAGTTCACACCTTTTTTTTTGAAGAGCACCCAACAGCCAGATTGTGGATCTCAGACGGCCCTGCCTCCACAAGCAGACTTTCTGGCTGGGTGGGGCCACCTCAGCCCCTCCTTGGCAGCTCTCTCCATAAGCCTAAGAGTGGACCTTTCTTTTTTTGAGACAGAGTCAGTCTCACTCTGTCGCCCCTGGAAGAGTGCAGTGGTGTCATCATAGCTCCCTGCAACCTCAAACTCCTGGGCTCAAGCTATCTTCCTGACTCAGCCTTCCGAATGGCTGGAACTACAGGCATGTATCACCGTACCTGGCTAATTTTTCTTTTTTTTTTTTTTTTTTTGTAGAGACCAGGTCTCATTCTTGCTCATGCTGGTCTCCAACTCCTGAGTTCAAGCAATCCTCCTGCCTCAGCCTCCCAGAGAGCTAGGATTACAGGCTTGAGCCACCACGCCTGGCCAAGAGTTCATACTATACAGTAACTATGATTGTCACTGGACATTTTAGACAAATAGAATTTTGCTGTGGGAATAAAGTCAGGTTTTCCAATTAATATAAACCCTGACATTTTATATTATTTGTCACGTGGATAAATACTTCAAAGATGTGGAATAGATGTTTATAAAATGTATGCTTCAAAGCATCAATAGTATAAATCTCTACTAATTTGATAAAGCAATTTAATGAATATTTTCACCCAGTCTAGAAGTTCTACCTGTTAGAAGGTAGAACTTTTAATTCTAAGGTTGAATATATATACATCATAGCTTCTTCAGAGGCTAATCACAGACACATACACACATACTTGAAAATAGTACTTGTGTACCTTAACCTCCCTCAATCTGTTCTGTCATCTGAAGAGGTGTCTTTCTCATGAGGATGCAGGTTTCCAAGAAGATTGTGTTCCTTTAAAATTTCAATTTTAAAAGGACTTGCTGGCCGGGCGTGGTGGCTCATGCCTGTAATCCTAGCACTCTGGGAGGCCGAGGCGGGTGGATCTCTCGAGGTCAGGAGTTCGAGCCCAGCCTGAGCAAGAGTGAGACCCCGTCTCTACCAAAAATAGAAAGAAATTATCTGGCCAACTAAAAATATATATAGAAAAAATTATCTGGGCACGGTGGTGCATGCCTGTTGTCCCAGCTACTCGGGAGGCTGAGGCAGGAGGATTACTTGAGCCCAGGAGTTTGAGGTTGCTGTGAGCTAGGCTGACACCACAGCACTCACTCTAGCCCAGGCAACAAAGCAAGACTCTGTCAAAAAAAAAAAAGGAATTGCTTTTCTTTCTTTCTCTCTCTCTCTCTCTTTCTTTCTCTCTCTCTTTCTTTCTTTCTCTTTCTTTCCTCTCTCTCTCTTTCTTCTTTTTTTCTTTACTTTATCTCTTTTCTTTCTTTCTCTTTTTATTTTTCTCCTTTCCTCCTCCCTTCCTTCTCTTTTTCTTTCTCCCTTCCTCCCTCCCCCCTCATTGCTAACTAAATGCCAGGACAAAAATCTACCAAAAAGAAAAAAGAGAGAGAGACTAGCTCAGCACATTTTTCTAAGAACTTGACACACATCAGGAGAGATTGTGCCATCTTCTTAGACCCACATTTTCCTAAGAATTTGACACACATGAGGGAATTGTTTCATCTTCCCACACATGTGGGCTGCATGTGTCATGTGACAACCCCAGACAGGAAGTAGGTGACAGTTAGGTGATGAAGTCCTGTGGAAGACAAAAGCAGAACGTAAATGAAGTCGTCCATCAGGTTACTCTTGGAGCTAGTTTGACTGTGATGGCATGTGTCAAGAATGGACAATATTGTATGACACAACCATGGCCTCTGTGCTCTGAATAGGCATTGGAAAGAAAAGCATGAGTTAAAAATTTGTTTTTTTATCCTGCGCTTTCCCCTGTCTGAAACCTCTATTAAATCCAACATAAACAAAGTCCCGTTAAGTGTTTACTCTTTTAAGTTTCTTTCCAGAATCAGTCTTGTCTTCAACTATCTATTCCAGGGTACTTTTCATTTACCCAGGCTGAATATTTGATTTCCCCATAAAACATGCTCTCCTGGAACTTTCCAAAGTGTTGCCTTTGATTGTCAGATTTGTTAGGCAGAAGGCAAGTAAGACAATGTATAAACCTTAACTTTATGCAATATAAATGTACCCATCTTATAACAATCAATTAGAAGTTCATAATACAATGTTCTTTCCCAGTTATTCATTTCTATGTCTTCTATTTTCTTTTCTTCTTGTAGTACAATCATCACCCTAGGTTCTCATCTCCAAAATGATGTGTTAGAATTTGAAATTCAATAATGAAAGAGAAAAGGAGGCTTTAAATGAGGAAGTATATGTTTTCTCTCTTTTTGTTTGTTATCCTATTCAATACACAAAATCAGGCTTTGTGACCTAAATCAAGTTTCTTATCCTCTCAAGTCTAGATTCCATATCTAAAATCATGAATGATGTCTCCAAACTTGTAGGGCTGTTGTTTATAGACAAAGGAAGGATTAAATGTTACCATTTATACTCACTTGAGTGCATAGTATTTATTATCAGGTACTCAGTAAATGTTTGTTACTTTCTTCTCTCCCTGGTCTCAACTCTGTAATTTCCTTCAAAAAAAGTGAAACCTGCATACTATTTCTTCCTTATTCTCTATATTGAGTAGGGTAGAGATTTTAGAGATGCCGTTTTCCTTGCTTTCTTGCCATGTTTTCAATTCCTGAATTATATTACTGGGCTTTTGCTTCATTGCCAGCTTTCAGGGGAGGGCTTACATCTATGATCTGAAAAACCAGAGGTAGATATTAATTATCTTGGTTTCTTTATATTAAATGTGGGTGATTTAACACAATGTTTGATACAGTATTATATTATTTCTTCATATGTTCATTGCAATGTTATTTACAATAGCCAAGATATAAATGTAACCTAAATGACCATCGATGGACAAATGGATAAAGAAAATGTAGTGCGCGTGTGTGTGTGTGTGTGTGTGTGTATAAACCCATATACACACACAATGGAATAGTCTTCACAAGAATCTTCATGTCCTCATTTAGAATTTAATTTTCTATCTCACACACCTTCTTTATTTTTCTACTTCCACTTGATACCTTCTTGGGTCCTGGGTAGGTTGTATATGAATTCCACTCACTCTCACAAAATGTGTGTCTCAAATTTGAATAGGCAACGTTAGTAGGAGTCAACCAGCAAGGCCTCCCCCAACCAATTCAATAGTCCCTGGACCTGAATTTTAAAACTTTTCTAAATGCTGAGCCCTAATTAAGTTATGTATATTGGGATACATTTTTTGCAGATAAGAAGCTATATAAAATTATCTCTTGGTTGTGATAAGGTTGAAGGCAAGACAAAGAATGGGGTTATGCCCAGGAGATAATAATCCAGAGTTATGGGAGATGAAGAAAACAGATGAGGACTCTGTTGCAGAGTGTGAAGTGGTAGGATGTTGAAACATACGACTGAGGAATAAAAGAGGATAAGAATGGATTTTTTAATTTTTTTTAATTTTTAGCCAAAAAGTAGCAACAACTCTAATGTCCATTAACCAGTGAATGGAGAGAGAAAATGTAGAATGGGATATTATTTGGCAATAAAAAGAAATAAGGTACTGATACATCCCATAACATGGATGAACCTTGAAAATACTCTGCTAAGTCAGAGAAGCCAGTCACGAAAGTCTACATTGGATGATTCCATTTATATGAAACGTCCAAAATAGGCAAATCTATAGAGACGGAAAATAGATTATTGTTGCCTGGGGCTAGGGAGAAGTATTAGATGGAAATGAGGAGTGACTGCTAATGGGTGTAGAGTTTCTTTTTGGGGCGATGGAAATGTGTTTTTTTAATTTTTAATTATTATGGGTACATTATAGTTGTATATCTTTATAGGGTACATGTGACGTTTTGATACAGACATAAAATGTGAATTAGTCAAATCTGGGTAAATGAGGTATCCGTCACCTCAGGCATTTAACATTTCTCTGTATTAGGAATATTCCAATTCCACTCTGTTAGTGATTTTAAGGTATATCATAACTTATTGCTGATTATAGTCACTTTGTTGTGCTATCAAATATTGTTCATTGTATCTAACTCTCTAACTATCTTTTTGCACCTATTAACCATCCCCACTTTATCCGCTACTCCCCGCTACCTTCCCAGCTTCTGGTAACCATCATTCTATTCTCTCTCTTTATGAGATCAATTGTTTTTAATATTTAGCTCCCACATATGAGTGAGAACATGTGAGACCTGTCTTTCTGTGCTTGGCTTATTTCATTTTTTTTATGGCTATATAATATTACATTGTGTGCATGTACCACAATTTCTTTATCCATTCATCCACTGATGGATATTTAGGCTGATTACATATGCTTATTATTGTGAATAGTGCTGCATGGGAATGCAGATATCTTTTTGATACACTAAATTACCCTCCTTTGGATATATACCCAGCGGTGGGATTACTGAGTATGGTAGTTTTATTTTTAGTTTTTTGAGGAACTTCCATACTGTTCTCCATAGTGATTATACTAATTATGGTCCCACCAACAGTGTATGAGGGCTCCCCTTTCTCCACATCCTCACCAGCATTTGTTCTTGCCTGTCTTTTTGATGAAAGCCAATTTAACTCGGGTGAGATGATATCCCATGATGGTTTTGATTTGCATTTTTCTGATGACCAATGATGTTGAGCATTTTTTCATATCTCTGTTGGCTATTTGTATGTCTTCTTTTGAGAAATGTCCATTCAGATCTTTTGCCCATTTTTGAATTGGATTATTTGATTTTTTCCTATCGAGTTGTTGGAGCTCCTTATATATTCTTGTTATTAATTCCTTCTGAGACAAGTAGTTTTCAAATATTTTCTCCCATTTTGTGGGTTGTCTCTTCACTTTGTTGTTACCTTTGCTGTGCAGAAGTTTTTTAGCTTGGTGTGATGCCATTTGTCCAATTTTGTTTTGTTGCTTGTGCTTTGGGGGTATTACTCAAGAAATCCTTGCCCAGACAATGTCCTAAAGCATTTCTCCAATGTTATCTTTTAGTAGTTTCATAGTTTCGGGTTTTAGACTTAAGTCTTTAATCCATTTTGATTTGGTTTTTGTATATGATGAGAGATAATGGTCTAGTTTCATACTTCTGCATATGGACATCCACTTTTCCCAGCACCATTTACTGAAGAGACTATCCTTCCCCCACTGTATGTTCTTAGCAACTGTGTTAAAGTTAAGTACACTATTGATGTGTGGATTTATTTCTGAGTTACCTATTCTGTTCCACTGGTCTATGTGTCTGTTTTTATGCCAGCATCATGCTGTTTTGGTTACTACAGCTCTGTAGTGCAATTTGAAGTAAGATAATGGAATTCCTCTAGTTTTGTTCTTTTTTGCTCAGCATAGCTTTGGCTATTCTGAGTCCTTTGTGGTTCCATATAAATTTTAGGATTATTTTTTCTATTTCTGTAAAGAATGTCATTGGTATTTTGATGGAAATTGCATTGAATCTGTAGATTGCTTTGGGTAGTAGGGACATTTTAACAATATTGATTCTTCCAATCCACAAGCATGGAATATCTTTCTCTTTTCTTGTGTGTCCCCTTCAATATATTTCATCAATGTCTTATAGGTTTCATTATAGAGATCTTTCACTTCTTTGATTAAGTTTATTCCTAAGTATTTTCTTTTATTTTTAGCTATTGTAAATGGGATTAGTTTCTTGGTTTATTTTTCAGATTGTTTACTGTTGGCATATAGAAATGCTACTGATTTTTGTATGTTGATTTTGTATCCTGCAACTTTACTGAATTTATCAGTTCTAATAGTTTTTGGGTGGAATCTTTAGATTTCTCCAGATATAAGACCATATCATCTGCAAACAAGAATAATTTGACTTCTTCCTTTCCAAATTGGGTGCCCTTTATTTCTTTGTCTTATTGCTCTAGCCAGAACTTCCAGTATTATGTTGAATAACAACATCCTTGTCTTGTTCCAGACTTTAGAGGAAAGGCTTTCCTTTTTTCCCCATTTAGTATGATACTAGCTGTGGGTCTCTCATATATGGCTTTTATCGTGCTGAAAAAAGTTCCTTCTATACATGGGTTTTTGAGAGTTTTTACCATGAAGGGATGTTGAATTTTATCAAATGCTTTTTTAGCATCAATTGAAATGATCATATGGTTTTTGTCCTTCATTCTCTTGATATGATGTATTAAGTTGATTGATTTTTGTATGTCAAACTGTCCTTGTATCCCTGGGATGAATCCCATTTGATCGTGATGAATAATCTCTTTAATGTGTTGTTGAATTTGGTTTTTGGATTTTATTGAGGATTTTTGCATCTATGTTCATCACAAATATTGGCCTATAGTTTTCTTTTTTTGTTGTATCTTTGTCTGGTTTTGGTACCAGGGTGCTACAGGCCTGGTTTTGGCAGTATCCTCTCCTCCTCAGTTTTTTGGAATAGTTTAAGTAGGATTGTTATTTGTTCTTCTTTGAATGCTTGGTAGAATTCAGCAGTGAAGTCATTGGGTCCTGGGCTTTTTTTTTTGATGGAAGATTTTTTATTACTGTTTCTATCTCATTATTTATTATCAGTTTAATTCAGATTTTGGATTTCTTCCTGGTTCAATCTTGGTAGGTTGTATGTGTCTATGAATTTATCGATTTCTTTTAGGTTTTCCAATTTATTGGCATATAGTTGCTCATAGTAGTGTCTAATGATCCTTTGGATTTCTGCAGTATTAGTCATAAAGTCTCTTTTTTCATCTCTGATTTGATTTATCTGGATCTTTTCTCTTTTTTTCTTAGTTTAGCTAAAAGTATATCTATTTTGTTTATCTTTTCATTTTGTTGATCTTTTGTAGGTTTTTTGGTTTTAATTTCATTTATTTCTGCTCTGATCTTTATTATTTCTTTTGTTCTAGTAATTTTGATTTGGTTTGCTCTTGTTTTTCTAGTTCTTTGAAATCCATTGTTAAGTTGTTTATTTGAAGCTTTTCTAATATTTTAATGTAGGCACTTATTGCTATAAACTTTCCTCTTATTACTACTTTTTCTGTATCCCATAGGTTTTGATAGGTTGTGTTTTCATTTTCATTTGAGAAATTTTTAAATTTTCTTCTTAATCTGTTCATTGACCCACAGGTCATTCAGGAGCATATTGTTTAATTTCCTTATGTTTATATATTTTCCAATGTTTCCCTTGTTATTGATTTCTTATTTTACTTCATTGTGTTCAGATTAAAATACTTAGTGTGTTTTCAATTTTTTTGAATTTTTTTGAGATTTGTTTTGTGGCCTAACATATAGACTGTCCTTAAGAATGATCCATGAGCTGAGGAGAAGAATGTGACTTCTGTAGCTGTTGGATGAAACGTTCTATAAATCTCTATTAGGTCCATTTAGTCTACAGTGCTGATTAAGTCTAGTGTTTCATTGCTGATTTTCTATCTGGATGATCTCACCAATGCTGAAAATGGAGTGTTAAAGGCACCCACAATTATTGTACTGGGGTCTATTTCTCTTTTTATCTCTGATAATATTTGCTTTATATATCCGGGTGGTCCTGTGTTGGGTGCATGTATATTTAGAATTGTTATATCCTCTTGCTGAACACTTTATTGTTATATAATGATCTTTTGTTTCTTTTTACTGTTTTTGTCTTGAAATCTATTTTATCTGATAGAAGTATAGCTACTCTTGCTCTTTTTTGGTTTCCATTTGCATGGAATATTATTTTCATCCCTTTATTTTCAGTCTGTGTGAGTCTATAGATAAAAGTGGGTTTCTTGCAGACAATATATAGTTGGCTTTTTTTATTTTTTTACCCATTCAGCCACTCTATGTCTTTTGATTGGAGCATTTAGTACTTTTACATTCAATATTATTATTGATAGATATGGATTTACTACTGCCATGTTGTTATTTGATTTCTAGTTGTTTTGTGGTCCTCTCTCTTTTTCTTCCTTCCTATCTTCCTTTGTTCAAAGTGATTTTCTCTAGTAGTGTGTTTTAATTTCTTGTTTTTCATTTTTTGTATATCTTTTGTATATTTTTTGATTTGAGGTTATCATGAGGCTTGCAAAAATATTTTGTAACCAATTGTTTTAAACATATGACAACTCTACTTAAAAACAAACAAGCAAAAAGAAATCTAACAGAAATTCTACCCTTTTACTTCACTTTTAACTTTTTATTGTTTCCATCTATATATTTTTCTACTATCTATCTCTCAAAAAGTTGTTATAACTTTTAATAGGTCTGTCTTTTAGTCTTCATACTGAAGATATAAATGGTTTATACACTGAAATACAGCAATAGAGTATTCTGTATTTGTGTCTTTACTGTTACCAGTGAGTTGTATACCTTCATAAGATTTCTTATTGTTCATTAATGTCCTTTTCTTTCAGATTAAAGAACTCCTTTTAGCATTTCTTTCGGGCAAGTCTGGTGTTGATGAAATGCCTTAGCTTTTGTTTATTTGGGAAAGTCTTTATTTCTCTTTCATGTTTGAAGGATATTTTTGTGGTATATAATATTCTAGAGTTAAGGTTTTTTCCTTTATCACTTTGAATATGTTATGCCATTCTTTCCTGGCTTGTAAGGTTTCCACTGAGAAGTCTGCTGCCAGATTAGTATTGGAGCTCCTTTATATACTGTTTTTTTTTCCCCCTTTATTCTTGCTTCCCTTAAACCTTGTCATTATCTGTGACCTTTGGGAGATTGATTATTAAATGCCTTGAGGTAGCCTTGTTTGTGTTAAATCTGCTTGGTGTCATATGATATTCTTGTACCTGAATATTTAATTTTTTCTTAGGTTTGGAAAGTTCTCTTTTATTATTTCTTTAAATAAACTTTCTACTACAGTCTCTCTTTTGACCTTCTCTTTAAAGCCAATAACTCTTCATTTGCTCTCTTGAGGCTCTTTGCTAGATCTTGTAGGCCCGCTTCATTCTTATTTATTCTGTTTTCTTTTTTCTCTTCTGACTATGTATTTTCAAATAGCCTGCCTTCAATTCTCTCTTCTGCTTGGTCAATTCTGCTGGTGAGAGACTCTGCTGCAATCACTCTGTTGATTGATTCCTTTGTTATGCAGAAGCTTTTTAGTTGAATATAGTCCCATTTGCCTATTTTTGTCTTTGTTGCCTGTGATTTTGAGGACTTAGCCATAAATCTTTGTGTAGACCAATGTCCTGTAGCATTTTCCTTATATTTTGTTCCAGGAGTTTTATGGTTTCGGGTCCTATGTTTAAATCTTTAGTCCATTTTGATTTTATATTTGTATATGGTGAGAGATAGAGTTCTAGCTTAATTCATCTGCATGTAGATATCCAGTTTTCTCAGCAACATTTATTGAAGAGGATGTTCTTTCCCTAATGTATGTTCTTTGTACTATCATCAAAGATTAGTTGGCTATTCATACGTGGCTTTATTTCTGGGTTCTCTATTCTGTTGCATGGTCTTTGTGTCTGTTTTTATACCAATACCATTCTGTTTTAGTTAATATAGCTTTATAATATATTTTGAAGTCAGGTAGTATGATGTCTCTAGTTTTGTTCTTTTTGCTCAAGAATGCTTTGGCTATTCAAGGTTTTTCTGTGATTACATACAAATTTTAGGATTGCTTTTTATGTTGCTGTGAAGAATGTCATTGAATCTGTAAATTACTTAGGGTAGTATGGTCATTTTAACAATATTAATTCTTTCAATCCATAAGCATGGCATGTCTTTCCATTTGTTTGTGTCCTTTTCAATTTCTTTCGTAAGTGTTTTGTAGTTTCCTTCTAAAGATCTTTCACCTTCATAAGTAACTTTATTTGTAGGTTTTGTGTTCTATTTTTTGTAGCTATTATAAATGGGATTGCTTTCTTGATTTCTTTTTCAGCTAGTTTGTTTTTGGTGTATAGAAATGCTATTTATTTTTGTATATTGATTTTGCATCCTTCAACTATACTCACTTTTTAAAATCAGTCCTATGAGTTCTTTTGTGAAGTCTTTAGGTTTTTCTATATATAAGGTCATGTCATTTGCAAGGGGGGACAATTTAGCTTCCTCTTTTCCAATCTGGATGTCTTTTGTTTCTTTCTCTTGACTGATTACTCTGGCTAGGACTTATAGTACTATGTTGAATAAGAGTAGTGAATGTGAGCATCCTTGTGTTGTTCCAGTTCTTTTAGGAAAGGCTTTCAGTTTTTCTTCATTCAGCATGATAGTAGCTATGGATTTTTAATATATGACTTATATTATGTTGAAGTATGTTCTTCTATGCCTAATTTGTTGAGAGTTTTTATCATTAAGTGATGTGGAATTTTATCAATTGCTTTTATTGAGTCTATTGAGATGATCATATGGTTTTTGTTCTTCATTCTCTTGATGTGATATAACACCTTTTTTTGACCTGTGTATGTTGTACCATCCTTATATCCTTGTGATAAATTCCACTTGGTTGGGATTTGGTTTTCTAGTATTTTTTTTGAGGATTTCTGCATCAACCTTTATCAGGGGTCTTGGCCTAAAATAGTTTTCTTTTTTGTTGTTGTTGTATCCTTCTCTGGTTTTGGTATTAGGGTAATTCTGGCCTTATAGAATTAGTTAGGAAGAATACCTTCCCCTCTAATTTTTTGGAATAGTTTGAGAAGAACTGGTATTAGTTGTTTTTTATATGTTTGGTAGAATTCAGCAGTAAAGCCATTTAGTTCTGGGCTTTTCTTTGTTTGGAGACTTTTTATTACTGATTCAAATTGTTCCTCATTATTGGTTTGTTCAGGTTTTCTATTTCTTTCTGGTTCAACTGGTAGTTTCCATGTGTTAAGGAATTTTTCTATTCCCTCAAGATTTTTCAATTTGTTAGTGTATAGTTGTTCATAATATTCTCTAATGTCTGTAAGAGTCTTATCTACGTTTTCTTCTAGAATTCTAATAGTTTCTGACCTAAGGTTTAAGTCTGTTAACCACCGTGATTTGATTTTTGTGAGGGGTGAGAGCTGTGTGTCCTGTTTTAGTCTTCTACATGTGGATATCCAGTTTTCCCAGCACCATTTATTAAATAAGGAATCTTTTCCCCAGAGTATGTTTTTTTCTGCTTTGTCAAAGATTAGATGGCTATATGAGGATGGTTTTATATTTGGATTTTCTGTTCTGTTCCACTGGTCTGTGTCTCGGCACTTGTGCCAGTACCAGGCTGTTTTTAGAACCACAGCCTTGTAGTAAAGTTTGAAGTCTGGCAAATTAATACCTCCCATTTTGTTTTTGTTGTTTAATATTGCTTTTGCTAAACGGGGTCTTCTCTGGTTCCATACAAAGCGTAAAATTGTTTTTTCTATGTCTGTGAAAAAAGATGTTGGTAATTTAATAGGGATTGCATTGAATCTGTAGATAACTTTGGGCAGTATAGACATTTTAACAATGTTGATTCTACTGATCCATGAGCATGGTATGGTTTTCCACCTATTTACATGTTCTGCGATTTCCTTCCTCAGAGTTTCATAGTTCTCCCTATAGAGGTCCTTTACTTCCTTAGTTAGATATATTCCTAGATATTTTATTTTCTTTGTTGCTATTTTGAAGGGTATTGAGTCCTTAATTTGGTTCTCCGTTTGACTGTTATTGGCGTATATGAATGCCTCTGATTTGTGTGTATTGATTTTGTATCCTGAGACTTTGCTGAATTCATTAATCAATTCCAGGAGTCTCTTGGTTGAAATCTTGGGGTTTTCTAGATATAACATCATATCATCAGCAAAGAGTGAGAGTTTGATCTCTTCTGTCCCTATTTGGACTCCCTTGGAAGGGATGGGTGTATACCTACTTGATGAGTGCTATGCGCACTGCCTGGGGAATGGACACATTTGAAGTTCTCTCTGGGGGGGATGGGGTGGGGGGAGGGGAGGAGTGCACACCTACATGATGAGAGTGATGTGCACTGTCTAGGTAATGGACACAACTAAAGCTCAGACTCGGGGGGATGGGGAGGCATGGGCAATGTATATAGCCTGATCTTTTGTACCCCCTTGATGAGCTGAAAAACAAACAAAAAATAAAAATAAAATAAAAAAAAAAATATTCTCTAATGATCCTTTGCATTTCTGTGATATGATTTGTTTCATCTTCTTTTTGTTTCTGATTTTATTTATTTGGTTCTTCTCTCTCTTAGTCTATGTAGTAGTTTATTGATTTTATTTATCTTTTAAAAAATGAAGGTTTCATTTTGTCAATCTTTTGTGTTATTTTTCTAGTCTCTATTTTATTCATTTTGCTCTAATTTTTATCATTTTTTCTTTCTGGCAATTTTTAGTTTTGTTTGTTCTTGCTTTTCTAGTTCTTTGAGGCACATTGTTTGTTTGTTTACTTGACATCTTTTGACTGCTTTGATGTAGGCATTTATTGCTATAAATTTCTCTCTTAGCACTGCTTTTGCTGTGTCCCATAGATTTTGGTACGTTGTGCTTTGATTCAGGCAATGTTTTAATTTCCTTCTTAATTTCTTTATTGACTCAGTGGTCAATCAAGATAAGATGTTTAATTTCCGTGTATTCGTACTGTTTCCAAAATTCCTCTTGTAATTGATTTCTAGTTTCATTCAATTGTGGTCTAAGAAGATACTTGGTATGATTTTGATTTTTAAAAATTTGTTGAGACTTGTGGTCTAACATATAATCTCTCTTGAAGAATATTCCATGTGATGATGAGAAGAATGTGTATTCTGCAGCCATTGGGTAAAATATTTTGATGTTTGTTAAAACCATTTGGTCTAAAGTCAAGTTTAAATCTAATATTTCTTTGTTGATTTTCTCTCTAGAGGATCTGTCCAATGCTGAGAGTGGGGTGTTGCAGTCCCTAATTATTATTGTATTGGAGCCTATTTCTACCTTTAGATCTAATAATATTTCCTTTATATATCTAGGTGTTCCACTATTGCAGGGGGGGGAATATATATATATATATATATATACACATATATATATGTGTTGCTATGATCCCTAAATCATCATGTAACCTTCTTTGCTTCTTTTTATAGTTTTTGACTTAAATTCTGTTTTATCTAAGTATAGCTAGTCTTGCTTGTTTTGTGTTTCCATTTGCATAGATTATCTTCTTCTATCCCTTCACTTTCAGCATATGTGTCTTAACAGGTGAAGTCAGTTTCTTGTAGGCAGTATATAGTTGGATCATTTTTTAAAATCCATTCAGCCAGTCTGTATCTTTTACTTGAGGAATTTAATCTGTTTATACTCAAGATTATTACAGATGGGTGAGAACTTATTCGTGTCATTTAAAATTTTTTTCTGGTTGTTTTGATTATCTTTTGTTCCTTTCTTTTCTCTTATTATTTATCATTGTTGTTTCATGGTTTTCTGTTTTGGTAACATGTGTCTCCTTTTTCTTTATCATTTGTGTATCTGCTCTACCAATGAGTTTTATGTGACTAGATGCTTTTCTTTTACTCTTTTAAAAATTCTCTCTTTGTCTTTCACTTTTTATAGTTTGACTATCATGTGCTTTGGAGAAGATCCTTTGGGGTTGAATCTATTTGGAGACCTTTGAGCATTCTGTATCTGGAGGTATATATCTATTGCAAGACTTGGGAAATTTTCAGCTATTATTTTGTTAAATAGGCTTTTATACCTTTGTCCATCTCCTTCTGGAACTTCCAAAATTCAAATACTGGTTGCTTGCCTGCCTGCCTGCCTGCCTTCCTTCCTTCCTTCCTTCTTCCCTTCTCTTCTTCTTCTTCTTTTTTTCTTTCTTCTTTCTTCTTCTTCTTCTTCTTTCTTCTTCTCCTTCTTCTCCTTCTTCCTTCTTCTTCCTTCTTGTTCTTCTTCCTCTTCCTCTTCTTCCTCTTCCTCTTCTCCTCCTTCCTCTCCTTCTCCTCCTCCTTCTTCCTTTTCTTTTCTTTTCTCTTCTTTACTTCCTTCTTCTTCTTTCTTCTCCTGACTAGGTTATTTCAATAGACCTATCTTCAAGTTCAGAAATTCTTTCTTCTCCTCAATTTAGTCTATTATTGAATCTCTTTATTTATTTTTTATTTCATTCATTGAATTATTCAGTTCTAGGATTTCTGTTTGTCTCTTTTTTATGATACCTATCTTTTTGTTGAATTTATCATTCAGATCATGAATGTTTTTCCTGACTTCTATGTTTTCTTCTATCTCACTGAATTTCTAATATTATAATTTCGAATTATTTTTTAGGCATTTCATTGATTTCTTTTTTGTCAAAATCTGTTGCTGGAGAATTACTATGTTTCTTTTCATGTTTCTTGTGTTCTTATGTTGATATCAGCACATCTGGTGTAACAGTCATTTCTTCCAATTTTATGCATTGGCTTTCATGGAGAAAGGCTTTTGCCTATAGATGTATTTATAAGTGTTGGTTTGGTAGGGCACTTTGCTTTGATTATGATGGACTGAGCAGTATAGTCTTCATATGATTTCTACAGCTATAATCAGTGTCAGTAGTGCCTGTGAGTTCCCCAGTGGCTTAGGCTATGGTTGTTATTAGAGGCTGTGGTGAGGCTAGGCATGCTGGTCCTTGAGCTTTCATGAGATACATGCTATGCAGGCACCAGTGGTAGCAGGTCTGCGTGGGTTGATCCTTGGACCTCCAAGAGACTTGCTCAGGTACCAGCATTGGTAATGGTGGGCTGAATGGGTAGGTGGGTCCTCAGGGCCCTGGGTGGCCTGTGTAACCTTGGTGATGGCAGTAGTGGTGGTGGTCTAAGCTTTGGGCTTCCAAGTGGCATGTGTGAGTGCCAGCAGTGGTGGAAGTAAACTGGTCAGGCCCATCCTCAGGCCCCTGGAAGATATGCATAGGTACCAGCAAAGGTAGGCAATATGATTCCCAGACTCCTACATGTTGTGTGTGGATGCTGGTGGTGGCAGATGGGGCAAACTTATCCTTTGGCTCCCTCAATGGTGTGCATGGGCACCACCAACAGTGAGTGTGTTGGATTGATCCCCAGACCCTTGGATGATACACATAGGCACTGGTGAGGGTGGTGCCAGGTGGGGTGTATATGTCCTTAGGTCCCCTGTTGTTGCACACAGGCACAGGCTGCAATAGACTGAGGAGCTTGACTCTCAGCCCCCTGTACAGCATGCTGTGATACAGGAGGCAGTTGCAGTAGGTAGGTTGAGCCTAATTTTAGGCCTCCGGATGGTGGGAGTAGATGCCTGCAGTGTTGGGTGGGGCTGGTCAATCCCCAGTCCCCGCAGAAGTCATGCCCAGGCACCAGTTCAGTTGCAGTGTGTGGGGTGAAACTCCTCAGGCCTACAGATGGCATGCACAGGTGCTACTGGGAGGTCAGGAGGGCCTGTCCTCAGGTTCTTTGATAGCTTCTGGTCAGGCCTGTCCCCCAACACCTTTGAAGGCTCATGCAGGCGCACAGTGGCTCTGCTGCCAGAGGCAGGGGGAGTGGTATTGCTGTCACTGGCAGGACCCCAGGCCAGAAGCTCCCTGGCTCTGTGGAGCAAGTGCTTTGGCTCCCCTGGTCCTGGGGGAAGCCTCCCTGGTATGCTGCACTGCCCATTCCCCAGGTTGCAAGACACTGTGTGGGCTAGAATGCTGGGGACCCTGCCAGCACCACAATGCTGCAGCCTTCTGAATGGACATGGGGGGATGTAAGTGAGGCTCTAGAGATGTGGAGATGGAGGGGCTGTTGGGCCCTAGAGCACGATGCAAGCTAGTGGGGCCTGGGTTATCAAAATAAGCACTGTGCTACAGCTGCTTAGGTCTAAGAGGATGTGTGGGACTCTGCATGAACTCCCTCTCTGTAACAATGATGTTCATAGACTCCAGGAAGCTCTTTATACTAATCTCAGGGCCCACAAGAGCTGAGGGGCTCTCCCATGGCTAAGATTGCAGGAGTCCACAGTGGGAATGTGGGCCACTGGTGATTTTTCACTTACCTTTCCCACAATAGGGAATCCCTACCAACTCTGAGCCAATCCCAGCTGGGCCAACTGCTTCTCTTTTTTATCCTTTCATGCCTCAGAGGTTCCCTGTCACTTTCCTGCTGAATTCCAGTGCTACCTCTTAGACACCTATTCAATGTGTGATTATGTGTTTGCTGTTTTGGTCTTTCTTTGTGGAGGAGATGAGTGCCTGCCAGTGTCTCTAGTCAGCTGTCGTCTGGAAGCCCCTTTTCTTCCATTTTATGTTGGTTCCTATGGACATAATTATATTATCTACAAATAAAAATGTTTTATTTCTCCCTTTTCCTTTTTTTTATATTTCGTATTTCTTTTTCTTGCCTTATTGCACTGCTAGGACCTCTAATACTCAAAAGAGGCTGTTGAATAAAATGATTGATAAAGATTATTCTTATTTTGTTTCAGCACTGAAAATAAAAACATTCTTTTACCAGATGTATGATGTTTACTGTTAACTATATAACTTTATAACTTAAGTTTTATTAGTTTATTTGTTTATGTCAACAGTCTTTATCAGATTAGGAAATCTGCTTCTAGTTATCTGAGAAGTTTTATTATAGTTGGGTGTTGTTTTCACCAAATGCATTTTTATGTCTATTGTTTTTTCTTTCTTAGTTTTTTTCAAAATGTAAATCAACCTGTGTTATTAGAATAAATCCCAACTGATCAAAATGAATTATCCTTTCTATATTTTTCGGATTTAATTTTCTCTGATTTTCTATAAGATTGGAATTGCCCTTATTCATTTTTGGAAAAGCAAAAAAAAAAAAAAAAAAAATCAGCTTCAGATTCCTGTATTCTCACCAGGAAACCCTATTTTTTATTCTGAACAGCATCTACACTGTATCTAACTGATAAGGTATGACTTTAGGTTCCTTAAACTCAGCAAATGAGGAGAAAGAAGAAAGTTTCAAGATGTAAATGTTAGGAGAAAGGCAAAAATGTAGTCTCACAGGATTTTCATTCTATTTGTATCATTTAGGAGATACATGCTTTCTAAAGTTGCCTACACTTGCAGGATATTAACTGAAACAAAATAATTGCACTAACTATATTCTTTCATCTAGAACTTCACTGGTTAGAGTACTTTCAATCTTCACTGGATTGGCCATCTTCTCACATATCATTTTTTTTCTTCTATTGCAGTAATCATATTCAACATATATTCCACTTAGATATCCACAATACATCTCATTTAAGTCAGTTGTGTTTCTTATTTCCCTGAAAGAGAAAATAAAGAATTACATTTGGCAAGTCAGATGTTTGAAACATATTTACCAAAAAATTTACTTTTCCAACAAGACATTATTGCCCCTGGGTCTCTATGGTCTAAGCTAAATTAATTTGCAATGTCAAATGCTGGTTTATTTCTCCCTGCTTTCTCTACTTTCCCACATCTGAGGCATTTACTATCTTTTACTTCTAGACTTAGCACCCCCACCTCTTCCACACCTAATATGATTTAGAATTCTTTTCCATAACATTCTCTAGTCTAACTGGCTCAGTAGTAAATCTTTGACATTGTCTTCCTAAAGTGTTTTTTTGTAATCACCAAAATTAGGAATTAACCTAATATATGACACCTTAAGCTCAACGTCATTTTCAAATGACATTTCCTTCTAGACAGTTTTCAGAAATTTTTACTCTGAAATTCTGACTAATAACCACCCCATATACTACATTAATGATCAGGGACTATGTTCTAAAGAAAAATTTATAAATTAAAAGTATCTACCCAAAGAAAAAGAAGTCATTATATCAAAAATACACTTGCATTCATTATGTTTATTGCAGCACAATTCACAATTGCAAAGACATGGAATCAACCTAAATGCCGATCAACTGATGAGTGGATAAAGAAAACTGTGGGGGGTATATATATATATATATACACACACACACACACACACACACACACACCATGGAATACACTCAGCCATAAAAAAGAATAAAATAATGTCTTTTGCATCAACTTGGATGGAACTGGAGGCCATTATCCCAAGTGAAGTATCTGAGGCACTTAAAAACAAACACCACGTTCTCATGTATAAGTGGGAGCTAAACAATGGGTGTGCATGGTCACACAGAGTGGTATGATGGACATTGGAGACTCAGAAGGGGGAGGGTAAGAGAGGGGTGAGGGATGAAAAATTACCTTTTGGGTACAATGTACACTATCCAGGTGATGGGTATACTAAAAGCATCCATGTAACAAAAACACATTTGTATCTCCTAAATCTATTGAAATAAATAAAACTTTTAAAAATAAATTAATTAAAAATATTATCTTTTGGATAAATACAGTATCAATACTTAGGTCAATAAATAAAGACCATCAATCAATAAATAAATTCACCAATTAAGTTTTCAAGAATGAGATGCCTTGTTTGTGGTGATATTTATTTATTTATTTATTTGTGTCATTTATTACCAACCCCTTCCAGAAACAAGCCCCAAAATAACATTGAGAAGAAAAAACAAAAGGAAAATTTATATATATACATATGTGTCATAATATGATTACTACATGAATTTTTCCTGTATTACATGATAATTTAAAATATCCACAGTGTTTTCCATTCCATTATAGACTACTTTCCCATTTGCAATAATTACAAAAAGCACATGTATATTCTACTTTTTTCAAAACAAGATTCCATCTATACTCTCTTGTAACGCACACATCACCTTTACCCTAGTCCTTTGCTCCAAATGTGACTTTTAAAATATATATCCTTTTCCCCTCCATTTGTATGTATCTTGTCCTCCATTCTGTTGTATCATCACCAACCACTAACAATAGGGCCACCTTGTCTTTCTGACCCACACTCCTATAGTTCTCATTTCTATGTGAAGGAAAAAGCAAACAAATAAAGCAAAACAAGAACTTGTGTTTGTGGTGTGATTCAATGTGATGAGTATGCAGGGCTCTCAGTGCTCAGACTCAGTGTGGTAGCACCTCAACACAGCTGCCTCTGAGAAACCTCTTGCCGAAAGTGTCATCAACTAAAAACTATGTGTTAAATAGTGAGTTTCCAACAGTATCCAGAAGGTTGGAGCTCTGGCTTCTTTCTTTAGTCTGGTACTATTTGTTTCTAAAATTTCAGGGAATATAAAATACAAACGAAATTTTGCCACTATTTTTATATAAAGCCTTGATGTTTTCCATTACAAGCAGAGCAAATAAAATCATTTATAATAGGGTGTTTATAACCACATTCTTCAATATATTACACAACAAATTGTTTTCTATATAAAATGTATGCGAGATACCACGCCAAAGTTTATTTTATCACCTTTGATCTGACATGCTCTAGTCAGTCTCTAAATTTTTTACTCAAAAATACCCTTTTTTTTTTTTTTCTTTTTTTGAGACAAGAGTCTCACTCTGTTGCCCGGGCTAGAGTGCTGTGGCGTCAGCCTAGCTCACAGCAACCTCAAACTCCTGGGCTCAAGCAATCCTCCTGCCTCAGCCTTCCGAGTAGCTGGGACTATAGGCATGCACCACCATACCCAGCTAATTTTTTCTGTATATATTTTTGGTTGGCCAGATAATTTCTTTCTATTTTTAGTAGAGACGGGGCCTCACTCTTGCTCAGGCTGGTAAAAAATACCCATTTTTAATGCCAGTTATAACAAAAGTTTCAAAGATAAAATTTATTTTTGGTTATTCTGTGCATTCTTACTGAAGCATTTATCACACTATGCTCTTTTTATCTCTAGAATTATTCTAACAATCTGTACATATAATTGATGGCTAAGTAACTTTAAAGAATCAATCTTTCATTCATCTTTTAATCACAGAAATTAACACAATATTAAGTATTTGTTAGAGTTCAGTGACTTTTATGAGCTTCCATAATTTTCTTAGAAAAAAAGCATTATTTACAGAAATTCTCCATAATTTGGTTACTATAAGTTGGTTAATGACTTGTCAAAATAATAACAAGACATTTGTGGCAACTTTCTGCATTTTGAAACACATGAAAGAGACCTAACAGAAAAAGGTTCTTTAAAAATGCAATTTCAACTTAAGCTGATTTTAATTGGAATGTACAATGTTCCTGAGCAAAATATCTCTACTCAAACTGAACTCTAAAATTTTAACAAGAATGGATACTTACCAGGCAGGGGAGTTGAAAATCTGATCCAACTCAAAGTAGGAGATGGAATCTTCTCTGGGAGATAATCCCAGCCAATAGTTATATAAATGCTGGGATTTTATAAAGCCCTACAGGAAATAGAGATTGTCTGTTTAAAAAACTGTTTCTTATTTTTGTACATTGCCTTATAATGTAATTTCTTACAAAATACTGTTTTAAGGTGACATTTTACATTGCACTGCTACTTTTCAATGTCATTAAATGAAATTGAAAGAAGATACTCCTTACTATATGATTTCAACATTTTTTACAATATTACTTCCTGTCTTAAAAGAAGAAAGGACCTACCAATCCATGTATAACTTTAATTTTAGGTCAATGATAAGTCCATAAATTTCATGATTCAAAAATGTTAGCAGTAGGCCAGGCGTGGTGGCTCACGCCTGTAATCCTAGCACTCTGGGAGGCTGAGGCAAGTGGATTGTTTGAGCTCAGGAGTTCGAGACCAGCCTGAGCAACAGCAAGACTCCGTCTTTACTAAAAAAAAAAAAAGAAAGAAAGAAAGAAAGAAATTAGCTGGACAACTAAAAATATATAGAAAAATTTAGCCAGTCATGGTGGCGCATGCCTGTAGTCCCAGCTGCTTGAGAGGCTGAGGCAGAAGGAGGATTGCTCGAGCCCAGGAGTTTGAGGTTGCTGTGAGGTAGGCTGACGCCACGGCACTCTAGCCCCGGCAACAGAGTGAGACTTTGTCTCAAAAAAAAAAAAAAAAAAAATTGGCAGTAAATACTCAGTCCAGGGGAAAAGGAGGTGGTTAATAGCTATAAAGAAAAGTTGACAGAAACAAAAAGAGTAGGGAAAAATGCAGCAAACTCAGATGAGAGAGGTTATAGAATAGGATTTAGAACTAGCTCAGAATTTTGTAGCCAAAGTCACAGGTATTTTTTTTTTATTTCAGTCCTGCAAAAAAAATTTTTTTAGGTAACTATGAATGGGTTATTTGAAAATAATCTGATCAGAAAAAAGATTATGGATTGATTTCCCTCTGTTCTGTAAAGGATAACAAAATTTCTTATGGGGGGAAGCTGAGACTTTTAGGAAAATGTAACTTTCCTGAAAAATATACAATTACTTTCTGAGAGACCAGACATGTTAACTAATAAATGTATTATGGAGATGTCATTTAGACATGGGGGAAAAAAGAATATAAATAAAGCTACCAGAGAACCCATTTATTTCCTGGGACCCAAGGACTCAATGTAATATATCTGCTTGGCACTTGCCTTTTGCTATCTCATCTCAATTCTATTTGTTTATACATATTTTATGCTATCCTAGTATAACTTGGTTTCTTCTCTTAGTAAATGAAAAAATATTAATATAAAATGGTAGAAACCAATCTTCTGTGGTTTTTATGGCATTAAATAATCTCTAAATCTCAAAAATAATCTCTAGATCCTTTGTTTTTAGATAATTGTATGGAAATCATGTTCTGAGATTTGATTTCAGAGTTCTAATTTGTAAATGCTTATAGGCTTGTAGATTCTGGGTGCCCCATACCTACCCATCTACCCATCAGCTTCTATGAATCCTTTGATGACAAGGTCCTAAGCTAAGGTTTTTATACGATTTACTTTGGCTATAATATCCTGACATAAATGTACAAGGTCTCGGTCACCTCACACATACTCCAACTAAAATAAGCCAGAATCGTGAATGGGTGGATCCAGGTCTTCCCAACATGCCCTACGCCTCTCCATCCTATGAAGGGAAAAGTATTCTTCCTCCCCAAAGGCAGGGAGACGTGGTTTTACCAATGCACTCTTGTTGTTAATCTTCAACAGGCTGGCATTCCGAGCAGCACATTCCATTTTACTCTTTTGCCATGTTTGAGTATTATCATATAGGAAATAACAGCTGTCTTCATGCCACGTCCATCTCTTTGGACAAGGTTTACATTTGTGCTCTGGAAGAAGAACATAGTCTTATCTGGTTTGTGTTGATAGTTTTCACCATTCTTATTTCTTTCACTCTGTGTGACATTGACCAAATTTACTGTTTCTTCTTTTTACATCAAAGGGGAAGGAAATGAATCCTGTATTCTAGATCCCTGTATATCACTATAATGTGTCAGAAACAAGTCTTGAACAAGAAATTTTAAATTAAATACTTGGGTTCAAGTGTATCTTCCTATGTCAATCTCCCTTTGTCAGTTTTTGTATTCTCGAACGGCAATAAAAATGAATCAGGGGGAATATTCTGTACAGGAACAATCAACCCCCGACACCCATACCAATCCTGCCTTCTCCAACCTCTAGCTCTCTGACTTATTGAATATTTGAGAGGCTTCTTGGGAGCACAAGAAACATATTTCAGCTACAGTAAGTACAGAAATTTATAGAGATATTATAAGACCACCTGCCCCAAATCCCAATAGTAACACCTCAGTTTATTTATTTTCTATGGACTCTTTGTCATCAATTATTGCCTCAAATTTAGGAATGAGGTCACCCATAAAGAGGTGTCATTTCCTCTCTACCTTCTATTGACATCAGTGCCCAGAACAACAGTAGTAAATGACAGAGAAACTGTATCGTGTTTTATTGTGTAACTGTCATTCCCTGATAATTTCGGGGCCTGTAATTATCATTACTTTGTTTTGTTTTTCTTCTTACTACATGGCAATAGCAATGAGTTCTCTGTCAACCACATTTAATTCCTTCTCCCAAATAAGTGCTTCCCAGGGAAAGGTTGCTAGCTAATAATGAAATGATTCTTAAGGGACTCTATAGTTTAGTTCATTGTCTAGTAAATAACTCCACGAGCAATACGTGGTTACCTGGTGTTTTTCTATATAGCTCATAACATAATTTAGTGGCCATTTTTTGCAGTGTGATGGAGAAGTTCCTGATCTTATTGGAGCTACTTATGTTACTCATCAGTTGTAGAGAAACATTTCTCTTAAGTTCTTCATTGATATTTTGTAGTTTATCCAATTTTTCCATTTCTATCTTCAAAGTTCTGTAAACTACAGATCAAAAACAAACAAAAATTTTATTTATTTTCCATAAATAAAATTTTTTAAAAGGAAATTTAAATCAAATACCTAATAGTACCACTCATTGTTAGGAGACGTTTAGGATTTTTGGGATACATTCTTAAACTTTAAGATTTTGGCAAGTATGTTGTGTGATAGAATTTTCCTTGCTACTTTTTCAGATGCAAAATAGTGACTAGATCAACTCTGCTCATAAATCTTTATGGCATTTTTAAATGTTGTTATGCTTTGTATTACACTTATATTTAATGCCATCAATTCATGTTGCCTAATATATTGCATATTGTTTCCTTGGGTCAATTTCTTAATGCAAGGAAGGCCGTGGGCTTTTTCTTTAACTGTAAAAATTTACAATGTTTAATCAGACTCACATGAATGTAGTATGTTTTTGTACTTCCTCGTTTCTGAGTAAATAAATATTTGTTGAGGGGGAAATTTTACAAATAATTTTAAATTAAAAACTTTTTGTATTTTGTCAAAAAAAATAAAAATAAAATAAAATTATATTACAAAAAAAATGACAAATAATTTTAAACCCTCAATAGAGCCATCACCCTTTATCTTTTTCGGAAGTTGTATTAAGAAGGCTAAAGGGGTAGGGAAGCAGTTACTCTACAGGAGTGCGGGGAAAGAGACTAAGTACCGCAAAGTAAGTCCCCTTTGTAGGCATGTCACTTATCATTATTGCAACACTTCAATTCAAAGAATACACTTTGCTTGTAAAGTTCTTGAAATTCTAGGTGCTTTCCCCTTCAATCAAAACAAAGTTAGTACATACACTCGCTTCCTAAGACTCCCAATCCAACAAGCAGCAGAAGGCATAGAAGAGTCAGGGACAAGGCTGTGTGGCGCCATACATGGGAACGAGGAGGAGGTGCTGTAGAGAGAAAAATTAAAGCAAAATTAACAAAGAGTAACAAATGGTGTACACCTTCATTTGATTTATTTATACTTCCACCTATCCATTCATTCATTCCTTTGCCTTTATTTCTTTCCCAACATGTCAATTATAAAGGAATGTCATTTGCTAGAAACTAAAGGACATCTTAAATCTTTTTGAAGTATAAGTCAAAAATATTCGGTTAATTGTTTTGCAAGGAAACTGATTCTCACAGAAGAACCTGTTGACTGGTAGACCGATTCAAGAAACAGAGAGGCAAAAACAGGCTTTATATTGAGGGTGGAGAAAACCAATCAAACTAGATATAGTGTATTTTTTTTTTGTACAAATTTAGGGAAAGTGAGTAACTGGCAGCAAACAGAGAAGTCAATCTGAGCAGTCTTCCTTTGAGTAGAAAATTCTCACATGTCAAAGAAAGCGGTTTCAGTTGTTTATGTGTTCCCCAGATAAGCCTGAGAGTTTGGCTGCAGAACATACACGATAGGCTGTCTCTTTGTATTAATAATATCTCTGAGTGCCCTTCCAGCAGCCTCTGATCTTAGTCCAGATTGACAGCATTTCTTCATTAGAATTTTTCAGTATTTTTCATGTTTTTTAGTAAGAAACTTTTGTTGATTACCTTCTTTTCTACTGAACAGTGATCCCCAGAACAGATCATTTTCCTATTAAAAAAACAGGAAAATGAACTTTGTATCATGAATTAATTATTCTTAAATCACTATGATTTAAATGATCATAATGTGTATATGTAAAGACTAGATATTTAGAGAAAATACAATTCTGGAATAACATGATAATCTTACTATATGTGTACTTCTGAGCTATTTCTTACATTTTACAGTTGATGGTGCAATAATATTGTGAAATCCAGAGAGAATTGCTAATAAAACATGAAACTTAACTTCCTTAGACTTTTGAAAATAGTTACTAGTGAAAGATTTTATCTAAGGTTAGAATTATAAATTTAAGTGTATCTTTCTTAAAATTGTTTTCTCATTTATGTATGAATTTAGTTATTCAAAAGTTACCTATTGAGTACCTTCTATGTACACCAGACACTATTCTAGTACTAATAATTCAGAAGTGAGCAAAACACACAAGTCTCTGCTCTCGTGGAGATAAATTGTAACTGTGAGAGGAAATGGATAAATAGACACACACACATATATATAAATTATAGGTGATAAATAAATGGTAGAAAGATCAATTGATCTCAAATTGGGCTATGATGTGCAGAGACTTGAAGGTGAGTTATATTAGAGAGTAAATAGTTCAGATCTTATGAAAAACAGGAGCCAGTATGCAATATCAGTGGGAAGAACATTACAGGCAGCAAGAACATCTAGTTCAAAGAAAAGTTTTCTATTTGAAAAACAGAATCAATTTTGTTTTTCTGTGGCTAAAGAATTGTGGCCAATGAGAGAAATGGTATTGGAAGTTTCTAAAAAAGGCAAGAGGCAGATTATTTACCATTTTGCCAGAGTGAAGGAGTTGGATTATTTGGGACACCACTGGAAAGATTTAATCAGGAGGGAAAAATAACCAGATTGGCTTATTACAAAGATCACTGTGACTGCATATTGAGAATGAATTGTGGAGTTGAAGTATTGATACTGGGAGAAGAGTAAGAAACCTATTGTAATCCACCATGTGAGAGAGAATAATAGCTTGATTTACTAGTGCTAGGGAATTTAATGATCCACATAAAGTGTAAATTTTGAAGTTAGAATCTACAGCATAAATTTATAAAATTTTTGACTTGAGAAAGTTGGTAAATAAGATAAACACATTTACAGGCGATATCTCATAGTGACAAAAATCACAATACAGTCTTTAGGGGTAGAATACTTAGGTTTGAATCCTGGTTCTACTGCTTAACACTTGTGGGACCTTGAGCAAGATATTTAACCCATCAGTGTCTCAATTTCTGCATTAGAAAAAGAAAGAGAGAGAGAGAGAGAGAGGAAGAAAAAGAAAGATGAAAGAAACAAAGAAAAGAAAAAGAAAGAAACAATGAACGAAAGAAAGAAAGAGAAAGAAAAAGAAAGGAAAGAAAGAAAGAGAAAGAAAGCAAGAAAGAAAAGAAAAGAAAAAAGAAAAGGAAAAGAAAAGAGAAGAAAAGAAAAAAGAAAGGAAGGAAGGAAAGAAGGAAGGAAGGAAGACCAAGGTTGCAAAGTATCAGAGATTAAATGATATATTTGTAATGCAATTAAAACAGTGCTGGCACATAGCAAACACTTGGTAATTGTATTTAAATATGTGCTTATATGTGTATTTAATGAGATGAGGATGACTAGAGAGACCATTTTAGAAGAAAAATAAATATTTCTATTTTTGCAACTTTAAATTTAAGAAGAAATTAGAACTCCACATGGAAATGTGAAACAGGCACTTGTATTTTCTAGTCCTAAGGACGTATGCAGGAGTAATTCTATTTGAAGCCAAATGACTGAAGGAAGAAACTTAGAAGAGCATACTGAGTGACACAAGAAAAAAGAACCCAGAACAAAGGCCTGGAGTATTCCATCATCTAGAGTTTGAATTAAGGAGAAAAGTCAAAAAAGACGATGAAGAAGGAGCAGCCATTGTGGTAGCAGAGACCATGAGGATGTGTCTAGGAGGATGTGCAAAGAAAGTGCTTAAAGAAGGACAGTTCAACTTTGTGAATGCTGCAGGCAAGTGAAGTAATGAAGGAATATTGGAGTGAAACAGGGAGGCCCTCAGTGATCCAGAGAAGCACAGTCTCCATGAAACCATGGGGGCAGAAGCCTAATGGAGTTGGGTGAGAAGGAGCTGAGAAGTGAACTGGGAGTCAATGGCCAAAGGCAATGCTTTCAAAAAGTTGAACTGTGAAAGGAAGCAAAGAAATAAAATAATCATGGAGAGGTTTAAGGGGTTGAGCATGGACTGTGTTTTGTTTGAACAGGAGTAGCAGAACATGCTGGAGCACTAAAAAGGGATAATCAATTAGAGAAGAAAGAAAGACTAATGAAGCAGAAGAGAAAGGAAAAAATTACGAAAGTGTGTCTTTGAGAAGGACACGTGGACTGAAATTCAGAATAAAATGAGGAGCTGTCCTTTGATGAGAGTAAGTACTTCACAAATAGTATCTGGAAGGAAGGAAGAGATTATCAGAATGGAAATTTTGGTAGTAGAAAGAAAAAATATAGAATGAAGTAAGAGGAAAGATGAGAGTAAACAGGGCTTGAAAATTTGTATATTTTTCATCAACAATATTCAACTGTGGGGCACAGACTGGGTGGATATTTGGGTTTAACCAGAACAGGAGTTCTTTGAGGAAAAAATAACATACATTGAAGGGAGGAAATACAAGACAGTAAGGGTAGATATTACATAACACAAATTTATATTATATAATATAGACTCCAGGCTGGATAGTGAAGATTAAGAAAGTGAACAAGAAATGGATTCAAGATTTCCATGGAGTCACAGAATTTCTGTGTTGGGAATTTAATATAAGGTGGATTGGTAGGAAAGGAGGTGGGAAGGGGTGTGATAGGTTACATAAAGGCCAGTTGTTGGTAATATCAGGTTCATGATATGCCTACCCTCTTTCACAATATAAAAGTAGAAAAACAAACGAGGAAATGAAGACAGAAAATATTGTAAAATCCTTAGACCTTTCTTCTTTCAAAAAAAGGAAAAGCCCACAGAGCTAACTGGATCTGCTATCCTTTATTAAGATTTACCATGCTAATGATAAATAGATCCAAGATCTAACAATGAAATTTCTGTTCATAGCAAAGCCAGAATTGTAAAGATACTACATTCTGTGTGTGTTTGGGGGGATCTTAACTAATACATGACAATTCCTCAGTCACTCTCCTTTTTTAATTTCACTGTTTCTACCACCCTTCTGTGTTCTCCCTACACACTGTCTATTTTTAACTCAAACAGACTGATTTCAAGAATAGATACACTAGGCTAGATTGCACTCCATAAGGCCAGGAGCCAGAAGATAAGAACTACATATAATAAAAGAAATATGAAATTATGAATAAGATGGAGTTTTAAAGAAATAAGAAATGAAAATCAATATAGACGGTCCATGATTTAAACTTGAACTGAAAAATACAAAGCTTCTAGGTACAGTGTGGTTTTGAATATTATGCCTTCCAATATTTCTTTAATTATTTTCTTTTTTTATTTTTTAATGACTCATTTCATTTAACTTAATGAACTTAACTTTTATTTTTTAGTAAGTTGGGAAAAGACCCCTAAGAGATATAGGAGAAATTTTAGGATAATATGTGTCTAATTTGGTAGATAGTCAAACGAAATCTTTGAAAAGTCCCTCTGGCTGTCTTTTTCTCTCTTTTACACACATACACAGCATTTTCTTATAAAAAAGAAAAACACACAAAATTATGACTTTCCTGGACAACATATGTTCTTTGTTCCTTTGTTCCATGGCTTCATCTCATGGGAGTAAAAAAAAAAAAAACTTTACAAAACCCAGTCATTTGAAAAATCCTGTCCCAGTTATCTTTTTTATTTCCCTCCTTTCCCACCTATCCTAGTTATCTTGAGCATAATATCAAAAAATAGAAAATTTGTAAAAGATTGAGAGTGTTCAAAGCACTAGAAAGTGTTTTTACAAAACCTTTTATAATCATTTTGTTTGGATACCTTTGGTTAAATATGGAAAGATTAAAAATTCAAATTAGATGATACCACTATCACTCACTAATATATAAGGTGCAGGGATATACCACTTACACCACCTTACAACACATCCATACCTCAAAATCTTACCTTTGTTCCCAAATTTGTCAAGTTCCTGGAGATTTGCTGTCTTACTGGAGTCCTGGAATTTCAGATCTGCGTAAGTAACTTCTTCAGACATTGATGGATATGCAAAGAAAGCGTGACCAAGTGTGAAAAAAACAAAAAGGTAAGGGTGAGAAAACAGAGTGGAATGTTAAACAGGATCTATGATTTTAAACTTCTGTTTATAAACAAAGCTTAAATTTGCAAGCTTAAACTTCTGTTTATAAACCCACTGTACCCATCACCCAAGTCTGCAAACCAGCTGCAACCCATCTGTGGCCTCAGACAAGAACTATCGCAAAAGGGAACAACTTTCTTCCTCATATTTCTTCCTTTTTCTGATTTCTATATGCTTGCAGACAGTAATTTTTGAAATTGTATGTGGACAATATATTAGTGTCATGCAAGGGTGCACAAATAACTAGCATCACATGGTGCAGATATAGCATAGAATTTATTGGATAAAAACTTTCAGGCGGAGAAATCACAGAGAGGCTCAGGAGAGAGCACTTCCAAAGGGAGTGAGAGAGTAAGCACCATCCCTTCATGCTGTTACATGGATATAGGTTTGCCTAAAAGGAGCAAGGGGACATCTAGTTTCTCCAGGTAACAAGGTATACACTGAGGAATCTAGGGCCCAGGAACGATGCCCGGGGATATGTATACGGATGGCCACAGTCTGTATATTGAGGGTTCGGGGAACAGCCAGGAGAACTAAGATCAGCCTTGAAATCTCTTTAGAGACTCACTCCACTCATTTGAACCAGTTCTTAGCTGAGCTACCAAAAGGGGAAGGGAAATGATTCTCCAGGGTCATCCAGATTTGGGTCTTATCATTGTGATTCAAAATTCTTAGTAGTCTTGATTTCATTTTTTGATCAACTATGCAAGTGGAGGTGAGGGGTGGGGAAAGACTGGTTTTAAGTTTTCCCCAATTTTCATTAGTAAATCTTACTTTAAAATTCTTATTGGGATTGCCACATGTAAATAATAGAAAATGGATAGGCATTATCATTTTTTACCATAGAAGAGAATGTATATTTTTTAATTTATAAAAAATTAACTGCTTTATTATGTTAAGAGACATAGTAAAAATACAAGGCTCCCTTTGTAAGAGCTACTAAAAATAGGTGAAATAAATAAACAGAAATAGGCCGGGCACCGTGGCTCATACCTATAATCCTAGCACTCTGGGAGGCCGAGGCGGGTGGATAGCTTGGGGTCAGGAGTTCGAGACCAGTCTGAGCAAGAGTGAGACCCCCGTCTCTACTAAAAATAGAAAGAAATTATCTGACCAACTAAAAATATATTTAGAAAAAATTAGCTGGGCATGGTGGCGCATGTCTGTAGTCCCAGCTACTCAGGAGGCTGGGGCAGGAGGATTGCTTGAGCCCAGGAGTTGGAGGTTGCTGTGAGCTAGGCTGATGCCATGGCATTCACTCTAGCCTGGGCAACAGAGTGAGACTCTGTCTCAAAAATAAATAAATAAGTAAATAAACAGAAATAAAAAAAATCACAGATACAAATTAACTAGAAATGTGCACAAACAAAATTAAAAACTTTAAAACTATTAAAAAAAACTAAGAAAGAGATATTTTGGATTAGAAATATCAATATTGTTAAATGCAATATTGTATCAATATTATAAAAAATAAGATGAATTACAAATTTATCAAAAAATTCAATGTCAATTTAAAACACTTATAGAGTTTTTTCTTGATACTTAAAAAAGGCTTTTGAAGTTCATAAGACTATGTAGCCATGAAAATGTTAGCAGCAAAATTTAAAGGAAAATATATTTCAAACATATGACTATTTCATCCTAAGTACTAATGCTGGTTTCACCTTTACAACCCTTTAAGCCAGGTGCTACTATTATCACCCTTACTTTACAAATGGGGAAGTGAGCTGCAAATTGGTTAAGTTTTTATTCAACATCACACACTTTGTAAGTGATGGAGTTGAGACTCAACCAGAGAATCCTGGCTGCCTTGTTCAAATACATATTCACATACTATCACCCTTCTTCTGGTGAAAAAGACTAACCCTCCACCCCTCCTAGGTGGATCAAATATTTGTATATAAAGAATAAAAACATTGACATTTTAGAAGAAAACACACATCTGTACATTTATTTATCATCATCTTTGACTAGGGAAAACCTTTCTAAACAAGAAAGAAAAAGCCATTTAAAAGATTGGCACAACTGACAATACAAATATTAAATTTGTTTATGTGGAAAAATAAAATAAAAATACTGAAAAAATTGAAAATATGTAAATATATGTTAAATATATCATAAAGGGCTAATTTTATAAATTTACAAATAGGTTATACAAATCAATAAGAAAAAGATGATTATTAACAAGAAAATTGGCATCAGTCATTAATAAGCTAATTATTTTCCTTTATTGGCAGGAATTAGTTTTTAATAATTTAAAATTTTATTTTTGATGGGATAACAAAATAAGATGATACAGGCTTTTACTTTTTATTTTGTATCTTATAGTGCTCTTATATATATGGTTCATTCCTACTTTCCTTTCTTCCTTCTCTCTCTCTACCCGTTCAATCTCCATATTCTAAGAGAAAGAAATAAGCCTTTAACAATATATAAAAGGTAACAGAAATATAAATAATCTAGCTTAGTGCCCCAGTTTCCAGCATAGGACCTAACTAAACATACATTGAAAGAATAAAATATGAATGAATTAAAATCTCCCTCTGTTTGGGGGAGAGTGGGAGCCAACTGCCACACAGGCACAGCCGGTTCTGTGTTATATCGTTCCATTGTTTCACATGGAAAGTTGTCATCTCTAAGATGACATAAAGAAAAGTATGCAGTGAATTGGCAGGGGCAGCAAATGAAAAATTAAAAAGTCTTGTTTACAATGTGTTCTTACTTGACGAAAATATTTGAATAACCAAAACTCCACACAGAGTATTTGGGTTAATGCTAGCTAAAATGGTTATTTCCACATGAATAAGATGAGATCCGGGATTACTTACTGGTAGTGTCCTTCACAGCCTATATCAGTCTTAATTCTAGTCAAATACTAAGAGACGATCTTCAGACATAACTACACATGTCTTCCAATATTAGACATAAATGATAAATTACTTATATTTTTGTGGGTTGGTACAATGGAAACAAGGGAAAGAAATAGAAGTGAAGTGGTGACAAACTGGTGACAAAAATTCTAAGGCACGTACCTTCACAGTCATAATTTAAGAATTAAGAGACCACAGTGACAGTGATATACTCAGGTACAAAAAGAAACTCACTGTTGGGGTCCAAAATGAAAAACAAGATATACATTAAAAGAGGAGTTTGAAGAGAATAAAAAAAAGGGACAATTTTCAAGATGTGGATAAGATCAAAGGAAACCAATAGGGAATAGTGAAGTCTCCCAGGGCTAACTACTGTGGGAGTCATTATTACTACCTTCAGGCCTGAGAGGACAAGGCTGGTGGCAGTTAACTGAGGCAGCAAAAGTTATTGCTGGGAAAGGCTGCCTCCCTGGAGGTACGTTCTTTGGGAAAACAACTGTGTAGCCACATTCTAGTTCTGTAGGGAAGGATTCTCCCAACATTGGCTCTTTGTCTATTCTTTCTATTAGCACAAGTGTACCTACAACTTCAGGACAATAGTGTCCAGGGATACTGTACATAGATGTCCACATTCTAAGGCACTTCAAGGGGATTAGAATGGTAGAGAGTAGATCTGGAAGAACAAACAGAATATCCAACATTGCTAATCTCTTTTACCCTCAGCATTCACTCTTCTTGTTCCAGATGAAAAGGCAAGCACTTTCTTTACTATCATTTGACCCTCATGTCCATTCTCATAGGACCTGAGTCTTCAGTAGTCCTGTTTACGTGGAGCTACCGTAGCTTTCTATTGCCTGTTCTCCTGATAAAGAGAGAAGAAAGATATATCTCAGTTAATCCTTAGGTTCCACATATAATTCTGCTTTCCTTATTGTGTAGCCACAACCCAAGATGACTTAATGTTGGAATCCTTCATGTTGAGACATATTTCTGGTTGTTCTAGGGGCGCGAGCAGCACAAAATTGCCAGTAGTGACCTGCCTCAATTTCAAATTGAGTAGAAACATGACTATGTTCTTTGGTTGGAAACATTACAACGTTTGGCACTGGGACCTCCAAACACACCAAAACTTAGTTTAGCAAACAAGAAGCACAAATTTATTATGTGGATTCTCACATATACAGAGAACAGCTACTCCTACTTTCATGTGTCAATTTCCAGACAACGTCAATAGTTGACACTATTTTGACAGGTGTTTTAAAGCCTATACAACATGTTATAAGAGAGCACTCCAATCTTCTGAAGCACTATGTTCTAGATTATACCACAATTAAGTCTTTTAAAAAGTACTCAGGTCATTCCTCTGCTCTAAACTAGCGCATGTTGTAAGGGACGTCATCCAGATTAATGACTTGTTTTGTAAGCCCATGATTAGGAAATTACTAGATCTCATTGAACTAGTCCAGTCTGAATTCTTCTCTTTCATTTAACAATATAGGTCTCACCAAGTTCAAAAGAGACCATCTTTTCATATCCATTGAATATTTCTTACATCTTAACTTCCTCGACTTCTTAGAACCTTTTGATGCCCATAGCTACTCCTTCTTTCTTAAACACTTTCATCTCTTGAATTCCATCTTGCCCTCTCTTAGTCCTTAATTAAATTATTCTTAATTTCAATTATTTATTTCAGTTCTAGAATTTCCATTTATTCTTGAATTATTTTTATATTATTGAAATGTATTATACTTTTCTCTATTTACTTGAACACTATTCATTTTTATTTTAAATTCACTGTCTGATATCATCAATATCTGAAGCATATGTAGGTCAATTTTTTTTATTTTTCTTGTCAATTGGTATTCTCCTATTTAGTCCTTATATAAGGATGCCTCATATTTTGTTAAATATCAGGCATGGTATATGAAAAACAGTTCAGATTCTTTTTATTTTGGGGGTACATGTGATAACTTAGTATATTCATATAATTTATGAAGATCAAATCAGTGTACATAGACTATCTATCATCTTAAACATTTGTCTTTTCTGTATCTTAGAAATATTCAAATTATTCTCTTCTAGCTATTGACTTGTACAATTGATTATTTGCATCCATTAATCCAGCTTCTCTTCACCCCACCCCCCTTCCTCCTATACTTCCCACCTAATCACCAATCTACTCTCTATCTTCATGAGATCCACTTTTTTAGCTCTCACACAGGAGTGAGAACATGTGATATTTATCTTTTTGTGCTTGGCTTATTTCACTTAACATAATGACCTCCAGTTCCAAACATGTTGCTGCAAATGACAGAATTTAATTCTTTTCTATGCATGAATAATATTCCATTATGCATATATACTACATTTTCTTTATCCATTCATCCATTGATGGGCACTTAGGTTGATTCCATGTTTTGGATATTATGAACAGTGCTGCACTAAATATGGGAGCATAGATATCTTTTTGATATATTTATTTCCATTCTTTTGGATACATAACCAGTAGTGAAATTGCTGGGTCATATGGTAGTTTTATTTTCATTTTGAAAAGGCTCCATACTGTTTTCCATAGTGTCTGTATTAATTTATATTTCCACAACAATTTACGAGGCTCCTCTTTCCTCATATCCTCTTCAGTATCTGTTATTGCCTATCTTTTTGATAAAAGCCATTTTAACTGGGATGAGATAATATCCCATTTGATTTTGATTTGCATTTCTCAGTTAATTAGTGACGTTGAACATTTTTTCATATACCTGTTGGCCATTTGTATGTCTTCTCTTGAGAAATATCTATTCAGATCTTTTGCTCATCTTTTAATTGGATTATTATTATTATATGCGATTGAGTTGAGTTCCTTGTATATTTTGGTTATTAATCCCTTGTCAGATGCATAGTTTGAAAATATTTCCTCACATTCTGTGTGTGGTCTCTTCACTTTGTCTTTTGTTTCCTTTGCTGCACAAAAGCTTCCTAGCTTGAAGTATCCCATTTGCCTGTTTTTGCCTTGGTTGCCTGTGCTTTTGAGGTTTCATGCAGAAAATCTTTGCCCAGATCAATGTCCCGGAATTCCTCAATGTTTTGTTGTAGAGTTTCATAGTTTCAGACCTCAGATTTAAATATTTAATCCACTTTGATTTGATTTTTGTATATGGTGAGAGATAAGAATCTAGTGTCATTCTTCTGCATATAGATATCCGGTTTTCCCAATACCATATATTGAAGAGATTGTCCTTTCCTCATTGTATGTTCTTGGTACCTTTTTCAAAGATGAGTTGAATGTAAATGTGTGGATTTATACCTGAGTTCTCTATTCTGTTCCGTTGTCTATGTATCTGTTTTTTTTGTTGTTGTTGTTGTTTGTTTGTTTTTTGTTTTTTGTTTTTTTTCGCCAGTACCATGCTAATTTGGTTACTACAGCTTTGTAGTTAATTTTTAAAGTCAGGTAGTGTAATGCCTCCAGCTTTGTTCTTTTTGCTCAAAATTTCTTTGGTTATTTTGGGTCTTTTATGATTCCCTGTAAATTTTAAGATTTTTTTTTTTTCTATTTCTGTGAAGAATGTCATTGATATTTTAATAGGGATTGCATCAAATCTGTAAGTTGTTTTGGGTAGTATTGCCATTTGAACAATATTAGTTCTTCAATTCCATGAGTATGGAATACCTATCCATTTTTTGTGTCCTTTTTAATTTTATAGTTTTCCCTATACAGATCTTTCACTGCTTTGGTTACATTGATTCCTACATATTTTATATTCTTTGTAGCTGTTGTAAATAGTATTGGTTTCTTGATTTCTTTTTCAGATTGTTCAGTGTTGGCATATATAACTGCTACTGATTTTTTAATGTTGATTTTGTATCCTTCACCTTTACTGAATTCATTTATCAGTTCTAAAAGTTTTCTTTTGTGATCTTTAGATTTTCCTAAGTATAACCTCACGTTATCTGCAAACAAGCATAATTTGACTTCTTTCATTTCAATTTGGATGCCTTTTCTTTCTTTTGCCTAATTGCTCTGGCCAAAACTTCCAGTATTGTGTTGAATAAAAGTGGTGAAAGTGGACATCTTTGTCTTGTTCCAGATCTTAGAGGAAAGGCCTTCAATTATTATCATTCAGTATGATGTTAGCTATAGGTTTGTTATATATGGCCTTTATTATGCTGAAGTATGTTCATTCTATACTCAGTTTGTTGAGGATTTTTATCATAAAAAATGTTGAATTTTATTGTATGCTTTTTCTGCATCCATTCACATGATCGTATGGTTTTTGTTCTTGTTTCTGATAATGTGATATATCATGTTTGTTTATTTGCATATGTCGAATCATCCTTGTATCCTTGGGATGAATCCCACCTTATCATGGAGAATGATATTTTTAATGTGTTGCCAAATTCAGCTTGCTAGTGTTTTGTTGGGGATTTTTGCCTCTATGTTCATCAGTGACATTGGCCTGTAATTTTCTTTTTTGTTGTGTTCTTGTCTGGAATTGGTATCAGGGTGCTTCACAGAATGACTTTGGAAATATTCTTTCCTTTTCCATTTGTTTAAAGAGTTTGAGTAAAATTGGTATTAGTTCTCTTTCCCAGACAAAAAAATGCTGAGAGAATTTACTACCACCAGACCCATATTATAAGAAATGCTAAAGGGAATTCTTCAATCTTAAAAAAAGAAAGGAACAATAATGTACCAAAAAAAAATTAATGGTATTACTACACCCACTGGTAAAAATCAAGTACCCAGACAAAAGACAAACCCAGAATATTCTAATATTGTAATTGTGAAGGCCAATCATTCAAAACTCTAGCATGTACCTCAAAAGACAAATTTATCAAAAACAATAATAGTTTAAGCAACAAGTTAAGAGGTAGTATAAAAATATTTAAAACAAGGCTGGGTGCAGTGGTGCACGCCTGCAATCCTAGCACTCTTGGAGGCTAAGGTGGGAGGATTGCTTGAGGTCAGGAGTTCTAGACCAGCCTGAGAAAGTGTGAGACTCCGTCTCTACTAAAAGTAGAAAAAATTAGCCAGCCATGGTGGCATGTGCCTATAGTCCCAGTTACTTGGGAAGCTGAGGCAGGAGGATCACTTGAGCCCAGGAATTTGAGGTTTCTGTGAGCTAGGCTAATGCCACAAGACTCTAGCCCGGGCAACAGAGACTCTGTCTCAAAAAAAAAAAAAAAAAAGAAAGAAAAAAATTTAAATTGAGTCAACTGGAAGTCAAAATGTGGGGGAGACAGAAATAAAAACTAACTTTTTTTATTTTTTCTGTTTCTTTTCTTTGTGATCTAAAATAAGTTGTCATCTCTTTAAAATAACTTGCTATATTTTATAAGCTGCTTGATAACCACATGCAAAAATCTATAATACATTCACTAGAAATAAAAAGCAATAAATAAAACATACTTCCAGAGAAAATAATTTAACCACAAAGGAATATTGTAAGAAAGGAAGAGAGTAGTCTCAAAATAACCAGATAAAAAGCAACAAATTGGCAGTAGTAAGCCCTTGATCGTGAGTAATAACACAATGTAAATGGCCTCAATTCTCCAACTAAAAGGCATAACATGACTGAATAAAGGAACAAGATACTATATACTGCCAGCAAGAAACTCACTTTACCTTTAAAGACACACAAAGACTGAAAGTGAAAGGGTGGAAAAACAGATTCTGAATGGTATCTTTTTTTCTACAAAAAAATTTTGTTTTGTTTTTTTCTAGCAGGCAGGTAGAATATAAGCAGTAAACCTTGATCAACTGAAGAACTGAAGCCCCTCAAGTTTTGTTTTCTCAGTTTTTTTTCCGAATTTTATAATCATCTTTTTGTAGGAGGTTTCATCTGATACAAGCTACAGTTCCATAGCCAGCATTGGAAATCTTCCTCTTGCTCTTTGTGTAAAATTTACACTCTTTCTCTGTAAATATATGTACACATATATACATGTATGTATATTAACTGCCTCCAACACTCTACTGAAGCCAATTACTTTGGAGACATAAGGAACCCAACCTGAAGCAAGTCAATATTAAACAAGTTAATTCTTGCCTCTCATTCTAGTCTTGACTTCAAAGGGTAGCAGATATTTATTTCACTTCATAAGCAAACACTTGAACCCTTAAGAGCTATACACCGGGTCACTGTAGCAGACACTGGCAGGGAAGACCCAGCTCCACTGGGCATGTTGAAAGCTGAAGGGCATGTCACTTCCACTTTTACAACAACAAAATGAACCTGGATAATCTGCAAATTCATCACTTTTCTTAAATGTTTTTGTAGGTCTTCTGAGATCTGAGGTCATAGGGCAATTAATTAAGCTGAAATCCAAGGAATGACAGGCACTTCCAAGGAGAGATAGGACAGGAAATCTTGCATACCTGGAGTAAGACTTAACCCACATAAGCTGCTATAAAGGACTCAGCTAAATTGCTTTTATTAATTTGCTAAAGGCAGAGTGTAGGTTTGCATGAGCACATAGAACCCGTGTAAGCTGCAGGCACAGAGATAAATCACACTTGCAGGCGCTTTACAGACTTCACCAGATGCTGAAAGATTGAGAGCATGTTAGGGACTTCTAGAGAGTTTCCCTTACGTCACAGGCGTCGGGGAGATGAACAGCAGCCACGTACAGAGACACAAAGCGCCACCTGAAAATGCCTCCCCTATTGAAAATAAAAAATAAAAAAGCCTTAAGCCACTGGAAACAGAGCAACAAACTCTCCCTCTCAGGAGGCAGATGAAGATCCATTGCAGCTGGGGAAATGAAACAGAAAAATCTCTATAGTCCTAGAAGGGGAACAGGAAAACATCCTAAGCAGTATTTACAATGGCTTCCAGAAAAGTCTTCTGCTAAATTAAGTTCTAGTTATTCACAGTGGTAACTTGCTTGATAATATGCCTTGTCTCAATTCTCCGCTTTTCTTCAGCGTTTCTTTCACTTCCCAAATAAACGGCTGGCATTAGATTCCTCAGGTGCTGCTTCCCTGAATCTAATCTGTCTTTTTCCACAATCCTTTCTCTAGGTCCCTTCCACCCTTGAAGTCAAGGGGCAGCAATCTGTCTGCCAATTTGTATTCTTTCTTTCCTTTTCAATGTTTAATCGACAAAGGTTAAATATATTCAAGGTATACAGTGCAGTGTTTTGATATACGTGTATCTTTCTCTTGTTGCATATTTCTTGCCAGTACTCAGTGCCTAGGCTGTATCAGTACCTAAAGCTTCACAGGAAGGTGTAATCAGAGGTGTCAGTAGAGAAAATACCAAACAATTTAAAAGATAAGAAAAATTCTTGTGACCTAAGTAGGGTTGTCAGATAAAGTAGAAGACATCCAGTGAAATTTGAATTTCCGATGCAAATTATTTATTTTTAATGTAAATTTTCTTCATTCAATGTTTATATTTGTCATCTTTGCGATATTTGTTGTTGATTGCAATATTTGCTGTTGATCTGAAATTCAAACTAACGGGAAATCCTGTATTTTAATTTGCTAAATATGGCCACTCTATCCATAAGCTCATTATAGTGGGTTAACTAGAAAAATGAAGACACATTTATACAGGCAGCAAAAATTTTTTTAATGAGAAGGGAGATTTATTCTCACTCACCCTAACGTACACTCTCCCCACCCCTCCACACACATTATCAACCTATCCACTACCCAACTCCATGTTTTTTCATAGTATTTATCAAGTATTTATCAAGTATTTAGGTGCCCAACTAATATTTCCCAGATGACTGAAAAGCATCAGGATGTTGACTGTGTTTCTTTTACGGAGTGGCTGCCAGCTGCTCTAGGTCCCAGCCTGCATGAGTCACAGGAAGCTTACTGAATGAAGCAAGAGAATAGCCATTAAGACTTCTGCAAAGAAAGTTTGCTAGTAAAAGAAACTACTTAGCACAAAGTTCTAAATCCAGAATGCCACAACCAAAAAACTGAAGCATATGCACTTATACACCAGAATGGTTGGTCCAGTAGTGATCATCTCTGCCTTTCCTTATTTCTCAAGGCAAGTGGAGATTTGGTGGGGAACAAACACCCCACAATCCCTGTGCAGCAGTCCCTGGAGGTGAGGCCAGGCAAGGGAATGGTGCCAAGGAACCCGCGCAGCTCGAGGCTTCTTCAAATCATCCTCCACCGGAGATTGCCGGCTCTGCTAGAGCACCGTGCTCTGTACTTTTGGTTGCCACTCTCAGGTTTGATTCCAAATCTTATAAAATGTAGTTATCAATATTACGGGTTTTTGTTTTCTACTTTTGTCTAAAACAGCCAAATACTCATTCTGAAGTAATTCATCTCAAAATCAAATGTGAGAGGCTGGGCATGGTGGCTCATGCCTGTAATCCTAGCACTCTGGGAGGCCGAGGTGGAAGGACTGCTTGAGCTCAGGAGTTCAAGACCAGCCTGAGCAAGAGTGAGACCCTGGCTCTACAAAACATGGAAAAATCAGCTAGGCGTGGTGGTGCACCCCTGTAAAATCCCAGCTACTTGGGAGGCTGAGGCAGGAGGATCGCTTGAGCCCAGGAGTTTGTTGTTGCAGTGAGCTATGATGACACCACTGCACTCTAGCCCAGGGTAACAGTACAAAAGTCTGCCTCAGAAAAAAAATAAAAATAAAAATAAAAATCCAATGCTGTAAAACCTGTGGGGGCTGGGCCTAGAAGAAAGGATGGATACATGGAAAGAATATGAGCAGAATGAATGAAGGGACAGGTGAAAACGCCTACCCGAAGCTGCTTGTTTGCTGTGTGCAGACAGCTGACCGTGTCTGGATTGTTGTTAAAGAAGTTAGCAAAGGCCCAAACCTTTGTCCTCCAGCTAAGTCTTTGTTCTAAGAATCATTAGCTGATATCTACACATCTTGTTCCTTATCTGCAAAGAGCTATGCTTGCTTGAGTTTCCACATTCTTGTGTACTCTCTGACCTTCTGTACATATCTTTGGTAGTAAATACAGGAAAGAACTTAGCTGAGGAGGTTATTTTCTCCTTCAGATTTTGGTCTCTCCCCTTCTCTCCAAACACTATGTGTTTCGAGTAATTATTCCTTCCCTACCAGCTGCTACAAAAACCTGAGCAAAATGGGGAAAATTACAGGCAGATGCCATGACTCAAAGGTTTAAAAGAAGTGGTATATTCTGAGAAATCAGGAAATATTTCCTTATGAAACAGTTAATGAAATAAATAGGGAAAAACTCCAACACAATTATGAGGTTCCAGAAAACGCTGTATTTATTAGAATAAAAAAGTAAATGGCATGGATGAAATATCTCAAGATTCTGCCTCTTTTTCCCCCGCTAAACAGGAAATGACATCATTATGATTACAGTCAAACCACTAACCCACAAGCCTCAGTCACATGCATGAAGAAGGGCAGAGTACACAGAAAGCAGAGGACAGACACAGGTGAATCTGGTGTTTTGAAAGCACTGCAGCTCTGCATGTACACACCGAAATTAACTGTATTCTCTCCATTAAACTCACAGTAAGGCTTAGATTTCCCCACATCAGAATAGTTTGGGGTCAACCTCAAGGCTTCCACAGGCCCTGTCAGCCACAAGAACAGTCTCATGTCAGAAATGATTATGCTCAGCCCAGCACAAAATCAAAACTCCAAACTATGATATGCACATTGTTTGCCTCTTCTTTCCTCTCTAGCATCATCAAACCCTCTACTCAGCAGTCTGCTTCTGACTCCTCGCGGCGAGAGGGAAGCAGCACAGATCTGTGCTGTTGGTGGCTCTTCCTCTTACCAAGTACTTTTGTGAGTTTTTTAGAAATCACCTTCTAACTGAAACTTACTTCCGGTCAGTCGCTTCTATTGAGCTCATTTCTCCTCAACATTTAGGGTTCTGTAGACTCTCACTATTAGGAGTTTATTGCCTGGCCGTGCCCTTGGGTGCTTCTCTTAAAAAAAAAAAAAAAAATCCATCTTAACCATCTTTACAGTCCAGTAGTGCTAAGTATGTTCACATTGTTGTGCAACCATCTCCAGACTTCTTTTTATCTTGAAAAACTGAAACTCTGTACCCATTAAAAAACAACACTCCATTTCCCCCTTTCTCCATCTCCTAGCAACCACCATTCTACTTTCTGTTTCTGTAATTTTGACTACTCTATGTACCTCAGTCATACATTATTTTTCCTTTTGTGACTGGCTGATTTCACTTAGTATAATGTCCTCAAGTTTCATCCATGTTGTAGCATATGTTAGAATTTCCTCCCCTTTGGGAGCTAATATTCCACTGCATATATATATCACATTCTGTTTGTTTACTCACCCACTGAGGGACACTTGCGTTGCTTCAACCTGTGGGCTTACGATTAATGCTGTATGTGTCTACAAACATCTCTTGGAGACCCTGCTCTTAATTATTTTGGTTACATACCCAGAAGTGAAATTGCTGGATCATATTATAATTCAGGGTTTAATTTTTGAGAGACTGTCATATTGTTTTCTTCAGTGGCTGCACTATTTTACATTCTCACCAAAATTCAACAGGGTTCCAATTTATCCACATCCATAAAATTATATTATTTTCTGTTTTGTTTTTTTTTTCTTTTTTGAAAGGAGCCATCCTAATGGATGTGAGGTGGTTTCTCAGTGTGGTTTTTTTTTTTTTTTTTTTTTTTGAGACAGAGTCTCACTCTGTTGCCCAGGCTAGAGTGAGTGCCGTGGCGTTAGCCTAGCTCACAGCAACCTCAAACTCCTGAGCTCAAGGGATCCTCCTGTCTCAGCCTCCCGAGTAGCTGGGACTACAGGCATGCACCACCATGCCCGGCTAATTTTTTCTATATATATTTTTAGCTGTCCATATAATTTCTTTCTATTTTTAGTAGAGATGGGGTCTCGCTCTTGCTCAGGCTGGTCTCGAACTCCTGAGCTCAAACGATCCGCCCACCTCGGCCTCCCAGAGTGCTAGGATTACAGGCGTGAGCCACCACGCCCGGCCTCTCAGTGTGGTTTTGATTTGAGTTTCCCAAATTGTAAGTGATGTTGAACATCTTTCCATATGTCTTGGCCATTTGTATATGTTTTATTGAGAAATGCCTATTCAAGTCCTTTGCCCAGTTTTTAAATTATTTATTTATTGATAGGATTTCAAATTTCTTTTTTATTTCAAAATATTAAGTAAGGGGTACAAGTGGTTTTATTATACTGATATTTTATATAATGCTTTTGGGGTGCCCATCACCAGAATAGTGTTCACTGTACCCAATAGGTAAGTTTTTATCCCACATTCACCCTCCTGCCTTGGCCCCTTTTTCATTTCGCATGTCTTGCATATCACTTTGAGCCCATGTGTACCCACCTATTAGCTCCCACTTGTTAGTGAGAATATGTGGTGTTTGGATTTCCATTCCTGAGATACTTCACTTAGGATAATGGTCTCCAGTTCCATCCACATTGCTGCAAATGACATTATTTCATTCCTTTTTATGGCTGAGTAGTACTCCATGGGGTGTGTATGTGTGTGTGTGCGTGTGTGTACACTACAGTTGATCCACTCGTGAATTGAAGGGCACTTAAGTTGATTCCACATTTTTGCAATAGTGAATTATGCTGTGATAAACATTCGAGTGAAGGTGTCTTTGTCGGTTTTTAATCAGATTGTTCCTTCATTTGTTTGTTTTCTGTTACTCTGTGGGAGTTTTTATATATTCTAGATTTTAAGGTCTTATCAGATATATGATTTGTAAATTTTTCTTCCTGTATATAGGATGCCATTTCACTCTATGGATTATGCCCTTTGATGTGCATAAGTTTTTAATTTTGAAGTAGTCCAATTTACCCATTTTTACTTTTGTAAAAGCATAGGCAACATGTGCTTTTGGTGTCATATCCAAGAAATCATTGCCAAATCCAATTTCACGAAGGTTTCCTCTTAAAAGTTATATACTTTTAGCTCTTACATTTAGGTCTTTGATCCATTTTGAGGTAATGCTTTTTGTGGTATAAGGTAAGGGTCCAACTTCATTCTTTTGCATGTGGATATCCAGTTTCCCCAGAACCATTTACTGAAAACCATTTACTGTTCTATCCCTATTGAATGGTCTTGGCACCCTTGTCGAAAATCATTTGACCATATATGTGAGGGTTTATTTCTGGGCTCTCTATCCTATTCCAGTGGTCTATATGTCTGTTTTTATTCCATTACCACACTATTTTGATTACTATAACTTTGTAATGAGTTCTCAAGTTGGGGAGTGTGAGACTTCTAACTTTGAATGTCTTTTTTCTATGCTGTTTTGGCCATTTGGAGTCTCTTAAAATATCATAGGTTTTTATAGTTCTGGAAAAAAAACACCATTGAGATTTTGATAAGGATTGCATTAAGTCTATTGGATACATTTTATAATCACCCCAAGCCAGGTGCCCAAGGTAGGGTGCATATTTGGTTCTACTGTGATTAGTAGAAGTAGAAGAACCCCTTTACAGTTTTTTCTTTGCTCTAACAACTTCAGGCTACTCTATAAATACTTTTCAGACTTCCCTAGTTAGAGTCCGACAATGGTCACTACTCCATTCTAACTCCAGGGGACACATTTGTGGTCTTGGAGTGGTCCCTGGGAGCCTCCTCTCACCTCTTTGTGGATAAGTAGGAAGGACTTTCCCTCCCTCACTGTGGATCATTGAGATGATGCACAGCATAATGACAACCCTTTCCGAATAAGTTTCTGTTTTCTATTTTTGCACTTAAATTTCTTTGTTCTCATAAGGAGAATTATGGCTTAATGTAGGTCAACTTGATTTTATACTCTCTTAAATGTGTCCTGCTTAGTGATAGAGCACCCGGCTTTAGGATACAAGGGTACTTAGAACTTCTGAATTGTCTTCACCTTTGAGACCTCAGCAGAAACTGAGCAGAGTTGGTTTCTCTGTATAAGACTTTGTAACAAGGTGATAAAGTGTGTGTGTGAGTGGTATTGGTACCACTTCCTTTATTTGTGCCTTGTAGTAAACAACCTCCCCCTCCCTTGCCACAGACATTTTTCAAAAGCTTTTGACAATAAGACTGTATAAGATACTATCAGTTATGTATCCACATCAATTCTCTTCTTCTGTATTTCAGGTAGAGTCCCATTTTGGAGGTGGGGAGTGGGCGTGTGTGAAATAATAAAAAATATATAATATATATACGTAGGTTATTTTCCCTGGTTTCTGGTGCGGAGATTCTAAGATTGTTTTAATTTCCTGACAATAGGGGTGCCACATCTTTTAGTATGTGGTCTTTAACCTCAGTTCCTGAACACAGAGTTGCTAACAGCTTTGTAATTGCCTGCGTGATAGGAGGATCTGGCATGGAGCTCCTACGTACTTTGGAATGTTCTAGATGATAGGAGCATCTTTGGTTCTAATGAGGTGACTCTTGGAAGGCTCTGACACTGGGACTGGTTATCAGAAAGACCAAGCCATTAATTCTCAACTCCACGCCCCATTCTCCAAAGAGGAGAGAGGGGCTGAAAAAAGAGTTAGCAATCAACCATGCCTGCATCAACATCCCCAAAGTACAGGGCTCCACAGTTTCCAGATGGGTAAACACATCCACATGCTGGGAGGGTGATGCACCCCAACCCCACAGGGACAGACGTTCCTGCACTCAGATGCTTCCAGACCTCTCCCATGCATCTCTTTATTAATATAATATATAGTGTGTATATATATTAATATAATAAACTGGCAAACATTGTTTCCCTGAGTTCTCTGAGCCATTCTATCAATTTAATCAAGTGTGAGGAGGAGGTCACGGGACCCCCCAACTTAAAGCTTGGCAGCCAGAAGTTCTTGAAGCCCAGACTTGTGATTGGCATCTGAAGTGGGGGACAGCCTTGGAGGATTGAGCCCTTAATCTGTGGGATCTGACTCTAACTCCAGGTAAATACTGTCAGAATGATACTGAATTAGAGGATATCCAGTTGATGTCCCCTAGATTTGTGGAGAACATCTCCACCCCCCCCCCACATCTGGTGCCAGAAGTGAAGTATTGAGAGTGTTGGGGGAAGGGTGGAAGAGAATAATTAGGTTTTCTTTTTTCCTTCTGTACAGTGTGGTATACACTCCTTTCTCTGAGGAAAAGGTTGACCTTATCCATACTAATTCAATTGGGTATAATTTAAGCCAATCATAGTATTTCTATTCTTCTTAAAAGTTATCACCTTAGGCAGGCCATGGGGGCTCACTCCTGTAATCCTAGCACTCTGGAAGGCTGAGGCAGGAGAATTGCTTGAGGCCAGGAGTTCAAGACCAGCCTAAGCAAGATTGAGACCCTGTCTCTACAAAAAATTTGAAAAATTAGTTGGGCATGGTAGGATGCACCTGTAGTTGCAGCTACTTGGTAGACTGAGGCAGGAAGATCACTTGAGCCCAGGAGTTTGAGGTTGCAATGAACTATGATGACACCACTGCACTCTAGTGGGGGCAACAGAGTGAGACCCTGTCTCTGGGGGGAAAAAAGTTATCATCTTAGGAAAGAAAACATGACTCAGGCATGGTGAATAAAAAATGGGGGAAATATTCTGGTTGAATTCTAGCAACTGGGTGCCACTGTCTGACAGCCGAGGAGACCCTGCACAGCACTGCCAATGCCCCAGTGGAGATGCTGCAGTCACCATCAGATTTGAAATATTTAAAGTGGATGTAAAAGTATTTTGGCAATGCAGACAATTAAGTGCGTTGTTGTGGGCGATGGTGCTGTTGGTAAAACATGTCTCCTGATATCCTGCGCAACAAAGAAATTTCCACCCAAATATGTTCTGACTATTTTTGACGACCATGCAGTCATAGTGATGACTGGTGGAGAGCCATATACTCTTGCACTTTTGATACTGCAGGGCAAGAGGATTATGACAGATCACAAGCGCTGAGATGTATTTCTAGTCTGCTTTTCAGTGGTCTCTTCATCCTCGTCTGAAAATGTGAATGAAACGTGGGTGCCTGAGATAACTCACCACTGTCGAAAGACTCCTTTCTTGCTTGCTGGGACCTGAAGTGATCTCAGAAATGACCCCTCTACTATTGAGAAGCTTGCCAAGAAAAACAAGCCCACCACTTCAGAGACTGCTGGAAAGCTGGCCCGTGACCTGCAGGCTAAGTCTGTGGCGTGTTCTTCACTCACATAGGAAGGTCTGAAGAATATATTCGACGAACCAATGTTGGCTGCCCTGGAGCCTCTAGAACCAAAGAAGAGCCGCCCGCAGGTGTGCGCTGCTATGAGCATCTCTCCAGAGCCTTTTCTGCACAGCTGGTGTTGGCATCATACTCAAAGCAATGTTTAAATCAAACTAAAGTTTGAAAATTAAAATTCATTTTTGCAATAATGACAAATGTCCTGCATCTGTACTCACGTTGAGATGAACCCCATAGGTATGGCCCCCCTTTACCCTTCCAATACTATTAATAGTTAATTTTGAATAATTGTGTATTGTCAGAAAAATGATCAGTACTAGTTTTTGTTTTGTTATTTCCATTTTTTTTTTTTTTTTTTTTTTTAAAGCAAGGCATGCCTGTGATGACTCCGTAACAGACTAATTTGAATTGTTGAACTTCTCCCTGGTTGCGCTCTGGAGAGTAATCTGGGATATTTTAGTGTTTTTTTTCTTTCCTCTGTTTTGGGGGGAACTGTGTATGGGGTTTGTTTTTTAGTCTTGTTTTTTAAATTTATTAACCAATGCGCAGCCCTTAAGGGGAGGAGAATGGATTGATTCCACATTCCACTTCCTAGATCTAGTTTAGAAAACATGTTCCTGATCTGGTGCTCTCAGGAAGGAGTATAGTAAATGCCTCATTTAATAACATGTTCCTTTTTGAAAGTTGCCTTTTCTCTCCATGCTTGAGTAGATCCAGTATTTGATTGACACTCATGAAAGTGGGTGGAACCTGTCTTGCACCTTCTCTTTTTAAGGATGCACTATATATGTGACTGTGACTTTCAAGGAAATTTGTTTGCCATTTGCTGATTTTTTTGGAAGTTAATTTCTAACTTCTTTCACTGATAAATGAAGAAAAGTATTGCACCTTTGAAATACACTAAATGGATTGAGTTCATAATTAAATTTTTTTCCCTGTCAGTCATTGTCTTATATGCTTAGCATGGATTTGCAACTCAATAGTACATAATAAGGTGTTTCTAGAACACAGCTGAAGACCTGGTATGTAGAGGAGATATGAGGGGTGGCGCTAGAAGACAGATGTCTGTGGAATGATTTGCATCCTCTCGGGTTGTGAGGGTGGAGGCCCGCTTCCTAAAGAAGCTGGGGGTGGGGTGGGGAGAACACGTAACTGCATGGGGACCAGTCAGGGACTCCCCTTATTTCTGTTTTGCACATAAGGAACCGTAGAGCAGATGAGGCTCTCTAGTTTAATAAAATCACAGAAAGTCTTACGAAGACTCTTCAAAGTGTTAATAGGGATTTTATCATCTTATTTTGATTGCAGTTTCCAACTTTTAAAAATGTTTAGGTAATCTTTTTCACCCTTCCCAAAATCCTAATTCTTGTACATTCATTAGTGTTGAACCAATCTTCTCATCTCTCAATTCTTTGTGTATGCATTGTTTTCAGATGTATTAAACAAACAAAAACTGTTCAAAAAAAAAAAGAATTCTAGCAACTGTTTTCCTCTCCTGAATATGATGGAGGCAGAGATTGGCATGACACAGCTTTGAGGTAAGGAACACTAAGGATTGTCAGCAGTCACCAGAGGTATGAAACAGATTTTCCCTCAGAGCCTCCTGATTTCAGACTTCTGGCCTCCAGAACTGTGAGAGAATAAATTTCTAGCATTTTAAAGCTATGAAATTTGTGCTAATTAATTACCAAAGTCACAGAAATCTGTCAAAGGGCTAAGTATAGAATAGCATGTATGTGTAGAATGACGTATATACATGTTTGTTTACATGTGTATATATATTCATTTGTATATTTTAAAGATAATGTGTGCAAGGAGTAAAGTGTGTGTATACACTTCATTTTGCATGGTTCCAATATTTATAACCTTCATTTTCCAAGTTTATTAAAGTAACATCACCCTCTCAACAACATGGTTCAAATTTCAGTTTTATAGTATACTATCTCTGTTTATGGTATATTTACTGTAAGAAATTGTAAAAAGTACAAACTTGAATAATAGTTTTCCAGCTCACAAATCACTGCATACATAACATATATGCATTGTGATTAACAACCAACCATGTCACTCCTTAAGTCTGTCAGTGATTGGTCACCAGGCATCTGTCATCAGTTAACACAGGGAGAAAAGAAGGAACAAGTAAAGGAAACATAGAAGGCCCTGTGTTAGGGGAGAAGCAAACCATAAGAATATAGTATCTTGTAAGCCAAGCGAAGACATTATTTTTCAGGAAGAGGACGTGTCAATGGCCGCAGATAGGTCAGTAAGGTGAAGACTGAGAAGGGACCACTGGATTTAGCAACATGGAAGTTACTGGTGAACTAGAAAGGCAAGTTTGATGGAAAAAGCAGAAGGGGAAGCTTGTTTAGCTTAGATTTGATAGGAAATGGGAAGAACATAATTAGAAAAAAAAATATCAAAGACAATTTTTGAAGGTGGTTTCTGTACCAAGGAGGAAAAAAAAAAATTAGGAGCTAAAGGATAAGTGAGGTCTAATGCGTTTTCCGTTTGTTTGTTTGTTTTTGAAGGTTGGGGGTATGGACACTACCATGTTGCATTGCTGATGGGGATGTGTCAGTCGAACATGAAAAAAATGAGGTAGGAGAGAGGAGAATTACTAGAGTGACATTATCGATCAAATGAGAAGATATAGGATCCAGTGTAGAACATTAATACGCCATCTACAGTACCAGGAGTATAAACAGAGTGGCCAGGTAGCAGCAATGGAAGTAAGTAAGTAGTTGTGGTGATAGAAATAGTTGGAAGTTTTCTACTAAATGTTAAAATTAGAATAGGTTTGAAGCAAGTAGACTAGAGGGTGAGGATGAGGAAAGGGGTGATAAAAGTTTGGAGATAAAGCAGAAGGTGTAAGGGATGGGCCGGTAGGGGGAAAAAAAGAAAACAATGTTTAAAAAGTAAAAAATTTTAAAAAAGTAAAAAAGAAGAAGGTGCAAAATACTAATCTATAGGAGTGAAAGTGTTAATGCACTAGAGAAATGTAATACAATTGCCAGTCTCCACCCTACTTCTTTTTTTTTCTTTTTTATTTCAGCATATTATGGGGTTACAAATGTTTAGGTTATGTGCATTGCCCTTGCCCCACCCAAGTCAGAGCTTCAAGCGTGTCCATCCCCCAGACAGTGCACACTGCACCCATTACATGTGTATATACCCATCACCCCCTCTCCCCTCCCACCTGCCGGACACCCGCTGAATGTTATTACTATATGTGCACTTAAGTGTTGATCAGTTAAAACCAATTTGATGGTGAGTACATGTGGTGCTTGTTTTTCCCTCTTGGGATACTTCACTTAGTAGAATGGGTTCCAGCTCTATCCAGGATAATACAAGAGATGCTATATCGCCATTGTTTTTTGTGTCTGAGTAGAACTCCATGATATACATATACCACATTTCATTAATCCACTCACATATTGATGGGCACTTGGGTTGTTTCCACATCTTTGCAATTGTGAATTGTGCTGCTATAAACATTCGAGTGCAGATGTCTTTTTTAAAGAATGCCTTTTGTTTTTGGGGGGTAGATGCTCTACTTCTTTTTAACTCTGCCACAATTACACTTGATATGATTCTCCTACAAGGAAGTTCTTTCTAAGGCGTTCTTTGATCAATGCCTGCCTGGCCTTAAGATTCAGCACAAATACTTCCTCCTTTGCAAAACCTTACTTAACTACCAGAGGCTGCTTTATAATCTACTTCTCTTCTGCTTCACATTGAACATCTGGTTAGCAATCATTTCACTGTGTTGCAACCATTTGCTTACATGCTTGTTCCCTCAGTTAAAGGTAAATTCCTTTCAGGCAAGAAATACCATTTTTCATTTTTGTATCATCAGCACCTAGAACTATGCCTGAAGCTCAAGAAATATTTACTGAAAGACTGATCATTCTAGAAGGTAAAGCAGCTAAGTTAGAATAACAATTAGATGCTTTGGCCTGGAGAACACTTTCTGACTCCAATTGTTCAATTTTAGGGAAAGAAATGCTAGTTTGGATATCAGATTAGAAATTGTCACTTACAGTTTTTTTTTAGAAAATCCTAAAATCCCTCAAAGAAAAAACACAATGCCTCCACATATCAAACTTCAGACGACTATTGTTTTTTTTTTGTTACTATACCTAAGGGAACATATGTCATTGTTCATCTTCCAGAGAAAAACAAACAACAAGCAAACAACCATCATGTTTATCTCTTTTTTCTATTTATTTTCTATGTATTCTACTGTTCACAACCCAGTAAATAAGCATTAGGAAAATGAGAAAGGGAACCAAGATCTAACTTTTGAACAAAAGTGTTGGCAGGGTTGGTTTCTTCTGAGGCCTCTCTCTTTGCTTTTGAGAGAGCTGTCTTTTCAGTCTGTCTTTATACGGTCTTCCCTCTGTGCATGCTCAAGTCTGCATCTAAATTATTTCTTCTTGTAAGGACACCAGTTATATTGGATTAGGGCCCCACAAAAGACCTTATTTTAACTTAATCACCTCTTCAAAAATTGATCCCCAAATACTGTTATATTCTCAGGTACTAGGGGATTAGGTATTTAACATGTGAAATTTGGGGGGATGTAATTCAGTTCATAACAGTTGATGAGTTCTCTGTTGAGAATGGATACTAGAGAATGGATAGAATGGAAATGCACATACAGTTTGGGAGTGGGCAGGATAAAAATTTGAAGGTACCCTAGAAGTTAGGAAAGTATATACCAATACTGTGAAGTTCCCAAAAAATGAAGTGCTGGAATCATTTTAATTATGATATAACCAAAAATGTGCCATGACTCACCATTCTATTTAATATTTTTCCCTCATTTTGAATTTTTGAATTTCATATGTTTATACATGACCTAAAATATAAATTTAGGAAATGCTTTCTAGATATTTTATTTATGATTACTTTTGGGTATCCTAATCTATCGGGTAAAAGATATCTATTTTACTATTGTGACGGTAGCAAAGTGTGGCCGAGTGAACATCTATTTCAGCATTAAAATAGACCAATTTTATAATATGTGAAAAGAGTTCAATGAAATGTCAGTTACACTCCCCCTCTATGCAGTCTCTAAATGGCTAAATAGATTTATCAATTTTTATTCTAAAGTATAAAGGGAAGAATCCAACCCCTCACAAATGGATTTACAATGTTTACCACATTATCGCCGGCATAGAGTTCCAGGGCTCCGTCTGGCAGTGAAGTCCCACAATGTCCTTTTCCTCCCACTATCAGAGTCCCAAGGTAAAGTCTGGAGACAGGAGGAGAAAAACAGCGAATTTTACCATCTCCACTCCTTACGCCTTACACATTTAGAAACATGGTTGCCAAAGTTTACAGTTTATAGCTGAGGCTTTACTCAGTTATTTTTCCGGAGGTCCAGTAAATAAAGAATTCATCTCTTGGTTTTTTGTTCCAGATTCAATACTGAAGAAGGCTGCGATTGTGCCTTCATACCTAAGACAGGCATAAGTAGTGCCAATTGTAATGATATAAGAAAATATGTTTGCAGCAGAAAAAGCTACTGTCCTTAGACAGAGTGCTCCCATACAGGAAATAAAATAATTTTAAAAAACCATCCTTTCTATGCATTATGAACTCATATAGATATATTGTCCTTCCCGTGGAACATGTGTTTTGTTTTCAGTTGATTGATGAGAATATAAATGACTTTTATCTTCGTCTGAATAATTATCAAGAAGCCTAGAAATTAAACTGAGTTTTTACATGATGTTGCTAGACTACATAAGCTGGTGCATCTCAGCCTATGGGCATAATGGTGGTCTTGGTCAGAGCTGATTCATCAGCAGTGCCCCAGTGGAACCGATTGGAAGGTAAAGGTAAGGGAGTGAAAGGTGCCTCTACTTGGCCCAAGTTCAGTTAAGTCTGTGTAAAAGAGATAGAAGAGATGCAGCACTCGGTGAGGGTCAAGAGTGTTTTACTCAGCCTTAAGTGCTATGTAACTTGTTTAGAATTTGGAAGGAAGCCCATGGAAGAAATATTCGGAAATTGATTAGGGTCTCTCGTCTTGTATCACCACCAGAGACCAAATTCCCTGGAAATAAAGTTCACACTGAGCCAAGTACAGCTTTCCGTGATTCCCTAGGTGCTTAGTCAAGTTATTGAACTGAAGAATTACTTACGTTAACTAGATTTGCTGTTGCTGTTGTTGCTGATCCTAGTAAGGAATCAGGTTTGTGACATGAATCATGGTGAGCAGAGCGTACGTATTTAGAGCTAGAGAAGACCAAGAAGAAAGGAGTCCTGGTGACTTGAGGAAATCATGGAGATTCCTCTGGATTCCCACGACGCTAGGGGATTTAGATTCCAGGTAATACTTAAACAGGTCTTGGAGGGACAGAGGACAAGAGTTGTCATTAAAAATATATGCACCTTTTAATATTTTACTTTAGCTTAACTTTATTTTATTTTATTCAGTTTACATTTCCTAATATAATGAGTATTCTCTTTTAAGTATTAATCTATACCATGAACTATTCTAAGTATTTTCACCCCTTAATGGTGAATATTTTATATCAATTTTTCTTAAATAAATGAGCAAATGAAAGCTTAGATTACTTACCTGCAATTACAGGAAATGGTAAGCACATTTGAAACTCAGCTGTGCTTCATGCACACTGTAGACATTCAATCAGTTTGGAAAAAAGTATAGAAAAAAATAGATGTTATGTTTAGCAACACCAGAAGCAAATTTTGTCAATAACTTTTCATTCTTTACAGGGACTGGAATTTAATAGTGTATAAATTGTGTTAGCAGGCTAAATATAGGCTTTGTTAAATTATTAATTTACATGCTGTGCAAGAAGCAAAAATTTTCTAAACTTTTCAGATTACGGTGCTACAAAAGATGACCATCATCATCAAAAGGAGGATGTGGAATGAGACTTGTGCATTTTCAAGGTCATGGCTGGGGTGGTGACTATCATATCGGAAGGGGGCCAGATTGCATCAAATAATGATGAAATTGCCATCAAACTGTGCTGAGATGAGAATATTATTAAAAAGAGCCAGCATGCTCAATAATGAAGATTTGACAAATAAAGAAGGAAAGAGAATGAAACAAAGGATAGGGTAGCGGGTGAACTATATGATCATGATAGGCAGGAGTTTAAACACACTAAAAAGCATACTTTTTCAGGCTAGGCGAGTATATTTCATCCCCTTCCAATTTACCCTGATGACACTACTCAGAATGAATCTCTTAAATGTATGTCAGATCACGCTATTATTCTGCTCAAAATAATTTCCATCTTCCCATTTCACTTAGAATATTAGCCAGAGACATCAGGATGGCAAAATCAAAAATAGCCTGTTGTGATTTATCTGACCTCATCTCCCGCTACTCTCCTCCTCCAGACACAACTGGCTTCCTCACTCTTTCTGGAATATGCCAGGCATACACCTGTCTTAGGATCTTCACACAATTCTGCCAGGATGACCTTCCCCCATATATCCACATGGCTAACTCCCTCCTTTAAGTTAATTCAAATTGTCACTAATTTATTAGAATAAAAAATATTACAAGGAAAAAAAATTCCTACTAATAATTTACCCATATGACAAATTTTATTCATTTCTCTTTAATAGCATTTGTCTCTAAAAGAATGATTATTGTACCAATGATGCCATTTTACCATTTATATTTTAGAGAAGAGAAAACTGATTTGCAAGATATCATGGTGGCCTGTGAAGATCATAATCAGTGGCTAACAAGAAACTGCTCCTGAATTCTCAGAACATTTTTAAAGCTATAATAGTTATTACAGTGGGTTCAACTTCCTAGAATTGCTGGTTAACAGAAATCAATGCTAACTAAAATTAGTCATCTAATATTGAAAGTTAAATGGGGGGAAATGTTCATATTATTAGTAATTGATTTCAATATAAGCATTGAAGACATTTGAGGGATATGATTGGTAACCACAGAAAAATTACATTAAGTAGAAAATGTGTATTTTGTCTGAGAAAAGTCTGATATATTCCCTTGTTGTATAAGGAAAAACACAAAAACAAATATAATCGCTCAATACAAAAATAGATCCTTTACTTCTTTGTCTCACTTAGAGAAGTTGCTTTAGGACTCACCAAATTGCGAAATCTCATTTCAAAGGCCTCAGGAATTTATGTTTTTATGTCAGTGTTATATGTAAGACACTGCCTATTACAGCTCACAGGCTTAAGAGCAAGGCAGAAAATTATTGAAACTGTAAACTAGTCCGGTTGTTTTAAAAAGAATGACTACAGAATACACATACAAATACCACTTCAGGAAGAAAAAGACAAGTCCAGCGGTCTACCTGAAATGGTTTTCAAAGATGTCCTTTTTTTTTTTAATTAATGCTTTCGTACATTTAAATCTTTATCTCTCAAAGTGATACCAATGAGCACATATAATTTTTGCAAAAATACATTATTAATTTTTATTATGAGATGATAAAGTCAATCTTTCATGGAGATTCTAAGAAAAGATACAGAATAAATGCTAATTTTATATTTGAGCATTTCTTAATTTGTCTTAAATTTAATATAATTTTATAATGTGACATATATGGCTAGTCAGTTTAATTTACCAATTTTGGGCTAGAGTGTGTAGCTTAACTGCCTAGTGAAAGAAATTAAGGATCAACATTTACCTTCTGAAAGTGTACAAATAAATAAAACTCCATTACTCATCCCAAAAGTTTAGGCCAATCACTGTCATCACAAAAATAAAGATCCCAATGCATCCAAATACAAGCATAAAACAATAATATTGTGGATACAGGGAGAAATATGAAATCTTAAAAAAAATTTTTCATGAATTTTAGGACTCCTGTGATTATTCACTTCATAAACATTTTCCTGTTTTATTATTATTACAGAGATGATTCATGTTCATTTTAGATATTCCACTGGAATTTATGATTAATTGAAAACTTGAAAATAAATAAATATCTAAAATCCAAAGACAAAGAGATGCTACTGTTATTTAATGTTTTGGATCATATTGCCATTATCTTGTCATTGTCTTGCTCTGTTAATTATTTTGTGGTGTTTTTGATGACTTAAAAAATTATGTCTTAAATTCTATTCTATTATACATACATACAAATAAATATAATATAATATGTGGAATATATTTATTTATACAAAAATATCAATATATGTTATAATATATTAATATATAATTTATATTATATATAATTTATATATTATAAACCTATTCATAATATATTATAAATATACAATATAATATAAATTATATATGGAATATATATATAGTAGGCACTATTATGCATATAATTTATTTTAATTACTCACTATAGGAAATAAAACAGGGAAAGGAAAATTTTTTGAAGTTCTATCATTGTACTGGGAATATTCACATATTATTTCACCTTTTACGTGTAATACATTATGTTTTCCTGACTTTGACTGTTTAGATGAATCAGTGTCAGCCTAGGCAGCATAGATCTCCAATTAATGATCCTTTTATAGAATCTATGCCATAGTATCTTTTGGGTTAGAGTTGATAAGAATAGTCTCCATACAGAGGAAAAAACGGGTAACCTCCAGAGAGGTTAAACAGGAATGCATATGTTATGATCCTCTTTCAATTTTATCTTCTTTCTTCCATGCATTAGCACTTTTGAATATGTTGGATGTATACACTCTTTTTATAAACAAAATGAAGACACATACCCTTTGACATGCAGACATAATATGAATATTATCTCGATCTAGAATCATTCTAGCCTGACAATTAGCTATACTAGTGGCCAAAGAGTCAAGTAATTTGATACTCTGATAATTATTCCCTAGTTCTTGTTAGTTTATATATATAAACACAAACACTTAATTCTATCACCTTGGTAGTGCATTTTACAAACCATTTGCCTTCTAACCCATAATAAAAAGTGCTGTTTCTCAAATCTGGGTACTCTGTGGCTGCCTTACTTCAGTATGTTTTGTGGATTTAGTGATCTTATTACAGCTATAGTATATACTTATAGGATTTGCTAAATATAGTGTAACTTTTGAAATTTACTACCCAATTATCTGTATTACAGAATAAATATAAATAAGTTTCTAATTTTTTTCTTGCCTCTGGGTATTTCTTCTGCCCAAGCAAATGTGAAAATACCTCTAGTTAGCTGAAAATCCTGAAAACATATTTCTGCAATTTTATGAGGAGATAACAGTCATAAGCATTTGGATCTGCAGTTAACGGGAAATATAGAACAGGCGCTCTCTCCCTACTTGCCAGGGAGGGAGATTTTAAATTCACTGCTGAATAACACTTATAAAAATCTTAGCTATGAATTAAAAATCAATTTTTTTAAATACAAGGCACGGTTTACATACTGTATCAAACCAGGTAAACGGAGAATTGAGTATCTGTAGTGCACTGGTTCAAAATTCCTTTTAGACAGACTGAATTCAGGCACCCGAATGTTATTCATTAAATTTGTCTATAGAACCTGTAACAGACCTGAAAAAGCAAACAATAAAACAACCCGTACAGTAACCCTAGTAGCAATGATTAATGATTTCTTTTCTTTTGCCCTTCTCTCATTCCCAGTGGATTGTTCTACCAATCCCCATGAGGCTTTTGTGAAGATTGAAAAGATACTACATATCTATATATGTGTGCTTTCTAAGTGATAAATCACTGTAGGACCACTGTTCCTCTCTCCACCACTGCTAGATCTTACTTCCCAACTATTAATACAACAGGTGTCTTCACTACACGTACTTTCACAGATACCACAAGTGTTTCCATGAACCTATGTTTTGCAGCAGGAATCATTTCTGTAAAAAACACTATTTTTATTTGAAAGTTACATTCTTATCATGATACTACAACACTGAGGATTACACATGATACATGCTTTTCTCTGATCCCGTGGCTATGAAAATGCGGCCTTTTTATTCCTGGTGCTTACATGAATCTAAAAAAATCTATCTTAGACAATTTTCAACCATTTATTAAAAAAATCCCAGAATATGGTCAATTTTAACACATTACATTATCTTCCTAGGAGAATAATGCAGTTTTAAGCTACAGTCTGAATTGGGGGAGCAATATATTCCTACCTTCAGATCTCCGGCTGGATTTGAAACAATTCCTGACATTCAGTGTCATAGGCCCATCTTCACTGTCCATCTCTTAAAATATTTTCATGTGCTATTATCCAGAAAATGGTAAAAAGAAAATAGAGACTACTCTCAGTCTCAGATATTTCTCTTAGGTGCAAGGTACAAAGGAAAACTAAAAGGAAATTCAAAAATAGAATTGACTTAGGCACAGCTATCTAAAACCACACAGGATATGCTGGTAAATTAAAATGAGTAGACTTGTTAGTTTATGGCTAAAATTCTGTATATTTCAAGGTAAAGCTAGCTGGTTTGTTCTATTCTTTTCAACAATTATTTATTGTTCACTTACTGTGTACCAGCCACTTATGTGGGGTGTATTAGGAACATAATCATGAACAAGATAGACATACTTCCTACCTGCCTGTCTTTTACATTCAGCAAGAGAAAAAAATAAAATAAAACCAAATAAACACCAAAGAAAACAAGTGTCTGGATAGATAAAAATAACAATTTTAAATTAAAAAATAAAATAAAATAGCCATTTTGTTATTTGGGGACATATCTGACTAGTAGGGCCCAGATAACAATGGTTAGATGAAGCAAAACAGGAAAATAATAAATCAATAAGTCTCAAATTAGTGGGAATAGAATCACCTGCATAATTCCTATACATACATCTCACCCAAATGTCCTCCTCACTAATTTTCCAATTTTGTTCTTTTTGAGTTCCTGACCAGCCACGTAACCCATTGATCTCTGACAATGCATCGATTTGATGTATAACTCTGGGTACTTATACTTCTTGCTAGGTGGATAACCAGATATATCACCCAAATTTCTGTTCAACGGAAAGTCTTACTTTCACTTCCATCTTTCAGGGACACCCCTGAGTGAGACTGTAGGGTGGCATCTATTTCCACCTGCCATATTTGAGATATCCATTGGTAACCCCCCTTTTGTTTTTGCTCTTTAATTATATAATCATATGGAGCCCTCTCCATCCTCCTCCAACCCAGGCCATAGGCATGGTTGAGCTGGAGATAGCAAATTAATGCAAACATGTGCCATGGGAGTCTGAGCCATCTGCTCATGCAGTTTACTGTGCTCTTTGAAACTGCTCAGACCTCACCTCCCAAATGCCACTTTTGAGTTTTTGCTAGAGTGCTTCTGTGCACTTACCATTTTAGGGTCCACTGGCTCAAAGCAGTCAAGTTGGGTCAAGTTTATGGTGGTGAACATATATTTTACTAAAGTGTGTGGGATGTTTACTGTTTCCCCTTTACCAGGTAGTTAGCATGGTGGCATCAATGTAATGAGTCTATTCTATGCAGTCAATTCTGAGGTAGGTCATGTTGGGATTTGTATCAGGATAATCAAGTTCCTTCTGGGCCACCTTATGACACAGATCAGGAGAGCTGACATGCACCTATGCAAGACAGCAAAGAAATATTTGTTATTTATGTTTGTAAACACAAACTGGGAATCAATCACTATAGGTTCTGAGCTTTTTCCCAGTATACAGTCATCCTGGGAAATAATATTTGGAGAATAAATATCATAATTACACCCATGTCCATGTTACAGTCCCACCCCAAAGGGATCCAGCCTACCTTCCACCCAACTGAGGGGTTCCTAGCATGGGAAGGGCTTTGTCTAGTAACTGCATTGAAGTCTGGGAACTGGATAAGACATAGTGCATCTCCTCTCTGAAAACATGAGTTAAGTTTCTGGTCAACACTCCTAGAATTTTCCTTAGCATATGAGGCAGTTCCTTAGGAGGATAGCCTTTCTTTTTTCTTTTTTTCTTTTTATGTTTTAATTCCAAAAATCTCCAAAATCAACTAATCATTGTCACAGACTGCTGTGATGAAAACTCTGATTACCAATCAGTTCCTCTTGCTTATTGAGGCACTTGTAACCTCTTGACCTTTAGAACCAGGTTTATTACCAGTAATATCAAAAACCCCAAGTCTGTTGTGGTTTCTCCCACTCCATCTCTGATCTACAGAGAACAGTCACCACAACACGCCATCACCAAGGCATTGTTCACACCAATGCATTCTCCACCCCTCATACCTCCCAAAATATTTAATTAACAAAATTGGCCTCTAATAGAGGGAGGAAAAGACTGGAGGGAGGGTATGGAGAGGAGGGGAAGGTGGATTTTAAAGAGCCAAACGTCTGCCCAGCCCCCTCAGCTTGCAAAAGTTGGTGAAGCTTGAATCTGCTCCCCCACCCGCATCCTGGGCTCCCCAGCCCTCAGTTCCACGCAAGCGCCATCAAGCAGCTTTGGAAACTTTGTTTCTTTTTCCTTTACTTTCTCTGGGCTAATTTTCTCACTATGAGTGTGATGGCAAGAAGATTTGGTGGGATTGAATGCTGAGATATTTCAGAGTATCTCAATCTGAAGATGTTTAAAATATGTATCATAATGTTTACCTCAAACTCTAGATTTATAATTTCTACTCTTTTAGTCATGAAGTTCTGTCAGTGTAATCCCCTGTGCATTTCCCTGGTCAGTTTTATTACTGCCCATTTTAAGATCCACCACTTTGACCAAACTCTGTCTTTGCAAACTCATAGTCTTCACAGCATTGGGTCTACCTTTGCCCTGTCCTCTGGTTGACCCATGCAAGAGAATAGACAGAGTAATTTTAAGAGTTGAGATACTAAATCGATTTGGTGACAAAGAAAAAATAACAAAATAGATATAGGAAATTTATAACTTTTGTAAAATTCATAACCTCACGTATGAATTACTTAATAAAAAGAAGTCTTTATTCTCTCCAGAAATGTTACAAACTTTACACTCCTATTGAAATTAAAGGTTTCCCACAGCCATACAAAATTATCATGCTAATCTTATAGGCACATTTTTAATTTTACATTTCTTGAATTTTCATTGTGTTTAGACAACTGTGCATATGTTGACTATATGCCTTTTGTTATACAGGTTTTCATGCCTTTGTTCATTTTTTGTTAATGTCTTAATGATTATTTCACTATTATGTTTATTAATATATTAATTCATTCAATAAGACTTTTTGGGTATATACTATGCTCCAGGCACTGTGCTAGGCACTCAAGATAGATCAGTGAAAACAAATAAATAAAAAATCAAACAAAACAAATAAAAAAGTCTCTGAATTCATGGTTTCATAGAGCTTCCATTCTAGTAGCAGAGACACACATTAGTCACTGCCCAGGAGTTTATATATATTTTAAACATAGGCTACTTCTGTTGCCTCGTGAAGCTCAGTTAGTGGCCCTATAGTATAACCATAGTCCATTTGGAGCTTAGACCTACAACCCAAACAGACCCTTCTAAGAATCAACTCAACTTTATTCCTCCTCCCTCAGCAGGTCATAAGAGATTATCTCAAACAGCCACAGGCATGAGCTGAGGAAGAGGTACCAGTGGAGCAAGGTTAGAAAATATAAGATCTGAAACTTGCCTGTGCCCTCCAGTTGGCGTAGGGGACTTCAGCTTGCCTTTTCACTCGGAATCTGCTTGTACTGACTCTGGGTTTATCAATGTCATCTTATGAGGAATTGCTACTGAGACTACCTGAACTTATATTTGGTGAGTCTCACAGGACTTACTTCATTGAAGGCAGTTCTAGGTGTATGGAAACCTAATACCTATAGTCAGGTGATATATTTCGTATGTCCATGAGCTGTTTTACAAAAGTTCTATGATGCTCAGCTGTAATTGCTCTGGCCTTGCTTCAGAACTCAAAGGACTAGTTGACATTGTGTATCACCTGTCAGGGCTTAGCCATAAATCCTACAAAATCTTTTCTCACTATTGATACTCTGGTGTCATAGTGTGTGATAAATCATATGGCTTTAGTGGCAGGGATAGTTCCACTGCAGCCAGACTCGCTACAGAGTCCTTTCTTGCTCCGGGAGCCCAGCAGCTTTTTGCATCACCTAATACACATGTCAGAACTCAATTCCCAGGTATGGCGATGCTTCTCCAGTACCAGACAAGGCCTACCAGATTTTGTGTCTCCTTATTTTTAAAAGACTAGTACAAGTCCCTTTGAGGTTAGACCAAAGGAATAATGAACATTTATTATAGTGTTGGCATCAAAGAGGTCTTCCTTCTGAAGACCTGTGTTCTTCTATAATTGGGTCATCTGTCAGAAAACTGGCTCAGGCCAAACCAGATTGAGGTAATAGTTTAAAAGATTTGGGGGTATGGTTGCCCTTAGCCTAAGATCCATCTTTGATTTTTCTTTCTTTTTTATTTCAGCTTATTATGGGGGTACAAAAGTTCAGGTTACATACGTTGCCCATGTACCGCCCATCCCCCCGAGTCAGAGCTCCAAGCGTGCCCATTCCCCAGACAGTGCGCATCGCACTCATCATGTAGTTATACCCCATCCCCTCCCCCCACCCCCACCTCAGTCTGATATCCAATTGATGTCATTCCCAAATGTGCATTTAGGTGATGATCAGGGAAACCAATTTTCTGGTGAGTACATGTGATGCTTGTTTTTCCATTCTTGGGATACTTCACTTAATATAATGGGTTCCAACTCTCTCCAGGAGAACCAAAGAGATGTCATATCACCGTTATTTCTTATAGCTGAGTAATACTCCATGGTATACATATACCACAATTTACTAATCCATTCATGAATTGATGGGCATTTGGGTTGTTTCCACATCTTTGCAATTGTGAATTGTGCTGCTATAAACATTCGGGCACAGGTGGCTTTGTCACCTACCATTCGATCCAGCAATCCCACTATTGGGCATCTACCCAAAGGAACAAAAGTCATTCCATCTTTGATTTTTCTGTTGTAGATGTGGAACAAAACCAGTGGTATATTTGCAATAGCTGCCTGTTAAATTTTTAGGATTTTGTGAGCTAATTGTTAAACACAGTCACTATCAAAAATTGCATTATCTAAACTTAAAATTAAATTAATATTAAAAGCAAAGGTAAGATACTTAGAACTCATCAATTTCTGATGACTTTTAGTACATTTGATTATTATGTATGCATGCAGTTATTGACATCTATTACATCTATAGAGTGGAAATAACATGTAATGGTGTAGTATTGCACATCTCTTCCCAACTTTGTGTTCAGTTATGATAGCTTGAAATCAGCCACTATGGGAATACTTATACCACAGAAATCAGCAAATGTAACAAACCAGAGCTTGTTGAGTTTTTTTTTTTTCTTCTGTGCCACCATTTGTTAAAAGACCAGCACAGAAGTGGACACACACTTTTGATTACCTAGTTATATTCCCTCTGGGAATACTGGGGTCTATTTGATATTCCTATAGCTTTCTGTGTGTCAGTAATCTGGCTGCTATTACAGATTCAATGCTAATTACCGTAATTGTGCCCACCTTCTTTAATAGAGGAGCTGTGACTCTTGGCCTCTCCTACTCCAAATCCCATCATTCCCAATACTCTCAGTAAATCCAATTCTGTGCAAGAATTTCCTACTGTAATCCTTGGCCTACAGAAGCAAGCCATGCTGAGATCCTCAGTGATGCTTATGTAGGACTCATGTTCTTTCACCAGTGTGTTGTTTATTGTGTTGGTAAGTAAAGTGCCCATTATACCATCCCATGGAATGTAGTAACTTGGTGGATTTCCTGTCCTTATGTAGTATATCCACTATAGCATGTAACTTCTCTAAGTCATTTTATATTTTCTTTAACTACTCACCACAGTGATTCTGATATTTTACTGTGCTTAGAATGAGCCATTGCTTTCTTCAATCTTCTTGGAGTTATCTCAGCGACACCTGCACTGTTTCACAGCATTTTACCAAGTTGTGAAATTCTATATTCCAACAGAACGCCCCAATCTTGATAGAATACCACTTATCCAGCTTTATGTTTCTCTCTTGATCTGGCACCCCCAGAATCCCATCCCACTATGTACTCTCCAGGTTGTCATTACATATTGGTTAAGTCCAAAATCATTCTGAGCCTAGTCCTTTTTGTCCCTTACAAGGATTAGCACTTATTCTTAGTTACTGGCCTTATGGCCAGGAAGGGAAGGAAGAGAGGATTATATGGAAGGTGTGTAGTTTCTTTCATGGACCAGGACTCAAAATTTACTTTAAGTAAGGAAAAAGGCTAGACCTTAGCAGGGGAGAGTACATCACTTTCTCAGGTTTAGAGGGTTCAATGTTTAGAAGGTTCTAGATTTTTTTAAGACTTTTAAGAAAGATTTTGTGAAAAGGCTCTATACAAATAGTGGAAAGTATTTGCAACATATGTATCTGATAATGAAATTTTTCCATATTATTTTATAACCCATATTATATATTTATATATACATATCTATGTGTGTCTCTCTCTATGTGAGTTGTATATACATATTAAAACTCATAATAAGAAAACAAATAACCCCCAAAATAGGCAAAATATTTTAATAGAGAGGTCACAAAAAATGAATTACAAATAAGCACATGAGGAAATGCACAACATAACATTAGAGATGTGCAAATTAAAACCACATTTATATTTCACTGCATCCCTACAAGGATGGTTAAAATTAAAAAGACTAGCCATGTCAAACATTGCTACTGATGTAGAGCAAATGGAACCCTCCTGCATTAGTGATGGGAATGGAACAGCCTTTTTTGAAAACTTTGTGTGTTTATAAAATAAAACATATTTTCTATACAACCTAGCATTTCCACTCCCAGATATTTCTTCAAGAGATTAGAAAATATGTGTCCACAGAAAGACTTTTGCACAAATGTTTATGTTGACCTTACTTATAATAGCCAAAAAGTGGAAAAAAACTCAATGGAGTAATGGATAAACAAATTGTTATGTATCTATACAGTGAAATACTACTCACTAATAAAAAGAAATTACCTACTGCTCTATGCAACATGGATGAAACTCAAAAATATTATGCTGAGTGAAAGACAGTAAAATCCCAAGAATGCAAACTCTGTAATTCTATTTATACAGAATTCTAAAACTAGCAAAATTCAACTTTATCGATAGTAAGTCAATGACTGCCTGGTTACAGGGGCAGGAGGATGAACTGCAAAGCGACATCGGGAATATTTTGAGGTGATGAAATGTTTTATATTTTGAGTCTATTTTTATATTTTGACTGTTTTCCTTTTAGAAACAAAACTAGATATCACTTAACCATGATTGTATGATCTCTATATTTTTCTATACTTGCATTTCTAATAGTGCTTGGATACCATCTCTTGTTAAAAACAAAAGTAGAATATATTTATTTCTCCACAAACTTTCTGTCTTTTCTCTGTCCCAAAATGGAAAGAACAATTTTATCATCTGTCCTTTTCTTCTGCATTTTACCTTGCGTAATTTCCTTATTCAAGCAATGACCAGAGTTATATGTTTGAGATCACTCAGATGTGTTTAACCCTGTATCCTATTCTCTTCACATTTTCTTTTTTTTTTTCATTTCTTTACACTATACTTTCTTTTCTATTCTCACTTCTTTTCCCCCTCATAGCTTTGTTACCAAAAGCTCAGCACTTGTCCTCAAGATCTCGTCAGAAGAATGAGAAAAAATGGTTTGAGGAGAAGAAAAGAGAAGTTTATCACTTTGCCAGCAAAGGAGGAAAAATGGTAGATGCTCATCTCAAAATCTAAATTTCCTATCTATAAGCAGAAATATGGAGCTTTTAAAGGATGGGCCTCAATTCCAGGCTATTATCATTAATGATTCTAATTGTCCCATCTCTGCCAAAGACAAAGCCTGTGACCTCTGCCCACCTGGGAGGTCTTTGCCAGAGCCTGGGATGGCTGAGCCATCTCCTGTAACACAAAGAACAAAAGACATTCCCCTGCCCCTCCTGACCACCTGCCTCAGGCAAGGATGCAGACCAGGCCACAGTTCCCAAAGAGAGTGGGGGAAGTTTAAAGAGACAGGAAATATTTTTGCCATTTTTGGGGGGCCATTCCCTCTGTTATAGCTTCTCTCTCAGAACCAATGTGTTGGCAATTCTGGAGCTGCTTGGGGGACATAGGCTTCTTATCCTCAGTTTCCTCCATAATATATTTATGGAGATGGGATATAAAATCATTGGAAAATACTGAATAACCCTATCCAAGAGTGGACAAAAGACATAAACAGATTTCTTTCAAAAGAAGATAGACAAGTGGCCAAAAAAAATATGAAAAAAATGCTCAACATCACTAATCACTAGGAAAATGCAAATTAAAACCACCAATGAGATATCACCTTAACACAGTCAGAATGACCATATTAAAAAGTAAATAAAACAATGGATGTTGGCATGGAGGTGATGAAAAGGGAATGCTTATACACTCTTGGTGGGAATATAAACTAGTACAACCTCTATGGAAAACAGTATGGAGATCTCTCAAAGAACTAAGAGTAGACCTACTGTTCACTTCAGCAATCCCACTATCCCACTGGATATCTACCCAAGTAAAAGAAGTCACTTTATAAAAAAAAAAAATAGCTATACCAAAATGTTTATTGCAGCACAATTCACAATTGCAAAAATATGGAATCAACAGCAGATAAAGAAAGTGTATGTGTGTGTGTGTGTGTGTGTGTGTATGTGTACATCATGGAGTACTACTCAGTCATAAAAGGGAATGCAATGAAATCTCCTGCAGCAACTTGGATGGGATTGTGGACCATTATCCTAAGTGAAGCATCTCATGAATGGAACAACAAACACCACATGTTCTCACTTATAAGTGGGAGCCAAATGGGGGATATATATGGCCATAAAGTGGTGTAATGGACACTAAAAACTAAGAAGGGGGGAGGTGGGAAGAGGATGAGGGATCAAAAACTACCTATTAGGTAAACGTACCACTATTCTGGTGATGGGTACACTGAAAACCCTGAATTTAAGATTATATAATTCATCCACGTAATAACAAAAACACTTGTACCCCTTGAATCTATTGAAATGAAAAAAAGAAAAAAGGAACAGATTGAAAAGGAAGTTGTGGGTTGGTAACCTTGCACTAACATAATAGCATCGTCATCTTGTATGTTGCTGATAATTTGGGCACTTTTGTATTTGTTTTCTTTTTTCCTTTTTTTTTCTTTTTTTTTTTCTTGTGTGTGTGTGTGTGTGAGAGAGAGAGAGAGAGAGAGAGAGAAACAGAGTAGTTGCCCCTCTTCCCATAGATATGGAAGCATACAATTGAGAGTGGGGAATATGTAACAGAGGAAATGGCCTACAAAAACAAAACAAAAACAAAAACAAACAAGCAAAAGACAAAAATATTTTCTGTCCCTTTAAAACATCTTCCACTCCTTTGTGAGAACTAAAACCTGCATCCCTGTCTCAGGCCAGTGGTTGGAAGGAGCAGGGTACCTCCTTTGTTCTTTATGTTACAGGAGATATCTCAGCTCTCCCAGGCTGGCACCAGCCCCCCAGCTGAGCACAGGTGGGCCCAAGTGGACAGAGATCACAGGCTTTGTCTTTGGCAGAGATGGGATGATTAGAATAATTAACACAGTAGCCTAGAACTGAGGGCCATCCCTTTAAAAACTCTGTATTTCTACTTATGTTCAGGAAAAATTGGATTTTGAAATGACAGAGTCTGCCATTTTTCCTCCTTTGCCGGAAAAGTAATAAACTTCTCCTTCCATCTCCTCAAACCATTTATTCTTGTTCTTTTGATGTGGCCTCAAGGACAAGTGCCGAGCTTTCGGTAACGTGTGTGTGTGTGTGTGTGTGTGTGTGTGTGTGTCTGTGCACCCATGCTTGTCTTTGAGAGAGAGAGAAAGAGAGAGAATAGCTTTTGTTCTTTCGGTAGCCAAGGTTTAAAGTAAAGTTTAAACTTTAAAGTTCAAAGTTTTTCTTTGATTTCATTACTTTTAAGGTGGTCTTTCTTAACACAAGATAATTAAGCAGTAATATCCTAAAGCATGCATTCTATAAAAATTAATTAGTATCTGTCTCTCCTATGGCTCTTGAAGGATACTAGCTATATGCCACTCTTGGGAGAATTGGAAAAACAGCCACTTGAATAATTTTCTGTTCTGTGGTTCAGAAAAGGATTCCTGTTGAGAAAGTAAGAAAATATGTGTGTGCTTAACCACCTTTTAATTTTTATTTTATAAGCTTCTCCCCTCCCTGACAAACTTCTTTTTGTTCATAAGAAAAATATTGTGGTTTACATGACTTCCTAGTACCCACGTGGTTTTGAAGAACCACCGAACGTATGGGAAATGCTGCGTACACCTTGAATCACTCTTCAAAAGTAGAATAACTCTAGTTTGGAGCTGTGCGGTAAAAACAATAACCTTTTTATATTAAAGTTACAACTTTGAAGAGACATTCTGGAAGATAGGACACAAAGCATCAGGATGAAAACCCTGGCTGAAGCGATGATGAAAACTGAGAACAGCAACCAGGGGACTGATAAAAACAAGCAAGGTAAGGACATTTTCAATTGTTCAGAATGAAAGTTACTCACCGAAATTATGACTCATAATGTTAAACAAAGCTTTTAAAGAAAAGGATTGGGTTTTATCATTTCTTTTGTCAAACCAGAAAATACCTTCTTTGTAACAACAAAATTAAGATTTGTAATGGACCGTTGGCCTAATAAATTCAGGTTTACTTTTACGTTAATTAATAATGCAGAAGTATTAAACATGATTTAAAAGTGCTCAAGATTTAGTATCATTTTCACTAAGTATTTCATGAAACGAATACTATAGAAGATGTTAAACATGACTCAGATACTCATGCAATGCTCAGAATGCATACATAATGTAAAAAACTTAGCCAATGTTTCAAACATTTTAAAAGATTGCTTTTTTGAGTGGAGTCAAGATAGACTGGGTTTTAGAAGTATTTAACAGTAAGAGCATCTCCCCTTCCCACTCTTACTAAATAATTGCCAGTACTCTGATACCCTTGGAGATGTCTTTACCAAACCTAAGGAAGATAAGGAATGAAAACATACTTTAAAAAAAGTACATTTATAAAACAGCTTGATAATATTAAGTAGTAAGTTCAGAGCATGTAAGATTCGAACTCTAAACCTAAGGAGAAAATCTTTGTCATTTTAACATAGTGAAAATGTGGTGAAGAGGGAGGGGATGAAACTAAGATGAATTAAATACAATGACTAGGGTGAGCTTTAAATATTTCCCATTTAATTTCATTTCAACCAATGTATGCTACTGTTACCAAAAGCTCATCACTTGTCCTTGAGGCTGCATCAGAAGAATGAGGATAAGTGGTTGGAGAAAGAGAGATTTATTAATTTGCTGGCAAATGAGGAGGATGGAGACCCTTGTCTATAATGCCATCGTCTTTCTGATAAGCAGAAATACAGAGGTTTTAGAGTGTGCGTTCTCAGCTTCAAGCAATTGTTGTTCAATTACAGTTGATGATTCTAATGGTCCCATTTCTGTCCCATCTCTCCCTAAAACAATCCCATGACCTCTGCCCACCTGGGAGGTCCACCCAGATTGAACATATAGCAGGAATAAATTTGTACTCACATTTTAAGCAGTGCAAGAAATGTTCAATTCGTTAGCTCTTTAAATTAAATGAAATGCCCCTCCAAGTTCCCATCTTCCTGAGTGAACAGGTTATTTACCTTTTGTCATTTGGTGCTGGTAAGAGTGGGAGGTTTCTTCCAAGGTTATATGAAGTTTACCAGGTCTTTCCCAAGTTTCCCAGTTTCTCAGACATCAAAGCATCAAGATGACTTTTAGTCATGCTTTCACTGATCACTTCTGAGAAGACAAAGCTCCAATTTGAATTATCTTTTTAGTTCTAGCTCTGCTATTTCTGTGTCACATTTACAACAGAAGCCACATTGTTCTTTTGTCTCATTTGAAGTTCATGCATCTTGGTTGAAGCTGGGGCCATCAGCACCTAGGATGTAGCATTCCTACGGGCGCCATAAAGCCTTATGCTCTAATGTCTTGCCATCTCTGCCATGGGAAGGGCTCTCATTACAGCCGGGATGTGCAAATGATCATTTCTTATATTGTTAGGATGTGCACACCCTTTGTTCTTCCTGTTAGCTCAGAGGTGTTTCCTGTTTAAAAAGTGAGTCCACAATTCTCAGAAACACCATTTCGTCACTTCAAAAACCTAAGATTTTTTTTTTTAATGAAAAGGCAGTTCATTTCAAGCAGCTTTGAGTTTTCTTTTCAATAATCATGCTGAAGAAAAGGGTATCAAAATGGCCTACTACCTACTTCAAATAATGGATGTGAAAATATATCAAAAAATATTTCCACTTTGTACAGCTGTAAATAATCTTCACCTTCCACACACACACACACACACACACACACACACTCAAACACATATACATAATAATTAAAATATTGAAAAACAGGATAGCTATAACACAAGAAAAAATAATAGCAAAAGCTACCTTTTATTTAATTCCTATTATTTGCTTTCTAAAAACATAATATACCTGTGCCCTTTAATTTTAAAAAAATAGAGATTGCATGATATTTAATGGATAAAGAGATATAAGATCAAATGGGGTAAGAAAATAAAATTACACACTACAAATATTTGACCAAGCTTTTGAAACCATGGTATCTCTTCTACTAATATCCCCTTTTTACACTGTACCAATTCATGGACATAAAACATAGAATATCACAGTGACAAATTTATTTGATTTGTGGTATAGAAAAGAAGAAACAAGTTCTTGTTTTCTTGACAAGAATTGATAGAGAATTTAAAAATTAATAAGGTTATATTTGAAAGGTGATGAAAAACCTCATTGGAAAGAGTTTGGATTCAAATTCTGAACTGAGGCATGTATGATACCAAAAAGGATTACAGTCATATGTATGTTGTTTCTTCTGCTTCTTGATCTTTGCTGCACTGGAGATAGGGAAAATTCTCCTACTTAAAAGCAATGTCTCCACTTGTGATTCAGACCAAACCCTTCTAGCCTGTGTAAGAACCATTATTTTTTATTTAATTAATTATCCCCTTCTTTTACCTGCATTGCTAATTTTTCCCTGTCACACTGAATCACTCCTCTCAGCATATAAACATCTTTTTAAAACTTTCTATCATAACCATTCATCTCATTCCAACTATTTGCTTCCTCTCCCTTCACACAGCACAAGTTTTGTAAGAGTCTACGTGCTGACTTCACTTCCTCACTCCCAAGCAATCTGACTTCCTTCCCCATCACTCCCTGAAAACACTCTATCAAGGACACCTATAATGTGCTTGATTTAATTCTTTCTGTAACCACTGCTACTACCCTTGTTAAAACCATCACCATCATTCAGTGTGGTAGAGTCACAGTCTCCTAAATAGTCTCTCCACCCTGTACTCTAGAGATCTTTTCAAGACATAAAGGTGGAAATACCAAACACCTACATAAAATATTTCAGTTGCTTCCTATGACACTTAGAAGAAAATTGATTTCCTTCCAAGGTCTTCAAAACTCAGCATCATTTTGCTCCTATCTAGCTAGTCACTGTTCTCCTCACTCTCTCAGATCCATTCCGGATCCATTTGGGATCCACTTGTACTCTGCCACAGTCTTTTAAGTTCTTTCTTGATTCAAGCACTTGCATTTGCTGTCCTCTTTGCTTGCAATGTTTTCTCTTGTTTATTTGGCATAGATGGCCACTGGTCATATTTTAATTGGTTTTAATGTCATTTTCACAGAGTGACCCTTATGACTATTGTTTTTAGGCTGTTTCCTCTTACCATCCAGACCATCCTGTTTATTGTTCTGGCACTTGTTAAAATCTGTAATTTGGGGCTCTTTTTATTAGTTTATTGTCAGCCTTTCTCATCAAATGTAGGTTTCTGGAGGGCATGAACTCTATCTTGTTTGTTTACTACTATAGTTCTTGAAAACTAGCACATAATAGGTGATTAATAAATATTTATTAAAAGATGAACAATTAAAGGAACACAGAGCTGGTTCAAAAGTGAAGCATTGCAAATACTGCAGTTCATGCTTATTGTGTAGCTTTGAAATTCCAGAAAGTCAGAGAAAGTGTACAACTAAAAATAAAACTTTAGAAATCTGGCAGAACTATACAAAGTTAGACATAACTCCATAATACTAGACAGTTGAATTTGATCAAAACAGTGCTGATATTCTCTGTTGTATTCATTTTCTCCCTTTATGCTACTTTACAAAAATTACTTTCTATGAGTGTTTGTGGGTACTATTATATTCATGCCTTGTCCATAATATTTAAAACTAGTGCAACACTTTTGGAAGAACATTCAACCAATTTATACCAATTTTATTTATTTTTGAAAATTTATCTTAAGATAATTAGACAAGTATATAAGACATATTTACATTATATTTATTCCAGTTCTGGTTTAAAAAGGGGTAGAACAGCCTAAATATCAGAAGAGGATTAGTTTGTTTTTTTAATGGTATAGTCATATAATAGCCATTACAATTATGATGTATAAACATATATGATGTATAAATTTATCTATTGCTCTGAATGAGCAAACATCCCCTAATTTAGTTGCTTAAAACAAAAATCATTGTCTTGTTTGCAGTTCTGTGGGTTAGAAATATGGATAAGGGTCTGTGGGAATGGCTTATTTCTCCTCTATGTGATGCCAGCTGTGATGCTTGGTCAGGGACTGAGAACTCAAAATGGCAGAGTCAGTGGTTGGATGTCAGCTGGTTATCCTCCACAGACATTCTCTTTCTTGCCCTCTCTCCCCTCCCTTTCCTCCCTCTCCCTGAGCAGGAGAGCCTGGGCTTCTTTAGATGTTGGCTTGGATGCTGAGAGTGAAGATACAAACTGTAAGGCCTCAATGGTCCAGAGTGTGACTTCTACCACATTATATTGGTCAAATCAAGGCACAAGGCCAATTCATACTCAAGTGTTGGAAATACAGTATACCTCTTGATGGGAGAAGTAACAAGGTCATGTGTCAAAAGGGTGGTGGACACAGGGAGACAAGATTAATTGGGAGTCACTTTTAACAGTCTACTACACATGAAAAAAGCAAATTGCTAATTGAAAACATTATCATCTGAAACAGTATGTGCATTATGATTGTAATCACTTAAAATTATGTGTACTTAAGATAATGGTTATATGTGTGAAAATAGACTTAGAGAAATATATGGATAGATGGATGTTAACCCAAATGATAATGCTGGTTATCTTTAAGTAGTATAAACTTAAATTTTCATACATTGACTAAAGACAAAGTTTATTCATCATAAGGATAATTAGTTTTTCACTAGGTGAAAAAGATATAAATGCTAAATAATCTCAAAAAGTATTAGTACATCTTACAGTAAGTTCTATAATTTTTTTAATTTTATAAAATTTTATAATGAAGATAAATACTTTAAAATCATATAAAATAATAAAATGATCATCTCAAAATATTGTGTTCTCTATTTTTATTTCCTCCTGAGTGGATACTAATAAAAGAACAACAATTCTTCACCAGAGATATATTTTGTTCTACTGGCTTTGCAGATGAGGAAACACAGGATCAGAAAAAAAAAATGACTTATCCAAATTCCTTTTGTTTGTTTGTGGCAAAAATCTCAAATACACACCTTCTGATTGATTGTTCTATGACCTATGACCTTTGACTATGCCTGGCTATCTCTCCTTTAAAATAAACTTGAAGTAAAAAACTACTTATTGGGGGCTATGTACACCATTTAGGTGACAGGTACTCTAAAAACTCAGATATCACTGCTATACAATTCATCCATGCAACCAAAAACCACCTGTACCCCTAAATCTATGGAACTATAAATTTTTAAAAGTAGATTTTCTTAGAAACATTCAGTGTTAGAATGTGCTGATAGTTCTCCAAAGGGAAGGAAGCCAAAAGCCTGGAGGTAGCTACAGGGCCAAGGAATTCCACCCTAAAGAGCCACGCATATTTTCAGATTGCTTATCCCTTAACAGGTTGTTGTAGCTATCATTGTTTTTGATAGATTTGTTTTTTAGGTTTCATAGTAATGAGTGGATTGCACACCATGATTACAGTATTATTAATAGAATATCCTTGGTTTGCCCATGTACTCAATTTTACCAGTGGGCTTTATAACTCAAACTGTTTTTTCTTTTCTTTTACTTTTTTTTTTTTTTTTTTTTTGCATGTTAGTGTTTTTTCTTTCAAATTGGAGAACTCCCTTTAGTATATCTTGTAGGAAATACCTGCTGGTGGTGAATTCTTTCAGCTTTTGTTTGGGAAAGACTTTATATCTCTTTAATATTAATATTTGAAGGATAGATTTGCTGGACACAGTATTCTTAGGTCATAGCTTTTTTTTTCTTCTTTAATTTTCTTTCAGCACTTTGGAAATGTCATCCCAGTCCCTCCTGGCCCATGTGGTTTACATCGAGAAGTGTGTTTCCAGACCAATTGGAGCTCCTTTAACTGTTATTTGTTTCTTTTGTCTTGATACTTTTAAGATCCTCTCTTTGTCCTTGACATTTGAGAGTTTGATTATTATATGCCTAAGAGTAGTCTTGTTTAGGATGGATCTGTTTGGTATTCTCTGACCTTTCTCTACCTGAATATTTATCTCTTTCTCAACTTTTGGAAAGTTTTCTGTTATTAATTTTTTGAAAAACATTTTAACCCCTTGCTCTTGCTCAACCCTTCCTGAACACCAATAATGCTAAGATGTGGTCTTTTGTATGCATTCTTTATTTCTTTTTATTCTTTTTTCTTTGTGTATTTTCAAATATCCTATCTTTGAGCTTACTGATTCTTTCCTAGGCTTGATCCATTCTGCTGTTGAGAGCCTCTAATGAATTTTTCAGTTCAGCAAAGTATTTCTCAGTTCCAAGATTTCTGGATTTTTGTTATTATTTCAATCTCTTTGTTAAACTTCTCTGATAAATTTATGCATTGCTTTTTCCGTGTTATCTTGGAGAACATGGAATTTCCTTAAAACTACCATTATGAATTCTTGATCAGAGAGCTCATATATTGCTGTCTCAGTAGGGTCAGTTGCTGATTCTTAGCTTTGTCCATTTGGGGAGGTTCTGGTTCCCTGTTTGCTCTTGTTCCTTGTAAATGTACATCAATGTCTTTATATTGAAGGATTAGCTATTTATTCCACTCTTCTCTATCTGGTTGTTTTGGTTTATATTGAATATGTTTGCTTAAGTACTCTTTATAATTTACTTGTTGATTTTCTTTTTTTTTTTTTTCCCCACTAGGTTGCTGCCTCCTTTTCATGACTATATGGCGTTTGATCACAGGTTTGCCTCTGTTCTAGTAAACAATTAGAGTGCCGCCCATCCAAATGGGCGAGGTCCCAAAGGACTATCCTGGTAGTGTGGCAAGGCTGGTTAGTGGTTTGTTCCCAGAGGACCTGTGGAACAAACCTCCTCCTGTGTGGTGCTGCTGAGCAGTCACCCTGATCTGGATCTTTTCTGGCCAAGTAACAGAACAGAGTTTCTAGGCCTGGTGACAGTAGCCCCACCTCCACCTTTTGTCTCTGGATGTCCTCATGGATATTTCTTCCTTGAGGCATGCCTGATGCTTTCTGTGGGTTGAGGCAGGGACAGGTTTTCTGCAAGGGAACCCAAGATAGTGGGGAAGCTGGTTGTCCACCTTGATCTCACTTTTTCTAGTATAGAAACTATTAGTCAGGGGGAAATTTTCCATGTACTTGGTGCAGGGCAGATGGAGGGGAGGGGCATCATGGATATGGAGGTCCAGTTCCTTCACTATTTGTTCAGAGACTTTTTACTTCTTTGTGACTCCAGGAACGGAATCATCCTCATATTTGAGTTCTGGGGTATTGCTGATGATAATCTCAGTACACATTTTTTGTTTATTTGTTTTCTGCAGGGGGTAGCGAAACTAGCTTGCTTCTACACCACCAATTTGGAACCAGAAGTCTCCTAAATGTACTTATTTTTATTTTTCAGGTCTTATGTGCAGATATAAAAAACATATTGCATATGCTTTATTAGTAATGATAATCATTGGTCTAATAGTGAGTATAGCAGGTAAGTTTCATTCTTTATTTTCTTACTTTTTTTCTATTCAAAGCTTTCTGTTTTATGATCCTTTTCCTTTCTGTCTCAGTCATGATCTTTTCTCATTGTACTCATTCTCTTCCCATTTTTCATGACATATTTAATGGGTACCAATGAATGAATGATTATTAATTACATGACTTATTCATGTAATTAAGGCAAGATTGATTAAGGCAAAATTGTTCACCTTAATGGTCTCACATTCCATTCAACACTTCTTGCCAATGGTAATCACTGTTTTGATTCTATTGCCATAGGTTAATTTTGCTCATTTAAAAACAATTATATAAATAAAATCATGTAACTTTCATGTATTATTACATCTTTTCTATTTTGTTCAACATTATGCTTGTTTGAATTTTTTCATGTCATTACATGTAGCAAAAGTTCATTAATTCATTGATGTAAAAAAAGTGTTGGAAAATTTTTTATATAAATGGCCAGATGGTAAATATTTTAGGCTTTGTTAGCCAATCTCTGTTGCACTATTCGACTTTGTACTTGTAGTGCAAATACAGATTAAAATACATAAAGAAATGAGTATGGCTGTGTTTTAATAAAATTCAGCATGAGAATTTAAATATTATATAAATTTAATGTTTCACAAAATATTATTCTTCTTTTAATTATTTTAAATACTTGAATTATTTTAAAACATATAAATCATTCTTAGCTGGTGGCTATACAAATACATGAGATGGGCTGACTTTGGTCTCAGACTGTAGTTTGCAGACCTTCGTTGTAGTACATTCCATGCTATGTATATAGCATCATGTATTAATTTTTTACTTTTGATGGACATTTGGAATGCCACCTTTTGACTATTGCAAATAGTATGGTTTTACACAAGAATATACTTTATATTTTTAATCTTTTAATAAATAGTGGATATAATTTAGGATATAATTATGAGAAGAATTATAAGCTGTAGAATACGTATAGATTAGCTTTCATATATGATACCATAAAGAGTAGATAATCCCTCCAGAAGTGTATGAGAATACCAGTTGCTCCACATCTTTGTCAATACTTTATTGCTGGCTTTTTCCATTTTTGCCATTCTGATGAGTGAATGTTGGTACCTTATTGTGGCTTTAATTGACATTCTTCTGATCATCAATACTGTTAAGTACCTTCATATTTACTGTTTACTTAGGTGGAATATTTTGTTACAGACATGTTTAAACATTTTGCCCATATTTTGTTGAGTTGTCTTTTTCTGTTTGATTCATAAGAGTTCTATAATATTCTAGATGGGAATCTTTTGCAGTTTATGGGTATTGCAAATATCTTATGAAGATTAAATTTTCCCTTTGTCTTACCAAAACAGAGTCAAAAAAACTTACCCTTTCTTTGATATCTTTCAATCAATAGAACTTCTTAATTTTAAGGGAGTGGAATTTTATATTTCTGTCTATTATCACATTTTGCATCCTGTTTAAGAAGTTCACTGCACTCCAGAGACATGTAGAACAGGGTTTTGATTATCTTTATTATGTTATTATTTTCCTTTCACATTTAGAAATATAATCCTCTTGAAATTGATTTTCATAAATATGAGAAATAAAAATTAAGATGCATTTTTCCAATTTAAGTAGTTTTTCAACATGGAAAAATTTATTGGAAAGACCATACTTTCCCTGCTTAACTGCAGTTGGTCCTTTGTCATAAATCAACTGTGTAGCTGAAGATCTTTTTTACTAAATTCTTATATTCTATTGCTCTATTTTATCTATCTTTATGTTCATATAATTTTGTTATAATGCTGCAGGTTTATGAAAAGTCTTGATATCTGGAAGTTTAAGTATTTTAAAGGCCTTGGTTTTCTTCTTCAAGTTTGTCTTGAACATTTTTGATCCTTTAAATTGCCACATAAATTATTTGTAATTTTGCTTGAGGTTTCATTAAACCATGGTAAATTTTGAGGAAATAATCATCTTAATGTTGTATCATATATTTAAAATGTTGATTCAGAGATCTATAGTTTCCCTCACCCATACTTTATGGATTTCAGAATAGGCATCATATACATTTTTTTTTTTAAGTTCAGAATATTATGGGGATACAAATTTTGGTTACATATAATGCCTTGGCCTCACCCAAGCCAGAGCTACAAGCATTCCCTTTCCCAACACAGTGAGCTCCGCAACTATTCTTTGTGAGTTTACCCACTCTACCACCCCCTTTCCACCTGACCAGCACTCAGTGAATATTACTTCCATGTGAGCACTTTGAGTTGGTCAGTTAGTACCAATTTGATGGTGAGTACATGTGGTGCTTGTTTTTCCATTCTTGTAATACTACACTATGAAGGATGTACTCCAGCTCTATCCATGATAATATAAGAGGTGCTAGCTCACCATTGTTTTTTGTACTTGAGTAGTAGTCCATGGTGTACATATTCCACATTTTATTAATCCGCTTATGTATTGATGATGGGCACTTGGGTTGTTTCCACATCTTTGCAATTGTGAATTGTGTCGCCATAAACATTCTGAGTGCAGATGCCTTTATTATAGAATGTCTTTTTTTTTCCCTTTGGGTAGATGCCTAGTAGTGGGACTGCTGGATCAAATGGTATTTCTATTTTTAGTTCTTTGAGATATCTCCAAATTACTTTCCATGGTAGCTGTACTAATTTGTAGTCTCACCAGTAGTGTAAGATTGTTCTTATCTCTACACATCCTTGCAAGCATTTGTTGTTTTGGGACTTTTTAATAAAGGCCATTCTCACTGGAGTTAGGTAATATCTCATTGTGGTTTTGATTTTCATTTCCCTCATGATTAGAGAGTTTGAGCATTTTTTTATATGTTTGCTGGGCATTATTCTGTTTTCCTTTGAAAAGTTTCTATTCATGTCCCTTCTCTACTTTTTGATGGGGTTGTTTGATTTTTTCTTGTTAATTTTCTTAAGTTCTACATAGATTCTTGCTATCAGCCCTTTATCAGATGTATAGCATGCAAATATTTTCTCGCATTCTGTAGGTTGTCTATACTCTCTAATGATAGTTTCCTTGGCTGTGCAGAAGGTTTTTTAATTTGATCAGGTCCCATTTATTTACTTTTGTTGCTGCTGTGATTGCTTTGGGAGTCTTCTTTATAAATTCTTTGCCTAGGCCAATGTCTATAAGAGTTTTCCCAACATTTTCTTCTAGTATTCTTAAAGTTTCACACCTTAGGTTTAAGTCTGTTATCCAACGTGAATTGATTTTTGTGAGAGGTGAGAGGTGGGGATCCAGTTTCAATCTTCTGAATGTGGTTATCCAGTTTTCCCAGTACCATTTATTGAAAAGAGATTCTTTTCCCCAGTGTATATTTTTGTCTGCTTTGTCAAAGAATAGATGGCTATATGAGGATGGTTTTATATCTGGATTCTCAGGCCTGTTTCAAAGGTCTATATCTCTGTTCTTGTGCCAGTACCATGCTGTTTTGGTTACCATAGCCTTGTAGTAAAGCTTGAAGTCTGGTAGACTGATGGCTTCCAATTTGTTCTTTTTGCTTAAGATTGCTTTGGCTATATGAGGTCTTCTCTGGTTCCATACGAAGCATAGAGTTATTTTTTCTAGATCTGCAAAGAATGATGATGGCATTTTGATAAAGATTGCATTAATTCCATAGATCATTTTAGGTATTATAGACATTTTAATAATATTGATTCTGCCAATCCACGAGCATGGTAGGGTTTTCTGTATGTTTACATCGTCTACAATTTCTCAGTGTTTCATAGTTCTCCCTATATAGGTCTCTCACCTCCTTCATTAGATATATTCCTAAATATTTAATTTTCTTTGATGTTATTGTGAAAGGTGTTGCATCTTTGATTTGATTTTTGGCTTGACTGTTATTGGTGTATATGAATGCCACTGATTTGTGTGCATTGATTTTGAATCCTGAGACTTTACTGAATTCATTTATCAATTCCAGGAGGCTGTTTGTTGAATCCTTAGGATTTTCTAGATATAATATCATATTGTCAGCAAACAGTGAAAGTTTGACCTCTTCTGCCCCCATTTGTACACCATTAATTCCCCTCTTTTGTCTGATTGCTCTGGCAAGCACTTCCAGCACTATGTTGAATAGAAGTGGAGATAGTGGGCAACCTTGTCTGGTTCCAGATCTAAGTGGGAATGCTTTCCATTTTTCCCCATTCAGTATGATATTGGATGTGGGTTCATTGTATTTGGCTTTAATAATTTTGAGGTATTACCCATCTATGCTCATTTTGTTAAGAGTTTTATGATAAAAGTGTGCTGGATTTTGTCAAATGCTTTTTCTGCATCTATTGAAAGAATCATTAGGTCTTTGTTCTTGCTTTTATTTATGTGGTGAACTGCATTTATAGATTTGCATATGTTGAACCAGACTTGCATCTCTGGGCTAAAACCCACCTGGTCATGATGAATTATTTTTTTTGATGTGCTGTTGGATTCGATTTGCTAAAATTTTTTTTAGGATTTTTGCATCTATATTGATGAGGGATATTGGTCTGTAGTTTTCTTTTTTGCTGTGTCCTTTCCTGGCTTTGGTATCAAGGTGATATTGGCTACGTAGAATGAATTGGGAAGGATTGCATCCTTCTCAGTGTTGTGGAATAATTTCTGTAGTAAAGGTATGAATTCTTCTTTGTAAGTTTGGTAAAATTCAACTGTGAACCCATCTGGTCCAGGACTTTTTTTCTTGGAATATTTTTAATTGCTGTTTTAATTTCTGTGCTTGATATTGGTCTGTTCAGGAATTCTATTTCTTCCTGATTGAGCCTAGGGAGATTGTGTGTTTCTAAGAATTTGTCCATTTCCTCCACATTTTGTAGTATTTGGGCATATAGATTTTTATAATATTCAAATATAATGTTTTCTATTTCCATGATGTCTGTAGTGACCTCTCCTTTTACATTGTTAATTGAGCTTATTAGAGTCCTTCCCTTTCTAGTTCTTGTCAATCTATCAAGAGGGCTGTCAATTTCATTCATCTTTTCAAAAAACCAACTTTTGGTTTTATTAATCTTCTGTATAGTTCTTTTATTCTCGATTTCATTTAGTTCTGCTCTGATCCTAGTTATTTCTTTTCTTCTGCTGGGTTTAGAATTGATTTTCTCTTCCTTTTTCAGTTCCTTGAGATGGTTATTAGTTTGTTGATTTCTGAACTTTCTGTCTTTTAGATGCTGTCATTTAATGCTATTAGTTTTCCTCTCAGGAATGTTTTTGCTGTATCCCATAGATTTTGAGAACTTGAGTCCCTGTTATCATCTGTTTTGAAGAATTTTTTGATTTCCATCTGGATCTTCTCCTTGATCCAATGGTCATCCAGCAATAGATTGTTTAATTTCCATGACTTTGTGAAGTGGTTAATGTTTCTCTTGGAATTAATCTCTAATTTTATTCCACTGTGGTCTCAGAAGATACATGGTATAGTTTCTATTTTTTTAATTTCTTGAGATCTGATTTGTGGTCTAGGATGTGATCGATTTTAGAACAAGTTCCATGAGCTGATGAGAAGAATGTATATTCGGTTTTATTTGGGTGGAATGTTCTGTAGATGTCTGTTAGACCTGTTGGTTCTAGAGCTCTGTTTACATCCATTGTTTCTTTGCTCATTTTGTGCCAGGAGGATCTGTCCAGTTTAGTCAGTGGGATATTGAAATCCCCAGCTACTATAGCATATGTTATTTAGATCAAACAGGGTTTGCTTTATGTATCTGGGCACTCCTGTGTTGGGTGCATAAATATTAAGAATTGTTAAGTCTTCTTGTTGGATTTTTCCCTCCACCACTATATAGTGACCATATTTTTCTTTCTTTATTTTTATTGCTTTAAAGTTTATGTTATCTGATATTAAAATAGCTACCTCAGGTTTCTTTTGGCTTCTATTTGCCTGGAAGTTTGTTTTTCAACCCTTCATCTTGAGTCTAAAAGCATCTTTGTGGGTAAGATGTGTTTCCTAGAGATAGAAGATACTTGGCTTGTGTTTTTTTTAATCCACTCAGCCAGTCTATGTCTCTTCAGTGGACAATTCAAGCAATTCACATTTATTGAGAGAATTGATATTCGGAGTATATTCCTATTCATACTATTGGATAAATTCTTATTGTTTTGTTTTACCTGTTGAGCCATTGTGGAATCAGCGTTTCTAAACTTTAACTCTTGAGTGATTTTACTTTGGTGGGTGTCTATTGTGCTGTTCAGTGTATAATGCAGGTCTGAGTACTTCCTGCAGGGCAGGTCTTCACAAATTCCATCCGTGATTGCTTGTCTGGGAAATTCTGTATTTCTCCCTCATATAACAAGCTTAGTTTTACCAGATACAGAATTCTAGGTTGACCATTATTCTGTTTTAGAAGATTGAGGATAGGTCTCCAGTTCCTTCTGGCTGGTAAGGTTTCAGTTGAGAAGTCTGCAGTCAGTCTGTAGATTTTCCTTTATAAGTTACCCGCTGTTTTCATCTTACTGCTCAAAGGATTGCTTCTTTCATGTTTACTTTGGCCAGCCTAATAACTATATGATGTGGTGACTGCCTTTTCACATTGAGTCTCCTGGGAGTTCTGTGTGCTTCTTGTACTTGGTTATCTAGATTTCTGGCCAAGGCAGGTAAATTTTCCTCCATTATCCCAAGAAATAGATTTTTCACCTCTTGTATGTTTTCTTCTTCTCTCTCTGGGATTCCTATAATTCTTATGCTTGGTTTCTTTACATAGTCCCACATTTCTTGTATATTTTGTTCATGTCTCTTACTTCTGTCTTATTTTGCTTCATCTGATTTGTTTAGCTCATAGACATTATCTTCAAGTTCTGAGATTCTTTCCTCTGCATGATCCAACCTATTCTTAAGGCTTTCTACCATGTTTTGTAATTCCTTGAATGCCTCTTTTATTTCCAATATTTCTGTTTGATTCTTTTGCAATATTTCAATTTCTTTAGAGAATTTTTCATTTATTTCCTGTATTGTTCTTGTGGCTTCTTTTTGTTGGGTTTCTATTTTCTCTTTAATTCCATTGACTTTTCTTACAATCTATATTTGGAATTCTTCCTCTGTCATTTTAATCAATTTGTTTGAGTTGGTATCCATTGTTGAGGATCTAATGATTTCTTTTGGGGTGACTTTTCTCTCTGCTCTTTCATGTTTCCTGCATTCTTTCACTAATTCTTTCTCATCAGTCTTGTTGGTCAAGAACTGGGGGTGCTAAGACTGGTTTATGGCCCTATCTCTAAGTCTCCGAGGGTCATTCTTTGACAGTGCTGGGGAGAGGTGCCACTGGTCTGTTATTGTCTTAGGGATATTTTAGCAAGTTGGGTTACCTCTGACCTGTTGTCTTCACCTCTTGCCAATGGAGACTAGTGAGTTTGGACCCCCAGATTAAGCTCCAAGCTGGTGGATTGCACTTGTGGGTATGACTCCACTGCTGTCAATAGCTTGAGATTGAGGGCACTGTGTTAAGCTATGGGGTTACAGTCTCTGTCATTGATTGTAGTTTGCATGGAAGAGCCAGTTACCAAGGTAATCTGATGTCTCTGTTGTAGGCTCTGGTCCCTTGGCTGGGGTATACAAATGCCCCAATCTTTGGGAAGGGCCTTGCCACTCCTGAGCATTGCTTAGACCCTGTTCCCCCTTAAGGTAGGGGTAGGAGCAAAATAGATCTCAGCTAGTACACATAAGCCTAGGTGTGTGTGCTTCTCTGGTTGCTTGACCTGCTGCGAAGGGGAACTACTAACATGTTATTCAGGGCTCTTTCACCACACTTGGAGGGCTGCTCCTGATGGGAGGGCTCAGTTGGTGCAATTGCTGAGGCCTCTGGTGAGGTTTTTCCTTCCGTGTCCACAAACCCCAGTGCTGGCAGCCACTGGGACCCAGAGAGCAAGCCCTGGACTTATGTTCTTATTAGATGGCCTAAGCTGGTCCAGAGGGCTTAATCAACAGGCCACGATTTCTTTGGCTCCAAGGTCCTGCATATTCATGCCTGCCTCACAGAAAAAGTAGCTTTCAGTGCTCTGCCCCACCTCCAAGGGCAGAGTCCTCTGTGCCTGGCATGAAAGTCTCCAGGCTAGAAAAGGGGTATTGTCTGAAACCACCACATCCAGCAGTGTTTCCATGCTGGGGACCCCAAAGATGGTGGCCTCCCACCCCTCGAGAACTAGTGTTGGGGGCCAGCACTCAAGAGTCTGAAGAAGCTGGTCTGGTGAGCTGAATCAACAGGCCTCCTACTATTTTTTAGCACCAAAGTCCCACGGATTCATGCCAGCCACACAGAGAAAATGGATTTTCTTGCTTCTCCCCACCAGCACGGGTAGAGTCTGCCATGCCTGGCACGAAAGTCCCCAAGCTGGGTTGGAGTGGTGCCTGAAACCACTGCTGCTACAGCATTTCCAGGTTGGGGACCCCAAAGATGGCAGCTGCCTGCCCCTGGAAAGCTAGTGTTGGGGGTGACCACTCAGGAGTCTGCAGAAGCCGGTCAGGCAGGCTGAATCAACAGGCCACCAGCTGTTACTTTGGCATTACAGTCCTTCAGTCTCACATCTGTCTAGCAGAGGGCCCTGCTCTTTTTGTCCCACTCTAAGCTGGCCAAGTCACCACCAGTTTCTAGCGGCAGAGCCCCCTTTTCAGCATTCACCTCCTGTGCTTTGAGTCCATTGACCACCAGAGGTGAGATGCCTGTCTCCAAACTCCCTCATGCAGTTGTGGTCACAGGAAGTAACCACTCAGACCAGTCACTCTCCCACCCAGTGTGGTTCCATCACAGAGCACCAGAGAGTTCAAAATGTTTGCTGCTAGTGTCTCCTCTCCACAGAGCCTGCTGCCCCATGCCACAACTTTGCACCAACTTCAGGTGTGTCCCTGTCTGAATGGATGTGGAGGTCTGTGGGGGAGTCATGCGCATCTCTCTATTCCCTATTGTGTTTCCCGCACTCTCCAGTCTTTGTGAATGTATCTCTCTTTCACCTTTTTTCCTGAGCTACATGTCACACTCTGTTTCTCTGCAGATTCACGATGCTGTTCTGGGGGCGGGGGGTGGGGGGGTGCTGGGGAGTGAGGAGTGATCCACTTGTGTGTAGCTATCTGAGTTCTTCACCTCTTTCTCTGGAAGCAGTGAGCCGGGAAGCCACCACTAATCTGCCATTTTGCCAACCACCCATACACATTCTATTAATAATTTGTTCTTAAATACCCAATGTTCTATAATGCAATACTAAAGGAAAGTCTCAGAAGCTAAAGCTTATGGTTGCCAAGACTGTGAAAGTGGAACTCATGGAAAGGCCTGTGAAGCCCCTGTCCCCATGATCTCTAGGAATAATGTGTTCTGCGTTATTTCCACCTTCCAAATGTCATGTGGATTCCTTTCATTAGCCAAGCTAGAACTACACAGTGATGGAGGTAACCAGCTGACAACAGGAAATCCAATATCTTGTTATATATTCTGTTTTATTGTTTTAATTACTTCCTTGCACATTAAATCATGTGTACTAGATTTATTACAGTCTAATATAAATTAAGGTTTTATTATTACTCCCAGATAATGTTAGGATTTCATCATATTTCATTTACCCAGAAATGGCAAGGTTGACCCACACAAGTAGAATACTACTGGTTGCTCCAGGAAGGAATGCTTATATGTCACTAAGGTTGGAGTTGAAAGGAATGTAAGGGCCCTGTTAAATTCTAAATTGTCATGTTTGACCTAATAAGACAAAAGAAATACAATTTTTTCACTCTGTTATGTGACAGAGATACAAATTTGGTCATGACCATAATCTTTTACATTACTATCCCGTCTTTCCCCAGCCATCCAAAAACACAATAGCATATTACTTTATCTGGATTTTAGAATATATATTTGTCTCATTTTTAGTTTTATTACCTCGGCACCATCAAAGTTTTTGCCCAGATGATTGGATTGGTTTCCAAGACAAATGTTATTATTTCTCTGAAAAAGAAGGGGATTGGAAATCAAGTAGAGACAACTGTATTACTGCACATGCTGATCTAACTACAATTGACACTGATAAAGAAATGGTAAGTAATTTAATAACCATTTCTTATGAATTATCTTGAGTTGAAGCATTAGAAATATTCAAATGTCATTATAATTTTAAAAACTTTTCATTCATTCTCATCTATGCAGAATGTTGAAGATGTTCAGAATATGCTATATGAGATTAAAAAAAACCTTAGGGATATTTTGTTTGAAGAGTGTAAGACTCACATCAAGTAATAGACTTGATATTTGTCTTTATATTTTAAAGAGTGCAAATAGAAGAGCTTGATAATATTTGGAAACCTTTTACTCCACCAAGAAAGGAGAATCACCTCAGGAAGAAGGCAATTCTCCATTCTACTCCCTTTGAGGAAATTTATTGTCCATCTTCCTTTGCTGTCTGTCCCTGAGTTCCCACGGCAGCCTCCATCAGAACACTCTCTACCAGTAATGCAATAGTGAAAAGAAAATTTTCCCCCAGACCAAAGTATGAGTTTCCAATGAGCAGACACCACATCTTGTCTGAAATTGTATCCGTGGCTATATCACACAAAGTCAGGTACAAACAAAAAAGCTAGTGGATCCTTGTTAAATGAATATTGATTTACATGACAAAATCCCTGTGAGTAAGAAGACTCTTCTTCTTACTCCAAGAAATTTAACAAGGGATTATAAAATGGTACCTTTGGATTTGAGAAATGTGTTCTTTCCCTTACTCCCTTATATGGTAAATGTGTGTGTTTACTTTTATTTAGTCTCTTTAAGAGACTAGTATAACATAAGAGGTAATATAACTTAATTACAATTTATTTTTTTGCAAAGAATGTACAATTGAGAAGTGTTTCCAATGTGAAGCAGAACAGCACAATGGTCAACATTGTTAAAAGACAGCTGTGTGTTATTTCTGTGATGAATAAAGTATATTTACACAGTCTACCCGAAGATTCGTTCAAATTTAAATGCACGTGAATCAGGCTGGGCCAATTTATAGATCAGTGTAAGGAAACTTAACTATTTTGCAAGCAACAAAAGTTATGGACAGCTTAATAAAACATGAAAAGCTAGATGTGTTAAGACTAGATATAGCAAATGATGAACTAAGGTGGAAGCACAATTTGATAGGAAGGGCTTCCATAGTCAATAGTGTCACTGCTGAATTTTGCAAGAGTTTTGAAAATGAACATTCTAAGAAATCCTCTGACTGCTCCTTATAGTTCCTCTTGGGGGAAATAAAGCTAATTGGAAACAAGCTTTCTTTCTAGAAGTAAGATGGGAGCATAATGAGTGTTACTAAAATGTTTGAAGGATAAAGAAATGGAAATGCAATCAATACTAAAAAATATTTACTATAGGAATTCTGTCATCAAAGATTGACAAAAATAGTGAAGATCAAGGAACACAAAGAACAGAAGTACACAAAAATAATTAGTTTTGAACTTCAGAGAAATCATTAAATATATCAAGGAAGACAGCTGTACTGTTTGGATCAAGAGAAAAGAATGATCATAAAGTACCCTGATATATTGTGAAGATAACAGATGGCTAATGTACGACATACACTGGCAAAGTTTAAGTGACAAACAGAATGAAGTAAAGCTGTCTGTGAAGGAGTGGGGAAGTAATTTATAGAAGACTTTTAATGGATTGTTTAAAATTGTTTAATTAAAGTATTGTGCATTTTTAACCATAAGGTAGTATATATCTTAGATAAATATGAGTTTGTATGAAGTGTGACTATGAAATATTTTTCATATTTATTTCCACCTATTTAGAATTCTTGCATTTTTAACAAGGAGCTACACAGGGGATTGCTTAATTGAGCAAATAATGATTAATATTTTTCACACAGCATGCTCTAAGAAACTCACCTTCCAGTTGCTTGGCACCAAGACCATGTCTACTGAGCCTCATTCAAATTTCCCAATTATCTAATAACATATATCCTGTTGGTTTCTGTGTGGGTGAGGGGATACTTCCTTTCCCCAAAAAGTTTACTGAGAGATTAATTCACAATTAAGCCAAATTAATAAGAGAAACAGGTAGAAGAGGTTTATTTACTGTGCACATGGGGAGAATCACAAAGTGATTACCCGATATCTCAATGGGATCCAGATATTTTTATATACTCTTTTTAGAGCAAAGAGGAAGATGAGGAATATAGGCAATTCTGTTTAGGGGCAATAAATGGTTGCTAGGGAGGAGGAATGGATGGAGGAAACAGCTTGACTTATAAATGATTCCCTTTGCAAATTAAGTTAATCTTGACAGATATTATATTTACAATAATTTGGGCCAGGTCTGGTTGCATTCTTGATTTTCTTTCCTGCAATATAGTGAGATAACAGGGAGGGGAAGTCCATTGTTCTTTTGATGGGTCCCTCTAGTTATGCAGATAGAGGGAAAGCCCCTTCCAAGGCCCTGTTGATCTCTAAGGGCCTTTAATTAAAAATATTCTTTATACCAAGGAGTCATGTTTAGGGATGAAATTTCTTGAGCTCCTTTATTTCCAATACATGTATCCTTTCTTACATTTTTCTGCATTCAAACAAGCTCTTTCCTGAGCCTAGAATATGAATTGCTCTCTTCTTCTTTGTCTCCTGTATTTACCATGGAATCTTCTACTCTTCCCTTACAGCACATCCTATATAAAAGTTTGCCTTTAAGACTCAGATGTTGCTTTCTGTAAACTGCAATTTCCTTGTATTTATTATACTCATTATCTTGTCCTTACTTAGTAGAATATTTTCTGATATTACATTTACATTATTTTCCTCATTACAAATGAAGCCCTTTGAATCCAGGAACAATGTTTCATTAGTCTTTTTCTTTGCAAAACCATAGCTTAGCCCAATGAATTGAATTGTTTTCAAAGAAATTTATGAAATTCTTCAGAAGATGATATATTAAAATGCCAGAATTTATAACTGTTACTGATACTAGACAGGATTTAACCATAGTGTTATAATCTGGCCTAACTCCTTTATATTTATCATAAAATTTTTAAAAAAATGGAGTGATACAATGCTAAGTGTAAAATTTACCAGCTATTTAGTGGCAGAGTATACTCAAGGACTTGCTCCATGTAATCCTATGGTAAAAAAGGTCTAAGATAGCAGGAGAGTTAAACATGAGGAAGAAATATTATATTTATCCTTGAATGATATATTTAGAAATTTAAATGTTTGGTAGAAAAGTAAAATATGATGGCTATGTTTTAAGGGAATTGGATATATGGGTGTGTGTGTGTGTGTGTGTGTGTGTGTATGCCTGTAGTTTGGGGAGAGAAATTGAGGTAAAATATAACATTAAACTGAAAATACTAGTATTTACTAGGAAGTAGAAAAATATTATAATAAATATCTGATGATTAGGAATGATATGCAAAAACTCAATTGTAAATCTTGGCTTTCAGGAGCTAAGAGTTTGAAAATTCTGAAGGAATGGATTTTCAAATATTTTATCAATTTGGAATCAAAAAGTAGCTAAAGAAATTGTATCCCACATCTTTTTTTATAAAGAAAGAAACTAAAGGTCAGAGGTAAAAAAGTACTTTTTAAAAATTCCATCGCTATTTTCTAGTAAGGTGTCTTGCACCTTACAACCTGCAAAGCAAGAGGTGTACAAAAGATTGTAGTGAAAACTGAGAAGTAAAATTTTAATTAACTTTATCTCTAAAGTCTTTTCTTAGTCGGTACAAATGCAGTTCTGATCATTGGATTGGGCTGAAGATGACAAAAAATCAAACAGGACAATGGGTAAATGGAAACACATTTCCCAAATGGTGAGTTTCTTTCTGTCTGAGATTACTTACATTTAAATAGTGCAATGCTCTCTAGGACCTGGGCATTAGCTAAATTTCACTAGAGCCCTAGATTTTTGTGCATGTTAGAAAGGTGAAGTGGGGAATCGTATCATTTATTCAGTTTCATTCCAAGAGTCAACCATAAAGATTGGAAGAGCAGATCTTCTAGTTGGCTATTTTGAATATAAAGACCTGATTATATATATATATATAGCTACCCTCAAATTAAACTTTTGCCTAATTTTAAACTATCTTTTGCAATTCTACATCTCTTCCGCAAGCATCATGTTACCTGTGTTCTGATGTCTTTTACAGTTCAAGCTCAATTTAATGTTCATTTTAACTTGGTTTTATTTGTAATTGCATTATGATGCAATTTGTCCTGGGCTTCACATCTTCAGTGTTGTAAAATTGAAAATCTGCATACCACCTGAAATGGTGACTCTTAGTGACTTAGCTGCTTAGCTCATATTATTCAGTACAAAATGTCGGTAGTCCTGCTGTTGGGCTAATTAAACCTCAAGAGGCTTGGAGACTAGCAAGAAGGGTAGGTGGAGCCTCTCAGACTGTTGATGGGCTCTCGAGCTGCTGGAGAGACCTTCTGCCAGCATGAGCCCAGAAACTGCTGCCACAAGTGAGTGGAGAGCTTCTTGCCTACAGGGCACCAGTCTCCCAACACTTCCAGGGCACCTCCTGCCCCCCAGAGTGGAAGCCACACAGCAGGTGCCATATTGCTTCTCAGCCTACCGGGTGCCTTTGTCCACCCCAGGGGGCCTCAACCCCTCAGATTTCATCTTGCTTTTTCCCATACAGACATTTCCAAACTCCCGCCCAGACTACAGGAGCCACGGGGGGCAAGTGGGTCCTGGGTGATCTTCATGACCACAGAGCCTGGTCATTCTGGGTGCACTGCCTCCCAGAGAGAGGGTCAGAGATGACCAGAATGCAAACTTTCCCCCATCTAGACTCTTTTTCTCCCTTTTCATTCCCATACCCGTGGATGCTGAGAGGGACAACTGACAATTGTCAACAGCAGCACTACCGACATTTTGTACTGAATACTTCTTTGCTGTGGAAATGGGGCAATTTTTGGCGTATTGTAGGATGTTGCGGCAACCCTCTACCCACTAGCTGATAGTAACTATCCACCCCACCAGACCCTTGCCTCCAGTTGTGACAATCAAAAATTTCTCCAGACATCTCCTCTATTGCCAAGGGTGTCTCTTGGAGGGGAGGGTAAAAATCTGCCCTAGTTGAGAACCACTGGTTTATATGAATTGGTACCTCTGCTAAATACATGTAAATGACCTAATGTCAGTTTAACAAATACAAATTCTTATAAAAGAGCCTCTTTTGGTCCAACTTAGTATAGGTATTTCAACCCCTGCCAGAGAGCACTGACTGTATCACATTATACCTTTTCAGGTCTTTGGATAGATAGGATTTTTGTTTAAAAGTATCACTGGACAAGGAAGAAATCACATGACTCCCTAGTACATAATGGCTAATTCTTTTATTGCAGGTTTCATGTGAAAGGGAGTGAAGAATGTGCTTATCTTAATGATAATGGTGCTGGAACAGCTCGGTGCTACACAGAAAGAAAATGGATTTGTAGGAAAAATATACACTAACTTGAAGATGGAAGAGACAGAAGATAACATTATGAAAGACTCAAATAAAAGAAAACCAGAAAAAGAAACAGATTCATTTTTTATATCAGTCTAAGTAATTAATGTTTGTGAATCAGGTTAGAGCATACATTCAATCATCAGTTCAAAGATTGGCAAAAATGTTAACAGGTATTCTGGTGAGGTTAGTGAAACAGAGTAGTTTCCCCTTCTCCCATATATATGGAAGCCACATGCAGGAGAATGAAACAAAACCCCTACTACCTCTCACCACTTATAAAAATTAATTCAACATGAATAAAGGACTTAGAATTAAAGCATGCAACCATAAGAATTCTAGACGGAAATGTAGAAAAAACTCTTCTAGATATCAGCCTTGGCAAATAATTTATGAAAAAGACCCCAGTGATAATCATGGCATCAATAAAGATTAATAAATGGAATTTGATAAAACTAGAAACCTTTGAACAGCCAAGGAAACAATCAACAGAGCAAATAGACAACATACAGAATGGAAGAAAATATTTGCAAGCTACACATCCAATAAAGAGCTAATAACCAGAATTCACAAAGAACTCAAGCGAATCATCAAGAAAAAAACAAACAACCTTATCAAAAAGTGGACAAAAGACATGAACAGATACTTCTCAAAGGAAGAAACAAATGGCCAAGAAACAAAAAATGCTCAACATTACTAATCTTCAGGGAAATACAAATTAAAACCACAATGAGATGTCACCTTGCCCCATTTAGAATGGCTTATATTAAAGAGTCCAAAAACAATAGATGCTGGCATAAACAAAGAAAGAAGGGAACGTTTCTGCACTGCCGTTGGGACTGCAAACTAGTACAACCTCTATGGAAAACAGTATGGAGATTACTCAAAGAACTAAAAGTAGACCTACCATTCGATCCAGCAATTCCACTACTGGGTACTGACCCAAAGAAAAAAAGGCATTTTGTAAAAAAGACACTGGCATTTGAATGTTTATAGCACCACAATTCACAATTACAAAGATGTGGAATCAACCCAAGTTGATTCCAAAACTCATCACTTGTCCATGAGACTGAATCAGAATAATGAGAACAAGTTGTTGAAGAGAAGGAAAGTGATTTATTCCTTTGCTAGCAAAGGGAGAAAAAAACATAGGCTATCATTCCAAAATCCAGTTATTCTTCCCTGATAAGCAAAAATACAAAGCTTTTAAAGGGGAGGGTTTTCAGGTTCAGAGTGTTGTCAACTACTGTTGATGGTCTGATACTTTCATCTCCAGAATCTGTTGGGATCCCCCCACCACCAGTCTGGAGCTGGGCTGAGTTGCCCAGGATTTCTTGGGAGTGTCTCTTGGTCCTCTGTATCTTCTGTAATGCAAAGAATCAAAGAAAACACTCCCCTGGCTCACCCAGCCACTGGTCTTGGACTGGGAAGTGGGTCTTAGTGAGAGACAGAATACACACTCTAAAGGGTGAAGGGATTTTACAAAGAGAGCACTCCAGCCACCGGCCTCAGGCAGGGAAGCCAGTTTCAGTGAAAGACAGAATACACATTTTTTTTTCCATGCCTTCCTTTCTCTTACATGCCCATCAATGCATGAGGGGATTAGTAAATTGTGGTATTTATATACCATGGAGCACTACTCAGCCATAAAAATAATGGAGATCTAGTATCTTTTGTAACAACCTGGATGGAACTGGAGACCATTGTTCTTAGTGAAGTATCACAAGAATGGAAAAACAAACACCACATGTACTCAATATTAAATTGAAACTAACTGAGCAATACTGAAGTGCACATATGGAAGTAAAATCCAAGAGAAATAAATTAAGTGGGAGGGGGGAAGAGAGGATGGGTAAATTCACACCTAACAGGTACAGTGCACTCTAACTGGCTGAAGGACACACTTACAACTTCGATTCAAACTACAAATGCAAATTATGTAACCAAAATCTATGTACCCCTGTAAAATTCTGAAAAATAAATAAATAATAATAAATAGAAATAAAAGCAAGAAACAAAATAAAAATAAAAAAATAAAATTTAAAGCCAAAAAAATTCATAAGTGGATTAATAAAATGCATATGTACACCATGGAGTACTACTCAGCTATGAAAAAAGATGAATTAATACCTTTTACAACAATCTGGATGGAACTGGGGAGCCTTTTCCTAAGTGAAGAATCTCAAGAATATTTGGATTACCACATGTACTTCCCATTAAATTGTAACTAACCAAGAATTGAAAATTGGAGCAGAGAACAAGACAGAGGACCAGAGACACCACCAGCCAGGGTGTCTCTGTAAGAAGGAGAAGCTTTAGATAAAAGACAAAAAAATAGCAGACTAACATAGATCAGATGAGGGTCTGAAGGAAGGGGTGCCTGAATGTACAGGACACACCACAGGAGGAAGTTGCAGGGAAGAACTGGAAGAGGAAAGGCATCCGTGCAAATTAAACCCCAAGAGGCTTGGAGACTAGCAAGAAGGGTAGGTGGAGCCTCTCAGACTGTTGATGGGCTCTCGAGCTGCTGGAGAGACCTTCTGCCAACATGAGCCCAGAAACTGCTGCCACAAGTGAGTGGAGAGCTTCTTGCCTACAGGGCACCAGTCTCCCAACACTTCCAGGGCACCTTCTGCCCCACAGAGTGGGAGCCACACAGCAGGTGCTATATTGCTTCTCAGCCTACCGGGTGCCTTTGTCCACCCCAGGGGGCCTCAACCCCTCAGATTTCATCTTGCTTTTTCCCATACAGACATTTCCAAACTCCCGCCCAGACTACAGGAGCCACGGGGGGCAAGTGGGTCCTGGGTGATCTTCATGACCACAGAGCCTGGTCATTCTGGGTGCACTGCCTCCCAGAGAGAGGGTCAGAGATGACCAGAATGCAAACTTTCCCCCATCTAGACTCTTTTTCTCCCTTTTCCTTCCCATACCCATGGATGCTGAGAGGGACAATTGAGCCACCACATAGAGGTTTCCACAAGAAACAGGGCACAGACCTTTACTTTTGGGGTCCTGCAGGGACTGAGGGGAGAACAGACTGTGAGCTCCCTGCCCACCAGTCCTCCCTGGTGCTGCTTCCCTGGTAACTCCAGTAGAGCAGAGCACACCCCAAGGTGGAGGGACATAGAACCAGGTTGGGCATCCTGTTGGTGACTTGGGACCAGCATCCTTCTCCCTAGCATGGTCAAGGATTGGTCTCAGGGGCCCACAAGCCAGATGCCATATCCCTAGGCCTCAAGCACATTGTCCCAGGGTACAGAGGAATATTTGAGAATTAGTCTTGAAAGGTGTGGGTACCTGCAGGGGCAAACCAAGCGTGAGAGTACAGAATGGGTCCTAGCTGTGACATGCTTGTGAGGCACCCCTCCTCCCATGGGGAGGGCCATGTTCCCAATTCAGGCTGGGTCCCAGGGTGGGAAACCTCCCAGCCTGCATCACAGTTGTGGGGGAGCTTGGCTGGCTTGAAGTCCTGCTTGTGGGAAGTGGTCTGGGGAAACCATGAATAAGGGTATATGGAAAGGAGTGAGGCCTGCTCCAGACTGCTTGACTAGGGTCACAGACAACCCTGCCTCCACACTCAGACTTTCTGGTTGAGTGGGCCACTTCAGGTCCCATGTGGAAACATTGCCCAGAGGTGGGTTACAGACCTTTGGCCTCTAATAAAAGCATTTGTGAAGCTTCAGGGCAGGCTCACCCAACACAGCCATGCCAAGCCTTATTCCGCCACTGGACAATGCTGAGGTGGAAATAAAAACCACCTGGAAATTCCAAAACCCCACTCACCACCTGGGGCATTAGAGTGTTTCTACTGGTCGCAGGATCCAAAAACAACATTGCAAATTATTCGTTCTAGTAAGCACCACCTACTGAGAGGGTGGTCAATTTGCACACCCTTTTACTGCATTGACTGATTCATCATACAGGATGTGGTCAATTCTCACCTACAAGCACCACATTCTGGCTCAGATATTAAACTGGGCATGTCATTATCTAAACAAAGGAAAATCCAAAAGTAAGAAACAAAAGCTGGTCCAGATAAGAAGGAATCAGTGAAAGAACTCCAAAAGTATGAAAAAGCAAAGTGAAAGGGCACCCCCAAATGGGAGCAGCACCTCTCTAGCAGTGGATACTAATCAAAATCAGAGTATCGAAATGACAGATGAAGAATTTCAAACATGGACTGTAAGGAAGCTCAATGAAATGCAAGATAAAATGGAAACCTACCACAAAGAAAACACAAAAACAATGCAGGAAATGGTTGAAAAATTTACTGAAGAAATGGAATTATTAAAGAAAATAAAGCAAGCTTCTGGAAATGAAAAATTCATTCAAGGAATTACAAAACATAGTGGAAAGCCTTAAGAATAGGTTAGATTGAGCAGAAGAAAGAATCTCAGAGCTTGAAGAGAACACCATTTGATTCAACAAGTCAGTCAAAGAGATAGAGCAGAGAGATAACAGAAATGAAAAAAGTGTACAAGAAATATCAGATTATGTAAAGAGGCCAACATAAGAACCATAGGCATCCCTGAGGGTGAAGAAGAAAGTACACAATGGTTGGATAATCTGTTTGAGAGAATGGAGGAAAATTTCCCTGGCCTGGCTAGGAACAAGAAACTCAAAGGACTCCTGGGAGATTCATCACAAAGAGGAAAACATCAAGACACACAGTCATCATACTGGCCAAAATAGACATGAAAGAGGTGCTCCTATGAGCTGTAAGGTGAAAGCACCAGGTAACTTACAAAGTTAAACCTATCAGACTAACTGAAGACTTCTCAACTGACCTTACAAGCCAGAAAGAACTAGGGCCCCATTCTCACTCTTCTCAAACAGAATAATGCCCAGCCCAAATTTTATATCCTGCAAAACTGAGTTTTATATATGATGGGGAAACAAAGTCTTTCTCACACAAACACTGAGGGAATTTGTCAAAACACCTACCATGCAAGAAGTACTGAGAACTGCATTATACACGAAATCAGCACAATAGACACTCACCTGTATAAAATCACACAAAAGCTAAAGTTCAAAGGCCACATATCACAATGGCTCAAGAGATAAAACAAAAAAACAAAGTTTTACTCAACAAGATGAACAGAAATTCATCAAAATTATCAACTCATTCAATAAATGTGAATAGTTTGAACTGTCCACTGAAGAGACATAGGCTGAACAAATGGATAAATATATATAAGCCAAGTATCTCCTATCTTCACAAAATACATCTAACCCAGAAGGACTCATTCAGACTCAAGGTGAAGGGAAGAAGAGCAATATTCCATGCAAATGGAAAGCAAAAGAAATCTGGTATAGCAGTTCTCGTATCAGATATCTTAGTCTTCAAATAAACAGCAGTAATGAAAGACAAACATGGTCATTATATAGCGGTAAAGGCAACAATTCAACAAGAAGACCAAACAACTCTAAATATTTATGCACCCTAACATAGGCATGGCCAGAGTCATAAAGCAAACCCTAATTAATCTAACAAAATGATAAACAATATCATCGTAATACACAGGGACTTCAACATCCCTTTGACAGAACAGAAAAGATCCTCCAACCAGAAAATAAACAAAGAAACAAGGGACTTAAACAGAACTCTAGAACAAATGGGCCCAACAGACATTTACAGAACATCCTACCCCAAACCACTAAATATATGCTCTTATCATCAGCTCATGGGACATTCTCTAAGATTGACAATATTCTAGGCCACAAAACATGTCTCAAAAAATTTTAAAAAATAGAAATTATACCATACATCTTCTTAGACCACAGCGAAATAAAATTAGAAATCAATTCCAACAAAAACACTCATCTCTACACAAAGTCACAGAAACTAAACAACCTACTGCTGAATGATAGTCAGGTCAAGGAGGAAATTAAGATGAAAATCAAAAGATTCTTTGAACTAAATGATAAAGAGGACACAAGTTTTCAAAATCAGTGAGATACACCTAAAGCAGTTCTGAGAGGAAAATTCATACCCATAAATGCCTATATCTAAAAGAATAAAAGATCACAAATCAACAATCTAATGAATCATTTCAAAAAATTAGGAAATGATGAGCAAATGAATACCAAATCAAGCAGAAGAAAATAACCAAGATTAGAGCATAACTAAAGGAAATCAATAACACAAGAACTCTATAGACGATTAATGAAACAAAAAGTTGGTTCTTTGAAAAGAAAAACAAAATGGACTTGAACCTTCCTACATTAACCACAAGGAGAAAGAAGAGGTCAAACTATCACTCTTTGGCATCAATTTACCAGACTTCAGGTATTCTACAAGGTATAGTAACTAAAACAGCATGGTACTGCCACAAGAACAGAGATATGGACCAATGGAACAGAACTGAGAATGCTGATATAAAACCATCCTCATGCAGCCATTTGATCTTTGAAAAAGCAGACAAAAACATGTACTAGGGAAAAGAATCCTTATTCAATAAATGGTGCTGGAAAAATTGGATAGCCACATGTAAAAGACTGAAACAGGATCCACACCTCTCACCTCTCACGAAAATCATCACACGATGGATAACAGACTTAAACATAAGGCATAAAACCATAACAATTCTAGAAGAAAATGTTGTAAAAGCTCTCATAGACACTGGCCTAGGCAAAGAATTTATGAAGAAGACCCTAAAGCAATCACAGCAACAAGAAAAATAAATAAGTGGACCTGATCAAATTAAAAAGGCATAGCCAAGGAAACTATCATTAGAGTGAACAGAAAACCTACAAAATGGGAGAAAATATTTGCATGCTATTCATCCAATAAAGGGCTGGTCACTAGAATCTATGTAGAACTCAAGAAAATCAACAAGAAAAAATCAAACAACCCCATTAAAAACTGGGCAAAGGATATGAAAAGAAACTTTTCAAAAGAAGATAGACTAATGGCAAACAAACATACGAATAAATGTTGAACATCTCTAATCATCAACAAAATGTAAATCAAACCCAAAATGTGATATCACTGAACTCCAGTGAGAACAACTTTCATTAAAAAGTCCCATAACAACAAGTGTTTGTTTGAACGCAGAGAGATAGGAACACTCATACACTATGGTGGGACTGCAAACTAGTACAATCTCTACAAAAAGTAGGATGAGGATACCTCAAAGAACTAAAAGTAGAACTACCATTTGATTGAGCAATCCCACCACTGGGTATCTACCCAAAAGAAAAAAAGACATTCTATAAAAAAGACATCTGTAGTTGAATGTTTATAGCAGCATAATTCACAATTGCAAAAATTGGGAAACAACCCAAGTGCCTGTCAATACATGAGTGTATTAATAAAATGTGGTATATATATACCATGGAGTACTACTCAGCGATAATAAAAAATGGTGAACTACCTCTTGTATTATCCTGGATTTAGCTGGAGACCATTCTTCCAAGTGAAGTATCACAAGAATGGAAAAACAAACATCACATATACTCAGCATTAAATTGTTACTAACTGATCAACATCAATGTGCACATATGAGAATTAACATTCATAGGGTGTGGGGAAAGGGAGAGGGGGGAGGATGCCTGGGTAAATTCACACCTAAGGGGTGCGGTGAATGCTGTCTGTTAATGAGCATGCTTGTAGCTCTGACTTTGGCAGTACAAAGGCAATTTATGTAACAAATGCATTTTTACCCCCATAATAACTCTGAAAAAAAAAAGAATTACAAATTGGTTCAAAAAACTAAATAAATAAATAAAAACTAACTAATGAACACGTGAGTGCATGGAGGGAAAAAAAAATTTAGTGGAGGGCAATGGGGGGAAGAGGGGAGGGATATAAGCCAATCTAATGGGTACTATGAATACCATTTGGGTGACAAGAGCACCCATAGCCAGGACTCAAGCATTACAAAAATGATCCATGTAACCAAAATGTTTGTATTCACTTAATATTTTAGAAAAAAGAAATAAACAAAGCTGGTGAAACCACACTGACATGGGCTGTGAAGAAGCACTTTCAGTTTATATATTAATTTGTGTGAGACTGGCTTCCCTGTGTTATTTTAGGCTTTTAAAAAATTTCATGAAAATGGAACCATGCAATTTGTACTCCTTCGTGTTTGGCTTATTTGCTCATCAGTAGATTTTCAATATTTATTTGTGTTTATAGTAAGTATAGTGCTTATTGTATGGATGCATCAAAATTTATCTATTTTACAGTTGATGGATACCTGTTTCCAGCTCAGGGCTATTATGAATAAAATTGCTATGAATATGTATACCTTCCTCTGGATGTACCTGCAAATTTGTTTCTATTAACAAATGAGTGAAATTGTGAAACTAATAGTTATCAATTTTCAGTCCCTCTGTAAGTTTATGAGAGTTAATCCAAATTCTCACCAATCTTTGTTATTCTCAGTTTTTATTTTTGTTTATTTCTTTTAACATTTTAGACATCTTAGTCAGTGTGTTGTAACTCCTTTTAGTTTTAATTTCCATTTCTCTGATGACTAATTTGAGTGTTTTGATAAGCTTATTTGCCATTCTGGTGTTGGGTTTTTTTTTTTTTTTTTTTTTTTTTTTTTTGAAATGTTTCTTCAAATCTTCTTCCCACTTAAATATTTGTGTTATCTATCTTTTTTTATTGATTTGTACATTTTTGAACTCCAAATTTCCCAATGTTTGCTGTGAGACTTTGTGTGCCTGGTGCGGCACACCTTGAACCCTCAGGCAAGTAGTTTACAATTCTGATTATCCTTCACTTCCCACATAGCTTGAGCTTCCAGGTCAGCTGCAGGTGATCACTTAGCTGCTTCTCAGGTAGTTCGTGGGCATGTGTATGTAACAGAGGAAATGGCCTGAGAAAAAACAGAAAAAAGATTTTCTGTCTCTTTAAAACATCCCCCACTCTTTTGGGGAACTGTGGCCTGACCTACATCTCTGAGACAGGTTAAGTCTTTTGTTCTTTGTGTTACAAGAAATAACTCAGCCAAGCCAGGTTGATGCCAGTCCTCAAGGTGGGCCCAGGTAGGGCTTTGTCTTTGGCAGAGATGGGATGATTTGAATAGTTAACCACAATAGCCTAGAACTGAGGGGCACTCCCTTAAAAAGCTCTATATTTCTGCTTATGTTCAGGAAATTTGGATTTTGAGATGAGAAGGTCTGACATTTTTCCTCCTTTGCCAGCAAAATAATAAAGTTCTCTTTTCTTCTCTTCAAACCACTTGTTGTCGTTCTTCTGATGTAGCCTCGAAGACAAGTACCCTGGAACTTGTCAGTAACACATGCCGCCCTGGAAATGCACACTGCCCTTTTAGATTCCCAGAAATATGTCAAGAGTTTTTTGAAGCCCAGTATAGACATCTCATTCTTAGGATTTTTTTAAATGTTTTTGTTAGCTCTTTGTCTCTGTTATTATTGCTGCCTCAGGAAGCTGAACAAGTGTCCCTGGTGTTTTTGTCAAACACCTCAGAAATTATGGAAAGAGCAGGTGAATTCAAAAAGTCTGAAGGTGAGCAGGCAAACTGCAGCAACAAGGTGCAAGCTGGAAGAAAAGGAAGTATTCTGTCAGTAGGAGGCCCTATGTGATTATAGTTACCATGAAATTAAACCCGATGTTCAGATTTAAATATCCTATATTTTTATGTGTCAAAATAAGGTGTGGTTTTCTAAAGTATATTGCTGGGCATGCATCCTAGATCTGAAATTTAAAGACTTTGCATAAAGTAACTAATTTCTTTGTGCCTTGGCTGCCTTATACGAAAAATGAGATGTTAGCCCTAAGTCACGGGGCTGTTGTGAAGATTAAATGAATCAATTATACAGAAAATATTTAATCTCTGGCATATGGATGCACTATATTAATGTTGGTTATAATTATTGCTGTATTTTGATTATCCTTATTTTTATTATCAGCATCCAGTACAAACTTTTGTTACTTTTATGGTTTTGGTGCTTTGGAGATGGCTCAGCTGAACTGTCCAGATGGAGGCCTGGCAGATAAGGGGGTTCAGGTGAGCCTCCCAGGTGGGCAGAGGTCACGGAATTGTCTTTACCAGAGATGGAACAATCAGAATCATTCATTACCTGTAGTTGAATGAAAATAGCCTAGAACTGAAAACCCTCCCTTTAAAAGTTCTGTATTTCTGCTTATGTTTAGGACAATGGCATTTAGACAGGAGTCTCTATCTTCCTCATTTGCCAGGAAAGTAGTAAACTCCTCTTTTCTTCTCCTCAACCACTTGTCCTCATTCCTCTGATACAGCCTCGTGGACAAGTGCTGAGCTTTCAGTAACATTAGTGTTACAGCAAGTGTTACATAGAGGACAAACCGAGCGGCATGCGGAGAGTCAGAGAATCAAGGTTTAGTCGCCAGCGGGCTCAGAGTGGTCTCACCACCAAATTCTGAGTCCCGTCTACCCGATTTTTCCCATTTTTATTAAGTTGGGTGATCCAAGGGGAAGGGTCTCAGGTGACTGTAAGATTTTGGGGATTGGCCGGCCCCAGAGAAAGAAAGACGAGCAGAGTTGAAAGAGATAAGTAAAGAGGCTTTATTGGAGCGCTCCTGGGTGAGAGTAACGAGTCCCAAGAGAGGGACCTGGGCGAGATTTTCAGGTCCCAGGAGAGAGAGAGACCTGAGAAGTCGCATCGCCCAGAAGTCTGAGTGGGTTTATATGTGTTTTTAGGGCTGGGGGTAGGGGTTTTTTGGCAGGAAGATTTATGGTGCGGAGAGCAAGGAATTGTCCCTTGCAGTTTTAGGGCAGGTATTCAGAAATAGGAGGGGCCGGTGGTATGTGTGGACTCCAGGAACCGAGACTCCTATCAGGGTAACCATCCAGGGGTGGTCATCCTTTAACTTAGCTGAGCCTTGCAGGCATTGTCCTTGGCAGGTCTCTAAGGCTTCTTCTTTTTCCATTAGGGAGGGGAGGGGTGCCTGCCACCAGCCTTATGGTGACTAATGCCTGCCAGGTAATAGGTTAGGTTAGTGTCTGCCCAGGTAATAGGTTTAATGTTATGCTGATGTGCCAGGTGTTAGGTTAGTAATATGCTAATGTGGGTCTTCTAAATTGAACTTTTGGTGATGAATGGGATATGATAAAATTTTAAAGTACCTCCTGACAGAGTAAAATTTGCACTTAACAAAGTTACACAGACAATGAATATTTTATTCAAGGCTATTGCCATAGGGGAAAGAGGCCAGAACACAGGCTGAAATAAAATCTGCCAAAACAAAGATGGGTAGGTATTTTAGGAATGAAGGTAAGGAGGAGATCATATACCGTCTGTGTTTGCTAATTCACTTTACCCAAAAGCAAATTAAACTTTCTTCAATCTGTAAAAGTTGATCATACAAATGTGGTACTTCTTGTCACACCTAACTAAAACATAGTTGAGTGGCCAGGGGAAAATGGCACCCAGGGCACATACCATTGCTCCGAAAATATAATTCTCTACAAGCCTGGCTGCTAAAACTGCCTATTGTAATCTGCAAGCAGTTTAATCTAATAGCTAGTAAAATAACCAACTGAGACTCTAAGACTAGTTCTCCCCACCGCTGTCACTTACCAACAAGAACTTGCCAGCCCCTCCAAACTTTACTAATGCCAACAAACTTTCCTTTAAAATAATATACTACATTTCTCCTTTTTATAAAACCTTCAACCTTCTCTTTGTTCTTCAACCAAAGACAACCCAGTCTATGCATATGCCCCAAATTTACAAATTTTTACTTTCAAAACAATACATTTTAAATTAAGAGATTCATCTCTATATTTTATTTGACTTTGACAGATCTCACAACAGGAGGTGGCTTACAATGTGGAGCCAGATGTCCCACTGAAGTTCGGCTCCTGCCTCCCACAGAGGCTGGGAAATAGGGGCCCCCTCATCTTTGAGGGTTACGTTTCAAAGCAACGGCCCCCAGGTCCTTGAGAAAGACTTTCCTGGCTTGTGAAACCTGTTAGAGGCTTTTAGAAAGATTGCTATCTCAAAGGGGCAGAGACAGAATTTGTAATTATATGTTTGCTAAAGTAAATGCTCTAAGAAAAGGGAAGTCAGGAGACTTAGAGTCAAGAAGAAACCTGTTTAGAATTTAGTGAAACTAAGGGTAATATTAAGGTCATCTTGGTCACTCTCCACAAAACACAAATTAATTACAAGGGGAAAAGAGCAAATTTGCAGTGAATCCAAGCAGAAATCACATGAATGAAATAAATATCATCAATAACGGGACAAATAGAGCTGTGTACCACCCGACAGGAGGCAGTGAGAGCAAGACTCCACCGCGTCACTTTTGTGCTGCTCCTCCTAGGGAGGCATAACTGGCATCTGACCAGGAGAAACAATCAGACAAATTCCAGTTGAATGAACATTTTACAAAATAACCAACCTGTACTCTTCAAAATTGTCAAGGACACGAATGTCAAGGAAAGCTGAGGCACTCTTCCAGACTAAAGGACACTAAGGAGACATAGTCACTAAATGCAGATCTTGATTCTCAGCTGGAGGCTTTTACCCTAAAGAGCATTATTTTGACAATTGGAAAACCTTGAAGGAAATCTGAAAGTTTGATGATAGTTCTGTGTCAGTGTTAATATGCTGATTTTGCTAATTGTATTGTGGTTATGTACGAGATTTTTATTTACACACAAAAGTATCCAATTATACTTGAAATTTTATAATGAAATGTATTGATGTGGCAACTAATTCTCAAGAGGTTTGAGAAGTAAAGTATGTTCCTTTTTCTGTACCTGGTATCTTCTTATAAGTGTGTTAGTTTCTAAAATTAGGTAAAAAAGTACAATATATAAAAATTGGATAAATTCTAAAACAAACAACACATTTAACACTTTTACCCATAATTTCTATATTTAGGCTGTAGATCATAGAAATAAAAGTGCTACTACTTAAGAAAATATTCAGGATGTTTATTGCAGCAGCGTGCACAGTAGCAAAAACCTGGAAAAAAAGTTAATGCTCAACAATGAAAGGGTGACAAATATATAAATTCACACTATAAATCAACTCCTAGAACTATATAAAATTTGCTTAGGATATTATTGAGAATAAAAAAAAGCAAGATACAGTAAAACAGGCATAATATGGTCATATTTGGTATAAAATAAAAAATGAATACAAATCCTGAATATAATTACATGAGCTCACATTGGATTATATTATCACACAAAAATTGAAGGGTACACTTTAGTTTGTTAACATGAGTTACTCTGATGTTAGGACCATTGTAGATGATAGAGGGAGAAGAAAGAAGAGATTTTGGTGTTTAATGGCATCTTAAGTCTTAGTCCTGAAGATTACTATTGTTAGGTTTGTTCCAGGTGGGAACCCAAAAAGTATGTATAGGATGGAATGCAGTTAATGGAAAACTTAGGCTTGTAAAACAATAGCCGCAAAAGTCTGGAGAGTTCAGAGGCTGTAAATCTAACAGCTGCAGACACCAGCATTCCTATCCCCCCTGATAAGGACAAAGCTTCCCCTTTCGCTTATGTCTGCAGGATGAAACCAATGCAGGGGTCCCAGAAATTGGTTGTTTTAAAAAAAATTTATTACAGTAGCTGTTCTGGCCCAGGTACTCACTCCCTGCAGAGAAACCCTCAATAAAACCCAAGGCTTTCCCCTATCTTGGGGCGGACACTCTTTTGGCCTTCACCCACCTGCACTCAGATGCTCAAAATAAACAGCATTTTTGCTACACATGAGACTTCGTGTGTGTCTCTCTCAGCTCCAGACCTAACAAATATTAGAACGTAATAGGCCCCAAACAGTGATTATTAATTATTTGATTATCAATTTTGTTAAACACTAATACTGGCAAATCCATTTGAAAACACTGCCGCAGGTTTCAGAGTAAATTTTGCTTTCCTTAGTGGCAGCACAACTGTCTTCTGTAGCTGGACCCTTTATGAAGAACCTAGGGAAGGGAGAATAAATACATTGTTAATCATTGTTGCTAAAGACATCCATTTATGTTTTCAGCTAATGCGCTCTTTTAAATAAAAAGGTAATGAAAAATTTCAAAACATTTTTACAGACCTTGACTTACTAACCATTGCAATATGTCTATAACTTATATTTATTATCTGTGATTGGTAGAGAATTTCCAGAGTCTATCTGCAAATAGATCTGAGAATAAATTTCCCTCCATATTCCCACTCTAGTCTTCCATCTATTGCTTCATGTGGTTCATTAGACTAAAAATTAAGATTAAGTCCACGTGGACAGCTCACTTAACAACTTCTCTTGGCTTCTTATGTCTAATTGTACATGGTGATGATAATATTTACTTCATGATATTATTATAGAGGTTAAATTAATTGAAGTTTGTGAAGAACTCAGTACACAGAGTGACCCATGTAAGAGCTATCTAATTATTTATCTCTAAAGCAATATGTTGTACAAATAAAGTTTTCTATAAAATACTGTAGTGTTAGTAGTTTATTCTGTGAAGAAATTGTTTGAACCGTAAATAAAGTTCAAGAAAGAATCTTGGAAAAGATGCACATGACCTTCAAAGCTTCCAAATTGATGGGGCTAAGTATTGAATCTTTAGTTTGTAAAATACACTTTGTTCAAATTTATATTTGAATTTTGTATTGAATATATTTCAGACAAAATTCCCTAGGCAAAACTCAATCCTAAGGGTAGCGTTGAGTGGATTTATTGTGAGGACAAAACCAAGGTTAGCAACTACATAAGCAGCTGCCCTCAGATGACACACGCCCATAACTTTATACTTCATTCCAAATAGTTCCTTAGATTGATTGAGATAGTGCAGTGAGATAGAAACTACATAATATTTAATGATGAAATAAGAGGAAAGGGAAAATAACGTAATAGCATAATTTGGTTGGTTAGTATAATACGTTAGTTTCTTATCACTACTGTAACAAATTACCACAAATTTAGTGGCCTAAAACAACACTAATTTATTATCTCACAGTTTCGGATATCAGAAATCCAAAATTGGTCTTACAGGGCTAAAATCAAGGTGTCTTCAGAGCTGCCTTCTGGATGCACTAGGGGAGAATCTAAGGCTGCCTCCATCCCTTGGCTCAGGGTGAATCTGTGTTCCTCTTCACATCTCTGACTCTGACCCTACTTCCTCTCTCTTACAAGGACCCTTATGATTTAGTTGGGCCTACCCAGATATTCCAACATAATATCCCTCCTTCAAGATTACTAGTTTAATCATACTGCAAAGTCTTATTTGCCATGTAAGATAACATATTCATAGAGTTTGGGGATTAAGATGTGGGCATCTTTGAGGAACTTTATTTTGCCTACTGACATTGGAATAAAATTTTGAATTTACCATTTTACCATTTGTATTTCTGGTTAAATATTTTATTATAAAATAAAGCACACAAAAAATGTTGATGAAATTGTTTTAAATCTTCAATAATCCCATGCAATTGTTGAGAGAATTTTGGGTTATTTTGTTCTATCTTATATTTATTGTTTATCTTTTAACAGTACGATAATCATACAACACAAAGTTTTACATTTTTTTTTTCTGTTACTAAAGATGGCTAAAGTAAGCATTGAGAACTTTGAAAATAGAAGATTACATTGGTTCAGTCCACCTTTCCACAGAAGTTGTTAGTATAGCCCTTAGCACACTCAGCCCCCTGGCCACATGATGCCCTGAACTCCCTTGGAACTTGGCAGAGTCCCCACCAACAGTAAGGCTCTCACCAGACATGGCCCCACCTGGGGCTTCTCAGCCTCCATAAATGTAAGAAATAAGTTCCATTCTTTATCAAAAAAATTAGAAAAATAAACATTAGACAACCATTATTCTTTTCAAATCTTTTTGCTTTGAAAATCAAATCAATATCCATCATTACTCCTGTGAATATTAAATTAATTTCCATTCTTTTGAGTTCTTTATTACCAAGAACTATTTCAGAGTTAAATTTGGTGGACATAGAGGTACTTTCTGAAGACATAGTCTACAATAGATAGTCAGGTTGCCTTTTAGTAAGGACTCACATCTTTGGATCTAATGGAGAACCATCCACCCAAGTCCACGTCTTGTTCATGGAGGTAACGTTGAGGCCAATCCACAGATAGTTTGATTGTTTCAGGTTTTTCTGTATAAAAGCCTAAAGTGTAGATAATGAGTAACTAAATGAACAGAATATATTAATTTAGAAAATATTAATAATTCTAAGATTTTAGAATTTTATTGGAAAGCTAGCACTCTGCATGAGGATTCTTATACTAACCAATTCATATCTTAATTATACACTCATTAAATAATATACATCATATGCATACACAATTGCAAGTTAAATTCAAGTATTTGGGCCAGGTCTAGCATGAGTGAAGTGAGGCACTTGCTTCTAGCACAATAATAGATCAGGTGCCCAAAACTCAGTAATCAAGATAAATGATGGTTTCATGCAAGGATGTGAAGATATTTGAGGAAAGCCATTTTTAATTGCATAAAAGCTAATACCATAAATATGATACTAAACCAATTATTTAATACCATTTCAGATTGATCCTGTATGATCAGTAGATGAGATTTTCTTTCCAAACAGTACACATAACTGTCACTCCAAGTTTTCATCTCAGTAGAGAACCAATAACATTTCCCTTGATATTTGAGCCATTCTGATGGGCATATTACTATAACAAAATGGAGGAAACAAAATGAAATTAAATTACATATGCCTTTCTTGAAATCGACAGTGAGAACAATACTTACGTGTTGTATGAAAAAGAGTGGAGCCATAATAAAATCACTCATAGCAAAGTGTTCAGACTCACAAGGTGGCCAAAACACAAATGATAATTCATGGGAATTTAAGATAATTAATTTAGTAAGATGAAGCAAAACCTAGACATACAGGAATGTTTTTAATGCCAGGATCTAGCCAATTGACTAAAATAATATGAACAAATTAAAATACATATTTCAGTAATGCTATTTGAGATTTTAGATAAAATATTATCTATACCACTTACTTAAAATTTATCCACTTAAAGTTTTAGAATCTCTCTCCTTGTAGTTTTGTGTCTGTATCCCCTTCTTTCTCTTGCTACTAGATAATACCAAGATTAGTAACAATTTAGTTTCAATCTCTTCATAATTGCAAGATCACCAAGCCCTTTATTTTTTCCAAGTTAAAATTATATTTAGGTCTGCTTAATTAAAAAGTTAGGTATATATAAAAAAAGTACACATGCAGGTCAATCTAACTATTTTAACTTTGGACCATTATAATCCCTCTTTTTTTTTTTTTTTGAGGTAAAATTCATGTAACATGAAATTCACTATTTTAGCTATTTTAAAGTGCAAATACAATGGTTTTTAGTACATCCTCAATGTTGTACAGCTATCACTACTATCTAATTCAAGAACATTTTCATTACTGAAAAACAAAACCTCATAAGCATCAAGCAGTCACTACCTATCCCGTGATCTCCCAGCGCTGACAACCACTAGTCTACTTTCTGTCTCTACAGATTTGACTATAATGGGTCTATCATACAAATGAGATTATATAATATGATCCTCTTTTGTACCTGGCTTTTTTTAAATTTCTAATTATTATGGGTACATTATAGTTGTATATGTTTATGAGATACATGTAATGTTTTAATACAGAAAGACATACAATGTGTAATAATCAAATCAGGGTAATTGGAGTATCCATCATCTCAAGCATTTAACATTTCTTTATGTTAGAAATATTTCAAGTCCATTCTTTTAGTTATTTTAAAGTATATTATAATCTATTGTTGACTACAGTCACTCTGTTGTGCTAGCAGATATTGATCATTCTATCTAACTATATAACTATATTTTTATACCCATTAAACCTCCTCACTTTATCCCCCACTTCCCACTATCCTTTCCAGCTTCGATAATCATCATTTTACTCTCTGTCTCCATGAGATTGCATAAAAACAGACACATAGACCAATGGAACAGAATAGAGAACCCAGAAACAAATCCACACATCTACAGTGAACTCATTTTTTATAAAGCTGCCAAGAATATATGTGGGGGAAAGGGCAGTCTCTTCAGTAAATGGTGCTGAGAAAACTGAATATTCATATGCAGAAGAATGGAACTAGACCCTGATCTCACCCCATATACAAAAAAATCAAATTGACTTAGATTTAAGTCAAATCCATTTGACTTAAAGACTTAAATCTAAGACATGAAACTATGTAACTACTAAAAACACTGGGGAAATGCTCCAGGACATTGATCTGGACAAAGATTTCTTGAGTAATACCTTAAAAGCATAGGCAACCAAAGCAAACCTGGACACATGGGATCACACCAAGTTAAAAAGCTTGTGCACAGCAAAGAAAAAAATCAACAAAGTGAAGAGACAACCCACAGAATGTTAGAACTACCCATCTGACAAAGGATTAATAACTAGAATATGAATGGGACCATGTATGGTCTGTAAGTGTTTGTGCGCCTAAGTTTTGATACACTTTAACTTTTTATAATAGATCTCTATATGTTTTATGATAGCAAATGATAAAATAGACTAGTATTTACATATATTTATGCATTCAAGACATATCAAAAATTTTCTTAATTTCTTGGATATTTCTAGGCTACATGGTTCATTTGCAAGTTTGTAAAAAATATTGCAAATCTCCAAAATACTTCTTGACTATATTTATTTTTAAAAATCCACTTAGAGGTAAACCTGTAAAATTCAAATCTGTTGTTCAATTCAAACCTGTTGCCTACTATAATTTCAATATGATAAGGACATGAATTTTGGGAAGTTAGGGGTGGAATGTTATGTACTAAATAAATGTTTGTGCACCCCCAAATTCATATGTTGAAACTCTACCTCCCAATATGATGGTATTAGGAAGTGGGGCCTTTGGGAGATAATTAGGAATACATGAGGATCAGAAGGGGATTAGTACCCATAAGAGTTCCAAGAGAGCTTGATTACCTCTGCTCTCTGCCATGTGAGGATTAAATGAGAAGTTGACAGTCTGTCATAGAGAAGAGGGCCCTCACCAGAGCCTGACCATGCTGGCACACTTATCTCAGACTTATCCAACCTTTAGACTGTGAGGAATGCATTTCTATTGTTTATAAGCCACCTAGTCTATGGTAATTTGTGATAGCAGCCCGAACTAAGTAATACACACCCCTATGACCCCATCTAAATCTAATTACCTCCCAAAGACTCCATCTTCAAATACTTCACATTAGGATTTAAGGCTTCAGCATATAAATCTGGGATATGGGGGTACAATTCAGTTCATAGCATCAGCCAAACAAAGGTGAGGGCAAATTGTGATTGATTCTCCTGCAAAATTTTTACTGAGTAGAATATATTAGCTAAGTCTATGTAGCCAAGCCATTTACCCATGTTGTTTTAAAGGCCATTCATTAAGGTGATGATATCCAACAGAGGTGCTCTAATGAAAGGAATAATTTTCTTAACTTTCTGTAATCTATAGTTAGCCTCCACTCATTAGCTGTGGCTTTAAGCATAGGACATAACAGGAAGTTAAAAGATGAAATAAATGGGGACTAGAACCCCTGTGATTAAATCAGCTATGACAGAGTGTGATGCTGCAGTGCCTTGCCTTAGTGGGTACTGTGGAATATTTACCACCCACACTGGTAGAGGAAGGTTAACAGATACTCAACAGGCAGTGCCCACCAATAGCAGAAAAGCCTTAGGCTTGTTCCATGAGATTCCATGCTGTCTGAGATGGTCCATTTCAAGAATGGGAAAAGGGATTGTCTCAGAGGAACAACCAGAAAAAAAGCATCTTTTAGCGAAACTGGGTCAATTTTAATAGCTAAGGAAGTAATTACCTTTCTAATTAAACTTCCTCTCAAGTTTGTTACCTCTTAGCAGAGTCACTTTAATGCATGAGTGCTTACTGGGATAAGAGGGGTTTGGGCACCCATGTCCAACAGAGCCAGTAGGTGTTGTTTGATTTTTGGACACTAAACCACAGTTAATGTGCTAAAAGGGTGGCTGTCTGCTAGAAGGGGCCTGCTTTCATGATCACCACACCCTTATGTGGGAGTAGGTCCCCGCCACTAGCTGTTGCAGAGGCAGGAATAGAGGAAAAGGCTGCCTCCAGAAGGTAAGGAGAAGACTGCCACTGGTTGTCATCTAACCCTAATAAGCACTGTAATTGCTTCTTCAATTTACAGGACATTATCTGGTATAGGACCCCCTTTTCTGTTGGGGCCTAATATAAACTCTCTTGTTATTCTTAGGGCTCATCCTTAACAGGGGCCTGGCTATATGTGGTCTGTCTGGCCTAGGAAAAGAGTAGCCTTGTCATCGATAGTAATTCTGATTGTGGTCGGATGAGGTGTTATTTATAGAATACTCTTGACTCCATTTGTCTTTCATGAGTTTCTATGAAATTCAGAGCTTCTATGGACTCTTGAGTTGTTTTAGAATTAGCCATTATTGCCAGTAAAGAGGACTTATAGTTGCCATGAGGCTGCACAGCAATGTTTGTAAAAAATGAAATCAAATGTGTTAGTCATTGTCACTTGTGGTAAGGTGTAACAGTTGGAAAAAAGCAATAGACTAACCAAAAAGCTTAAGAGGAAAGGCTAAGGAATGAGATGCTTCAGGAAATAAAGGCTTTGAAAATCTCCCACACAATCTGAAAATCTGGAGCACCAGGCACATCCCCTGGGCTGGGTGCATGTTCAGAAAGGATCTGAAAAGGTCCTAAGATCTCACCTCTGGCTGACCTTTAGGCCTATACACACAAGAAATGAAGGCTAGAGTAGAGTTATAAACAAACTGGGTGAGTGTCAAAGGAGTTTGCCAGTACACAAGCAAAGACCATCTGCAAAGACTAGGAGATATTTTTGTTGTTGTTATTCTACATGTTTTAAAACATCTCTGTTAAATTATCAGCAGACTACCAAACTAACAGAACAGAGACTTCAGTAGCTACACATATCAAAGAAACAGGGGTAAATATTCATGTGCTTGAATTTGGCACTCTATTCTTAGATATGACACCAAAAGCAGAAATGACAAAAGAAAACTTAGATAAACTGGACTTCATTAAAATTTAAATATTTGTACATCAAAGAATTTTGCCAAGAAATCGAAATGACAACACATCAAATGGAAGAAAATATTTGTGACTCATACATCTTATAAGGATTTCAGTTTCAGAATATATAAAATACTTTTACAACTCAACAACAAAAAGATAAACAACCCAATTAAAACTGAGCGAAAGTCTTAAATTGGCATTTCTCCTAAGAAGATATACAAATGGCCAACAAGCACGTGAAAAGATGCTCAGTGTCATCCATCATTAGGAAAATACACATGTAACCACAAAATGTTACCGCTTCACAGCCACTGTGATGGCTAAAATCAAACAGAAAGTTGGCAAGGATGTGGAGACAATGAAACACTCATACAGCCCTGATGGGAATGCAAAATGGCGTAGCTGCTATGGAAAACAGTTTACTGATTCCTCAAAAAGAATTATCACATGACCCAGCAATTCCACTCCTAGGTATGTACCCGAGAGAATTGAAAATTGGCACTCAAACAAATACTTGTACACAAATACTCATAGAAGCATAATTCACAATAGCCAAAAGATGGAAACAACCCAAATACTCAAGACATGAATGGTTAAACAAATTATGTGTGTGTATATTAAATTAAGAACTAAAAAGAATTAAGTATTAAAAAGTTAAACTGAAAAAATTGAAAGAAGAAGGGAGTATTTAAAAAAAACCTATGGATGGAATTTCTAAGATTAAAAATCTAAACTTGAAATCATAATGGATAATTGATTAGCTATAAAGACTTTTATCCATTCTGTATTTCAGAAAAAAATAAACACACCATCTGGGGAATGGTCACGCTTGAAGGTGCTGACGTGGGGAGGTGGAGGGTGGGAGGAGGGGATGGAAATATAACTACATGATGAGTGCAGTGCGCACTGTCTGGGGAATGGGCATGCTTGGAGCTCTGACTCGGGGGGATAGGCGGTGCATGGGCACGTATGTAACCTGAACTTTTGTACCCCCATAATAAGCTGAAATAAAAAAGAAAAAAAGAAATAAATATGTGCAGTTTATTGTGCATCAATTATACCTCAATAAAGTTGTAAAAAAAGAGAAAAAAAAGAAAAAAATAAATAAATGACAAACAAGAATGGTTATTTACATACTGCTTTTTAATAATAATTAACTTTCCATATTTACATGTCTGAACTTGAGTTTAAATTCCCAGAAGTCAGAGCCTATTTCTTTTGTTTTATTTTACAGTTCTTCTCCTACTGTAAAAAATAAAAAATATCGGAATCAAGTTTTAGATGAAAAGTAGATTTATGTCAAACCTTTATTTGTTAATTTAATCTATTGGATACATGTTCAATAGGATTTTTTGAATTTAGAAAATCTAAAAGATTAAAGTTAATATAGGCCAAAGCCTTGAAACATACCTGTCTGCTCTGCAGCTCTGGAAATACAGTGGCCTGTGTCCTTATTACCTGTATTTCCTCTTGTGCCATTATTCACTTTCAGGTTTCCAGCATCATCATACTCGATATCTGAATTGTTTTCTCTCGGGCATTTTAGCAATACTCCCTGAGAAACTTGAATACAGGATTATTTTAAGGTTAGGTAAATAACTTCTTCATGTAACATTTCATAGATACATTCTTTGGAATGATTCTTATGATCAGAACAAGAAATAATTGAAGGGATAATGAATTTTTTTAAGGTTCATGTCTATTAATAAAAAATAATTTCAAATATTACATGATCAATTTATTTATAGAACGCATATTTACTAACGGTCTATTCTGTGCCAGCCATTCCTAAGAACTGGTGATAAAATAGTAAATAAAGCAGTTTCTGCTCCAGGAAGTATAAAGGCTCTTTCCGTGCTTTCTTAATGTTTTGCTGAAACCTCTGATGCTGTATTTAGCACATTGGACCATAATTACTTAACATCTGCTTTTCCCACTAGAATATGAGATTCTTCCCCATGATCATCCCGTTTTGTTTTTTATAATTTGGGGAATTTGTGATAATATTTGGAGTATTGTAGTTGCTCAGTAAATATTTCTTGGACAAAAGCAAAAGCAAACTAAATATAACCTTACATAAAATATATGAAAATATTTAAGGAAAAAAGTGAAATTTTACCAATTCACAAGTATCTAAGAACTCCAGAAAAATAGTTTCAAACATCACACACACACACACACACACACACCCTCTCCAACACACACACAAACACCTTCTTTCTCTTTATTAGACTAGGAAGGACAAGACACTTATCTGATTTGACTACATATTAAATATAGCACTGTGGAGTATAGTATAGAGCTTTACATGTAGTAGCTCCTTATTAAATCTTGGTTAATATAATGAATGAATGAATAAATATAAAAAGACCATAAGAGAAAAGTAAACATCTTTCATATTTTTATTTCATTAAGATCATGTAACTTACCCAACATGATCAGGGAGATCAAAGTCAAAGCCAGAATACCATTCACTGCTCCAGATATTCCCAGGAGGATTTTATACCTGTGCAACACTGCTGAAGAATCTGAGACATTAATCACATGAATTAGCTTAGAAAACTGTTTCCAAGAACTAATAGCAATTGTAGTGGTAGAATTGTATAAAATACTAGTTTTGAGTTTCAAAGGATGTTAGGCAATCAAAAGCATAAAGGCTAAATAGAGAAAAGTGTATATTTAGTTTATTTAATAATGATAGTATATAGTTGGTTAAGAGATATATGTTATATCAAATCTTAAGAATTAATGTTCACAAGTCATTCACACTTGTTTCAATTACTAAGGATATAACAAGAATCAGAACTAAATATGGCTTCCGGTATACTGCTATTTTAATCTAAAAAAATCCTAAACTCTTTCCTAACCCATGCAATAATATTTCAGCTTCTTATTAAATGGTAAACTTTTTAAGAAGGAGAACTGTTCTATTTTTCATGTACCTACACTGCCAGGTTCATAAGAGTGATCGTTCAATGAATTTTATTAATCATTGATCTGCTATCATTACAAAGTAGACAGTCTCATCCTGTGCCTCAAGTACATATTTTATTATTTTTCTCAGCCTCATTAAAAAGGATTTAGATCTGGTGGGCACTGACTTACAAAATTATATAAATAATTATCTTATACTGAATAAATGAACATCTATATTTTACAAAATAGTTTTCCCTTATCAAAGATAATTTACACAAATGCATAATTGATAAGAATCATTCCACATAACTGTGATTATTCTTATTGTTCAGTCTACATATTGAATTACTAATGCTGAAATTAATATTCCAAGTACCCTTTAAACCTGAGGAAACATACAAACCACATTTGAAATTGCTGAACCCTGTCAAGAAAGAGCATGATAAACTATTCAGAGAAATAGTTTGCAGCTTTTCTTTTATCACAACATTGACAAATATATTAAAATAAAATTTATCATTCACTTAATGACTGTCCTGAATTTCTAAGATTATTTATGAATTTTTGATATATTAATAATGCTACACAATAAATGCCAAGAAATCAAACATATGTATTAAAATGTCCTATATTTATTTTAAAAATTAGACAAAAAAGTAATCATCAGAAAATATGAGGAAAAAAGGTTTGAAAGACTGTTTAAATTCAAGTCAGACTCAATTATTTCTCTTAAGCACTATAGGATGATCATCATAGTATGCACTTAGGGCATATTAAGTTTCAGAATAATGGAGAAAATAATATTTTCATTATCCTGTGCTTTCGTCTTGTAAGAAAGTGGTATAATTTAATTTATAATGTTACAATACAAGCCTTCTCCCACTAAAAAATAAAAATAATAAGACAAAATTAAAAAAATCAAAACCAGTCTTGTAATGTCCATATAAAAATGTTAAATATACTACTCATAACCAAAATATATTATAACCACGTTCAGTTTATTCTAGACATACAAGAATTATTCAATTGTATGAAATTCATTAATATCATATTCATATAGCTGGGGGAAAATGTATCATCATTTTAATAGATAAAAAAATAAAATTGATAAAATCCAACACTGTTATATTAAAAATAAAACAGGAGTTAATGGATGAATACTGTTTAATCTAAACAGTTTTATGTCTAATAAGCTAATATCTTATTTAATTGAGAAACACTGCAAGCTTTTTACAAGAGTCCAGAAAAAGAAAGATAATAATATCTCAAATCTTCATCACTATTAATATTTAACATTGTTTAGGAAATATTATCTAATACAATCAGACAAAATAATCCAATCACAGGCAGAAATGTTAGAAAAAAGGAGGCAAAATTATTTGAGGATAATATGAGTATATGCTTGGCAAAACCAAAAGAATCAATTGAAAAAAATACCATAATCCCACAAATAATAAAATAATTAGTAGCTGCAGTTATAAAATTAACATGCTAAAATCAATTCCCTACATATATCCAATAACCATTTAAAAAACATAGATGAGAGGAAGACATTTCTCATGAATAGCTAACCAAACAAAAACAAAAAGAATAGTATACCTAAATTGAACAAGTGCTCCAAACCAGTATGAGGAAAACAAAACAAATAAACTAAAGACTGAATAATATAAATGTAGACTTGAATAAATGAAAATACAATCATATTCTTGGATAAGAAGGCTAAGTGTCAAAAAGATAAATTCTCTCTAAGTTAATTGATAAATTAGGAAGTAATTTAAGATACTGAAAAGCTACATCAGGTTTTGGTATTTGTTGTTTGTGGTGAGTGAACCTGCAAAATTTATATTAATATAAAGTTATTTGGAAGGGCAAACAAGTGAGAATAGCTAAGTAAAATAGTGAAAAGATGGAAATACAAAATGGTACAATCCTATGAAAAGATATTTGCAATATTATATAGGCAATATATTGATACCCAACAATCTCCCTTCTAGAAATCTACCCTGATGACATATTGGCAAAATATGAAAATGCACATGTGTGAGTCTATTCATTGTAATACTATTTAAGTAGGCATATAATATGAAAAGAATGGAAAAGTCATAAATTTCCATCAATAAGATAGATGACTAGTTGAATAAACTAAGGCCTAGCCACATAACAGAGAAATACTCTGCCACATAAAGGATATTTCTTTGAGCTGCTATAGATTAATCTGCAGGACATATTCCTAAGGGATACACACACATACTATATACACATAATATTTTAATATATTTTCTATATATATAAATATATATACTTTTTTCTATAGGGGAAGGAGGGAGAGAACAGGGTAGAAGGAACTGAGTGGGAGCTGGATTTATGGAAGGTGGATTTCTCTATAAGTACCTTACTATATAGGTTTGACTTTGAAAATATATCAATGTTTTACATAATTATGAAATAAATTAAAGCAAAATGAAAAAATTGATCCATAAAAATAAAATAGAAAATGAAAAGAAAGAACCTAACTAGGTATTATTAACAGTGTCCCTGTAGAGAGCGGAATTATTTCAAGTGATTGTAAAACATAATTTAACCGTGCTTGCCCAGCGGAATGTATACTAAGGATAAAAATATCTGTAAAAACACTTTAATCTGTTGTAAGTAATTATATTATTATTATTATTAATATCATTTCTATAGTGATTCTGGAATTACTACTATTACACACACACACACACACACACACACAGAGTAGTGAGTTAGAAAAATTATGTAATTTCTTACTATCATTGCCAACCAAGATTTTCAACATATGAGAAATGATATACAAATATGCAATCACGAAATAACAAGGCTCAAATTGTCAATCCAATTCACATGAAATATATCTTATTTCAAGCTTTACTAAACATTAGCAAAAGGTACAAGACATGAATATTAACACATGTCACTTAAATATCTGGGAACTGCAAATCTACACATTGTGGCTTCAGAGAAACACTCACAGAGAGTGTTAAAAAACAGTCTGCACAGAGAAGTCACTATATTTTGTGGTCTTCTAGGTTTTTTTCATTTGTTTTTTAGAAATAGGTTCTCCAATCTTGAACTTTTCGGGCTCAAGAGATCCTCCTCCCTCAGCCTCCCAGTAGCTGGGACTACAGGTACACTCCACCACTCCCAGCTAATTTTTTTATTTTTAGTTTTTTTTAATTTAGAGACAGGATATTGCTATGTTGCCAGGCTGGCCTCAAACTCCTGGCTTCAAGGGATGTTCCTGCTTCAGCCTCCCAAAGTGCTGGGATTACAGGCGTGAGCTACGGTGCCCAGCCTGTCCTTCAGCTTTAATATCTCTGGTTCCCTAAATAAAATAAAAACTGAGTGTAGGAAGTGAATGAAAGACTTTTGAAAACGTGAGAATCTGTAAAAGTCCACATGAAAGCAGCAATAAATTTCTTATAAATAGGAATATACGTAGCTCTGAGATGAATCTGTGATATGAGTGCTAAAAGGCCAACAGAAGGAATGACAATAGTATGAATGAATATTTCTCTGGGGAAAGTCATGGATTTTTAATGATGTGGGTGATACTTGAGGGAAGACTCAAAAGTAAAATTCCCATAGATGTAGAAGTTGGAAAGTGTACTCCTAATGGTACCACCCCAACAAAGATCCAGAAATAAGATCAAAAAAAAAAATATTTAGAAAGCAATAGCGCAGGACAGTCTCAATAACAGCGATTGACTCTTTCATTTCTATTTATCTGTTTTTGCCACATCACATTAAGGTGGCAGGATGGATTTGCATCACCTGTGGAGGGTATGCTTGAAGTAGTATAGTAAGTTAAATATTGGTTGTTGTGTACAACCTTTATTGTGAATCAATCTGGTGAAGAACATATTTGGACATTTTTGACAAATTGAATTAAAAACTGGCATTAAAAAATACCGTACTTTACAAATGATAGGGGGGTGAATGACTGGCACCAAATATTCATTAATTTTAAAATATTAGTTTTAATTGAATGTATATATTTCCCGGAGAATATCCTTAAGAAATTACACTAAACAAATTATTGCAAGTATTAGTGCCACACTGAAAAATGAGGTGGGGAGAGAGAGAGAGAGAGACGCATCAAAAAAAGAATCAAGTCCAAGAATACAATAGAACAGAATATTGGAAACTACTGTAATGACCCATACCAACTGAAAAACAAAACTAAATTTCCTACCTTTAAACGTCAGCTTAGACGCTTGGATAGAGCTCTTTTTCCTCGACTGTACATTCAACGTCATGTATCTTTCTTCATCTTGCATCTTCAATGTGAGTGATCGTGTACATATATGTGTATGTTTTATTTCGTTAAGTATGATATGAAATAAGGAAAGAATAGTACCTGCAGCTAATCAGAGATTCTCCTCACTGTCCTTTCATGGTACATTCAAGGGTTCACACTTTCATGTACTGGTGAAAAACTCAGAGGAAATGTTTTTTTCTAAAAAAAATTTATTTCCCACGACCTAGATAACACATAATTTCTCAACTCTCCACCACATATTGAACTGAATATTTTAATGAGTGTTTTAAAAATTTCTCCTGATAATCCCCTAAAGTCAGGGATATAGAAATTATGCCCCTTTCAGAATTCAGATAAATAATACGTACTTGTCTTTTGTTTTAGCCTAAGTATTTATGTAGATTTTGAATTATATTTCCTAATGTTTTGCCATTTAATTTAATATAATAAATTGCAATTACCTAACAATTAAATTAATTCCTTATCCTAAAAAATTGATTATAAATCAAGCTAATAATTTAACAATATAATTTGAAGAGAAAATAGAAATATAATTTTTTGGTATTCTAAAACTTATCCCAAATACAAAAAAAAAATATTTAGGGGGGAATTTAGAGGGGAAAATAACTCATATTTCCAATGACTTTTTTCTAGTATTTGAAGGCATTGCCCAATACTGATGAAGCAGGGCAGAAATTTTAGATCCTTTTTCCCTCAGTTTTAGTGAAGTCTAATTTAGAGACCATAAAATTCAGCCATTGTAAGTGTATGTATGTTTGGATGGTTTTAGCAAAATTTTAGAGCTTTGCAACCATCCCCAAAATCCAGCTTCAAAGCTTCCCTAACACTCCAAAAATTTTCTTTAAGTTCAAACTAAAAAGAGGAATACAAGTCTGTAAATACTAATTTTATAAATTGAAATAAGATAGTTTAAAAATTTGACAAATAAACCCCAAATGTCTGGCAATTGTAGCAAATCTAGAATGGAAATCCAAAGCTGTTAGCCATTGCCCCATAGACTTCACCGAGGAAAGAGAGCTATGTAGAGCAGATGTCCCCTGCAAGAAGCATGGCCAGCCCTGGCCTCACAGAGAGGGGCCCAGGGACATCAGTCCGTCCTGACTCCAGTCTCATTCCTCTGCTCCCCTGCTGAGCACCTATCTCCCAGGGCAAGTAGAAGCCACAAGGCAGAGCTTCCCTCACAGGTCAGTCTCCCGGAGAAAGAGTAAGGTATAGAAAGTGAGCATCGGAGCTGGAGGGGCAAACTAATGATCCTTGCATGATCACCTTTTTAAATCTTGTAGTGATTTACTGACTATTATATTTAATATTGTCATAGACAGGGTGGCATTATTTTGGTTACTGCTTCCCTGTTCTACGTCTTCTCACTATGTGTCTTCAACTTTTTGGTGTAGTTCAATAGTCAGGAGGACAAAGTACCCTATTCTGTGGGCGACAGTCTCTTTCCCCAGCTTGTTAAATAGGCATCTGTACAATTGACCAGGGCAACAAGATGGAAGCTAAACAAGTGCTCAGTAGTATGGTCTCCCCTCATAGATGCTGATTTTGCTGTGATCTCTGCTGAATGACCAACCTGTCAAGGCCAGAGATTAAAGCAAGAGCACATTTTTCCCAGAGAAACCAGCCAGCCACCTGGTGGCAGATCTATTACTTAAGTACCTTTCACCTTGGACTGGATGGTGCTCTGTTTTCATAGGAAAAATCTTATATTTTAGGAACAGATTTGGTTTCTCTGCCTATAGTACTTCTACTACCATCAGTATTCATAGAGTTACAGAATGTCTTATCCATCCTCATGGTTTCCCACACAATATTGCATTTGACATTTTACATAAAAAAAAAAAAAAAATGACAATTACCTCACACCTACAGAAGATACTTACTTGACCATAACAAGTAACTGGCTGAACAAGGTATTGAAATGACTTTCTGAAGGCACATTATTGACACCACCTGGGATAAAACAACTTGCAAGTATGGCAGTAGGTTCTACAACACATAGTATTTGCTTTACCAGTATATATTGCTGTCCCTGCCATTGCCAGAATGTACAGGTTTGTGAACCAAAGCATGGAGTTAAGATTCAAATTTGTAGTGGCCTCACACTATCACACCTAATAATGCACTTGAAAATGGCTTCCTTTTCCCAAGATCTTGTTTTTGTTGGGGTTAGAGGTTCTAATGCCTGAGGCAAGGCTATTCTAATGAGGAATATGATAATCCTGATGAATTGGATTATCATAGCTGAGAAGTCCTCTTCACACCTTGGACTCCTCTATCATTGCAGCAACTGGCAGACAAGACCAGGGTGCAGGTGGGAGTTGGGTCACTTGGGTCACGGTTACACAGTGTGGTAAGGAGGACTGTTCCTTGAACGCAGAGATTTAAAGTAGCATATTTTAGGCCCACTTTCCCCAATAGCTCTGGTAAACAGAATACTGAGCCAACCCAATAAAAACACTAACAAGAATGGATCCCACAAGAATGATAATCTAGGTCATTACATGAGCCACACACCTTGTACAATTAACTTGACAGAAAGTAAAACAGAAGAAACATGGAAGGGATAGCACTCTATATCTTGTCTCAGGCTACTCAAGTGGTGAGTATCTGCTGGCAAAGAAATAGACCTCAAGGATACAAAAAGAACAAAGTCCATCTGTGATTCAGATAAAATCATCCTGGATGTAGGTAGCTCCTAGGTCCTAGAAGCCTGTTGTCAAATCTTCTCTCAGAAGTTAGTGTAGAAATGATAAAATAAATCAAATCCATAGTTTATTGAGAAGTTTCCGTTACTTCCACAAGTAAATTTTTTTTATTCATTGGAATAATTAGCTTTTCACATTTAAATTAGAAACTAGCATGTTAGAAAACCAGTAGGATTTGCCTTGTCAAGCAAATTTGAATGTACAATTTCTGTAATCTTGTCATCAAGATTTATAAGAAAACTATTATTGTTTTATTTCCTTTGTCTATTTCATTGATACATGATATTTGTACTTATTTATGGAGTACATGTGGTATTTTGATACATGACTAAAATGCATAATGATGAAGTTTAGAGTATTTAGGATATCCATCACCTTGAGCATTTATCATTTCTTTGTGTGGGTACATTTCAAACCTCTTATAGATATTTTGGAATATATAATACATTACTGTTAATGTCACCCTACTGTGCTATCGGACAATACTTTTCTATCTAACGGTATGTTTGAACCCATTAACCAGCCTCCACTGGTTAACTGTCATTCTACTCTCTACTTCCCTGAGATTAGCTCTTACAGTGGCGGCAGTAAGGGGTTGCGTGGGCGGGTCCTCAGGCACCCAGGAGTGTGCAGATGTCAGTGGTGGTGGACAAGGCGGGGCGATCCCCAGGCCCCTGAATGACGCACTTGGGGACTGGGGACTGGGAACTGGGGACTGGGGACAGTGCCAAGCGGTGCAGGTCTATCTCAGGCCTCTTGATAGTGCGCGTGGACGCCGGCAATGGTGCACGGGACGGGTCTATTCCCGCCCCACCCCCGCCTGTGTTCGGCTGGCTGGCAGGTCCGCAGGCTCTTTTCTCAGGCCTCCAGGTGGTGCACTCGCACTCACGCACCTACTGATGGGACCCGGAGATCCCCAGGCGCCAGGGCGGGGGACGGGGGCAGCGTTCGGGCACTGGGAGAGGCTGCCTCTGGTGGAACCGTACCGTCCCATCCCAGCCCTCCCACCCCTGATGTTGCGCACGTGGCGGATGGGGCAATCGCCCAGGCCGGGGCGGCCTGCTCGAGTGGTGGCTGGGGGCGGAGAAAGCCTGTCCTCAGGGCAAGTGCACGGCGACCCTGCTGTTGGAGGTGCTGAGGCTGCGGGTTTGCAGTCGGTGGCAGCGACCTCACGCAGGTGGCTCTGAGGCTCTGGGGAGCGCGTGCTTTGGCTCCCGCTGTCTTGGGGGCAGACTCCCCAGTGCGCTGCGCTGCCTGTTCCCTGGAGTGTAGCACGCCACGTGGGCTAGAGCGCTGGGGACCTCGCCACGTAGCTGGGTCCAACCAGCGTGGTGCTACTGCAGCGCTCCGGGTGGACACGGGGTGGGTGGAATGGGGGATGTCAGCGGAGCTCCAGGGATGTAGAGACGCAGGAGCTGCTGTGTTCCCGGGGAAGATGCAGGCTGGTGGGGGTTGGGCTCCCAAAATGGCGCCGCGCTGCTGTTTGGTGGGGGTGGGGGTGGGGGTGGGGGTGGGGGTGGGGGTGGGGGTGGAGGTAGGCGTGGGGGTGGGGGTGGGACCGGGACCCATCCTGAGCGCCGTCTGGAGCAATGCCACTGCGCACGCTCCAAAGCAGCCCCGTGTGCTAGTACCCGGGCTCTGCCCTGGCTCGGATTGCAGGAGTCTGCGCTGGGAAAGTGGGCTGCTGGGCATCTCTAATCGCACTTTCCCGGCAACTGGAAGTCTCAGGGCTCCCAGCCAATCCCTTCTGGGTGGTTTTCCTGGCTTCCCTCTCCTTCCTTCCTCAAAGGTTTCTTGTCATTTTCCTGCTGAATTCCATTGTTCTCTGGGATGCTATATTTGAAGTGTGATTATCTACTGGCTGTTTGGGTTCTTTATTGTGGAGGAGGGGAGTGCTGGGTGCCTCCATTTAGCAACCCTGAAGCCTCTTTCTCCGGAAAATTCTCTTAGTCTACTTTTGAAATGTGTGAAATAACCCGAACTACTGCATTGCCACATTGTAAGTTTGTTATTCTATTTAAATAAAATCCTATGGCTCCTACCTGTAGTCCCAACACTTTGGGAGGCTGAGGCTGGAGGATTGTTGAGCCCCGGAGTTCAAGGCTGCAATGAGTTATTGTGACAGAGGAAATGGCCTGAAAAAAAAAAAAAAAGGACAGAAAGATTTTCTGTCTTTTTAAAACTTCCCCCACTGTTTTGGGAACTGGCAGTCTGGCCGGTATCCCTGAGGCAGGTTAAATCTTTTGTTAAAACTCCCAAGTGGGTGTCTGGCAGAGTTCACAGGCTTTGTTTTTGGCAGAGATGGAAGGATTAGAATAGTTAACCACAGTAATTGCCTGAAGCTGAGAACCCTCCCTTTAAAAGCTCTGTATTTCTGCCTATGTTCAGGAAAATTTGGGATTTTGAGAGAAGGTCTGGCATACTTCCTCCTTTGCCGTTCTCTTTTTCCTTCCTCCTTCTGCTTATCCTGGTTGTTTGGCCTCCTGGACAAGTGGCTGGGCTTTCAGTAACACTATGATCACACCACTGCACTCCAGCCTGGGCCATGGAGGAGGACTCTGTCTCTAAAAATAAAATATATAATAATAATCCTACAAAGTTTTCAGAAATAAAATTTTTGCTAGATTTTTATGTCAGTTCAGTGAACCATTTAAAGTACATAACAGTAAAAATCCTAATTAATTCAACAATTGGGATCAAACTTCAGGAAAGGAGAAAGCAACAACATTCCGTCTCAAAGCTGTCCCTACTTATAGATTCCTTTCTTCCCACATCTTAGGCAAGTCCCATAATTTTTCCATTCTTTCCCAGGTAATAAATATTATCCTCTCTAGTATGTTAAAATACACCCCAACAGACAGAAGAAATGGACTTCCTGTGGCTAAAATGAGAGAGACAAACAAAAAAAAAAAATTAAAGAAAACACCCAGAATTTCATGGTTAGCAGAATGAGGGATTGGTCACGTATCCCACCCAGTGTTATTATAATAATTGGCATAAGATTTCTTTCCTGTAATTAAGCAGAAATAAGCCCCTGCAAAGCACTGCAGAAACAACTACAGCCAGAAAACTTCCTCATGGACCCTGACAGACCTCCAGCCACACCCCATGCCCCCCACACCCCTGACTTGTGGTGCAATAACTCCAGTTAGACTGAGAGTCAGTCACTTGGTCTCTTAAACATTCTTTACTGATAAATGGCTGCAGACCTTAAGCCAGTTTCAGCCAGTTTGTGGAGACTGCACACAAATTCTTTGTGTTCCATAGTTCTCCTTTTGAGGTATAGAGCCAAATTCCACCTCATTTTAATGCTAAAACCACACCCTAACTTGAACGTGAGATGTATGTTACGTATAGGTACACCCTGCACATGAGCATCTGACTTCCTTTATGGATAGTCCTAGGTTTTCCCCGACCCTGCTCAATATGCATGTAAGGCTGACTCTGTGGGACTGTACCAGCTCCCTCCTGTGGAGTGTGCACTTTTGGTTTCCCCAAAAGCCACGTTTCCCCATCCAAGGATTGTTTCTCTGAAAATAAAGCCTTCTACTTTCCTTCCTCTGTGGATCTCATGGTCTTTTGTTAACAGGGATAATAAAAGTTCCAATTCAGTCTAATATCTGAAGTCCAACTTTTATCTAATTTAACACTTCTCCCTTCCCTCAGCTTAGGTTGGGCCTGCTTGCAGTTTGGAATCAGTTAAGGGGCCAGTGAGTTTAACAGGCTCTGCATGAGCTCCTTCCCTCTCTAGTATTGTCCTACAAACCCAAATTCAGGCACTTGTACACGATGCCCAGCGAAAGCCAAGCACCGTGACACCCATGCTTGGAGACAGAGAAAGTTTTATTCGATTTGGCCAAAGCGAGGAGGCAGGAGAGCAGTCTCACAAATCTGTTTTGTCACAAACATGAGGTGGGGAGGTTTTACGCCGTGGGTAAGGGAGTGGGGAAGTGTACCGGGGACCAAGGCTGAAGTCTCAGCATCATGAACAACCAGCCTTCTGATCGTGAGCAGCTAAATTGCTCAAAGACATTCATTCCTTGTGCAAAACAGACTCGTAAATTTTCTTGTGACCCTGGAGTTGCCTCTTACTGCTTGATCAAACAAACGAAAAACCTCCCAAAACCCACAAAAACTGTACACCAGTAGTTAAAGATAATTACTGTCAGAATGAAGAGCATTTGGGCAGGAAGCGAGCCGTTATAAGGTGCCCACAAATAAGAGCCTGGTGAGAATTTATATTATGTCGGTCAATAAAATTACTGAGGTGCTAAACTCTCAAAGAGGCCCAGCTACAGTATTTTTATCTGCCCTCCAAATCCAGTCCCCAAAATGAGCGAAAATAAAGGGAATAGAAGTGAACATATAGGAATGGTGTAACCAGCCTGGACAGTTTTGTGTGCTGACACTCCAAATGTCTTCTTTTTCTTCTGGACTGCTTCTGTGGGAATTCTGCTCCTCAGGACCTGTGCAGTTGTCCGATGTGTGTGAGGTCTCCTTTGGCAGTCCTGCTCACAGATCACCGCACCTCACCCCACACGACTCCCATGTCCCATTTTCTTCTTCCTACTCTGTACTCCAGCTCCTTTTCAGTGAGGCTGCCTTGCCTGTGGCAGGAAGCACACTTAGGTGGGTTTCATTTGGGGTTGGTTCATAGCTGGCTACTTTTCATGAGATCCACACTTGGCCCAAGGGAGACATTTCCTTCAACCTCGCCATTGCTGGCAGTGTGGCTTACTCCATCACATCCACTTTTATTCTGTGCTTATGTGTAGTTCTAACCACGCAGCCTCTTGAAAGTGTCAATCGCTCAAACTTCAACTCTCAGAGGATACTTGCCAGTGGATGTCAGAGCTCTAACATGGCTTAAGGTAAAAGGGAAGTTCTTCCCCTTTTCGCCATGGAAAGATATGGGGAAATGAGAAGCATACTGACAACTCTCTTCATATAAATTCTCACTTCCCAATCTCTGAACACTCACAAACTCTTAGTATACTCTGGAAACAGATTAAATTTTGAAAGACAAGTTTTGCATGCTTGTTAGCATGTACTATAAAGGAAGTCTAGCACATACAGAATTGTTCTTGATATCTGTGCCCTCAAATAAGATTGAATGACAGGAATGATCACATTTTATTTTAAGTAATATTCTACTAGTCATTCAATATTTGTGAAATATTTTCTGAGAACTTATTACATGTCAGACACTATTTTGGAAATCTGTTTCAGATGAGCTTTATAAAAGCAAAATGTTCATAAAAATATAGGTGAAAAATGTAAGCATGTAGTCCTTAAGTTGGTGAATTAGACGCATATTTGGGAAGAATTTAATCTGTTTAAATTAATCAAAGGACACATAACATATAAGCCACAGTTATCCTAACTGCTTATTGACACAGCTCTCTGAGATTTCTGGGAACTTAACCTCTGTACAGGCTCAGAAACTCTGGAGTTTGGGAATATATTTGGACCAGGTTGTTAACCTGGGAAGGCTCAGGAATGGTATGAGAATTGCATTCATACCTGGGTGTGCTAACATCAGGTTATAGTGTATAACTCTAAGAATAATGAGACCAAAGAAAAGTTCTTAAAATACATCCAGGGTTTGTTCCTAGAGAACAGAATTTGTCCTAGAGAAAAACCCCATGCGTGTAGAAAACTCTGTCTTGACTCATTCGTTCATATGGTATCATTCACAACTCTGGGTTCAGTGATGAAATTTAGAACCCAGAAGCTTGTTCCTTGCTGATTTATCAACCTTGCTAATTGATCTTTACTCCTCATTTTGTATACTTTTAAAAAATACATTCTATTTTATTTATTCATAGGGTATCTATGTTCAGTTCTTATGTCAATTCATGGCTACAGTCAGTACTTTCAATACAGTGGTCTTACATCAGATAAAAGTGAATAGTTTTGTTTTAGTAAAAAAAAAAAAAAATACCAGATGTAGCCATAGAATAACAACTTTTGAAAGTGAAATTTATTTTTTTTAAATCTAGTTTTCCTAAGTTAATTTTAAATCCAAAAAAAACCACAAACAGTTTTTTTTCCAACAACAATAAAAGTCTCTTTTTGTACATTAGAAAAAATTTCATTGACATAATCAAGATTAACTGGAGTACATGGATGGATCTTTACATTTCACCTAGTATATCTATTAATCAGATGCTTTAAATCAAGCTAAATTCTGCATGTATAGTCAGTTCTTAAGAAACTGCCAATGAAGAAAAAGTCATCAGATACTGAAGCGTGCTTCTTTCAAGTATTTGTGTCAGTTCTGCCTTTTGGAGCCATTAAATAAAGTGTAACACCCTTTAATATGATGCTATCATAACAATTTAAGTTAACAAATTTATTCCCAGCAGCCCTTTTCCTGATACTGGCTAAGTAACCTCAGTTCCTTAAAACCACACTTAGGTAACGGTTTCAACTAATTCAACTCCCTCTTTGTTCTCCTCTGGACTTTTAAAAATGGGCATTCACAGACTTTTGTGTATCCAGAGGAGAACCAAGAGGAAGTTAAGTTGGTTTGAAACAATCACATGAAGATTATTTCAAAGAACTGGGCCAGGATTGGACAGTAAAAAACAAACAACAATTCCATCCTTTTTTTGGATACTATACTTGTATTGGTTTTACTAAAATTCCATTACTTCAGCACAATCTTGTCTTATCTTGAACTTGTAGATCACTGAACTTCCCCTAGTGCCTTTTCATACCTCTATAAATAAAGATAATTCTTCCTGTCATGGTACATTTTGGTTTGGATTTTAATACAAACTTAAAATGGTCATCTTATTAAATTCTGCATTTTCTCTGAAATGCAAAATGGAGTTTATGATTCTATTACTCAGTATATTAGCTATCGAAGTGGTATGTCATGTATAAATTTAATATAGTAATCTAAGCATTAATAAAATGTGGAACAAGATGGAACCAAAGGCAAAACCTTCCGGCATATAGCAAATGATCTCTCTCTCAACTAATGGCATCTAACCTAGGTAATATCGCTTTCATACATATTAGTATTATGATAACCTGTATCATACATCTAAGTGAAAACCACATACACTATATCATCATTTTTTTCTAAAATCATTAGTGTCATAATTCTTTCAATACCAAGAATACGAGGTCATTCTGGCATGAATTATCTACTTACTCTACTATATACATGGATTTACACTAAGAGTTAAACTATATTTTTAGTAATGCACTCTGCCCACTATTGCCTAAAGCTCTTAGCTCCAAAATACAAGGGCTGTCCGGAAAGTTCCCAGCCATTGTTAATATAACATGTTAATGTTACATGGTTGGATACTTTCTGGACAGCGTTGTATATGATACATTTTTCCCAACCTTCTGTAGATAACTTTTTATCAAAGGAATTCCAGCTCTATTTGATTTTAAGTTTCCTTCAAAGTCTGATATCTTACATTTTTATTGTTATAGCTAGACTAAATTCTTCCCCAGGCATCCTAACTTTATGTGTTCCTCCCAAGCAAACTTGTTTGCAGAACTTCACCTGTATTCTATTCTCAACTGCACACAAAATCACTCCTGCAAGTTGTACAAACAGACAACTCTAAGTACAGGTGCATGGTTAAGCTTTGAGTTGCCCTTTAAGAAATCCTAGGATACCCTTCCTTGCTACATATAAAACCACAATCCTGGGTATGATAGAGTCAGCCTTTTGTCCCTTCTGCTTACTGCTTGTATTCTCCCTGACCCAGATAGTTAACCACCTCCACCACTATGGTTTTGTACAAATCAGTCATCTAGCTTTTTGTCCTTTTCCCAAATAACTATCTCAGTGATTTTCTTAATCACTAAGCTCTGCCGCCTTCTTAAATTTGATTTCTGAATTGTGAATTACAGTAATATGTTTTACTTTATCAGATTACACCAAGTTCAACAGTTCTACAAAGGAAAAAGTAGAAGAGGAGATATAATAATAACTCACTGTATGAACATGCCACACATTTTCTCATACCAAAATGCAACTTGAGAAAGGACACTTGGATAGGAATTATGCCGTTAGTTTTTTTTTTTTTTTTTTTTTTTGAGACAGAGTCTCACTTTGTTGCCCAGGCTAGAGTGAGTGCCGTGGCGTCAGCCTAGCTCACAGCAACCTCAAACTCCTGGGCTCAAGCGATCCTCCTGCCTCAGCCTCCCAAGTAGCTGGGACTACAGGCATGCGCCACTATGCCCGGCTAATTTTTCTATATATATATTTTTAGTTGTCCATATAATTTTTTTCTATTTTTAGTAGAGACGGGGTCTCGCTCTTGCTCAGGCTGGTCTCGAACTCCTGACCTTGAGCGATCCACCCGCCTCGGCCTCCCAGAGTGCTAGGATTACAGGCGTAAGCCACCGCGCCCGGCCTACCGTTAGTTAATTCCTTAGGAAAATAGATAATTTTTATGCTATATCAAGATATATAAAAAACTTTATCTGTTAGAAATAAAAAAATTACATTGTTTGACTTTAGTGAGTGCCCAAGGACATTTGGGGAAACCAAAGACATTAAAGAATGTAATTTTAATAATTACAGAAAGATTTTTATTACACAGGTCCTCAATAGTATTACTATAAAGTATCTTAGAAATGAAAGCTATAGAAAGGGATATTGGTATAAGATTGAGAAAATCTCAAGTTGTTAAGTCCTGAAAATCACATAAAATAAAAGATTTTCAAGCTTCTATTTTAATCACCTTCCTATGCACAAACAAATCGTCAAATTCAACAAACCTAGCAGGGTACCATGGCTATTTCATCACTTCCCTTGGAAAGAAAAACCCATGCTAGGCATTTATTTTACAACAGATATTTTTACTTGAAATCCCAGAGGAACCGGCATACTATTTTATTTAAAAAAAAAAAAAAAAAGGAACAAAAGAAAAGAAGTAAAAAACAAGATGTTTTCCAGAACAGAACTATCATTTATGTCTGCATCATTATTTTTGTATCATCATACCTAGAATGTTTCAGATCTTGGGAGTGCAATAACTTAAGGACAGTAATTTATAATAAGAAAGGAAATGTCAGAGATTGATGATGGAGTTTATCCTTAGCAAATCTGTACTTTTTATTCATATGCTATAATTATTTGTGAAAGCATGAGATAGAAAAGTCTGTAACTTTTAATTTTGTATTCCCCAAATCCATCAGCTTCTGGCCCACTTGTTTGTCCACCACGTGTTTGGCTAATGATTGGAGGGGAAGACAGAATTTGGCGAAGGTGTTCAGAAGGGGAAAGAACGGTTGTGGCAAGGAGAGCAGCGTGAGAACCCAGCACTTCATTCTCCGCGTCTGTCTCACAATCACAATCACGTAATAGCAGACTCTTCTGCAAGGCCTCACACAACCACTAGAGAGCGCCAGTTCACAAGCAGAACGGAAAGTCTGCACTGGAGAGCTCTCGCGGGAATGCAGAGCAAGAAGGCTGAAAGGCAGCCTAGTGTCAGAAACCGAGCTCCTTCACTCCTAGGCAGTCACTTGCAACACAAAATTCGTCAAGTGGTGTGCTTTAACTGGCTGACCCTGTGGCTTCTATTAATTAACCTAATTCTTTTCTTGAGGCATGAGAAGACAATCTAGTTACGTTTAATATTATTTATTTATTAAGTCATTGTGCTTAGAACTGCCACATACTGTCTATTGACATCTGCCTGCATTCACCAAGTCTGTTACATAGCAAAGATAATGAAAAGCTTCCTCTTTTAAAATTTAGTTTTTAGGATTGTCTTCTCAAAAAAAAATTAAAATGATTAAAATAATATAAAGTAATTTAGTTTTAGGATCTTCCCCTGTTATTAAATACCATAGAAGATAACTGAATATGGATTTCAAGTTTGGCTGAAAATAAACATGCATGTTATTGATTAGTAACTCTCTTGTGTCAAAGTGAATTGCCCTCAAGTAGGTAAAGAAATTAGTTTATTTTTCTCAGTTCTATTATAAAACAAATTTATATACCACAAATAGACTAATGTTATTACTTTATAAACATATTTCCTCTTTAAAATTCAAAGTAAAATAACTTGGAAAAGGAAGTTGACAATTTTCAATGACAAACTGTTCTAAGAGACCCTATGCCAAATCTTCAATAGGCCTGAAGACAGTGCACACTATATGGGTCATGGACACACTTATAACTTTGACTCAAATTGTACAAAAGCAATTCATGTAACCAAAACATTTGTACCTCTGTATTATTCTGAAATAAAAAAATTAAAAAATTAAAAAAAATAGTCCTGAAGGCTCTAACATTATTGTAAAATTCATTTCTTCTTTCTTTCTTTCCTTCCTACCTCCCTTCCTTCCTTCCTTCCTTTCTTTCTCTTTCTTTCTTTTTTTCTTTCTCTCTCTTTCCTTTCTTTCTTGAGTAAAAACTGTAGTTAATGAATTATATCTGTCAGGCATCGTGCCAAACTAAGTCACACTAAGATCTGTATAAACCTTCAATGTGACTTATTTTTCTTAGAATTCATTGTCCTAAGTGATGTTTTAGTTCCTGTTTACCAGTTACTAAGTAAACAAAGTGGAACATGCCGTTAGTTCAAGTTCAATAACCGAGTTATCATTACAACCAGTCATTTTGGCTCAAGATTAGATGGCTAAAAGGCTAATCACCTGCTCCTGATTTTGAAACAGGTGCTTAATTGCCAATAAAAGTATGCATGTCTGCTTCCCCCCAAAATGTTGTTGAAATATTTGTAAAAGAAAAAATTTATTCACAAAGGTCTGAAACCAGCTCAGATAACATCTAAGTGTCTTATAAATGTTTTGAATTGAGATTAAAGGAGCAGTGAAAAAAGAAAGAAACTATGACAAGTTCTGATTTACTGTCCTGAGAATTATTTTTTTCTTTAAACAGAAAGAAAAATTAATACTATCCCAATGAATGAAAGCATAATTCTGGCAATTGAATAATTATATATAAATACTTCACTGTCAAATCAGATCACATAGGAAACTACACATTACAATTACAATTATGACTAAAGAAAACACCTAAGAAAGTTAATATGAGACAAAGAAGAACCTTTTTGCATAATTCACATGAGGAGATTGATAGTGGCAGAGTCCGTGGAAGCACTAGAGGTGGTGAAAATGGAGATTTTGCTATCTCTGGTATCAGTGATACTACTTCTCTGGCAGCCAAAGGAAGAAAGTGTATACAAGAAAGATAAATATCAATTGTGTCAAATTCTTCTGAGAAGTCCAGTAAGAAGAAAACTGAGAGTTGAATATAGAATATAGCAACAGATCAATAACGACCTTGACGAAATCAGGAAAAAATGATTCTAAGACTTATACTGAAGAATAATTATAGCAGAAGGGCCAAGATTTTTTCTCTCTAAAGGAAGACTATGGCTGGGTCTTCAACTATCAGATATTAAATAACAACGACAACAACAATAATAGTGTCTTCCCAAACTAAAATACAATCACCATCCAGATCTCAGCTCAATTTTTAATTTTTAGATACCCAGACTGCATGTGAAGACTAACACTGCCAATCAGCTGGTGCTGCCTGAAACCCATAGGAAAGCTGACGTGTTCATCCTCACAGCACCTCAGCGGCTCCTTGAATTTCCGCCATTCTATCAAGAGGATATGAAAAGTCTTGAGGATATAAAGATTATGATAAATGCTTGGTGGTTTACTGACACAAGGAAAAGAATTAATACACTACAAACTATATAAAAAAAAACTTCCATTTCTCAGACTAGACTCCCTGCCAAGATACCACCAACATCACACGCCCAGAAAAAAAGAGCTAAATATTTTTTCAGCAAGCTCAAGATGAGTATATAATGGACCATTGGAAATGAAACCTAGAGAGCTACGGAGTCCTGGTACTTTTCTAAGCAGGGTACAACTAAAGGGGATGCTTGGTATCCCAAAGTGAGAAAGCTTATGCTTCTTATTTCTTAGAGTTGATATCTACATGTCATGTCTGCAGTGTCTGATTCTCTCATTAGCACTACTATAGCTACAAATGAGAAGTCTAGAAGAAATCTGAATTATTCAGAGAAGTCCTCTCTGACCACCTTTTCTAACGTGACCACTCTCCACCCATCTACCCACTCTGTCACTCACTTTCGAATGCACATGTTGATTTATGTATTAATTCAACAAATGATTATTGACCATCTTTTATCTGTCTGGCTATGTTCTAGGCAATGGGAATACAGCAGTGAATACAACAAAACTGATACTCTCATGCTGGTTACATTCAAATGGAGGGAGATAAGAAATAAACAAAAAACCCCAACTATATAATTTTTGGTAAGGAAATGACTTGAAGTAAAATAAAGCAGGGTTCAGGCATAAAAAATGAGGAGTTTCTTTACAATTTCTTCAAGGGTAGAAGTAGAAAGATCACAATCGGAACACCATTGCAAAGCAGGCAAGAGTTAGTGTTAGCCTGCAATACAATGGTAGCAGTATCTCAAGGAAGTGTGATTGTGTCTTTTGAAAGAACCAAAAGGAGTCACTCATGAGTTAGATGTAGTGCTTATAAGAAAGAGAGAAGACAAAGATGACTCAAGATTTTTTGGTATGTGATGAAACTACCACTGAGATATGAAAAACTGGATGATAAGCTGGTATGAAAGGCCAAATGAGAAGTTGAGTTCTGAATATTTTAAGTTTGAGATTCTATTTGATATTGAGGTAGAGAAGGTGACTGAGCAGTTGACAGACAAGTATGGAATGTAGGTCAGGGCTAATGAATTTGGGTTCTAAGAATATGCACAGCATTATTGCCATGGGAGGGATGAGATAATCTAAGAATCTGGTGTAAATAGAATAAGTAGAAGAAAATAAAAGGGGAAAGCATGGATTCTTCAGAAAAATGTTTAGTAACATAAAAGGAGAGAGAGTTTCACACAAGGCAAATTGAAAGAGAGAAAGACAACGAGAAAGAAATAGAAACCAAGATGAGAACAGAGAATCAGTCATTGGTTTTGTAAAATGAAGGTAATTGGTGACCTTGACAGGAAGAGTTTAAGGTGGAGTGCTAAATAGAAAAGCCAGTTTCAAGTGCAATATCTATTTAAAATGAGATATTTCAGCATGGTTTTGTGTTCTTTCCCCAGCAAGATAGACCTATTCAGGTGCAGGTATAATGTAGGCAGAGGAGTGGATTTAATTGTAGGGGAATATTACATAAGCCAGATTAAATTAGTCAAATCATACGGCTGTGACAAGAGACAGTAATTTCAACATTGTCATGATTGCAAAGATGATTCTGCTGTCCCTGAAAGAAATTTACAATTTCTGCCCTCTTAGTTCTCACATAGGCGCAAAGATTTTGAGAAAAACAACTTGTTGTTTTAGTGGATTTTAAGGTTCATTGGGTTCTATATTTACACTTCTTAATAATGTTCTCATTTTTTTTTTCCACTCTGTCACCTGGGTGGGCTAGAGTGTAGTGGCGTTATCATAGCTTGCAGCAACCTCAAACTCCCCGGCTCAAGCAATCGTCCTACCTCAGCCTTCCAAGTAGCTGGGACTAGAGGTGTGCACCAACGCACTCAGCTAATTTTCCTGTCTTTGGTAGAGGTAGGGTCTTGTTCTTGCTCAGGCTGGTCTTGAACTCCTGAGCTCAAGTGATCCTCCTGCCTCGGCCTCTAAGAGTAGGATTATAGGAGTGTGCCACCAAGCTAGGCCTCTAATATTCTCACTTTATCTTCTTTTAAACTAATTCAGTTATTTACCAGTTTGGCATATATTTTGTATGAAGTTTTTCTTTTACTAATTAGCATTACAAACTATGACCTTAAATAGACAATTCTTTTTGTTAAACCTTGCATGAAGTTGTAAACTTCCAACACCTCTAAAAACACTCTTGAAATACGTAACTTCTTGTTTCTAAGAAAAGAAGTTAAATTGACTTCCTATAAATTACGTAGCTTTTGTGGTGAATGAAGAGAAACGTGTAAAGGAAACAGATGTGTAGGAGGTACATCCTCATTTGGTTGAGAGTGAATTCCAAAATTTCAATGAAAGGTAGGTGAGTTTTTCTAAAACCGTAACACTTGGCAAAATCATTCCAACATTCAAAGCAAGATTGGTAAGTATGTTGCCTACAACTGGTTTATGATACAGGCCTTTAGCAAAGTTTATTATTAAATCTCTCCCTTTTACCACCTTGTGCAATTATTTAATCATATTATTTTACAATGACTTTTTTGCAGGTAAAACGATTTATTTATAAGACTTACACCTAAAATTAGACTGCAGACACACAGGGCAGGGATGGTGGTATTCATCTTTCACCTCCCATGCTCTTATTTTTCTGACATTTATTGTGAAGTGTGGGCAATAGTGCTTTTTGGTATTAAAGTCAGGATAAGCAAAGATATTTCCCATTTTATTCATCAATTTAATATCAGATATGCTCTGTAGTACTTCTGGGTACTAGGTGCTCATTGATTTTACAATCGCATTTAACTCAGTGTACCTATCATTCAGACCAATCATTTGGTCAATGTAAAAACTACATTTATATAGATATATAGCTTCAGCTACCATAGTCAAAGTCATATATTTTGTCTTCCCATTATCTTCCTTCCTACGTCCTTGGAAAAATCATCTGTCCACACGGTGTGGTCCTGGGAGGTGGTCAGCCATAAAACACCATCTCCTGGTTGAAGTGGCTGTTTTAAAGCTGAGCAGATGAAGCTGCGAATGAGAGAATATATGAATCTACGTACTCTGACCACAGTAAATAGAACTATGCTTCTTTTTTGCATGAGTCATTTTTACGGTTTCTGCAAATCTGATAGGTTTCACACAAAATGTTCATTGCCATGTGTTTATTAGAGTCAAAACATCCTTAAAATCATCCCCCAAGAATTCCATATTTGAGAAGTTGGAGAAGCAGTTCTTGTTGAGATGAAGGCAGCAGAAAAATTCTACATTTTCTTGTTCTTTTGTAGTGTTGATTAGCATGGCTCACAGGGAGTAAAAGTTACAGGTATCATCCAAAGAGTAGATTGAGGACGATACTTCACTTTTTTGGCTAAGGTATGTCCTCAAAATTTCTTCATATCGTGTTGTCAGGTTCCTCAAGAAATACACTCTCAGATGGAGGATTGCATAGAGGGTGTTAACTGGGAAGGGACAGCAAAACCAACACCTGGGGATGAGAAAGGCAGGATGGGGCAAAGGCAGATACTGAACCGATACGTGACGCAGTCCCAACAAAGTCTTCAGCTTACGCCACAGGGAGCTCGAGAGCTGAGTGGCTCTTCAAGTTCATCCTCATATAAGAGAGTCCCACAGGCACCAGCCACTTGATACAGCTGCCCCTGGGAGAGAGTGTGACTTTGAGAGGGCAGTCCTTTGACTGACAGTCACACAAAAAAGATTCCCTGAAAGCCTCCAGATGCCAACCCCCAGTAGCTGAGAGAACGGGGACTTCAGTCCAAAGTGGAAACACCTCTGCATCCACTGCAAATGGAAAACCACTTCTCAAATCACAAGATGAAGACAGGCCAAGATAGATATATAGATAGAGAGAAACTTCTTGATCTGTCTCCTCTGCTTAGGGCTAGAACCATATATCCAAAAGTCTGTATTAAAATACCCAGTCGAATGCCCTGCAGGTTCCCAAAACTCATCACTCGATTGTCTCCTAAATCTGATTTTTTTTGCCTTATTCTCTAACTCATTTAAAAGAACACTGCCCATAGTTTTCTAAATCAAAACATCAGGACTATCCCTGACTTTCTGCATGTTCTGTCCTTAAATGCCTTCATCCAATAAATCATAGACTACACTTTCTAATCATGTCTTTAATTGAACAATGTTCCTTCATTTCACTTTTGTCACACTTGTCTTAGATGCGGTTATCTGTCTCTGGTAACCCTCATTCTAGTTCATCTTGCACCTGTCAGCCTGAGTGGTACTTCTAAAAATGAATATAGAATTGCAGTTAGTTCCCAATTTATAATGCTTTATTGATTTCCCTCTCTACTTAGAATAATTCCAAACTATTTAACAGCATTTATTTGACCTTTTGTAATCTGGCTTTGTCTCCTGCTTCATCAGTCTCATTCTAATGGAACATTCTTTCTCTCATCTATATGACTTGTACTGTTCTCCCTTGTCCAAAAAGTTTTTCTCTTCCTTATCCTGTCCACCTGGCAAACTTTTGCTCATCTTTTACCTCTCAGATTAAATATTTACATAATTTTACATAATGCTGCCTTGACATGAAAGCAAATTCTCCAAGATATGTTCTATAGCACCATTTATTCTCCCTATCAAAATACTAAGTATACTCCATCATAATTACATGTTTAGTTGTCTGGACGGACACCAGCAGGAATGGTGGAATAAAGATCTACAAAAAGCTATCCCTTCATAAAATCCACAAGAACATTAACAAAAGTTGCCAAAGCAAACTTTCTCAGAACACTAGAAATTAACCAAAGATTTGCAAAAATCTAGCAAGCAATTTATTCAGGAAAACAGGTGATTCTAATTGAGAACAGTGACCTTTGTGGTGTTTTAACTTGCTCTATTCCTATCTCCCCTCCACAGCTTCACAGTAACCTTAAAAAACCAAAGATCTTACAACTATGGTAGCTGTAGAAAACAGCAGCCTAACATGCACCAGAGTGGGCAGAAAGGGTTTAGAAGTCCTCAAAGACTATTGTCAGAATACTGTCATCATTGGAACGATCTGGTATGTCCTTGGAAATTCCCACCTGTAGGCCATTACTTTATTGGATGTGAAACAGAGGTTGCTCAGAGCAAAACAGCTTCTTTTTCTTTAGGGGCATTTACTAAAAACAATCAGCCCCTGTTGCTGAACATTGCAGCTGCCTAAGATGGAATAGCAGTTGGGGCAAAGGAAAAGCTGACCAAAAAACTTAAGAGGGAAACTTGGGGCATAAGCTGTCCACAGGAGAAATTTCAAAAGATTCAAAATATTGCTAGAAATATAGAATGTCATGTGCATGTGTAGGGCCATGCACATGCCCCAGAGAGACCTAAAAAGGCCCTAAACTCTCCCTTCTGACAAATCTTAAGGCTCTGTACAAGAAGAGATTAATGCAAAAGTTTTTAAATTAACTATTTTAAATATTTGCAAATGACTAAAGCAAATCATGTCTAAAGAAATAAAGGATATCAATGAAGTGATATAAATTATTTAAAAAGAAAAAAATATTAGTGTAAATTCTGGAGTTGAAAAGTACAATAACTGAAATTTTAAAAAATCACCAGAGGAGTTCAACAGATTTGAGCTGGCTAAAGAAAGAATCACTAAACTTGAAGATAGGCCGATTGAGATTATTAAGTCTGGGGGACACAAGAAAAAAGAATGAAGAGTAAAAAATAGAGCCTCAGAGAACTGTGGAACACTAACAAGCATATCAACATGCATCAACATAGGCAAAATGGAAGACCCATAGGAAAGGAACAAGAATAGACTAGACAGAATATTTAAAAAATGAATAGCCAAAAATTTCCAAATTTAATAAAAAATATTCTATACCTCCAACAAGTTCAACTTCAAGTAGAATAAATTTAAAGAGAGCTATTAATCTACCCAAAAGAACAAAAGACATTATATAAAAAAGACACCTGCATCTGAATGTTTAGAGCAGCACAATTCACAATTGCAAAGATGTGGAAACAACCCAAGTGCCCATCAATACATGAGTGGATTAATAAAATGTGGTATATGTATACCATGGAGTACTACTACTCAGCTATAAGAAATAATGGGGATATAGCATCTCTTATGTTTTCCTGGATAGAGCTGGAACCCATTCTACTAAGTGAAGTATCCCAAGAATGGAAAAATAAGCACCTCATGTACTCACCATCAAATTGGTTTCACTGATCATCACCTAAGAGTACATTTAGGAATAACATTAATCCAGTGTCGGGCAGATGTGGGGGGGGGGGCGGATGGGTATATACAGACATAATGAGTACGATGCGCACCGTCTAGGGGATGGACACGCTTGAAGCTCAAACTCAGGGGCGGGGAATGGGGGGCAAGGGCAATATACCTAACCTAAACTTTTATACCCCCATAATATGCTGAAATAAAAAAAAATAAAGAGAGCTATTAATAGACACATTATAATCAAGCTATCAAAAAAACAACAAAAAGATAATCTCGAATGCTGCAAGAGAGCAGTAACTCTCCACATACAAGTGAGCCCCAGTAAGATTAACAGCTAATTTCTTGTTGGAAACAACGCAGGCCAGAAGGCAGTGCAATGGCACGTTCAAAATCCCAAGTGCTAAAAAGACCATCCATCAAGAATTCTATATCCATAAACACTATATTTCAAAAACAAAGAAGGAAGCAAGACGTTCCTACTTAAACAAAAACTAAAAGAATTAGTTGTTAGCAGACCTGTCCTGCAATAAATGCTAGAGAAGTCCTTTAGGCTGAAATGAGAGGACAGTAGACAGTAACTTGAATCCACAGGAAAAAATAAAGACCATTGGTAAAGGTGACTATATGGGTAAATATAAAAGACAGTGTCAATGTATTTTTTGTTTATAACTCTGTTTTTCTCTTAATTCATTAGAATGTAGTTGCATGAAGCAGTAATTATTGTGTGTAAATGTGTAATTTATAGATTTCCATAGATTTATAATGTATAAAGATATAATTTATATGACAACAGCACAAAAAAAGAAGGGAGAAAACAGCTATATAAAAGCAAAGTTTTGGGATACTATTAAAATGAAGATAGTATTAATCTGAATTAGATTGTTATAAATTAGGATATTAATTGTAATCCCTAGGGAAACCACTAAGAAAATAAATGAACAAAATGGAATGATATGAAACAATATAATTAAATTGTATACTAGAAAATATCTATTTAACACAAAAGAAGGCAGTAATAGAGCAATAGAAGAATAACAAAACATAAGACATACATAGGAAGCACAGAAAAGTCAGGTTTAAACCTTAATAAACTATGTATTACATTAAATTTAGATGGATTCAAAAGTCCAATCAAAAAGTAGATGTTGAAAGAATGGACCAAAAATGCGATCCAACTAAGTGTTATATACAAGAGACACATTTTAGATTAAAATACACAAATAGTTTAAACATAAAAGGATGAAAAAATGTATATTATGAAAACAATTATGAAAAGAGAGTGGGGTGGTACACTAATACCAAATAAAATAGGCTTTAACACAAAAATTATTTCTAGAGACAAAAAAAAGACATTTTACAATGATGAAACTGTCAATCCATTATAAAGACATAACAATTTTCAACATATTTGCACCTAAAAATATACCCCAAAATATATAAAGCAAAAACTGGGCCAGGCGTGGTGGCTCATGCCTGTAATCCTAAGCACTCTGGGAGGCCCAGGCAGGAGGATTGCTTAAGGCCAGGAGTTTGAGACCAGCCTGAGCAAGAGTGAGACGCCATCTCTATAAAAAAAAAAAAAAAATAGAAAAATTAGCCAGGCATGGTGGTGCACACCCCTAGTACTAGCTACTTGGGAGGCTGAGGCAGGAGAATTGCTTGAGCCTACGAATTTGAGTTTGCAGTGAGCTCTAATGATGCCATGGTATTCTAGCCTGGGTGACAGAGTGAGATTTTGTCTCAAAAAAAAAAAAAAAGAAAGAAAGAAAGAAAAAGGAAAAAGCAAAAACTAACAAGAATTGAAAGGAGAAAAAGATAGACTTCAGTACTCCACTTTCAATAATGGACAGAACTAAATAGAAGGTCAACAAAGAAATGGAAGATTTGAACAACACTACGGAACAACTAGACTTAACAGACTCTACAAAACAACAGAAGAACACACATTCTTCTTAGGTGAATATAGAGCATCATCCAGATTGACCATACGTTAGGTCAAAACAAATTAAAACAAGTCTTAATCAATTGGAAATGGTGAGGATCATACAAAGTATGTTCTCTGACCACAATGAGATGCAATTAGAAATCAATAACAGAAAAAAAGTTGAGAAATTCATAAATACATGGAAATTAAACAGCACACTCCTAAATAACCAGTGGGGTCAAAGAAGAAATCCCATGGGAAATTAGAAAAAAAAACTTTGGGATTTATGAAAATAAATACATAGCATACCAAAATTTATAGGATGCAGTGAAAGCAGGGCTCAGAAGAAAATATATTGCTATAAACACCTATTTTTTTTTAAAGAAAGAACAAACTAAATGAAAAACAAGGAAGAAGAAAATAATGAAGATGTAAGAGAAACTAAACAAAATATAGAATAGAAAAACAACAGAGAAAATCAGCAATACCAAAAGTTAGGCTTTTTTTTTTTTTTTAAGGATCAGCAAAATTGATAAACCTTGATCTAGAATTATCTAGTAAGAAAGAGAGAAGATTGAATTACTAATTGCATGGCCCACCTGCTCAACCGCACACTCCCTAACAGCACAGCTGTCATAGTTGTTTCGCCCAGTACTGTATCTTCAGCACATATTTACTTCAGTGTCTGGCACAACATAGGTGTTCATTAAATATGTGTAGAATGAATGACATTCATTCAACATTCAATGGGTACCGGTCAGTGAAATACAGTGGCCTCCTTAAGTTCATGCATTAGTAGCATTCAATCTTCAAATCACAGTAGTTTGTGATTTCCAAACCAGGGCTCTGTCACCTGCATCACAAAATATCTGGTAGGCCTTCTCCATTTGAACCTTTTACTACTGATGTGCACTAGTTCTATTTTGTTTCCGCTTCTTTAAACTAGTTATCGAAGAAAACTTCTCTGGTATTTGGACTATAGCACATGTTTTTAAAAAAAGTTTCAAGTTATCTGATGTGGCTTTAAAATTTCCTGTTAGAAGATTAAGATAAATGTGAGTTAGGAACATAAAGTTCCAGAGCTCGATTATGAAGTTCAGTAACAAAGATTTCTTTCTGAAAAATATTTTTCAATAATTGTTGCAGATTGTGGTGATTTCATAGCCAGTAGGCTATTCCTCCTTTTATCTTTCCTAATAGAAATTGGGGTCTATTCAGGCACTCACCTTCTTCCACGTAGCCATGGTGTTTCAGGAGCAGTGGATTCCATCCTGAAACTCAGAAGCTGAATCCTAACTGGTCCAGATTACCACGGTGACATCAGCTCTATGCCAGGAATGGGGTTAGGAAAGGCCAGTAAGGCATAATACCTAACATTTGTTGAGCATCAACTTTCAATCACATGTTATTTTGTTATCCAAGTATTGACTCATTAAATTTTTACAACTATTTTATGGGGTAAGTATAAACATTATCTCCATTTTAAGGTTAAGAAAATATAAGGACAATTAAAATAACTTGAACTTGATTATTCTAGACTTGACAGCTCCTGGTAGAGAGGAATTGGGTAAATTATCTGGAATGTGCTTTCTTGGAGACATGCTACAACTAGGCTAGCTCACTGAGATTACTGAAGGTTCCGGCTCTTATGTGAATAATCTGAAGGAAAATACTCTAATAATTAGGATATGAATTATCTCCAGTTATCTAATTCTTTACCGGTTGTTCGTGTGTCTGCATGTGATTCTTGGAACAGATATAGCCATTTTGTGCCTACTAGTACAAATAATGGCAACTAATCAACAAGAATAGCAAAACAGAAATAGGGATAACTCTTGGGTTCTTAAACTGCTGAAATCGCCATCTACGAATCTACAGCTAGATGATAATGTTTGAACCATGTTGAGTCAAATTATCTGGTATGTACAAACACATGCATCGTAATTGACACAGATGCCTTACTACTGACTTTCTCTTTTCCAGAGATTGTGATTCTTTATTGTTTTAGTCAACTGACACAGGGTTTTCTGTTTCTTACAGCAGAAGTTATTCTAGTTATTATTGGAATGCAAAGAAAAGTTCAAATATATTAAAGATGATGAGTGAAAAGATATTAAAGATGCTCTGGAACCAGCCTGAAGAGGAATCTCAGTGTTCTAAGAAGTAACAAGCTAAACATTAATAAACAAAGAGGAAGATCCTGCTTCCATATGGTAATATTATCTACCCTACCTCCACAGATGCATACACACATGGTCCCACACTATTAATTAGAACTATACAATCCAGACCAGAAAAAACCCAAACTAAACCAGTAATTTAAAGATCTATAAGAGCAATTAAAAGTAGTTGTATTGTGTAAGAGAATCACCAGTTGAAGAAGCTACTAGCATGAAGAAGAGCTTCCCAATGTCATTATGGCTTTGCCTCCAGGCACGGTGCACATTGTTTGGTTATGAGTGATAAATTTCCAACAGAAACCCTACAATTTTTCAGACTACAGAAACTAGAGAAAGTGTGTTAGTTTGGGTCCTCTGAGAAGCAGACTCTAATAAAGAATTAGACATGCAATACATTTATTAGGGGAAATGCAGTTGAAAATGAGGGATGATTCAGAAAAGGATAGCAGAGTCCTCATATTATACAACGTGCCTTAGGATGTAGTGCACTTCTAAAAACGGTTTTCAATACTGACAGGGAATCATCAAACAAAGCTGCCTCTCAGAGGAATTCCACATTGCCTAGAAATAAGCCTCCCTCAGTATCTTTCCAAGCTCATTCATTGACTAGGAGGAAACTGTGGAAAAATTGGCTTTGGTGTAAACGTGGTGATGAAGTTTGGGGGCCAAAATCTGGGGTTATCAGACCTTCACAGGTAAAGATCTGAAAGGACCATTTTCACAACTGGCAGGCAAAGGAATCAAAGAAATGGTAATGTGATGATTAATTTTATATGCCATAATAGATAGATATATATGTTATCTGTCTATCTTATTGGTTCTGTTTCTTTGGAGAACCCTGACTAATCAGTAGTGACCAAAGAAAGATATAAAAGTTCCAGAAAGAAGAGAGGCAGAGAATGGGTTCAAATGCTATAAAATACTCAAGCTGGCCCCTGAAAAACGTATGTGCAGGACAGAGGACAGACTCATAGCAACGCAACAAAGGCTAAAAAAATTGAACTAAGATTTGTATCACTATATTGGTCAGGGCTTATCCGACAAACAGAACCAATAAGGGATATATATATACATATATATGTCCTATACACACACACACATATACCTGCTATCTGCAAGCTGGAGACCCAGAAAAGCTGGTGGTATAAATCAAGTACAATTTCATCCAACTCTGAAGGCCTGAGAATCAGGGGAGTTGAGGATATAGATTCTAGTCTAGGTCTGAAGGCTAAGAGCCAGGAGTGCTGAGAGCAGAGAAGATTAACATTCCAGTTGAAGCAGTCAAGCAGGAACTTACAAATTCTGTTTTCCTCTGCCTTTTGTTCTATTCAGGCCCTCAGCGGATTAGAAGTTGCCCTGCCACACTGGGGAGGGCAAACAGTTTTACTGAGCCCACTGATTCACATGTTAATTTCATCCAGAAACACCCTCACAGACGTATTTTGAAATAATGTTTAGCCAAATATCTGGGCACCCTGTGATCCAGTCAAGTTGAGACATAAAATTAACTGTCATAACTACCATTCACAGAAGTTAAGAGAGTCCTAGTTTGAGTCTACTGGGTCTTTGGGGACTAAAACAAAAATGACAGCATATTTGAAAGAAATAAAGACATATTCAGAGTGATATTGCAGAACTCAAAAGGACAATGTATCAGAAAGTCACAAATATTTTAAATCTGAATATGCTTAATAACATAGCCTCAAAATACATGAAGAAAAAATTGACAGATTTTAATGAAGAAATAGGCAGGTTAAGTTTTAATTATAGTGTTTTTCTGATCTGATTTTTCTGTATTCTCTTGAAGAATTTGTAATTTGTTATTTTATCTTTAAATGTTTGATAGATTGGAATATAAAATCATCTGAACATGGGTTTTTTGTTTTTGTTTTTGGTTTTGTTTGTTTTATTTCTTTCCCAAGGAGAGTGTATTTAATTATAGATTCAATTTATTTGATAGTTATAGAACATTCTATTTGTTGTTTCAGCTTCGGAAAAGGCATTTGTCTAGGATGTGACCATTTTACATAAATTGTCAAGTAAATTAGCCTAAAGTTATTCATAATATACTATCATGATTTTTATGTCTGCCTTGACCTCTTGGACTTTCTGGTGAATTCACTTTCCTCACATCTTGAAGTTAAGTGAAGTCCAGTTGAATTCATCAGAAATATTTTAATACATTTGAACTTCAAATTGGTTGGGCAAAGGAAAGGTAAAAGTCTCTGAATATCTTCTACATAGATGCTTTTCTCTCACTAGGTAAGTCAGGTGCAAACAGACCCACAGGAGGCAGGATAAGAAGTCCTGCTCAAATTCTTTATGTATCTATCAAGCAAGACCCAAATATAGTTGTAAACATTTTATAATGACTTAGTAGCCCAGGCCCTGGCCTACCTAAAATTTCTATGTTACATTTGCCATTTTTATAGCATTGTCTTTGAGAGCAGTCCCCAAAAATGTTTTGTGTGTGTGAGAAGCTTGGGATTAATTCGTGTAAAATACTAAGTGTGTTTAAGCATTGTATCTCATCTTTGGTATAGTTCTTCTTTTATGCATTTTACTTTCAAAAAGAGTCAAACTTTGAGTCCACGTTTACATATACATGAATACCGTATTTTACCTTCCCCATCTCAAGTTAAGAAGAAGAAACACACTAGCTCACAGTTTCCAAACTCATTTTTGTGTTTTAGATGTTCCACTGAAAAGGAAAATCAGAAAGTTCAAAGAGTTAGGAGAGGAGAGAGGTTGGAAAGTGTTTACAACTGGAAATTCCCCACACACTCACGGTTATCTTTATTGACTCTTTATGGTAACCAATTTGAAAACATATGCACCTGTGATTTAAAAATAAATTTTACCAACTTTCATAACTTATATTAACAGAGGATGAAGTATTCTAAACTGAAGTTTTGAGTTACAAGAAGATTAAAAGCCATTCAGAAACCTAATTAACTCATTGAAAGAAAAAAAAATGATGAGCAGGTTGTCTCAGGAAGTCGTCTTAGGTCGGAAGCTGCGGTCCCTGTGAACCTGCACCGCCAAAGCATCCTGCCACAGCTGCTGTCTGATATGGACAGCGCATCCGGCCTTCTCTGCACCACTTTGCATCTAGCTCGCGTTACCTCATCTTCATTTCCTTTCTGAGCCCGTCCCCCGGATTCTTCATATAAGGTTACACAGGAAGCAGGGCTGCACTGAATTTTGGTGCCCTGAATGACTTCTTCCAACTTTGCCCAGGCACTGATTTCTCCAAGCCTTAGTTTTCTCAACTGAACAATGAAATGTTAATGAAAAATCTCTGCCCTATGGATATCACTTAATTTTTAATATATTATTTGTGAAATAAGACATAAAATATCTCTGAAAAAGTTGAAAGTTATATACAATATTATTGTTATGTGTGTTGTATAAGGGGGTTGAAAAGGGTTTATTTGCACAAGTTTTGTTTATGTTTCTTTATGTGTTTCTTTACTTTAGAGATTTAAACCCATCAGGGCTGACCACACAAGAAGTTTGCTTCCATACATGGAAAAACCCTCTGATCCCCAAATTTTATTCACACTGCATCTTGACCATCTATATTATACTTTGTTTACTTCCTTCTATTTCACATGTAGAGATACCTTCCTTTGGCTTAACAAATACTGATTAGTGCTGTGAGCATACAATTTATTACACCTAAGAGGACACACAAGTAAAAGGGCATGCTCTTAAGAATTACAGCAGGACAACAGGTGTCAGCTAGGACAGTGCCAGGCGACCCCTATTCATTATGAAGTTAAGTTGATTCCTTTCTCAAATCTAAGGGAGATTTATTACACTTAAAAGATAGAGTTGTGGAAGAGGAGAGAAGATTAATGAAGAAAAGATTAATATTGCAACAACGTTCAGGCTCTCACAGAGATCTCTGAAGAGCGTGGGGCCCAGTGGATATCTAGGAGGCTCACCAATAACTATGTTCTTGGTAATTTGGCTGCTTTTTGTTTGTGGTGACTGCCTTCTCCCACCCACCCAAGAGCTGATTTCAACAAAATATCTTGGCTGCCCCAAAAAGAAAAACAGAAAAATGACTTCAGAATAAAGGTAACAGATTTTGATCAATGTCATAATATTTAAAGATATTTATTTTCTTAATATAAGATTTCTAGGTATCATTTTTCTATGGCCAATGGCCATAGAAAACAGAAAACACGTTGTACATATACATAACATATAACATGTATATATACACACACATTTATAAATGCATATATAAATTCACCTGATTATGGTTGAAGAAGCAAAAACTCTTGAGCACGTAAGCAAGAGTCCTAGCCCTGTGAAGCCTGTGACAGGCGGTTGGAGGAGATTGCAGCTTCCTCTGCCTGTTTCTCAGAGACACATGACATTGCATCAGCAATTATACTGTGACTTCTCAGTTATTATCTTCAAGTGCCTTACATGAGGAAATTACTCTTTCCATGACTTGAATCAAACTCTCACTCCTTTACATATCACTGAGTGCCTAAAATACACCAAACACTATGGTAAAAAATAATTTTCTAATTGGTGATTTTTTCTTTATAAAAACTTTATAAATTAGATGTAAATATTTTCAATTTACAGATAACAAAGCGAAAGCTCCATCGATTTGTATAGATTTCCCAAAGTCACACAGGTGACAAATGCTTGCATCAATATTCACATGCACATTCCTTTGCGTATCACCCAACAAATACTTGTTGAACTCCTCTGTTCTGCGCTCTGATAGTTGCCAGAGAGTCATTGTTAAACATGGCAGCATAGTCCCTGGTCTTAAAAGACCTTACTTTTTAGTAGCAGGAGATAGACAATAATAATACTGATTTTAAAAGCTTATAAAAATAGATGAACTTCAAAATTTCAGATACAAATGTGTTCTATAAACTAAAAGAGAGTGAGGTAATAAATAGGGACAAATGGGGGTCATTAACACAGCTGGCCAGGGAAGGCCTTTTGAGGACATGCTATGTAAGGTTAAATATAAATGAGGAGAAAGAGTTAAAAAAAATCTGAGAACAGAAAGAAGAGGAACAAGAACACACCCTATAAAATGAAAAGGAGTTTACCTTCTTTAAGGAACGGAATAAAGGTCAATGTAGTTGGCCTGTAGACAGCATGAAGAAAAAGATGGAAAGTGATTATCTATGTGTAAAACATGCAATTTTTTCATAATGTTAACCTGCCTAACTGTTCTGGAATATTCAAACTTCAGGATAGTTAGCATCCAGCTACAGAAATTAGATTTTGACACTTGCATGGGAATCACTAGAGGGGAGTAAGTACATTAGTAAATGGTAAAACCGGGCCATGATTTCCACGTGAGTCCAATCAGCTCAAGAAAAGTCCTTTTTGCATGTGGAAAAGACATACGACAAAGGTTATCAGTGTCTGAAGGGTATTTTTTTCTGTTTCTTTAAATCCCACAGACTTGGAACAGTGCAAATAATATTACAGATGTATAACAGTGATATTATCTCACCCTTTCTTCACGACAGTTGTGTATAATTACTGGCAGAGTGTGGATGTTTACCCAGACCTCCCAACTATAGGAGAGTGAATAAGCATTTAAATTGTGTAAGTTGATTTAAAGCAAAGAAATTAGCAAAAGCATTAGCAATAGCTTCTGCTATTTCTGGAAGTATCAACCTTAACTGCTCTTTTGTCATTGATCAGCAGTGTGCAGGTGTGCACTTGCTACCCAGTGGCAGCCTGTGGTCATATATTTCTCAACCATACAATCCTACAAACCTTCATGAACGTCATCCCATATTTTGGAACTTTTACACTTTATACGTATTTTTCATTAATTGTTCACTCATTCAATAAGTGTGCATTGAACACATACTAGGTTCCAGCTACTACGGCAGGTGTTAGAGACACAGAAAGGACAGTCAGACAAAGTCCTTGCCCCCAAGCAGCTTACAGCGTAGAAAGGGAAGTAGATATAAACAATGACATAATATCAGATACTCACAGTGATATAATGAAAGATAAAGGTATATAGAGGCATAGAGTGTGAAGTTCTATTTTACATATAATGGCAAGGGAAGATCTCTCTGGGCAGGTGGCAGTTGAACAGTGAATGAATTAAATTAAATGGAAAGCTAGATGTGCAGGTAGATGAAGAAAGAACCTTTTGGAGAAAATTTAACGGCCCTGTGGTGGCAGTGTGCTTGGCATTTTTGTGGAACAGCAAGGAGGTTACTGTCAGAGAGGGTGGTGACTAACGGGAATAATGGTAGGAGAGGTAGCCAGGGGCCCTGTTATGTATAAAGTGTTCCCTGCTCTAAGAAGGTCTTTGGGTTTTATGGTACTTTTGATAGGAAGCCTCTGGGAGGTGAGGGAGGAGAAGTTGAACATCTCACCAAAATGACGTGACTTAATTATGAAACAAGCTGCTATGTGGAAAAGGTACTAAGAAATTGACTGAAAAATACAGTGGAAGCAAAGAGAGCCTTTAAGAGCAACATGTACCTCTTTGTGTCTTAGGTAGACAAATGCATCTCATGACCCAATTATTAATAGCTGCTGTAGATGACAGTTTCCAACCACCCTAAGCATACCATTTTCACCAAGGCTTTATTCTGAAAACAAAATGACTTTACTCTAAAGAAGTGATATTAATGATAAAATGTATGGCACCAAAATTATTAGCCCGAGTGGTATTTTGATTCTCACCCCTTTAAATCACCATACATAAACATTGTGTATTCATTTTGTGTTGACCATAATAACTTATCTGGATGAGGTTGACAGCATGGCAATATATTTTTTACAGTAATCAAACTCTAAGTGTCTGAAGCCTTAATATCGATCCCCAACCCCTGGGCCATGTCTGGTGCCAGCCGTGGCCTGTTAGGAAGCGGCTGCACATCGCCTGAGCTCTGCCTCCTCACCCCCTCCCCATCTCCCCTACCCATCTCCCCCCCGACCCCCGCCTTCCCCTCCCCCACCCTTTGCCAATCCATAGAAAAACTGTCTTCCATAAAACTGATCCCTGGTGCCAAAAAAGCTGGGGACCAACAAGGGAAAAATAGAAGATGCTACTGAGGTGAAATAAAGGCAATCTAAATGACAGTAAAATAAGAAAAGAAAACTAGCAGGAGATAAATGAAACAGATAATTTAAGATAAACAATTTTAGAACAGAGCCAGGAAGTTCCAGACCACAAGCTTTCTATTTCCTGTATTAAAGCAATGACTTACTAGATGGCACCTCCAAAGAACTAGTCCCCAGGGAAGAAGTGAATGACATACTCTAACAGTCAATTCATAGCTTCACAAGCAAAGCTCTTCCAGGCTGGAAAGAGACCCATGAGAATAGAGGTCTTAAAATTCTTATTCAACAATAAATCCTTTGGCCCCCAACAGTGTCAGGTCCATAGCAGGTGGTCAATAAATATTAGTTGCTAAATTTATGAATAAATGCGTGAATGGGACTCCCCCCCAAAAACAGTTACACTCTTCTCCAAATTATTTTCATCTCAAAGATAGGAATCCCTAACTTTTAATTCTCTTTACTTAGATTGTGCTATGTCCTAAACTATTTGTGTTGTTTAAAAATTTAAGGACAGATGATTCTGGGGAAATCCCAGTTGCCTCTTAATACTACACCTACAGTTTTGAGAAAGGACATTTCAGACACAGGGAAAACCCATACCTCACCACAACACGCTGTATTGTCTGGGCCAGTGGAGCATAAATGAAAGAGAACTGGCAGAGCTGAGTGAGTAAGAGGTCAAAGGAAGGGGGTGGAGACACTATAACGGAATATAAATGCTGGGATGCCTCAGAGACCCAGAGACGGAAAGAGAGCTCCAGCAAAGACTTTCGCTATAGACTGGCCTGACTTGAGATTAACCAGGGAATCTTGATAATAAAGATGAATTCTGAAAATGATTTCATAACAGAAAACAGCTCTTTGGATCTGGAGAGAGGACAAGAAAGTAAGTCAGATCTGCTTTCTTATATACTAGTAATGTCTTTCTATATGAAATATAATGGTAGTTAGAGAAGATAAACTGCTAATCTCTCTCTATATGATACTTAACAGTAGTTAGGGAAGAAAATGAGGCTTTGTCTTTTAGAGAACTTGATTAGGTTCTATTTCGAGGAGGAGGTAAATACCTCTTTCTCTACAAGAAGTTGGGATAACTGAGATGAGAGGAAGCTACAAAGGTAATTTCAGATCTTTAAAGACCTTTTTCTTTGTTTCAGTTTACATCATTTGAATTTTTAGATTTAATTAGGAAACATTCTGCCAAACCCCAGTTGTTCTCTATGATTTTTCCACATCTACCTGTACATATTCCGGAAAGTGTTGCTTCTCTTTATGGAAAATTCTGTTTTCCACACAAGCAATTACGTTTGTGGTCACCTTCCCTTGTATCTTTGTCTGCTTTCTGCGTGCCTCATCCTGTGTTCTCACGACAGCATCCTCTAGTTGCTAGAAACGTGCAGGTTTCCAACCTTTGGTAGAACAGCTATATAAGCATCTGAATATTCACAGTGCAGTGTTCAATGGTAATTTATTAGAAGAATGTCACAAAATAATTTTCAAACATGCAATCTTCTGCTTTAGCATTCTTTATAGAACTCTTTTCCTCCACTTCACCCTTCTGTTTTACCTTTCCAATTACTGGTTTCAGATTCTACATGAGCCAAAAATTTTTCTTCCTTTCCTTTGTTTTCCACCAAAAGATGATCATCTTATAAAGTTTCCTCTGTTCTATTTGTTTATTCTATTAACATATCTATTCTAATTTCCTATTGCCAGAATTTTTCCCATTGTTTTTCTACACCTTGTTTCTATAGGCTTTCTTGATTTTTTTTTCATTTATCCCACTTCTTTTTTAATTAACGAGGTGCCTTAAAGCACTAGCACTTAGGCATTAGAGTTTATCTGTAAGCAAGAGCCAGCCAGTAATAAAGGATGTGTTAGAAACAGCAGAGCCAAAACAACCTCTGAGGAAGGGATTTTTTTTTTCTAAGTTTCTAAGTGTATGTCTAGTAGAATGGTTTACTTTAGAAAAGCATCAGTTGTCTCTGATAAACCCATCCTTTGTTTAAGAACATAAAATTAAGTGTGGATGACAAATGCAAGGCAGGCAAATTTTTAGCTAACCAGATAAACTATAACTTTATGGCCTAGTTCAGCTGCCAAAAAAAAAAAAAGATAATAATGAAACTACTCAATAAATAGAGAGCATAGTTGAAAGAAGGACGTAATGCAGAAATGCTTAGCTTTTCTTGAGATCCTTCCAATTTTCTGTTGAATATCTAATTTATGCTCCCCTTGTAGTTGCTTGATTAGTATGAACAAGCATGAACATCACCCTTGGTTGATTCAACAGGTGGATTTATTTTCAACTTCTCCATTAATGAACAGGGGGTGTAATTAAAGTGCACTGTTGGGAGAAATGTTTTGTCACCTAGGTGATAAATCAAACTGTGGGTAACAATAACCTTCACAAATGGGAACAAAGTAACATCTGAGATTTCCACAGCTTACACACTGGGTGAGGAATGGGCTGAGGGAGGCTCTGGAGTCCATGAGTTTTCTGGACATGTTAGAACTTGCCGAGGAGCCAGAGCTACTCTTGCGTTGAGTCTAAGCAGCATGATTGACTCTCCCATGGTGAGAAGTGAAACTACACCAAGCTCTGAACTTGTTACCCTATCTGCCGAAGGCTGCTTCCGGAGATAGCTGTATACGGGTGAACAAAAGAATATTTGCTCCGAGAAGCACAGAGAAATAGAGATGGATAAGAGTGAAGTCAAGTCTTCTTTTGCAAAATATGAATGCAAATCTACACTGGGAAAGAGAACCCCCAGACAAAGCAAAAGTTTATGTTGACACCCAGTGCAAGATAAATTACTATGAAAAAAGACAACCCATCTTCATCCAGTTTAACTTTAGAGAAATGTTTTAAGGAAAAAAATACATGAATTTTGAGATATGTCTTATGCAGGCACCTTTTAGTTATGAAAATCATCCACAGGACAGGATTGTTTTGCATTTTGAGACTTTTTTCATTGTCAGTTATCATTCATGGCGCCAACTTCACCAAAAAGTACTGTCAGGTGTGGGGTTTTTTGTTTTTTTTAATTTTTAACCATTTTAGTTTTAGATATTTATATTTCAATTCAATATTTTACTTTAATATATTATCCACATTTATGCCATTCACATCATTTCTCCTAAACAGCAACTACAAGGGGGTTAAGGGATTGTGCCTAGGCTGTTCTTTTTATGTGTCTTCTAGGGCAGTAGGGTGTTTAGTAAATGTTCTAATTGTGACTAAAACAATAAGAGTACATACTTAGAATTTTCGCAGCTCCTAAGTGTGTGTGTGTGTGTGTGTGTGTGTGTGTGTGTAGTACTAAGTACGTATGTTGGGGAGATATTTTGTGTTCTTAGCATTATGCTTGCATTGTTTCACTTCTAGCCAACAAGAAACTGTCCAAATTCACTCAAAATTTCTGGGAAATTAACTTAGAAATTTCACGTAAGGAGATGGGGAAACACATTACTTTTTAAAATTGAAATGCCTCAAAAGAATATAATATGTATTTATATATAAATGTCCCTATTGTACTTCTGTGGTTTACCTGAATTCATCAACTTTCTCCCTTCCAGATAATGCTACCAGTGTCCACTTTGAAACACATCATGAAGGGTCCCTCCAGGTTCCTGTCCCATGTGCTGTCCTGAATGTGGTTATCATCACCATTTTAGTCATTGTTCTCATTGCCTTCTCAGGTGGGTCTGCACGTCACAAATTCTTTCAAGGCCTCCTCAATATAAGTACTCATACCCAGCTAAAATTAATATTAGCTTAGTCTAGTTAATCATAAATTCTGGTTAATTTAGGATCATCCCATATGCCATACATGGCCAATTTCCTCATCAATACTAAATACAATTCTACATTCCTTGGATGATTAATGCAATACTTTTATAAGTATTAAAGGTGTCTATGGTTTATACATTACTATAGAAGAAAATTACACTTACAAAGATGTGTACATCTAGAATGAAGGGGGCCAATTTGAATTCTAAATTAATAGACATTTAGCTAGAGAAATGTGGACTTCACATTCATTATTTGTGGAGAAAATAATATCTAAAGCCATAGATTAATCAGGAAGTGGCCAGTCTTTCATCTTTTATCTCAAAGGCCACAGAATGGTAGTTCTGGATAATTAAGACTCTGTCTAGAAGTTCCCAGAGAGTCAGTAGTGATATGATAGTCAATATATATAGCTATACCAAGATATATTACATACATGTCTTTTACAAATATGAACTTTTATGATTTTATGAAACATTCTCAGCCATAAATCCTTCCTTAGTTTGAGTTTAGTTCCCTGAAATTACTCTCCTTCATCTTCCAACCTAGTGTTATATCTATCTACTGCATCTTTAAATTCCTCCATCTCTGCATTCAGATTCAAAACCTTCCTTGAAATTTATAACACACTTTACCCTTTCTAGTCCAAAGGACTATTTTCAGGATTTTTCTGTCACTTTCTCACATTATAGTCAAAAGGACACCTTCTTATCTTCATACCCCATACAATGATGATTAAGCACAATGAAATATCAGATTACGAGAGAACTGGCTTTCTCCTTAATCTTTTCAGAATTCTCCATTTTTGACTGTCATCCTTTGTCATCACCTAGCACAGCACAGCATGTCTGCACTAGTTTTGCATGCTATAGTTATTTGGCTTCTTTTGTTGCTATAATAATATAAACCATTTTCCCGTTCACAGTGGGCCAATACAATTGTCCGAGCCAATATGAGTTCCATGTTTCTTCGTGCTCCGACGACTGGGTTGGCTACCAGAAGAAATGCTACCTTTTTTCCACTGTACCAAAGAGCTGGACCTCAGCCCAAGATGCTTGTTCCAAACATGGTGCTACTCTTGCTGTCATTGATTCTGAAAAGGACATGGTAAGATTCAAAAACAATTTCATGAAAAATTGTTATTTTATTTTATATAAGTAATCTGTAGTTTCCTTCTGTTTCTTCCTAAGTGAAAACATTGTTGCCTATCTCACGTTCAGGGAAGTTTAGTCACAGAGAACCATATGATCAGTTTGAGGTCAAAATGAGAGTTCAATTCAGTATTCTAAACTTGATTTGACTGCTTAGCTTCAAAGAGCAGAAATCTGAATGAGCTTGCCGTACATACAACTATTTAATAATAAATAATCAGATGTGCTGTCGTGCTTCATATTGCAGCTTTTGAGAAACAGGAATTATGATATACTTACCCAAAACGCTGTTTAACATAACAACTCATTTGTCTTTACTTTAAGATCTTCCTAAAACGACATGTGGGGGGAACTGAACACTGGATTGGACTGAAAAATGAAGCTGATCAGACCTGGAAATGGTCAGATGGCAAAGAATTGAACAACTGGTAAGTCTCTAGAAGTCTCTGTATTCTCCCCAGGATGGCACTCCAAGAAAACAATTTTGCATTGAGCAGAGCTCTGACAATCTCGTTTGAATGCTTTCATGCTTTGGAATGAAAGCATGAAGAAAGATAGGGTTTATTGTTAGCTTCTTTCTTTGTCCACTTAGAATTCATACAGTAAATGCTTATAGTAATTTTTTTCTCAGCAAACCCTGTGTGAGTAATAGACTCAATTTGGAAATAGTCCAGGAATAATTTTGATGATGCAAAACCCCCAACATGTCCAATGCCGTATTTATGTTTTACTGATGAGATAGCTGTTGGAAAAGAATTGCTTCTGAGTCTTTCCCCGTTTTCATCTCCAAAAAAATAAGGAGCAATATTTTCAGTGCTTCTGTGAGTTTCTATGGATCTGAGAGAAAACTTGCTCCAGAACTAAAGCTACTAATTCTATTTTCATTACCCATGGTTATACTACATTTTAAAGTTGAAGAACATTTTAGAAGTTTGGTATTGATCTTTGCCATTGGAAAACTCAGAATTGAATACATTTCTAGCTATCTTAACAGAGTTTCTTAATATGTGTCCAATGGTCCCATATCCACAGAATGGGTTTCAGGAAACATAAACCCCCTAAAACTGTATGCGCTAGTATGCAAGGCTGCCGAATGTATATGATCCTGAATTGTTTGTTGAAGGATCTATGAACTTAAAAACGACCAAGAATCACTCCTCTGGTGATCTGCCAACCAAATGAATGGAGCACTGTCCTCCAAACTCCAAGTTTTCTCCATGTACTATTCCTCTCAATTCTTGTCCATTGTCTCTACAGATTAGTCTATGATTATTTGACTGGCAGACTTGCTACTAAGGGGGGAAAAAAAAAACAGAAGTCACTGCTACAACAAAGTTTATTCTCATGTAAATGAACAAAAATGATGAACTGAAAATAAATCTGACTTTCTTTATTGTTTGGCAGGTTCAACCTTACAGAATCTGGGAACTGTGCTTTTCTGAAAAGCACAGAGGTCAGCAACAGAGAATGTGAACAGAATTTACACTGGATATGTAGCAAACCCTGTCAAAAATGAGGAAACATATTTACTTATTGACTGTTACAGCATGGAACTAAAGGAAATCTGTATCAATGGATATTGCCCTATAGTCAGAACTTTTCCACACAGACTTTGTGGCAAAGCTATGTATTATCTTGGAAATATTCTTTCAAAGAAGACTGTGGAAAAAAGGCAGAGAAATTCCAGGACAATTTGCATTGTGGACTTTTTCAGCCATGAGCTGAAAATATCACAGATTGACTGACAATGATGGCCAAGAATAAGAAGAATGACTATAAAAACCTTTCAGATGCACTTTATATGTATATTTTTTAAATTCAGAAATAGTAAAATAACTAGATTTAGAGTTATTATTTATTGTTGAATGACTACCAACAATAAGCAGCCTTCATGTGTTTGCACTATTTGAAGGAGTTAGACGGTGGTACTAAAAACTGCATGTAAACAAAGGGAATTGTGACTGCAGACATGTTAAACTCAGGGAACATTTATAAGTAGAAAAATGCTTATGAAACTAAGCTTTGTAATATTTCTCTCTTTTTGGAGAAATGTGCCAACTTACTTTGTCATTTTCTTCTCCTAAAGAGTGGGATGATCATGTATTTTTTTTCACATCCTCAATTGTAGACTGGTCTTTTTCAATAGCATATATTTCGTTGCCTTTAAAACCTTCTATATAGTGTTTTATAGAGAAAAAATAAAAGCAAAGAATATGAAGATATTTGTAAAGCAGACAAAAAGTGTTGGAAAATGTGCAATATGTGATGTGGCAAATCCCTATCAGGAAATATTCTATATTGTCCAAACCTAGACTAATACTAGTCTTAACTGATAATAAGTTTGGGACTTTCCTAATCAATCCTAATAAGTGCAATACTTCATTTAAGTATTTTTTATGTGCAATAAGTGTGTCTTGTTTGTATTTTGTATTCGGTACAATTATAAGCTGCTTTTATGTTTGTGAAAATAAAAGTAGAATCAATACAATGGCTTCCAAGAAGTGTCCATTCCTTGAGATACACATTAAAAATTATATGCCATATTAGAAAGCGGAAAATCGAATATTCTTTTTTTAAAAAAAAGAGAACAAATCCTAGCTATAGTAAAACCTTAGTTTTACAACATGATTTATACATTCCAAATTGTTTTCATATGCATGTATTCTAAAGGACCATATCCATTTTTCAGCATACAGCAGATTTTCATTAATAATTAGTACTCATAATCAATGCTTTGAAAGTATCTTGTTCAATTATACAGTGCTACATAAATTTTAGTTATTTACATAAAATAATTCACTAAATAAAAATGAGACATTACATGATCTTCATGGGATATTTCAATCAGGAAAAAACTTGATTACCTTTAAAATTGTTTTATTAATGTATTTTGCGATATTCTCCTCTGGAAGTTGGAAATGTGTTATATGTATGGTATCTTTAAACTGTTGTCAGCAGCAGTGACATATAGGGAAGAAATTTAGATTTTAGATACTGCTTAGTGAAAAATAATAAATGCATTTCTTAACCTCTGTAATCCTCAGTTCTCACAGCTATAAAATGAAACAAATGGCCCCCTAGCTGTAATGTTCTATCATTGATAACAACAATCTACTCCCAACTCATGTTAGAAAACTGTGTCTTGTGATCTGTGTACTATGAAATATGTCTGTGGAAACTGGAGTTGTTAAGAGAGTGTGAGAGCCAGATGGCCTGAGTTTCATCTCTGCCACTCACTGGCTGGCTCGCTATTTTATTAGAATTAGTTCAAAATCTGGTTAAAATTAGTTAGAAATTAAATTAGTATATGAAAACAAACTTAAAACAGTACCTGGCTCATAGTAAACCCCAGAGATGTACTAAATATTGATGATGATTTTTATAAGTGAGAACACTATGTCATCAAATTTCCAGTATTGGCATAAAGCAGCATTTCTACATAACATGTCTATTTCTACCTAACTTATCTTATTCATGTTTATTTTTGGAAAGACTTTTTAAAAATTCATCTAACAAATGATTATTAAGCACCTACTACTGTGGTGGACACTAGACTCAAAATACTGAGCAAATTTGGCATGGCAACTGGCCTCACGGAATTTAGTAAAAGAAATAATAAGGTAAGTAATTATAATATGGTGTGACAAAGGTTATGATTGGGGTAATGTGGGTTACTATGGAACCATACTGCAGATATACTATGCTATTTGTTCCTGCATTCAAACTTTTAGCCAACTTCCAAAATGTCAAATCTATTGGCTCCATTCACCTTGGATAATTACATTAATATGAATGAAAACGACTATCAATTAAGTATGTTTTATTGTTTTCCAATATAATTCCAATTTCTTCCTCTGGGAAAAGGAATACTTCACCTGCTTTTCTCACATAATTATAGGGATTTGATAAAATTATTTTAAAAATGATAAAATAACATTGAAATGTTAGAAACTGTAGTTAGTATTCAATGATTCAAAAAAATGTATAATACTGTGTTGGTGGCATAGTGGTGAGCACAGCTGCCTTCTAAAAAATGTATAACACTAACGCAGAAATGACCTTTTAAGTATGTTTTCAATTCTCATAATTTTGATTAGATTTCCACAGATGAAAACATATTATAACTGAAATTAAAATGCAAATGAATACCTGGGGAAGATGTTGATAAATATATGACCAGAAAGATTGCCGGTCTAGTTTAACCTTTGGAAAGCAGTTTGGCAATACTTATCAAAAACCTTAAAATGATTCATACCTTTTATCTGAGGCAGCAACTTTCAAAAAGGGAGGGAAGATTTTAAAGGAATAATCTTGGATATGTGAAATACAACCACAAAAATGTTTATCTAAGGGATACTTTTAGTAGTGCAAAATTAGCAGCAACTTAATTGTCCAAAATCAAAGATTTAGTTAAAATATTAAATATGATTCTCCTGCACGATGAAATGCTATGCTAACATTAAAAAATTATGAGGAACATTTATGCATAGGAAAGAATACTCAAAAAATTATTGCTGCCAGTTAGAAACAATATATACAATAAGATTACGTCCTGTTTAATATTTAATATATGAAATACGTTTTATATTCGTATATGCTGACAGAGAGAACAACTCTTAAACACAGCGTTTACCCTGAGTAGTAGCAATACAAGCAAAATTTATTTTCTTCTCTATGCTTCTTTGTAATTTCAAAATTTTCTATAATGAATAGTTATTTCATTTTTAAGAAAAACTGTAGAAATATAGAATTTCTAAAGGGAATAATTTTATTATTTAAAGTGCAACTGTACTTTCTAGTAACCATTTACAAATACAAAAAATGAGTTTGCTTCAAGAACTCCTGTTAATCTTGAAGTCTCCAGTATACACAGACTGCAGTGCCCTCTAGTGGCTGAATGAAACCACTTCACTTTTGTTTCAAGTAGTTCACTGTCAAAGGACATGAAAAATAATTTCTTGATGGCTATAGTTAATAGCAATGTATTATACATTTCAAAAGTACTAGGAGAATAAATTTAAAATGTTCTCCCCACAAAAAATGGTAAGTATTTTATGATATGGAAGTGTTAATTAGCTTAATTTAATCATTTGACATTATATATGTGTGTTAAAATTTTATATCTCATAATATATACAATTACAATTTTTTATTTTACAATAAGATTTTTAAAAGATTTCTTGGTTATTTTTCGTACTCCGGTGGCCTGCATGTGTGTGGATTATGATTCTTGATTTCATTAGTCTCTCATTCTCAGGTTCTTGAGTGGAGCATGAGGCTGTCACCACTTTCTCAACACTTTTTAGTTATGAAGGAAATGGCTTGACCATAAAAAAGAAATTAAATCCTGCTAATACTTCACCCCACCCATATTTCTCAATATTTTTTATGCTAAGCATAAAATGTAATTAAAATAACACATGTAAAAGTGCTTTGTACATGCTATAGCACTATATTATATACGCCAATATACTTCTAAATTTCTAGTTTCTGAGACCTGAAGTTCACACTGTTTTCTTATTATCTTACATATAATTATTAATAACTTGCAACCAACAAGTTGCAAGGAAATAAATATTTTAGGTTCAAACCCGTGATCAACATACGTGGATGAGTTTCATCCATGCTGCCATGTGCAGCTTTTACCTTTCAATACTATATAGTATTTATTTGTATGAATAGGGAAGATTGACAGACAATTGGGTTGTTTCCTATTTTTTACTATTTCAAATAATGCTGCCATTGATTTTCTTGTGCCTTTCTTTAGGGATACGTGTTTATTACTTTCTATTGACTATATACCTGCATCATATGGTGTGAATATGTTCAATTAGAATATTAATAAATAATGTGAAGCAGTCTTCCAAAGGGGTTATATTATATGAATTTTCATTCCCACTAGCAGTACATGATTTCCTATAGTTCCACACACTTTGCCAAAATTTGACGGTTCTTTTTATTTGTATTTATTTTGGTGGATATGTAGACATATCTAATTGTAGTAGAAATTATTTGCATTTATTTTATTACTACTGAGATTGAGCACCTTTTCATTTGTTTATTATTCACTTGGATATTATATTTTTGTGTTGTGTTTTTTCAGGTTTTATATATTTTTCTGTTCAGTGGTATTGATTTTCTGGAGAGATACATTTTATATGTATATAAATGTGTATATATACACATTATATATATATTATTATATATGTATATAACAGGAGAGAGAGAGAGAGCCCTTTAACAATTATATGTGTTACAACATCTTCCATACTGCAGCTTGACTTGTCATTTTATTCATGGTGCCTTTTGAGAAATAGAAGTCCCTAATTTTAAGGTGATATAGTTTATTAATTTTTAAAATTTTATACTTTTATCTTTTTAAAGATCATGCATTTTCCTAGTATTTTCTGGAAGGCTTTCATTTTATGGCTCATTCACATAGGGCTATATAATCCACCCAGAATTTTTTTTTGTACAGTGTAATGATGGATCAAGTTCTACTTTTTCTCAGAAGGATGTCTTGTACACCAGCACATTTGGCAACCATCCTTTCTCCGCTGCTCTACAGAAGCACCAATATCAGAAACCAAGCCTCCATGCGTGCATGGTCAGTTTTTAGACTTTCTATTCTGTTTCACTGATACATTTGTATATACTTCTACCAATTTACATTGTCTTAATTATTGTCACTATATAATGAAACTTGACATTTAGTAGAGTACATTTTCCCACTTTATTGCTGGTCATAGGTACACGTGTGCTGGTTATTCTTGAGTGCTTTTCCATTTAAATTTCAGAATCATCTTTGCAATTTTCACAAGAAACCTGCTGGGATTTTAATTGAGATTGCAATACATTGATACACCAAATTGGAGAAAATTGACATGTTTATTGAGTTTTTAATCCCTGCTCATGACTTAACACTCCCTTTATTTAAGTGTAAGTCTTTATTTAAGTTTAATTCTTCTCTAATGCCTCTCTGTAATGTTTTACAGATTTGAGGTAGACGTTTTTAGATCTGTTTAAATGTATTCGTAGATATATCACCTGTGTGATGTCATTATAAAAGGCATCTGTGGTAGGCAGAACTATCCCCTCAAAGATATCCACAACCCTGGAAAATGTGAATATGTTATGTTAGGTGGAAATTTACACATATAATTAGTGTTATAAACATTCAGATAGAGAGCTTGTCCTGGATTGTTTGGGTAGACCCAATCTAATCACACGAGCCCTTACAATTTCTCTTTCTGGAGTTAAGTGCAACAAAAGAAGTCAGAGAGATTTGAAGCATGAGAAGAACTACATGCACTGGTGCGGGGGTGAAGGTGGAGGTGACATGATAAGGAATCTTGCAGGCCTTAAGAAGCTAAGAAAGGCCCCTGCCCTCAGCCAGCAAGGAAACGGGACCTCAGCACTACAGCCAAATAAATTGATTTTGACAACAATCTGAATAAAATGATAAGCAGATATTTCCCCAGAGTCTTCAGAAAAGAACATGACCCTTGATTTTGATCTTGCATGACACTACTAAGCAGAGAACCAACTGAGTCACACTGTGCCTGGACTTCTGAGCCGTGGAAAGGTAATAAATGTGTGCTGTGTTAAGCTGCTAAATTTGTGGTAATTTCTTATGGCAGCAGTTGAAAACGAATACAGTATGGTTTTAAATTTTTATTTTCAGCTTGTTTCTGGTAAACAGAAATAAAATTGACTTTTTATATTGATTTTATATCCAGCAACCTTCTAAACTCATTTATTAATTCTGATAATCTGTGTATAGATTTTCTTGGATTTTCTATGAACAGAATCATATTGATGGCTGATGTGTCCTATATTTTTTCAAATAGAAGCATAATGGTGAGCACCTTGTCTGGCTCCAAATCACAAAAGAAAAATTTACAACATTTTGCCATTAACTGTGATGTTTGTGGGAAGAATATATATTATCGGATTAGGAAAGATTTCTTTTATTTCTTCTGCCATCTTAATTTTAATTATTATGAGTTTTAGTTCTAGAGTTTCCATTTAATCCCTTTTGTAATTTCCACACTTCAGTCCAAATTATAATATTTGGATTTTATTTCCATGAGCTCATTTTAAATATGTTATCATTGTAAAATATAGTTAAAAGATGTTGTTATATTTTAAACAAAATAAGACATTTAATTTAGGAAATAATCTAATATTTAAATATATACAGTTGACCCTTGAGCAACATAGATTTGAACTGCCTGGGTTCACCTACGCATGGACTGAAAAAACAGCATTCACAGGATGTGAAACCCGCGTATGCACAGTGCCAATTTTTTGGATAGGTGGTTCTGTAGGGCCAGCAACAGGATTTGAGTACACACAGATTTGGGTATATACAAGGGTCCTGGAACCAATGCCCTGTGTATACCAAGGATCTACTGTATTAACCGTAATCTAATTTTGTAAGATAATATTTGAGGACACTTATATAAAATCTGTGTCTAATATTGAATTTTTCGGAGCCCTTGGAGTTCTTAATTGCTGCCCACTATTTCCATTTGTTACTTTTCATGTTGTTTTACCTGCTTATGTGCCCAGTTATTTGTTGTTGTTGTTTTTGTTGTTCAGTGCTGGATTTTATCTTGAAAAAATAAAAATATTGTAGTAATTCTCTGAAACCTAGAATAATGTTATATTCTTTGATCAAGATAACCTTAATGTTCTCCTCAGCTTGACTAAACTTTATACAAACATCTTCCTCCTACAGGCCTCTGATCTTTCTTTTCTTAGACCATTTACTTTTGGAAACTTTTAATTGCAAGTTTTTTTCTCTGCCCCTCTGGAATACAAATCTCTAGCCTCTTTCCAGTTTTTCCCCCTAGGAATATCTTTTTCAAGGACATGGGAGACATTCTTTTGAAATGCAACCATCAAGAAAGACAGTGTACTTACTTCCCAGATTCTGTGGAAGCAGAGGAACCTAACTTTAGTAGGCACTAGTTAATGAATACAGACAGCCTAATTACATCCACAAATGTCCCCCCAATTTTGTCTTTTTCCCACCAGCTCTCTCCAGTATATATTAAATAAAAATCTTCCATCTCAGCAGAGTTGAGTTGAATTCCTCTCCCCTATTGCAATAGTCTTGAATAAAGCCTTCCTTGACTGTTTATTTGTCCAGTAAAATTTTTCTTTGACAAAAAACTACTTGCAGAAAAAAATTTAAATGTGCTTCTAGCAAATGATCACAGTCACTGGAAATCTAGGACTACTTCCTTTCAACTTTAGTTATAGAAAGGATCTGAAGTTGAGCTTCATCTCCTTCAAAAGTCAGTCTACTCCTAATACTGTTAGATCAATTTTACTCCTAGCGCAATGTTTTTCTACCTGGGATGGGATAATTTTTCCCCTAAAAGGCTACTTAGCAGTTTTTGGTGCTCCAACTTAGTAGGGGGCTGGGGGTAGAGGCTTGCTACTGCCATCTAGACAGTAAAAGAAACGGATGCTCCTAAACATCTTACAAGGCACCAGAGAGCCCTCAATAGAAGAATAATCTAACAAAATGCCAACAGTGTCAAGACTGGAAAATCTTGCCTAAGGTGTAGCATTTTGGTGAACCAACCAGACATACTGATTTTTCAGTCCCCCCTATACCTACCTGAAGACTGGAATTACCCTGGCACCTAAGACTTTAAAAGCCCTGCTTAGCTCCTCAGTTTCTCCATCTCTATTTGACATTTTCTATAGGAAAAGCAGCTCTTCTTTCTACATTTCACCTTTCTCTCAGATTTGTATGGTGTTGTTCTTCAATAGTATGTACTCTCACTAATGGCTTTAAGATGATCTGAAACATTTTGTTCAGCTTTTCAAATTGTCCTCAGTGGGAAGAGGGTTGGTAATACCTAGCAAGTGACTATCCATGCTTTTTTTTAGTAGCCAAATAAAATAACTTGAAGTCTCCTACTGCCATTAAGAAATATTCTGCTCTTCTGAATACTTCTCAGAATTCCAGAGAGTATGTAAAAACCTGTGTGTTGCTTATGAATTCTCACTCATAACTGTTGCTCCAGGCTGGTCCATTGGTCACATCTTGCTGATTTATAACTGGTTCCTTTTAATGTAGTTTTCAACCCATACTACTGTTACCAAAAGCTCGGCACTTGTCCGCAAGGCCACATCAGAAGAACGAGGACAAGTGGTTTGCAGAGAAGGAAACAGGAGTTTATTAATTTATTAATTTGCTAGCAAATGAGGAGGCTGAAGACTCCTGGTCTAAAATGCCATTGTCCTAATCATAAGCAGAGATACAGAGCTTTAAAGGCAGGTCTTCAGCTTCAGGCAATTGCTATTCAACTACAGTTGATGATTCCAATCAGTCCCATCTCCTCAGAAGACAAGAGTGACCTCGGCCCAGCCCAGGACCTCTTCCTGGACAGTTCTGTTGAGCCACTTCCTGTGGCACAAAGAACAAAGGACATTCCCCTGCCCCTCCCAAACACTGCCCCAAGGCAGGGATGCAGGTTTTAGTTCCCAAAAAGATTGAGAAAGTTTTAAAGAAATAGAAAACATTTTTACCATTTTTTCAGGCCATTCTCTCTGCTATGTATTCCCTACTCTCAGTTTGATCCTTCCATATCTACGGGAGGAGGGGTGACTACTTTGTTACAGTACTTTGCTAAGTTTGAGGACACTTGCTCCTTGTATTGTCCAAAGCACCAAAACCACAAAAGTAAAAAAAGTTTGTACTGGATGATGATAATAACAATAAGGACAATAAAAATATAGCAATAATTATATCCAACATTTATATAGTACTTTCATATGCCAGAGACTAATATTTCATACATAATTAATTTAATCTTCACAACAACCCTGTAACTTAGATCTAACATTTCATTTTATATATAAGGAAACCAAGACACAAAGAAATTAATTACTTTATGCAAAGTCTTTGAATTTCAGATCTAGGACCCATTTTGGGGACTAAAATATGATCAGTCCTGGAGAATGTCTCATGTGCTGCTGAGACTCTAGAGTCTCCAGGGTGAAGTCATGGGCTCATTTGGGGCCCTGGAGCTACATGGGCAGAGTCTCAGATACAGGCACAGTGAGAGCTTCAGAGCTGTCTCTGGGGATTTGGGGGGCAGAGCCACCTATATTGGGGGCTGTTTCACCAATGTGGGGACTGCTGATGCCCAATCACAAAGGCAGAGCTTTCTCTCAGCAGCTCAGGTTCCACATAGGTGAGCCAGAGCTACTGGTCAGCCAAGGTTCCCCTCCACACCTAGGACCCACTGAGGCCATTGCCTGAGACTTCCCAAGTTGTGCCTATGGCATCTGAGACTCCCCTCCTGTTTGGCTTCCACGCCAGGGAGGAGGCCTGATCAATCCCCAGTCAGAGGGCTCAACACGGGGAAGTGTCTGTTCCCTCCCCGGCCTGGCGAAGGTGATGCTAAGGTTACTGCTGGACGGCTGGGTCCTGAGTAGACCTGGCTCTGTGCACCAGAGTGATCAGGATGTCATCAGTTGCAGAAGCCTGGTATTGCAGGCACCAGATCTCTGCTGCACCTGCTCTCCAGTGGACTGTCTCTGCACAGACTCTGAGCAGCGCCCTGATCAGCTCAGAGGTCTGCAGTGGAAGGGAGACCCCTCACAGATCAAGCTGCCTGTTACTTTTGTTTCTTTCCTAATAAACAGTGTCCCCTCAGGTTGCCTCTATCCTGTTGTCTTCACCTCTTCCCAGCAGTGTGAATTGTATTGGATTCCCCAGCTTAGTCTCTGAGATGGTGGGTGGTACCTGTAATAATCAGCCACACCCTCTTTGATTGGCGTGGTAGATGCTGTGATGAACTACAGAGTTGTTCTCCCTGTTAGTGGTTGATGCTTGCTGCAGAGAGCCAACTGCCGAGATGTTCTTTGTGCCTGTGGTAAGCTCTGGTCCCACAGGGAAGCACGTGAGTACCCTAGGCTTTGAGAGGGGCCCTGTAGCTCCCAGGTGGTTGCTTGATCTCCACCATAGCAAAGGTGGGTGAAAGAGTGGGCAAGAGGATGATTAGGTTGCTCAAGCCCAGGAAGGCTTTGCAAAGCCTCAGCAGGGTTCAGAGATTGTGTTCCCGGCCACTAGGGGGAGCCACTGGGCACAAAGTCAGGGCAGGCTCTCCAGACCAGGAGGGCTGTTCATGAGGGAGGAGCCTAAATGCTTGGTTACTATGGTGCTGGCCCGGGATCTTCCCTGCCAGTGGCCCTGCCCTACTCCAACAGTGAGGCTTTCCTGTGGGGAGGGGTGGGTGCTCTCCAAGATTGTTGCATCTTGGAGCCCCACAGTATTTTCCCATAGTTCTGTCCGTGTGGGCTGCCTTGCCACTTGAGTCCAGCCCTCAAAGCTCGCCCCGGCCTGTGTGTTTGACTCGCTGGCGTGCACCTCCATGAGATGCGAGCAGGCAGGGAGCTCCCAGATTGGGCATCCCGCGTCCACTGCAGGTCCTTGAGGGAAGAGGCGTGGGCACCACTCTCTGTGGAGACCTCAGTACACGCCTGGAGTACACGCCCGCTGGAGAGAAGCGGCTGCTCCCCAAATTCTTGGGTCAAACTGCTCTCCCGGTTGCAATGGGTGGGGGATGGGCCACAGTTCCCAGTCAGCCCCAGCGCCTGAATGCACCCCTCCTGGTTGCTATGGCTCCCAGGGCTGGACCCTTCCTCACAGGAGAACCTGCGCATTTCCAACAGAGTGGTTTTCCTGTAGAGAGGATGGGCACTCTCCCAGATCGCTGGGTCTGGGAACCGCACAGTATTCTTCCATCAGTTCTGTCCACGTGGGCTACCTCATCACCCTAGTGCAGCTCCCAGACCGCCCCTCTATGTCCCCTAGTAACCCTCTTGAGCCTGGGGGACATGTAGTCTGGCCTGCTTGTCCCACATGCTGGCATGCCCGTGGGCAGGGAGCTCCCAGATAAGGCATCCTGGGTCCATTTCAGGTCCCCATGAAGAAAGGCGTGGGTCCCACTCTCCATGGAAACCTCAGCCTGTAGCATGTTCCACTGGGGAGAGGTGGCTGCTTGCCAAAATCTTGGCTCAAACTGCTTTCCCGGTTGCAGTGGATGGGGGAGAGGTGGGGAAGGAAAAGCATCTGAATAGAAGAAAACCGGCCTTCTGGCCTTTGAAGTCGCTGTCCTTGGAGAGGAACTTTGCACAGAATGTCCAAGCTCTGGGCTCACGCAAGTTCTCTCCACTATTCTGTGTTTGCTGCCATGCCTGAGCTCCTGGGGATGGAAAAGCCTCCAAGACACCTGGTAGCCTGCTGGTCACCAAGGGCACATGGGAGAGAGGGGGGGGGTACCCCCTTGCCCCTTCACTCGGCTTCCAGCCTCTCTGGGTTTGATCGTGGCCCAAATCTTTTTCTTTTATCTTTTTCCTTCTTTGCTTTCCAGTTTTCCTCCTTGAGGTCCCCTGCAGGCGCTCGCACCTCCCTCTGTGACCTACACCTGCGCTGCATCTCCTCTTCCCCTCGCTCCTGTCTTAAATCCCACCTTCCCTCTGGGATGTTCTGGCAAGCGATGTCCCTAGTCAGCCATCTTGCCCCTCCCTCAGCTTTGTTTTTTAGTATTATAAATCAAAATGCTCATTCCTTTAAAAGTTCACATCTCATTTCAAGTGGCACTTCTCTCTGATGTACCCGTGAGTTTCAATAAAATCTCACACATGCTCTGTTTTTTGGTTTTTGTTTCTTGTTTTTTTTTTTTTTTTTTTTTTGCTTCGTGTATCAATTATCACTAAATTATTTACTTACTCATTTACTAGAAAATCAGCTTCTTGGGGGGAACTCATTATTTTTTATCTCAACTCCCAGTTTCTGAGGAAGCTATATAGTTTAGCCATTGAATTTATAGGCTTTGGTGTCAAATAATCTGGTTTCAAATTTCTGTTCAACTCTGATCCTTCTATATGGTTTTGGGTAAATTATCTTGTCTAACTCATCAGTAATTAGGGATAATAAACTTATTAAAATAACATTAATAAAAATGTTTAATAGTATAGAAAATGATCAGGATTGGGAGGATGAGAAATGGCCACAAATGTTGGAAGATGGTAAGTGACTTAGGCCATGGACCCTGGATGCTGAAGAATTAGAGACACTACGCGCCACAGACTCCTCAGTGGCCCCGTGATCTCTTGCTCTGGTCTTCATGCCCTTGTTTGATCCCTGTCTTTGAATGTGGAGAGAATCTGTGTCTTGCCTCCAACCCATAAAATTCAGCAAATGTAATGGGATATGTATGATTACATGTATGTAATAATGTTATACACATAAGACTGTGTCATCTGTCTTGCTAGAGGGGACTCTCCATTGCTGGCTTTGAGACAGCAAGATGCTATATTGGGAAAGTCCTGTGGCAAAAAAATTGAGGGCCGCCTCAGGCTTATAGCCAACAAGAAATGAGGCCCTCAGTTGACTGTCCTCAAGGAACTGAATGCTGCCAACAATCACGTGAGCTTAGAAGCAGACCCTTTCCCAGTCAAGCCTCAGATGAGACCAGAGCCACAGCCTTGATAACAGCCTTGTGAGAGTTTAAAGTGGAGCACCCACCCACCCCAAGCCCACGCTCCTAGCAAGCAGAGATTGTGAAGTAACAAATATGCGTTGCTTTAAATCACCAAGTTTGTGATAATTTGTTATTCAGCAGTCTGAAACTAATACAGTAGGGACACGAGGAAAAATTGGAGAACTAGTTGAAAACATGTACGAGGAGCACCTTGAACAACCAAACTGCACCCCTATATCTCTGCTGAGGATTGCAAGTTTACTGCCTGGCATTACTGAACCAAAATGAACCTGAATCCAGGGTGGGAGTTTCTAGGCAAGTAACCCAGGCAGAAAACTGGAAGATTCCTCCCTGAAAACAAAAAAACTGACCAGCCCAATAAAAAAGACCTACAAATATAGAGAATAAGAATAAATGAACAATCTCTGCCTGTACATCCATAGTAAGATTATCTACTGGTCCCAGACAAGGAACTTCCCATTGCTTGTTAGTACCTCAGTCTTACATATTATTACATACCTAAAGATCACTAAAATCAGAGACCAAAATAACCACAATAAGATGAAGCTCAAACTAAAATTAATAAAGAGACAAGAACCAGGTGCAGTGGCTCACGTCTGTAATCCTAGCACCGTGGGAGGCCAAGGCAGGAAGATTGCTTGAGCTCAGAAGTTTGAGACCAGCCTGAGCAAGAGTGAGACACCGTCTGTACTAAAAATAGAAAAATTATCCAGGCATGGTGGCACACACCTGTAGTCCCAGCTACTAGGGAGGCTGAGGCAGGAGGATTGCTTGAGCCCAGGAGTTTGAGGTTACAGTGAGCTATGATGATGCCACTGCAAGACACTGTCTCAAACACACACATACACACACACACACACACACACACACACAAAAGAGAGACAAGAAACATTTAAGATATCCTTATATGTAATAATCTTCGGGTGGGGAGGGGAGTGCAAATACTATGTCACTTAAACAAAGAGAAGAAACTGTGAAAAAAAACATATATAGAACAAAAAATAATCCTTGAAAATTAAATCATAGTAAAATAAACTAATGAAAACAGATCTATAAAATGAATAGAGGAAAAACTTGAGAAACTTTCATAGATAATAAAATCTAAAGGGAAAGAGACAAAAGAAATAAAAGTATGATAATATTAGAATATCAACCCAAGAACACTAATATTGCACTAACAGGAGTGTCAGAAAAAGACATTACAATAAAGGTGGAAAAAAAATTAGAAAATAAATATAAAACATTTTCTCAGAAGTTAAGGATGTGACTTTCCTGTTTAAAATATCACATTGAATGACCAACAGAAAGGGTGAAAGGAATTTCAGAATTCTAGGAATAAATAAAAGATTATTGAAATTTCCAGATAGAAAAGTTAGGCCCCAGACACAGGATCAGGAATCAGAACTATATTGTATTTATTAGTAACAATTATGTCATCTGGCAGAAAGTGCCATTAAAATGCATAAAAATATGATTACCACTTAAATTTTTATATTCAAACTATACTTAAAGTACATAAGAATAATAAAACTCCTTTCAGACAAATTATTGAAAACCATTCTCTTTCTCTCCCTCTCTTTCTCTCTCCCATGTATCTTATCTTTGCTGACAAAAATTTCTTTACTCTGATGTGAGCAAATTTTGTGCCGATAACTAAATGCCTCTGAGTTACTTTTGGCATCATTTATTAGCTGGAGAATATTGGTCCCTCCACTTTTACTTAAACCTCAATTTCTTTTATTTATTTATTTATTTATTTGATCCTGTTTATTCAAAACTTTTGCTCTCCTATCCTAATTTTAGTTTCTGTTTCCTGGGTTTATCATGACTTTTTTTCTGTCTTTGGGCTTCTTTTCAACTTCAGCACCCTCTGCTAACTGCCCTAATCTATTGGCATTTCACAAAGTTTAAAAAGAAAGAAAGAAAAAGAAAGAAAGGAAGGGAGGGAGGGAGGGAGGGAGAGAGAAAGAAAAGAAAAGAAAAGAAAAGAAAAACGAAACTGATTGTCTTTCACACCAGGTTACTATGAATTGTTAATTATTTGTGTTTAAAGGAAGGGGTAGGATTGGCAGTTATATAAGTATGATATCCTGAAATCTATTTTATGGTTTTGTAGAGTTTACCAGATTTGCAAGTTTTTATAATGCTTACCACATATTTGCTGCTAACAATTTAAGTGACTATCACTAGATTTATAGCTTGTATTTCCATCCTTTGTTAGTCTGTAATCTGCTTGTAAACTGTTTATTTGAATACAAAAGAGATAAAAAGAAAAAAAAAACAAGTTAATTTAGAATTGAATAACTGTTTCATATTATTGATATACAAGATATGAATGAAAAATGTCGTAGGCTGCAAAAGTCGTTTTGACATAGGAGAGTGCTCCCAATGCTAGGAATCATTTGAAGTCTGAGTGGGTCCTTTGCTTATGCAAGAAATAATTCAGGAACGAGCAGACAGTAAAAAGTGAAAGCGAGTTTTATTCAGAAAGTACAGAAAGTCTACTCCACAGAGAGTAGAGGCTAGTTCTCCTTGCGGAGGAGAATGAGACTTAAGCCTTAACTTCTTTTCTTTTTTTCTATGTGATATTTATTTCAAAATGCTATGGGGTACAAATGTTTAGGTTACATATATTGCCTTTGCACTGCCAGAGTCAGAGCTACAAGCATGCCCATCTCCACACAGTGTTCATTGCATCCTTTGGTGCAACGAATTTACCTGTCTCGTCTTCCCCCTTCACACCAGCCTGACACCCGATGAATGTTACTTCCATATGTGCACATAAGTGTTGATCAATCAGAACCAATTTGATGGTGAGTACATGTGGTGCTTGTTTTTCCATTCTTGTGATACCTCATTTAGAAGGATGGGCTCCAGTACCATCAAGGATGGTACAAGAGGTGTTAGTTCACCATTGTTTTTTGTGGCTGATTAGTACTCCATGGTATGCATATACCACATTTTATTAATCCACTCATGTATTGATGGGCACATGGGTTGTTTCCACATCTTTGCAATTGTGAACTGTGCTACCATAAGCATTCAAGTGCAGATGTCATTATTATAGAATGACGTTTTTTCCTTTGGGTAGATACCCAGTAGTAGAATTGCAGAATCAAATGGTAGTTCTACTTTTAGTTCTTTGAGGTATCGCCATATTACTTTCCATAGAGGTTGTACTAGTTTGCAGTCGCACCACCAGTGTATCAGTGTTCCCATCACTCGGCATCCACATCAACATTTGTTATTTTTTGGACTTTTTTTAATCAATTGAATCTCCTTATACTCCCTGTTTTCCAGGAATTTGTTGAAATTTTTCATCAACTTATAGACCCCTACTCCCTTTTGTGTTATTGTTTTAGACTTACAAGTTTTTATCCATTTAATAAAATTTTAGTGGAATTTTAGAAGAAATGGGAGATAAAAATCTATTTTTAATATATTGCATTCAGTAGTATATTTTGATAAACCTAATTTTAAAATTAGGCTTCCTTTTTTTTATGCTCTTACCTTGAACTATTTTGACATAGGATTATTTCCTTTTCTTAAACATATCTTTTTCAGTTTGGAATTTCTCTGCATAATTCATGCTTCACTTCAGTGTAATGCTTCTCTTAAATGCTTTAAGAGAATAAATAACTTTAAGATAATTTTTAAAGTATTATCTGGACAAATACAATGCATTTTGAGATGAAGATAAAAGAAGGAGTGCCCTTTTCTATCACTTTCATGATAAAATCCCTCCTTTTCCTTGTCCCCCTTCTCAAATGATTCCACTTTGGAGAACATGCTGTGTAGTCTGACAGTTTCTTTCAGAAAATATATGCTTGCACTAAAAAGAGGAAGTGGTTTATAGAAGAAAGTTGTGAAATATCTTCTATGATATTAATAAAAGTTAAAATTGTTCTAAATGTAGTCAGAAAACTAACTGAAGAATAAGAATCTACTCTATGAATCATAGTTTTTTTCCATATCATGCAAGTATTCAAAAATCTGTTACCTTGATTGAAAAGACTGAACACATTGCTTTGTTATTTATTTGTAGAGGAAGTTCACTGCCCACTTGGGGCACAAAAGGAAGTCTGCCACCTCTATGTACTTAATACTCGAAAGTTTGCGGAAACATGATTCTCCCTTCTGCAGAAGATCGTTTTTGGGCTTCTTTCTCTTTTTCATTTGTGAAATGGCTGGAGATATAGTCTATGCTGACATCAAAACTGTGAGGACTTCCCCTTTAGAACATTCATCTCCACTGCAGAGATCTGGTAAGTTGAATTTAGAGTGCCTTTTAGAATTAATATTTTACTTTTAATCTTTTTTATATTTCTGTCCTGTGTCATACTGGGAATAGTTAGGAGACTGGGTTCAAAGCAAAATCTATTGAATGTAAGGATAAGAGTGAATGTTTACAATGACACAACATCTCTGTTCATACAGTTAATTGTAAATTTGGTCTTAATGTGTAGAACTTTATTCTTGCTTCCACAGCCTCCCTATTGCTTGTATTTCTTGTGGAGACCATCCATACTCATACAGTGACTTCTATACTTATCTCCCCTTTCTGCTCATCCTTGATCAAATCTGTCATTCTAACATAACATGATAAATTCATTTACACTGAAGAAGTTATTTATGCCAATCATTCACATTGTTATTTATATTTTTGGAATTTGTATATTGATAGAATAAAAATGTTAAATAAATGAAGAAGACATAAAATGTTAGTATTTTATTTCATGAAGTTTAGATTTAATGACTAATTGAATATTTTTGGAATTAGGAGATAGGCATATGGCTAAAGTTCATATTGTGCCTTAGTCCCAAAGCCACCTCAAAAGTGACAGATTTTCTATCCTGGTGTATTTTCTATTCCCTGAAGCATGAGAGAAATTTCTTTGCCTTGTTACCTTTCTGTTCTCTCCTCTAGGATACAATATTTTTATTATAAAGTTCATATAAAATATTTAAATAATTTAAGATCTCTTTCTCTTTGCACATGCCCTTGTGGAATGAATCTGATGTTTTGTTTGTTTATATTTCCAAAGAATTAATTCCTTCCTTACATTTTCAAAAGTTTGCAATAATCAAATGAATCTAAGATGTGTTATTCTCTGATTTCAGGAGCACCTTACTTTTTATTTTAAACCTTACCTCTCTAATTTATGCAGTAGAGGCTAATAGGGTTTCTTTTCTTCCCAGACTAGGCACTTTCATGTCCTATGAGATGGTGAAACATGATTTGAAAAATAACATGGACTAGAACTCATTCTTATTCCCCCACCCCTAAAATATCTTGTTGAGCCTAAAAATACTGATTTATAAAAATGCCCCCTATATTTTTAGAGACAGATTTAATTTCAGAAGTCAAGAGAGGTTTTGCCTTAAAGGAAAATATAAACGTTTTAATTCACATATCAAAAACTGCCTCACCACAGAGGGCCTCTCAATGGTCAGTAGCAGCTACATTTCAAGGTGACAGTTATAATATGGGCTTGTGGTTCTCACCTGTTTTAAAAGACAAAGCAGGTCTTGCCTAGAGCCATAGGTTACCAGAACTTATCAATAAAGACAGGCTACCAGAAATGAGAGCTGATCAAACAAATATGCTAAAATCTGATCAAACAGATATGCTAATGCCCAAGCTGGGCCCAGACAGAACCATGTAGTTAAAATAATTAACATAAGACACAACTCATGTTGACTTCTAAAATCTCTGTTCTACAATACGATGACCAGAGCCAAGATGTCTCTGTTTTTGCTAAAGTAATAGCCTTATCATAAAACTTAGAAGTTTGCCCTAAGAAGATTTTGTAACTCATTGTTCACCTAGGTAAAGTTAGTTAAAGAATCTGTAGTAACCTTTTAAAAGACTTTGACCCTAAACCAAACTACCTATTATTATGTAAATCCCATTACCCTTGGCAACCAAGATTCTATATCTTCCCCATAAGTACCTGTATAGAAGTTCAGTCAGGGTTACATCTCCACAGGAAGCGATATAAGCCTTCCAGATACCCTCCTTGTCTATCTTCATAAATCTTTACTTTATAAACTATATCTTTGGCTCTACATATTATTTTTTATTTCTATTTCCTACTATTTTTTCATCCTTTGCAACGACTCCTGCCTGAGGGACCCGGTATTCCCCTTTGTGGGGAACATAGCAAACTCTCCGCAATATCTCACACAAGGAGTTCATTTTTCTAGTTCTAGACCAAAGCTATAATAACCTGTATGAGCAGACATTTTGTTTCACTAATTCAGTTCCAGCAAGAAAACAATTTTTTTCCTACATTCCAGCCTTTAATTTTCTTTCTGTTTATGGATAGAACCTTATCTTACTCTCTTCCTGGTTCATGGATTTGGAGACAACATGTATAATGTTATCTAGTCCAATTTTGCAATGTCAAAAATTAGAAAACGTAACCATATAAAGATTAAAGTACTTACCTATAATCATGCTTAAGACTAGAAGTCAAATATCTTACTGCTCTTTTCACTGTATACGTTTAGTGTTGGATAAATGTAACTGCTGTTCTTTTGTGTCACATCATTGTGGAGGGAAAGAGCTATTTGATAAATTGATTCTTATATCCTACAGATCCCCACACAAATGTCCCTGACCTCTTCTAATTTCTCACCTTTCGCTTCTTTTGCTCGAAGGATGGTGGCCTTCTCTTTGCTCCTAAAAGTGACCATATTCCTTACCATTTCAGAGCTTTGTATACATTGAATCTTTCTACCTAATCTCTTAATCCTTGTATTCCCAGCACCTCAAACACTACTAAATTCACAATAGGCAATCAATAGATACTTGATAAGTAGAAGAATTTGTAAATGGATAAATAAATAAATGAATCTCATTAAACATTCAACATATCTTATATATTCATTGGTTCTCCAAGATATAAAACAAAGAGGAATGTCACCAGGGAACCAAACAGGATATCAATGAAAGAGTATGACTAAACTGAGAATATTCCAGGCTAAGATTCAGAAATTCATGCTTCGCTTAAATCTTACTTCAAGGATCTAAAAGAATGACCTGATATCTGTATGTTTGTCCTTTTATGAAATCTGAAGTTTTATTTGCCTCAATTTTGGGGTCTGTAATCTTAGGTCTTCATATTAGAAACATGTTTAGTAATATTAACACGTTCTTCTTGTAATTGCCCTGACTTTGACAATTGGGACTGTTTTGTCTGAAGAATGAAAATATATGGACTTATTTTAATGTTTTGAGAATTAACAGATTCCCAGTAAAGATGCTTTAATCAATAACAATAATAATTTGAACAGAAGACAAAGCACTTGGCCAGGCACGGTGGCTCATGCCTGTAATCCTAGCGCTCTGGGAGGCCAAGGCGGGTGGATCCCTCAAGGTCAGGAGTTCGAGACCAGCCTGAGCAAGAGTGAGATCCCATCTCTACTAAAAATAGAAAGAAATTATCTGGCCAACTCAAAATATATGTAGAAAAAAATTAGCCGGGCATGGTGGCGCATGCCTGTAGTCCCAGCTATTCAGGAGGCTGAGGCAGAAGGATCACTTAAGCCCAGGAGTTTGAGGTTGCTGTGACCTAGGCTGACGCCACAGTACTCTAGCCCGGGCAAGAGTGAGATTCTGTCAAAAAAAAAAAAAAAAAAAAAGACAAAGCACTCTGTAATAATAATATACCAAATAAACATTCTGGTTAACCAATCTTGACATGTGATTTTAGAATTGGTTGTATTTCAACATTAGCTATTTTTAGTACCTTCTCAGTGAATTGTATGTATGTGTGTATATATCACATATCTAGTAGAATAGGTGTACTGTAATTACGCTGTATTAGAGACTTTTGATATTAACTGTCAGCCTAAAGCTAAAAATACCAGATTTTTATTTGGTTTATTTGTTATCTTTTGGAACTCCCAAATGCAATGAGGTATTGTGGATAGTGAACGCAGCACTGGTCTGGGAGTCAAAAGACTTGGGGTTTGATATCAGCTCTGCTATCAAGTAAATGTGTGACTGTGGACTTGAACATATTTCCATGTTAACACATGGGTATTGAACAAGATAATCCCTAAAATTATTTTCATTTTAAAATGTAAGGTTTTATGAAATCACAATTATCACAGGAAATAGATGCATTATATGAAGGAAGAAACAGAAAAAATATCAACTCAAATAAGTTCTGTCAATAAGCTTATTAGAGAATACTGAAGGTTTCATGGTCTTATATGAAGATTTAGGGATACAGAGAGTTGATCATAAGTCAGATTAATACTGGGGAATATGTATTGTGAACTCATAAGGAAAAACTCATATTCATTGAAGTTTTACAGGTCACCCTTTTCACAAACCAGAGAACATACACACACGCGTGGGGTTTTTTTCCTGCATGTGTTTGTGTGTGAATGAAAAAGGAAGGTGGGTCTATGCATTTTAAAGGAAAGTAACTCAGAAGCATGATAAGTGAGAAAGTTTATTCCATCCTTCTGCTACCTCTTACCACTTAAGGAATTATCTGCTGGGCTCACTAGTGAAATCTATCCAATTTTTTAGATTCTCACCATCATGGAATTTTCATGAAGGTTGGATGTGCGATGATCATCATCCTCTTGGTAATAGTAATCGTACTGAGCATTTTTGGTAAGTGATCAGCAATACTATTTATCTCAAAGTATTATTTGCTCATAACTTGCAATTGTGTTTGCTATTTTAGTGGTTCCTAAACAATACAATATAACTTTACAAAAAGCACAAAATTTAATACATAACTAAAATTAAAGATTTTCTACAGAACTTAAATGTGATAATATATAGTATGGATTTATCTCATTGATACAGGAAAGAGATATCAAGATTAAATGTACATTTTATGACCAAAATCAAGCAATGAATTTCCTAGTCCAGTTTTATACATAGGTTTCTCTGAAAGCGTGTTCAGATGAAAGCAAATTAAATTATGAAGTGTATTTCTGTGTAAGCTTATTCATATTAGCTATTCCTAGGCATCATCAATCTTGTATTAATAGGTGAGAAATTTGTCTAAAATGAATCAATTCAATTGAACATTTTAAAATTATACTCCTGTACTTTGGACAGAGCTGAACATAGCCCAATTATTCATATGGCAATTATTTTAATATTTTACTGAATACAGACTTGAAGAAAAGTTATTGATGAATATCTATAGGACAGAGATAATATATAGATGATATATTCCAAGTTATGCAGACTTCCAGATTAAACCAAACTCTAGAACAGGTCAATTTGTCACTGAATCCCAGTGAATAATATTTGTAATTATGAATGGTATTAGTAATTGCAAGTAAATAGGCAGAGCCATAGAACTTTAGAACTGCAAGGAGCTCTAGAAATCAGCAAGGTCTAGTTTAGATGAGCAGTCTGAAGCTCAGAGAGATGAGTGGTTTGACTAGTTTAATACAACCAGCCAACAGCCTAATACATGTTATAAAATTGGGAGGGGGGCGGAAGCAAAAATAATTAGCATTAAAAATTCATGCTCTATTTCTTTTTGTTATGTTAACACAATAGATTTGTTTGTTACTAAAATAGTAGTTTTTCAGCGAAACAGATTTGCTATTAAAATACATTTGTTACTAAAGTAGATTTTAAAGTTAAGATGTCTTTTTAAAGAGTTTACCTAGAAGGCAAAAATGTACATGATTGGTCTAGAGCCAAGAGCTTGTTTTCAAATCCCAGCTACACCACTAATAGATTTCTTACTTTGGATACGATGTATTATGACCCATATACATGGTAAGTGTTAAAAATATTCTATATCAATGTAAATATTAGACATTATATATTTAGTACATTAAATGCATTAATTGTATTGTGAACATAGTACCAGGTCTTAGTGCCTGGCACATGACAAGCACCACTAAATATTAACTTTTATTATTTTCAGGTATGTTTATTTTGTTTTATATCATCAATACTAATTACCTGATACATACTCCTGCAAAATTATAAATTACCAAAGCTAGTTTCTGTTAAGTGGCCATCAGAAAGAGAAATATTTTTTATTATACAAAATCTACTCTGGGCAACTCTACATGCAGTATCTCAAAAGGAACAGAATCATAAACCAAAACCAAAATATATAAAACTCTTTCCATCAAGTAGGTGACATCTGATATAATTTATAGAACACAAACCATCTAAATGAGGCTCATATCCAGAGCCGGACATTTTGTGCTTATTAAAGTAAATAACTCAAGTGAGTATTCCTCTGATCCGAGATCATATTTTTTCAATCCTCCTACAGTTAACATTACTAAGATTCATAAAACTACAAGGGAAACTCCAAATCTTAGAGAAAACAGTGCTATTTTCCCCTTAAATTTTTAATCATTTAACATGCTATGGAATTTCCACATTACTGGACTTCAGAGAGTCACTAGAACCCGGTGGTTTTGTGCTATGTATTTAATTAAGAAAATATGTTTCTTCTTCATTAGTTGTCCAGTTCAACTCTGCAAGACATACCAATGTGGATAATGAACAAAAAGAGAAACCCTGTATTGGGGAAAATAAATCTGGAACAATCACCTCAGCAGGTAATATTATTTTATATTTCCTAATCCCTGAGTAACCAAACATGAATAGTAGCCTTAATTTTTCCTGAGGATATCTGAACAGAGGAGAGACTCTTCTACCCCTGCAGAGGGATGGTTTAGATCATTGCTTTTCATGGAGTCATTATCATCCACGGGCAATATTTTTAAAGGCCCAAGGCAAAATGAAAAAAATAAGCTTATATAATGAGTTTTAAATGAATTTAAAGATATTTCATTATTTTCATTGAAAAACTATATTTTATTATTTTTCTATTGGGGCGTATGCAGGATGGGGTTAAAATAAAATTTATGGCCATTGTAGGTAGTTTTTGGTCAATTTTTAAATGCTACTATATGCAAAAAATTTAAATGATAATGTTGTTAGGCTTTCTCTTGCTCTCTCATGTGAATATATCTTCATACTTTTAAAAGTCAAAAACATTCAATTAGGTGGCCTTTCTATTTTCTTAGATTGCTTTTAATCTGCTAATTTGCATTTTAATTCTGTATTGAAATACTATATACCTTTCTTTTTTTGACCGTTCAGATATAATCTATTAAAAATATTTATCCACCATGTCCATATTGTAAGGTACATTCAAATTCAGGGAACTCATTAAGGCTTTACATTGGATTTTGATGTTTCCCCACACCCTCAACCACACCCCGCAACCACAGTCTAAATCTATCTCATACAGCACACATTAATAATTGTCTTTTCACCAGTGGGACATTGTGCAATATTATCCCCAAGCAAAAGCACTGTATTGTAGCCTTTATAATATGACATAGGTGGTAGTAAATAAAACTCTAGCTTTAAATTCTGTCTAATCTATTGTTTAATTTTTATTCTGTTGTTACAGATGTATAAGACATCTCTCCTTGAGTCCTAGTTTCAATTCATCAGGAATTATACCAAATCTAAGTGTGTTTTATCTTAATAAAATAACAAAATATGTAAACTAAAACTTCATAGATTTATTTAGCTATCATTCCAAATTCTTTCTCAACCTTCTATTTTCTTTCTGGGACATAAATTAGGTATACATTGGGCTTTGCTTTCTCTCCTTTTCATTTAACCTCTCATTTTGTCCTTATTGTTGTCAATTTGTGCTGAATTCTTGGTAATATTTTTAGATACAGCTTTCAGTTCCCAAATTATCTCTTTTCCTGTGTCTACTATGCTAACGTATTCATTGAGTTTCTAATTTCAATTATGATATTAATAGTTTTCAATCAAAGGACTTATTTTTAAACTTATTAGCTCTTGATAGTCTTTTGTTACCACTTTTTGTTTCTTCTTTTATTCTTTAAAATAACTTAAACATTATTATTTATAATACATATAATTATTTAAATACCTAAAATAGTCAGTGATCAAATCTGTTCTTTGTATTTCCTTTTCCTACGTTCGCCTGTGATTTAGATGACTTCAGGTGCTATTGAAGACATTAGACTAATTAAAGAGTCTCACAGATTCCCTCCCTCACCTTTTAGCAAATCCAAGGCTTGGTCTTAGAATACTAACACTTGTGCACAAATTTTGAGAGCCTTTTTTTCAATCAGTATATATTATTAGGATACAGTTCTATGTTTCCTTTAATTACTTATCTTTTTTTCTCCCAGTTTCTTCCAACTCTTCCACTGTCCATAAATCTTGCCCCACCAAAGACTGGAAGCTGCTTGGGGGGAGTTGTTACTGGGTTGCCAAAACTAAGAAATCCTGGACTGAAAGTCGAAGTGACTGTGCCATGAAAAATTCACATCTCATAGTGATCCAAGACTTTACTGATATGGTAAGATTAAACACTTAAAGGTTACAGCATCTACCACATTTGCAATGGGATTTCTTGTGCTACAAACTTGGCAAATATATGTGAATTTTTTTTTAATTTTGTGTGTTATTAACTATATTCCAATATTAGTTGAATAAATTGTTGAACTACGTGATTACTTGAGACTTCTTTTTGGCTAGCAGGAGGAGAAATTCTTTTGGTGTTTTATACTCAAGTTTTTTTCCACAAGGCATCCCTGCTCCTTCCCAGATTCCATTTCAAAATGTAGGAGATTAAATATCTTATTCTACCTCCTGTGTTTATTGTAATGCTAATGAGGGCTGCAGCTAGATATCTAAAGGTAAGGAAGATGTTGTGAGAAAGGAAATACAGAAGAGTCCTACTTACTTAAATTTAGTTCTTTCTTGAGGAGAACTAATATTTAGCTAACTCTGACTTAATTTAAATTGAAGCTGTGATAAACGAAGATTGGACACTACTTTAAGCTTTCTAATTGATAAGGCCAATATACATATGTTAAATTGCAAACATCAAATAAGGGTTCTGAGCCTAAGACTTAGTATGTTAGAACCAAAAGCTGCCTCAGTGGCTCAGTTTCTGCAAACCCAAAGACTAGCCGTGCTTTTCTATCCTGGCCGAACAGCAGCCATCTAGGATTTACAAAAGGGAAGCTCTTGAGACTTCTGAGGGGGGAAAAACCCTTTTGACTTTCACAGAAATTTACAACAATGAAAGAAAGAAGTAAACCATTTTCAGTGGAACCAATGTAACCCCAAATAACGAACTGTAAGATTTTGTCAGGTGCAGCAAAATGTGAACTAAATCAGGAACGCAATTAAGAATTGAAAAGAGACCTTTGTTCTCCTTCTGGAGTTCACTTTTAATAGACAACAAAGAGGAAGCCGGCTTCTAACAAGAATGTTCTGAAAGAATAAACAATAACAAATTATTGCAAGGAGAAATTATACAACAAATAACTTTACTAAGAACCCCATATATTTCCTTCTCACAATCAAAGGGACAAATGTAGAAATGCAGAAAAGACATGTCTTCGTAGCACACAAGAAACCAGATTTTGGAGACCAGTGGTCTAAAACAACATATTTTAATGGAAACTTACTTCCTCTAGTTTAGGTTATACTTTTGCACATTATTCCTATGGAAATAAATGGGTCAGACAAAATTGTTCCCTTTCAAGGATAAATGAGAATCTAAAAGGAATCAGGGTATCTGCATTTCCAAACCTCTCCAAAAAAGGAAAAGTAAAAAAACAAATAAAATATATATTACAGAAGAAAAATTACTCTGGGAAGCAGAAAATAGTTTTCTAGCAAATTATTTTTAAGCTTTCAAGCTAGTTAAAGAAAAAATGGCAAAAAATAAAAAATAAAAAACCCAATAATAATTATTAGTCCATCTAGGATACCCATGTGTCAACAAATGGCAAGATAATAAAGACGAAAGATGAAGGAAGGAGGATGGGGGCGGAGAGGAGAAAAAGATATATTAAAAAAGGCAAGAGAGGTGTGTGGCTTTTACTCCTACAATGCAGATATCTCAAAGAAATGTTGCTGCTGCTTTTACAATGAAAAATAACTGAAGTAACTTCAAATTCTCAGGTTTTTTTTCCAAATCCATTAGAGAGTGAAGTTTGTAGAACAACCAACTGGCCAAAATCTATGGTTGCGGGCACATGTAGGAGAGAGGAGATACATCCTCACTTTCTTAGTAGATAAATCAGATACCAGACACCAGTGAGAATTCAGTCAGAATAATTGAAAAACTGATAAAGGCTGAGTATCGGATGGCAGAAGAGTGAGAAGCTTCTAAGGTCTGCAAAACCTGGGGAATTCCACCACCTCTGACAGGCTGTTTCTCTACAAACCCCACCAGGCTCTCACAGAAACAATGGGAAAGAGTGTTAAGAACGTGTCCACTGTGACGCAGACTTGAGAAACAAAAACAGCAATAATATATAAGTGCCAAGGAATTCCACAGCCACCTTTCTCCCCTTTCTCCCAGTCTGCTGTCTACACTATGGAATGAAAGACTTAATGTGTGTTGGGGAAAATGGTCAAACACTGTTGCCTTTAGGGAACTGGTGAAACACCATTGCAGGCGAGACAAGGAGTGAGAAGAAAAAGTCTTCTCTTATGGGAGGGGCAGGAATGCACACTGGGCCCACAAGTATCAATACATCCAGGATGTTGGCAGAGAACTCAGAAGGCCACGCACATGGACATAGGCATGATCAGAACAGCAAAGCTCACCCCCTCCACTGCCTTCTGCTACCAAGATAACATGGTTCAAAAAAGGAGTAAAGAAGAATGTTAGTGGAAGGGGAAGAGGAGAGGAGTAGGAATGTGCAGAGAGATCCTCTCTGATGCATAGTGGAAAGGAAAAACTAAAACCCTCAAGGTCAAGACGGCTTCCCTCTGGCAAACAAATCCCAGATTAAGCAGCAGATATCATTACGGAATTTGAAGTGTGGGAAACAATGAGGATAACCACAGCAAGAACAAATCACAAACCTAGCCCAACTCTTAAAGATTAACTGAAACTCCACATTAAAAGACCTAGGAGAAGGACCTGTGTGCTTTTTTCCAAGAACAAAACTATTTAACTCAATCTCTACTGTCCTAGACAAGATGTCCAGCTTTCAACAAACAAGTATGAGGTTTATAAGAAGACAAGAAAAAACAAGACACTCCTGAGAATAAAGAGAGATACTATGTCACGATAAAGGAATGGTAAAGTTTGCTAGGCTGCTATAACAAAGTACCTTAGACTGTGCAGCTTAAGCAACAGAAATTTGTTTCTCACAGTTCTGAAGGTTAGAAGCCCAGGATCGAGGTGTCAGCGGCTTGGTTTCTTCTGAGGCCTCTCTCCTTGGCTTGCAGATGGCCACCTTCTCACTGTGTCCTCACAGGGTCTTTCCTCCCTGTGTGCACATCCCTGTTTGTATCTCTGTGTCCAAATTTCTTCTTCTTAGAAGGACACCAGTCAAATTGGATTAAGGCCCACCCTAATGGCCTCATTTTAACTTAATCACCTCTCCAAAGGCCCTGTCTCCAAATACAGTCACGTTCTGAGGCCCTGGGGCATGAGGCTTTGACATATGAATTTTTGGGGAGCACAATTCAGCCCATAATATTCCATCTTTTGACTCCCACAACTCACAATGAAGGTCAGTTTATAAAAGTGTATGTGCCACGGCAAACAGTGAGAAAACTGAAAGGGAAAATGAACAAATCCACTATTATAGTTGGAGATGTAAATACTTCTCTCTAAGCAATTTATGAAAACCAATAGACCAAAAAAAAAAAAAAAAATCATAACGAAGTAGAACTGAGCCACACTATCAACCAACTCGGTCTAATTGACATTGTAGAAAACTCTATCCAACAACAGCAGCCTATCCATTCTTTTCAAGTGCATGTGAAACTTTCATGTGGATCATATTTGGGGACATAAAAAATTAAAAACATTTACAATTATAGATATCAGACAAAAAGTATGTCTCAGGGCCGGGAACAGTGGCTCACGCCTGTAATCCCAGCACTTTGGGAGGCTGAGGCAGAAGGATTGCTTGGGCACAGGAGGTGGAGGCTGCAGTGAGCTATAATGATGCCACTGCACTGTAGCCAGGGTGAGACTTTCTCTCAAAAAAAAAGAAAAAGTATGTCTCAGATAATAAGAAAATTAAACTAGAAATTAAGAACAGAAAGCTATTTGGAAAATTACTAAACATTTTGAAATTAAAAAACACACTTCTAAATAATGTATAAGTCAAAGAACAACTATTAGAGAAAATTTATAAAAACATATTTTGAGTTAAATTAACATAAAAATATAACATCAAAATTAGTGGATTTTAGCTTAAGTAGAGTTTGAGGGAAATATACGGTATGGAATGCTTATTTTGGAAAAGGAGATAATGCAGAATCAATAATCTAAGGTCCTACTTAAAAAAAAAAAACCTAGAAAAATAAAATAAAACCAAACTCAACGCAAGCAGAAGAATGGAGGACTTACACTACTCAATTTCATGCCTTACTATAAAGCTAAATTAATCAAAATGACACAGCATTGGCAAAAGAGAAATATATAGATCAGTAAAACTGAATACAGAAGCCAGAAATAGACCAACACAAATATAGTCAACTGATTTTTTAACATAACGCAAAGGTAATTTGATGGAAAAACACCATTTTCTCCCTTGTATGCCTTATGACTATTGATTTTCCAAAAAGCAGCTCCATCATTTAGCATATAAGTTCAGTTACATGTGACTGAGAACCAGAATTATTGTTGCTTGAACAAGATAGATGTTTACTTAGCAGCAGAGAAGAACCCAAACTCTGTAAAATAATTTAAAGAGGTTTATTCTGAGCTTAATATGTGCCACCATGGCCCAGAGAGCCACGCTGCAGAAGCCTTGAGCAAGAGGTCCTGCTGTGGTTGGGTTACAGTTTGGTTTTACACATTTTAGGGAGACAGGAATTACATGTAAAATCATAAATGAACACATAGAAGACATACATTGGTTTGGACCGAAAAGGCAGGACATCTCGAAGCCATGGGAGGGGGCAGGGGTGTAACAGGTTATGGGTGGGTCTAAAGATTCTTTGATTTGCAATTGATTAAAGAAATGAAGTTTTGTTTAGAGGCTTGGAGTGTTTTAAGTTAAGATAATTAATCAGAGACAAGCCACCAGATGTATACCAGACATATACCAAGACTCGAGAGCTGGTAAGTAAATTGATGACCTGCAGGTGTGATTTAACGTTTGTCTTAACTGGCTTTAGGCCTGTTAATGATTTTTGTATCTTATTGTTACAAAGAATAACTTCAAAAGGGACAAACAGGGCATAACTAGGCTTGTCTGACCCCCCTTCTCCTCATGGCTGGCAACTCAGATTTAAGGTGTTTCTCTTTTTTGAGGTTGGGGGTCCCCTTGGCCAAGAGGGGCCCGTTTAGTCTGCTGGGGGGCTTAAGATTTTAATTTAGTTCATGACTTCTTTCATTGAATCTAAGATGCTTTCAATTATACGATGTATCAATTAGAAAGCAAAACTAAAGCTGATAATTAAACTACCACAAGTTGTTGATTCTTAAATATTTCCAATTTTAAAATGTTAAAACTGGGACAAAGTCTGTCTTGGAACATACGCAATAGGTTATCTCGCTGACATAATAGTCCAGACTGCTATGAGGTTTCTGCTCATCACCCTCATCAGTAGGGTGGTACTTCCATTCTATTCCATTAGTCAAGAATTAGGTCAGTCATATTGTCACACCTCGCTAAAAGGTAGGGTGGAAAATGCAGCCTTTATTATGGTTGTATTATTTCCCTGTATATTCTCTTGCTTCTATATATTATTTCATACTTGTACTTCATAATAATGATGGACATTTATGTACTGAGCATTTATTACATGCCAGGCAGTGTTTGATAATATCATTTAATAACAATAATACCTCTCTGAGATGGGACTGTTCTCTGAATTTTAGAGACCAGTAAAAACAGAAGTCAAAAGATTTCATAACTTGTGCAAAGGTGTGCAGGAGTAAATGATAGAGCTAGGACCCAGGTTGGGCAGTTGACGCCACAGCCTCACTATCTGCTACCATTACACCACCTTTTATTGCAGTGGTTGGTTTACATGTCTGCCCCTCCACTAAGATCTACTGGAAAACACAAAGCATGTTTTACTCACCTGTACATTCCCAACTTCTAGTGCAGTGCCAAGCACACAGAAGTTGCACATAGAAGACATTCTTTAAATCAATAAGAATCAGTAAGTTATTTCATATCACATTCACTGTTCCCTTTAGAGTTTCCTCTGGTTGTACCTAAATTCTTCAGTCTTTTATTGGATTGGCTTGAATATTCCACCTGAAGGGGAGTCGTGGACCTGGGTGAACAACAGCTCTTTCAACCTCAACCATCTGTGAGTTTATTGTGTTATAATCCCTTATTACATGACAAGAAAGGGTAGTCTGATATTGTTGGGCTTGAACTGAGTGAACATGTTATTATAGTGCCTGACTTTCTCTTACAATCTGATAAGTAATTCACATAAAATAGTCCACAGAGAAAGTTGAGAAGCAAAGGAAATCTTACTTCATCCACTCGGAAGATTTATGCGTGAAATAGGAGTTGCCACTGCTGCCTTTTTATTTTATCACTTTATCTAAGAGGTGAATTAGCAAGTGTAAAATCTCTTATGAGAGTAGAAGTTTAGTTCACAAAATGTAAGTTTCTGCTCATTTCTAATAGTGATCAATCAGTTTTAAATGAAACAAATCAGAGGTAATATTTTAGTATTAACCATAGTCTCTAAATAATACTTAATAACTATTAGCTACTCTGGAGAGAGGTTTTGAAAAATAAAACTCTGAGTGGGAAGAATTGCCTTCCCCATTATATTGTTGTTTACAGTCTTTTAGTGACCATATTTTTACTAAACAATTAGAAACTATTTTCTGAATTCCTCTTTAGTCTCTGGATATATTTCATAGCTGGTATAAAGATGGCTCTTTTCTTTCTTTCTATAGGTTTTCAATAAACACAAACAAACTACAAACCAGAAGCATGAAATGTGCCCAGGTGTCTGGCAATTATATTACCGCACAAAATTGTAAGAATTATAATCAGTGGATCTGTGAACTCTGATCCACTCTGCAGAAAGTCAGTCTTGATTTCTGTGACTGAGAGACAAACACCACATCAAGTTCGAACTCACAGGAAAGTCCAGAGGGTTGTATGTGTCCTAGAAGGCTCTGTGCACATGCGTGCGTGTGTGCGCGTGAGTGCGTGTGTGTGTGTGTGTGTGTGTGTGTGTTCTTTTATGATTCATGTAGGTATAGTATTGCTTCTCAGAGTTGTGGGAAGGATGATAGATGAAATAAAATGTTATAAAAAATGTGTATGTGTATGAAGAATATTGTTTTCATCTGAATTATTCAGTTATTCAATCATCATAGTCTTGTTTTGTCTATATTTTTGAAACTTCAGACTTATCTTCTACATTTTCCCTCTACAGTAATTAGCTTATCTCTTAGCTAATCTCTTCCATTCTCACAGTTGCAATTACCACCTACAAAGCAATGCATATCAAATTTATATCTGTCACCCCATCTTTTCCTGATCACCAGACCCATATATCATATTGTCTATTTAACATGTCAAATCTAAAATCTCAATGGTACTTCAAATTCAATAAATAAAAATAATTCGTTACATTTGCTCACAAAAGAAGCCATCTTCTAGTGTTCCATGTCTTCATAAATGGCATCCCATACAAGAAAATTGTGCAATGTATAAACCGGCTGTCATCAGTCGCTCTCACCTCTAGACTCTCCCTACCTTCTCTCTCACGTCACCAAGACTTGTTGATTTTTTCATAAATATCTCTCAAATTTGTCCTCATCGCTCCATCTCCATTTTCATGATCTTAATATAAAAGTACTATACTAAGATATTAAATAACTGCAATAACAAGGTCTTCTTCCTGTTCTACTCTTACCACATTCAATGGTTCTCGGTACTCAAAAAATATACTGACAATACAACTGCCTATTTAAAATGCTTCAGTGTCTTCCTTAGAGTAACACCAAAGTCCATCACATGACTTAGAAGTCCCTGCTAGGTGTAACCCTGTAACAGAGGGAATGGCCTGTAAAAACAAAGGACGGAAAGATTTTCTGTCTTTTTAAAACTTCCCTCACTCTTTTGGGAACTTGCAGCCTGGTCTGCATCCCTGAGGCAGGTTAAGTTTTCTGTTAAAACTCTCAGGTGGCGCCAGCTCCCAATGTGAGCAGCTGGCAGAATGCACAGGTTTGTTTTTGGCAGAGATGGGAGATTAATTGCCTGAAGCTGAGAACCCTCCCTTTAAAAAGCTGTGTATTTCTGTCTATGTTTGGGAAATTTGGGATTTTTGAAAGGAGACGGTCTACCATACTTCCTCCTTTGCTGGCAAAGTAGACTCTTTCCTTCCTGCTCAAACTGCTTGTCCTCGTTACTGGAACTTGTGGACAAATGGCCAAACTTTTGGCAACAGATTTTGGCATCCCTGGGTGGGGCCATTGGCTTCCTGATAGAATGGCAGCTTGCGGAAGAGGCACGGAGCAGCTTTGGGAAAAGCCATTGGGCAGGGGCATCACCTCTGCTGTAAGAAAGAAATGGATTTCCAGCAGCTGCCTGGGTTCGTTCGCTACGGGAAGTCTCATCTCTTTCTTTACAATTGGACGAAGCTCTGACCAACCTGATGATTTGGAGGGGAAGGAAACAGATTTGGGAAGTGTTGTGACAGCCATGGCCATTTGTAAGTAAAACCCCACCCCTACCCCCACCCTCGGGAAACTGAGACTCTGTTTCCACCCTTTTTTTGTTGAGGGGGTTTTCAGACCTCCCTGTTGGTTTAGAGGCGCTGTTTGCAGTTGGAAATGTAGCGGCTTAGCAGAGCAGCGACCTGGAGCTCTATTGTGGTCCCCAGAGAATGGGTGAGACTGGGCCACCATTTGGGAAAGCTTTGAACCATCCAGCCCTATTGGCAGGGCATTTGTGGCACTGGGGGGGTGCAAGTTGGGTGGCTTTGTAATGCCATTTGGTTTTCCCATTTGTGTGATAGGCCTGGCATTTTGTGTTTAGAATTGTCTGTATTTGTTTGTAAAGTTTTGTTGCAACATAGGACAGTTCTGTCCAAAAGTCCCTTGGGAAAAATTCTGGCTGGATGATAAACTTATAGCTGCGAACCTACGTCTAAGGAAAAGGGTTTTATTCTAATCCAGTGTGTGTGCTGGAGTGTGAGAAAAAATGGCTGTTAAATGAAACTTTAGATTGTACTGTCTTGTAACTGAAATTATTTTGTCAAAGATCAGGTAAATATCCTATATGTGTTGGCTTATTGGATAGGAAATGTCTGATTTCTTCAACGTTGGACATTTCATGTTTAACGACCTAATGTGATCTTAAAGGCCTGCAATAAAGTTAATATATTCAACAGTTGAATTTCCTGGCAGGAGGGGAAACTGGGTGGGCACAGCCTGTTGCCACCTGGTTGAAGGGGGTGGGGGAGAGAGTGCCTGTTGCCCCCACCCCCAGGCCTGTGTGCAATAGGGCTGGGTGGGGAGGTGCGTGGGCTACCTGGGAAGGGGGATTGGGGGACAGCTGAGGGGCCCAGCTGGTCTGTGGAATGGCACAAAAATAGTACTTTCCCTTGTCCGCTGGGATCCTGGCAGGGGCCAACGCTGTATCATGCTCAGCAGAATTGCTATCTGCCTTTGGTGTTTGCCTAAAACAGGAGCAGGGTACTTAGGAAAGAAAAGGTGTTATCTACATGCTTCGGCCAGTTCCCTGGGATCCCTATGTGGCTGACATAACGAAGGCGGGCTCAGGGATCCAGGGAGCACCGGCTGCTTTCTGTGCTTCCCGCAGCCTGTGCGGGTGGTAAATGCGGACTATGCCTGACCCTGGGAGAGCAGCAGCCCATTGGCGTGTGGAAGAAGGGTGGATAGCCTGAGGCCGAGAGCCCGCTGCCAAAATTGTAACTTGGGCCTCTACATGTGCGGCTCCCGCCATGGGGCTAGCGTCCTGCCATGGGGCCAGCGAGGCCTATGCAGCGGCCATGGTCACCCTGCTAGAACTGCTGCCCCTGTGAGGGGAAGGGGACGTTGGGACTGAAATGAACTCGGGTTGAAATGGTCTCTACCAGAAAACTCAATTTGAACAGTGGTCGTTCCACAATCAGAAGGGGACAAATTATGTATGCTTTTTGTAAAAAGAAAGGACAGTAAAAAGAACTTTGCCCAAAAGTTACAAAGGCCTCCCGATAGACAGTAAGAAGCCCCCAGGAGAAAAGAAGTTTTTTTTTTTTGTTTTTTTTTTTTTAAGTCTAGGACTTAGATGGCACGGGGGGTGGGGCCAGAGCCCCGGCTTCCAAATATCCCCACAGGAGCCCTGGGAGAAACTGAGAGTGGGGAATCAACTGGTGCCCACCTGCATGGACAGAAGTGGTCTGGTCGGGGATCCTTTCCCACCCCTCAACACAACCCTGTCCCCAGCGTGGTCCCCTGCACCAGCCATGCGCCTGTCACTCAGCAAGGCAGGCAGAGAGCCAGGGGTGAGGGGCCAAACAACAGCCTGTGTCCCAGAGTTATAGTTCTCAAAGGCTGGACATTTTGGCCCTAAGGAGAGTCAAATGACCAGTAACCCTGTTGGTTTCACCCAGGAGCAGCAGCAATAGAAGACTTAGGAGAGGGGAGCATGAAGTGAAGAAGGTCCTTTAGGCCGGGCGTGGTGGCTCACGCCTGTAATCCTAGCACTCTGGGAGGCCGAGGCAGGTGGATCGCTCGAGGTCAGGAGTTTGAGACCAGCCTGAGCAAGAGTGAGACCCCGTCTCTACTAAAAATAGAAAGAAATTATATGGACAACTAAAAATATATATATATATATATATATATACACAAAAAAATAATTAGCCGGGCATGGTGGCGCATGCCTGTAGTCCCAGCTACTCGGGAGGCTGAGGCAGGAGGATCGCTTAAGCCCAGGAGTTTGAGGTTGCTGTGAGCTAGGCTGCCGCCACGGCACTCACTCTAGCCTGGGCAACAGAGCGAGACTCTGTCTCAAAAAAAAAAAAAAAAGAAGAAGAAGAAGAAGGTCCTTTAGCCAAATTAAGTGAGCCAGGTGCCCTGTGGCAAAACTGGGCTGAGGATCACAGACAGGGCTGAATGTCTCAGTAAGGGTCCCAAAAGAATTCTAGGGTAAACTATTCACAGTAAGAAAATAGTCTAAAGGGAAGACTGGCATCTAGTCTCTTTCAGACAGTAGATCTCCCTGTAGTCAACTCCTTGGGATTCTGTAAGTCTTGGGAGTCATTAGTGTGTAGAAGAAAGGGTCAAAAGAACGCCCTCTGCCACCACTCGCAGGGCAGCAGGAATAGCCCAAAATGTTAGAGACCTCCCAAGGGATTTTTAAAGAAAATCCAGTGTCGATAGGGAAGTGGAAGCACAGGGGAAAAGAACTACACTCTTTCCAAATCCAAAGCTAAGGAGCTTGGTGTAGAGGATTTCCTTTTTGCATGGAGATGGCTGCATTTCTGTAGCTGAGTAAAACCAGATGGCAGCAGACAAGAGAGTAGTTCTAACACAAGATCTTGCACTGCAAAATAAACTTGTAGACTAGACCGTTGGGCATAGGAGCCAAAGAGATTTTCCAGAGAATGAAATTTCCACAAGAAGGGCAGGAGCAGCAAGTGCAGGGCAGCAAAGAAAGGAAAAGCTTAGAGGACCAGGACTTCCCCCTTTCCAGTCCCCCCACAGTGCAGCTAAAAATGGTTTCATCTGTGGGTCAAATTCCCTGAAAATTTTCTGGATATTTCTAGCAACTTCTGTAGCCGGTCCTTGCGTATGCTGCCTCTGTTAACAAAACAAGCAGTGCAGACTGTCTCCAGCAGAGGGAGCCATTAAACAAAGGTGGGGGTTTTTTTGTTTTTGTTTTTGTTTTGTTTTGTTTTGTTTTTTGCTTGTTTGTTTGTTTGTTTGTTTAATTTCAGGATATTACAGAGGTACAAAGGTTTTGGTTACATAAATTGCTTTTGTAGCATTTAAGTCTAAGTTATAAGTGTGCCCATCCCCCAGATAGAATAGATTGTACCAATTAGGTATAAATTTACCCATCCCCTCCTCCCTTCTCCCTCCTGCTTGATTTCCAATGAATGTTATTTCCATATGTGCACATAAGTGTTGGTCAATTAGTTCCAGTGGTGGGTACATGTGGTGCTTTTTTCCCCCCATTCTTGTGATACTTCACTTAGAAGAATGGTCTGCAGTTCCATCCAGGTTAATACAAGAGGTATTAGTTCACCATTTTTTATGACTGAGTAGTACTCCATGGTACACATATACCACATTTTATTAATTCAGTCATGAGGTATTGATGGGCACTTGGGTTGTTGTTTCCACATCTTTGCAATTGTGAATTGTGCTGCTTATAAACATTTGAGTGCAAGAGTCTTTTTTATAGAATGTCTTTTTTTCCTTTGGGTAGATACCCAGTCCCAGTAGTGGGACTGCTGGATCAAATGGTAGTTCTACTTTTAGTTCTTTGAGATATCCCCATTCTCCCTTCCACAGAGGTTGTACTAGTTTGCAGTCCCATCAGCAGTGTATTAGTGTTCCTATTTCTCTGCATCCACATCAACATTTGTTGTTTTTGGGACTCTTTGATAAAAGCCATTCTCACTGGAGTTAAGTCATATCTCACTGTGGTTTGGATTTGCATTTCCCTGATGATGACAAATGTTGAACATTCTTTCATATGTTTGCTGGCCATTAGTCTATCTTGTTGTGAAAAGTTTCTGTTTATGTCTTTTGCCCACTTTTTAATGGGGTTGTTTGGTTTTTTCTTGCTGATTTGCTTGAATTCTTTACAGATTCTAGTTATCAGCCCTTTATCAGAAGTATAGCTTGCAAATATTTTCTCCCATTTGATAGGCTGTCTATTCACTGTAATGATTGTTTCCTCAGCTGTACAGAAGCTTTTCAATTTGATCAGGTCCCATTTATTTATTTTTGTTGTTGTTGTGATTGCTTTTGGGGTTGCTGTCATAAATTCTTTGCCTAGGCCAATGTCTATAAAAGTTTTTCCAACATTTTCTTCTAGAATTCTTATGGCTTCATGCCTACTATCCATCGTGAGTTGACCAAGAACAAGTCAGGATGCATCAATTTACCAGACTTTGAGCTAAATTAGGTTGGTGCAAAAGTAAGTGCAGTTTTGGACAGTGAATTTTAAATCATTATAACTAGGCTCAAACACATCTTTATTAATCAAGATAGGAACCATTACAATTGACACATTTTTGCCAATGAGAAATAAGTTTGTGTATTCCTGTAGTGTAAATATCTGTGCTTTGGGATTCAGTGAACTCTTGGAAAGCATTTTCTGCATCCTGCTGGTTGTGGAAGTGTTTTCCCTGCAAAAAGTTGTCAAGATGCTTGAAGAAGGGGTAGTGGATTGCCAAAAGTTCAGACGAATATGGCGGATGAGGCAAAACATCATAGCCCAATTCATTCAACTTTTGAAGCATTGGTTGTGCAACATGCAGTTGGGTGTTGTCATGGAGAAGAACTGGGCCCTTTCTGTTGACCAATGCCAGCTGCAGGCATTGCAGTTTTTGGTGCATCTCATTGATTTGCTGAGCATACTTCTCAGATGTAATGATTTCGCTGGGATTCAGAAAGCTGTAGTGAACCAGACTGGCAGCAGACCACCAAACAGTGACCATGACCTTTTTATGGTGTAAGTTTAGCTTTGAGAAGTGCTTTGAAACTTCTTGGTTCAGCCACTGAGCTGGTCATCACCAGTTGTATAAAATCCACTTTTTGTCACACATCACAATCTCATTGAGAAATGGTTCATTGTTGTGTATAATAAGAGAAGACGACACTTCAAAATGATGATGTTTTTGATTTTCGGTCAGCTCATGAGGCACCCACCTATTGAGCTTTTTCACCTTTCCAATTTGCTTCAAGTGCCTAACAACTGTAGAATGCTGGACATTGAGTTCTTCAGCAACTTCTCTTGTAGGTGTAAGAGGATCAGCTTTGATGATTGCTCTCAATTTCTCCTTGTCAACTTCCAATAGCTGGCCACTGCACTCCATCTTTAAGGTTCTCATGTCCTTTGCAAAACTGCTTGAACCCCCACTGCACTGTACGTTCGTTAGCAGTTCCTGGGCCAAATACATTGTTGATGTTGCGAGTTGTCTCTGCTGCTTTACAACACATTTTGAACTCAAATACGAAAATTGCTCAAATTTGCTTTTTGTCGAACATCATTTCCACAGTCTAAAATAAATATAAAATAAACAGGAAGTAATAAGTCATTAGCAAAAAAACATAAGGGGAGAAATGCACATTAAAATGACATAACTACATTTATTTAGGAATGTATTGCAATATCAAATGGCAAACTTCAACAATGCTAAAACCGCAATTACTTTTGCACCAGTCTACTATAAGGCTGTAGTAACCAAAACAAAGGTGTTCTTAAACACAAGTCATTAGAAACCTTTCTCTATGATGTCTCTATGGTTTTCTGAGACGTTGAGATCAACTATTAACATCATTATCCAACTTACCCACTGTATCGTACCGATAAGGAAGAAAAAGAAAGACATGCAATGAGTGGACACAAAATAAGACGTTTAGGAAATGAGAGAAAGGAATTTAACTTTCTCTCAGGGTTGCTTTAAAAACCCTGACATCAGCAGAGGCAAACCGATAAGATGGTAGAACTTAAAAACATGAGCTGATTTGTCTTCCAGGTTTGGTGAGACACCATGGTCCCTGGTGATTTATAGAAATAATGGAAGGGGGATGCATGTCCTAGGGACTGAGGGTGGGAGGGATGGGAAAGGGGTTCCCAGGTTCCTACAGCCAGACAAGCTGTCTATTGATAGTGCTGAAACAAAACCTGTACCCAGAAACTGTACAACGGGGACATATGCAGATTGACGGAGAAGTCCAGGCAATGCAGTGGCAGCACAGAAGTGTGTCAAAAGAATTTTGTGTTCTCCTTCTCCTTCACTTCCCAGCGTTTCACAGACCTATTCCTTGTTACTGTACTATGTCAGTATTTGCCATTTTAGTGGTACTGTGTGATGAATATTACTATTCATCTATTTTTTGGGTATACTCTTGCTAATTTTTTTTTACTATAGAGAGAGTGAAAATTAAAACAAAAATGTCCCACTATTATTAACAATAATGAGTTTATTAATTTGTCAATTGCATGTTTTCTACCAACATGTAACATTTCTCCCAAACACCTTTATGAAGAAAACTGATTTGACCTTATGAACTAAACTGTCTCATGAATTTGTCAGATAAAAAGAGGTCTTAAGATGAGCATTAGAATATGACTTTTTAATCAAATTTTATGAATTCATACTTAGGTACTGTATATACCAAATATATGTTTGTTGAATGAACAGAAGAATAAATGAAAGTATGGAAGTGATCTGGCTTTTATAGAACCCTATAAGTGAGAACCACTCGGTAGCAATGCAGACTTTTTTTTTTGTTGTTGAGACAGAGTCTCACTTTGTTGCCCAGGCTAGAGTGAGTGCCGTGGCATCAGCTTAGCTCACAGCAACCTCAAACTCCTGAGCTCAAGCGGTCCTCCTGTCTCAGCCTCCCGAGTAGCTGGGACTACAGGCATGCGCCACCATGCCCGGCTAATTTTTTCTATATAGATTTTTAGTTGTCCATATAATGTCTTTCTATTTTTAGTAGAGACGGGGTCTCGCTCAGGCTGGGCTCGAACTCCTGACCTTGAGCGATCCACCCGCCTCGGCCTCCCAGAGTGCTAGGATTACAGGCGTGAGCCACCGCGCCTGGCCTATGCAGACTTTTATATTAGAAGACTATCAGGTGAACATATCAAATATCTGGTGCAGAAAGATAATAAGCAACAAAATTTGGGGTTCTTAAGGAATTTTCATTCATTCGGTTTATAGTAAAGTCTGTTTCTCAATTTTGGTAAGAATCAGAGGTACGTGTGTGATTATCAGTAATATGTGATGCTTTGTGTATATGATCACCTCAAAAATTGCCCAAACATATCAAGCCCTTAGTAAGTTTAACATCAATTTATTATAGGTACAAATTTCAAATTGAGGATTTACTGAGATTTGCAAAGAGGTTAATTTTGGCTTTCAAATTATGGAAATGTAGAGAAAACACAGCTAATTTGTCACTAGTTAGGTCGTCACAATTAGTTCATTTCCACAGTTCGTCTTATACCTCAAACAACCCAGTCAAATGGTTATGTTAGCCTTGTTAAAAAAAAAAATTATTCAAACACTTGTTAAAGATGGTAAAGCAGACTTTACTGAAGGGAGTCAGTGACAGCTGGTTTAGGGACCACTGCTATGGGGTCTTGCAGTGGGAGAGAGAGATTAGACTCCAACAAGGACAGTGGGGATTTATAACCAGAGAGCAGAGTGGGGATCAGTGGATGGAAAATTACTAACAGGAGACATCAAAGGTAAGGGGTTTCTGGCTAAGCCGGCTTGACAGGATTACTGCTGAAGACAGGCTGGGGTACTAGGAAGTCCAGGGTGGTTAGGCACCATGGGTAGGTGATTTTCACTAAACTGACTTACCAGGATTCTTATTCAAACTAGATTCTGTAAAGACAGAGAAGGAAACCCAAGGTCAGGTGTAGTCAGAAAGGACTTAGGAGCCTGACTAAAGTTTTGGTCAAAGGAAAGAGTTCTTGTCAGCTTCAGATTCTCGAAAAAGACAAGCATATGTATTGAAAACATATATGTAAACCAGTCCTAACATGTCTCATTTTGCACAGTTTGCATTAACCAGAGATTAATTGTACCCTTCACTCTAAATAGGAAAATGAACTATAAAACTGGCACACAGACTGTGAGGATTAGGCTGTTATAATAAGAATAGTGGCAACAGAACTGGGACTGAGAATCTGAGCTATGCCGGCCGGGGGGAAAGGTTAGGGCACCACAAGATCAGCACGGCTCCATTGGAGACTTGTGCAAAATAACCAGCTACAGAGATGTAAAATAGAAATCCATTTCATCAGGAAGTAGGAAATATTTTTACTCATAACACTTCTGACACCAAATATGTGGGATTGTCCATACCAATAACCAATTCTCCTATTCTCTAGATACCAGCTGATGTCCAGCGCTTCAATTCAATTCTGACACTAACCAGACAAGTATGACCTCCGGTACTTTTGACCAACCAGTTATGAATGGGGGATCCCATGACCCCATCCTTGGGCTCAGTTATTATGCTAGAATATTAGAATTATTAGAATTATTATTGTTATGCTAGAATAACTCACAGAACTCAGGGAAAACAGGTTACATACTATTACTAGTTTGTTTATTATAAGGGACAATATAAAGGATACAAAGGAACAGGCAGATGAAGAGGTACATAGGGTGAAGACTGGGATGGTCTCAAGCGCAGGAGTTTCTGTCTCTGCAGAGCTGGGATGAGCCCCTCCCCTAGCATATGGATGCACTCACCAATCCCAAAGCTCCCTGAACCTCCCATCATTTAGAGTTTTTTATTGAGAATTCATTATATAGGCATGATTTATTAACTCACTGGTCATTGGTGATTAATTCAGTCTCTAACCCCATGGAGGTCAGGGGGTGGGGCTGAAATTTCCACCCTCTAATCACATGGTAGGTTCTTCTGGGAAACAGCCCCATCCTGAAGCCATCTAGCAACCCAGCAAGATTCATGCATAAACTCAGGAGCCTTGAAAGAGGCTTGTTGTGTAAAATAAAAGATGCTCCTCTCACCCTTTATCACTCAGGAAATTTCAAGGGTTTTAGATGCCCTTTTGAGGAATCAGGGACTAAGATGAAATATTATGACAAAAGATGCTGCTATCACTCAGGAAATTACAAGGGTTTTAGAAATTCTTTGCCAGGAATTGGGGGCAAAGATCAAATATATATTTCATATCATGTCACAATGTCACAGATAGACCCTGGTCTTCAAACATGGATCCCTTACACCAAAATGGCCATGCCTGTCAGAGTGTCTACATTTGGTATAGCATTTACAGAGCAGCTATAGCAATAGCACCAATGCAAGTACGCTGAACTTTTGAAGAAGCCAGTGTGGGTTAGGAACACATTTAAAAAAAATCATCTTAATGGTCCTATGAAGCAATAACGTACATTTTCTTATTTCTGTACTAATTTGATTCTCTTTCCTCCTTGAGCTACTGCTATGTGTCCCTTATCTTAAGCTCATGTAGAACCATTTAGCACAGAAATCAGCTGATGGTTAGCTAAGTCCAGTTTTTTCTCAGACCAGTCATTTTCCACAGATACTGTATTCTGAGGAGTTTTAACTCAATCTCCCAATACATTCGATCATTAATAATCAATTATCAGTATTATCATAAGACTTGCTTAGATGAGGTTAGTTGAATCTTACCAATAATACTAGTATTACACCATACTGCAGTAGAGTCATAGTACAATTCAGTTTCGTTGCAGAACTAATTAAGAATTACAGAGGTATTTGCTTTGCTTTGCCGACAGACTCTACCATTATACACACAGTTCAATTTTGCCCGTACTTGGTTATTTTTAGGTTCCCAGTTCGGTGGGGACAAGCCAATCACCCTGTCTCATCCCACAGGAAAGTACTGAGACTGGTTTCCAGCATGTGTTGTTAATATTAAATAGCAGGGCATGCCTCCCCCCAACGTGGAGCACACAAGTGGTATTTAGAATAATTTCTATCTAACTTCACTGAAGGGTATGTTTTATTTCAACCTATTCTGGGGGTGAGGGCAGTCATACCACATTGATGTAAATTACAAGTGTTCCCAGAGAACTTCCATAAGTTTGGGGGGGGGCACAGATTCCCTTAGGTGGGTCCCCTGCGCCTCAGCAGTCAGGATAGATGGTCCCCAAGGCCACTTCAACCTGCATTTGTGTTGAACTGTCAAGTGCCCTGTTGGGGCCTTTTCTCAGTGCCGGGTTCTAGCATCATCCAGCATTATTTGCTGAGTCTGCACGGCCCTCTTTGCCTCATTATCTATCTACATTGACTCCCATCCTTTGCATTCCCCCTCGAACAGAAAGAACTCCCTCTAATCTGCCTATTCTGGTAATAAAACTTTTTCCTCTGAATGCTGCTCCTCCATAAAAGCACCTTTAGCTTGTCCCAGGATATCTAGACCTGCAGCTATCTCCTCGAAAGCTCTTTTCTGTCTTGTGGGCAGGTGTTGTTTAGTTCATCATGAAAGTTATTGCCATTATGTACCAATGGCTTGAGTGCAGTTAGGATACAGGTTTGCACCCAAAAATGTTAAGTCCCCCGCACTAGGGTTAGATGAGTGGTGGTCACACCTAGATGTAATTTAGTTTGAGTATGCCAGAAGGCCTCCCCTCCGGATCCATAAAGTGGTGTTCACTGCTTGTATTCCGTCAGGCCCCCATTGTTTTTCCTATGCTGCTGAATTAACTTTCCGTCTATAAAAACAGGACTGATATATGTCTGTGCATAGCACACTGTAACATGTTGGGCAGGTTGCCATTATATTTTGTCCATTATAACCAGGGAGCTTGCTAAGCATTCAATCATCAGGGTTTATAGTTACAGTGATCAATCTGCTGGAAGCCATAAACTATACCTTTTGAAGTCCCAGTAGGAAGCTGTTCTCAGAAATTTCTTCTAAAGTGATATCCTTGTAGTAGGTGTAGCCTAAACTTTAGGAATCAAAGATACTGGCACATTACTTGGGTTCCATTTAGTCATTAACAGTTGGTCCAGTTCATCATCGAATCATATGACCAGAGTGACACCACTCAGGATTGCAGGCTGCCGTTCGACCTTGTGAGGTTCCCAAAGCAGAGATGGTCTTGGAAAACACACAGTGTCATGCTTCTGGGCATCTGGTATAATTATGCAAAGAGATAATATTACTCTCTTGCTCTGAGCCTCTCTCAAGGTATTAATATAATGTTGAATTCCCCTTGTTGCATAACCCACATGTTCATTCCTTTACCCTCAGGTATCATTTTTCTCCTTTTCTCCATTTTTCATCCATTTTAACCAAAATTTTCCATCTGTGGAAATAATGTTAGGTCCAGTCGCTGTGCTGGTCTAGACTGCAGGCACAGGGGGACAGAACCAGTGGGCTATCTCAACCACTAGGCAACACAGTAGCTTTCACTGTGAACCCCAGCATTGCCAGATAAGGTGAAGACACAATCTTTCATATCAGACCCTTAGAAAGTCTGACATAGAGGTTTAAACGTTATAGTTACAGTTTCATTCTTAGGAATCATCCCTGCTCTGGCACCCACAGTTGCATTTCTGTTTCTGGGATCATTGCATTAGGTAGAGAAAAAGAAAGTTGAGGCTGTGTGGGGAAGAATTGCATAGTCAAACCACTGTCCTCCTCTACTCCTTCCTCCCCAAATCCCCCAGAAAACTGGAGGAATGTATCCAGTGGGGACCCTCCCTTAGCCCCCTCAAGTGAGTGCGAGCACACACTCATGAAGTCATGCAGGCCAGCCCTTCATGCCTTTATCCTTCCCCATGTTAGACAGAAAATGCTTTGCCCATTTCAACTCTCTGTTAAACCGTTAGTCTGAGGAGGGTATGCAATATGATTTGTCCAACTGATGTGGCATTTCTTTGCCCACTGTTGAATACCATGGACTCTGAAGTGTGTCCCTTAGTCTGAAGAAGTGTAACTCAGTGGCTCAAATTGGTACAGTAGCTTCTGCTGCAATCCTTCAATAGTATTTTCAGCATTTGCATCTATCACTGATACGAAATCTCACTCCAGAGTAAGTATCTATTCCACTCAGGACCCACTTAGAGCCCCTTGGGGATACTGGCATTGGTGCCAGCTATGTACAGGACCTTCCCCCACACACACTGCTCCAGAACCTTCTCTGTAGCTATCTGAAGTCTCTGTCTCTTGTGTTGGCAGTCAGAACAATTCCTGTTGGCATTTTGTGCTGCAGAGAGCACAGTAGGAATGCCTACATTCAGACTATCTCTGAATTGCTACATCCCCCTTCATGTCCACTGATTTGCTGGGCCCAGCTGGCCACCTCAAGGCTGCACACCGTAGATCCCCTTGGTGGTTCTAATCACCTTCTGACTCTGGAAGAGGGTTCTTCTGATGGGTATCAACAAGTCTACTTTAATGCACCCCTAAATTCCCAGAGTCATTTCCATAGGATTGCACCCCTTAATGGTCCACTTTTCCATTGTCCATCTACCTAACTATACCACCAGGCCATTTGCTAATGCCCATAAGTCAGTAAGAATCCAAACATCGGGGTTTTACATTGTTCAGTTCTTCACTGCTAGAAAAACACCATGCTGTTCAGCTCATTGAGCCGATTCATTCTTACCTTCTTTGGAGTCTTTCCCTCCACTAATTTTAATGTCGTGGCTTTTCAGACAGGAAACTGTCCTTTCACTTCGTAGCTGCCATCCATAATCCAAGCAGCTCTTTGTTGTTAGATTGTCCACATGGTAATAGGTTCTGGTAGATCCTCAGATGGTTCTAAAGTCAGTCCTAGGGGAAAAGAGGTTACCTTTTCATGCATATGTTGGATACCTTCTTGCATTCCCCTTGGTTGCATGCTATTGTGGAAAATAAAATTTCCATTTTATTGTTGAACTATGATGGACATGACCTTCCTTATTAGAGCGTTTCTCTGACATCACCCAAGACATTATGGTTATCTCAGACTTCATGAATATTTTATGTCCTTTAGTCATTAAAGCAGTCTCAATTAATGCCCACTAGCAGCTAGTAGTTGTCTGTCAAATGGTGTGTACCAGATTGACATCATCTGGACATTTTCTAACTCAAAATCCCCAAGGTGACCACTGGGGGGCACTATTGGGCTAGTGCCATGAACTCCAGTCTACATGAGTGAGAGCAACAAACACTTTTATGATATTATAAAATCATACTTGAATGAGGATGGTAAGGGCCCAAAGGCATTGAGAGAGCTACTATTTGTCATTCAGACAAGCCCTGCCTTGTTTAGTTAGTTCCTCACTCATACACTGTTTTGTTTCAGGCAGTCTCATGGGTAGGAGCTAGCAATATTCCAAGTTGTTCGGTATGGGTTCTCCAAACCCTAAATGAATGAATCAAACTCTGGCTTCTAGTTCGGTCCTAGGTGTGAGTAATGACAGCAGTTTTTTTGTTTTTGTTTCTGTTTTTGTTTGCTTATTGTAGCTACTGTTTACTGAGTATCTGCTAAGTACCTGGCACTCTGCTAAACACTTTATACACATTACATCTAATTTTCAAAACAACCTTTTTTCTTAGTTTTTGAAATACATTTGTCCTTTTAGTATATATATTTAAGGTGTACAACATGAAGTTTTGATGTACTTATACATAGTGAAATGGTTACTATAGTTAAGCAAATTAACATATTCATCTTGCACAGTTACTTTTGCGTGTGTATATGTGTGTGTGTAGAAAGAACACCTAAAATCTACTGTCAGCAAATTTCCAGTATACAATACAATATTATATTTCTAGTTCTCATGTTCTTCATTAGATCTGTAAATTTATGCATCTGCAACTTTGTACCCTTTGACCTACATCTCCCATTTCCTACCCATCCCTTATCTGCCCACGTTGACCACTGTATTACTCTGTTTCTATGTATTCAAGTATTTGGGAGTCTTTTAGATTCCACATACATGAGAAATCATGCAGTATTTTTCTTTTTGTGTCGGCCTTATTTCACCTAGCATAATCTTTTCCAGGTTCATCAGTGTTATCATAAATGGCAGGATCTCCCTTTTTTAAGGCTGGGTAATATCCAATTCTATTATATATATGAAAATTTTTTTATCCATTCACCTGTCCATGGACTTGGGTTGTTTCTTTATCTCAGCTATTGTGAATAATTTCATCATACACATGTGTGCTGATATCTCTGCAAGGTGCTGATTACATTCATTTGAGTATATACCCAGAAGGGGAATTGCTGGGTGACATAGTAGTTCTATTTTCAATTTGTTGAGGAAGCTCCATGCTGTATTCCCTAATGGCTACACCAATTTACATTCCCACCAACAGTGTACAGGGTTCACACTTCTCCATACCCTTGCCAGCACTTATGCTTTGACTTTTTGACAATAACTATCCTAACAGGTATGAGATGATAGCTCATTGTGGTTTCAATTTGCATTTCTCTGATAATTAGTGATGTTGAACATCTTTTCATACACTTGCACATTTGTACATCTTCTTTGGAGATTTCTACTTAAGTCCTTGGCCCATTTTTTTTTTTTTTTTTTTTTTTTAGACAGAGTCTCACTATTGCCCAGGCTAGAGTGCCATGGTGTCAGCCTAGCTCACAGCAACCTCAAACTCCTGGGCTCAAGCAATCAATCCTACTGCCTCGCCTCCTGAGTAGCTGGGACTATAGGCATGCACCATCATGCCTGGCTAATTTTTTCTATATATTTTTCGTTGTCCAGCTGATTTCTTTCTATTTTTTTAGTAGAGACAGGGTCATGCTCTTGCTCAGGCTGGTCTCAAATTCCTAAGCTCAAATGATCCACCTGTCTCGGCCTCCCAGAGTGCTAGGATTACAGGCGTGAGCCACGGTGCCTAGCCCTTTGCCCAGTTTTTAAATCAGATTATTTGTTTTCATGCTATTGAGTTGTGTAAGGTTCTTATATATTTCGGATATTAACTCTTTATCAAATATATGGTTTGCAAATATATTCTCTCAATCTGTAGGCTGTCTTTTCATTTTGTTCATTGTTCCCTTTGCTGTGCAGAAAATTTTTAGTTTGATGTAATTCTACTTCTTTATTTTTGCTTTTGTTTTCTGATTTTTTGGTGTCATATCCATAAAATCATTGCCAAGGCCAGCATCAAGGAGCTTTTCTGCTATGTTTTCTTCTAGGAGTTTTATAGTTTGGTCTTAACGTTTAGGTTTTTATTTTGAGTGGATTTTTGTGTAAGGTGTAGGGTAAAGGTCCAATTTTATCCTTTTACATGTGAATATCCAGTTTTTCTAACACCACTTATTGAAGAGATTAACTTTTCCCCATTGTGTTTTCTTGGTACACTTGTTGAAATTTAGTTGACTGTATATACTTGGATTTATTTCTGGGCTCTGTATTCTATTCCATTGGTTTTTATGTCTGTTTTGGTTACTATAGCTTTGTAATATAATTTGATGTCAGAAAATGTGATGTCTCCAATTATGTTTTTCTGTCTCAAGATTGCTTTGGCTATTTGGGGTCTTTTGTGGTTCCATAGTAATTTTAGAATTGTTTTTGCTATTTCTGTTAAATATGCCATTGGAATTTTGATAAGCATTGCATTGAATCTGTACATTGCTTTGAGTAATAGGGACATTCTGACAATATTAATTCTTCCACTAGATGAAGCAGGATATCTTTCCATTTATTTGTGTCTTCTTTAATTTCTTTCATTAGTGCTATAAAACTTAAAGTTTCCAGTGTACAGATTTTTACCTCCTTAGTTAAATTTATTTTTAAATATTTTATTCTTTTTTATGCTATCAGAAATGGGATTGATTCCTTGAGTCCTTTTTCAGAAAGGGCATTATTGGTGTACAGAAGTGCAACTGGTTTTTATATGTTGATTTCGTGCCTTGCAACGTTAGTGAATTTATTTATTAGTTCTAAAAGTTTTTGTGTGTATGTGTGGCATCCTTAGGGTTTTTACGTATGTCATCTAAAAAAACAGGGGTAATTTTACTTTGACTTTCCAATTTGCATGCTTTTATTTCTTTTTCTGGTTTGATTGTTCTTGCTTGTACTTTTAGTATTATATTGAATAGAAGTGGTGAGAGTGAAGGTCTTTCTTTGTTCCAGATCTCATAGGAAAAACTTTCAGACTTTCCCCACTGATTATACTGTTAGCTGCGGGCTTTTCATAAATGGCCTTCATTACGTTGAGGAAATTTCCTTCTATATGCAAATTTTTGAGAGCTTTTATCAAGAAATCATGTTGAATTTTGTCAAAGGCTTTTTCTCCATCGATTGAGACAATCATGTGTTTCTTTTTTTGTTCCAGTAATGTGATATATCACCTTGATTGCTTTGCATATGTTATACCACACTTGCATCCCAGAGATAAATCCCACTTTTTCAGATGTATAATCTTTTTAATGTTTTGGTGGATTTGGTTTGCTATTATTCTATTGAAGATTTTGCATCTATGTTCATCAGAGATATTGGCCTGTAATTTTCTATTCTTGTGATGTCTTTTTCTAGTTTTTTTTTTTTTTTTTTTTTTTTGGTCGGGGGGAGGCAACTTAAACAACAGACATTTATTGTCTCACATTCTAGAGGCTGGAAGTCCAAGATCAAGGGGCTAGTTCCTTCCGAGGCCTCTTTCCATGGCTTGCATACAGCCTTCCCTTGCTGTCCTCCATGTGGTGACTCTGTGCATGCCAACTAGTGTCTTTGTCTGGCTTTGGTGTCAGAGTGATGCTACCCTCAGAAAATGAGTTTGTTAGTATGCTCTCTCGTCATATCTTTTTGGAAAAGATTAAGAAGGATTGGTACTAATTATTTGAATGTTTAATAGAATTCAGCTATTATCTGGTCTTGCACTTTTCCTTTGGGGAGATTTTAAAGTATTACTTAAATCTCTTTGTTAGTGATCTGTTTGGGCTTTCTATTTCTTTCTGGTTCAATCTTGGTAGGATTTGTGTTTCTAGGATTTATCCATTTCCTCTAGGTTACCCAATATGTTGGCAAATAATTATAGAAAAAAATCAATAAAATTAACAGTTGTTTTTTTGAAAAAGTAAACAAAATTGACAAGCCCTTAGCTAGATTAGCTAAGAACAAAAGAGAGAAGACTCAAATAAATAAATGAAAGTAGAAGCATTACAACAGATAAATAGCAGTTTATTTTTTGTTGCTTGTGCTCCCCAATGGCCCCTTCTCAGGTTATTCCTAAAAATTTTACCATTTGGGAAGGCCCTTGGATCTTTGCTGGTTTTATTAACTAGCCTTGGTTGGTCATGTGATTCCCCACTGCATTTAAAGCAATCCCAGCTTGCTCTTCAGTTTTCTATATTATCATCAGAACATCAATATATAGTGCATTATTACACTAGGGACCTGCCTAAAGTCTAGACCCCTTCTGACCAAATTATAACAATAAGCTGGTGAGCTTAGATAACAGTGAGCCAGTATATTAAATGTAAATTGGGATTCAAGAGTGAGTCAGTGAAGAAAGATCAATCACTGGGTCCCGATCTCTTTAGCCTGTTATATTTTTCATGTTGTTAAAACCATGTCTGAGACTGCCAAAGCTATGGGTGGTACAACTTTATTTAAGCTGCAGTAGTCTACTGTTAGTCTCTGTGAGTCATCTGCCTAGTTCACAGGCAATACAGGGCTACTATACAAAGAGTTCATTGGCACCAGCACTCCAGTTTCTAGCATGTCATTAATTAAAATGATAATCTCTTTTTGCCCACCAAGTATTTTATATTGTTTTAAATTAACCACTTAAATGGGCTTGGGAAATTCCAGTGGTTCCCATTTAGCATGTTTAATTAAGAGTGACTTGAGGGTAGACTTACATGCTTTCTGTTTTACATAACAGATGTTTCTCAACTTACAATGGGGTTATGCCCCAATAAACCCATCATAAGTTGAAACTATCAAAAGTCAAAACTACATTTAATACTTCTAACCTACTGAACATAGCTTAGCTTAGCCTAAACAGGCTCAGAAAACTTATATTAGCCTACAGTTGGGAAAAGTCATCTAACACCAACTATATTTTATAATAAAGTGTTGAATATCTCATGTAATTTATTAAATAAATAAATTGAAAGTGAAAAATAAAATGGTTGTATATGAGTACAGAACAGCACTTGAAATTTCTACTGAATGCAAACGCATATCACTTTCTCATCATTATGAAGCAACCTCCAGTTAGATATAATATCTATCCCAATAATGCATCAGGTAAAGGAAACACAACCATTTCACATAAAAACCTCAATTTTTGTCCAAACTACATCTCTGTATCTTCCCAAGGTAACCATACTCCCTACTGAGACTTTACAAACATGTTTCAGAATCACAGGCCTCTCATGTCAAGGAATCCCAGAAATGTCCTCCCCTAACTGCCATTTTACCCACACACGTGCGTATGGTCTGTGGTCCCCAGCCAGGGGTCAGCCCAGAAGATCCTGACCCCTCATCAATCTTTACCTTGATTCATCTGCCTTCTTAGCTGCCCCAGTTGATTCTGAGTAGGATTTCTCATTGTATTCTTAGTCTTTAAGATTTTTAAATTTCTCTTAACTGTGGTAAAAATATGAAAAACCTGTGTGGGGCCCTTTCATGGGTTGGGAGATCAGCAGGTTGCCCCATTGGTTCACCCAACTTCTGATAATGTGCACCACCTTTTTTCAACACCGTCAAAGTCCGTCATATTCATCCCATTTCTAAGTAACCATCTAAGACTCTAAGACTCCCACCCTGCTGGGATGAGTCCTTTGACTATCCACTCTGTCTCCCCATTTTCCTGCTAATTTCCTTAATGTTCTGGTATCAGTAAGGCCCATACAGGAAAGCTGAGACAGCAAATCCAATAAGGCTTCTCAGACTTGTTGGATTTTGCAGCAGTAAGAAGGCATAGGGTGTCCTTACAAAAGGGGCATTTACAATTGCGTGGGTAATAGTCATATTCAGATTCATGGGAAATCTGATTCAGATTCATATTCAGCTTTGCATGGGAAACAGCTGCTTCATGTGGGGTGTTCGCTTGATATTTATAGGGGAAGTTGGGCTGTCTGCTTTCTCAGGGTAAACACATTTTATGATGGCTTTTCTCCAGTCCACCAGGTTGGCTGTTTTCTCGGGAGTAACCTTCTATGTGTCTGGATCATAACAGCCATTTGTGATAAGTTAACAGTGAGCTGAGTGTCCTGTATCAACTCAAACGTGCTCTTATACTCAGCAGCATTTAAAATCAAAGATACTGTCTCTAAATTAGTCACTATCACAATCTATTTTATTAAACTTTCCTCAAGAATCCTGTGATGTCAATCCACAAACTGGTACAAATCTCACACTATGCCACCTGGTTTCAGTAGTTTATTGGTTTTGATCTCCTCCCATGTTGAAAATTTTTTGGGTCACCAAGGGCCTTAGAGGTACTTTCTGTTGTCATGGCATAATTTTCCCCTTTATGTGTGTCTTTGAGGCTGGTGGTCAAAGCACAGACCAATAAAAATCTGAGCTTGGTCCAGCATCAAAGTCCAATCCAGCACTTTCTTTTACTTACAATTTAGCTATTACAAATAACAATAACCAAAGGATTGTATGTTTTTCATATTTCATATTTTGCACATCCTTATGTATCAAATGAGCCAATCCTCTGGGAGTGAGGTCTAGCCACCATTTCTAAATTCCATTGGTAACGTTATGTTTGGTAACTCATCTCAGCACAGCTGCAGTTTTATACTGTGATTGACTAGGTAGCTATCCGGGGATGAAAAGTTCTTCAACCTCCACCCTTTCATCCCTTCTCTTTCCAAACCGCATGTTTCCATGAGCCAGGGCCGATCTAGCAAATCCTATGTCTGACATCAACTATGAACTGTTTTTCCTCACAACACTGCTGACCCCAAATGTATGGTTTTTCTTTCCACACCAACAACTAGTTGTCCAACTTTCTGGGCACAATTGGATGTCTAACTGTTCGATTAAACTCTGACACTAACTCTGAGTTAGTTGAGGACTCAGTCTCACAAAACTGTCCCCACCTCCCTTGCCAATTCTTAGTCCTAAGACTCCCATGCTTCTGAACAATTGGCTATAAGTCAAGGGTCTCCATGATCTCCTCCTTAAGCATAATAATTTGCTAGAACACCTGACAGAACTCAGGGGAAAAAGTTTACTTAGTATTACCAGTTTATTATAAAGGATATTATAAAAAGAAACAAATGAACAGTCAGAAGTAGAGGCACATAGGGAAGGGTCTAGAAAGGTCTCATGCACAGTAGCTCCTGTCTACATGAAGTTTGGGTGCACCATCCTCCCGGCACGTGAATTAGCTGCTTCATATAAACCCAGAAGTCCTCTGAGCATCATTGTTTAGGTTTTTTTTATGGAGGATCCATTATATAGGCATGGCTGATTAAATGATTGGCCATTGGTAATTAATTCAATCCTAGCCCCACCCCCCTCCCTGGAGGTGGTCAGGGCTAGGGCTGAAAGAGTCAACCCTCTAATCACATAGTAGTTTCCTCTGATAAACATCTCCCATCCTGAAGCTATCCAGGGTCTGAACAAGAGTCACCTTATTCATGTCAATTCAGGTATGGTTGAAAGGGGCTTGTTATGAGCAACGAAAGATGCTCCCCTCACTTCTGTCACTCAGGTAATTCCAAGGGTTTAGGATCTCTTGTGTCAGGGATCACGGACAAAGACCAAATGTAACAAAATATGCTCTTATCACCTTTATCCTTCAGGAAATTACAAGTGTTTTAGGAGCTCTGTGCCAGGAACTGAGATGAAGACTACATTTTTCTTATTATATCACAATATAAATGGCTGCTTAGAAGAGTTAAAGTGAACATCTTAGATGTGAATTAAATAAATAGAAAATAATAGTGCAAAATAATCAAATATTAGTTTTAAACAACTAGCTGGAACCACAAACTCAAATAATAAAAACTACCACTTAAATAGTGCTTAATGTTTCTTGAGCATGGTACTAAGTGCTTAAAAATATATATTTGAATCTCATCAAAAACTGACTAAGTAGATATTGTAATTATTCCTGTTCTAAAGACAGAGACACTCAGTGTTTCAGAGAACTTTGTTTAAAGTAGTTTTATAAGGGGCAGAGCTGAAATGTAAACTCAGCCTGTTTGGTTTCAAAGTCCATGTTTACCATTAAACATTAAACATTAATGGCAAACATGGACTCTGAACATTTTTTATTTTCTTTAGTAGCCAGTGGCCAGGTACACACAGCACCTTCCTCTGGGCAAGTTCTAATGGCACCTGTGAGGTGCCCTGACTGTGGAGCAGTGCCCGTAGTGAGTATGCCAGCAACGGCCTACACCCCGCAGATGCTGGGGTGGTTCAGAGATGAGTTCCAGCTGTAACATCTTCCTGTGTTCACTTTCCCCAGCACTCACAAGGCAAATTTGCGATTTCTGCTGGCAAGGCAGCTCAGATAACTTCCCCATCTGAGCCAAGTTCGTGCCCCTGTCTATCAAGGTCAGGTTCTCAGCCCTTGGTTTGGTATCGTTACAGCAAGTGTTATAGCGAGTGGTCCCGAGGACAAACCGAACGGCACACGGAGTTGGAGAATCAAGGTTTATTTGCCAGTGGGCTCAGAAGGGGTCTCGCCACCAAATTCTGAGTCCCGTCTACCCAATTTTTCCCATTTTTATTAAGTTGGGGTGATCCAAGGGGAGAGGTCTCAGGTGTCTAATGCCCACCAGGTAATAGGTTAGGTTAGTTTCTGCACCAGGTAATAGGTTTAGTGTTATGCTGATGTGCCAGGTGTTAGGTCAGTGATATGCTAATGTGGGTTTTCCGTGAGGGGTGGGGGTCTCAGGTGGCTGCTGTGCTAAGTAATAGATGGTGGTTTTCCTTATCAGTATGGGGGGAGGTCTCTTCCGTGAGTGCTCTTTCTCAGCCTTAGGGGTAGTGGCTGCTTAGTGGCTGCTCCCTGCATCTGCCATTTCTATATTTTTTGGAGTGTTTTTACCTCCTTTTAACCAATCTCCCATCACTGTAACCCCTATTAATAATTTTTTATATTAACTTTTTCCAGTTCAAATTATTGTGTAACTTCAGTATCTTGATTAGACCCTGATTAATATAAGAGTGCAGTTAATTCAACTGAATTTTACTTGATTCATTTTGCTCACCTGAAATACCACCAAATTTTCCCTCTAATTCAGTGGTATTTGAGGTTTCTAAGTAGTTGAATCCTGTTCCCAGACCCAATCCTATGTGGAATAGCAGTGGGTGTAACACATGGAAAGCAGCAGCGCTTCAAGTGGGGGGCATGGCAAGGTTTACCTCCTTCCTAGTGTGGCTCCTCATCCTCCCCACCACCCCATGCCCACGGTGTCTTCACACCTCTCTCTGGAACACAAAACATTCTCAGGACACAGCTTAAGAAACAGAGCTCTGTATCAATCTTGTATATGATAAGATGAAGAATCTTCCTCAAATTTTACAAATTATATTGACATATTCATTATAGTCAGTGTACACTGGACAAATATCCAGTTGCTGTTTTATTCAAAAAATAATATAATACCCTTTTAAACTTATGCAATTATCTGATTATAGAGCAATAGGATATAAAAGAAGGAACTTAGGGATTTCTGAAGAAAATATCCTTTTTCATACCAAACCAGAGAGTTGATACGCTATGTGGGAAGTCAATGGGATGGAATGGGATGTGCGTGAGAGCGGGTTTCTAACTTCAGTTCTCAAGATTGAGAAACACAACTTCTGGTTTTACTTCTTGTGTGCAAGACAGAAACTGATATTGTCTCTCTGGTAAGTTCCTGTTCTCACTGGGGCAAAGAGGCAAACACACTGAGAGAGTCAGCTTTTCCCCTGTAAGAGCACTATTTGTTCAATAGTAGACATGCTTTCTCAATTGAGTCTTCAGCTGGAAAAGTCCTCAGCCCAGATCTACACTTTAATTGAATCTTAACCAGCTCCCAGTTCAGAGAGTGCTCAAATATGAATTCCATTGTGGAGGCTGCATTTCCCAGAATTAACCTGACAGGATTGCACCTGCCAAGCCTCATCAGTATTCTGAAATAATGTGGAAAAAAACGAACTATTTGTCTTCAAAATCACTTGCTTTCCTAACATCAACATGAAATGTAACCTGCTTTTCCAAATGGGTATACAGAGGGCTGAGGGTGCCGTGAACAGACAGTACAGATTTGATGTCCTAGAAGAATTTCATGGAAAGAAGAAAACATAAAATGAATAAAGAATGCCACAAAAATACGATAGCATTCTCCTGAGCCTTCCACATAATCTGTACATTCAGGAAACAAAATATAAGTAGGTATCATTTTGTTTCTTAGCAGGCTTATTATTTATGTAAGATGTAATCATCACAAAACACAGAAAACAACAAACAAAAAGGACATTTTCCCAGTTTCTATTGTAAAAAATAGCTATAATAAGAGGACTTATATAATTTCCAGACTATACATTGACCATTTCCAGTTTGAGATCCCACATTTGAAAGGAAATTGACACAGGTTTCAGATTACAGGTAAAATTAAAACAAATGAGCTTTTAGATTGCTGAACACACGTCCGAAGTGTCAGTTAAGTTTATGAGTTGAGAATGTAGTTAAACAGAGTCAACGAACTCAAACATATACAGAGGTCAGTTCCTCCTTGTAGCCAAGCCTTTTGCCATGTGACTTTGCAGTTCCTCTTTTTGGAAGCAAAGGGTACTTCACCCTCCTTGACCTAGAGGTAAGCCAGGAGGTGAGCTTCAGCTGAGTGGTCGGGTTTACTCTCTTGCACCTCTGACATCTCCCTGAGAAGAGCTTCCAGGTAGCTGCTGCCTCTTCAGCTTGGATCCCAAGTTAACACACTTTGGAGGAGGCAAGCACAGATTTGCAGTTCAGGGCAAAGTTCATAGTTGCCATCTTCCATCAGAGAACCCTCAACCGACACAGGACAGACAAGTGAATGAAAATAAATATTGTTTTAAGCCAGAGTTTGGGGCATAATTTGTAATATAGCATTAATGTGGCAATAGCCAAGTGGTACAAAAGAAATTACAGTTTTAAAATGGCACATAAAGGTAAAGGTTTGAAAAATATAACCTAGTTATAAATTTCTCCAATTTCTGTCTCTCTCTCACTCACACACACACACCGCTTGCTTGGCTCCTGAAAAAACTATTTTGCAGATGTGAAGTTATATTTATATTTATTTAATAAAAACTTCAACATACAAAAATAGATAGAACTCTATGCCTTATAGCCCAGCTTAAAAAATTCTCAATCCATTACTTTTTGTTTCTCTCTCAAGCAGGTGATTTTGAAATATAGGCTATCATGTATCCACCCTCACCTATATCAAATGATAGTACATGATTACAACTCTCTTGGTCATATGCCAATAATGCGTTACTTTTTTTCTTGTTTAATCTGAGAACTGCTTCCCATTTCTGGGAATAGAAGTTCTGCGTATGAGAATATTCACGACCTGGTCCTGAACGGAGCCTCGGTGGCGTTTAGAAGAGTGGTTAAGTGGGCGTCTGTGTTACTTTAAGGAAGTAGTTACTTTAAGGAAGTCCGTGTTACTTTAAGGAAAATTTTTAATCTCTGTTACTGTAAGGAAATTGCTTCATCTGTGAATTAAGGATAGCAATAGCTCCTACCTGATAATGTTATTGTGAGTTTAAATGAAATCATAAAAGCTAAGAATTCAGAACTGGGTTTACCATATAGCAGACATACAATCCATGTTAGATATGACTCTTCCTATTATTATTAAACCAAACTCATGTTCTTTTCACTGAAGTCTTTTGTTACTTTATGCTCAAATCATTTAAAGGTAGTTCTGTGGCTTAGATCCATAATGATCAAAAGTAACTAAAATTTTTAGTAGGTTAGGTGATGGTGTTGAGACCCAATGTGTTGGCTTCATAAAGTGCCAAACCTCACTTCCCTTCCACTGAGTCCAACAGTGGGAAAAATTGCTTCAGAGTCTCCAGCAACCTCCAGCTGCTCCTCAGACTGTAGTGAGATACTATGATTTTTGGGTAACTATGTGCTAAAAGAGAAGGAGTTACGTGGCCTATCTGATTTCTGAGGAAGTTTGGTCACAATTTTTACATTAACATCATATTCTCATTTTATATTGTCTCCCTTTATATTGTTGAAGCTAAATCCAAGTAATGGGCAGGGATCCTGAATCCAGTGCTGTAGCGGCAGCTTTTCGCTCCGGTGTCTGGCAGCAAAGGAATAGTTACTCGAAACAAATAGGGTTTAGAGAGAAGGAGACAGACCAAAGTCTGAAGGAGAAAATGGCCTCCTCAGCTAAGGTCTTTCTTGTATTTATTACCAAGGATACGTACAAGAAGTCAAAGAGTAAACAAGGGTGTGGAAACTCAGGCAAGCATACCTCTTTGCAGATAAGGAACAAGATGTGTAGCTAAGAATCAGCTAATAATTCTTAGAACAACAAACTTAGCTGGAGGACAAAGGTCTGGGCCATTTGCCAACATCTGTAACAGCATCTGTTACAGCTCTTTTCAGCTGACCTTTGCACACAGCAAACAAGCAGCTTTGAGCAGGTGTTTTTGCCTGTCCCTTCATTCACCCTGCTCACGTTCTTTCCATCCATCCATCCATTCTTTCTTCTAGGCCCAGCCCCCACACAGTGTGTTTACTATAACCAGTTTATATGTTTTTGTGGTTTTTTTTTTTTTTTTGCTTGAAAAGACACATAGATTAGAAACTAATGCTGGCCAATTCAGTAGATTCCCAATCTCCAGGTCAGTTGGACATACATGAGAGGCTCCAGATGCTATTTGTGAAGTATGCAAATTCTGACTCCTAATCCTCCTGAGAGGGTCAGTGTCTCCATGTTCTTCATCTCTTCTCTCTGTGTCAAACTGTTTTCCACTATTCATCCAAGTTATCTTATAAACAGATCCCCACTATGTGAATAAAAGATAACTGATTTTTGTGCTATTTTAACAGTTTTATTTAGGTAAAGTTGACATGAAATAAAATGCACACTTAAAGTGTACAATCTGGAGAGTTTTGACATACATGCCATGCACCTGTGAAACATCACCACATGCAAGATGCTGAGCATGTCCATCAACACAGAATGCTTCCTCGTGCTCTGTTGTAATCTCTTCCTCCCGCCCAGTTCAGCGTGTCCTCCCTGAGACAACCACAGACCAGCTTTCTGCCACTATAGACCAGTTTGAATTTTCTGGGATTTTATATGGATGAATCATACAATATGTACTCATGTGTGCCTGGCTTTTAAGATTCATCCTAATTATTTTAAGATTTGTCCATGTTGTCATGGTATCAATGGTTCATTTCTTTTTTCTTGCTGAGTAGTATTCTCTTGTACAGATGTACTATACTCTATTTATTCATTCACCCATTGATGGACATTTGGATTGTTTCCAGTTTGAGGCTACTGTGAAGAAAGCTGCTGTAAAAATTTATGTTTAAGTCTTGGTATGGACATATGCTTCCATTTCTATTAAGAAAACATCTGTGAGTAGAATAGATGAGTCATAGGATAGTTGCATATTTAGCTTTTCAAGAAACTTCTATACTGTTTTCCAAAGATTGTACCATTTTACAAATTACACCAACAGTGATGAGAGTTCCAGTTCTTCCACATCCTCACCAACACTTGGTATGGTCAAAGGTTTTAATTTTAGTCATTCTAACAGATATGTAGTGGTTTCTAAATTTGGTTTCAATTTTCATTTTCTTACTGACTAATGATGATGAGCATTTTTCGTGTGTAATTTTCCATCCATACATCTTCTTTGGGATGTGTCTGATTATCTTGCTCATATTTTTATTGAGTTATTTGTTTTCATATTATGTGTTATGAGTTCTTTGTATAGTCTGGTTACAAATCTTTTAACAGATATTTAATTTGCAAATATTTTCTCCTAATCTCTGTCTTGTATTTTCATTTTGTTAACACACTGTCTTTTGAAGAGCAGAAGTTATTAATTTTTAGGAAATCCAATTTATTACTCTTTAATAGATCATACTTGCTGTATTAAGTTAAAGAAATCTTTGCCTAACCCAATGTCACAAAGAATTTTTCCTATGTTCTCTTCTAGAAGTTTTATTGTCTCAGATTTTACATTTATTTCTATGATATATTCTGAATTAATTTATGCATATGGGATGAGGTGTGGATTGAAATTATGTGTTCTTTGCATATGGATACTTAATTGTTCCAGTTCCATTTATCAAAATGACTATTGTTTTTGTGTCTTTGCCAAAATCCTGTGTCCATATATATGAGGATCTATTTCTGGATTTCCTATTTATCTATCTTTACACAAATACCATACTGCTGCAGTCTCCAAACCCCTGGCCTTGGACAGATACCAGTCCATGGCCTGTTAGGAACCAGGCCACCCAGCAGGAGGTGAGCAGTGGGCAAGTCAGCGAAGCTTCATCTCTATTTACAGCTGCTCCCCATTGCTTGTGTCACCACCTGAGCTCCGCCTCTCCCCACGCCTGTCACCAGTCCATGGAAAAGTTGTCTTCCATGAAACCAGTTGCTGGTGGCAAAAAGGTTGGGGACCACTGCCATACTGTATTGATAACTATAGCTTTGTAATAATTTTTTAAATGAAGTAATGTTTGTCCATCACCTTAGTTATTTTTCAAAATTGTTTCAGCTATTCTAGCTCATGTGTATTTTCATATGAATTTGGGAAAGAGATTGTCAACTTTTACAAAAAAATAAATGTTCTGCTGAGATTTTTCCTTGGAGTTGTGATGAACCAATAGATTGATTTGGGTAGAACTGACATTTTAACCATATTGTGTCTTCTGACTCATGAAACAATATTTTTCTCTACCTATTTATGTCTATAATTCCTCTCAGCAATGTTTTGTAGTCTTCAGTGTACAAGTATTGCATATTTTTCTCATATTTATCCATAGCATTGAAATTTTATATTTTAAATTTCCCATTTATCAGTGTTAGTATATAGCAATATTATTGAGTTTGTGCATATTGATCTTGCACCTTACAATATTCTAAACATGCTTATTACTAAAGAAGAACTGATTAAAAGTTTTCTATAGGAAATGCAATCTCTTCTAACTTCACCATAGAGTCACAAGAACTTCCAAAAGAGAATCTAGAGAGGCTTTGTATCATTATTATCATTTTCATCTTCTTTCCTGTGATTCTACTAACTACACTGGTCACAATTTTAGCAGATGAGTTGCCAATTTCCCAAATATGCTCATGTTCACTCTCCTATAAACTATATCATCATTTGTGCACCTCTCATACTTTAGCTCAATGTATATTAAAATACATTTATGTGTATATTATATATAAATTTATACATAAATGTGTACATATGTATATATAAATGAGTTCTGTAGATATATTAATAAAGCTTATTCTATAAACTGAGTATTATGACTTATTAATATATACATGAAGGAGGGACAGAGAAAGATACAGAGAGAGAGAGAGATCACTGTATGAACTAAATATATTGCTAGATGTTGAAAATAAACAAGACAAATATGGTTCTTACCCTTATGGAACTTAATAGGAGAAAAAGGCGTGAGACAAATAAATATGATGATTTCTATGAAGAGGACATGAGGTAATGAAGTCTGGATCAACAAACAGTTTGCCAAAGAGACCTTGACCTTGTGTTACATGAATGAGCTTCAATATTTACAGTAAAAATATTAGCACAAGATTACTCTTCCATAGGGCATAGTACAAGAATTATAATTTTATAATTAACTATACACCAGCTAAGAAAAATGTCCCTCAAGTAAAAGCAAAGGCAATATCTATTGGTCAAGTTAAGAAAATAAACATTGTTGATATTTTTACTTAATTAAATTATGTCATTTGAGTAAAGACAGATATTTAGCTCTTCTGAGCAAAATAAAATAATAATAAAAGAAGAAGAAGATGAAGAAGAAGAGGAGGAGAAGAGAAAGTTTTTTTAAGACAAAATATATATTTATTAAATATTTTATGCTTTACAAGATATTTTCATACTCAATATTTTCTTTGTGTTTTTGAGTAACCAGAAAGGTAGGCAAGTAAAGTATTATTATCCTCTTTTTTTGTTATATGTTGAAGAGTTTAGAGATTATTCTAAGGACTATGGGAAGTTAGAAAGTTTTAAGCACAGGAGTGCCATAGCCACTGATTTGCATTTTAGAAAGATCTTACTGGCTGCACTGTGGAGAATCAATAGATATCTAGACAGCATTAGGAAATTAGCAATTAGTAATTCCCTTCTTCTTGAGCCAGACTAATTTCCAAATGCCTTACAATTCAATCTTTTGACATTACCATTTTTAAAGAGTAATCTAAAACACCTTAATTACATATTGCAACAGATACTAATTATAAAAACAGTAATCACAAAGTATAGAACTAACATTTATATGAACAAAAATAGGAAAATGCAGTTGGTATGTAGTGTCCTTGGGTAGTGGAATGAAAGGCAAACAATCAACAAAACTATTCTAGGCCAATGTATCTCACAATTTCCCAGCAAATCACCTCCAAAAGCAGAAAATGAATTTGTCTTAAAGACCTAGGCATAACTTCCTGAAAAATTAATTTCATCCTAAATTCTTATGCAAATATTACATTCTAATCCTTAATATATTTGTGAGTTTGATTTAATATAATATTGCCTAGATTACTTTCCATCAAATAAAATTGATATTCCAGGAATATGGCTCTATGGTCATCAGTTAACTATTATCATATCATCTTTAACCCACACTCTACCTCCTACACTCACTTTACTGCTAAAGATACTAGTATCCAGTTCAAGAAGCTACTCTAGGCTTCCTGTCAGAAGAAAGGTTTATCCGCTTAAACCACATATAGCAGGGCCATTTGATCCTGTCTTTACTATCTCACACATTGATCACAAGATTCTGCTGGCAGTTGACATTTTCTTAAATTCTTTGCCATCTTGTCAGTAAACCAAGCATTTCGTTTATGCCTAATAAATATGAGTCAAAAACTATTTTAAGAATTTGAAAAATAAGACGATATAGTCAGTGATATGTTTGTGGTTACCTAGAACAGAATTACAGAACTTGAAGTGGTAGCAAGTTGCCAACTGGAGCTGGTGGTCTATGGGAAGAGTTTTAGCAGCAGTAAGGGAATCAAAACTGACCTAAGCACTGAACCTGAACACATGGACAGGACAGAATAACAGAATCCAGAACTGAAGGGAAATAACTGAAATAAGAAAATCATCTTCAAAAGACTGAAGGGGATCAGAGTGTGCCGCCCCAAAATATGCCACTTAGGAATAAGGATTATAGTAAACTGAAGACATTTGAAATTCAACAGTTGCAAAAAAGAGGCCTTCTCAGGGCTTCTCTTATCTGATAAAATGTGGAAACTTACGAGAACTGAAGCTGTTCTATATTCGATTCTTTCTGTGGTTTTTTTCAGCAAAAAGGCCGGAAGCAGATCTGTCACAAATTTCTCTCTCAGAAAGATTTATAGTTATGAGGAAGGCAACAAAACCATGCTATCTGCATAAACAGACATTATCACAAGCTTTTTTTATCTCCAGTTTGTTCTCCTGAAAAACACATTTGTCTTTCCTAAAGACATCTATTTCTTCTCCTCCAAGCAACATTCCCTTCCCTTTCCCCTTTTCTGACCAAGTTAGATAGGTCACGTCTAACTTTAGCCATTTAATGAGCTAGCTACTACTTTTGTTAGCTCCTGTATGCATCTAACAAATATTTTTTTCTTGTTAATCTGCTTTTTGTCAGTTTAATTTTCAGGCTCTCAGGTAAAAAAAAAAAAAAAAAAAAAAAGCCTAAGAGAGTAGAGGAAAAGTGTTTTCAAGTGCTTTGACAGCAAAGCTTGCATGAGCTGGGCCTTCTAAGCCAGACACTTTTGGAGGCCCTGCAAACACACCAGTTTTTTAAAACATTTAGAAAAGCAGAGTTTTAGTTTCCATTTTAGAGAGAGGACATAGAAAACAGTAAAATATATATTTTAATAACATGAAGAAAAATAAAGCAGTTAAAGCAGGTTTAGGTGATTAAGAGCAAGGAAAAGGAAGATGGTCAGGAAAGGGCTTTCAGTAAGATGGCACTGAGGAAAGATCTGAGGGAAATGAAGAAAAGAGCTGTGTTGGGACCTGGGGAAAGAGTTTTCCATGCGGAAGAAACAAGTGCAAAGACCTGAGTCAGGAGAATGTTTGGTCAAGGACAGTGAGACTGCACCACAGGCAGCAAGAATGGTAGAAAGACACGTTTGCAAAAGTACATGGGACCTTATCATATAATAACTTGTGAGCCACAGGAAAACCTTCAGGTTTTACCGAGTGGGAGAAAGAGGGATGGAAGGATTATCACCAGGGCCTACATCATCAGATTTACATTTTCATGAATTTATTCCAAATAATGTCTGCCGTTCTGGCTTGAATGTGTATATGTTTTCAAAATCTTGTTTTAATTCTAATAAAATAATAAAGTAAAATTATGATATAGGTTCAGATGCTTGTATTTCTAATTTTGCATAAGACTTTTATTCTCTTTATCCTTCATGATGTCTAGGTTTGTGACATTTGCCAGAACTCTCAGCTGACATCCACTGCATACCTCCATAATAATTTTATTTTATCATTTTACTAGAGTTGAAATCAGAATTTTTGGAACTCCAAGTAGTCTTTCAATTTTTTCAAACAGATATAAACTAACCCTTATTCCTCTCCTCTACATATTAACTGTGAAATTAACTGTCACAACATAGCCACATTTTCACAGGAAATTCTCTAAGGTTTCTGGCACATAGAATGTGTAATAATTGTGTATAACATGTCATAATTATATACAGAAACTATTTATTTGAAATACTCTGCGGGTAATTCAAATTCTAAAGATATAAAAGCCAAGTATTACATGTTAATAAAATACTAAAGTACTATGAACTACCCATGAATCTGTCACGGATTTGACAATGACATAAAGAAAATACAGGGTAAGTTTTTGATACTAAATGATTCAGCATTGAAAATAAATTTTAAACTAAACACATTATTTAACAGCCTTAGTTTTCTAGATCCTTCTTTCAGCATAAAAGAGGCTTTCATATAAAATAAATGTTTCCAGTTGAAGAATAGCATTGAGGTAGTAAATATCAGATATATAATCACCCAGCTACTAATACATGATAAAAATGTAAGCTTAATTTATCCTTTTGTTTGAGGTCATCATTGCAGAATATGCAAGTCATTGTATAAAATTAGCAAATAAAACCAACAAAAAGTGGTTATTTCTTTTTTAAAAAAAGAAAGTCATTTACATGTAGTTTTAAAGTTTTAACGCAAAATATTCCATTTTTATGACAAAAAATAAAAATATTGAAAAGTATAAATGCTGGTAATTCTCTTTTGGCATTAAAATACTTGAGAAAAATTCTTATATTCTGAAACTATATGTAAATATAAATGTAAATGTGAATATGTATTTACAAACATTGTCCAAAATATGAAATTGGTTAGTAAAGTGGAGGCACAACCTTTAACAGCTGTCCTGTGCATTAGGGGACATGAGTCTTGATTGTCCATTCATAGATTTTGTATTTAAAGGGACAATAACTTTTTTCAATTTGGCAGCAAACCACTCCAGAATGGATTGTAGTCAAATCTCTTTGGGTAAAACATTGGAATGTTAGTCTGTTTCTTAAAAATGAATGATGGGCAAGCAGTTAGATGCAATGGGGACATTTCCTCTGAGTTGTAGGATGTCTACTAGTTTATAGAACTAGTCTTCCCTCCTTATGTGTTTATTGTAGTCTTGGAGGATATAACTTCACTGGTTTGTGAGGAGCAGCACATGTTTTACTGGAAAACTGTGACCTTTCTACCACAGTAAGGGTACAAGGAGAAGGAGTAGAGCTCAGGTATATTAGTGAGGAACGAAAAATCGTCAGTCTTCAGATTTAGCGCTACTAACTGACTAGTGAGAAGACATAGTTTTTAGCGTTATTGAAAAGGTAGAGATGTGTACAGGTTTCTGATTGATGTCAGCATTAGTGTTTTTTTTTTTTTAAATAAGGCTGTGGAGGAAAGCTAGTTATTTTATACAAAAGGAAAAGAGTTTGCTCTGAGGGAAGCAGCATATAATTTTCCACTTTTATGTTTTGATGTGCATTTTTAGTAGGCTGTAACTAGTGTTGATTTGTCATGGAGGTTTGAAAACTTCAATCCAAGCTTTAACTCCAAAATATTGTTTATATCTCAAAATTTGGCACAAATGGAGTTGTACCAGTATCTTCCATCAATGTGGGAGTAGCTTTCAGATTAGCCACTGCACTAACACACTCAACGCATTGTGTACCTGACTCTCCTTTCCCAGGTAAGAGTTCGGTGTAAGGTGAGTAGTCATTCCAATTCTCGGTATATGCTCTCTTGTAACTTCATTTGAAGGTTTGAGCTTGGGTTTGTAGTTGTCTATAAAATGGATAATTTTCTATATAAGAAGCAGATACATTCTTATCAATCCCATCTATAGGAGTCAAAAGATCATTACACTGTGCATCTCGCCTTTTTCCATTTCTACACTGACTTGATTTAATTTTTGATCCAACATTGGTGAAGCTACTAGAGGAGTATTTTCCTTGGAGCATATGCAATATCAGTTTTACTTGCCTGGTAGTTTTATAGTATGTCAACTTCTGTGACCACATCATTACTTTTAGAAACACCTCCTACATTGACATCTGTTCTCCTCACCCCATTTTTCATATTATTTTCTGTGTTAATTGTATAGATATATATTTCATTTTCATCATTTTCTTGGTTTGGACCCAACAACCTTAAGTTTCTTACACAGTCAACTGCCATCTCTTCATTATTGCATGATCTGTCATAACATGTGGTCCTTCTCCATCTGTGTTTCTAGTGTCTTGTTTTATATTTTGGGGTTTTGTGAGGACTCTCATGTCTTTGCCAAGGGCTGAGTCAGGATCTTTTATTTTGGATGGCAAGGGCATATTTCTTATATCAATAGATAGAAAAGGAATGTCGTAAGTCCAGAAAAATATTTTTATTCTTATCATTTGGCATTGCCCTATCGCACTCAGTTCACTTTTATCTACGTCTTCAAGGCTGGATTGTTCCCACTCAGGGCCAGGTCTATTCTGCCTGCACGCAGTAAAATCAATCACTGTGACATGGGCTCTGCAACGGGAAAAGATTAAATCACAAGGCCACCGAGGGAGAGGAGCTCTCAAATCCGCCTCCCTGAGGATGGTCAGACTTAGAGATATTCATGGATTAGGACAGTGGGAGGTGTGTAAGGCATGGGGAAAGGTGAATGGCACTGGGGAAAACGAAGTAACAGGTTCATTCTGCGCAAGCGCAGTCAGGGTTCATGACATATAGTACATAGGTACAGAAAATGGCAGCTTAGCATGATGCCAGGGTGGAGCTTTTGGCCCTCCAATGTGAAAAGGCCATCTGTTGGGCATTTGCGCAAGCCCAGTTGAACAGCTGATGGTATCAACTGGTTTGAACTGCGCAGGAGTTGGCCCAAGTTACGAGAAACAGTTGAAGGGGTCATTACCGTAATGACTTATGAAAGTTGTCTATGAAGCAACCAGTGAAGGTTGTGTAAGTTTCAGCATTCAGTGGAGTAACCTTCCGCTCCCATGGCCTTCAGCTTCATGGACAAAGGAAACAAAAACAATAGTAGTAACAAAAAACAAGTGACCAAGAGCAAGCAGGACAAGCAGACCTGATCAAATTAACCCCTTGGTTTCACGATTAAGAGTCTATTCCACGTTTCAGTGACATTTAGCTTCATCAGACTTCTGAGCAATCAGAGAGAGACGTTTCCCCTGTCAGAATAGGTCAGGGCACTGTCCCTGGCTGGGAGCCCAGGGCCAAGGGAGGTATCTGGGGTGGGCAGCCTTTCAGCACAGTTTGGTTTTCTGAAGTACTGTTTGTAGCAACTTCTCCCACTGATTGCAGAGCATCCACATGGCTTTTTGTAGCACTTAGATATGTATTAACAGAACATTTTAGAAGGTGTAGATGGTGCTTTTTACTTTGTCCTTCTGAAAGATGAATTCTCTAAAGATGTGCTACTGAGATGGAGAGAGCTTGATCTCACTATGCCTGCTCCACAGAGACCCTGATTTGTTTCATACACATGGCAGGAGTTTGAAATGTGCAGTTTGGACATTATATTGAACCTCATAAAAAACACATGAGGCTTTCTTTTAGAAGTGTTCAAGGGGCTCCTGCTTTTTCTTATTGTTTTGAAAAAAGCTAGAAAAAAAACCCTTATTTTCTTTCCACTTCATAATGTCTAGATTTTGTGATATTTGACAGGACTCTCTGCTGACATCTATTGCATACTATTTTTTGGTCTGGGTTACTAAGGCATTTTGTTAAGTACAAGGGCTCCTGAGTTTGATAATCCCTCAACAGTAGGGTGTGCAACAGATAAAATTCATGTTTGGTGCATATAACAGGGACAAGTTCTTAAAGTGACAAAAGTGACAGGGGGAATAACTCTCACTGTTGTCTTCTGGATTTTCTTCTTCATCTTATTTTTTTTGTTTGTTTTTGGAACCTTTGCAAATAACTATACTGCCATGAAAAGTAAAGACCTAATAAATGTCTGAATTTCGGTAGAAGGGAGTGCAGACATTAAAAATAAGATCTTAAAAATACTTATTTCAGTTTACAAAAGAATCTACTAGATTGTTAATAGTTACAAATAGCTTTAAAAGAAAGAGAAAGGGCTTTGTTATAGATACAGAAATTCAAGCATGAAAACAACATCAGACCACAGTAAAATTTCTCTCATCAGTTCAATCAGTTCTACGTGATTAATTCTTGTTCCACTGGGTCTTGAGTTAGCAGTCTTATGAAGTTGTCTGTTTCTTAGCTAAAAAGAGTTCTGGAAATTCTCATCAACCCACTGAAATGGTCTGGACATCATTTAAACCTGAACCTAAGAGTCTGTTCTTTGGAGTGTAGGGAGTTTGGAGTACCTGGTACAGTTTTTTTCTGTGGGCTCTGAGTGGTCCTTCTTCACTGAAGTGACAAACTCTGATCTCTGTCTGATTGCAGAGCCTTCAGGCAAATGTCAGAACAAAACAAAACTGTCTGTGACAACTACATTTTTGGCCCATTTTACAGAAGATAAAATTGAGGTACAAAGAAGTTGAGTAGCTTGTCCAGGGTGGTAGAGGTAATAAGCAGAGAGTCAAAGATTACAACCTGGCAGCCAGTTCCTACCCCATAATACCCTGACCTGTGTACTGGATGCTCTCAGAAGAGTCATTTCCATGCTGAGCAAAGTCAGAGGAGCCTTTCCAGTCCTAAGATGCTGGGATAGCATAACCAACCACCTCCCCACCCCTGCCTCACATTTTGAGGTGCTGCTGTTGATGTGCCTGCATGCCCCCAGTAAGTCAGGGGGCTGTGGTTGTCTTGGCAGGTACACCTGCAGAGAACTCAACTCTGAGATTGCCCCCTGTGAACTCTGAGGGGCTGGACCAAGGCCCCTGCTAGTTATGTGTGTCCTTTGCACACATGTGAAAAAGCAACCCCCCCAGGGGGGTCAGGTACTTTGTAATAAACATTTTCCAACATTTCAACTGACCTATTTGGCTCAGAGACGATGGGATTCTTCAGGGCTGACAGCCCTCAACTGTGCAGCTTGATGGATTGAATGATACTGTGCACACAGGAATGTCATCAAGGCCATCATAGGGTTACTGTCATGAACAGTAGTAGATTTATTTGATAATGCTCCTGGTAAAACCAACTTTTCCGTGATAAAAGCAGAGGATCTAAATGTGTTTGTGTTTTGCTAAATGTGGGTGGGGAGGAAGTGGTTTACTGCCTTGTATGCTCTCGTTTTTTTTCTCTCTGTGGAGGCGGGGGTTCCGGGTGTGGGTGGGGAGGGAACTCAGTAGTTCCTTTTCTGGGCCCCTGCCACACTCTCCCTCAGCCTACTCTTCCCTCCTGGTGTCTGTGCACTTTCAGTTCAGCTCTCAGGCCTTTGATAAAGTTTAATTTAAATTCGGCACAGTAAGAGATTAACAATGATATTAGTAACTAAGAAAATAGCAGTTATAACAAAATACCATAATAAAAATTATTCAAAACTTATGAATTTTTCATTTCGTATTTTCAAACTATGGTTGCCTGCAAGTATCTGAACCCTTGGAACGCAAAACAAAAGAGAAAGGGGGGACTAATGTAATCAGAAAAAGGATCATCTTTGCAATTATATGTTTGCTTTATTCCCTCTGTGACTTAACAAAAACAAATAATAATCCATTGTAAGAAGGGTATTTTGAATCACTCAGTGAGCATTTGCGTGCTTGGTACTATTTTGGCTCCTGAGAAACAAAGCAGACAGGTCCGTCCTCTCAATGTGCTTAGCTGGAGGGTCATCATGAGTTGGCCTGAGGAAGTAAAGCCAGAGGTGAATTAGACATGAGTGGGCACTAACACCAAACAATCGGAGAGGGGATTGAGGGTGTGGAGGAAGCGGAGGAGGACTTTGTGAGTAGTGGGAGCTATGTTTCTATCTTATCACTCATAGCCTGGTTTTGAGCAGCTATTGTTTGAATATAACAAAAGAAAAGCTGTGGAAATTAAGCTTGGAGGTGGTGTCTCAGAGAGAAGGAAGTCAAGTAACTTCCAAATAATTTCCTTTTCCAAATAACCTTACCCCATATTCCTCTGACACAAAATTTTCTCCTTCCATAGAACTATATTCTTTTGCCAGGAAAACCAATATATCTCCAGGCTTCAACTCCATAGATTCATTAGATAGGGATGTAATAAAATATTATCTCCTAAGCATTGGTAGGGGTCAAAGAGCAGAGATATTTAATGATTTTGCTTTCAAAAAGACTGCCAGGGCCGGGTGTGTGGCTCACGCCTGTAATTCTAGTGCTCTGGGAGGCCGAGGCAGGAGGATGGCTCGAAGTCAGGAGTTCAAGACCAGCCTGAGCAAGAGTGAGACCCCGTCTCTACTAAAAATAGAAAGAAATGATTTGGACAGCTAAAAATATATATAGAAAAAAATTAGCCGGGCATGGTGCCGCTTGCCTGTAGTCCCAGCTACTCGGGAGGCTGAGGCAGTAGGATCGCTTAAGCCCAAGAGTTTGAGGTTGCTGTGAGCTAGGCTGATGTCACAGCACTCTAGCCAGGGCAAAAGAGCGAGACTCTGTCTCAAAGAAAAAAAAAAAAAAAAGACTGCCAGAAAATTGCTCAAGTATGTTACCAGAAATGCTGAGGATTTTACTTTCTTTTTTTTCTTTCAGAAAGAAAGAATCTTTTCTTTCTCAGACATGAAGCGGCCTACTCCTCACACAGGGTTTCCATGTTTATCTCCTTGGTCCTGTGCTGTAATGTTGATTGGAACTTGGATCTCAGCTGTCCCTGCAAGTAGTTTTTACTTTCACCCTGTGACATTCTTAAAGCAGGACTCAACACCATTCCCAGCCACCATAACAAATCCATTTATTCCAAAGTATTAGCACTGAAGGTGTGTAGAGAAGTTTGAAAGGTAGGTTCACAGCGTATAGGATACATCATTCTCTCAAAATACCCTCCACGTGGCTGGCACTTCTTAGTTTCTTACAGTAGAGCAGACAACCGTTTCTTTCTCTCTCCTCTGCCCTCTGGAGCTTAGCCTTTGAGATTTCACTGTCCCTATTTGTGGATTTCCCCGAGGTTTTTAATCTTCCCCTGTTCTCATGAAGGAAAAATTAGCTCTCTCAAAGCTTTTGTCTTCAATCTTATGGAAAAAACCCTGTCCCACCCCTGCCAAGGTACTAATGCCTCTAGATAGTATTACACAGATATTGTGTTACTTTGCTTAAGGCCAAGAAATACTTATAGATAAGTAAGAAAAACAATTGTTCTGAGTCATGCTAGCTATTCATTTTTTTCCTTTCCATTCTGATCATTTTTAGTTCAAAAATTTTAAGATGTCGTATTTGTTCAAGTGGTTTCTTAAGTATTCTTCAGTATCTTTTTTCTCTAGAGTTCTTTCTTTGGCCATTTCTAGAGATCAAACATATTAAATTCAAGAAATGATATGTCTGGAGTGGACTTTCCACTTCATCAGCAGGGAAGACTTGGAAGTGAGGAAACAGTGCCTCATGTTCTTTACAACTCTGAGTATTTCTTAACACTAACCTTTAATAAGGGCATGTGGAATCTTTCAGTTCTTTACTCATGCATTTGTCATTCTTCTTAAAATGAATAATCTATTAGTCCATGAAATCAAGAATTGTGTTATCTTTTTCATTGCTGTAGTGTCAGTGCTTAACCCAATGCTTAGCACATGCTAGGTGTTCCATAAAATGCTTTTTGGATGTCTGAGCCTCTTCTCTCTGCAACCTTCTCTGATAGCTGGCTGCTGTCAGCGAACCTAGGGCCTCTTGACGGTTATGTGCTGATGGCAACTATGACTTCCTTCAAAGGAAACATGATTCAGTTTATGAAAAGATCATGTCAACCTCAAACTTAGGTATCATCTTAGATGTTTAAGAGCAAACTCAAAGATAAAAATCCCTCCTTCAACCTTTCCTTTCCCCAGCATGATGGAGTCCAACAAATAGATCAACAAACAAGACCGAGACAGACGGGCCGCTGTCAACACATGAGATCAGTTAAGAGAGAAGAACAGAGTGGAATTTTTCTTTCTGGTCAAAACAGCACTGGGGACATTCCAGGATAACATTCGAAGGGATTTCTCTAAAGAGGGATTTGGATGGTAACAAAGAGATGGCAAACTGTCACAGCCAAGAGGAGCCTATGGGGACGTGATGACCAAGTGCAATGTAGGACCCTGGATGGGATCCTGGAAGAGTAAAAGGACTTTAGGTAAAAACTAAGGAAATCTGAGTAAAATATGGACTTCAGTTAATAACAGCATATCAGTAACGTAACGTATCATTACATATGCATACAATGGGGTGTCATTAATTGGAATAAGTGGGTCCTACCAACGTAAGGATGTTAATAATAGAGGAAATTGGGTGTAGATTATGTAGCATATGGGGAGTCTCTGTACTCTCTCCATAATTGTACTGCAACTCCAGAACTGCTTTAAAAGAAAAAGTTTATGTTTAAAAAAGGGATGACATTTAAAAAGGGAAGGAAATATCATAATCAAAAGCCTACTGGAAGCAGAGGAGGGAATACAACTCCAAACCGTAATGTATTTCCTCATTTTCAATTTTTAGGTTCAATGTCACAGGGCCAGGCAAGAAGAACAGTGTGCTGCCTTCTCAACTAACGGTGTTTATCTGAAGGATGTCAAAATGAATTTAAATGTATTTTCAACAAATAAACTCTGGTGTAATCCCATAAGAGTTGCTCTGTGAAAATCACCACACTTTTAGAACGTAGCTCCTGCAGTTCTCCTACCCAGCAGCATGCCTTGGCTTCGAACTGTCAGTATAGACACTACAACATTCCCCTTCATCTTTCTTTCTTCAATCATGTATTTACTGTCTCCACTCTCCACTCTCCTCGGCCTAACATATTGAACAGGACATATGGAACAAAATGAAATTTGTGACAGTGATGCACTTTGAACATGGATTTTAAAACCATATTGCAATATAATGCAGACTTCTAGAAAAACAAAGATAAACAGGACTCTACACCTCTCAGCTAAGGGACCCAAGTGACAAATCTTTTTGTGTAAATACATCTGCTTTGTATTGTTTGTTTTTCTCCCATCTCTCATCTACTGCTCCTCAGTCTCGTAATTATTCTCTGGGCATTTTCTCATCCTTCATTTCTAATCTAATATTTGTAGCCTTGAACTAATCAAATAATCAAACCCACTGCAATTGCATGCAACATAACTGATTTTGAATCACGCTCTGAATGGGACATTCTTCTGAATAGTACTTGGCTTTATTCTGAAGACATTGTTTCAGCAGACCTTAATAAAATTAGTAAAGTATGTATGTCTTATTTATCTGTATATTTTATTTTAAACTCAATTAACAAGCTTTTTCCTCTGATAAAATTTAATTAATCCAATGTTTAAATTATTGAGTAATATGCAGTCCTCATGACTAAATGCAAATTCTCTAATGTATAAACACAGTGTGACAAAAGACTTTTCCTGTAAAATATTCGGTTAATATTGTTTTTCTCTGTTATAAACAATGCTGGATGGTCCATTACTGCACACGTTTAGTCTTCTAAGAGTTTGTTTCTCTCTAGTAGAAAACTACCAGTAGGGTTGCAGGCTCATAGTATATGCACAATCTTCACCTTTATTAGATATTGATGTATTTTTCTTAAAAGTAATTGTAACAGTTTATATTTTCAATAGGCAATAATGAGAATTCTGGAAAATTATTGGTCATTGACTCCTCAAATATTACCTGTCTCTATTTTTTAATATTTCCTTTACTTTTCCTGGAACTCTTATGAGACATTTTTTTGAATCTTCTTAATCTATCATCCAAGTCTTATTTTTTAATCTCTTACATATTTTTAAATCTCTTTATATCCTCAGCTTTAAGTTCCAGCACATTGATTATCCCTTCAGTTTAATTTACTCAGTTGTTCAATACATTCATTACAAATTTTAACTATTTTATTTTTGATTTCTAGAACTTCCGTTTAGTTATTTTAACAATTCACCTGTTCTTTTTTCATAGTCTTGTTCTTTTCTTATGGTTTCCTTTACTTCTTAATACTTGAGGTTCTTTATATCATCTTGGGTTTTATGATTCTAATCCTCCTGTTTGCTGCTTCTGTTGACTTTCCCAGCTGGTGTTTTTCATTTTCTATTTGAGAACTCACATTCAGTGTGGATTTTTCCACATTATAGAAATATCACTCCAGAATAGTTTTTGTTTGTAATTGTGGTGAAATGAGTATAACATAAAATTTAACTATTTTAAAATGAAGAGCTCAGTGGCATCTAGTACATTCACAATGCTGTACAACCACCACCTCTATCTAATTTCAAAACATTTTCAACCCCCCAGGAGGAAACCCCATACTCATTAAGCAGTTACTCCCCGTTCCCCACGTCCACTCGCAGCCCCTGTCAGTCACCAATCTGCATCTGTCTCTATGAATTTGCTTGTTCTGGATATTTCATATACATGGAATCATGCAGTATGTGATCTTTCGTTTCTGGCTTCTTTCACTTAACATAATATTTTCAGGGGTTAACCACATTGTACCACGTATGAAGTTATTCCTTTTTTATGGCTGAATGATATTCCTACTCCAGAATAGTTTTTGGTTTTGTTTCTGCTTGTTACCAAATGTTTGTTGACCAATTTTTATGTTAATGTTATGCCTTGTTCAAAGTATATCGAGAAGACAAAATAGAAGAATCGAAACCAAGAGGAGAAGCCCCTCCCTCCCACAATGTCTCTCTAGTGTCCTCTGCTCAGAAGCCTAACATCAGCTCACTGCAAGGGAGGAAGGTTAAAGGTTCTAGCCCATTAATCCAGAGGAAGTAAGGACAACATGGATGGGAGTTGAAAAACACTAAAGTGATACCTTCGTCAGGCAAAGAGTGACTTCCCTACATTAGGGAGAAGGCTTGTGTGAGGAGAAAACATTTTAATTATGAGCTGAACAATTGAGGGCATCTCATCTTCCATATCACCTGAACCCAGTGGTGACACAGATGCCAATATAATTTTACGTGGTATTGAAAATCCAGTTTTAGTTTAAATGTGATTTTAATTTTTTTAATCAATGGATATATCTGTTCTTTACAAATGCTAATAAGGCATCATTTAAATCCATCAAGGATTGCTCAAGAACTTTGCCTATTTCTCATTCAGCCTTTCTTTCCTATTATAGTCAACCACTAGTACATTTTGACACTGGTAAAACAATAGGAACTATATCTTTTCTTGGCCAGCCACATTTCACAGGATGAAGCTAATGATTTTGCACTCTTCAATTTCTGCATTAAAATCCCTACTTTGAACAAAAACTATTACTTCACCATTTTTCAATTGGGATATAAAAGTCATTTTTACAGCAGCAACTTCGGCCAACCATTAGATACTTTTTTTTCTTCCTCTTTTTTTTCCCCAGATAGATCCCTGAAGATCATAGCAAATATATTCTCTATGTGTGTAGTTATGGTGTCCTTGGCACTAGTCAAAGAACCTGTGGCTCAGGTCCAGGGATGGTATTTCTATCCATCTTGTGAGTTTTTCAGGTAGTTACTTTCCTCTCATTTCTTTCTTATACCCTTCTAGCACTCCCAGTAGATGAAGTGTCTTAGTTTGTCCAGGCTGTCATAACAAAAATACCATAAACTGGGTGGCTTATAAACCACAAACATTTATTTCTCACAGTCCTAGAGATGGGGAAGACCAAGGTCAAGGTGCTGGCAGATTCGGTGTTGGGTGAGGCCCATTCCTCATAGAAGGCACCTACCAGGTTTGTCCTTATATGGTAGAAAGTTCAAGACAATTCTCTGTAGCCTTTTTTTGTTTGTTTGTTTGAGACAGGCTCTTGTTCTGCTCCTGGGCTAGAGTACAGTGGCATCATCGTAGCTCATTGCAACCTCAAACTCCTGGGCTCAAGTAATCCTCCTGCCTCAGCCTCCCAAGTAGCTGGGACCACAGGTGCACACCACGACACCTGGCTAATTTTTCTAATTTTTGCACAGGTGAGGTCTTACTCTCGCTCAGGCTGGTCTTGAATTCCTGGCCTCAAGCTATCCTCCCACTTCTGCCTCCCAAAGTGCTGGGATTATAGGCATGAGCCACTGTGCCTGGCCTGTAGCCTATTTTTAAGGGCACTAATCCCAGTCATGGGGCTCAGCTCTCATGATCTAATCACCTCCTAAAGGCCCCACCTCTTAATACTATCTCACTGAGGATTAGGTTTTAACATAGGACATTGATGAGGACAGAAACATTCAGATCATAGCATGAATATTTGAGTTGCTCCCTCAATCATAAATAGCTCTTAATTTTTTTTATTTTTGTCAACTCTTCATCTCTCCATTTTGCATTCTGAGTGATATCTTGAACCTAACCTGCTCCACCACTATTTTGTTTGTCAGTTATGTCCACAATTACATTTAGCCTGTCTAATAAGAATATTTAAACAATAATTTTTGTTTTCAAAATTGCAATCAGCTTCTTTTTATACTGTTTTTGTCTGTTTTATGTACCTGAGGTCCCCAACTCCCAGGCAGCAGACCAATACCAGGCTGTGGCCTATTAGGAACCGGGCCACACAGCAAGAGGTGCATGGCGGGAAAGTGAGCAAAGCTTCATCTGTATTTACAGCAATAGATTCTCATAGGAGTGCAAACCCTACTGCAAACTACGCATGCGAGGGATCTAAGTTAAGCACTCCTTATGAGAATCTAATGCCTGACAATCTGAGGTAGAGCTGAGGCGGTGATGCTAGCAGTGGGAAACCGCTACAAATGTAACAAATCTAATGTGCTTGAATCATCCCAAAACCATCCCCACCCTGCTGAACATGAAAAAACTGTCTTCCATGAAACTGGTCCCTGTCTCCAAAAAAGTTGGGGACTGCTGTTATACACTACTTCTTCTCCTTAGAAATAATAAAGATAATCATTTTGAAACTTTTTTGATGAGGTCAGGTTGTACTTCTTTTGTTTGTTTATTTATTTATTTATTAAAAATTGCTCTATCAGTTGTCTTGCCTCAGATGCAAAGTATTTTGTTGGTAGAGATTGCAGACTTTCTTTAATGTTGTTGTTCTTCCTCATATATTTGGTAATTTTTGACTAGGAACTCATTTTCTGGGATGAGGTGGTTAGCGATTTCCGGATGGCCTGAGTCTTTGCCATGCAGCCAGATCAGCTACAGGCCAGGACTGTTTTCTATAGAACTTTACAATTTTCAAACTTGTACTATATTTATTACTTAATCTAAACAGATTTTATGAAGTTGGATTGCTACGAATATTACATTGATTTTAGAGCTGAAGAAACAGTCTCACAGTGGTTCTGGGAATAATTCAAAATCTTATCACCAGTACATTTTAGAATGTTTCATAAAAGTCAATTCTTCATATTCTCAACATCATGCCCATCTCAACCGCCTAGAGAACGTTATTTATTCTCTGGTCTGAATAATGCAGTTCAATGATATTATTGAACTTGAGACGTTTTTCATTGGAAAAGTTTGGCTTTATTGTTAAAAAAATTATTTTCAGACCTTATCAACTCTTTAAATTATACATTGAGAGAAAAACTATAAACTTTGTAGCAAAAATCCAAGTTTATATATTAAAAATTTAAGGTATTTTTATTCTTAAAAGAGCTTAAAGTTTTTAAAGTTATCTCATTAAAAGGAGCTGAGCAGATTGTTTATTCTTTCAGGATGCCTTCAGGGAGCCTCCATCAAACTATTATCCTTCCACATGGTCCAGCCAAGGGGAGAGAAAATATACAGGGAAAGTATCTTACAGTTCTGTTTCCTGTTGCCTTTAGTGAAAGTTTGTCCTGGAGAGAGTAAACTCCCCATGTTAATCAGCATTCTCCAAAGAGCCAGAACCAATAGGATGTGTATATTTAGAGACTTATTTTAAGGAATTGGCTCATGAGATTGTGGAGGCTGGCAAGTTGAAAATCTATGGGGTGGGCTAGCAGGCTGCAGACCTAGGGAAGAGCCAGTGTTGCAGATCAAGCCTGAAGACTTGTCTGCTGGAAGGATTCCTTCTTGCTTGACAGAGGCAGTCTTTGTTCTATTAAGGCTTTGTACTGATAGGATGGAGCCCACCCACATAAGGCAAGCTGCTTTACTCAAAGTCTACCAATCTAAATGTGAATCTCATCCATAGAACTCTCACGGAAACATCCATAAAAATGTTTGACCAACTATTTGGGCCCCATGACCCAGCCAAGTAGACTCAAAAAATTAACTATCATAGTCCCCCACATTCCTGGGCTACACCCATTCAGCAGATGCTGTAAAACATAAGCCAAATTCCCTGCAATGAATCCTAGCATGTAGTGGCCAGAGCCAGAAGCCTCAGGCTGAGGCCTCAAGTGGTGAGGGACCAGTGCAAATCCACACAGAGTGGCCGATGGAAAAGGCAGCCGGGTAGAGCACACCACATGCCATCTTGGTTTTTACCTTGTGTGCATCCAGGTAAGAACCAAGTTTATTGTAAAACAGTAACTGCAACACTAAACTTTTAAGGGACACCCAGAATGATGATAAGTACCTTGCCAGCTAGTTAGAGAGGATCAGGTCAAGAATAAGACAGATCTGATGGTGAATGTATCACTTCATCCTCATTTGGACTCTTCAGTACAGTGTAGCTGGTAATTTGCCAACTGAGGGAAAGATTTAGTGGTAAAAATCAGCATTAAGAAATGTTGGCGGGCTTCATCCCCGAGATGCAGGGGTGGTTCAACATACGTAAATCTATAAATGTAATTCACCACATAAATAGAAGCAAAAACAAAAACCATATGATACTCTCATTAGATGCAGAAAAAGCATTTGACAAAATTCAACACCCTTTTATGATAAAAACGCTTAACAAAATAGGCATTGATGGAACCTACCTAAAAATGATACAAGCCATATATGACAAACCCACAGCCAACATCATACTGAATGGGGAAAAACTGAAAGCACTCCCACTTAGAACTGGAACCAGACAGGGCTGCCCATTGTCTCCATTACTTTTCAACATAGTATTGGAAGTCCTTGCGAGAGCTATCAGGCAAGAGAGCAGAATCAAGGGAGTCCAAATAGGGAAGGAAGAGATCAAACTCTCACTTTTTGCTGATGATATGATGTTATATCTGGAAAACCCCCAGGATTCAACCAAGAGACTCCTGGAATTGATTAACGAATACAGCAAAGTCTCAGGCTACAAAATTAATATACACAAATCAGAGGCATTTATATATGCCAATAACAGTCAATCGGAAAACCAAATTAAAGACTCAATACCCTTCAAAATAGCAACAAAGAAAATAAAATATCTAGGTATATATCTAACTAAAGAGGTAAAGGACCTCTATAAGGAAAACTATGAAACACTGAGAAAAGAAATAGCAGAACTTGCAAATAGATGGAAAAATATACCATGCTCGTGGATCAGAAGAATCAACATTGTTAAAATGTCTATACTACCCAAAGTGATCTACAGATTCAATGCAATCCCTATTAAATTACCAACATCATTCTTTACAGACATAGAGAAAATAATTATACACTTTGTATGGAATCAAAGAAGACCCCGTATAGCAAAAGCAATTTTAAGCAACAAAAACAAAATGGGAGGTATTAATTTGCCAGACCTCAAACAATACTACAAGGCCGTGGTTCTTAAAACAGCCTGGTATTGGCACAAGTGCAGGGACACAGACCAGTGGAACACAACAGAAAATCCAAATATAGAACCATCCTCATATGGTCACCTAATTTTTGACAAAGCGGGAAAGAATATACTCTGGGGACAAGAATCCCTATTCAATAAATGGTGCTGGGAGAATTGGTTAGCCACTTGTAGAAGACTGAAACAGGACCCACAGCTTTCACCTCTCACAAAAATCAAATCACGGTGGATAACAGACTTAAACCTTAGGCGTGATACAATCAGAATTCTAGAAGAAAATGTAGGAAAGACTCTTACAGACATTGGCCTAGGCAAAGAATTTATGAAGAAGACCCCCAAGGCAATCACAGCAGCAACAAAAATAAATGAATGGGACATGATTAAATTAAAAAGCTTCTGCACAGCCAAAGAAACAGTCCAGAGAATAAACAGACCACCTACAGAATGGGAAAAAATTTTTGCATACTACACATCAGATAAAGGACTGATAACAAGAATCTATTGAGAACTCAGGAAAATCAGCAAGAAAAAATCAAGCAACCCTATCAAAAAGTGGGCAAAGGACATGAATAGAAATTTTTCAAAAGAAGATATAAAAATGGCTAACAAACATATGAAAAAGTGTTCAACATCTCTAATCATCAGGGAAATGCAAATCAAAACCACAATGAGATATCACTTAACCCCAGTGAGAATGGCCTTTATCAAAAAAACCCAAAACAACACATGTTGGCGTGGGTGTGGAGAGACAGGAACACTAATACACTGCTGGTGGGACTGCAAACTAGTGCAACCCCTGTGGAAAGCATTATGGAGGTATCTTAAACAGATTCAAGTAGACCTGCCATTTGACCCAGCAATCCCATTACTGGGCATATACCCAAAGGAAAAAAGGTCATTCTGTAACAAAGACACATGTACCCGAATGTTTATAGCAGCACAATTCACAATAGCAAAGATGTGGAAACAACCCAAGTGCCCATCAATACATGATTGGATTAGTAAACTGTGGTATATGTATACCATGGAATATTACTCAGCTATAAGGAATGATGAAGATACGACATCTCTAAGGTTCTCCTGGAGAGAGTTGGAACCCATTATATTAAGTGAAGTATCCCAGGAATGGAAAAACAAGCATCACATGTACTCACCAGAAAATTGGTTTCCCTGATCATCACCTAAATACAAATCTGGGAACGACACCAATTGGACATCAGACTGAGGTGGGGGGTGGGGGAGGGGATGGGGGTATGCCTACACAATGAGTGCATTGCGCACCGTTTGGGGAGTGGTAACACTTGAAGGTGCTGACTCGGGAAAGGGGGGGTGGGGAAAAAATATGAAACTGTTGTTTTTAACTTGCACTGTTCACTTAATAATTTATGAATATTTCCCATATTATTTCATATCATTGTACAAGAAATAATGTATACATTATGAGGACATACTGTATCTAACAAGATATACTGTTAGACTCTTTGATTCTGTAAAATTAAATTGAAAAAAAAAAATTTAGAAAAAAGAAGAAAAAAATATTTATTTCTCTGATGCTACAGATTATAAGGTGATGCTATATTGATATTTATTTCATTTATAATGCCAATGTAAAAAAAATTATACTGTTCTTGAAATTCAAAAAAAAAAAAAAAAAAGAAATGTTGGCTTGGCTGGGTGCGGTGGCTCACGCCTGTAATCCTAGCACTCTGAGAGGCCGAGGTGGGCGGATCCTTTGAGCTCAGGAGTTCGAGACCAGCCTGAGCAAGAGCGAGACCCCATCTCTACTAAAAATAGAAAGAAATTATATGGACAGCTAAAAATATATATAGAAAAAATTAGCCGGGCATGGTGGTGCATGCCTGTAGTCCCAGCTACTCGGGAGGCTGAGACAGGAGGATCGCTTGAGCTCAGGAGTTTGAGGTTGCTGTGAGCTAGGCTGACGCCACGGCACTCACTCTAGCCTGGGGAACCGAGCGAGACTCTGTCTCAAAAAAAAAAAAAGAAATGTTGGCTCTAGCTTCATCCTCAGACTCTAGTAATACCACAGTACTGTTTGAAATGTACCCTTGGAAATTATAGCAAAATTAGAATGTCTTGGCCATATTTTAAATGAGGTGACCTTACTAAAATAATGTTTTTAAGCAAACACTTTTTTATGGTTAGATGTTGATACAAAACAAAAAAAAAGTGGTTGTTATATAACAATGAAATTGCCTAGGTAGTTATTTCTAAACCATGACCTTGGTATGTTAATGTCTAGCATAGAATTAGGAAACTCTTATATCTGTTAAACTGTGAGTTATTTTTTCTGTTTGTTTTGTTTTGTTTTCAAGCCTTAACAATAGTAGACAATGCTTGGGCAGAAGATATTTTTCTGTTTTGGATATAAATTAGAGAACAAGGATTTTAAGAGCTTAGAAAATATGAAGCAACAAAAAATGTCCTCCATTGCCCTTGCTAGATATTTTAGGGCAAATGTGACAAAGAAAGGCCACAGACTTCCCTAAGAGTGATACAGAAGGATCTGAAGCTTTCTGAGTCCCTGCGTGCTTCTGTTTGATCTCAGACCCTAATGCTGCCAAGAAAGTCAAGGGTCAAATTCCAACTCTTCACCAATTTCCAGTCCTGTGTGCTGATGGTGAATGGTAGTCCTGTGGAATCTCTTCAGCTGCCACTATGAAGTTAGAGATAGTCATGAGTAAAATTCATCTATTGATGAGAGAAAAGTTAGTTTTTTACAAGTATATTGTGTGTTCCAATCAAAGGGAGAAGTATTTATAGAATACTCCCAAATTATATACTTCTAGAATACAGAATGAATTCCTGGATTTGAGATTAAATTATATATATGATCATTATATATTAATATTATATATTATTTTATACAATATATAATACATTTTATTGATATATAACATAAATCATATTTATGTTTAAAATTAAATGATATTTAATCATATCAAGAAGGGAAAATAAATTTTTTCATCTCAAAATTCTTAATTTAATTATATCTGCAATATCCTTTTTCCCAAATATGGTAACACTCATAGCTTTAGGGGTTTAGGATGTGGAGATATCTTTTGTTGGTTCCATCATTCAATCCACTGAAGGCAGCTTCTTATATTTGTTTCAACATGGACATTATCACTTTTATTCAATATAAGCCTGGAAGTTCTATCTACAATGTGAATAGGCATCCTGCCCTCGCCAATGTGAATAGGCATCATCCAACCCATTGAGGGCCGGAACAGAACAAAAAGGTAGAGAAAGGGTGAATTCTCTCTTTGTCACTTTGTGAGCTGGAACATCCATTTCTTCTGCTTTCAGACATCAACACTCCTGGTTCTTGGGCCTTCTGACTCTGAGACTTATCAGCATCACCCACACAAACTTTCTCAGGCCTCAAGACTCAGACTGAATTATGCCACTGGCTTTTCTGCTTCTCCAGTTTGCAGATGGCGTATCATGGGACTTCTCCGTCTCCAAAATCAATTGCCACAATAAATCTTCTCTTATATATCTATATATATTCTATTGGCTTGTTTTCTCTGAAAAAAAAATTTAAGTGTACTTAGTACCTACTATGTGCTAGGTTTTGTGTATCATGCAATTTGGTCCTCTTCCATATTGCAGTTCAAAAATAGGAAAGGGAGCTGAAGGAGTTACACCAAGTTGACGTTACTCTCGTGATCCAGCCTTGTAGTAGCAGCGCCAACAGCAATACTGCGGTACTGCACAGTGCTACCTACTGATGTCAAAGGGAGGAATGACGTCTATGACAATTTTTTCTTCTGCCCCAGTTACTGAAATTAAAAAAAGAAGAGGCAAAATAAGCACCTGATTGTTGTCAACCAGGAGTAAAGTGGGTAAGACTTGATTCTTAGGTAGAATTGCCAGATAAAATGCAGGTAGACCAGTTAAATTTGAATTTCAGGTAAAAAGTAATGTTTATAGTAGTTTATTGTTAAAATTATTCAAAGCTACTTGTTAAAGTGTGATAAGAAAGAGTTTATTGAGGACCATTGCTATAGATACAGGAACAATAGCAAAGTGGTCTCGCAGTTCGGGAGAGAGGCTGGGCCAACTCTGAATACAGTGTAGGCAAGCGGGAATTTATAGGCAAAGAGCAGTGTGGGGGTCAGTGGATGGAAAATTACCAAGTGGAAGCAATCATGACACAGGGGGATTCTGACTAAACTGACCTAATAGGATTCTTGCTGAAGGCAGCCCAGTGCGATTCGATATCACCTGGGCGATAGTAGAAGATGAGGATCCTGATCAGATATCCAAGGTGATCAGATATCAAGGATGGAGGGGTTCTTGCTCAACTGACTTAGCAGAGTTCTTTGCTAAAACTGGATTTTACAAGGAAGTGCACAGATGGGACTAGCAGAAGATTCAGAAGCCAGACCAAACTTTGACCAGGCAAAGAATCTTTGTTAGTATGTCCCAAATATTATATGGAAAATACTAATAAAAAATTATTTGTTGCATATCTGAAATGTAAACATAACACTAGTTATACTGTATTTTTATTTGTGAAATTGGCAACACTATCCACAGGAAGCCTGGCAGTACTCTTTCCACCAAAGCAGCTCAATCCAGGTATAACTCTGTAAAATTTTCAAAACTTTACACGAGAAGCAAAGCTGAAGATATGAGAATTTCTCTAAGGGCTGCCAGTCACTGCAGGGAAATAGCCCAGGCCTGAATTTGTTCCCACTCCGGTTATCAAGGTCATTGTCCTGTTAAATTGTGCTGCTGAAAACAAAAATGTGTAAATTTAGGAAACAAAAGGCCATGAGCTTCAAAAACAGGAAACAGTTGGCCTCTCAGATCATTATCTACTGGTATTATCTGGAGTTATGTAATCACTAGTCTGGACCTAGGCATCTTAAAATGGAAACACTGAATAGCAAATGAAGCAATTACATTAGACAGAGATTTAGAAGGGGACCTGAAATACACAGATTCTTGCACTTGGAAAGGTAATCTGACATTTTCCATTAGAAGATAATAGGTAAGAATGCAAATATTTTTACTGGTGTGAGGTGCTATCTTACTGTGGTTATAATTTGTATTTCCCCTGAGAAAGGAGGCAAGATGGCAGATCAGAGACACCACCAGCCAGAGTGTTTCTGCAAGAAGGAGAAATTTTAGAAGAAAGAGAAAAAAAACAAACAGACAGACAAACATAGATCAGATGAGGGTCAGAAGGAAGGGTCCCTGAACCTACAGGAGATTCCACAGGAAGAGGTTGTGGAACATAACTAGAAGGAGAAAGGCATTGGCAGGGATTAAGCCCTGAGAGGCTTGGAGACCAGCAAGAACAGTAGGCAGAACAGTTAAAATTCCCCTCCCTTGCATCTCGGACTGTTGGTGAGCTCCCAAGCTGCTGGAGAGACCTGCCGACACCAGCGCAGACACTGCTGCCACCAGTGAGCGGAGAGCTTCTTGCGGAGAGGGCACCAGGCTCCCAGCCCTCAGGGTTCCTCCCACCCCACAGACCTGAGCCGGTCAACAGGTGCCATATTGCTTCCCTATCCACTAGGAGCTGTTGTCCTCCCCAGGGGGCACCCACCGCTCAGGTTCTATTTTGGTCATCCTCACACAGACATTTCCCAACTCTGGCCCAGACTGCAGGAGCCACAGGAGTCCAGTGGGTCCCAGGTGATCTTCATGACTCCAGAGCCTGGTCATTCTGGGTGGACTGCCTCCCAGAGAGAGGGTTGGAGATGACCAGTGTGCAGACCTTCCTCCACCTAGACCTTTATTCTCCCCTTCCCTTCCCTAACCTGTGGCTGATGAAAGAGAGAATTTAGCTACCACACAGAGGTATCCACAGGGAATGGGGCTTGGACATTTCCTTTTGGGGTCCTGCGGTGGACTGAGGGGTGCTTGGACTGTGAGCTCCCTACCAGCTGGCCCTTCCTGGTGCTGCTCACCCAGTGACTCCAGCAGACCAGGGCAACTCTGAGGCAGAGGGACATTGAACCAGCTTGGGCACAACATGGGTGACTTGGGACCAGCAGTCTTCTCCCTGGCATGGACAGGGATTGATCTATGGGGCCTGGGGGACAGGCCTGCAGGCTGGATCCCATATACCCAGGTCTTGATCACATTGTCCAGGGGCATATAGGGGATATTTGTGCATTAGTCTTGTGAGGTGGGGTACCTGCAGGGGCAGGTCAGGGAGGAGAGTGCAGTGTATGTGAGTTCTAGCTATGGCATGCTTGTGGGGCACCCCTTCTCCAATGGGAGGGCTGCGCTCCCAGCTCAGGCCAGGATCCTTGGCAGGGAACCTCTTTCTTGGTCTGCATCACAGTGATGGGGGAGCTCTACTGGCTTGAGGTCCTGCCTACCAGCAGAGGCCCAAGAGAAAGCACAGAACAAGGGAGGGTGGAAAGGAGCAAGGCCTGCTCCAGACTGCCAGACTGCAGGTCTCAGACAGCCCTGCCTCCACACGCAGACTTTCTGATTAAGTGAGGCCACTTCAGCCCCTCCCTGGCACCTTTGCACAGAGGTGGAGAACAGAATTTTGACCCCTGCTAAAAGCATGCATGGAGCTTGAGGGCAAGCTCACCCAACTCGACCACACCCAGTCTCACTCCCCAACCCCACTATGCTGAGGTGGATAATAGGACACACCTGGAAGTGCCAGGGCTCCACCCACCACCTGGGGCACTAGAGAGCTTCTCCAGAGAAACTAGAGCTGGTCACAGGACTCCAAAAAGACAACATTGCAATTGGTTCCTTCTGGCAAACACACTGACTCAGAGGAGGATACATTTACATGCCCTTTAACCGCATTTACTAATTCATCATCCAGGGTGTGGTTCATTCCCACCCACAAGCACCACCTACTGACTCAGAGATTAAACTGGGCATGTCAGTGTCTAAACAAAAGAAAATCCAAAAGTAAGAAGCAACATTTGCTGCAGATGAGAAGAAACCACTGAAAGAACTCCAGACGTATAAAAGCAAAGCGAAAGGACATCCCCAAAGGGAACACCAGCTCTCTAGCAATAGACACCAACCAAAATCAGAATATTGAAATGGCAGATGAAGAATTTAGAACATAGATTATAAGGAAGCTCAATGAAATGGAAGATAAAATGGAAACCCAACACAAAGAAACCACAAAAGGAATGCAGGAAATGAAGGAAAATTTCACTAAAGAAATTTAAATATTAAAGAAAAATCAAGCAAAACTTCTGGAAATGAAAAACTCATCCAGAGAATTACAAAATACTGTGGAAAGCCTTAAGAATAGGTTTGATCAAGCAGAAGAAAGAAACTGAGAGCTTGAAGACAACACTTTGCAATTCAACAAATCAGTTACAGAAACAAAGCAGACAAATAAGAGAAAACAGCAAAGCCTATAAGAAATGTGGGATTATGTGAAGAGGCCTAACATTAGAATCACAGGCATCCCTGTGGGTGAAGAAGAAAATACACAAGTTCCTTAAAAAAAAAATCTAGTTCCTTAAAAAAAAAAAAATAATAATAATCTAGTTCCTTAAAAACAAAAAGTCCCAGACCAGATGATTTCACACCCAAATTTTACCAGATCTACAAAGAAGAACTGGTGCCTACTCTGAAGAAATTATTTCACAACATTGAGAAGGAAGGAACCCTCCCAAACACGTTTTATGAAGCCAACATCACCCTGACACCAAAGCCAGAAAAGGACTCAACAAAAAAAGAAAACTACAGACACCAATATCCCTTATGAATATAGATGCAAAAATTCTCAATAAAATCCTATCAAATCAATTTCAGGTGCTTAATCATAAAAATAATATATCATGCCCAAGTGGGCTTCATCCTAGAGATACAGGGATGGTTCAACATGCACAAATCTATAAATGTAATTCACCACATAAATAGAGGTAAAAACAAAGGCCATATTATCCTCTCAATTGATGCAGAAAAAGTATTTGACAAAATTCAGCACCCTTTTATGATCAGAATGCCTAACAAAATAGGCATAGATGGAACTTATCAAAAAATGATAAAAGCCATATACAACAAACCCACAGTCAACATCATACTGAATGGGGAAAAATTGATGGCATTCCCACTTAGAACTGGAACCAGACAAGGTTGCCCACTATCACCACTTCTATTCAACATGTTGCTGGAAGTCCTAGCAAGAGCAATCAGACAAGAGAAGGAAATCAAGGCATCCAAATGGGCGAAGAAGAGGTCAAACTATTGCTCTTTGCTGATGATATTATCTTATATCTAGAAAACCCTAAAGATTCTACCATGAGGCTACTGGAATTGATAAACAAATTCAGCAAACTCTCAGGTTACAAAATCAATGTACAGAAATCAGTAGCATTCCTAGATGCCAACAACAGTCACACTGAGAACCAAATCAAAGATTCAATACCCTTCACAACAGTAACAAAGAAAATAAAATACCTAGGAATACATTTAACAAAGGAGGTGAAAGACCTCTACAGGGAGAACTAGGAAACACTGAGGAAGGAAATAGCAGAGGACACAAACAGATGGAAAACCATACCATGCTCATGGATTGTCAGAATCAATATTGTTAAAATGTCTGTACTACCCAAAGTGATCTACAGATTCAAACCAATCCCCATTAAAATACCAAAATCATTTTTCATAGATCTAGAAAAAATAATTCTACACTTTGTATGGAACCAGAGAAGACCCCATATAGCAAAAGCAACTTTAAGCAAAAAGAACAAATTGGAAGGCATCAATTTATCAGACTTCAAGCTATACTACAAGGCTATATTAACCAAAACAGCATGGTACTGGCACAAGAACAGACACATAGACCAATGGAACACAACAGAGAATCCAGTTATAAAATCATCCTCAGATAGCCATCTGATCTTTGACAAAGCAGACAAAAATATACACTGGGGAAAAGAATCCTTATTCAAGAAATGGTGCTGGAAAAATTGATAGCCACATGTAGAAGACTGAAACAGGATCCACACCTCTCACCTCTCACAAAAATCAATTCATGGTGGATAACAGACTTCAACCTAAGGCATGAAACTATAAGAATTCTAGAAGAAAATGTTCGAACAACTCTTATAGACATTGGCCTAGGAGTGCAGATATCTTTACAAAGTGGTGATTTCCTTTTTTCTGGGTATATACTCATAAGAGGAATTTATGGGTCATATAGTAGTTCTATTTTTAAATTTTTTAGGAACCTCCACAGTTTTCCATAATGACTGCACCAAACTACATTCTCACCGACAGTGTACAAGGGTTCCATTTCACCATGCCATCACTAATGTTTGTTAATTCTATTTTTTAATGAGGTTATTCATTCCAATGTTGCTTCTGAAGATTAGTTAGGGCTTTGCTGCTTCATCTGGGCATATGTATGTGGTTTGGAACAAATCCACTTCCTCTCCGTGTAGTGCCTAGCACTACTGGCACCTTTGTCATTCAAATAGACACACTCTCCTCCTCCTCTGATGGGAAACCTGCATTAGAAAAGACAAAAGCAGTTGGCTGCTGGAAATTTCTGCAAAAGCAGGGAGACCAAAGATAAGAAAATAAGAACACTGACATTAATTTAACCTCAAAATGGAAGATGCATTACACATATCATCTCTTTAATATCAATACTTACTTTAATAATTATGTCCTTTTACAGCCAAGGAAACTGGATTTTTCCAAGCTAATATAGCAAGTAAAACTGGGATTCATATCTAGGCCCATGAGACTATAGGGCCTAGCTAGACTATTTCAACTTTTTTCACTTTGGGAAAGGGGAGAGTGAAGAAATGCTGCTCTATTACAGGCAATTCTGTTGTTGTTGTTCATAAGCCCTGATCTTCTCCTGGCTCATGTATTTATCACTAATGAGTCAGTGAGCTTTTCTTAGCAGGAAATACAATAGATCAGCTGTAGGAAGAATGCAGAGTTCTGAAACAAACCTGTGTTATGTCTGTAAGCGTAATGTTCTTCCCACTACATCCAAAGCTTCATTTGGCTTGTGGGAGAGTTCTGACACCTGTTTTCTCTACACAGTTTTAGCAATATTCTACTTCTTTAAGTAATTGAAGACCTCAGCATCTTGTGTCTAAGCCCCTTGTTTCATCATAGTCTTCCTACTTGCCTGGTCAGTCTAGTACCAAAACTGCAGTGCTATGCAGCTGAGTTTAAATGACCTGACAGACATTTTGGGTCGGTATTCATATTATAAATGTCTCCTCTTTACTCACTGAAATTACTATGGTCTGTGATATAATTTGCTAATTGTTGAAACATGCTAGAGTTTAATCATGTAGTATTTTACATTTCTCTAAGTGACGAGCAGTTTTCAACAAGTGAATAGTTAACAGTATATTTGATCCTTAAAATATTTTGAGAATTAGGCAGAGAAAATATTACTATTTTAGTAATGTAAAGGGAAAAATCAAAATTAATTCTAAATGTTTACAAAGGATTCACTATCTGGTAGGCAGTGTAGATACAACAGTGTAGAAATGAATGAGCTCTCTGACTTCTAAAACTTACCATCCTGTCCAATGTCAAAAGCTAATGAGAAAAAGCCCATTTTCAAACCTGCCAATGTCCAGCCCAGTGCCTTTCCCATAAATAAAGTTATATTTCCAATATTGATTACTTGATAATCATAAAGCAGCTTTTCAAAACCCTCTCATCTCTCAAACATTAAGTAAACTTGTGTGAATCCAAGTCTTCCACCATTATCCAAAATCTTTTCAGTAATCTAAAGATCCTATAAATATACATTTGAAATTAAATACTGTAATGCCAAACTTTACCCATCCTAAAATTTTAAAACTATGATCTTGTTATGAATAATAGGTATTATTGATGTCACTCATAATACCTCTCTAAATCGGCTAAGATTGATACAATATATATACATAGTTGATATAATGCTATATAGTTTTATATAGTAACAACTTGCATTTATATAATCTTTTAAAGTTTAAAAAGTACAGTCATATTCATCAAAACCTCTAATCCTCATATCAACCCTGTGAGATCAATAGGACAAGTACAACATAATTTTGTTGCAGATGTAAGAAATAGACTTGAAGATGTGTTGGTTTGCTCAAAGGGTTCAAAAGTGACATAGATGAGGCTCGAGATCTCATAGATGAGATCAGTTTACAGTCATTCTATCTTACCATGACAGCCTTTGGATTGATTTCAGGAGTTTGCAAAAACCTTTGAAACATACAAATTGGCAGTATCTTTCTTTATGTCTAATCTTAAATTGAGAATTTTTAAAGCATATAACTAGAGAATACTTTAGATTTCATGTAAAGTAAATTCAAATACAAGTATTACTGCCAGAATTTTCAGAACTTACCATCTTGTCCATTCAGTACCATTTATCCATTTCCAGGTTTGGCCTTGCTCTCGGCTCAGACCAATCCAGTGGTCAGATGGGCCTTTATATCTCAACAGGAAATTCTTTCAGAAAATATGAAGAAAATATTTATCAATCTTACATAACTCAGCCTCTCCCAGAAGAAATATCCTTAACTGCTCTTGCAATTTTATTTTTTATTTTTATTGTTTAATAATATATAGAGAATGAGTGTGGTATGTTATCATACAAACATAAAGAAGATAGTTCAAAACTGAGACAAGTTAATGATAATTTGTTTACTTTCATTTCTACATAGTACCCATTTGTGTGACTATTCTACAGTTTATCTATTCTGCTATTGGCTGATATTAAGGTTGTTTCACATGTAGAGTTATTATAAATGCTATTATGACATTCTTGGCACCGGTTCTGGAATGTGATTTTTAGGCCACAGGGTAAGCTTGTTGTCAACTTTAAGAAAGGACACTAAACTAATGTAAGAGTACCAAATTTTCCTTACACCAGCAGCGTAGGCCAGTGTCCTTTGCTACACATCCTTGCCAACACAGAGTGTCCTTTTTATGATGACAGGTTCTGAATTTCAGTGTAATTACATATATATAAATATTTTCCTTTATGATTAGTGAATTCAGTGAGGACTCAGGAAAATCTTTTACTCTTTTGAATCATACGAATGACCTTTACTTTTGCTCTACTTTTCTTAGTTCCTTAAAGTGTACAGTAGGTTATTGATTTGAGATCCTTCCTCTCTTTAAGATATGTATTCTCAGCTATAAATTTTCCTCTTAGAACTATTTTCAATTCATACCATAAATTTTGGTATTTGTATTTTCACTTTATTTGTCTCAAGGTATTTTCTAATTTCCCTTGGGATTTCTTCTTTGACCATTGGCTATTTAAGAGTGGATTGTTTAATTTCTACATATTGTGAATTTTCAAGTTTTTCTTGGTATTGATTTCTAGATTCATTCTATTGTGGTTCCAAAAGATACTTTGTATAATTTCACATTTTTAAAATTTATTAAGACTTATTTTGTGACCTAACATATGATCTATTTTAGAAAACATTCCATGTGCACTTGAGAAGAATGCCTATTCTACTCTTGTTGGGTAGAATGTTCTGTAAATGTCTGTTAGGGCTAATTTTTATAGTGGTCTTTAAATTCTCTATTTCTTTATTGATCTTCTATCTGGTTGTTTTAGCCATTATTGAAAGTGAGTATTGAGTTCTTCAACTTTTTGTAGAACTGTCCATTTCTTCCTCTAATCCTGTCAATTGTTGCTTTATATATCTTAGGGCTGTGATATTAAGTACATATATGTTTATAACTGTTAGATTGACTTGCCATGTCAAACTTTATCAATGTATGATGTACTTGTAAAATTTTTTACTTTAGTCTATTTTGTCTCACAAATATATAGCCACTTAATTTCTTTAGATTACTATTTGCATGGAATATCCTTTTCAATCTTCTTACTTTGTATCCTTATAGCTGAGGTGAGTCTCCTGTGGACAGCATAGGGATGGGTTTTGTTTTTTAATTTGTTTTTTATCCAATTTATCAATGTCTCCCTTTTAATAAAATGGATTCATTCTTTTACCTTTAATATGATTATTAAAAGAAGAATTATTTCTGCCATTTATCTCTTTTCTTTATATCTTACATGTCTTTGTTCCTCAATTCCTCTATTACTGCCATTTTTTAATTGTTGATTTTTTATAGTGTATCATTTTTATTCCCTTCTTCTTTCCTTTTTTGTATATTTTTGTAATTTTATTACTGGATATCTTGAGGATTAAAATTAACATCTTGAACTTATACCAACATAGTTTAATAATGTCAGTATAGATTCAATAGCTATACAAACATTTTGAGCCTGTACATCTCCATTCATCTTTCTTCATACTGTTGTCACAGACTGGGTGTATATATATTGTATGCCCATAAACATACAAATATAATTATTGTTTTATGTATTTACCTATTAAATGTTATATAGGCATTATATATAATGCATATATATATTTACATACATATGAGAGAGATAAGTTACATATTACACTATACACAGAGTAATTCTGGGTTTTATATTTATCTATGTTGTTGACTTTTTATGAGTATGCTTTATTCTTCTGGCTCTGAGTTACTGTTTACAGTCCTTTCATTTCAGCCTAAAGAATCCTCTTTAGCATTTCTTGTAGGACAGGTCTATTGGTAACACACTCTTTCAGGTGGTTCTCTGAAAATGTGTTACTTTCTCCTTCACTCTTTAAGGATAGTTTTGTCATATATAGAATTCTGGGTTCATAGTTCTTTTCCCTCAGACCTTTAAATATATATCATTCCACTGCCTTTTCATCCTCATGTTTCTCAGGGGAAATCACCTATTAATCTCATTAAATGTCCTATGTAAATGATGTGTCGTTGCTTCTCTCTTGCTGGTTCCAAATTCTCTCTGGGATTTTTCTTTATTTTTTTTTATTTCAATAGATTTGTGGGTACAAGTAGTTTGTTGACACGTGAGTGAAGGCTTTAGGTGTAAATGTCACCCGAATAGTATACATTATATTTGATGGGTATTTTCTGATCTATTGGCCCCCTCACACCAGCGCCCCCTTCTCAGTCTCCGAAGTCCATTATACCATTCTGTAAGATTATGTATACCCATCATTTAGCTCCCACTTATAAGTGAGTACGTGTGGTATTATTTTTCCATTCCTAAGATACTTTACTTAAGATAATGTGTCTTCTATAGAGGTTGTACTAATTTACATTCTTAGCAACAGTGTGTAAGCATTCCCTTTTCATGACATTCATACAAAATCTAGTGTTTTTTGACTTTTTATCAGTGACCATTCTGACAAGGTTAAGATAGTATTTCATTTTGATTTTAATTTGCAGTTCCCTAATGATTAGTGATGTTGAGCTTTTATTCATATTTTTTTTGCCATTGTTTATCTTCTTTTGAAAAATGTCAGTAAATGTCTTTTGCCCACTTTTTAATGGGGTTATTTGTTTTTTCTTGCTGATTTCTCTGACTTATTTGTAGATTCTAGATATTAGTCCTTTGTCTGTAAATATTTTCCATTATTCTGTAGGTTGCCTATTTACTCTGTTGATTATTCCTTTTGTCCATAAGAGTAATTCCAATGTCCATAAGAATATTTTTAAAGTTTTTTTCTAAAATCTTGACAGTATCACATCTTGTATTTAAATTAAGTCTTTATGGATCTTGAGTTAATTTTTTGTACGGTGAGAGATAGGGATCCAGTTTCATTATTCTGCCTGTGGCCCTCCAATTTTCCCAGCAGCAGTTATTGAATAGGGCATCCTTTCCACAGTGTGTTTTTGTCTGCTTTATCAAAGATAGTTGGTTTCAGGTGTACGGTTTTTCTTCTGGGTCTGTTCCATTGGTTTATGTGTCTACTTTTCTACCAGTACCATCCTGTTTTAGTTACTATAGCCTTGTAGAATAGTTTTTTTTAACTTGACTATAATTTATCTCAATGTGGATCTCTTTGAGTTTATCCTATTTCTAGTTCATTGAGCCTCTTGGACATATATATTTATATCTTTCCTCAGATTTGGGAAATTTTGGCTATTATTTCTTTAAAAATTTTTCTGCTATTTCTCTTTCTCTTCTCCTTCTGGGACTTCTGTAATGCATATGTTGGTATGCTTGATAATGTTCTACATGTCCCTAAGGATATGTTCATTAATCTTCATTCTTTTTTTTCTAAATCTAGATTGTTTCAATTATCTTATCTGCAAGTTTTCTGATCCTTTCTTCCTCCTGTTCTGATCCTTTCTTCCTTCTGCTCAAAGCTGCTGTCTGACCTCTCTAGTGAATTTTTTATTTCAAGCATTGTACTTTTCAGCTCTGGAATTTCTATTTTTTTTTTTTAACAATTTCTGCCTTCTCCTTCATATACTAATTTTGTTCATATTTTTGTGTTCCAGATTTCCTTTAGCTCTTCATATAGTTTCCTTTAGTTCATTGAATATATTTAAGACAGCTAACTTAATATCTTTGACTAATACTTTTAATATTTGGGCTTCTTCAGGGATAGTGTCTATTAGATTTTTTTTCTGTGAATGGGTTATACTTTATTTTGCATGTCCTATAATTTTTTGAGAACTGGACATTATGAGCATTATGTTATGGTAACTCTGTTAATTTACTTTTGCTTTTGGAAATCATTGAATCTTGCTTGTTGGGGTTTGGAGTTATTTGTTCATGACTTTTCCCAACTATTTTTGCAAAGTGTGTATTCCCTGTTGTGCATGGTCATTGAAATTTCTGTTCTGTCTGTGATCAACCAGTTACCTGAAAAAAACTTTTATTATATGTCTGCTTCCTAAAATGGAGGAAAAACAAACATGCTACTATATTTACTTAAATCCCCTAGAATCCACTTAGACTGATTGAAACAGTGGTAGCCCACCTCTGTGCCTTCCCCCCAGCAACCAAATGCAGAAATCGTCAATAACCCTGATATTTAGAGGAAAAGTTCCTTATTGCCTGCCCTGGCTTCAGCAAGCCATGCCAGGAACATGTGCAGCAGTCCCCATGGCTCCTTACAATGATCAGGTGTGGAGAACAGTAGTTATTACTGAGTAGAAGGCTAAAATTTACTAAAATTAGCCAAAATTTATGAGCCTCTTCATCAAACTCTTCCCTTGATACTGCAAGTGTTCAACTAGGCACAAAGGTTCCAAAATAGTTACTTCAGACGGTTTCTAATAGTTTAATAGTCATTTAGGTGGAGGGACAGATTCCTGGAGCTTCCTATTCCACCATATTCTCTGACATTACTCCTGTTTTATTTATTTTGAAGCAAAGTTACTAACTTCATATAAACTTGAAATTGTGTTTTGACCTATAATTTTCTGATTCCTATTTGCACAGTTCTGGCTCACAAGTCAAAGAATGCTCTGGCTTGCTCTCTGGCCATGTTTCTGCCATGAAGGTTAAGGTAAATACAGATGGCTAACTGTAGAATGTGGTACTTGCTGGGTTCATCTCTGCTTATGCTAACTAAGCAATGTATAAGCAAATGTCTAAATCTGTCTCTTAGACACCCCACAAAGAACCACATCCTTTTAGGGCTGAATCTTTCATTCTGGCCAAAACTATTTTCTTACCAGTTCCTGGAGAGTTTCAACCTGAACAAGGTCAGCACCTTGTGAGTCACAATATATCTGGCTTGATGTCCAATTCTTGATGTCATCGGAAAAATAGAAACACTTTCTTTGGAAACCAATCCAGCTTTCTGGGCACACAGCTTCAAGATATACTGAGGGCTTTTGATTGCAGTTAGTTCTAAGTGCTAAAAATAAAAATGACTTTCTTTTATACTGTACTGTATAAATTACCAAGTACTAATACATTCTCCAACACTGTTGTTTAAGTATTACATGTAGTATCCTCATTTTTCAAATGAGAAATATGATGTTGAAGATCATTGCATACATTACACAGTAAATGGCAAAACTGAGATTCAAACTAATGCCTTCAGTAATAGATGAGGTCAAAAGGGAGTTATCAATGCCTTAAGCTCTCTCTGTGTCACATATCTGTCTACTTGGAATTCAACAATGTTATCTTTTCTTAAAATATCGGATACATAAATATCAGCATATGATCAGCCTTGGAGAACAGATGCTTCTTCAACTACTCTAGATGAGTTGATAAAATAAGGGGCAGGGTATAGATACCTCATGTGAGTAAAGTTTCTTAAGGTGAAATGGTCTGATATATGCCTAAATAGTCCCATGAATATTAAAGAATTTGCTGCACCCAGAGCTTCCTTCTACTGAGGAGAATTAGTGAGATTCTCTATATTTGGAAGGCAGCCATACTCCATTGGACAGGATTCTCAGACCCACTTCTTGTATAATCAGGAGAAATGCTCTCTTCAAATTGTACCAGAGTGATGAAAGTCTCTCCAGATAGTTGTCACTGAGCTGCTAGTAGCTGACTCTTCAGCTTCTACATAACCACTTTCTCCCCTCAACTCATCAGCTCTGAAGATGGCTACGGCATACCAGGAAGCTTTGTACTCATGGTATCATTACAATAATTGCAACCATTATTCTTGAATTTTGCCCCTTAAGAAATGAGAAACAGCTCCTGGCTATAAGTAATAACTGGTGTAATCCAAATGTCAAACCATATAACACCAGGGAAATATGTACTCTAAGGCAGTGGTCCTCAACATTTTTGGCACCAGGGACTGGTTTCATGGAAGACAATTTTTCCACAGACTGGGAGATAGGCAGGGATGGTTTTGGGATGATTGAAGTGCATTACATTTATTGTGCACCTGATTTCTATTATTATTACATTGTTAACCTCTCTGCTAATGATAATCTGTATTTGCAGCTGCTCCCCAGCACTAGCATCACCACCTCAACTCCACCTGAAATCATCAGGAATTAGATTCTCTTAAGTAGTGTGCAACCTAGATCCCTCACATGTGAAGTTTATAATAGAGGTCCTGCTCGTATGAGAATCCAATGCTGCTGCTGATCTGACAGTGGGCAGAGCTCAGGCACTGATGTGAGTAATGAGGAGCAGCTGTAAGCACAAATGAAGTTTCACTCACTAACCCACTGCACACCTTCTACTGTGTGATCCAGTTCCTAATAGTCCATGGACCAATACTGGTCCATGGCCCAGGGGTTAAGGACTGTAGTTCTAAGGCATTCACCACAAGCCAGGTACCAAATTATACCTATTGTAGTGTAATTTCTGGGATTAGATCTTAAGGCATACTGGATTTCTTTAAATGTATGCATCTCTATTGTGCTATCATTTCTCCTATAATAACCAGTTTAAAAAAAAGGGACAAGTAGGGTTTGCTTTATGAATCTGGACACACCTATGTTAGGTGAATAAATATTTAGGATCATTATGTCCTCTTGTTGAATTGTTCCCTTCACCATTATGTAATGACCATCTTTGTATTTCTTTACTTTTGCTAATTTGAAGTCTATGTTATCTGATATGAGAATACCTATACCAGTTTTTTTTTTTTTTTGGTTTCCATTTGCATGGAATATTGTTTTCCATACCTTCACCTTGAGTCTGAATGAATCTTTGTAGATTAGATGTGTTTCCTGGAGACAGCAGATACTTGGCTTGTATTTTTTGATCTACCCAGCCAGACTATGTTTCTTGAGTGGGGAGTTCAAGCCATTCACATTTATTGAAAGAATTGGTAGGTGGGGTGAATTTCTGTTTATCCTGTTGAGTGGAACTTTATTATTTTGTTTTATCTCTTGAGCCATTGTGGTATCTGGGTTCTGACCTTTAGCTTTTGGGTGGTTTTACACTGGTGGGTGTTTGTTATACTAATCCAGGTATGATGCAGTTCTGAGTACTTTCTGCAGGGCAGGTCTGGTCTTGACAAATTCCCTCAGTGTTTGCTTGTCTGAGAAAGACTTTATTTCTCCATAATGTAAGAAGCTTAGTTTTGCAGGATATAAAATTCTAGGCTACGCATTATTCTGTTTGAGAAGACTGAGAATGGGGCCTCAATCTCTTCTGGCTTGTGAGGGCTTAGTTGAGAAGTCTGCAGTTAGTCTGATAGGTTTTCCTTTGTAAGTTACCTGCTGCTTTTGCCTTATGGCTCCTAGGAGGGCCTGTTTCATGTTTACTTTGGCCAATCCAATGACTATATGTCATGGTGATTGCCTCTTCTTGATGAATCTCCCAGTTGTCCTTTGAGCTTCTTGAACCTGGATATCTAGATTTCTATCAAGGCCATCATCATATTGCCATTTGATCTTGACAAAGCAGACAAAAACACACACTGGAAAAAAGAATCCCTATTGAATAAATGGTGCTGGAATAATTGGATAGCCACATGTAGAAGACTGAAACAGGATTTGCACCTCTCACCACTCACAAGAAATTAATTCATGATGGACAACAGACTTAAACCTAAGGCATGAAACTATGAGAATGCTAGAAAAAAAGGTCAGAAACACTCGTATAGATATCAACTTACACAGAGAATTTATGAAGACCGCTAAAGCAATCACAGCAACAACAAAAATTAACAGATGGGACCAGATCAAGTTAAGAAGCTTCTGCACAGCCAAGGAACAATCAATAGACTAAATAGACAACCTACAGAATGGGAGAAGACATTCACATGCTATACATCTGACAAAGGGCTAATGACCAGAATCTACAAAGAACTCAAGTGAATCAGCAAGAAAACATCAAACAACCCCTAAAAAAGTGGACAAAAGATATGAACAGAAGCTTCTCAAAAGAAGATAGACTAATAATGGCCAATAAGTATATGAAAAAATGCTCCATGATGCTAATCATCAGGGAAATGAAAATCAAAACCAAACTGAGATATCACTTAACTCCAGTGAGGATGACTTTTATCAAAAATTACCAGAACAACAGATCCTGCCATGGATGTAAAGAGAAAAGAACAGTTATACGCTGTTGGTGGGACTGCAAACTAGTTCAACCTCTATGGAAGGTACTATGGAGATATCTCAAAGAACTAAAAGTAGATTTACCATTTGATCTACCAATCCCACTGCTGGGTTTGTTTTTCATTCAACATTTGTTTATTGAAGATGTGTAGCTCTTTATATGCAAAGTTTATGTTAATGTCCTTTGAATATAAAATTTGTGTTTTTTTAAATTTATTTATTTATCTTTTAAATTTCAGACTGTCACAGGGGTACAGACGTTTAGGTTACATATAATGCCTTTGCACCACCTGAGTCACAGCTACAAGCATGTCCATGCCCCAGACAGTGTGCAGTGCACTCATTGGTTGTGAATTTACCCATCCCCTCCTTCCCCCTACCTGCCCAACACCTGATGAATGTTGCTTCCATATGTGCATATGAGTGTTCATCAATTAGTACCAATTAGATGGTGAGAATATATGGTGCTTGTTTTTCCATTCTTGTGATACTTCCCTAGGAGAATGGGCTCTAGCTCGATCAGGATAATACAAGAGGTGTTAGTTCACCATTGTTTTTTGTGGCTGAGTTGTACTCCATGGTGTGTGTGTGTGTGTTTATTAGTCCACTCATGTATTGATGGGCACTTGGGTTATTTCCACATCTTTGCAATAGTGAATTGTGCTGCTATAAACATTCTAGTGCAGATGTCTTTTTTATAGAATGTCTTTTTTTCCTGTGGGTAGATGCCCACTAGTGGTATTGCTGGATCAAATGGTAGTTCTACTTTTAGTTCTTTGAGGCATCTCCATATTACTTTCCATAGAGGTCATACTTGTTTGCAGTCGCATCAGCAGTGTGAGAGTGTTCTTGTGTCTATGCATCCATGCCAACATTTGTTGTTTTGGGACTTCTTGATAAAAGACATTCTCACTGGAATTAAGTGATATCTCATTGTGGTTTTGATTTGCATTTCCCTGATGATTAGCATCACTGAGCATTTTTTCATATGTTGCTTGGCCATTTGTCTGTCTTCTTTTGAAAAGTTTCTGTTCATGTCCTGTGCCCACTTTTTAATGGGGTTGTTTGGTTCTTTCTTGATAATTTTCCTGAGTTCTATATAGACTCTAGTTATCATCTTTTTATCTGATGTATAACTTGCAAATATTTTCTCCCATTCTTTAGGCTGTCTATTCACTCTGGTGATCCTATGTAACTAATTTATTGATTTCCATATGTTGAACCATCCCCACATCCTTGGAATAAATCCTACCTGATTAGAATAAATGATCTTTTTGTAGTTGGTGTATTTCTAATGTATCTTTGTGGTGCCGTATTTGGTTTGCTAGTATTTTTTGGGGATTTTCGCATCAATGTTCATAAGAAATATTGGCTTATAATTTTCTTTCTTTATTGTGTTTTTGTCTTGTTTTAGTTTCAGGGTAATACTGGACTTATAGAATGAGTTTGGAAATATTTTGTTATCCTCAAGCTTTTGGAACAGTTTGAATAGGATTGATATTAGTTCTTCTTTAAATGTTTCATAGAATTTATAAGTAAAGCCATCGGGTCCTCGGCTTTCTTTTGATGTGAGACATTTTATTATTGCTTCTATCTCATTATTTGTTATTGGTGTATTCAGGTTTTGGATTGCTTCATGGTTCAATCTTGGTAGGTTGTGTGCTTTTAGGAATTTATCCATTACTTCCAGGTTTTTCAATTTTTTGGCATATAGTTGCTCATGATAATCTCTAATGATCCTTTCGATTTCTATGGTATCAGTTGCAATGTCTCCTTTTCCATCTCTGATTTTATTTATTTGGATCTTCTCTCTTTTTTTCTTAGTCTGGCTAATGGTTTGTTGATTTTTTTTTTTTTAATCTTTTCTTTCTTTCTTTTTTTTTTTTTTTTGAGACAGAGTCTCGCTCTGTTGCCCAGGCTAGAGTGAGTGCCGTGGTGTCAGCCTAGCTCACAGCAGCCTCAAACTCCTGGGCTTAAGCGATCCTACTGCCTCAGCCTCCCGAGTAGCTGGGACTACAGGCATGCGCTACCACGCCCAGCTAATTTTTTCTGTATATACTTTTAGTTGGCCAGATAATTTCTTTCTATTTTTAGTAGAGACAGGGTCTTGCTCTTGCTCAGGCTGGTCTCGAACTCCTGACCTTAAGTAATACACCCGCCTCGGCCTCCCAGAGTGCTAGGATTACAGGCGTGAGCCACTGCGCCCAGCCTATCTTTTAAAAAATACCAACTTTCCAATTTGTTGATGTGAATTATCCCTTTTTCTAGTGTATCCATGCTGTAGACACTCCCCTCCTGTTAGTAACTTAGTAGCTATTTTGGTTATCAGATTGACTGTTGCAGTAGCACAATGTTTGTGTTCACGTAACCCTTATATCACTTAGCAATTGCCCCAAAGCACAAGAGTGTTGATGCTAGCAATTCAGACATGCCAAAGGAAAGCCATGAAGCACTCACTCTTTGTGGAAAAAATGAAAGTTCTCAACTTAATAGGGGAAGAAAAAATTGTATGCTGAGGTATGGTAAGACCTAAGGTAAAAACAAATCTATCTGTGAAATTCTGAGGAGGCAAAAATGTTGTGCTAGTTTTGCTGCTGCACCTCTAACTTCAAGTTATAGTTACAGTGCTTAGTCAAGATTTAAAAGGCATTAAATTTGTGTCTAGAAGACATGAACAGAAACATGATCTGACCAATGGCAATAGAGTTTGGTACCACCTATAGTTTCAGGCATCCATAGGGGGTCTTAAAATGTATCACCCACATATAAGGGGGGGACTACTATTTTCAAGCATGAACACAATTTTATAAATTACAAAGCCTTCTACAGCTCTATTTTGACATGCCCTCCATCAAGACCTACGTACAATGTCTTTCAAGTAATTTAATTAAAAATGAAATTTCTGAGTGAGAAAAAAACTATGCATTTAAATTACACAATAAAAGGCCTAAAAACTAATGTAAATTTAAGCATATGGACTGGCAATTGGGTTCTGTCTTTTGCAGATTCTGATCATCCCATTAAACTTGCAAGAATGTGTCCCCTATCATACATAGTTAAAATTTTAGATGCTGCTTATAAGGTTATTGGCATTTAACTTACTGGGTGAAATAATATATTAGGAGGTCTAAATAACAACAAAATAATTAAAATGTCTTCTCTTCCTTCTGCAAATATAATTCTCTCTAAATGAACAAAGATTATAATTCACTTACCTCCTAACGTAGTGATCATTCCACACAGTATGATTGTCAGACATACAGTTGAGAAGAAATACAAGGTCCAGTGTGAACTAACTTTATTAGAATGCTCTTTAGAATGCAGATTACCTAAAAACAATTATTGAAAAACATTTTTAAATTAAATACAGACATAATACTACTCAAAGCACTAACCACAAAAATATTATTCACATTTAATTTCTTCCCTTTTCACTAGAGGAGGCAACTGACCTGTCATTTTTTGAATTTGCTATTTTGTATCCAGAGTTTAATTATTTACCACAGTTAAGGTAAGCACACATGACCCATGAAGTAGCCTTACATGCCCCCATCAAAATACATAGAAATTTGATTAAATCTCCACATTCAACTATCATTTTATGGAAATGTAGAAAGGAGAGAATCATGTCAACTAAACCACAGAAATGAAACCAACAAAATACAGATTGTTAAAAAGCCTATGTAGAAAATTAACCTGATTCTTTTTTTTAAAAAAAAAAAAAGTAAAGAAAATTTTAAAAATATATCAAGAGGGAATCTATTAACTAAAAGAGACTCAATGGCTTTTTTTTTTAAAAAAAGGCAAAACTGAAGTGACAAAATGGTTATCATAAAAGTCAAATTTGTTATTTTTAGGAGGAAAGATTGGTAAATGGCAAGGAGGGGCCTCTGAGTTGCATAGCAAGGATCATTCTCAATGTTAGTAGTTTAAAATGTGTTCATTTTATAATAATTCATCAAGCTACATATTTGTGTTGTATAATTTTCTCTTTTGTGTTATATCTCAAAATATCTTAGGTTAACTAAAACCTCTTTTAAAATTTATTGTTGATTCTGATGTTCTCTCTTGCCTGTAGTTCACACTTCTAGCTAATTTCTTAGACACGTCGTTAGCTAAACAGGTATATTTTTTCTCCAAAATTTCTTCCACAGTGGAGACATTAGTTACCTTTATATTCATGTTTTCCAAGTTATTTTTATTAATTAATAGACTTTATAATTTCAGCAAGATAGAGTTACAGAAATATTGAATGAAAATTACAAAGTTCACATAAACCTTCTGTCTCTCTTTTATCAAAGATAAAGAAAAAAATCAAGACAGAAGCCAGAGGGGGAAAACCTTACTTAGAGAGGAACAAAGATAAGAATTACTTTAAATTCTCCCCACAAACCATACAAGAAGGAAAGGAGTGGAATAAAGTATTTAAAGTGTTGCGAGAAAAAATCCTACCAACTCAGAATTCTTTACGCTGCAAAATTATCCTTCAAAAGTGAAGGAGCAATAAACACTTTCTCAGACAAACAAAAATCTGTATTATTTGTTGCCAGGAGACTTGTCTTATGAAAAATATTGCACAACTTTTTAAAAAACAGAAAAACCATACAGTTCAGAAACCTGGATCTACATTAAAAGAAATGGGAAAACATTGAAGAAAAAGTAAGTGAAGATAAAAATTTTCATTTTTCTTATGCTTAATTTATCTAATACCTGACAGTTTGAAATAATAGTAACAGTATGGTTAATTATGTATGCTTATATGTAAATTAAATGAATAAAAGCAATGACATAAAGGATAAAGGGAAAATTTAGGATTATTTTGTTGTTACAAGGTAGTGACAGTACCTGTGAAATGGTGTAGCAATATTTGAAAGTGAACTTGGATCAGTTGTGAATGTATTAATATATTGAAAACTCTAAGGCAATCACTAAAAAATGTTTTTAAAAAAGTATAACTGATATGCTAAGAAAGGAGAAAAAAATAGAATCATATAAATGATCAGTTGAAACTATAAAAGGCAGATAAAGAGTAGAAGACAAGAATAGAAACAAAGAACAAAGGCAAAAATAGAAAATAGTAAGAAATATGGTATATATTAACCCAACTATATAAATAATCACTTCTGAACATCAATTAAAAAACAGAGATTGTCAGAGTGGATCAAAAAATAAGACACGGGCTGGGTGCAGTGGCTCCCACCTGTAATCCTAGCACTTTGGGAGGCCAAGATGAGAGGGTTGTTTGAGGTCAGGAGTTTGAGACCACCCTCAGCAAGAGTGAGACCTCATCTCTACAAAATATAGAAAAATTAGTCAGGCATGGTGGTGTGCACCTGTATTCCCAGGTACTTGGGAGTTTGAGGCAGGAGGATCATTTGAGCCCAGGAGTTGGAGGTTACAGTGAGCTATGTTGACACCATTGCACTCAAGCCTGGGTGACAGAGTGAGATTCTGTCTCCAAAAAAAAAAAAAAGACACAACTGTATGATGTTTACAAAAAACCCACTTTAAATATAAAGACACATGTAGATTAAAAGTAAATTGATAATAAAAATATACTATGCTGATACTAATCAAAAGAAAGCAGAAGTTGCTATAAAAATTTCAAACAGAACAAATTTCAAAGGAAGAAAATTTATCAGGGATAAAGAAAGGCATTACACAAAGATAAAGGAGTTAATTCTCCAAGAAGACAACAATTCTTAACATGCATGTGCCTAACAAGAGAGCATCAAACTATGTGAGGCAAAAACTAATAGATCTGCAAGGAGAAATAGATGAACTATTTTCATAGTTTGAGACTTCAACAGCCCTCTGTCAGAAATGGACAGATTCAGCAGGCAAAAAATCAGTGAGAACATAGTTGAACTCAATATAGTTGAGAACATAGTTGAACTCCAGTCAATCAATGGGATGTAATTGACATGTATAGATTACTTCATGCAGCAACAGAAGAATATACACTCTCAAATTTACATGGAACATTCACCATGGTAGACCACTTTCTGGGCCATAAAGCACATTTTAGAAAATTTTAAAGAATAGAAATCATACAGTGTCTGCTCTCAGATCACAACGTATTTAAATTAGGTATCAATAACAGAAATATAATAAATAACTAGAACATCCCACAAATATATGGAGATTAAGCAATAGACTTCTAAACAACACACGGGTCAATGAAAAAGTCTCAAGAGAAATTTTAAAATATTTTAACTAAATGAAAATGAAAAAACAACTTATCAAAATTTGTGGGATTCAGCAAAAGCAGTGCTTAGAGGGAAATTTATAGCATTGAATGCATATATTATAAATGAATAAAGATCTAAAATCAATAATGTAAGCTTCTACTTTAGGAAACTAGAAAAAGAAGAGCAAATTATTAATAAGTACAAAGTACACAGAAGAAAAGAAATAATCATTAGAGAAGAAATCAATGACATTGAAAATAGGAAATTAATAAAGAAAATAACCAAAACCAAAAACTGGTTTCTGGAAAGGCCAAAAGAAATTATAAGCCTCTATCCAGGCTAACTAAGAAGAAAAGAGACAGGACAAAAATTACCAATATCAGAAATGAAACAGAGATATTACTATAGATCCCATGGACATTAAATGAGAATCAAAATACTATGAACAATTCTATGGTCATATGGAGGACCAAGTCCTTGAAAGACATAATTTGTCAAAACTCACACATGGAGATACAGATGATCTGAATATGCTCCTATTAAATAAGTTGGATCAATAATTAGTAACTCTCTAAAGACAGAAAACATCATGTCAAAATGGGTTTACTGGTAAATTCTACCAAACATTTAAGGAAAAAATCATACCAATTCTCTATGATTTCTTTCAGAAGATAAATTAGAGAGATTACTTCTTCACAGTTAACTGTGAGATCATATTTACCCTAATATAGAAAACAGATGAAGACATTACAAGAAAAGAAAAGAACATAGATGTAAAACCTCAACAAAATATTAGCAAATCAAATCCAACAATGTATAAAAATAATTATACACCATGATTAAGTGGGATTTATTTCAGTTTTTTGAGACTGGTTCAGTATTCAGAAATCAATTAATGTCACCCACAATATTATCAGGCTAAAAAGGAAAAATCACTTCAGCATAACAATAGATTTTTAAAAAGCATATAGCAAAACTCAGCATAGATTTATGATAAAAACTCCAAGTAGTAAAGAGGAACTTCTTTACCTTGATAAAGTATAACCACAAAAAACCTACAACTAACATCAGACCTAATTGTGAGAAACTTAAAGGTTTCTCAGTAAGATCAGGAACAAGGCAAAGATGTCCCCTCTCAATACTTTATAACATTGTTGTAGAAATACTAAATAATGCAATAAGATAAGAAAAGGAAATAAAAGGTATACAGATGAGGAAGTAAGAAAATTGTCTTTGTTTGCAAATGACATGATCATTTATGCATAAAATCCAAAAGAAATGACAAAAGACCTCTGGGAACTGACATACAATTAATAAGGTTCCAGGATGCAGAGTTAATATACAAAAGTCAATCACCTTCCTGTATACCAGCAATAAAGAGGTGAAATTTGAATTAAATATATAATGTCATATACATTAGCATCCAAAAATATAAAATACATCTAACAAAATACGTATAAGATCTATATGTGGAATACTACCAAACTGATAAGTGAAATTAAAGAAAAACTAAACAAATTGAGAGAGATTTCATGTTCATGGATAGGAAGACTCAATATTACCAAGATATCAGTTCTTCCCAGCTTAATCTGTAGATTAAATGCAATCACAATCAAAATCCCAGCAAGTTATTTTGTAAATATCAACAAACTGATATTCTAAAGTTTATATAAAAAGGTAAAAGACACAGAATAACCAACACAGTTTTGAGGAAGAACAAAGTTGAAAGACTGATACTACCCAACTTCAAAATTTACTATAGTAATTAAGACAATGTAGCGTTGGCTAAAGATTAGACAGACAGATTAATTGAACAGAATAGAGAGTAAAGTAGTAAAATAAAGAGAAATGGACCCAGATAAATGTAGTAAACTGATCTTTGACAGAGGAGCAAAGGCAAAACAATGAAAAATAAAACATAGTCTTTTCAACAAATGGTGTGGAATAACTGGACATCCACATGCAAATAAATGAACCTAGACACAGACTTTGTATCTTTCCTAAAAATAACTCAAAATGAATCATACACCAAAACTATAAAACTCAGAAGATAACATAAGAAAAACCTTGATGACTTTGGGTATGGTGGTGACTATTTAGACACACAACAAAGGTACAATCCATTTATTAATAAAAAAATCAGTATGTTGGACTTTATTAAAATTAAAAACTTCTGCCCTGCAAAAGACATTATCAAGAGAATAGAAGACAAGCCACAGACTGGGAGAAAATATTTGCAAAAGATACATCTGATAATGGACTGTTATCCAAAATATATGAAGAATTCTGAAAACTCAAAGGAAAAAAATGAACCAGTTAGAAAACGGACAAAAAACTTGGATAGACACCTCATCGAAGAAGATATCCAGATAAAAATAAACATCTGAAAAGATGATCAACATCATATGTTATTGGGGAATTGCAAGTTAAAACAACAATGAGATATCATTATAGGTTTATTGGATTAGCCAAAGTCCAAAGCACTAACAACACCAAAGGATGTTGAGGACGTGGGATAACAGGAACTCTCATGCATTACTGATAAGAATGCAAAATGTTACAGCCACGTTGGCAGTTTTTCACATAAGTAAACATACTCTTAACATGCAATCTAGTGATTATGCTCCTAGGAATTTACCCCCCAAAATTTAAAACTTATGTCCATACAAAAACCTGCACACAGAAGTTTGTAGCAGCTTTATTCATAATTGCCAAAACTTGAAAAACAACAAGTTGTCCTTTAGTAGGTGAATGAATAAATAACTTGTACAACCAGACAATGGAATATTATTCAGAGCTAAAAGAAAATGAGCTGTAGGCCGGGCTCAGTGGCTCACGCCTGTAATCCTAGCACTCTGGGAGGCTAAGGCAGGCAAATCGTTTGAGCTCAGGAGTTCAAGACCAGGCTGAGCAAGAGTGAAACCTCGTCTCTACTAAAAATAGAAAGAAATTATATGGACAGCTAAAAATATATATAGAAAAATTAGCCGGGCATGGTGGCGCATGCCTGTAGTCCCAGCTACTTGGGAGGCTGAGGCGTTGGATCACTTAAGCCCAGGAGTTTGAGGTTGCTGTCAGCTAGGCTGATGCCACGGCACTCTAGCCCGGGCAGCAAAGTGAGACTCTGTCTCAAAAAAAAAAAAAAAAAGAAAAGAAAATGAGCTGTCAAACCACACACAGGAAGGAAACTTGAATGTGTAATACCAAAGGTAAAAAACAAATCTGAAAAGGCTACATACTATCACACAGAGGATATTTAGGGCAGAAATTATTCCATATAATGATGGATACATGTCATTATACACTTATCCAAACCCATAAAATATGCAACACCAAGCATGAACTCTAATGTAAACTATGGACTTTGAGCAGTCGTGATGTGTCAATGTAGGTTTATTAATTGTAATAAATGTACAACTGGTGAAAAATGTTGATAATGTGGGAAACTGCTCTGGTTTGAATGTGTTCCCCAAAGTTCATGTGTTGGAAACTTAATCCCCAATGCAACAGTGTTGAGAGTTGAGACCTTCAAGAAGTGATTAAGTCATGAGTGTTCTGCCCTCATGAATGGATTAATGTCATTATCTTGGGAGTGGGTTCATTATCATTGGAGGGGATTTGTTATGAAATAAGTGTGACCCCTCTTGTGCTCGCACGCTCCCCCCACCCCTCTCGTGCATGGTGTCTTGCCCTTCCAAATTTTGACGTAGGGTGATGGAGCAAAAAGCCTCTCACCAGATGTGGACCCTCATTCTTGGACTTCCTAGCCCCCAGAACTGTGAGTCAAATAAATCTCTGTTCATTATAAATTATTCAGCCTCAGGCAAGGCAAAAGGCAAGGCATGGCTTACTAGCAGCAGATCTAAAAAGAACACCAGAATTTAAAGTATCATCAAACCAGTGATTAAATTTACCTCCTTTAGAATCAGTGCCCTGAACCTAATACAGCCAGGAACCTGGAATTTAGCATCTATCAAGGCCCAGATAGAGAGAGCCCCAGGAGAAGCACTCCTGGTCTCAGGAACAAGAAAGTGAACTGCTATCTCAAGAAGGATGAAAATATCCCATTTTTCTCCCTCTTCTCCATTCTCACATGCCTCAAACCCAGGCAACCTCATGGCAGTGGCAGTGGAAACTATAGCAACTTGCAACAGCTGAAACCCTGAGAAAGAGGAATCTTCCTTTCCATCCGGTAGAGCTGTGATTCCAAGAGAGTGCGGCCAAACCCCTTGCTTTTTTTTCTTCGTTTTTGCTCTCCTTCTGCCATGTGGGCTGAAAAATGAAGCCACAATTGCAGAAGTGTATGATAGATCAGGGTAAGTGGAATCCAGAATTTCTGGCCCTCTTTCTCAAAAAAGAGAAACCCTTGGGATACATAAAGTACTGGTTGAACAGTGAAGAGGGAGGAACTTTTGAAAGGGGCCCCTGAAAGTTATTTATAAACTCCTGAATTCACCAGCCCCTCAAGCTGTGTGTGCCTAGGTCTGGGCCTAATTAGCAGATGGAGGATGTTACAGACTAATAAATAGAACATTGCACAGCTCCCAAATTGAGCCGTGGTTTGTGCACCAGAAAGACATATATGAGGAGTATGACAAAACATTTCAAAACTGAACTGACAGTGGAACCAGAGCCTGCAGAATGCCTGCACCCCACCAGAGTGATTACATGCTAAAACAAACAAACAAAAAAGTCAATATATTCAAAAATTTCAACAAGATCCAGAGTCTCATAACAAAATATTTATTCAAAATGTCCAGAATACAATCCAAAATTACTCAGCATATGAAAACCATGAAAATGTCAACTTCCATGGGAAAAGGCAATCCCTGACATGACAGGGATGATGGGATTATCTGACAAATACAGCTGTTAAAAAATGCTATTTTTTAAATATTTTAGGGGTATCATCCATATGCTTTAATTGTTTTATCATTCCATTGTACCTCACCTTAAAATTACTTTTATATGGGAGGGAAATTGTATATTTTTTTACATAAATGCCTACTATAAATCATACATCTTGTGTTGAAAAAAAAATTCATACATGGGGACACAGCTAGCTGATTCATCTGTTGTTGAAAAATATATAAATAGGCTGGGCGCAGTGGCTCATGCCTGTAATCCTAGCACTCTGGGAGGCCGAGGTAGGTGGATCGTTTGAGCTCAAGAGTTCGAGACCAGCCTGAGGAAGATCAAGACTCTGTCTCTACTAAAAAAAAAAAAAAAATAGAAAGAAATAAGCTGGACAACGAAAAATATATAGAAAAAATTAGCCGGCATGGTGACTCATGCCTGTAGTCCCAGCTACTCAGGAGGCTGAGGCAGAAGGATTGCTTGAGCCCAGGAGTTTGAGGTTGCTGTGAGCTAGGCTGATGCCACGGCACTCACTCTAGCCCGGGCAACAGAGTGAGACTCTGTCACAAAAAAAAAAAAAAAGAGAAGAAGAAGAAGAAAAATATATAAGTAAAGTAAAAGAGGAAATGAAATCAACAGTCTAAATCTCCCTCTGACAGGGAAAATGCTGTTTAAAGCAGCAGTCATAAAATATTCAAAATACCAAATGGATGAAGAAATAAATGAAATAATTTAACAGACGTTTAGAGAGCATCTTTTCCTCCTCTGAATTACCTTCTCTCTCAGTTGACTACCACTTTTACTAGGAAGAAAAAAACCTTTCAAGTCCTAAATTATGACACCTTGAATTTCCCTGTGGGGGAAAAAGAAATCACAATATTTTTCACTTACTAAATCACCATGAGGCCTCACATACAGATTTTTTTAATTTTAAACTTCTCATATATACACATAATATTACATATAATGTGTGTATACATATATATATTTGTTCTTTTTAAGTGCAGCCAATGTAAGAATATTCCATTTAAATACCCTACTAAGTTTTACTTGGACCTCTGTTTACTTTTTTGATTTATAAACGTCTTTTACCTATTTTTTTTTCTATTTTTTCCCTTATGAGCTTCCATGATAGGTTTTTTAGCTTAATAATGATAATATCTTTTATCTGTGTAACACCCTAGAGTTTGTATCATTCTTTTCAGTAAATTTAATTCTTTTTGTTTTCAATTATAAATTTAACCTGATTCCATTCTCTTTCATTTTGCTCTAATGATTCCCTCTCCTTAATTGTTAGGATTGGGTATCTACATATGTGCATATTTTACACAAATTATAAACTAGTTATGGTCTCCAGCACTCCACCTCTCATTCTTGAAAACTCTTTACTTGTTAACCATTTTTCCTGTGTGGAGACTAGAGCCCATCACTGTCTTCCCACCCCGGTTCCCACACTACTCCGCACAGCCCGGCTTCTTACCTGGGTTTGCCAGCACTTTGGTTTGTGTAAAGCCTTTCTCCACATTGTCATGCATTTTGCCTACGGTTTCTGTGAGCAATCTAAGCCATCTAAGCCACAGTCTTTACAGATCCCACCCCAAGAATGATTAAAAAAGAAACTCCAACAACTGAAAATGTGTCATTTTAGGACTTCCTCAATGTTTAAAACTGTGAAGCTTTTAAGGTCAACGTAGCTTAAGGTCAATATAGGTAAAGCAAAAAATGAAGTAGTAATTCTCAGTTAGAAGTCAGCACGCTTCAACAGAATACCCTGGTGTTTGTAGGAATTTAAAAGAAAAGATGCTGAAGCTACTTCTCTAATAATACTTTGATTACAAGAGAAACTAATGCTTATTAACTTTTAAAAATTGTATTGAATATTCACAAATTATAATTGAATATATTTATGGAGTACAAAGTGATATTATTTTAGAAAATAAAGAATTTATTGAAGAGAAGGAGGTTATTCTCAGAGGAAATGACTGTTAGGCAAATAAAAACAATAGGAATTCTAATCTCAAAATCCATTCTAAAGAGCTCACTCATTTAAAAAATATTATTTTCAAATAAGGTACACACATTCTCTTTACCTAGTATCTGAAAGACTGTGGATGCTTGAGTAGTCTTTTTTATCACTGAAGTGTAATATACATGCAGAAAGGGACAGTTATAAATAACAGCACACCTGTAGTCCCAGCTACTTGGGAGGCTGAGGTGGGTGAGAGGATTGCTTGAGGCCAGGAGTTCTGGGCTGTAGCCTGCTATGTTGATCGAATATCTGCCCTAAGTTCAGCATCAATATAGTGATCTTCCAGGAGCTGGGGGATCACCAGGTTGCCTAAGGAGGGGTGACCCAATGCAGGTCGGAAACAGAGCAGGTCAAAACTCCCATGCTGATCAGTAGTGGGATCTTGCCTATAAATAGCCACTGCTTTTAAATCTATTTCATTGTCAGTTCTTACTACTCAATATTTCATTTATAAAATTTCCTTTTGACTAATTTAGAGATTCCATTTCTCTAATGAAACTTTATTTTTGTTAGCTATTCTTTTGAGCATATTAATCACAATTATTTTGAAATTTGAGTGTAGTAATTCCAATACCTTGGTCATATCTGTGTCTCTTTCTTCTTTCATTTTTAAAAGTTATTTTTTCTCTTGGAACAATAAAGGGAATTTTTGCTTAAGTGCTGTCTGTGTAATGGTATGTACAGTTTCATATATAATATAAAACTTTCTTCACAGAAATGTTCACATTATTTTCTGGTAGGTAGACAAATTGGATAGTTCTTGCCTTAGTTCAATAGAGACTATGTTGATTTAGTACTCAATTCCAATTTTTATAAGATTCTATGTATCTTTTATTCCACTATTCCATCATTTCTAGTTTGCCCTAGTACCTAAGAGAAACCCCTCTAGTAATTCCATCTGAAAGCCTGATTTCTACCAAATCTCCTTCTCTTTGTTGGAGCCAAAATTTGAATTTTTGTCTCTTCAGTACTACATGATTGACAAAAATTGAATTGTTTTGTACATTTTCTTCCTGGCCTCTTTTCCTGTGAAATTTAATAATTTGGCAAATGGCTTGAAGGAAAAATATTGGTCTCATTTCTTTGGCCCTCTCTCCTCTTTAGGATTTTGGCCCTTCAAGTGTCTTGGAAGACATTTTTATCTCTCCCAAAAGAATGCTTGTTAGCTATAGCCATCAGCCCAGATTCTCAGCCTCTGATCTATTGTCAAGATGCCCCTAAGAAAAGGGTGGCTCTAGGAATGCTGGTTTACTTCTCTGTGGCCCCTTTCCAGAATCTTTGTTCCTCCTCCAGTTGATTTGAAAACTCTCCAATACCTTAAAAGTTTATTTTTGTTAAAAATCCAGTTCTTCTAGTTGTTCTCAGCATGAGTTTGATCTCTCTCGAGTTGAATTATCATATACAGAAGTGAATATGAATTGTCAGGCTTATCCTTTTTAACATCCTTTTAGGATTTTATTATCAGTTTAAAGATGACAGAAGGTAAAACTTCATGAATTTCAAATCATGTTGGAATTCATACAATGATGGCAGAACTAATAATATTACTTTCACTATTATTATCTTGGCATGACAACATAAAACTATAGCATATTATTGCTTACTGTGATCCAGGTACATTAATAAGAGATTTAAATATGTGTTCTCATTTAATTGATTCATCTAACTAATTGGGGTGATATGATTTTTATATTTCAGATGAGCTCCCTGGGTGACTAATTTGTTCAAGTTCGCAGTAAGTAATACAGCCCATGCATAAATGATCTGCCTTGAAAACTGCTTGGTATATAAAGGTCAATGGTCAACTGACATGGCACTGGTGAGTTAGTCACATAGTCTATTAATATAAATGTTTCAGTTTCTATTTTACTGTAACAGATTTTTCTATTCTGAGAAAACTAAACCGAAAGTAAGTTCGTGCAGTCATAATGGTGGAAATACTCATTTACCATTTAACAAAAATTTTTAAAACATGGTATCTTTCAGCCATCAGGCTTGGTGGATTCTGAGTATACATTGATGTCCTTTCCTTTAAGGAACTTAATATAAAACTGAAAAATAAATGAGTATGTATGGCTTATTGTAAAATGTTGTGAAAGACAATAGAATAAGTTATTATGAGAGCACACAGTGAGGGTACTTAACCCAGAATAAGTTTTCCCAAGGAAGTAGTAACTAAATTTACAACCTGAACAATGAGTAGGAGTTAGCTAAATGAGAAAGTAAGTCATTTGTAATGGAGGGAGAAGTCTTCCTGTTGAAGGGAACTTTATTCAGTTAGGCCCAGAAAGAAGAGAATATATAGCATTGTTGATAAACCACCTGAAATTTGAGATGACTTGAGCTCAAATTATAAAAGGAAAAATGTGATAAAATAACTTTCCAATTGTCACAAGGGCTTTATATTAAACTATATGAATTTCATAACTTCTAAGCCATATCACTCTGTTTACTTTCTTATGTAAACTTATGTTTAGTAGCTGATACTATATATAAGATATAGTGACCCATATGTATTCACATGATCCCTAGCGAATTGCAGCGTGAGGGAAAGGAATACACGGATAGAGTAATTTTAATTTGACTGTGGAAAGAAATGTGTTTCTTTTCTCAAAATAAAATTTTTTAATTGAGTTTGTATTTAGGAGGCAGGAATTAGTGACTTAACTGGCTGGACATTAAAAGGAAAAGGAAAAGCCCCTTCAAGTTACCCATTACTACTCAACAGATGTATCTCAAGTGACTAGTATAAAAGTAATGTGTTATCAGATTTTGGTTTTATTGGAACAACTGATAAAATGTTACAAGAGGCAGCAAAAAATCATGAAAATTATTTACTCTCAGTTGACCTCTATCCCACTTGTCTTGGGCCTGTTGCCTTGGACAACATGCTGGGTGGTGGAGACACTGAAAGAGGGAGGAATAGGAAAGGCAGTATGTTATGATATGAAAGAACACAGCCTGTGGGGCAAAATAAGCCCGACCCAAATGTGACTACTGTAGCCTGATAGTTGTTTAACTTTACATGTTCATGGTAAGCAGAATAATGACACCTCAAAAATGCTGTGTCATAATTTCCCAAACCTTGGAGTGAATGTGTTATCTTACATGGCAAAAGTGATTTTGCAGATGTGGTTAAGGATAGATGAGATGGAGAAATTATCCTGGATAATACAGGGAATTCTAACCTAATCACATGGGTCTTTATTAGAGGAAGGCAGAGTGTCATAGTCAGAGAGAGATTTGCAGATGCAAATTTGCAGATTTAAAGATGGAGCAAGGGGCCGTAAGCTAAGAATGAAGCTGTAAAAAGCACGGAAACAGATTCTCCCTAAGAGCCTCCAGAAGGAACACAGCCCTATCAACACCTTAATTTTAGCCATTTTAAACCTCTGACCTCCCAAGCTGTAAAATAATAGTTTGTGTTGTTTTTAAACCACTTGTCTTAGCACATTTGGGCTTATATAACAAAATACCATACAATGCGTAGCTAATAAACAACAGAAATTTGTTTCTCACAGTTTAGGAGGCCAGAAGTCCATGATCAGAGCTCTGGCAGATTTAGCGTCTGGTGGGAACCACTTTCTGTTTCACGGATGACACCTTCCAGCTGTGTTCCCACGTGGTAGAAGTGGCAAGGGAGCTTTTTGGGGCTATTATTATAAGGGCGTTAATCCCATTCATAACCCTCATGACCTAATTACCTCCCCAGACCCTCATCTTGGGGAGTAGGATTTCAATACCATCACCTTGGGGGGTAGGGTTTTAATATCTGAATTTGGAATGGGGGAGAGGACAAAAACATTCAGAACATAGCATCACTAGTTTGTGGTGAATTATTGTTACACAAACTATTACAGCACACTAGTTAAGCTCTCTCAGCCTCAAGATCTATACAAATAAAAAGAGAGTCGTAGTTCATGTTAATGTGTGGCTGGACACACTAGAAAGTACAACCACGCGAGTGTGGGGTTGGGGCTTTGAACATGTGATGTTAGCCCTGTGAGGAGCAGAGGGAGGCTAGATTTTGAGTACAACCTCATGGAAATGATTCAATCAATCATGCCTGTGTCATGAAACTCCAGAGAAGATTCTGGACACAGAGACTCCAGTGGGCTTCTCTGGTTGGCAGTACAGTTGACTCTTGAACAACATGAGTTTGAATTGCATAGGTCCACTTATATGTGGATTTTTTTCAATAAATATATTGGAAATTTTTCTGGAGATCTGTGAGAATTTGAAAAAACTCACAGAGGAACTACATATCCTAGAAATATTGAAAAAATTAAGAAAAAGTTCACTATGTCATGGATGCCCAAAATATATGTAGATACTAGTCAATTTTATCATTTACTATCATAAAATATGTACAAACGTATTATAAAAAGTTAAAATTTTTCAAAATTTACACATACAAACACAAACCAAACTGTACGTGGCACCATTCGCAGTAGAGAGAAATGTCAACAAATGTAAAAATGCAGTATTAATTCATAAGTGCAAAAATTTGTTTTATTACATGTTGTGCTATTTTATTAATGCCCTAGGCATCTCCTGTTGCTAATTCTGGTAAGCTCAAGTGTTGCAAATGTCTGCTACAAACGTCATGAGATGCTTTAATCATCTCCACATGACCAGTTCATCTCTCCAGTAAATTGTATATCAGTAAAAAGTGACTTTTTGAGGTTCTTGAATATTTTTTCATTATGTTTAGTAAAATACCATAAACCTTGAATAACACCTCGCGACACATACAAAGTGATGCTGGATGTACTTCCAAGAAGCAAAGTCATGTCATTACAAGAAAATGTTGAATTGCTTGATATGTACCAGAGATTGAGGTCTGCAGCTGTACTTGCCCACCATTTCAAGATAAATGAATCCAGCATAAGGACCATTGTACAAAAAGAAAATTCATGAAGCCATTGCTGCAGTTGTGCCAGGAGGCACAAAAATCTTGCACTTTTTGCAAAGTGCAAAACATGTACTAATTGACTGTTTACGTTATTAGTAAGGCTCCCGGTCAACAGTAGGCTTTCAGTAGTGAAGTTTTTGGGAAGTCTAAAATTGTATGTGGATTTTGACTGTGTGTGGGTTTGGTGTCCCTAACCTGCACATTGTGCAAAGGTTAATGGTACTCCGCACGTTATACATGGATGTGTCGGGAGGGTATTGACTTCATGGAGAGAGGACAACTTAAACTTTGTGTTTGGATCCTTCTCAGGCCTCATCCTCTGTATCTCTCCCTTTGGCTGCTTCTGATTTGGATCCATTTACTATGATAAAACTGTAAATTTAAGTATAGCCCTCTTCTGATTTCTGTGTGTCATTCTAGTGAATTGGTGAAACTCAGGGGATAGAGGGAATTCCCAAATTTATAACTAGCTGGTCAGAGTGAGGGTAGCTTGGGGATTCCTGAATTTGCAGGTGGTTTGTGAAAGTGAAGGCAGTCTTATGGAGGACTTGGCCCTTCACCTGTGAAGTTTGGCTTTCTTCCAGCTAGTTGGTTTAAAAGGCCATAGAGCCCACTTTCTAACAGGACTTTTTTATTGTTGAGTTTTGAGAGTTCTTTGTATGTTCTAGATACCAGTCCTCTATAGGGTATCTGGTATGCAATTTTTTTCTTCCAATATCTCACTTGGCTTTTCATTCTCTTAAGATATTTTGCAGAATAAAATTTTTTAATTTTGAAGAAGTCCAATTTATCATTTTTTTATGAATCATATTTTTGATTCATTGAGTCTAAGAAATCATTACCTAGTTTTATATCCCCAAATTTTTCTCATTTTTTTCCTTAAATTTTTATAGTTTTATGTTTTATATTTAAGTTCATGGTCCTTTTGGATTAATATTTGTATAAGATGTGAGGTTTAGATTGAGGTTAATTTTTTTGTCAATGAAGGCCCAAGTGCTCCAGCACCATTTACTGAATTGCTTTTGTACTTTGTGAAAATTCAGATGGGCATGTTTGTGTGGGTCTATTTATGGATTCTCTATTCTGTTTTATTAATCTGAATGTCCAGCCCTCTGCCAATATTTTAATTACCTTAGAATAGAATAAGACCTAGCATGATATAGTATTATATCTTTATTTATTTATTTATTTATTTATTGAGATTGTTTTAGCAATGTTAGGGCCTGTGCTTTTCCATACAGACTTTGGAATAAGCTTGTCTATGTCTACAAAAATATCTTGCTGGAATTTTGATAGTAATTACATTAAAGTTATAGATCACTTTGGGGAGAACTGATATCTTTACTATGTTGAGACTTTCAATACATAAACAAAGTGTGTACCCCCAGAATTTATTTTCTTTTTCAACCAGCATTTTAAAATTCCAGCATTCACATCCTGTTTTAAGTTTATGCATGTGTTTCAGTTTGTTTGAAATAATTATAAATGCTATTAAGTTCTTAATTTGTTTTGAACTGTTGGTATAGAAATGTGATTAAATATTATGTGTTGAACTTGTATCCTGTAATCTTGCTGAATGTATATATTAGTTCTAGGATGTTTTTGTTTGGTTTGTTTTTTTATAATTCTGGGGTTTTCTACATAGACAATCTTATGATATGTAAATGAGGCAGTTTTAGTTCTTCCTTTTCAATCTGTATGCCTTTTATTTATTTTTGTTGTCTTACTGCATTGCCTAATGCAATGTCATTCCAATATGATGTTGAATATTGGTGGTGAGAAAAAACGTAATTACTTTGTTTTTGATGTTAGGGAGAAATCATTAATATTTCACCATTAAATATGAGGTTAGCTGTATGTTTCTTACAGATGCTTTTTATTGAGTTAAAGTCCTTCCCCCAAATTCTTTTAAAATAATATTATGAGAGTTTTCTTTCAATAAAGTTGTGTCCCTGGTGCGATGGGTGATTTTCTATTGTGCCCCAGACATTTTGGCTATTAGGTTTGAAGACTCTGGATCCTACTTACTTTGTATTTTAGCAGGCAGCCATCCTATTTTAGGTTTAGCTTGTATGTTCTGGCCTACTTTTGGGGGCTGTGGTTCCAACGACCCAGAGCCTTTACATTATTTTGGTCTGCTCAGTTTAATGTGTGCCAAATCCTCTGGTGCTGCTTGAGGGGGAAGAGGGAGCTTCCTCAAGCTGCTCTGCCTGGTGCATTTAGGAGGGTAAAGGGAGTCTCTATCTCACAGAGATAAAGGAATTTACCTGGACAGTGTCTTTGTTACCTGGGTTTTCCCCTGCTGGTGTCCCTGCCCACGTGTTATCTATCCCTAGGTAGGAGAGAGGAGTCTCAGGTCTGGCCAGGAAGAGTGCTTCCCCTGACTGCTTATTGTCAGGAGAGGCTCCCAATGGAGCCCCTTTGCTGGTGCTGCTGGGTTTGCTATGTTGTCAGCAGGTGTCAGTCAGAGTGAGGAAAGGGTCTACCTTCTATTGTTAGGTTGGGGGGGGTCAGGAAGAAGTGCCTAGTCATACTGGCTTTCTTCTTTTGGATGTTGGGAGAAGGCACAAGATACCCTCTGACTGTGCTAGTTCTTCAGTCCTGAGGTCCCAAATCAGCTCACCTTTCCCTTACCATCTTTAAAAATTCACCACTGGTTATTTCTTGTATAATTTTCAGGAGGGGATCAGAGAGATGAGTTTACACTGTCGTCTTGGTTAGATATTGTGATCCTGCCCATATTTTCCACCTGAGTTCCTGTTACAATAAATCTAATATAGCTTGTTAGTCCACAGCTTTTGCTCTGGCTGCTTTCCTTTTCCATTTTATTACTTTGCGTCTTTCTATTTCTTGCTCTCCTTTATTTGATTGTGTCTGCTCTTGAAGTCTCTATGTTCTCTCTGGTTATTACATTACATTCTGAGAGATACCAGACTCCAATCCTAATTCCAACCAGAATATGAAGACATCCAATTTCCAAATGAAACATCTTGCACGGGATTGTCACTACAGAGATTTCAATACCAGCACTAACTCTATTGCACACGTTGAAAAGCAACCACTATACATGCATTGTACATTCACTCTCACTGAACAAATACCAAAATCTATTTCCAGCTTATTTATTTCATAATCAGAATATTATTATAATAAATGCCAACCTCATATGTGTTTATATGTAACTTTTGCCATTGCTGTGCTATAGAGCAGGTACTCTTTACTTTAAATAAAGATAAATTTTAAATGAGGATAAAATTCCACAGTATTTTGGGTACAGTTTGTGTAATTGCTATACCTCCTTAACTCAAAGCCAAAAAACTCAGAAGTCTGTTAGGTATATTCCATGGTACAGAAAAACCATGCTTTTTAAAGAAATTAGTCACAAACTATTAAGAATAAGTGTGATTTTTTAAAAATATATAACAGGAAAATATTTTCACATAGATTCATTTAACAGATATTAATCGAATCCCTGCCATCTTCTATGGATTACACAAAGCCCTAAGAACATGATGAAGGAAAAGGAACTATAGCTTCTTCCTGCATGCAGTTGCATTCTCATTGGGAAGTGAGAAAATTAACTAAGACCAACACAAAATAAGGTTTAGCCTGGGTGAATAATAGCTGTTAGAACACAGGGATGCAGAAACATAAATAAATAATATTTATATACATAAATATCATAAAGCACATCCATGGAGAGTGGTGATTAATCTAAAATCAAGAATGAGCAGATCAAGCTACCTCTCTGTATTTTTAGCTCTCTACTCATTTGCCACACCCTAAGTTGGTGCTCTCTATCTGCCTTCACCCTCTACGCTGGAATTTCGGTCTTGGGAACTGCAGCTGCTGATATGGCTTTAAACAAAACTAGCCATGGATGGCTATGCCCTGATCGTTTCTCGAATTGCGAAAACAGCAACACTATTGTTAATGAACACGAACACCATGCAGTTTCTATATAAGCTCTGCCTTGACAAATTGCATCATTTGGGACCCATCCAGAAGCTGAGGTGCTGAGTACTAGAAGAAAACTTGCTTGGCCTATAATGTCTTTTGTTCATTTTTTTCTTAGTTACAGGATATTACCAAGGTACAAATGTTTTGGTTACATAAGTTGCTTTTGAACAATTTGAGTCAAAGTTATAAGCATGCTCATCCCCCAGAGAGAGTGCACTGTCCCCATTAGGTGTGAGTTTATCTATCCCTTCCTCCCCCTCCCACATGTTTGATTTCCAATAAATGTTATTTCCATATATGCATATAAGTGTTGATTGATTAGTTCCAATATCATGGTGAGTGCATGTGGTGTTTTTTTTCCATTCTTGCGATACTTCACTTAGAAGAATGGTCTTCAGTTCCACCCAGGTTAATACAAGAGGTATTATTAGCTCACCATTTTTTTTATGGCTGCCTAGTACTCCATGGGATGCATATACCACATTTTATCAATCCACTCATGTATTGATGGGTATTAAGGTAGTCTCCACATCTTCGCAATTGTGAATTGTGCTGCTATCAATATTTTACTGCAGGTGTCTTTTTTATACAATGGTTTTTCTTTCCTTTGGGTAGATACCCAGTAGTAGAATTGCTGAATCAAATGGTAGTCCTACTTTTAGTTCTTTGGGGTATCTCCATACTCCTTTCCATGGAGGTTGTACTGGTTTGCAGTCCCACCAGCAGTGTATGAGTGTTCCTATCTCTGCATCCATACCAATATTTGCTGTTCTAGGACTTTTTGATAAAAGCCATTCTCACTGGAAATAAGTGATATCTCATCATGGTTTTGATTTGCATTTCCCTGATGATCACAGATGCTGAGCATTTTTTATTATGTTTGTTGCCCACTAGTCTATCATCTTGTGAATAGTTTCTGTTCATGTCTTTTGCTCACTTTTTAATGGGCTGGTTTAATTTTTGTCTTGCTGATTTGCTTGAGTTCTTTATAGATTCTAGTTATCAGCCCTTTATGGATGTACAGCATGCAAGTATTTTCTCCCATTGTGAAGGTTGTCTATTCACTCTAATGATTGTTCTCTTGGCTGTGCAGAAGCTTTTTAATTTGATCAGGTCCCATTTATTCATTTTTGTTGTTATTGCCTTTGGGACCTTCTTCATAAATTCTTTGCCTAGGCCAATGTCTATAAGAGTTTTCCCAAAATTTTCTTCCAGGATTCTTAAACTTTCATGCCTTGGGTTTAAGTCTGTTATCCATCATGAGTTGATTTTCATGAGTGGTGAAAGGTGCAGACTTATAATGTGGCTATCCAATTATCTTAGCACCATTTCTTACATAAATATTCTTTTCCCCAGTACATATTTTTGTATGATTTGTCAAAGATCAGATGGCAATATGAGGATGGTTTTATATCTGGGTTCTCAGTTTTGTTCCATTGGCCTATGTCTTTGTTCTTGTGCCAGTACCATGCTGTTTTGGTTACTATAGCCTTGTAGTATACTTTGAAGTCTGATATTGATACCTCTCAATGTATTCTTTTTGCTTAAGGTTACTTTTGTTATATGAGGTCTTCCCTGGTTCCACACAAACCATAGAATTATTTTTTCTAGATCTACAAAGAATGATGTTGGTATTTTAATAGAAATTTCATTGACTTTGTAGATCATTTTAGGTAGCATAGAGATTTTAACAATGTTTATTCTGCAGATCCATGAGCATAGTATGGTTTTCCATCTGTTTACATCTTCTGTTGTTTCTTTCCTCACTGTTTCATAGTTCTCCCTGTAGAGGTATTTCACCTCCTTAGGTTAAATATATTCCTAGGTATTTTATTTTCTTTGTTGCTATTGTGAAATGTAGTGAGTGTTTGATTTGGTTCTCAGTTTGACTGTTGTTGGTGTATATGAATGCTACCGATTAGTGCATGTTGATTCTGTAAGCTGAGACTTTGATGAATTTGTTTATCAATTCCAGTAGTCTCATGGCAGAATCTTTGATGTTTTCTAGATATAAAGTCCTATCATCAGCAAAGAGTGATAAGTTAATCTCTTCTATCCCAATTTGGATAACTTTGAATTCCTTCTCTTGTCGGATTGCTCTGGCTAGGACTTCCAGCACTATGTGGAATAGAAGTGGTGATAGTGGGTAACTTTGCTTCCAGTTTTAAGTGGGAATGCTTTGAATTTTTCCCTGTTCAGTATGATGTTGGCTCTGGGTTTGTCGTACATGGCTTTTACCATTTTGAGGTAAGTCCTGTCTATGTCTATTTTGTTAAGCATTCTTATCATAAAAGGTTGCTGATTTTGTCAAATGCTTTTTCTGCATCTATGGAGAGGATGATATGGTCTTTGTTTACTTTTATTTATGTGGTGATTTACATTTATAGATTTGCATATGTTGAACTATCACTGCATCTCTTGGATGAAGCCTACTTGGTTGTGATGGATTATTTTTGTGATGAGAACCTGAATTCAGTTTGCTAGGATTTCATTGAGAATTTTTGCATCTATATTCATAAAGGATATTGATCTGTAGTTTTCTTTTTTTTTTTTTTTTTTTGTTAAGTCCTTTCCTGGCTTTGGTACCAAAGTGCTGTTGGCTTCATAAAACATGTTGGGGAGGATTCCTTCCTTCTCAATGTTATGGAATAATTTCTGCAGTATAAGAATCAGTTCTTCTTTGTAGGTCTGGTAAAATTCAGGTGTAAAGCCATCTTGTCCAGGACTTTTATTGTTGTTGTTTGAACATTTTTTATTACTGCTTCAATATTGTTACTAGATATTGGTCTGTTTAGAATTCTATTTCTTTCTAATTGAATCTAGGAAGGCTGTATGTTTCTAAGAATTCATCCACTTCCTCCACATTTTAAAGTTTATGTGCACAGAGATTTTTATACTATTCAGAGATGATATTTTGAATTTCTATGGTATCCATTGTGATTTCTTTTTTTTTTTTTTTTCATTCCTGATTGAATTCATTAGAGTCCTTTCTTTTCTGCTTCTGATTAATATACTGAGAGGCCTGTCAATTTGTTTATCTTTCCAAAGAACCAACTTTTTGTTTCATTAATTTCTGTATAGTTCTTTTGTTATTGCTTTAATTTAGTTCTCCTCTGATCTTATTTCTTTTCTTTTGCTGGGTTTGGGATTGGTTTGCTTATCCTTTTCCAGTTCCTTGAGACAATTCATTAAATTATTGAGTTGTGATCTTTCTGCCTTTGGATGTAGGCATTTATGGCTATGAATTTTCCTCTCAGGATTGCTTCAGCTGTGTCCCACAGATTTTGATAACTTGTGTCTCCTTTATCATTTAGTTCAAGGACTCTTTTGATTTCCATCTTAATTTCCTCCTTAACCCAACTATCTTTCAGCAGTAGGCTGGTTATCCATGACTTTGTGTAGAAATGAGTGCATCTGTTGGGAGTTGATTTCTACATTTATTCTACTGTGGTCTGAGAAGATGCATGGTATAATTTCTATTTTTTTTAAATGTGTTGAGAAATGTTCTGTGGCCTATTACAATTCTGTGGTTTATCATTTTGTTTAGATCCAGTAGGATTTGCTTTATTAATCTGGGTGCACCTGTGGTAGCTATATAAATATTTAGAATTGTTAGGTCTTCTTGTTGAATTGTTCCCTTTACCATTACATAGTGACCATCTTTTTCTCTCTTTTGTTAATTTGAAGTCTATGTCACCTGATATGAGAACTATTACGCCAGCTTTCTTTTGGTTTCCATTTGCATGGAATATTGTTTTCCATCTCTTCATCTTGAGTCTTGAGTTACCTACAAGTGTAAAATCACCCAAAAGCTAACGGTCACCCAGATACCTCAATGGCTCAAGAGGAAAACAAAGCAACAAATTTCTATTCAACAAGAACAGAAATCCTCCCCACTTATCAATTTTTTCAGTAAATGTGAATGGCTTGAACTGTCCACTGAGGAGACATAGGCTGGCTGAATGGATAAAAAAATATATAAACCAAGTATCTGCTGTCTCCAGGAAACATAAGTCCTACAAGGACTTATTCAGACTTAAGGTGAAGGGATGGAAAACAATATTCCATGGAAATGGAAACAAAAAGAAAGGTGGTGCACAGCTATTCATTTTTTGTGTGTGTCAAATTTGGAGGGATAGTGATTATGAAGGGAATGACAGAGAGAAGATGGAAAGGAAACCAGTAACATAATATTACCTTATAACCATCAAGAATTTGGATTACATACTGACAGCAAAGGAGGAACCATTAAAAAGGGCAGGCAGTGAATGACCTGATCATATTTTGGATGAAAATGATCAGTTTGGTTGCAATGTAAACCATGAATTGGAATGTACTAAAAATGGAAAAGTGGGTAAGTCCCAAATTATGTAGATTGTTCCTGTCATATGTTACAAACCATGTACTTTTGCAGGCTTGCTCCTGTGAAGAAAGGTTCCCACATGGGCTTTGAATGATTAATTCAACCAGTAGTTATTTCCACTGAAGCATGAGACACTGAAACAGCTCATTGACTTCTTACTGGTAGTAGTACTATCACATACAAGTCCCCACACTGGTGGCAAAACTATTGCTCTTATTTTTACTTTTATTTCCATAGAGCAATAATGGAAGAACAATAATTTATTAAACATTTACTGTGAGTTAGATATACTGACGAGAGATTTTCATGCTTGGTCTCACATCAATGTTACAGCTAGCCAGTTACACTGGTATTATGCCCATTTTTCATATGAAGAAACTCTGCCTGAGGAGCTATATAGTGGACTCTCCATGTCTGCAGCTCTACATCTGCATGTTCCACATCCAGGAATTCAACAATTCACAGATTAAAAATATTTCAGAAAGAAAACAATGAAAAATAATAAAGCAACAAAAAAAATATAAAAAAATATAGTATAACAACTATTTGCATAGCATTTATGTTCTATTAGGTATTATAATTTAGAGATGCTTTAAATTATATGGGAAGATATTTGTATGTTATATGCATAGTATGCCATTTTATATTAGGGACTTGAACATCCATGGATTTTGCTATCTGCAGGGGTATTGGAACCAATCCCCCAGGGATATGGAAGGACAAATTTATCAAGGTCATAGCTAATAAGTAATAGAATCCATGCTTTAGGTATATGGCTTAGAAACTGGTTTGTAGAAGAACACTACTAGGTCAGTTAGGGTCATAATTTGGCTCAAATTTCATTTGTGAGTTTATCACACACAGTTTATCAATATAAAATCTTGCTTTTTATTGCTTTCTAGATTTCTGCATAATTTAGCTTTCTTTATGAGAAAGTTATCTGAAACTAAGCAAATAGGGCAGAGGCATAATCACAAAGGCATTTCTTCTTTCCACAGGTATTTTTTTAATATATCCTACATTTTATACTATGCTAGTCTCTTAGGATACAGAAGTGAACTAGATGTAGTCCTTGCCTGTTAAAAAATGTGGAATAAAATGATTGCAAGGCAAAAAGCACTATTAGGGCTAAATAAAATAATTCACTGAAAAAGAGATTTATTTCTGAATGAAATATACTTGTATGTACCTAATACCACAGCCCCAAAATACAAACAATAAAATTTTATTCAATTATATAAAAATGTAGCCTTATGACACACACAATAAAATTTTATTGACTTATAACAACAAAGCCTGAAGTTACATACAATAAAATGTTATAGCATTATCTAAAAAAGCATTAAAATATATAAAACAAAATTTTCTACAATTATAAGAACAAATGGACAAATGCGTCAATAAAGCAGGAAAAATACAAAGGGAAAACATAAGGGAGAGGATGCATTGTAAATTGTTATTTCGTCCTTTTTGGGACTCATCAGTACAGTGTAGCTGCTTCTAGAAAAATTTTAACTATTTTGCCTTTGAAACTCAATAATTTATATGAGGTTGTAACACTGGATATTTAATGCTTAAAAAGTTCAAGTAATTAACTGATTTTACCTGAGATGATAAAAGAATTTTAAATCCAATAAAGGGTAAAATAAAGAATACTATTTTTATACAGATACATTTATTTACTACATTGTAATTTAAAACATAAACATTGAGAATTAAAGTGTAAAATATACTTTGTCAGTGTTTCTCATGTTTTAAATTACAGAACACAAAATAAATATTAGTCTTAATATTTTTTAAATGTCTCTTTATATTTGTAACTGAATTCTGTTAGAGAATTTTGAATGTGTTACCAAAAATTTTTGGAGTCACGGACCAATTATAATTTTTCTCATTGATTGTCAAAGTCATTTTGCATGGCTTCAGTTAGCATACTCATTTTTATGGCCCATGCATTCAAAGCAAAGACTGTCTATATAAAAGATGTTTTATATCTGATCATAGGAGAGGAGTTCGCTGATAGTTATTGTACTCTATGTTCAAAATATAACCATCGACTCATATCCAAATACCTATTTAATTTAGAAACATAATCTTCCAAATGCTGGTATTATATCAGTATGTATTATATCACTGTATGATAGTTTGCATCTTTGCTGTCAACAGAAATTATGAATGCATATTGATAACATTTTTGATAGACCAAAAAATAAAAGCAGCAACTGTATATAACAAATTACAATGCATCCTCATGGAACATGCTATAAAGGGCTTTTCATTTGGCATTTGTAGACATAATGGTTTGGCTTGCCACAAATCCACTTCCTATCTGTGTAGGTCCTGGCACTACTGATTCCATTGTCATTCAGATAGGCACATTCTCCATCTCCTCTGATGGCAAACCTAAAACCAAATGTAAAAATATTAAATATTCCTAGATTTGACAACTATATTTGTTCCTCCCCTATAATCTCCAGCACCCCCACTCTGTATTTGTTTATATGTGAAGAAGAGAAGAGCTTAAGTTTGTCATTAATATTGCTTCTTAGTAATATACACCATTTCTGTATTTAGTTTCCTTTATGTTATCAGGGTCCTTGCTTGAAATTCCCAAGTTTATCATTCATCCATACCAAACCCAGTTATGTTATTGATTAGGTACTTAACTAGTGATTGCTGTTGTACCCAAATGAACTGCTGCCATCAGAAGCCTTCAATGAAGACTATTTTCAGCCTTCTCCTGAACTGTTTCATAAATATGTGAAATGAAAAATATTTACTTGCTTAGTAAATTCCTAAAAGGGCTTAGCTTTGGTTAATGGAAATGATTGAGTCCCTACATTTTATCTGCTCCAATGTAATGGTTATAATCAAAAATACCCCAATGAAGTGTACACAGGCCACTAGTTTTCTTCTGGTGACAAAACTTTGGGAGAGAAGCATATAGGTTTCCTGAATGGATGCAGCTGCTGCAAGAGGGGACTTAAGAGCCTCGTGGGCATCAGTTCCTCAGTGGCTTCCTAGGATGGGAGAACCCTTGCTGTAAATCAGCTGTTCTGTCTGCATTCTGAATAGGCTTTTCAGCAAAGAAAAGCTTTAAATCAGTGGATGAAAGTTCAAGAACTGTGTCAAATGTCACCATGGAGTTAAAGATTTCAACTGAAATCATAAGTAAAGTTTCCCAGGGTACAGCTAATAAATGAAAGCACAAAGAAGATTTACATTTCTTACCTCATAAGCTTTCCATATCACATTTCTCATCTCATAAACACAACTCACACACATAACCACACATAAACACAGTAGAAGGAAACGAAGTTACAAAACATACGAGGTATCATATTCAGTGTTGTCTGTCCATTTCCAAGAGTGACGTCCTGATTCTCTGCTAAGGCCAATCCAATGGTCAGAAGGGCCTTTGTATCTTTTCAGGAAATTCTATTATAAAACACAGAAAATAACAACATAGGTTTCTTTCATATTACTCTTGAGTTTCTTTTCCCTATAGCCTTCTCTTTTTGGAAGACAGCATGGTATAATCAAAAAGCATAGACTTGGGAGTTAGACTAGTTCCCAATTCTCACAGTCAAATATCACTGATCCTAAATTACTTCATTTAAAGTGACAATATATCCCTGTATGACCAGGAAAGTCTCAGTTGATGTCTATCATTCCATCATAATTAACACCCACTTTCAATACCCAAAATGTCCCAATTTGGATGACAAATTATATGAATGCCATATTTCTTAACAGAATGAGAACAATACATGTAGTTTTGCAGGTTAACTATGGGGATTACATGAGAAACTATATCTAAAATGTCTCACAGGGTTCTAGGAAGAGAATATACCCTCAGCTAATGGTAGACACTCTCATGCCCCAAATTCTGCCTGAAATGAGATCCTTCCTCATATTTCAGCCGTAGCCCTATGCAGCTTACCCACCTCGGGGCCAAGTATGCAACAGAAAACATGACCCAAAAACATTTCTTACCAGTTCCTCCAGAGTTTCAAACCGAGCAAGGTGGGCTTCTACCAAGGCACAGAAAGTTTGACTGAATGTCCAATTCCTTGTGTCTTCAGAAAAGTAAAAACATTTACTTCCAAATCCAATCCAGCCTTCCGGGCAGGCAGCATACACACAGTGCTCTGCAGCATCCAAACAGTGCTCTACGAGCACCTTTTCCCCTCTCACTGAAAGTTAGATAATCACAGGGAATTATAATAAATAAATTCTCTCATCTCTTTTATCTCTTTTTTCATTTACCATCCTGAGGTCAATTTTGAAGTATGTGTGTTGGACTGTTGCTTTCCTAACTCACCACTCAGAGTCTCATCCTAAGCACAACACAGTCAAGTCCAGTGGTCTTGTGGCTGGGTACCCGCACCCCTGACTTTCTGAGGTGTACGTTGACATGAACAGTTCCAAGGAAATCAATTTCTATAGCAACAACCATACCACTCTTTCCTAAGATCATATAGATTTTCTTTTTCCACACCCTCCCCTTCACATTGGCCCTTCCTCCTATTCACAATGGAAAGGCAAAGTCCTTACCTGTCTTGGATTTTACTATGGTATGTTTCTTGGGGGGTACAAAACCTACCAGTGAACATAACACAATTCAAAATAGTTTTTGGTACCAAAGTACAATCTAGGGCTTCTTGTAGTTTTTATATATACCCACACACACATACACATACACATACACATACATGCACATATAATGTACATATATAGATATATATATATTTCTGTTAAATACATATAAAAAATATTTTGGCCCTTGTTAGATGTTCTGAAACCAGCAAGATTTCGGAGTGTGGACTATGGGAAGAATAGACGTTTTTGTTTTATGACCTCATCTTTTCCTTCCTTAATATCTAAGAAAGATGAGGGAACCTGCGGCTACCTGGGGAAACTATTCCAGGCAGAGAACAAGAGGAGGAAAAGCCCTAAGGAGGCATCTCCCAGCTCGTTTGAGGAACAGGTAAGGAGGCTGCTATAGCTAGGGTAGAGTGAGGACAGAGAAGAGTAACAGGGTGTGGGATCAGGAAGATAAAAGCTGTGCAGGTCAGTTGAAAACTTTGGCTTTTTCTTTGAGTGCAATAGGAAGATTAGGATGAGGGAAGTTGTAGGAGAGGAATGTCATGATCTAACTTTCATTGTAGAATAATCATTTGACTGCTATATTGAGAACAGGTCGTTAAAAGACAAGAGTGGAAGCAGGGAGACCTATTAGGGAAATCCTATTGACATCTAGGTGAGAGACGAGGGTGGCTTAGGCCTGATGATAGCAGTGCAGGTAAGGCAGGGTGGTCAGATTCTGGATATTCTGAGAGTTGAGCCAACAGTGTTTCATATCAGATTGGATGTGCTGTCTTAGAAAGAGAAAAGCTAAAGATAACTCTATCCTTTCTTTTGAGACTTGGCAAAAATGTAGTTGCCATCCACTAATATGATAAATGCTATGGGTGTAGGAATTCCATTTATGGAGCTATTTCCTGACATGTTCCTATCAGAATTGTCATTTCATTAAAGAAGAAAGTGAGAACTCTACTTGAAATGTTTTCAGGCATATTCCTTGGCCTTAAGAATTTGTACCTTCTACTTAAGCAGAGTGAGAATGCACAAAAGTACGTTATATATACGGGCAACAGGTCCTCAGCACTGCTTGGCACATTTAAGTACTGCCCAGGGAGACATGACCTAACATTAGTAAATCACTATTATGTGTACTCCCAAGGAGACTTACCTTGGCCACCCTACTGTAACCTGTTCCACCTCTGCCCTTATTTATTAGGACCTGTGTCACTCCTGCTAGGAATGTTTTTGTGTGTGTGTGTTGTCCACTGATATACCTCAAGCATTTCACACAGTGCCTGGCACATAATGGAGCTCCATAAATATTTACTGACAACGTAAATATGTGAAGAATATTGTACAGGTTGGAGAAAAAGTAACTTACCTGCCAAAGCAATAGAAAGTGCAACCACAGTAATAGTTAGGACTGCAATGATCAAAAAGCAACAATAAACCTTGATCGGAGTTACAGGAGATATAATATGTATACATTTTCTTTGGAGATCTTTACCTATAAAATACAAATATCAGAGTCTCAATCTCATGAAGATTTTCGGGAGAGAAAATGAAATTTATCATAGAATCAACTCTAAGCTCAGCTGTACCTCAACATACCTACTGTCAACCTCTGTCACAAAAGGTCCTGGTCCATAAATGACAGCCATGGCCCAAAGGGGACTAGGGAATCTTCTAGTTATGGGATAGTGAAAAACAAAAAGAGTAGAAATAAGGATGAAAAAGAAACCTGATTTTGTAACTTATGAAGTAATAGGAATAAAGGCAACATGGTACTGACAGAAGTGTAGACACATAAATCAGTGGAGCAGAAGAGAGATTTCAGAAACAAGTTTAAACATGTATGTGTTCCCAGGCAGGCTCAAAAAAAGCAGCTTTTTTGTGTGTGTTTATACAAAAACCTGTACATGAGTATTTACAGCAGCTTTATTCATTATCACACAAAAACTGGCAACAGTTCAAATATGCTTAAGGTGGTGAAGAGGCAAGGAACTATTCAGCACTAAAAAAAAAAAAAACCTTAACCAAACATTTGTTACTCATTTCTTAGTGTGCTTTGGCTGGCCAAATGTTTGTCAGTCTTCTTTCCTCCTCACAAGCCTTTTAAACTCTGGCTTGCTCACCAGATTCACCAGGCCCTAAAGCACTATTGTGCAAAAATAACCCACCCTAACCGGTTTATTTTGAGATCCGTAAACAAAGAGAAACATTTCCTGTTGAAACACCTGCTGCCACCAGCTCTCTTCCACATCAATGCCCTCTTACATACAAGTTGTTTGCTAACCCATCTTAACCTCTTTCTAAAATAAAAGCCTTTTTCTGCTTGATTTTGAAACGTTTGTGGATTTTTGAAGTCAGAATGTTATTCCTACAGTAACAGTCCTTCTGAATAAAGTCTCCCCCATCTAAGTCCAGACTTGCCCTTATTTGACAAACTGTCAGTGTATATACTACACTGTGGATGACTCTCAGGCATCATTGCTAAGTGAATGAAGTCAGACTCTGCAGTTCACTGCAGGATTCCATTTACGTGGCATTCTGGAAAAGCAAGAGTGTAAGAGCAGAAAGCAGATCAGTGGTTGCCAAGGGCAGAGGAAAAGTGACTACAAAGGGACATGAGGGAATTTGATATCGTTCTATATCTTGATTTTGATGGTGGCTATGTGGTTATATGTGTTTGTCAAAACCCATAGAAATGCACACCAAAGAATGAATTTTACTGAATGTATAATCATACTTTTAGAAATGTTCCTGCTGATTTTCTTTCAACCACTACATTTCACTCACTTAACATACATCCCCAAGAACAACAGGGAGCCCCAGCTTAAATTTACAGAGGGGAAAAGATATTAACATATTGGATTGGATGGTTTTAAGCAGTATACGATATCATTTGGATTTTGGTTCCATATAATAACCTCAACCCTCTTTCTTCCTGATTCTACATTAAGCAAAAATGTCTTAAAAACTCAGTATATTATGATTTCTATAATGTTTTCATTGTTGTACAGTAATATGTAAATGTTCACTTAAATCTCCCCCAAAATCTCCCATTTGCCTCTCTTACAAATCTTCAAAAAGACCCTGCTTTCTTTTGGTTTTTCCCTGTCTCTACTTCCTCCTACTAATGTCCTTGCTCCATCTCTCTCTTGCTTATTTCTCTTCTACCTTTCTTAACTGTGTTCCCTCTTCTTGTCTCCCTCTAAATTCACATGCTTCTTATAGTGTACACTGAACACAATGCCCTTCAAATTTCTAGTTGGAAAAACATTATTATGAATTATCCTGCAGAAGAACAAAGAAGTAAACCATGTTACTGGTGAAATTTTAACTTATTAATAGTTTCAGGATCCAAAAAACTTACTTAACTTTTTACAAAAACAGGATGCATTTTTAAAAAAGTTTCACAACTGCATTATGTAACATTCTAACTGGTAACATTACTCTCAGTTTTGTAAGAACTGGGCTTAGCTGAAAAACATTAACATTCCTTATAACCTTTCTTTTCTTGTTCAATATGAACCCTGTTTTCCAGGAAATCCAATGTCCTGCCCTCCCAAACAAAAATAAATAAATAAAATTGAGGAGGAAGAGTGAAGGAAAAAAAAAGAATAAAAGAAATGTTTTTCAAAAAGCAGAACAAAGAGGTTCAGCAAAGGGGATCCTTTCTGCTGGACTCCTTCTTGTGTTCTCTTTCTTACAGAATTTGCCACAAACTGAAATGCTAAAGGCTTTGCTGGTGGGAGGGTTCAGCCTCTCCCACCCTCACCCTCAAGTCCCCCTATCTCTTCTTAATTACAAAGAACCTATAAACAAAAAGTCTCAGTTTTGCAGGGCAACTTCTGTCAGTATATATATTACAAGGCTGTTGGAAGTTTGTCATCACTCTGGCATATAAAGGACATGCTATTTAACATCATAATGTGACTTGCCAGAGTGCAAGTTGCCAGAAACCTGGGAAAACAGAGGACTAAACAGAAACACAAAGAACATTTTCTTTCCTCATTCTCCATGATCTAATGTGCTCATTTCTCCTGCCCCAGAAATATTTAAGTAACAGACACAGTAATACAATAACCGATTAAAAATTGTACATCGGTTCTCCCACCCACCTTTCTTCCCTCCTAAACAAATCCCTTCTATGGAGATTGTGCACCTGAATCCAGTTTCCTGCCTGCTTCAGTGGAAGAAAAGTTCCTGCCTTTTGATTTTTCACATTTCATCAGTTACATTACCAGATTCTCCTCTCTCCATGCCATCTCTAAAGGTAAGGTCTGTCTTTAACATTTCTTCTGTAACCTCTCCGGCTGTCATCTTCTTGCTTAGAGGAGCAGCCTGCAACACACCAGAGTAAGGAAGCTGAAGCCACTAGTACTGTGAAACTAACATACCCGGAACTTTCTGAATGTTTTGTTTGCGTGTGGTCCCTGACCGCAGGGCAAACTCCGCCTGAACTAGGCATGACCAAAGTCTGCTTGATCACACCTTGAACTTCGTACCACATCCTCCCCACCATCTCCCTCTCACCCACTACACCCCAAACCCCATTCCCAGTCCACGGAAAAATTGTCGTACAAGAAACTAGTCCCCGGTGCCAAAAAGGCTGGGAATCCCATTCTGACTCACAGCATGTGGGGCAAGGAAAAAACTCACTAAATATCCACTATAATGGTTAAAATGAGAAAGATAAGTATATAACTTTTTAGGGGTCATATGGTACTCCCGAAACTCCTACACACTGCTGGTAAGAAAATAAATAGTTATTATAATTTAATAATACTCTTTGGCATAACTATTAAAGTTAAACATAACCAAATCATGATCTGGCAATTCTACTCATATTTCCCCTACCCCCCACAAAAATATATGCATAGAAAAGGACATGTACAAAATGGTCATAACAGCATATTTGTAGTAGCCAATATGGAAACTCAAATGCCCATTAATAGTAGAATGGAAACATATTGTGGTGTTTTAATAAAGTGAAATACAATACAGCAATGAACATGAATAAATTCCTATCACAGGCAACAATATGGATAAATCTCAAAAAATAATTTTCAGTACAAGAAGTCTCCGACTACAGAATACATCTTGAACTCTTTCATTTATATAAAGTTCAAAAACAGACAAAAGTCATCTGTGAAGTCAAGAAATAGGACTCATTTGTGAAGCAAGAAGGGAAACGTGATTGGAAGGGGTCCACAAGGGATTGAATACTGCTGTAATATTCTATTTTATGATTAGGGTGGTGGCTGTGTGGATGGTACTAACTTTGTGATAATTAAGTATAAAATTGTGATACATAATTTTTCACCATGCTAAATAAAAATATTTACTAAATAAATATATTTGTACAAAAAATAAAACCTGTATTAAAAATAAAATAGTGCACATGAAATGCCTTAGAATGGGTGCCCATAGGGGATATGGAAATGGGACTATAAAGACAATAAATGGGAGAGGCTTTGGAAGGGTCAATGATAGTATGATGTCAACTTGATCTATAATGAACTTACCAACTGTACTACTTGTGGCCCAAGTGTGGCAGGCAGTATTTTTCTTTGGGAAAAGACTTCATGGGGGGGATGACACTTTTACTGAACCTTAAAGGGTGGGCAAGATTTCAACAAATGAAGGTGAAATTAAGTTATTCCCAGCTACACATAGAATGAGGCAGAACAAAGATTCTCTACCTTGCCTTCATATCTGAATCACCAGGGGACTTTTACAAAATAATTCTAATGTATGACAGACTAATTAAATCAGGATCTCTAGGGGTGGAATTTGCACATCCAGGTTTTCTAAGAGGTCCTTCCCCCAGATGATACTCAAAGGAAGCCTGTGCTGAGAATCACTGGTATAATGTATAGAGAAGGGAAATTGAAAACCTGGTAACAATATGTAATAAAGGTAGATTAGAGACAGTAAATGGCCATGATATAGCCATTGGGGACCCATGAAAGGCAGATGTGCAATGGTGGTATCAATAATCAGAACTGTACTTTTAGGAGATTTAATGTGGCAGTGGTTGCAGGATGGAATAGAAGTGGAAGAAGCTAGATATAAATTATGAGAGCATACTTCATTTGTAAAAGTTTCTCTTATGACCTTTCTTTTTTCTATAGTGTAAGTTTTAAACTTCTTAAGTCCATTTTTGGTGCTTACACTTCAAATGCTGGTCCTTCTATCACTAACTGCTAACAGAAAGTGTCTCAGAAAGATGAGATAAAAATTTTTTCCTTTTTCCCAAAAGGTGAAAAGAAACTTCACTATTTTGAGTCCTAAAATCTAGTTCTGATAAAATAGTAAATTGATAACATGCACGAAAGTATGATAACATGCACGAAAGTATCATTACTTTCCTAAGTGCAGATACTTTTATAAAAATGTAATGCCCTGTTTTTTTGTATTATATAATGTCCTAGTAATGTTATTTACAGAAAAGGAGTCTTCTAAGACACCTAGACATCAGAAATTGTAGCTTTGTCCTGTAAAAGACTGCAACATAATCATTTGCTTTAACGTGATAATTGCCACACTTAGAAATTGATATATTTATCTTCTGACCTACAATTACATTTTCCCTGTAAGTCAGAAAAGAGTAGGAGAGACTCTTTTCATTTCAAAGAGCTCCTGTACCTCTCCAAATCTCCGTATTTATTGCAGGGAAAGGTATGCAAGGTCAAAGCAAAGAACATACAGATAAAATCTCTGGCACCAGCAAATACATTATTCTAAAGAAATCTAGTTAGTGGTATGCAATAAATTTATATTTATCTTGGTATTTCCTTATGACTCCTTAGGGACATAAAGAAAAGGTCAGGGACCCAACATCAGTCTCACTCCCATGCATTCCAAAGCCTGCTGTATGGAGCTGGCCATTAGCATTCATATCCCAAGTCCTGTTTGCCGGACTGCCAGATGTCTGCCTTTCTCACAGTCCCTTTACCCAGGCCACAGTTTGTTAAAGTAAATTAAAATGGAGACCAGGCCTGAAGAACCCCCGAGCAGCAAAAGCAGTTAGGTTTCAGAAGTGCTTGGTTTGGAAACAAAATTGAAACTTAACTGGAGCTGTTTCTTGCAACAGCCTATATTAAAAGAAAACAGAACTTAAGCTCAACCAATCAGAAGAAGCCAACAACGCAAGGACGTTCCAATGGAATAAAATAAGACAATCAATCAAATAATTTTTCTTTTGCTTCCACATTTACCCCATAAATACTTGCTCCTGTAGAGTGAAACATTAAACCTCTTTCAGTTTGGTATTTCCCAATCCATGAACTGTTTCTTACTCAAATAAAGTTTTAAAAATTGTATTGTGCCTCAGGTTTTTCTTTAACAAGGTACGTAATAAATCTATGTACTCTACCAATTATACTGATTCATAATTCAACCAAAAACATCTGAGTCCAAACAGGAGATAAACTTGGTATTCATTTTTAAATCAAACATTGTACTTTGATATAATTGTAAAGCCTCATACAATTTTAAGAAATAATACCTGGGACATCTGCAGGAGCAGTCTGGACAGATTTTCTAGAATTACACAGCCAGGGTGGATAGATGGCATTTATTTACTTATTGTATTGATTTTTTTTATTTCAAAATATTAAGGGGGTACAGATGTTACATGGATACACTGTGTAATGCTGAAGTCAGAGGCTTTCAATGTAAGGGATGGGCAAATTTTAAATAGATTCTGATTATAGAATACAAAGAGCTACCAGCAGTATCTTATGAAAATAGTGGCACATCTAGTTTAAAGACAAGTCTCCTCAAGAAAGTTGGGGTATTTATGTTTCACAAAAATAAGGGGACTCAGGCCAGTTTCAAATGGATCCCTATCTTCCAATTTAAAATACCAAGATTTCTTGAGGTCATAGCTTTCACGAGTCTCCACCTTCGGCAGGGCAGATGAGTTGGTGCAGTGGGATGGGGGGACAGCGGGTGAGTGGCCCTGCACCAGCACACGGGGACCAGGACCCGGGGAAAAGCCAGTTTCCTTCTCTAGGCTTTTCCAAAAGCCCTCGAGCCACAGACCAAAAGGAATCTCCCACTCGCACCCCTCAAAGTTCTGCAAACTTTGATGAAGCGGGCAGGTCACATGCCCGTGACATCTGTCGAAGGCAGATTTTTCTTTCTAATGGCCTGGCGTGGACAGATACTCACCCCTAGGAAGGCCTCCGTGTGGTCGCCCTGTGGGTGGCTCGCGGAGAAGCTGCTTCCTCTTTGGCGTTTTCGGTTCCCCAGGTGACGGCTCCTCCTTCACGCCGACCCGGGAGCGCAGGGGAAGGCGGAGGGGCGCGGACCGGGAGGCCCGGAGCTGCCGGACCCTCGGCTCCTCCTAGAACTGCGCCCTCCGCGCAGCCCGCCCCGGCCGCTCCGCGTCCCTACGGTCCAAACCCTGCCGAGCAGCGTCAGAGCCCGCAGTCACACTGGCAGGAGATCGAAGCCGCGCCACGCAGAGATCAACCTTCACTGCGGCCGCCCGCGCTGGCTTTGACTCTTTGTTTCTCTTCCAGGGGGTTTTGGCGGAGCAGTTGGCGCCAAGACCGTTAAAGGCGGGAGGGGATTCACTGGCTTCTTCCCCACGTCTGGCGGAGAGGCGCCCCCCCGCATCGTGGGGAGGTGGTGGACCCCTTATCCTGCCATAAGGACCCCGTGGACGCCCTTATCCCGTGTCCCCGTTCGGGGGCAGAGCCCAGGGCATTCAGGGGAACCAAGGGGGGAACTAGACCCCCGCCAGACTCCCAAACTGGTGGGCCCCGGGGCTGGGCGTGTGGCGGCGAGTAGGCGGCGCACAGGGACTTTTAGGCTGGAAAACCATTGTGTATTGATACTGTAATGGTGGATACGTGTGGTTGAACATTTGCCAAACCTGTTACCGACAACTCGGCCACTTTTCCAGGAAGCCGAACCTGAAGAACCAGGACAAGCGCTTTGGGGAGGAAGGAAAGAGACATTTTTATTCCTTTGCCGGCGAAGGGAGGAAAAATGAAGACTATGGTCTCACAATCCAAATTTTTCCTCAACATAGGCAGAAATACAGAGCTTTTAAAGTAAAGGTTCTCTCTCACCTTCAGGCAATTACTGCGGTTAACTGTGCTAATCTCCCATCTGTCCCAGAGACAAAGCCTGTGAACTCTGCCAGCTGCCTACCTGGGGGCGCTGGCGCCACCTGGGAGTTTTAACAAAAGACTTTAACAAAAGACTTTAACAAAAGACTTTAACAAAAGACTTAACCTGGGGTTGCGGGCCAGAATGCAGGTCCCAAAAAGAGTGGGGGAAGTTTTAAAGAGACAGAATTTTTTTTTTTTTTCCTGGCCAGTCCCTGTTACAAACCCATAGAATATACAACATAAAGAATGTACCCTAAAAGATGGGCCTTAGTTAATAATAATGTATCAATTTTTGTTCAGTTGTAAAATTGCAGTACACCAAATGAGAGATGTTAATAGGAGTGTCAACAGAAAAGAAGCCAAACTCTGTAAAATAATTTAAAGAGGTTTATTCTGAGCCAAATTTGAGGACCATGGCCCAGAGCCACACCCAAGAAAACTTGAGGAAGTGGACTGCTGTGGGTGGGTTACAGTTTGGTTTCATACATTTTAGGGAGAGAGGAATTACAGGTAAAGTCATAAATCAATACATGGAAGGCATACATAGGTTTGGCCCAGAAGTGGGACATCTCAAAGGGGGGAGGAGGCTTACAGGTTATAGGTGGATTTAAAGACTCTTTGACTTGTAATTGGTTAAAAAAATGAAGCTTTGTCTAAAGGCGTGGAATATTTTAAGATAAGGAAGTCTGTTAGTCAGTGACAAGTTATCAGCCATATATTTGTTGTGTAATTTGAGGACCTGCAGGTTTGTCTTACATAACCTTAGCCTGTTAAATGAGTTAAAAAGGATGTCTCTAAGAAGGGAGGGGGGCATGATGAGGCATGTCTGACCTCCCTTCTCCTGGCTAATAACTCAGTTTTAGGGTATCCCCTTGGCCAAGAGGGGGTCCTTTCAGTCAGCTGGCAAGGGAAGAGGGTGCTTAAGATTTTATTTTAGTTCACAGGGGAAATTGTGTGGGAGGAAGAAAAGGTAAATGGGAACTCTGTACTTGACACTCAATTTTTCCATAACCCTAAAACTCTAAAATATAAAGTCTATTCATTTTTTTTAAAAAAAGCAGATGACTTTTAGTCAGTATTATAGTTGTTTTTAGCTCAGTGACATAGAAACCTATATTCATCCTCCATTTTAAACTTATAATTTGTTGCTGCTTATAAATTTAAAAATATGTCCTCTGCTACAGGGTACAGTGATGTTGAGCATTTTTTTCATATATTTTTTGGATATTTGTATGTCTTCTTTTGAGAAATGTCTGTTCAGATCATTTGCCCATTTTTAAATTTGGATTGTTTGTTTTTTGCCATTGAGATATTTCAGCTCCTTTTGTATTCTGGATATTCATACCCTGTTGGTTGAGCAGTTTGCTAATATTTTGTCCTTCTGTAGGTTGTATTTTCATTCTGTTTATTGTTTCCTTTGCTGTGCAGAAGCTTTTTAGTTTGACATAATCCCATTTGTTTATATTTGCTTTTGCTGCGTAAACTTTTGAAGTCTTAGTCATGAAATCTTTTCCCAGACCAATGTCCTGAAACATTTCCCCTGTGCTTTTTCTAGTAGTTTTATATAATAGATTCAGGTCTTACATGTAGGTCTTTGATCCATTTTGAGTTGATTTTTGTATAGGGTGAGAGATGGGAGTCTAGTTTCATTCTTCTGCATATGGATATCCAGTGTTCCCAGCATCATTTGTTGAAGAGACTATCCTTTCCCAATGAGTGAGTGTTCTTCTCACCTTTGTCAAAAATCTGTTGGCTGTAAATATGTGGTTAATTTCTGGGTTCTCTATTCTATGTGTCTGTTTTTATGCCAGTACTGTGCTGTTTTGGTTACTATAGCTCAGTAATATATTTTGAGGTCTGGTAGGGTGATGCCTAAAGCTTTAGTCTTTTTGGTCAAGGTTGCTTTTACTATTTAGGGTCTTTAGGGTCAAGGTTCTATACAGATTTTAGGATTTTTTTTTTTGTATCTCTGTGAAGAATGTGAGTAGTAGTGTCATTGTATCAATATTAATTCTTCCGATCCATGAATATGGGTGTCTTTCCATTTGTTTGTATTCTTTTCAATTTCTTTCACCAGTGTTTTATAGTTTTCCTTGAAATGTCTTTCACCTCCTTGGATAAATTTATTTCTAGGTATTTTTTTTTTTTTGGTAGCTATTGTAAATGGTATTGCCTTCTTGATTTATTTTTTAGCTAGTTCAGTCTACATTTATAAAAGCAGTACTAATTTTTGTATTTTAATTTTGTATCCTACAAATTTTACTTATTTTGTTTATCAGTTCTAAGAGTTTTTTTGGAGTCTTTAGGTTTTTCTGTATATAAGATCATGTCATCAGCAAACAGGAACAATCTGACTTTCTCCTTTCCAATTTCGATGCTCTTTAATATTTTCTCTTGCCAATTGCTCTGGCTAGGACCTCCAGTACTATGGTGAATAAAAGTGGTAAGCATGGGCATCATTGTCTTGTTCCAGTTCTTAGAGAAAAAGCTTTCAGCTTTGCCCTGTTCAGTAAGATGTTAGCTATGGGTTTGTCATATATGGCCTTTATTATGTTGAGATACTTTCCTTCTATAGCTAATTTATTGAGAGTTTTTTTATCATGAAGGGATGTTGAGTTTTCTTAAATGCTATTTTTGTACCTATTGAGATGATCACATGGTTTTTGTCCTTCAGTCTACTGATGTGATATACCACGTTTATTGATTTTCATATACTGGACCATCCTTATATTCCTGGGATGAATCTGAGTTGATCATGGTTTATTAACTTTTTTATGTGGTGTTGTATTTGGTTTGCTAGTATTTTCTTGAAAATTGTGTCTGTGTTCATCAAGGATGTTGGCATATAGCTGTCCTTTTTTTGTTCTGTTATTGTCTGGTTTTTGGTATCATAGTTAGGCTAGCCTCATAAAATGAGTTAGGAACAATTCTCTCTGCTTTATATTTTTTGAATAGTTTGGGAATTGGTATTAATTTTTCTTAAAAGGTGGAATTCATCAGTGAAGACATGTAATCCTGGACTTTTCTTTGTTGGGAGGCATTTTGTTACTGATTCAATCTCATTACTTATTATTGGTGTGTTCAGGTTTTCTATTTCTTCTTGGTTCAATCTTGGTAGCTTGTCAGTGTCCAGAAATTTATGCATTTCCTCTAGGTTTTCAAATTTATTGGCATACAGCTGTTCATAGCAGTATCTAATGGTCTCTTGTATTTCTGGGGTATTCATCGTGACATCTCCTTTTTTCTGATTTTATTTATTTGGGTCTTCTCTCTTTTTTTCTTAGCCTAGCTAGTGGTTTGCCGCTTTTATTTATCTTTTCAAACAACCAAACATTTTGTTCCATTGATTTTCTGTATGTTTTTTAGTCTCAATTTTGTTTATTTCTACTCTGATGTTTATTGTTTCTTTCCTTTTACTAATTTTGGGTTTGTTTTTTTCTTGCTTTTCTGATTTCTTGAGGTGCATAGTTAGGTTGTTTTTTTGAAATCATTCTAGTTTTGACGCAGGCATTCATTGCTATAAACTTGCCTCTTAATTCTGCTTTTGTTCTGTCCCATAGGTTTTGGTATGTTGTATTTCTATTTTCACTTGTTTCAAGGAATTTTTACATTTCATTCTTAATTTCTTCCTTCACCCATTGGTCATTCAGGCACATGTTATTTGACTACCATGTATTTGTACAGTTTTGAATGTTCCTCTTGTTATTGATTCTAGTTTTATTCCATTGTGGTCTGATAAGATACTTGATATGATTTTGATTTTTTTTAATTATTTGAGACTCATTTCTTATCCTAACATATGGTCAATCCTGGAGAATATTCCATGTGCTGATCAAAAGAATGTATATTCTGTAGCTACTAAAATAAATGTTCTATAAATGTCTGTTAGATCCATTTGGTCTATAGTGCAGTTTAAATCCAATGTTTCTTTGTTGATTTTCAGTCTAGATGGTCTGTCCAATGTTGAAAGTAGGTATTAAGGTCCCCAACTATTATTGTATTAAGGTCTATCTCTTCCTGTAAATATAATAATATTTTCTTTATATATCTAGGTGCTCTGGTGTTATGTGCATATATATTAATATTTACAATTGTTGTATTCTCTTGTTGAATTAATTCTTTTACTATTATATAATGTCTTTGTCTCTTTTTACAGCTTTTGAGTTGAAGTCTGTTTTGTCTGATATATGTCTAGCTACTCTTGCTCACTTTTTGTTTCTGTTTGCATGGAATATCTTTTTCCATCCCTTCATTTTCAGTCTGTCTTTATAGATGAGGTTAGTTTCTTCTAGGCAGCATATAGTTGGATTTTGTTTTTTTGTCCATTCAGCCAGTTTATAGCTTTCAAATAGGAAATTTAAACCATTTGCATTCAAAGTTATTGTTGATAGGTGAGGACTTACTCTTATCATTTCATTGATTGATCTCTGGGTTTTTTTTGTCTTATTCTTTGTAACTTACCACCTGCCTTATTGTTTATTTTGTGATTTGGTGGCTTTCTGTAGTGATAAGGTTTGATTCCTTTCTCTGTCTCCTTTGTGTATCAGCTCTATGGGTGAGTTTTATAGTTTTTTATATTTTTGTGAGATGGTTATTATATTTTCGCTTCCAGATGCAAGACTCCTTTGAATATTTCTTGAAAGGCCAGTCTAGTGGTGATCAAATCCCTTAGTTTTTGCTTGTCTGTGAAAGACTTTATTTCCCTTTCATTTCCGAAGGACAGTTTGTTGGATATAATATTCTTTATTGGCAGTTTTTTATTTTTAGTGTGTTAAATTTATAATCCCATTCTGCTGAGAAATTCTGTGTTAGTCCAGTGGGTAGTCCCTTATATGTGACTTGACACTTTTCTCTTGCTATTTTTAGAATTTTTTTTCGTTGATTTTTGACTATTTGACTATAATGTATTTCAGAGAGGACCTATTTGGGTTGAGTCCATTTGCTGTTCTTTAAGCTTCCTGGACCTGGATGTCCATCTCTCTCCCAAGAGTTGGGAAGTGTTCTGCTATTATTTCATTAAATATGTTTTCCTCATCTTTTCTCATCTCTTCTCCTTCTGGAATACCTGTAGTAGTATGAATATTTATTTGCTTAATGGTGTCCCATAAATCCTGTGGGCTTTCTTCATTCTTTTTTATTTTTTCACTCTCCTTTTTATTTTATTTTATTTTATTTTTTTGGTCTGTCTGTGTCATTTCAAAAGATTTGTCTTGGAAGACAAGTCCAGAAATTACTTCTACTTACTCTAGTCTGTTGTTGAAGCTCTTGATGAATTTCGTTCATTTTCAAATTTTCATTCCTCTCAATAAATGAATTTCATTCATTTAATTCTTCAGCTGTAGGATTGCTGGTTGATTCTTTTTTATGATATCTATTTCCTTGTTGAATTTTTCATTCAAATCATGAATTGTTTTCCTGATTTCATTGAATTTTCTATCTGTATTCTCTTGTATCTCACTGAGTTTTCTTAAGGTTATTATTTTGAATTCTTTTTACATCATCTCATATATTTCCTTATTATTGAGGTCTGTCACTGGAGATTTATTGTTTTCCTTTGGAAGTGTCATATTTCCTTGCCTTTTCATGGTTGTTTTGTCCCTACATTGGTTTCTACACGTCCAGTGGAAAAGTCTCCTCTTCCAATTTTATGGATTGGGTTTTTTAGGGAGAACTCTATTTTCATAAATGGGTCTTGGGGTATCAATTCAGTGGGGTGCATTGGTCTCGGTTCTAGGTAGATGCAGTAGTGTAGTTTCTTCAGCTGTATCCACATTAGTTGCACCTGTGAGTTTCTCACTGGGCTCAGCTGCAAGGGTTTGTGATGACAGTGATGCAGCTTTGCTGGGGTTGACTCACTGAGCTGTTTCTCAGGGTGGGGTTGCATGCTTGCACACAGTGGGTCAGCCAACTTGGGGTCTGGCTCACTGATTTGTTACTCCGACTGGGAGAATGGAGAATTACCACACAGTTGCTCAGCTGGCCTGGGGGGATGCTTTCCCGAAGTGACCCATGGGACTATTTCTCAGGCCAGGGATGCAGGTGCAAGCCTGCTTGGCTGGCCTGGGGGGTGTCTGCTGGAAGAGGCCCATAGGGCTGTTTTTAAGTCTGGAACACAGGTACAAGACTGCTCAGCTGGCTCAGGAGTGCGACTGCCAGGGGCACCCATTGGGCTGTGTCTGAGGCCCAGTATGCAGGTACATTACTGCTTGGGAGGCCTGGGGCTTCCCCCCCCCCCCTCCTCAGGGTGATTTCTCAGGTCCTGGACATGGGCTCTTCATTGCTTGGTCTGCTTGGGGGCATGCCTGCCAGGGGCTGCCTGCAGGACTGTTTTCCAGGCTCTTATTGAGGGAACAGAGCCATTGGGCAGGACAGAGGTGTGTCTGCAAGGGGCAGGAGCACAGAATAGCTGTTTTTCAGGTCCTGAGCATGGGCACACAGCCACTCTGCTGGCCCAGAGGCTTATGAGCTGCTTAGAAGCTTGGAGGCCTCTCCCACTTGAGGGATGCTGCATAACTGTTTGGCTGCCTAAAAGGTGAGTTTGCCCTTGGGCGGGGCACTCTCAGACTGTTCCTGTGGCTAGAAGTGAGATGGAGGGGGAAATTGGTTTCCCTACTGACTGGTATTAGTGTCATAGCTGATCCTAGGCCCAGGCTTTGCACTGCTGGGGTTGTGGTATTCAGCCACCCATGGGGGCTTAGTGTAATGAAGATGGAACTTCAGTGCCCTGCAGAAGAGGGCCCACTCCAGTGGTGGCTCTGGTCTCAAGATGGCATTGCACTGTAGCAGCTTGGTTCACAGGGGCCTGGTGAGGGGTGAGGAGTGCACACCTTGTGTTCCTAATCTGGGCAATGCAGCTGCATGAATTCCTGGAAACTCTCCAAACTGGGCTCCGGGCTTGTGAGGACTTGTGATTCTCCTGTGTTAAGGACTATAGGTGTTTGCAGTGGCAATGGGGGCTGGTGAAGATCTTCTGCTTACCTTTTCCACACAATGGGAAGTCCCTCCTGACTCTGGGCAGATCCAATCCAGGTGGCAGAGACAAGACTGCAGAGGACAAGTGCCTCCATGCTGCCCTCTTGGACTTCCAGTCACCACAGGTGTATCTGCACTCCAGCAAGCTGCATCACTGTCACCGCAAACCCTTGCAGCTGAGGCCACTGAGAAACTCACAGGTGCAACTAATGTGGATTACAGCTTAAGAAACTACACTACTGCACGCCACTGCTCTCCCTTCAAAACTCCAGTCAAATCTTAGCTGTTTATTCATTGCTTTGGTCATTTTTGGACTAGAGCACTAGGTGTCTCTAGTCAGTCATCTTGCTGACATCAGTTACAATTTTAGAATGGCAAAGTTCAGAATGTAATAGTGATTTTCTATGACAGTTATCTATAAGCACAAAGTTTTTATAATTCTTTCCTTATTTCCTATATTATACTTACTCTGATTATATTAATTGTCATATAATTTTATGACTGTGGAATCTAATTTTAAAATGTGCTTGTATTTGTATGTCTTTTCTTTTTAATTTATTTCTATAGTAATTATTTTTATTGTATTTTACAAAAATATCAGCCTCTGATGGATTGAGGATAATACAGATATTTTATTACATATTGAAATGTAACAGTGCTTCATTTAGTGTTCATCATAGTATTCTTATCTCTTATTTAATTCTCACATGATTCCCATTTCATTAAAGAGAAATTGATGCTTGACATAATAAGTTTAATAACCTTCTCATCATTACATAGATAACTGTGGCAGGGCTGTGGACCAAACCTAGGTCTGACTATAAAGCATATATATTCACCATTACGATGTGATTCACCAACAATACCACAAATGGAGTTGTACATTTCCCTTTAGTTTCAGTCCAGTACAGCAGGTTTCAAACAAATTCAGGGAGAGTGGAGTTCCCCTGGAAGCTGTGGAGCTTTTGCAAAGCAAAACTCTCTGTTTAATAGCATGGATCACTCTCGTTAAAAAAATCAACTCTTGTTAACGAAATCTAGATATCTATAAGAATTTTACCACTAAGCTGAAATATATCAAACATTCACAGGACAAATTATTAATGTACTACCTTATACCTCAGCAGACAGTGTTATCATTGCATTGCTTGGAAATGCATGCAATCTTTTATTCGGTGAGTATTTACTGTGTGTCTTCTAGGCTCTGGGCACTAAAGGGCTGTGAAGAAAAGTGTTTGCTGTTGTAGACCTCTCATGTTAGCAGGTTTGAGAGAGGTAATGAATAAATAGGCAATAAAGTGAAAGTAATTTCAGATAGTGTTAAGCATTATGAAGGTTGATGGGTTGGAGTATCTGGGAAGCTACTTAGAGTGAGTCATCAGGGAAAGCTGCCTTGAGAATGTGAAGATCTGAAGAATGAGGATTCCACACCTTGAGACTAGCAGGAACAAAGGGCCTAAGGAAGGAAAAACTGGCCTGTGTTAGGAACAGAAAGTTTTCGTGGCTCTAATATGATCAACATGGCAGCAGAGGCGGAGAAGGATGAGTGCTCAGACTTGAGGTTGGAGACACATAAAGGTGCAGGATCCTATTGGACCTGGTAAAACAGTGGCGGGAGTTTGGGTATTTTTTTCCTCTAACTGCAATAGGGAGCTATTTAAGAGTTTTAAGTAGAGGAACATGCTTTTTTCATTTTTATATTTTAGAACATAACTCTGGCTGCTAGGTGGAAATGGTTTGTAGAAGGGTAATGGCGGAAGCCACAATGACAACTGTTAGTCTAAGATGAATGTGTAAATACAGCAGTGAAGAAAGCCTAAAATAAAATCTTAAAGTACTTTGACATTTAGAGGAAAACAGATAAAAATTGAGCAAATGAGTAACTGTGGCCCTTGAAATAGGAAGGAAAGTAGAATAATGTGCTGCTTTGGGGAAGACATTGAACAGGGGCTACTTTGTTTATAGGGTGGTTCTTCTGCAGTTTCCAGTAGAGGGAAAAATATCTAAATCTCCCAGTTATTATTTTCTAGTAATGAGCCATAAAGAATGCCAGTAGCTCATACAATAATGTGATTGTTATTTGTGTCATGGCAGGCCATTATGAAAGAAAAATTGTACTGGGCAGAGTTAAACAGGCAAGGAAGACTTTACGCAAGATTGTTGCAGTAGCGATCGGGCCTATTCCTATAGGGGAGAGAGACTGAATTCAACTCTGCTAAACTAAAGGCAGGAGAGTTTGTAAGCACTCCTGGGCTGTGGAGGGGAGGTGGGTCCACATGATTAGACTCCTACCCTCCCACAAAGATGGGGAGACGGGAAGTATCTTGATGATTATATTTCAACGAGATGGCCCCAAGGTCCTCAAGAAAGATATTCCTGGGTTGTAAAACTGGTAAGAAGCTACAGAAAGACTTAAATCTCAATGGGAAGAGAGAAAGAACTTACAATGGCTAGTTTTCTAAAGTAAATGCTCTAAGAGAGGTCAAAAAGCTATAGTCAGGAAGAAATCTATTTAAAGTTTAGTCAAGCTGAGGGGAAATTAGTTGTCCTGATCATCATATGCATGTATACAATCTTGTTCACAGGTACCTTGATACTAACTCACTTTCAAAATTTTTAATAAAAGACATAACAGAATAGAGTACTGAAGTTTGCAAAATCTAAACAGTATGGTTTACATTTTGTGTTACAAGCAGCTAAAAGACCCTTAGCAAAGCAACACAATAAATACTGGTTTAATCTACTAGAATTTACTCAGACTACTTAACCAAGAGCAGAGCTACCTTTTTAAGTATCAGGCCCAGCCACAGGAAATACTTTGCTTTAGTTCTTCTTTCTGAATATGTCTTGGTATTTCTGGAATTATAACAGCAACCAGTGATACTGTAGGTTGTGAAAGGAGCCTAGACTTTGTAGTTTGGAAACAGAAGTTCAATCTTGCTCTTACTCACCTATAAAGCCAACAAAATAATACCTGGAAAATGTAGGTATTGGTGCATCAAGTGAAATAATGTGGATTTAAACATTTTACCACTAACTTTAACTTTCTGGCTTCAGTGTGTAGAAATTGTGTGGACAGAAAAGTATTGCAGCGCCCTCTGTTGGGAATTGTTGGTAAATTAATTTGGAGAGGTGAGAATACGGATTTTTGGAGTGTCTACAAAAGAAAATTTCACTGTAGGAATAAGTACTCCATTTCTCTCTATATAAATACCTTCAAATGTGTGAATAAACATCAAATACAAACTCTTAATGATCAACACCAATATTTATCTCCTCCTTCTCTCCCCTAACCCATGCACCCATGTAGGCAGCCAGGGGGACCTTGGAATGAAAACCTGAAAATAGTTTATCAGGGAGCTGTGTCATTCACATTGGTGGTTCTAAAACTTTAATACACATAGGACTCACCTGGAGCTCCTGTTAAGCTACACATTTGTATTCACTGGGTCTGAGATTCTACATTTCTAACAATCTCCCAGGGGAGGCCTTCACTGCTAGTAGCATGACCTTCCAGAAACTTCTAGTCCTGGCATTCAGACAGAAATACCCACTGCCAGGTTGGGAAAGGGGGCCAGTTCCTACAGTTCATGGGAGAGTCACTTTTCAGCATGGTGGGGAGATCAGTAGACATTTTCTTTGGGTAAGAAAAGAGTACAGCACAGTATAAAGGGGGAAACCCACCCCCAGGAGCAGACAGCCTACGTTTTCAGTTCCTCTCACCCTCCCCAACCACCAATGCCTGGAGGTTGGACTGTGGAAAACCCAGCCCCAAGAAGGGTCTCAGACCACTGACCTGGGACAGATTTAAGAATCTCCCCTCAGACTTCTTTAAAACCCAAGGAATTTGTCTTCCTATGGAGCAGCTAACTGGCTTTGAAGGTGACTGAAACATGGGAAGGAAATTCCCTGATTTGGAAAGCAATATTTTTAGGAAAGTGGATTAGGTGAGGAGGGATGGTTTGCTGTTCTGGGTACTTCCCTCCTGCCTCTGGTGTAGCTGGTGGGTGGAAGAAGAAAAATTCACTTCAAGAGTAGGTGGAGGGAATTAGGAGTTCATGGAATGGTATTCAATGGACGTTGTCTCCAGGGAGCAGGTTACAGGAGAAGGTAGGAGTTTTAGTGGCCAGAATAATGTGTCTATTTAACTACCTGACTCTATATCATACAGATAGAAATCAAGTTCTTGACAGCTCAGACCCTTATGCTCTGTGATAAATTTTAGTGCTTCCTATGCAAAACTGAAAGTAAGAACCTTTTCAAGGTCAAAAATCTGATATTTGGAATAATAACTTTCCACACTACTTCACAAATTACTTAAAATAAATAATCCTTTTTGAATGACTAAAGTGTGCCACTATACTTTGTACATATAATTTATTTTTTATTTTATAGTGACCATCTAAAATAGTATAGCTAATATATATTGAGCTTACCAGGAGTTAGCAAAGCTCTCTTAAGCCTACTACATAGATTATCTCAGTCCCAACCAGGCACTATTACCTCTAGATTATTCTGATTAAGAAACAAATTTAAAGAATTTAAATATCTTGTCCAAGGTAAGAGAATAAGTAAGTAGGAAAGTGCATACTGAAATACTTAACTATCACATACTGACAGTCGATGTGGTAGTTTACCATATCTTATAAACATTTGTTTCTGTGGAGAGTTTTGTGGTAAGTATTTCCTATGCAACTGACCTAATTTTGTTTGCAGTGGAAATTTCTGAACTTTGAACATCAAAAACTTTTATGCAGTATCTTTTTCTCATCATAATTTTGAAAAATCTTGTGAATATTGGTATAATCTATTGTGGAACAAGTTTTAGAAAGTGCACTTACTATTCGAAATAGTTTGTATTTGATGTTTTATATTAATCAGTAGTTTTGGGTTTTAAAAATCATGAAATTTGTCGTATGATCTGCTATATTAACTATAAATTCAGTTATAATGCCAAACCACACACACACACACACACACACACACAAAATCATCTTTTGCAGACAAATATAACCATTAGCCTGGATTAAATGTGGAAAATTCATTAGGATGTTATGGACTGAATGGCCCCCCACCCCCAATTGATAGGTTGAAGTTCTAACGTTCACTGCCTCAGAATGTCAGAATGTGTCTGTATTAGAGATGGGGTCTTTTAAGAGGTAATTAAGTTAAAATTATGTCATTAGAGTTAGCCTTAATCCAACATGATAGCATTGTTATAAGAAGAGATTAGTACAAAGACACATACAGAGAGAAGACCATGTGAAGACAGAAGATGGCCATCTACAATCCAAAGAGAGAGGGCTCAAAAGAAAGCAACAATACCAACACCCTGATCTCAGACTTCTAGACTCTAGAACTCTTGAGAAAATCCGCTTGTATTCTTTAAGCCACCCAATCTGTGGCAGTCCATATGGAAGCCCTAACCAACTAATACAGGGGGCTGTACATCCCAGATCTATATGCCAGTGCAAATGTGAAGCATAAGATAAGCACAATAAGTACATCACATATTCATTTTTCCTTCAATATACATTCACATATTCATTCTCTGGCATTATAAAAATAGTCACAATTCAAGGGAAAATTTCCATTTCACAGCAGAAATAGGAATAAATTGATATTACCACATTCAAATATATTATAAATATGTTTTATGCACAAAATCTGTAGAAACACAGGCACAAGCATACAAGGTACCTATTTTTATAGAACACTGAAGAATTAAGACTTAAAAAAAATGAAACTTAAGTAATACAACTGGACTCTAATAAATGAAAAGGCCTAGCAAAGAGATGAGTTCCTTCTGTGGTTGGAATTTATCTACTTTAATTACCGGAAACCATACCTAGTCCTCTTAATATTTTAAAATTTTCTTAGACATCAATAAGTATTTTTGTTTAAATTTAGCAAGAATAATTTTGTTCATAATTCTGTGTTTGAGTGAGCTAGTTATGGTTCACACAGGCTCATGTGTCAGTGACAGATGAAGTGGAACAGAGTGGAGTGGTACTGCTACACACTCTTTAATCCTTAGAGGCTTTTACTCACTCTCCCATCCTCATTGTCTTACTGAATTTCTCCAGTGATTGACCATTTTCCAATTATGTGGGTGGGGAGAGAGAAGATACTTTATTGAAAACACTGTCCTTACATCTTCAACCTTTTCAGATACTATGCCTCTCTTCCCTTATTTGTCATCCTTGAACATTCGATCTTCCCTGGTTACAAAACTTCTCTTTCCTTTTTTATTGTGGTAAAAACCATTTAACATAAAATGTATCAGCATAACCATTTTTAAATGTACAGTTTACTAGTATTAAATATATTGACATTGTTTTAAAACAGTTCTCCAGAACTATTTTCATCTCGCAAAATTGCATCTGTGTACACTTTAAACAATATTCCTACCGCCCCCCTTCTCCCAGACCCTGGTAACCACCATTCTATATTTTGTCTCTATGAATTTGACTTCCCTGGGTACCTCATATAAGTGGAATCATACAGTATTTGTCTTTTTGTAATTAGCTTATTTCGCTTGGCATAATGTTCTCAAGGTTCCTCCATGTTGTAGCATGTGTCAGGATTTCCTTCCTCTTTCAGGCTGGATAATATCTCCATATTTCCTTGTATGCATAGACCAGGTTTTAGCCCTATGCCTGCCAATGGAAACTTGTGATGTTTTTACCTTTTGGCTTTTGTGAATACTACTGCTATGAACGTGGGTGTGCACATATCTCTCTGAAACTGACTTAGTCCATTTGTGCTGCTATAACAAAATACTCAAGACTGGACAGTTTACAAAGAACAGAAATTTATTTCTTATAGATCTGGAAAGTGGAAAGTCCAAGATCAAGGCACTGGCATTTGGTGTATAATAAGGATCTTTTTGCTGCATCTTTACGTGGCAGAAGGGGCAAAAAGGGCAAAAGAGATGAGTGCTGTGTCCTCCCCAGCTGGAAGGCAGAAGAGTAAAAAGGGTCTTAGCTAGTTCCCTTCAATCCTTATGTAAAAGCACTAATTCATTCACAAGGATGGAGCCCTCATGATTTAATCAGTTCACAAAAAGCCTCACCTCTTAATACTCCTAAAATGCGAATTAAGCTTCAACATGAATTTGGAGGGATCATATTCAAACCAAAGGAGAGAACCCACTCTCAATTTTTAAGAAAAATATCCAGAAGTGAGATTACTGGATCATATGGTAGGTATATGTTAAGTTTTTTTGAGAAACCTTCATACAGTGATAGCACCATTTTATAATCCCACCAATAATGCACAAGGGTTCCAATTTTTCACATCCTTGCCAACATTTATTTTTTGTTTTGTTTTATTTTGTTTTGTTTGATAGTAGCCATCCTAATGGGTTTGCGGTGATACATCATTGTGGTTTTAATTCTAACATCTCTTTCATGTCTAGTTCTGATGCTTGCTCTGTTTGTTTCTTCAAATTTTACTTTTTGTCTTTTGAAATACCTTGCAATTTTTTCTTGATAGCCAGGCTTGATATACCAAGAAAAAAGGAACTGCTACAATTAGACCTTTAGTAATGTGATGGTGAGGTGTGAGGAGAGGGGAAGTATGATTAGATCTCAATTCTTTAGTGAGACTATGCCTCTGGACTGTGAAATTCACAAGCATTTTCTAATTTTTTTTCTCTCCCCTTAGGTGATAGAGGATGGCTAGTATAGGCTGCAGCTGGGTATTTCATTTCACCAACATTTAAGGTTAGAGTAGGCTGAAGTTGAGTATTTTCCTTCTCCCATGTGGAAGGCTAGAGCTGACAGTAGTTGGTATTGCCCTTCTTCCAAGCCAGTTAGGCTCTAATAATACCCCAGTAGATTAAGTCCTGGTTTACTAGTTTCTTCTGAGGGAATACTTTGTTAAAAGGAACAGAGTGTTCTGGCATATTTCAAAATTATTCCTGTTGCTTCCAGCAAGAGAGGATTCTTCTCTGATGTATGAATCTGGTGAAGCTCCTGGAGGGAAATCTCACAAAACTCTGGGGATCTCCTTATGACTGGGTCCCCCTGGAGTTTTTAGCTCTCAAAGTTGTCCACACTGAGCCTCTAGCACCCCAACAATTACAGTTTAGGTTTTCCTATACTGGCATTGGCTGCCATGGTGAATTCCTCTGCTGAGTCTCTATATTTGTCTCTTTCTCCAATCCTAGGGACAATGGTTTCTCATTTCTTCATTTCTCCTCCTCCATATCCTAGAAGAGTTGTTGATTTTTTCAGTCTGTTCAGCTTTTTACTTGTTGTTAGGATGAGGTGGCAACTTCCAAGCCCCTTACATAGGGAACTGGAAATTAGAAGTCTTTCCTCATTTTGGTTTTGATTTGAATTTCTATGATGATTAGTGATGTTGGGCAACTTTTCATATGCTTGTTGGCCATCTGTACATTATCTTTGGAGAAATGTTTATTCGAGTCCTATGCCTGTTTTTTCTATTAGGTTATTTGATTTTTGATGTTGAGTTGTCAGAGTTCTTTATATATTCTGGATATTAATCTCTTATCAGATATATGACCTACAAATCTTTTTTCCTATTCCATAGGTTGCCTTTTCACTCTGTTTATTGTGTCCTTTGTTGCATGAAAGTTTTTAAGATTCACGTAGTCTCTTTTGTCTATTTTTGCTTTTGTTGCCTGTGCTTTGGGTGTCTTATCTAAGAAATCATTGCCAAGTGCAATGTTATGAAGTTTTCTCTATATGTTTTCTTATAGGAATGTTATAATTTTAGGTCTTATGTTTAGGTCTTTAATCCATTTGAGTTAATTTTTGTATATGGTGTAAGATAAGTGTCTAAATTCATTCTTTTGCATGTAGCTATCTAGTTTTTCCAATACAATTTGTTGAAAAGACTGTTTTTCCCCATTGAGTGGTCTTAGAATCCTTGTCAAAGATCGTTTTACCACATGTGTAAAAATTTATTTATGGGCTCTGTATTCTATTCAATTAATCTATTTTTCTGTCTTTATGCCAGTTCTACATTGTTTTGATTACTGTAGATTTGTAATATACTTCAAAATCAGGAAATGTAAGTCCTCCAACTTTGTACTTTTTCAAAATTGTTTTGACTGAATACTGAGAGTCTCTTGAGATTCCACATGAATTTTAGGAAAATTGTTTTTTACTTCTTCAAAAGATTCCATAAGGGTTTTGATAGCAATTGCACTGAATCAGTGGATAACCTTGGATAGGATGGACATCTTAACACTATTATTTCCTTCATCCATGAACATGAGATACCTTTTACTTATTAATGTCTGCTCTAATTACGTTGAGCAATGTTTTGTAGTTTTCAGTGTACAAGTCCTTCATTTCCTTGATTAGGTTTATTCTTTAGCATTTTGTTCTTTTTGATGATATTGTAAATAGAATTATTTTCTTAATTTCCTTTTTATACTGCTAATTGTTAGTGTATAGAAATGCAACTGATTTCTATATGTTGATTTTGTATCCTGAAACTTTGCTGAATTCATTGATTAGTTCTAACAGGTTTTATTGTGTGTGGACTCTTTAGGGTTTTCTACATATAAGATTATGAACAGAGGACATTTTGCTTCTTCATTTCCAATATGGATGCATTTTATTTGTTTTTCTTGCCTAATTATTTTTGCTAGGATTTTCAGTACTATGTTGAATGTGGTGAAAGTAGGCTCCTTGCCTTGTTTCTAATCTTAAAGAAAAAGCTTTCAGTCTTTTCACATTGAGTATGATGTTATCTGTAGATTTTTCATAAATGGTATTCATTGTGTTCATGAATGACCTTCTTTTCCTCATCATGAAAGGGTGTTTAGTCTTGTCAAATGATGTTTCCGCATCAACAGAGATGATCCTGTGATTTTTGTCCTAGTCTGTTAATGTGGTGTATAACATTGACTTTCATATGCTGAACCATACTTATATGACAGGAGTAAATCCCACTTGGTCATAGTATACAATCCTTTTAATTTGCTATTGAATTTGGTTTGGTAGTATTTTGGTAAGGATTTTTACATCCACATTTATCAGAGATTTTGATCTATACTATCTATGCTTTTCTTTCTTTGTAGAGTCTTTGGCTAGCTATTGTATCAGGGTAATTTTGGCCTGATAGAATGAACTTGGAGTTCTCATCTCTTCAATTTTGTGGAAGAGTTTCAGGAGGATTGGTGTTAATTCTTTTTTAGAGTTTGGTAGAATTGTCCAAAGAAGCCTTCTGGTCCAGGGCTTTGTTTTTTGAGAGGCTTTTGATTATTGCTTCAATCTCTATGCTAGTTACTGATCTGTTCATATTTTCTATATCTTTGTAATTCAGTCTTGGTAGGTTGTATGCTTCTAGGAATTTGTACATTTCTTTTAGGTTATTCAATTTGTTGACATACAATTGTTCATTATATTCTCTTATGAACCTTTTTATTTCTGTGATATCAACTGTAATATCTCTTTTTTCATTTTTGATTTTAGCTATGTAAGTCATCTCTTTTTCATAGTTAATCTAGCTAAGGGTTTATCAATTTTGTTGATGTTTTCAAAACATCAACTCTCAATTTTTGTTGATTTTTTCTATTATTGTTATTTTCTATTTTGTTTTTCTCTGCTCTAATCTTTATTTTCCTCTTTCTACTAAATTTGAGTTTAGTTTGTTCTTATTTTTTAGTTTCTTGAAGTATAAAGTTAGGTTGTTGTTTGAGATATTTCTTCTTTTTTAGTCTATGCATTTATAACTATAAAATTTCCTTAGCACTGCTTTTGTTGCATCCACAAGTTTTGGTATGTTGTGTTTTCATTTTCATTTGTCTCCAGGTATTCTCTGCTTTCTATTGTGAGTTATTTCTTAATCCACTGGTTGTTTAAGAGTTGTTTAATTTCCACATATTTGTTGATTTTCCAGTTTCCCTTGTGTTATGATTTCTAGTTCACTCGATTGTGATTGGAAAGGACACTTTTTAAGATTTCAGTGTTTTTGAATTTGTTAAGACTTGTTTTGTGCATTAACATGCAGTCTATCCTGGAGAATATTCCGTATCCACTTGAAAAGAATGTATATTCTGTTGCTGTTGGTTGGAATATTTTGTATAGGCCTGTCAGGTTCAATTGGTCTGCCATGTTGTTCAAGTCCTCCATTTCCCTGTTGATCTTCTGTTTGGTTCCTGTGTCAACTATTAAATGTAGGGTATTGAAGTCTCCTCCTATTATTTTGTTGTTGTCTATTTCTCCCTTTAATTCTTTCAAAGCTTGTTTTATAAATTTGGAAGCTCTTAGGTTAGGTGCATAAATATTCATAATTGTTATTGGTGACTTGACCGTTTTTTCACTATATGATGTCCTCCTTTTTCTCTTATAACAGTTTTTAATTTAAAGTCTATTTTTTCTGATATTACTATAGTCATCCCTGCTCTCTTATGGTTACTATTGGCATGGAATAAATTTTTCCATTCTTTCATTTTTAGCTTATGTTCATTCTTAGATAAGGAAAGATTTGCTTTACCATTTTGTTATTTGTTGTATGTCTTGTATGTGTCCTTCATTTCTTACTGAGTTCCTTTGTGTTTCATTGATTTTGGGGGTAATCATGTACTTTGATTCTCTTCTTATTTCCTTTTTTCTATATTCTATTCATATTTTCTTTTTGCTCACCATTGCAATTACTTAAAGTATCTTAATGTTATAGCATTCTATTTTAAATGAATAACAACTTCAGTCTTATACAAACATTCTACTACTTTGTAACTCTATTCCCCCAACACATTATGTTATTGATGCCACAAATTATATCGTTACATATTGGATACACATTAACATAAAATTATACTACTTTGTTGTATGTTTTATCATTTAAAATGTATGCAACAAAATTACAATAATATAGATTTACCATATCTATTCCTGTATTTACCTTTATTGAAGAACTTTCTATTTTCTTACAGCTATATTTTGCACTCTACTATCCTTCTGTTGCAACTTGACCATTCCTTGTGGAGCATGTCTAGTGATAATGAATTACTATCCTTTTGTTGTAACTTTACCATTCCTTGTAAAGCACATCTAATGGTAATGAACTCCGTTGGCTTTTTTGTATCTGGGAAAGTTTTAATTTCATGTCCATTTTTGAAGGATAGTTTTGCTAGATGCAGTATTCTTGGTTGATAGGTTTTTTTTCCCCCCCAGCACTTTACATCATCCTACTCCCTTCTAGCCTGCAAGGTTTCTGCTGAGAAATCCACCAGTTATTTCATGAAAGCTTCATTTCATATGATGAATCACTTTTATTTTGTTGTTTTCAAGATCCTCACTTAAAAGTCTCTGATTTCAGATAATTTGATTATAATATGTCATGAGGTGATTCTCTTCAGATTTATTCTAGCTGGAGTTCTTTTAGGTTGCTGAATATGTATATTCATTTCTTTCCTCAAATTTAGGAAGTTTTAGGGACTTTTCCTTTACATAAAATATCTGCCTCTTTCTCTCTCTCCTTTCTTTCTGAGATTCCCAGAGTATCTATATTGGTCTGTCTGATAGGACCTGATAAGTCCCCTAGGCTATCTTTGCTTTTCTTCATTTTTAAAATTTTTGCTCCTCTGATTCAATGATTTCAAATGACCTGTCTTCAAGTTCACTGATTCTTTCTTCTGTTTGATCAAGTCTTCTATTTAATCCCTCTAATAATCTTTTCAGTTTAGTTATTGTATTTTTCACTCCAGATTTGTTTATTTGTTTTAATAGTTTCTATGTCATTTTACATAACTTCATTTTGTTCATGCCTCATTTTAAAATTTTCCTTTAGTTCTCTGTGCTGTCTTTTAGTTTATTAAGCATCTTTGTGACAATTTTTAATTTTTTTTGTCGAGCAACTCATAGATCTGTGTTGCTTTACAGTAGGTTTTATTTTGTTCTTTTGATTGGGCCATGTTTCTCTGTTACTTTGTATGCCTTGTAATTTTTTTTTTTTTTTTTTTTTGCTGGGATTTGGTCATTTGAAAAGACAATCATCTCTCTTAGCCTTTGAATGCTCTCTTTCTGCAGGGAAAATCTTCACTAATCAGCCCAGTTTGAGGTGATGAAACCTCTCAAATCTTTTCTCATGTCCTGTTCTCCATGGTGTCTGCCAGTGAAACTACAACTCTGATGTTCTCCTTGCCTCTGCTTTCAGTGGCTTCTGAACTCTGCCACCAGTCCCATCACCACTCTGAGTCAGGCAAGACAGAAACCAGTTCCTCAGGAAGCCCTCAGACAAGCCAGAACATTGGATACACAGTCCACTCTTTTGTTTCCTTGAGGAGCAAGGAGCCCTGTGTGGGTTGTTTCCTCCTGGTTGCTTCACAGTATGATGCATAAGGAAGGGACATGAATGAGCATGCCAAATGTCACAAATTTTGCTACCCTTTCCTTGTGATTCCATCTTGGCTTTACAATGGGCTGATGCTACAGCTTCCCAACTAGTCTCTAGAGTTGTCACTGGGTACTCTGGTCTGTAATTTTTGAATGCAATGTGTCATGGAAGAAGGAGGTCCTGTAGTTTCTTACTCTACCATCTTGTTGATGTCACCTCTTTCATAAAGTTGGAGTGGATTCTCTCTTAGCTCATGATTAGCACTTGCTGACTCTTATATTTTCACCTTCTTGCAGAAAATTATTCTCTTATCAGTTCTTTTTGTAGCCATCTTCTGGTCTCTATTGTGCTTCCTCACATTTCAGAGTAGCACTGTTTTTATTTTACTCTATTTTCTTATCTATCTCAACTTCTACTATTCACTTGGCAAAGTTCAATGTCAAAAATAGTTGATCTAGTCAAGAACCTGTCTTTATTGTTCCTTTATCTACTCAATATTACCACTACTATTACTATATTCTAAATCTCAGAGTTACTTATAATCATTCACCATTTGAATTATTTAGCTTTAATGTTATACTGTGTGCGTGTGTGTGTGCAATCTCTCTCTCTCTCTGTCTCTCCATTTTTTAGTGATACATTATCCTTGAATTCTGATAGGTCTCATTTAGGTGATTAGATGATCAAATGAATACATTAGCACAACTATAAAAATTTTTCAAGTGTGTATTTTCTTGAGAGTTTATATATATATATGTATATATACATATATATATATAGTAATGATTGTATAATAAGGATCTTTTGTAATGGAAGATAATTGTGCAGGTGGTTGGTTGTTGCTCTCCATACTTATATAAGCAAAATATGTTTTGTGCTACATATAGACAAGTGAAGACTCCACTTGATATTTCTATCTAGTTTATACTTTTCCAGCTTGTAAGATTTTGCAAGCATCTGTTTGAAGGGAGTATCTTACCTTAAATCAGTTATTTTTGATGTGGCCATTATGTATTCCTAGCAGTCACAGTCATGCTTCAGGACGTGGAGTTAAACTTCAGGGCAGTAAAGCACTCTTTTAATATCCTGATTACATCATCAGACTTCTATTCATTCCACTGACCTTTCCAAGATATCCCCACACTTTTTACTTCCTTCATGATTGTTCTAATGTGGTCCATGAACCATATGAAATACCTGGAATGATTTTTGGCACATTTCTCACCTCAAGCTAACTGTGTTTTGAGGGGAAAAAGGATTTATGTTGCAGGAATCTGCATTATTAACAAGTTTTCAGATGATTCTTATGTATACTAAAGCTTGAGATCCTTATGGGCACTAAAGCCTATATATATGAAACCTTGAGAATAGTTCTATAAGTATATAGAATTATTCTATTTAGGTGACCCAGGGTACTGATTGATAATTCTGGTAGGTGTGTGTATCCTAAAAATTTAGATAAGGCATGTGGCAGAACCAAATATCCTAGCACCAATAAAATGACTGCTAACTATCAGATAGTTGGAGAACACTTCAATTGAATCACTAAACAGTGGATTGTGTAGCTCTCACAAATGGATCCATCTCACTTCATAATTATCAGTGATCTTTAGGGAATAAGTGTGTGCTCCCATGACAGATACATGAAAATGTAAATTTTCTTCCATGAATAAGCACTTCCTATTTTTTGGGTTCAAAGCCAGGAGACTGGTCAGGCACCATGGCTCATGCCTGTAATCCTAGCACTCTGGGAGGCCGAGGCAGAAGGATAGCTTGAGGCCAGGAGTTCAAGACCAGCCTCAGCAAGACCCTGTCTCTACCAAAAAATATAAAGATTAGCCAGGTGTGGTGGTGCGTGCCTGTAGTCCCAGCTGCTCAGGAGTCTGAGGCAGGAGGATCCCTTGAGCCCAAGAGGTGCAGTAAGCTACGATGACCCCACTGTACTCTATCCTGGGCAACAGAGCAAGACCCTGTCTCAAAAAAAAAAAAGAAGAAGAAGAAGAAGCAGCAGCAGCAGCAGAAGAAGAAGAAGAAAGAAAAAAAACAGCCAAGAGACTGCTTCCACTGTCAAGTAATTTTGAGCATCTGGTACTATATACTCCAATCATAGAACGTGACTTTTAGAAAGTTCCTCATTTTGCAATTTTTTCACGTATAATGTGAGTATGTCAGACTTGATGGCATCTGAGGTCCTGCTCTAAGGTTCTACTGAAAATCCTTGAAAGAAATAGGAAATTCCAAGGCCTTCACTTTCTATAATTCTGCAGATTTAAAATTCTTCTAATTTTGTGGAGACTCTATTATATCCATGAGCACCTACAGAACTAAGCTAAGAGTAATCTATAAATCTTTAGCTCATTGTTTTTTCAGTTATATAATTCAGTGGCCTTTCTTACATTTATGCTCTGATTTTTCACATTTTATAACTTTCTCTGGAGCACAGGTATTTCAGGACAATTTTAGAGTTTTTGAATAGCATCATGGACTTTTTTGCATTAATTTTTATTTTCTCAACATTGTATTAAATATTACTTATCTTAATTACTGGGTTGTTTGGGGCTCTTAAATTTGAACCCCTAGGTGAGTGTTTCATTTGCTTCACCCTGATCCTGGCCCTGAGATAGAAGCTCAGAAGGGATGGTCAAGAGGAACAAGAACAAACAAATCCTTCCAGAATTTTGTCAAAAACAGATCAATTGAGAAAAATAGATATTACATATTGAAGTATAATGGACACATAATAAGTGGATCATCTCAATAATTGGTGGAGAAACCCCGCAACTAGAAGTGTGGGAGGGTGGGGACAAAAGAGAGACAACAAAGCATTTCAGGCAGGACACTTCCTTTCGCTGATTTTGCCTCATAGAATTGGGGGTTTGTTCTTATACACAAGTTTAATGTCACCTTCTCCTGTCTACAATGGACAGACAAGTGATATATGCTGATTTAAAAGTATCCACGTATTCAGGTCCTGAAAGTTCATCACCCTCATCTCTTCCTCGGGGTAAGTGGCTTTAATTTTCCTTTTGGCATTTGTATATCTTCCAGAATTAGATTTTCCTCTTATATTTATGGCTTTAAATCATTGCTTTGAAGATAAGCAGCAATTCTATATTAATGTTTAATTTTAGGTGTAACATAGCTTGACTGTGGATAATCACAACTTTGGAGAAAAATTAAAAACTTCATAAATTTATTTTTTATCAAGATAGCATGGAAAGTGAACATCACTTCTCTTACTGAACCTTGGTTAAAAGACTCCAAAGAAACGTTTTACCTATATGAACAAAAGTATATTTTCAGAGACACATTGCAAACTTACTGTAGTAGCAACTTACCTTATTCCAAATCCCTCCACAAAATGTCAATACTATGATTAAATTCCAGTGCATTTGCCTCCATAACATTCATTTCAGAATACAAAGTGTAGACTTAATGATTAGCATCCTCCACTCTCCAAAGTGAGGGGAAAATTTTCTGGGAGATAATCATATTCAAGATCAAAGACTTGAGTATAATTACAACCTGATAGTTTCTAATTTGAAAAGTATCACAGTTTAGAAGGAGATACATACAACTATTGTGTACCCAGAATTAAAAGTTAAAATTTTTTTTAAAAAGGAGGAGATAAGAAACTGGACCATATCAGTAATGAACCTCTTTGACATTTGTTGAAATTGGCACTTTTCAGTGTGTCAGAGGAGTTAGTATTCTGAGTCAAAGGAATGGGGAACACCAATGTGAGGTAGTATGTGATGGATAGCACAGCTTGGGGATGAATAAGAGACCGGAGACTGAGGCAGAAAATAAGTATGAAATTATTATGACATAGTATTACCTCCTGAAATCTAACTGAATTTACTGACATTGATAACATTATTTAATACAATTGTTTCCAATCTGATATTCGTTCCATATTGTGCCAAGTATGTGAGTTGTGCTTTTTAGGGCCATTTGTTATACATTTCAAACTTTTAAATTATCAAAGTTTTAGGTCAGGAAGAAAGTCTTAGGGTTGTCAAAAAATTTTCACTATAATCTTCATATAGTGGCCAGAGGAAATTGGAAGATTTTGATAACTACAGGGAGGATTTGGTTGAGCCACTTATTCTTTCTTTTTAAATGGAATAAGGCTAGTCTTTTTTTTCCTCTGTTCAGATCTAGCAGAAATATGTGGGGGTGGGTGTTGAAAGGTGTCAGAAAATGAACATACAGAGAGATAAAGTTTCCCCAAATGCAACTACCTACAATCCCAAATCAATGTATCCAGAAAATTTGTCTACTTGGATTATAACCATTATCCTACAGAATATCACCTTAAAAGTAAATCTAAAAGAAAAATAATAGAATAAAGCCAGAGCAAAATATGCCACTAGAGAACACTGATGTGGTATTACGATGACTGTGAAACCACTACTGGACTCTTTGGCTAAGACATTCAGGCTGTGGTAACTATGTGGCACAGTGATTGTATCTAAGGCAGCAGCAAAACCAGAAAGAGAGATGTGAGTGATAACGTTAATTTTGTTTATGTCCAAATGGCCAAGGATTTGGTCTGCTAGAAAAGTGGATAAAGTGTTTGCAAAATGCTTCTACAGTTTATTCATTCATTCAAAAATAAGCACTTACTATGTGCCAAGCATGCTGAAAATATAGCAGTAAATAAAATAGAGAAAATGTTTTTGCTTCATAGAGTTTATATTACCATGGAGGCATACAAGCAATGGAGTAAATAAATAACTAAGTATGTATAAAAGATTAGATGGTTCTGGTGCTATCAAGAAAGAATTTAGCCTGAATTCTTTTTAAAACAAGAAAGAATTTAAAAAAAAAAAAAAACAGGAACAAATTACTTCTTATTAGAACACATTATCCTCTATTAATTATTAAGTGTTTATTTTCCAAGCAACCTCACCTAGTTCTAAGAACTATTCACATTGTCTTTTAAATCTTTGTTTCTACTTGTAAGTTTTTTCCAAAACATTAATCTTTAGCCAAATGATGTTAAACTTTTATAATCCTCCACATTCTCCATTAGTCAATTCTCTAAGTCAAATTAAAATGTATTTAAACTAATTTTTCTTGTATTTCATTCAAAAGTTAAAGTGCAATTATATGAGAGAAAAAAAAAAAAAGAAAGAATTTAGGCCAGGTGCGGTGGTTCACACCTGTAATTCTAGCATTCTGGGAGGTCAAGGTGGGAGGATCTCTTGAGCTCAGAAGTTTGAGACCAGCTTGACCAAGAGTGAGACACCATCTGTACTAAAAATAGAAAAATTATCCAGGTGTGGTGGCACACACCTGTAGTCCCAGATACTAGGGAGGCTGAGGTGGGAGAATTGCTTGAGCCCAGGAGTTTGAGGTTGCTGTGAGCTATGATGATGACACTGTACTCTAGCTGAGGTGACAGAGTGAGACTCTGTCTCAAAAAAAAAAAAAAAAATTTAAAATGGAATTGAAATTTAGCTTTGAGGGAGAGTTGGTACCATATCAAACAGAATAATAATGGAAGGCCTCCCTGAGAAAATGATGTGTGAGTCAAGTCCTGAAAGAAGTGAGGGACAAAGGCATGATCTCTGAGAAAAGAACCTTCTAGGAAGTTGGACCAGCAAGTGCAAAAATCTTGAGATGAGCACATCCTGCCATGTTGTGGAAGGAGTATGCATGCAGAGTGCACGCATGGAGACCAGGTGGAGATGAAAGCAGAGAAGTAACAGGGAGCCAGATTGAACAGGAATTTGTAAACCATTTCATAGACTATGATTTGCACGAAGGAAAGCTATTGAAAGGTTTAGAGCAATGAAGTGAGATGATTTAACACCCTGTTTATACCCAATCAACAGCCCTAAGTAGGTATGTCCAGGTCATTAAAGTTCACCTGACCTCTTCAGTGATCTATTGTTAACTCCATTAATTGTAATCTCATGCAGTGCAGCTGAAAACAGTTAGTACAGGAGAGCATCCCACCTCCCCAGGTGCAGAGCAATGCTCCACTCAATTCCTTACATTTTAGCATGAATGAATAACAATTTTTAGAAGTCACCAAATTGCCTTTTATCTATAGTTTAATAAACACTTTAAAAAAACAAAAACAAAAACTACTATTTATCGAACAGTTATGTACCAGACACTATGCCCAACATTTAGGAGAATTGTTTCATATAATCCTCTCCAAAACCTTATAGAGTAAGGTTTTATGAAGGTTGGACATATTGCCCCAAAATAACTTGTTCAAACCCAAATCTGCTCAATTCGAAAGGCTGTTCCACTGATGCATGTCCTCAGTAGTATCTGATGATAATCCACATGTCACTACCTTGACTCTAATGTATTACATATTTCCCACAATCTTTTAACACATTTAGCTATACTAAATTATATCTTCTCAGCAACATTTCAAGGAGAGATAACTCACTTATATGAATGTCAGCATCCTAATGCTAGAGACCATTATATCTGTGAACTGGCTTGCACAACTTAATTCTCAAATGTAATGCACACACAAAAAAAGTCGAAATGGCTTTATAGACATTCTGGAACATATAATGAAAATAAAAGACAGTATTGTAATCATTTATATTGAGAAATATTAGAAAAAATTTAAAAAGGAATAGATAATATAAATAAATCAATAGCTGCAGATAAATTAGAAAACCTTTACTTATAATAAAAGCCCTTGGCTTTTTTTTTTTTTTTTTTTTTGAGACAGAGTCTCACTCTGTTGCCCAGGCTAGAGTGAGTGCCGTGGCGTCAGCCTAGCTCACAGCAACCTCAAACTCCTGAGCTCAAGCGGTCCTCCTGTCTCAGCCTCCCGAGTAGCTGGTACTACAGGCATGCACCACCATGCCCGGCTAATTTTTTCTATATATATTTTTAGCTGTCCATATAATTTCTTTCTATTTTTAGTAGAGATGGGTTCTCGCTCTTGCTCAGGCTGGTCTCGAACTCCTGAGCTCAAATGATCCACCCACCTCGGCCTCCCAGAGTGCTAGGATTACAGGCGTGAGCCACGGCGCCCGGCCAATCCCTTGGCTTAATACTAAAATTTAGACAATAATTTATAATTGTGATATATCTAACATGTTATAAAACAAATGGGAACAAAAGGGGTCTTATTATTAAATCAGAAATATAGGAGCTGTCTAAACACAAATTCAAGCAGTGTAACTGAGACATATCCTACCAGAGTAATTTCCTGCCAGAACTTATTTAATTTTGGAAGCTGTAGCCCAGTGTTTCTACAGAATATTTTTATAAATAAATCCCTTAATTGTTTTCCCTATGAAATTCATGTTTTAAAGCAAACTATGTAATTATATAGTTTATATAGTTCATAACCTCTGATGAGCATGATATATACATTATATAGTAATTACTATGATTACAGAGAAAAGCAAAGATAGCTGACATTTTGTTTAGACTATGCAATGTTGTAGACATAAATGCATGTTATGTTTTACTAGTTTAGTACTGAAAATAATATGCAGTCTGACAAAACATTCTTCCTTGAATGCCATATATTTGGTCCAAGTTGGAGATGATTATTTTAGATAACAGTAAAGCAGAGTATTCTGTGTCCAAGAATAGAAAATAGAAATGTTTTATGTCACCAGTCTTTAACATGGTGCTTGGCACAAAATAGAGACATAAAATATCTTGAATAAATGAAGATCTTCCTTCTTAGACAAAATGTCTTAACTTCCTGTAGTAGGGCATGCACTTCATTTCTGTATAGCACTTGGCAATTTTCAAAACGTCTTCTCATCTACCTCATTTGATTTTTATCCTTTGTATACAAGACATGCATAAATATTCCTATTTTACCAATCAGCAGACTCTCAGCTGTATCTGAAAATCTGTCTTGTGGGACTCTACTTTTAAGCTGTCTGGTAAAGGTTCTTCCCTCCCTGCAGCCTCTAAGCTGAATCTCATTGTCCATATGTTATCCAAACCACCTTTGATTTCTGTACCAGATTTACTCAACTGAGTTCATTGAGTAGTTTTTTTTTAACATCTCAGACATCTGTCAGGGTCCACGCTGGCATCAATTTGCTCTGAAACTTGGCTGTGCTGGAGTTACTCTTCTTGTCTTAGCTGTGATCGGGTTGACTATTACAGGTAAGTAAGGCAAGATCATTTGTTTGGGAATATTTACTCATCATAAACATCAGAGAATCTTAACATAATCTGGCCACCCCAAACCTAGTGAAAGACAAATGAAATAAAAAGTTAGAAAATATTGCTTCTGACAGTCAGCTCATACTCACTTTGAAAAGCTTTAGCCTTTCACATTTATCTTCCTAATTGCTCTGAGAGTCCGCTATGTATGTACTCTAAGAACTTTTAAAAAAAAAAAAAAAAAAACTATTGTGAAAAAAAATGACAATAACAAAGAAAAGTAAAAATTCCAGTTATTTACAGTTTATCAAGTACCTACTAAATTCCATATTGCAATAGACCATGTCCCCCTTGGAATAGGCATAAATACACTCATGCTGAAGATCAGAGAGTTCAGACAAGAGTGTGAGCAATTTAAAAGTTTAAGTAATGCCCTTAGGTTGATTTATCTACTAGATAATAGGTAAGCTAATATCTGTGTGAGTCTACTTGTTACTTTTTGTCTTATTTATGTCTGCAGCCTCTTGACTAGACCTTTTGTTACCACGTTGCTATCCTTCTGTCCACAGTCAAGCTTGTTGAAATAACTTAGTTTCCTAAACTGATAAATATAACCTGTCCACTCTGCCACATATTTCAGCATTTAATCTTCTTAATGGTGTTTCCTTATTTATAGTAATGTTCTTAATACAAAAACCATCAATAGAAAAAAGCAGTGTGGATGTTCAACAGAACAGGAGTGAAACAACAGGTAATTCTGTGGCTTGAATTTCTTAAGAATAATAGTTAATATTTGATAAATAGCATGCATGGCCTTAAAGTTCACAACAAACTGTATGTTTAAATACTGTTATCACTGTACTTTTAAATTTGAGAAAACCGAGGCATAAAAAGGTTAAGCAACTTGCTGAGGGCCACACAAGCAGTAAGTGATGACGCCAGGAATTGTACTTGGGTGGTCTGACTTCAGAGCCTAAGACTTTAACCGTCTTAGGCAGCAGGGCATGCTGCCTCATGAGAAGCCTCTGCTGGGATATTTGATTGTAAATAGCCAAATATCCAGTTAAAAAGTAAAATATACCTTTAAGTGAAATATTTGATTATTTTAATGAACATGTCAAACAGTTAAGTTTGGTCTCAAGTTAATTAATAGAACTCAAAACATAGAATGAATTCTTTACTATTTATTATACTTCCTCAGTATGTAGCAACATTAATCTTGTTCCAGTGTGTGTGTTAATAAAGACGACTATTGGGGCCCTCTCTGGTGGGCCCACCCTCCGCCTGCCCCGGGGTCTCTGTCCACCTTCCCCCTTCTTCTTCTCCATCCCCCTTAAAAAAAGGGGACTATTGTTGAGTAACTGTAGTAGAATGTGATCTGTTCGCACATTCTCACAGAACAGAAAGTTAAAGACGCTTGGAAAATCTGTCTGGAAAATACTATCCAATAAATCAAATGGGCAAATTGTCATTTGGCAATTGCAAATTTTCTTATGATTTTTTTATTTGCAGTACTTATTAATTTCGTGAAAAGAATTATTATTTCCTTTGCATTTTGCATGTTGTTTAAAGTCAGCATTTTTTAGATGAGTTTGATATTGCTGTCTGTGTGGTGGAATAAGCCCTGGTGGTGAATTTAAGGAAACAGAAATAGTCTTTTTTGGTTTTTTATTTTTTTAGTTTGTGGCAAATTTATTATTTCATGATTCATCCCCAGTGTCTTTCTGGTGGCTGTATTTAAAATCTTCGGTTGAGAAATAGTCTTGACTCTATCACCCATCAAATCCATTGGGTGGATTTGAGCAAGTTATTCTGTCTCTCAGTGTTTTCAAATGTAAGATGTGTCTGTTTAAATTATTTTGATGGTATCTTCCTATTTTAATATTCTATGATTTCATTTATGCTCAGTATAACTGGCCACTAATTTCCAATTCTTGGTTTCCAGAATAAACAGGTCTCATAAACCTCAAAATTATAATAAATTCATTGTTCTCACAGTGATAATCAAAGACTTTCAAACATTTATAATGATGTGTGTATGTTATTGCGTGGTGTGGTGGGGACAGGTTAGAAATATAACACATTTATTTCTTCTTTCTGTTTCTTATTTTAGAGAGCCCGGGTTTGTCAGAGTGCCCAGAACCTTGGCAGTCACTCCAAAAGAAATGCTTGCTTTTTTCCCAAGATGTCAACCCTTGGAATTACAGTCTATCCTACTGTTCCACAAAAGAATCCAGTTTGCTTCTTATTCAAGATCAGGAAGAATTGGTAAATCTTTAAATAAAATACCTTAGTAAAACTTAGCATTTCCTTTAAAGCATATTGAGATCTCTGGGCTTTAGCCCAAAGCTTTTATGCAACAGAAGTGGGGACTTTCAATTCAAGATGCTCACAATTTGAGAGATTAAACAGACATGTAAACAAGTAATTAAATAGAAGGTGATGAATAAAACAAAATAAATAAAAATATGTAAGGAGAAATATCACTCTATATAATTACAGAGAAGCAACACTCAACTCTGATGAGTCATCAGCAAAGACTTCAGTGAGGGGGTGATGCTTGAACTAGGTTTCAGGGAATGAGGAGAAGAATACAAAACATGAATAGATAAGCAGATTCAATATTCTGTCATTTCTTCTGTCCCATTTATAGATACTCATACAGAAAGAGATAAAGGATAGAGGAATTAACTTTTGGATTGGATTACATTTTGCATTACCAGAGAAGAATTGGAAGTGGATTAATGGCTCTTTTTTAAATTCTGCTATGTGAGTATTAGATGAGCCAATTTTAATATTTAATTCACATCACATTTACATTATAATGTAGTAACATTGTTGAAGATTGAGTTTTGTAATTTTGATGTGGTTTAGAAATTCTCAAGAGGTTCAGAATAGGCTGGGAAGATGGATGATTCTGAAGTTGGTAGAACAGTTCCATGTATGAAAAGACATCAGCCCTTTATAAGAATATATGTTTTTATCTGCTGTAGAGTTTTACGTGACAAGGAATAGACTAAATCCTTTGGGGAGGGCATGTGAAATTTTAAAAAATGTCTAGCTGGAGGCTATTGGCACACAGAATTTCTTAAGTAGTGTTTTTCAAACTGTGGGAAAATATATCTTAGTGGACCATGAAACTACTTTAAAAAATTGAAAGGATGACTATAAATATCAGAACATGGAACTGAAACACTGGAGGTTCTACCCACATTATGACAAATGTTGCAGCATATTTTAACCAGTGGTGTGAAAGAGACATTTTTGAGAGGCTGTGATGACTACGTGGTTAAGCCTCAAAAAAGCCATTTGCTGTTTTCTCTTTAGTGTTTCATTATTATTTCTTGTGTAATATGGTTCAGATAACCATAAATGTAAGAAGAGGCTTGATGCCACACAATTACATGTCATATTTTAGCAGATTTCATAGTTGATTGTACAAGAAAGGGCAGGGTGTTGTTTCCCCTTGCAAGCCAAAGTGTGCAGGCATTCAATTAAGATTCTGTTGAGAACTTTCAATGAGTTTTTCAAAAGAGATGATAGTGAGAGTAGCATTTAATGAGTCTGTGAATGAGTTAATCAAATTTGCATAATTCACACTTAAAATGTATTTTTTATCATTCAAAAACAAGAAAACAAGAGGTTGAAATTTAAAACACAGGAGCATGTTCAATTTTATCTAAAATATAGGGACAATTTATTAAATATGGAAAAGTGTTAAACACTGAAAGAAATGTTGGCTTAATTAGAAAATTTTGACATTATTTGAGCCATATTCTAAAACATTTTTAAGTGTGAGAATTCAAAATGAAGATTATTTAAAAATAAGTGTTTTGGACAGAATTAATTTATGAAAAAGCAAACATAGCCATTTTGTTTAATAACATCATTACTAATTTTCTATAATACTTTCTGGAGATTATTTTCTATATTTTACTTATAAATAAAAATCTATTTGATATTAACTTACTTTTATCTTTTCATACATAGTAAGGGTTAATTTGTTTACTAAATATAGTATGTGTGTGTTTCTCAATTTGGCCATCATATAAAATGTTTATTTTATTATGGTTTATACTAAAAATAAAATTGGAAAACATTGAAGTGTCTATGAGCAGAAATATGTGTAATATGAATGGATTAAATTCAGCTGAACCTCCCATTTTATTCTGAGGAGAAAAATGATGCTTAAGACAGTAGTAATCAGATAAACCTGGAAGGTATGTTATGGTGAAAAGGGCACCAGTTAGACCCTGCCTTTATTTGAACTCTCTGAGCCGTGGTTTTTAGGCACAGAAAAAGGGAAGGTAATAATGTGTTTCACAGGATTTTTTGAGTATTAAAGGATACAATGTTAGAGAACTGGCCAGATATATCAGCAAGGAAGGTCAGGGAAGCCATTGAGGGCCTTTTGGAAAGGCAGTCGTTGATTTGATCAAATTGGCATTAAAAAAAATTAGCCTGAAAATTGAAGAAAGAATTAGAAGAGTGAAAAAGATAAAATGTAGGGGCGTTTTGCAATAGCCCAGTTGAGGGAAGTTGATGGTTGGACTGGAATATTGGGCAGTAGGAAGAAATCAGACTAGCAGCTCAAGCCCAAGAAGCTTCATGAAAAAATAAAAGAAAGGGAAAAAGAGAGGCTGTGATGGAGCCCTGCCCACTGTCACCAGCTCATCTTCCCTTTGAGACTATTAGGTGAGTGTTGAACTCACCCTATCCTTGCAACCCAACCCTAATACTGCCCATCCATCACTTGAATTCTAGCTCTATTTCCACCTGCAGTGAACCACAGGATTCATGCTTGTTTGAAACAAGTATGTTGAAGCAGACACCCACTGACATCTGTTTGGAATGAGGATAAAAGGGGGCTCTGACTACATATCCCAGGAACTGAGCCTCTTTTCCTCACTGCTTCCAAATTCTACAGACCCTGTATATCCACCACTCCTCAATACACTTATTACATGAGCACATACTTTGTTTGAGCATTGCCACACTTTCATATGGATCGTCTTAACACCTTCCCCAAATATTAGGTGGTTATACCCTATATTTGGTGAAGGTAGGAAACTTTTCACATTAAAGTAGTAAAATAAGGAGATTTAATTCCCAGTTGCCAAAGCTTCTTTTTTAAAATATCACTATGAAGTTTCTTGTTAAAAGGATTCTTTTCCAGTGAAGATGAATGGAAAGTTCCAGAGGTTTATATTATTTTTATCTTAAAAGTACTTACCTTTATATTTATGACTGTGTACTTACAATGCTTAATAACTTAGCCTTCCCCTATTTTCTAAAAGACCTAAGAAATAATGGCTAAATGATGATAATTATTAGAAAGTACTAAATACTGAGAGGCTTTTCTTTTGCTCCACAGGTTAAAAATTAAAGGTGATGCCAAAGAAGACAGCTGTGCTTCCATCTCAAAAGAAGCTGCTTATTCTGAAGAATGTTCTACAGATAATAGATGGATCTGCCAAAAAGAATTAAATCCTGTCATAAATAAAGTTTGTCCTGACTCTTGACTATGAATTCCATCTCAATTTCTTTACTCTCTGTGACAGATATCTGTACGTTTAACTGCATATACTCTTGCTACTGCCTAATGTACATCTAGTGGCACAAAGTGAACAAGAATTCTGTAACTGTCATGAATCTCACAAAAGTTTGTGTCAAATGTATTCATTCCATAAATGAGGAAACGGAGAAATAGAGAAAACATGTATCATTTTAAGAGACAGTGATGTTCTATGGAAAAAAGCCCAGACCAGCTGAGGGGAATTGGATTCTAACCCTGTTGTACATTAGGGCTCAGCTCATCTCCAAAAAAAGTTGTAGTAACTGTTTCTAAAGTCCTGTGTGTCTAACATAGTGTATCATTTTTTATACCACCACACAACTGGGTTGCAGCAGAACATTGATTAAAGTCCATTCTCTCAACTCTGACAACAGAGAGCCATAACTAACGGAGTTTGGGAAGGGAACTTAACGCTTCCCATCATTTCACAGTGATTCCCATTTTAACTTTCTCATTTTTTCATTTTTCTTCCAAATCTCCTTCTTTTATGACTCACACACAAGCTGTAGGAAATATGTAATTAAATCTTTCATTATTCTAATGGAAAATAAGTGGTATCTTTTTAACTGAAGCTGGGGAAACTAAAGTAAAAAAAAACAGGTGTGTTTGTTCTGGTAGATTTCTTGAGTGTCCACTTTTCTTAAAAACATGCCAAATTTTCCATAGAAATCAAATTAATTATAATATTGAATTTACCTTATAAGGAAACTTATAATAAAATTTCGGTAAAGTAGATGTGCACTTACTGAAAGGGTGAATGAATGACCCAAGGGACACATTTCACACCCAGGCTATGTGGGAGCAACATGGCTGGTTTATTCACCCAGTGCGGGTGGGCTGAGTCCGAAAAGAGAGTCAGCACAGAAGGGGGTTTGGTTGAGGGTTTTTATAAACGGAGATAGCCGACTCCCTCCCACCTGCCCTGTTCAGTTCTTTGTTTCTGGGCCAAACTGGCAGGTGAAGAATTGCTTCCTGCTATGTGCAGTAGAGGATGGCGGGCAGAACAGCTGTTTGTAGTAAATTCTTCTTCAAACAACCAGCTCCTACTACCCCTTTGCCGCAGTCCAGTCGCATCCATCTTTCTGTTCTGGCGTCATCCTTAGCAGGAAAGCTAGGGGGGGACAGCCCTGGTCTCTCTCAGGGAGGGAGGGGGAAGGAACGTTGGCTGTAGCTGTCAGATCTACAAAGTCCAGGGACTCCCCAGACTCCAGCTATTGTTTTACAAACCTAAGTTTTGCATTAGCCACATTCTGTCCTATACATACTTTTCGGGTTCCCACCTGGAATAAACCTAACACTTACCCGGATAATTCAATGCCAAATTGAATTATATAAATTCAAGTACATACTCTAATGACCAAACTAACATCTCAATTCCTGTCCGTGCATGAAGATTTACAATACTTGTTAATGACACATTTTAATACATCAAAAACCAAAGTATAATTCATTTTGTGCCAATAACTTAGGAAAGAAATTACTTAGAAAAACAATATAGATAAATGCATCATTACAAACTAATATATAATAACAGTGAAATTTTGAAACATATGACACTTTGCGGGGGAAGACATGTAACGACACTAACAGAAGAGAAATCTGAAGAAAATAACACCACAATGGACAATATACATTCCCACCTCTTTGGAATAATATTCAGAGCAGCCTTCTAAGATGATTCAGGGTAAGGCTAAGTCCAACCAGTTAGTACAGAATTCATTCCAAACATGGACGTTTTCCTCCTTCTATATTTATTAGATCTGAAATCAAGCAATCTTAAAGCACATAATCTGTAAGAAAGTTTTACAATGAAACTGAGAAGTTAGGTTATATGTCACTGTCATTTGCTGTTGCAATATTAGATAATTAAATAAACTTTCTACATATTGGATATGATTCTGCTGAGATCAAGGAATTACATGCCTAACCATATTCTAGGCAGCTTAAAAAAAATATTGGTTCTACAAATCGAAGTCATGGCAAAAAAATGATACTTAGGAAGGCATTCAAGATCTACCATCTACTTATTATCAAAAAGACAAAAGGTAACAACAAGTGGCAGAAGTATGGAGAAAAGGAAAATAAAATCTTATTCACTATTGGTGAGGATGAAAATTGGTACAGCCAGTATGAAAAACAGTATGGCACCTCCTCAAAAAACTAAAAATAGAACTATCATGGAAAATATCATCCAAGTTTTGCATATATAATATATCCAAAGGAAATGAAATCAGCATTTCATAGAGATATCTGCACCCCATGTTTATTGTAACATTATTTATCATAGCCAAGATATGGAATCAACCTAAGTGTCCATCAGCAGATGAATGAATACAAAATGTATATATATTACATAATGAATTATTATTTAGCCATAAAAAGGAAGGCAATCTTGCCATTTGTGACACATGGATGAACCTAGAGGGTGTTAGGGTAAGTAAAATAAGCCAGACACAGAAAGACAAAACCATATTTCACTTATATGTGGAATCTAAAAAAGACAAATTCATAGGGGCAGAGAGTAGAATGGTGGTTGCCATGTGCTGAGAGTGGGGGACATGGGGAGATATTAGCCAAAGAGAACGAACTTGCAGTTATAATATGAATAAATTCTGGGGATCTAATGCACAGCATGGCAACTATAGTTAATAATATTGCACTGTTTACGTGAAATTTGATAAGAGAACAGATTTTATGTGCCCCATAGACACATGTATACACACATACACACATGCATGCACAAATGATATGGGTGGTGATGGATGTGTTAATTTGTGCTAATCATTACACAATGCATGCGTATATCAGATCATCACATTGTACACCTTGAATATATGCAATTTTTTTCAATTAAATAATTTTGAAATTAAAAAGGAAATTGATCTGCCATCTGTTTCTGATGTTACCATCGTCTATGTGCCTCTGTGAAGCCCTTTCTGCATGCACACTGACTCCTTATGATTGTCCAAACAAAACTGGACTCCTTCATTCCTTGCCTAGAAAACTCCTAGTAAGAATAGAAGTACTGCATTGAATGTTAATTCCCTTATGAATTTTTCCCCAAACCTCTTGCTCCTCATATTTGTAATCTACTTCTTCCCACTTTTCTGAAATATGATTTCATTCTTTGCTATATTATAGTCAGTTGTTTTTGTTTGTGAAGCTTGTTCCACTTCTCTCTTGACTGAAGTTGGACAAGTACCAAGACAGAAAAATTAAAGGAAGAAAAGAGACCATCCCTAACTTCATTTTAACAACACAAGCTAAGAAGTTACTCTTGGCAGAGTAATGATCTATTTATGTGGTAATAAAAGGATCTTGAGGCTGGACCGGTGGGATTCCTTCTGTTTATTTTCTATGCTACATGCTTGGATTTGAAATCTATTTATCTCTGCTTTACCTCCCTGCCCCACCCATTCCACAGAGTTCTTCAATATACATGGTATGAGCTAAAAGTAGGTATAGTAGAAAAGCATTTGTGGTGTGAAAACTAAAAATTTAAATATTCTGAATGCATTGGGTTAGGTTTTTTGTTTGTTTGTTTAACCAGTCTTTCCAATCCACTTATGTTTTGGTAGCCACCAATCAATTCTTCTCTTCATAATGCAGGTAAACGAGAATAACTTTTGCCTTTTATATCAAGCAGTTTGGGAAAGGGAAAACCCAAGAAGTATAAGTAAAAATATAATTCCAAAAAGTAATTTTGGGTTTTGAACATATATGAAACAACTAACTTATACTTGTCTGGTGGGATAGACTAACCTATGCCTTGGGAGCAATTCAAGTTTACTTCTGCAACCGTTTGCAATGAACTCCATTGTGCTACCTTATAGACTTATTATTTTTGCCCTTGTTTTTGTTTTTCTTTTGTGACTGCTTTTGTTTCCTTCCAACTGAGCAAAACAGCATAAAGGAACAAAAACAGTTCTGTGTCAATCAGAACAAGTTTTTCCATTTTGTCCCTTTGCAACACTTTCCTTCATAATAAATGATATTGGATAATTTATTTATTTATATGATTACTATTAACATTTTGTTACTGTTGCTACTGCTACTGTTATTATTAGGTCCTCTCTATGGGACTATGAGCTCCAGAGAGCAAGGACCTTCTTAGCATCATTAACCAACAAATGATTCTGGCACATAGTAGATGCTCAGTAAATGTTTATTACAGCTAAATAAATTATTACGTAATCAATTTTGTTTATCAGCTGGGCTCAGTGGGTGGTTCTTGCTCACGGTCTCTAATGTAGTTAGACTGAGGTGGTGATTGGGGCCGGTGTTATCTCAAAGCTTCCCCCAGTCACACATGTGACTGTGGGTTATGGCTGTTGCCTGAATCTCAGCAGGTTGACAGGAGTGGTTTTTCCAAAAGGCTTATTTTTCAAATAATAAAGTAGGAATACTACATGATTGGCAACATTTAGGAGGCATCTCACTAATAAAGCTAGAACTCAAGCCTGATCTCCAAGGCTTATGAAATCCATTGTACTGTTTATCGCAACACAATCTATCAGGGCCCTTTCAAAATAAACATTGGGACACTGTAAAATCAGAGTGCACTTTAGATTTGTTCTTTGCACTTCATGGAAAATTTCCAGTATTCTTCTTTGGGAATTGGGTAACTGACACATAGTTACCCAATTTCCAGACAAAGACATTCAAATAAGCATAAATGAAATTTCAATTCTGACTCAAATTGCTCTCCAGATAGCTTGCTTTCTTCATAAATTTATGTTCCAATATTTTTATTCATCAGTTTTGATTTTTAGGCTCGAAAGACAAAAAGCAATATTTAATTATTACTACTTTATTTGAATTTGTTGTTTGGTTCTAAATGAAGTGAAGACTATCAGATGATTGAGAATTACTTTATAGGGTAAGTGATTTTGTCCAAATGGCAATGGAGGGGTGGATTTAAATATAGAATGAAAGTACTGTGATAACAATTATCTTTGCCTATTTTTTCACTGATGTATCCTAAGAACCTAGAGAAATGTCTACACGTGGTAGGCACGCAGTGAACATTGAATGAATGATGATGCTAAAAGAAAAATAAATATTCCTTGTCAGAGTTTAAACTCTCTAATAGGAAAATGGTAGGTATTTAATACAACCATTTTTCAGTAGACGCTTTTGTTCATTTTTTTTCTGATAGAATGCCCTCATTTTACTCTTTATCTGTTGAAAGCTATGAATATGTTTTAAAAACTCAAATTGTCTGTCTTCTATGGAAATGACTGTGATTGCTTTAGATTTCAGTAAATGCTGTTTCTGTGAAATCTTATTGCACTCTCAATCTTAGTCATAAATTTTGTATTAAATATATTTCCAATTTTCTATTTCAATTTTGTTATTATGCTAAGACAAATGTGTTACTGAAAGCTCAGCCACTTGTCCAGGAAGCTCAATCAGAACAAGGACAAGTGATTTGAGGAGGAAGGAAAAAGACATTTACTTCAAAAACAAAGGAGGAAATATGGTAGGCCTTCTTGTCTCAAAATCCCAAATTTCCCAAACATAGGCAGAAATAAAGAGCTTTTAAAGGAAGGATTCTCAGCTTCAGGCAATTACTGTGGTTAACTATTCTAATTGCCCCATCTCTGCCAGAGACAAAGCCTGTGAACTCTGCCAGCTGCCTACCTGGAGGGCTGGTGCCACCTGGGAGTTTTAACAAAAGACTTAACTTGCCTCGGGGATGCAGGCCAGAATGCAGTTCTCAAAAAGAGTGGGGGAAGTGTTAAGGAGACAGAAAATCTCTTTGCCATATTTTTTTCAGGCCATTCCCTCTGTTATATATTCCCCACTCTCAATATTTCCCTTCCATATCTATGGGAGGAGGGACGACATAGTCATCCAGCTACTTCCTGCTGAAATGGGGGCAACATTTAAGATGGAAGGTTTATATTTATGTATGTCATTGCAAAGCTTTGGCAGTATATTTACAACAACAGAAGAAAAAGAAATCACTATAGCAGTGATGATTGGCAAGGCAAAATGGACTGACACCTTGTACACGATGTCCAATACAAGGCTGGGCAGGAAAGCACCCTGTAGGCGATCGAGAGACCATCTTCTGCAAATTCAGAAATCGTATGCAGATGGCAAATACAGATCAACAGAAGAGGTGACAGCCCGGGGAAATCCTCACTAAGGAGTTGTCTCTCCATCCTATAGAGAGAACAAATAATCAAAGAAAGGTTAGCAAAAAAATTTTCATTTTTTTCCCTCCCTTAAACAGTTACTTTAGATTGCCTAAAGGCTGGTCCCTCCACTGGGGGTTTGGTTCTCTTCTTCCATGGGACTCCTCTTTACTATGGAATGATGGATCCACGGTTTCATCTCTGACAACTTCAAGGAGGTGTGAGCTGTTAGAAGCACTTCATAGGGTCTCTTCCACTTCTTTGTTTCCAACCAGGGTGAAGGCCTGAAAGAGGCAAACTCATACACACTGGTTAGTACCTGACCCACTCATTTGGCGTATTGTTTTACCCTGTTTTTTTTACTCATAGTCGTATTACCATACTTACCTCAGGGTGCTAGGAAAGGTCTCTCATAAACTATGTCTTAGAGGCTTAACTTAAGCCTGCTTCTGAGGGATATCCTTATTCAGAGGGGGACAAACAGCAATACCCTATTCTACTTTTCTGACTTGCTGAGTTATCTCTGATTCCAAAGCATGCCCATTACTGCTTTGTATGGAGGAGGGAAGCCTAAGAACATCTTGAAGGTTGAATCTGCTATATAGAAAAGGCTCATCAGGTTCCCACTGAGGCTCCACTCAAATTTCATGGGCAACCACAGGACATTGTGCAGTAGATCCAGGTACAGACCACAGGAAGCAACACCACTATGGAGTAGCCAGGAGCACCTTGGGCTCCTGGGCCTTGTTGATAATGGGGCTGTCTGAGCCTGGATGGTTTCTAGGTTCCTTCGTTCTTGGCTGTGGAGCTTCCTCGCTGTAAAAGGAAGGGCTGTTGAACTGTCTCCACAGCTGCCTGTCTATGGTGTCCATCACCAGCATGCCCTTTTCTATCTACTTGGCCTCTTTCCCAGGACTGCTGATGTTCATCATCTGTTGTCCTCCAAGGCTTCATACATGTACAGGAACCCAGCAAAGGCCATGTCCCAGGCCAGCAGCTCCTAGTAGGAGCCCATCTTGGAGCTTTGGATGCTCTGTCCATTCGCAGCCTGAAAACATATCTACTAATACCAAGTGAAACTGTCAATCGTCAAAAGGATTGAGCCCCCTACATGTTGGGCTCCCTGTGCAGTGGGTCGCCTTTCTGTCCTTGGACCATCTTGAGAACATCAACAGTTTGTTGCACACAGGATCTTTCCAAAGTCTCACCAAATCTATTAAAGGAAGTACGTGAACAGTCCCTTGTAAATGAGGTTTTCCCAAATGAGTTTCCCCAAATCCATTAAGGCATCACACCTCTAATGTGTGTGCCTCAAAAGAGGCCAGACCAAGGTTCCAAGCAGGAGAACAAGGCCATGAGAAATTTGTCTCCACTTAACTGTGCTATCTTGAACAGCACAGAGTCTCAGTCTTTAGCTTTAAATGGGATCTAAATCTTAGCTGGGGAATCAATAGACATACTGTATCAATGACAGAGTGATTTCTCTACATGCTTCCACTTATCATCATCATTTTACTGTTGACGTTCTATGGTCTTCTGTTATTCAAGGAAAAATAAATTTCTCTTGTGCATTTTCTTCAGCCCATATCTACCACTTTGAATTAAATGAGTGTTGGGTCTATCATCCTCCATCTGATCCTGCTGTCAAGCATTTAATAAGTATTCCTTTAAAACATACGTTCTCAGCAGGAATGACATCTGTTGCATCTCAGCAGGTGCAAATCTGTTCTTAGGAAGAGAAAATGTCTTATCCTTTTTCTGTATAAACGTGATTCTACACACAGTACATAAACAGCTATGCATCTAAGTGGTATTAAAATTTCTTGGCAATTACAAACAAAATGTCTAAAAAAGCTCTTTAGGGAATAATATTGAAAAAAGGTTGACAAATGTTGCTTAAATATTTCAGAAGGAAGGTTTTCTTTTAGAGGCCCTATCTGGTACTTAAACTATCTTTACATTATTTATTCCAACCTTTACTCATATGAAAATTGGGCCTTAACCCCACTCAACCAAATGCTTCTATTGAAGTCATTATTATATCCTTATCTGCTATATCCAGCCCATTGGAAGTGGGTACTAATTTCAAGACTATCATTGCTTTAGTAGCCTGCCTTTTATTATTTCAGAAACATCCCAGCCTAGTTTGCAGGAATTATCTGACAGTACTCAGAAAATCTGACCACCTGAGGCACTGTAGAAGTGAGGGGAAACTTACCCTTTCCCCCAAAAGTTTGTCGAAGGATCAGCTCACAATTAAGGCAGATTAATGAGAGAAAGGTTTATTTACCGCTCACACGGGGAGAATCACAGAGTGATTATCCAATATCCCAATGAAGTGCAGATATTTTTATACCTGTCCTTTTGGAGGGGAGAAGAAGATAAGGAGATGAGGAGATAAGGTAATCCTGTTTAGGAGCAATAAATGATTACTTGGGAGGTTAAATGGATGGGGAAACAGATTGACTTGTAAATGATTCTCTTTGTAAATTAAATTAACCTGAGACACAGGTATAATAAATTATTTGGGCCAGGTCTAGTTGTATTTTTGATCTTCTTCCCTGTAATATATTGAGATAACAGGGTGAGGAAAGGAAGTCAATTGTTCTTTTTATATTTTGATCGGTCAGTCTGGTTTATGGAGGTAGAGGGAAAGCCCCCTTCCAATGCTTTCCCCACCCCCAGTGCTTTTTCATCTTCAATGGCCTTTAATTCGAAATATTCTTTATACCAAGGAGTCATATTTTGGGGTGAAATTTTCTGAGCTCCTTGAGCATCAGTGATTGACTCACTCCTGTTAAAATGAAGGATACTTATACTACCAACGGGGGCTGTGTCCTTCTGCAGTATTTCTGAAACCACCCTTCAATAACAGTGTGCAAGGCAAGAACTGTGGTAACTCCCTAGCTAAAAATAATGATAATAATTAGTAACTCTCCCCTATAATTGCCACTCTGGACCCACTTCCCCCTGTAGCTGATGTCCATAAAGATTCTTAGCGTTCTCCATAGATAACATCACCTTTTCAAAACCTAAAGGTAGTTTTTAAGATATTTTCCAGGCCCCACATTCCAGTGGATTGATTGGCCCATGCAGACCAGTGACTCCACTGGAATTATGACCCCAGGGACTGGAGCAATGCAAGTTGATGATTTCTACATCACCATAATTTTGCCCCAGTTAACAGACCTAATTGCCTAATCCCTTGCCTGCCAAACTATCCTTAAAATCCCTGTTTCCCAAACGACGAAAAATGGCAAAGTAAAGGTGACCTCCTGGTTCCCTGCTCCCAGAGAAAGAGGTGAAAAAAAAAGGGTGAATCGGAGATAGGATCACAAAGTCTGGAGAACGTGAGATAAACAATAGAAAATAGAGCATGGGACAGCTGTGCCTGCCGGGCCAGCGAGTGAGGTGGGATCCGACACACAGGAGAACCTCCTGCTTCCCCACTGACCACCACACCCACTCAGACAGGGACCGGCCTGAAGTCGGTGCAAAATCGTGGCAGGAGACGGACGTTGGGCCCTGTGGAGAGGAGACAATAGTGGGAAACATCTTGAACTCCCTGGAGCTCTGTGCTAGGACTGCACTGGGCGGGGGGAGCTGGTCTGAGCTACCACTTGAGGGAGTTAGGAGACAGGCACCTCGCCTCTGGGGGTCAGCGGGACCAGAACAATGGAGGTGAACACTAAAAAGCGGACTCTATCCTGGAAACCACTGTGGGTGATTAGGCCAGCTCAGGGCGGGTCAGAAAGTGCGAGACCTCCTGCCAGACAGGCATGAGATTGTGGGAGGGCGACACACAAGAGACAATGGGCATCCTGTTGACTTAGCTCCCTGATCCGGGGGCGTCTGCCAACTCCTGAAGAGTCGCCCCCAGCACTAGCGCTCTGAGAGTCTGTGGCCTCCATTTTGGGGTCCACAACCCAGACGCTGTGGCGCGCTATGGTTTGGGGCAGCACCCTTCCTCCAGCCCAGGGACTCTCGCGACAGGCTCTGCCCTTCTGCGACCCATTGTCAGCTAGCTGGGCCTGTTTACATGGGTGAATTTTGACTGTTTCCCCGGTCGTGGGAGGCTCCCGCCAGTGGGATTCCCAGGCGCTGGGGCGCTGAGTGGTCTCGGGCATTACTCCTCCCTGTAGTGCAGTGACTTTCCCACAGAAAGTGGTGGGCTCCACCCCTGGAGGTAGGAAAACGAAAGAAAAGCCACTTTCCCTGTGTGACTGGCGTGAATCTGCGGGGCCTTGGTACAGATCAATAGTTGACAGCCCAGAGATTTGGCCTATCAGACTAGCTTAGGTCATCTAGTAAGATCATAACTCTGGGGCCTGCTCTCTGCATCTGGGCGACTGCCAACAGTGGGGTTCGAGATCAGGGAAGGAAAATCCTGGCCAGAGGCCGCAGCAGGTGCACCAAGTAACCCCGCCCATCAGGAACAGCCTCCCAAGTGTGGTGGAAGAACCCTGAATAACATATTAGTGGCTCCCCCTAGCGGCAGATCAAGCAACCATAGAAGCACACTCATACAGCCTGGTAGGCAGCAACTGGGATCTGCCTTGCTCCTCCCACCACTTTAGGAGGGAATAGGGTACAAGTAACTGTTGAGAGGGGCAAGATCCTTCCTAAAGATAGGGGCATTAGTATTCCTCACCTAGGGACCAGAAACCAACACAGAGGCATCAGATTACCTCCATATCTGGCTCCTCCACACAATCTACAATGAATGACAGAGAGGATAACCCCATAGCTCAACACAGTGCCCTCCATCTCAAGCTATTAGAGGGCAGTGGAGTTATAAATACAGGTGCAATTCACTACATGGGAGCTTAAACTGGAGGAACAAACTCACTAATCTCCACTGGCAAGAGGTGAAGACAACAGGTCAGAGATAACACAACTTGCCAAAATACCTCTAAGGCAATATAAGACCAGCATGCCTCCTCCCACCACTGTTAAGGAACGTCCCTTGGGGGCTTGAAGTTAAGGACACAAACCAGTCCTAGCACTCCCAGTTCTCAATCAATTACCCTGATGAGAAAGAACCAGAGAAAGAACACAGAGAATATGAAAGAGCAGAGAGAAAAATCACCCTCAAAGAAATCATGAGACCCTCAAAATCAGATATTAATTTAAATGAAGTGATTAAATTGATGGAGGAAGAATTCTGAATATGGATTGTAAAGAAACGCAATGGAATTGAATGGAAAATAGAAACCCAACACAAAGAAACCATGACAAAAATACAGGAAATGAATGAAAAATTCTCTAAAGAAATTGCAATGTTACAAAAAACCCAAAGAGAAATCCTGGAAATGAAAGAGGTATTCAAGGAACTTCAAAACACAGTGGAAAGCCTTAAAAATAGAATGGATCACACAGAGGAGTGAATCTCAGAGCTTGAAGATAATGCCTATGTGCTAAATAAATCAGATGAAGAAAAAGAACACAGAAGCAAGAGACAAGAACAGAACATACAAGAAATATGGGATTATGGAAAGAAACCAAATATAAGAATTCTAGGCATCTCAGAGAGGGAAGAAGAAAACACACAAGGGCTGGAAAATCTATTTCTTGGAATACTGGAGGAAAATATGCCTGTCCTGGCCATAAACCCAGATATCCAGATACAAGAAGCACACAGAATTCCTGGGAGACTCAACATGAAGAGGCAAACACCAGGTCACATAATTATCAGACTGGCCAAAGTAAACATGACAGAGGAAATCCTTCACACAGTAAAACAAAAACAACAGATAACCTACAAAGGAAAACCTATCAGACTAACTGCAGACTTCTCAAATGAAACCCTATAAGCCCAAAGGGACTGGGGACCCATGTTCAATCGTTTTAAACAGAACAATGGCCAACCTAGAATTCTTTACCCAGCAAAACTGAGCTTCATCTATGTGGGAGAAATAAAGACTGTTCCAGACAAGCAATCACGGATGGAATTTGTGAAGAAGAAACCTGCTCTGCAAGAAGTACTCAGACCTGCATTATACACTGAAGAATGCAATAGACACTCACCAAATTAATGACATTCAAAAGTTAAAGTCTAGAATCCAGATTCCACAATGGCTTGACAGAACTTACCCAACAATATGAACAGAAATCTACCACAAATATCAATCCTCTCTATAAATGTGAATGGCTTGAATTGTCCTTTGAAGAGACATAGACTGGCTGAGTGAATAAAAAATTATAAGCCAAGTATTGGTTGTCTCCAGAAAATGCATCTAACTCACAAAGATGCTTTCAGACTCAAGGTCAAGGGTTGGAAAACAAACTTTTAGGCAAATGGAAACCAAAAGAGAGCAGGGGTAGCAATTCTGATTTCATACAGCATAAATTTTAAAATAGCAAAAGTGAAGAAAGACAAAGATGGTCACTATATAAAGGTGAAAGGAAAAATCCAACAAGAACACTTAACAATTCTTAATATCTATGCACCCAACACAGGATCACCCAGATATATAAAGCAAACCTTGTATGAACTAAATAGCATGATACACAGTAATGTCATAGTAATGGGGGATTTCAACACCCCACTGTCTGAAATGGACAGATCCTCCAAACAAAAAATAGGGAAAGAAATAATGGACTTAAACAGAGCTCTAGAACAAAGGGGTCTAACAGACATCTGCAGAACATTCCACCCAAATAAAGCCGAATATATATTCTTCTCATCAACTCATGGAACTTTCTCCAAATCAACCACATCCTAGGCCATGAATCAGACCTCAACAAATTTAAAAAAATAGAAATTTTACCACGTATCTCCTTGGACCATAGTGGTATAACACTGGAGATCAATTTGACAGAAATGTTCACTACTTCACAAAGTCATGGAAATTAAACAATCTATTGCTGAATGACTGCTGGGTGAAGGAAGAGATTCAGGCAGGATCAACAAATTCTTTGAATGAAATGATAACAGGGACACAAGCTATCCAAACCTGTGGGATACAGCAAAAGCATTCCTGAGATGAAAACCAATAGCATTAAATGGTCACATCCAAAAGACAGAAAACTCACAAATCAACAAACTAATAAACCATCTCAAGGAACTGGAAAAGGAAGAGCAAATTAATTCTAGACCTAGCAGAAGAAAGGAAATAACTGAGATTAGAGCAGAACTAAATGAAATTGAGAACAAAAGAACTATACAGAAGACCAATAAAACCAAAAGTTGGTTTTTTGGAAAGATAAACAAAATTGACAGCCCTCTTGCTAGATTGACAAGAACTAGAAAGGAAAGGACTTTAATAAACTCAATCAGAAATAAAAAAGGAGAGATCACTACAGACATCATGGAAATACAAAACCTTATATTTGAATGCTATAAAAATCTACATGCCCAAAAGCTACAAAATATGGAGGAAATGGACAGACTCTTGGAGACACACAACCTCCCTAAGCTCAATCAGGAGAAAATAGAACTCCTGAACAGACAAATATCAAGTGCAGAAATTGGAGCAGCAATAAAAAATATTCCAAAAAAAAAAAAAAGTTCCGGACCAGATGAGTTCACACCTGAATTTTACCAAACACACAAAGAAGAACTCATGCCTATACTGCAGAAATTATTCCAAAACATTAAGAAGGATGATATCCTCCCTAACTCATTCTATGAAGCCAATATCACCTTGATACCAAAGCTGGGAAAGGATGTAACAAAAAAGAAAACTACAGACCAATATCCCTCATCAATATAGATGCAAAAATTCTCAACAAAATTTTAGCAAAGCGAATCCAACAGCACATGAAAAAAATAATTCACCACAACCAGGTGGGCTTTATCCCAGGAATGTAAGGCTGGTTCAACATATGCAACTCTATAAATGTAATTCACCACATAAATAAAAGCAAGAACAAAGACCACATGATTCTCTCAATAGATGCAGAAAAAGCATTTGATAAAATCCAGCACACATTTATGATAAAAAACCTCAACAAAATATGAATAGATGAGACATTCCTTAAAATTATTAAGGCCATATATGATAAACCCATGGCCAATATTATATTGAATGGGGAAAAATTTAAAGCAGTCCCACTTAGAACTGGAACCAGACAAGGTTGCCCACTATCTCCACTTCTATTCAACACAGTGCTGGAAGTCCTTGCCAGAGCAATCAGACAAGAGAAGGTAATTAAGGGTGTCTGAATGGGGGAAGAAGAGGTCAAACTCTCACTATTCACTGATGATATGCTATTATACCTAGAAAATCCCAAGGATTCATCCAGGACACTCCTGGAATTGATAAACAAATTCAGTAAAGTCTCAGGATACAAAATTAATGTACACAAATTAGTGGCATTCATATACGCCAATAACAGTCAAGCCAAAAATCAAATCAAAGGTGCAACACCTTTCACAACAGCATCAAAGAAAACTAAATATTTAGGAATATATCTAACAAAGGAGGCGAGAGATATTTATAGGGAGAACTATGAAACACTGAAAAAGAAATTATAGATGATGTGCACAGATGGAAATCCCTACCATGCTCATGGATTGGTAAAATCAATATTGTTAAAATGTCCATTCTACCTAAAGTGATCTACAGAATTAACGCAGTCCCTATCAAAATTCCACCATCATTCTTTACAGATTTAGAAACAATAATTCTATGCTTCATCTGGAATCAGAGAACACCTTGTATAGCCAAAACAATCTTAAGCAAAAAGAACAAATTAGGAGACATCAGTCTGCCAGACTTGAATCTTTACTACAAGGCTATAGTAACCAAAACAGCATGGTACTAGCACAGAAACAGAGATATAAACCTTTGGAATAGGATGGAGATCTCATATATAAAACCATCCTCATATTGTCATCTAGTCTTCAACAAAGCAGAAAAAAGTATACATTGGGGAAAAGAATCTCTATTCAATAAGTGGTGCTGGGAAAACTGGATATCCACATGCAGAAGATTGAAACTGGATCCCCACCTCTCACCTCTCACAAAAATCAACTCATGTTGGATAATAGACTTAAACCTAAGGCGTGAAAACTTAAGAATTCTGGAAGAAAATGTGGGGAAGACTCTTTTAGACATCAGCCTAGGTAAAGAATTTATAAAGAAGACCCCCAAAGCAATCACAGCTACAATAAAAATAAACAAATAGGACCTGATCAAATTAAAAAGCTTCTGCACAGCCAAGGAAACTGTCCTTAGAGCGAATAGACAACCTACAGAATGGGAAAAAATATTTGCTTTGTACACATTTGATAAAGGGCTGATAAAAAGAATCTGTATAGAACTTAAGAAAATCAACAAGAAAAAATCAAACAACTCCATCAATAAATGGACAAAGGACATGAACAGACACTTTTCAAAAGAAGACAGACTAATGGCCAACAAACATATAGAACAGTGCTCAACATCTCTAATCATTAAGGAAATGCAAATCAAAACTACAATGTGATATCGCCTAACTCCAGTGAGAATGGCCTCTATCAAAAAGTCCCAAAATAACAAATGCTGGCATGGATGTGGAGAGATTGGAACACTCTTACACTGCTGGTGGGACTGCAAATTAGTACAACCCCTGGGGAAAGTAATTTGGAGATACCTCAAAGAGCTAAAAATAGAAATACCATTTGATCCAGCAATCCCAATACTAGGCATCTGTCCAAAGGAAAAAAAGACATTCTATAATAAAGACATCTGTACTCAAATGTTTATAGCAGTACAATTTACAATTGCAAAGATACGGAAACAACCCAGATGCCCATCAATACATGAGTGGATTAATAAAATGTGGTATATGTATACCATGAAATACTACTCAACTACAAAAAACAATGGTGTTCTAGCACCTCTTATATTATCCTGGATAGAGATTGAGCCCATCCTTCAAAGTGAGGTATCACAAGGATGGAAAAACATGCACCACATGTACTCACCATCAAATTGGTACTAATTGATCACCACCAAGGTGCTCACATGGTAGTAATACTCACTGGGTGCTGATCAGGTGGGGCAGTGGGGGGATAGGGCTTAGAGGGATGGGAGAAACCCACAGCTAACGGAAATGGGGCACACTGTATGGGAGAAGGTCACGCTTGTAGCCCTGGCTTGAGCGAGGCAAATGCATTTCATGTAACCAAAATATTTGTACCTCCATAATATCCTGAATTAACAAAAAAAGAAAAAAGCATTCAAATTGGTAAAAACAAGAAAAAAAAAAAGAACCCTGTCTCCCAATTTCTCAAGGAGGTGGATTTGAGAAATTTCTCCTGTGTCCCCTCTTAGCGCTATACAGAATGAAGAGACTTTCTCGTACATAAAACCTCCTGACTCAGGATATTGGCTGTTTCTTGAGCAGTGGACAAATGAACCTAGTTGGGTGGCCACACTGCTTCTTATGTGGACATTGCTTCTGTTCTGGAAACTCAACAGACCTTTTAAAATCCATTAGCCAAATTTGATATAGTTCTTTATTTCCCCTTAAGGAACCCCCAAGGGAGTGTTTATGCTATAGCAAACACTTGTTTTGGCACTTCATAAATACAAATAGTCAAGTAAATAGACCATGATGTAAGCTAAAAGGAAAAGCCATCTGATTCTCTGAAATAGTCCCAGAAATATGCTGAGCTGTTTTAATGTCCTGGGTGTAGATATCTAGGTCCCTGGCTTCACGGTCTATTGAGAAGACTAAAACAACTTTGAAACTAAGTATCTGTGTTGCAGTTGGCTGTTTTCATCCTACCCAAAGTCTTAGGTGCTATTGCCCAGACATTGTCACATTACATGATTCAACAACTTGTCTTGTTCTTGTGACAAAAGTCGAATGAAAGACTAACTCTAGTCCAATTACAAACAACATTTTTTGCGAAATATCCTAATTCACAGAATGTGAGCAATGATGAAGATCTGGGTATCACAGATTAATGTCCTGTGGCTTGAATTCATCTGCCTTTTACCCACAACAGGGGGATTGAGAAAAAGTACCACATTTGAGAGTTCTTAGCTGATGTTCCCTGCTGAACATAATAATTTCACAGAAGACAAACATTACACAAGGTCACTCTGGGACTATGATGGAGTGAGACAAATGCAAGGCTTATATATGCTTAATCATATCTAAGCACAGACATAAATCAGAACATTGTGCAAACTGCAAAAATAACCAAATATCTCCCTCTCCTGGTGACTGTTGTTTCTTTCCCAATTACAGCTTTGGTCCTGCTACATTCTTCCTATATTAGAACTATTAAGAAACCTTCAGTGGCTGGGCACGGTGTCTCATGCCTGTAATTCTAACACTCTGTGAATCTGAGGCAGGAGGATCGTTTGAGCTCAGGAGTTCAAGATCAGCCTGAACAAGAGCGAGACTCTGTCTCTACTGAAAATAGAAAAAATTAGCTGGGCATTGTGGCATGTGCCTGTAGTCCCAGCTACTTGGGAGGCTGAGGCAGGAGGATCACTTGAACCTAGGAGTTTGAGGTTGCTGTGAGCTAGGCTGATGCCACAACACTCTAGCCCAGGGGACACAGTGAAACTCTGTTTCAAAAAAAAAGAAAGAAATAAAGAAAAAGAAACTTTCATCAATTGCATAGGCTCATACATGCGAAAGGGAAAAAAAAAAAAAAACCTCCACAAAGTTTACTCAAGTGAAGTTTTAATTATCTTTATTATTTCTTTTCCTCTAATTTTGAGTTTGGTTTGTTCATGCTTTTGTAGTTCCTTGTGGTGCATCCTTAGGCTGTTTATTTGGAATCTCTCTACTTTTTCAATGTAGGCATTGATTGCAATAAACTTTCCTCTTATCACTGCTTTTGTGGTATCCTATAGGTTTTGGTATGTTGTGTTTTGATTTTCATTTGTTTCAAGAAATGTTTTGATTTTCTCAATTACTTCATTGACCCAATAGTCATTCAGTAGCATGTTGTTTAATTTTCTTATATATGTTCAGTTTCTAAAGTTTATTTTGTTATTAATTCTAGTTTTATTCCATTGTGGTCTGAGAAGATACTTGATATGATTTCTGCTATTAAAATTTGTTGAGACTTATTTTGTAGCCTAACATATGGTCTATTCTGGAGAATGTTCCATGTGCTGATGAAAAGAATGTGTATATTGTGGCTGTTGGATGAAATGATACATAAATATCTATTAAGTCCGTTTGGTCTAAAGTGCAGTTTAAATCCAATGTTTCTTTGGTAATTTTCTGTCTAGATGATCTGTGTGATGCTGACAGTGGGGTATTGAAGTTCTCAACTATTATTGTATTGGAGTATATGTCTCCCTTTAGATCTAATAATATTTGCTACATATATCTGGGTGCTCCAGTGCTGGGTGCATGTACGTTTAGAATTATTATATCCTCTTGCTGAATTATCTCTTCATTATTATGTAATGATATTCTTTATCTCTTTTTTTCTGTCTTTTATTTGAGACAAGGTCTTCCTCCGTTTCTTGGGCTAGAGTGCAGCAGTGTGATCATAGCTCACTGCAATCTCCAACTCCTGGGCTCAAGTGATCCTCCCACCTCAGCCTCCTGAGTAGCGAGGGCCACAGGCATGTGCCACCACACCTGTCTAGTTTTTAAAATTTTTTGTAGAGATGGTGTCTTTCTGTTGCCTAGGCCTGGCATCAACGGATCCTCCTAGCTCAGCCTCCCAAAGTGCTAGGATTACAGGCATGAGCCACCACATCAAGTCTCTTTTTTCTGTTTTAGACTTAAAGTTTGTTTCTTCTGATATAAGCATAGCTACTCCTATTTGCTTTTGTTTTCCATTTGCATGGAATATCTTTTTCCATCCTTTTATTTTCAGTCTGTATAGGTCTTTACAGGTAAATTGAGTTTCTTGTTGGCAGCATGTAGTTGGGTCATGTTTTTCTTTTTTAAATTCATTCAGCCAGTCTATAGCTTTTAAGTGAAAAGTTTAATTCATTTACATTCAAGGTTATCTTTGAATATGTGAGGGCTTATTCCTGTCATTTAATAATTGTTATTGGTTGTTTCATGTATCCTGTGTTCCTTTCTTTCTCTCTTACTATTTATCATTGTGGTTTAGCAGTTTTCTGTAGAGGTAACATAAGTCCTTTCTCTTCCTTATTTGTGTGTTTGCTCTACCAGTGGGTTTTATACTTTCATGTGTTTTCATGACAGTAGACATAGTCCTTTTGCTTCCATGTGTAGAATGCCCTTAAAGCATTTCTTGTAAGGCTAATCTAGTGGTGATGACCTCCCTCAGTTTTTGCTTATCTGGGAAAGACTTTATTTTTCCTTCATTTAAGAAAGGATAACTTGCCTGGCAATTTTTTCTTCTAGTACTTTAAATATATCATCTTATGGTCTCCTGGCTTGTAAGTTTTCTGCTGAGAAATCTGCTATTAGACTGATGGGGGTTCCCTTAGAAGTAATTAGATGCTTTTCTGTTGCATCTAATTCTTTCTTTGTTTTTGACTATAACATGTTGTGGAGAAGAACTTTTTGAATTGTATCTGCTTACAAAGGTATTTAATAACATTCTCAGTGAAAGGTAGCTCTCAAAATAAGCAAACAATGACCAAGCATACCATTAATAAAACATGCATATTATTTGTATAAATGTTGATATTTCTTTTTTTTTTTTTTTTTTTTTTATTTTTTGTTTGTTTTTCAGCTCATCAAGGGGGTACAAAAGATCAGGCTATATACATTGCCCATGCCTCCCCATCCCCCCGAGTCTGAGCTTTAGTTGTGTCCATTTCCTAGACAGTGCACATCACTCTCATCATGTAGGTGTGCACTCCTCCCCTCCCCCCACCCCATCCCCCCCAGAGAGAACTTCAAACGTGTCCATTCCCCAGGCAGTGCGCATCGCACTCATCAAGTAGGTATACACCCATCCCTTCCACCCAGCCCCGACCTCTGTCCAATACCCAATTGGTGTGAATCCCAAATGTGCTCTCAGGGAAACCAGTTTGCTGGTGAGTACATGTGGTGCTTGTTTTTCCATTCTTGGGATACTTCACTTAATAGAATGGGTTCCAGCTCACTCCAGGAGAACCAAAGAGATGCCATATCGCCATCATTTCTGATAGCTGAGTAATATTCCATGGTATACATATACCACATTTTGCTAATCCATTCATGAATCGATGGGCATTTGGGTTGTTTCCATATCTTTGCGATTGTGAATTGTGCTGCTATAAACATTCGGGTGCAGGTGTCTTTTTTATAGAATGACTTTTGTTCTTCTGGGTAGATGCCCAGTAATGGGATTGCTGGATCGAATGGTAGGTCTACTTGAATCTGTTTAAGGTATCTCCACATTGCTTTCCACAGGGGCTGCACTAGTTTACAGTCCCACCAGCAGTGTATGAGAGTACCTGTCTCTCCACACCCACGCCAACATGTATAGTTTTGGGACTTTTTGATAAAGGCCGTTCTCACTGGAGTTAAGTGATATCTCATTGTGGTTTTGATTTGCATTTCCCTGATGATTAGAGATGTTGAACACTTTTTCATATGTTTGTTAGCCATTTTTATATCTTCTTTTGAAAAATTTCTATTCATGTCCTTTGCCCACTTTTTGATAGGGTTGTTCGATTTTTTCTTACTGATTTTCCTGAGTTCTAAATAGATTCTTGTTATCAGTCCTTTATCTGATGTGTAGTATGCGAAAATTTTTTCCCATTCTGTAGGTTGTCTATTTACTCTTGTGACTGTTTCTTTGGCTGTGCAGAAGCTTTTTAATTTGATCAGGTCCCATTTATTTATTTTTGTTGCTGCTGTGATTGCCTTAGGGGTCTTCTTCATAAATTCTTTGCCTAGGCCAATGTCTGTAAGAGTCTTTCCTACGTTTTCTTCTAGAATTCTAATAGTTTCTGACCTAAGGTTTAAGTCTGTTAACCACCGTGATTTGATTTTTGTGAGGGGTGAGAGCTGTGTGTCCTGTTTTAGTCTTCTACATGTGGATATCCAGTTTTCCCAGCACCATTTATTAAATAAGGAATCTTTTCCCCAGAGTATGTTTTTTTCTGCTTTGTCAAAGATTAGATGGCTATATGAGGATGGTTTTATATTTGGATTTTCTGTTCTGTTCCACTGGTCTGTGTCTCGGCACTTGTGCCAGTACCAGGCTGTTTTTAGAACCACAGCCTTGTAGTAAAGTTTGAAGTCTGGCAAATTAATACCTCCCATTTTGTTTTTGTTGTTTAATATTGCTTTTGCTAAACGGGGTCTTCTCTGATTCCATACAAAGCGTAAAATTATTTTTTCTATGTCTGTGAAAAAAGATGTTGATAATTTAATAGGGATTGCATTGAATCTGTAGATAACTTTGGGCAGTATAGACATTTTAACAATGTTGATTCTACCGATCCATGAGCATGGTATGGTTTTCCACCTATTTACATGTTCTGCGATTTCCTTCCTCAGAGTTTCATAGTTCTCCCTATAGAGGTCCTTTACTTCCTTAGTTAGATATATTCCTAGATATTTTATTTTCTTTGTTGCTATTTTGAAGGGTATTGAGTCCTTAATTTGGTTCTCCGTTTGACTGTTATTGGCGTATATGAATGCCTCTGATTTGTGTGTATTGATTTTGTATCCTGAGACTTTGCTGAATTCATTAATCAATTCCAGGAGTCTCTTGGTTGAAATCTTGGGGTTTTCTAGATATAACATCATATCATCAGCAAAGAGTGAGAGTTTGATCTCTTCTGTCCCTATTTGGACTCCCTTGATTCTGCTCTCTTGCCTGATAGCTCTTGCAAGGACTTCCAATACTATGTTGAAAAGTAATGGGGACAGTGGGCAGCCTTGTCTGGTTCCAGTTCGAAGTGGGAATGCTTTCAATTTTTCCCCATTCAGTATGATGTTGGCTGTGGGTTTGTCATATATGGCTTGTATCATTTTTAGATAGGCCCCGTCTATGCCTATTTTTTCGAGTGTTCTTATCATAAAAGGGTGTTGAATTTTGTCGAATGCTTTTTCTGCATCTATTGAGAGTATCATATGATCTTTATTTTTGCTTCTATTTATGTGATGAATTACATTTATAGATTTGCGTATGTTAAACCATCCCTGCATCTCTGGGATGAAGCCCACTTGGTCGTGATGGATTATTTTTTTGATAAGCACTTGGATTCGATTTGCTAGAATTTTATTGAGAATTTTTGCATCTATATTCATAAGAGAAATTGGTCTATAGTTCTCTGTTTTAGTTGCATCCTTTCCTGGTTTTGGTATTAGGGTTATGTTGGCTTGGTAAAAAGTGTTGGGGAGAATCCCATCCTTCTCTATATTGGAGAATAGTTTATGTAGGATGGGCACCAGTTCTTCTTTGTAGGTATGGTAGAATTCAGGTGTGAACCCATCTGGTCCAGGGCTTTTCTTTTTGGGAAGGTTTTTTATTGCTGTTTCGATTTCAGATCTAGATATCGGTCTATTTAGGAATTCTACTTCTTCCTGGTTGAGCCTGGGAAGGCTGTGTGTTTCTAGGAATTTGTCCATTTCCTCCAGGTTTTCTAATTTGTGTGCATAAAGATTTTTGTAGAATTCATATATGGTATCCTGTATCTCTGTGGCATCCGTCATGATTACTCCTTTTGTGTTCCTGATGGAGGTTATAAGAGATTTTTCTTTTCTGTTCTTGGTTAGTCTAGCCAGAGGTGTGTCAATTTTGTTTATTTTTTCAAAGAACCAACTTTTGGTTTTATTAATCTCCCTTATGGTTTGATTGTTGTCCTTTTCATTTAGTTCTGATTTAATCTTAATAATTTCTCTCCTTCTGCTGGGTTTGGGATCGGTCTGTTCTTCCTTCTCCAGCACTTTGAGTCTATTCATTAGATTGTCTAATTGTAAGTTTTCTGTCTTTTTGGTATAAGCATTTATGGAAATAAATTTTCCTCTCAGGACTGCTTTAGCTGTGTCCCACAGATTTTGATAGGTTGTATCTCCTTTGTCATTTAATTCAAAAAATCTTTTGATTTCCGACTTGATTTCTTCATTTATAAAATGATTGTTCAGGAGAAGGTTATTTAGCTTCCATGACTTTGAGTAGAAGTGAGGATTTCTGTTAGGGTTCATTGTTACTTTTATTCCACTGTGATCTGAGAAGATGCATGGTATAATTTCTATATTTTTAAATTTTTTAAGGCATGCTTTATGACCTAAGATATGGTCAATCTTGGAGAATGTCCCATGAGCTGATGAGAAGAAAGTATATTCAGTGGTTTTTGGGTAGAATGTCCTGTAGATATCAGTCAGGCCCATTTGATCGAGCGTTGTATTTAAGTCCACTATTTCTTTGTTTATTTTTTGTTTGGAAGATCTGTCCTGAACTGTCAGTGGCGTGTTAAAATCTCCGGCTACTAATGTGTTGTTATCTATCATTTGGTTGAGATCAAGTAGGGTTTGCTTTATGAATCTGGGTGCACCCAGATTGGGTGCATATATATTAAGTATAGTTATGTCTTCTTGTTGAATTGTACCCTTCACCAGTATATAGTAACCATCTTTGTCTTTCTTTACTTTTGTTGATTTGAAAACTACGTTATCGGAGATTAGAACCGCCACGCCAGCTTTCTTTTGGGTTCCATTTGCTTGGAATATTGATTTCCAGCCTTTTATCTTCAGCCTAAATGCATCCTTGCAGGTTAGATGAGTTTCCTGAAGACAGCAGATACTTGGCTTATATTTTTTTATCCATTGGGCCAGTCTATGTCTCTTGAGTGGGGAATTCAATCCATTCACATTTAATGAGAGAACTGATAGGTGAGACAGATTGCTTTTCCTCAAGTTGGGTTGAATTTCATTGATCTGTTTTCTCTCTTGAGCCATTATGATAACTGGGTTTTTATATTTATCTCTTGATTAGTGTTACATTCGAGGGTCCTTCTTGTGCTGGACCATGTGTAACTCTGTTTTGAGTACTTCTTGGAGAGCTGGTCTTGTCTTGGTGAATTCCCTAAGTTTTTGTTTATCTGAGAATGTCTTAATTTCACCTTCATATATAAAACTGAGCTTAGCTGGATACAGGATTCTAGGCTGGGCATTATTCTGTTTCAGAAGAGTGAGAATGGGGCCCCAATCTCTTCTTGCTTGTAAGGTTTCAGTTGAGAAATCTGGCGTGATTCGGATGGACTTTCCTTTGTATGTTACTTGATTTTTTCTCCTTACAGCTCGAAGAAGGGCCTCTTTAGTGGATATTTTGGTCAGTCTAATGACTACATGATGTGGTGTCTTCCTATTTGGTATGAATCTCCCAGGGGTTCTTTGAGCTTCTTGAATCTGTATATCTAGAGATTTGGCTAGGCCTGGGAAATTTTCCTCAATTATATCTTCGAATAGTTTATTCAACCCTTGCTTATTGTCTTCTTCACCCTCAGGAATGCCGATAACTCTGATGTTAGGCTTCTTCACATAATCCCACATTTCTTGTAGACTGTGGTTAATTCTCATGTTTGTTTGTTTCAGCTCTGTAACTGACTTATTTAATTGGAAAGTGTTGTCTTCGATCTCTGAGATTCTTTCTTCTGTTTGATCTACCCTGCTCTTGAGACTTTCCACTGTGTTTTGTAGCTCCTTGAATAAATTCTTCATTTCCAGGAGTTCAGTTTGATTTTTCTTCAGTATTTCAATTTCTTTGGTGAATTTTTCTTCCAAGTCCTGGATCTTTTTTGTGGTTTCTTTATGTTGATTATCCATTTTTACTTGCATGCTGTTCAGCGTGTTTATGATCCATGTTTGAAATTCTTCCTGTGACATGTTGCTATTTGGAATCTGGTTTGTGTTAATTGGTGGTGAACTAGTAATCCTCTTTGAGGGTGAAGTTTCAGCTTGATTCTTTATACTTCCAGAGTTCTTTCGCTGAGCCCTTCCCATCTGGATGAATCCTTAAGATTCCTTCTTTCAGCTTTAGTCTGGAAAGGGGCAGGCCGTGAGCGCCAGGTAAGCTGCCTCCTCTGTCGCTAGGGGGAGCCCTTCGCGTGTTGTTCAGGGTTTTGCTACCTCCGCTGGGGGGGCTGCTCCTCTTCCTCTCCCGAGGTGGTTTCCGTCTCTCTCTGAGAGAAAGACAGTGGATAGGGGGAGGGGAGCGGCGCCCTCGTTCGCCCAGCGCCCCAGCTGCTGCAGTTCCCGTGGGCGATGGTCCTCCCCGTCCCAATGTCCGCAAGGTCCACGCTCGACTCTCTCGTGACTGGGGAACCACTCAGTGATCACACAAAGGCTTAGCTCCTAGTCGGTCCGTGGACTAGGGAAGGGAGCCGCCTGGTACCCAATCACTTCACCGGGTTTAGGGTGCAAAACCCAACAATGGCGACCGCCCGTCTGCAGCACTGTCGCTGGGGTTGAACGCTCAGCGACCGGCAGAGGCCAGAGGAGCCGAGACCGGGAGAACCCAGCCCCGCCTAAATGAGACAGATCGGCGTCTGCTTGAGCCGGGAGGGAGGCAGCCCCGCAGCCCGCGTATAGGAGACAGTTGCTAGGCGCCTCAGCCGCGCACAGCGCACAGCGTTCTAGGGTCCCAAATGCCTCCCGCCAATGTCTCCTCTGCAGAGCTCACGTCTCCCGCGGCAATTCTGCGCCGACTTTGGGCAAATCCCCAATTGAGTGGGTGTGGAGGTCAGAGGGGGAACAAGATGCTTTCCTGTGGGGCTGAACCCACCCCACTCTCTGGTGGGGTGCGTACAACCGTCCCGCGCTCCCTTCTCTGATGACCCTCCGCACTCTCTAGTTTTTCGCGCTGTATTTCCCGATCACCTCAGTCCTTTCTCGTTCTCTCTCTGTCCCACGCTGATTCTCCATGGGTTCACGCCGCCGTTCTTGTGGGGGAGTGAACCTCTAACCCCATGCCTTCCACTCCGGGAGCACGAATCCAGGAGGTCACCACCATTCCGCCATCTTCCCAACTCCTTGATATTTCTTTTTACATGGAAAGCTCAGACAAGGACAAATCATTTAGTCAAGTGAAGTTGTTACCAACAGTTTGGCACTTGTCCTGGAGGCTGCTTCAGAAGAACAAGGGCAAAGAGAAGTTTATTAATTTGCTGGCAAACAAGGAAAATGGCAGAATTGTGTCTTAAAGTTCCATTGTCCTATCTATAAGCAGAAATACAGAACTTTTGAAGGGGGGTTTTCAGCTTGGGGCTATTGCTATTTATAGTTGTTGGTCCTGATCAACCTCATCTCCCCCAACTCCAACGAAGATAATCTCCTGCCCTCTGCCCAGACAATTCCATAGGCCATCACCTGTGGTACAAAAAAACAGAGAACATTCCCCTGCCCTTCTGATTACCGGCCTCCAGGGCAAGGATGCAGGTTTTAATTCTCAGAAAGAGTGTGTGTAGGGGTTTGTTTAACAAGACAGCTCCAAGATTGAATTTAAATCTGTAATTGTATAGCCTGCTTGATAATTTCGAGTTTTTAAGTGTAAACCATTATAAAACAAAATTAAATTGGGATTATCCAAGGGACTCTAAAAAGGCATGTGTAAAATCTAAATAATTTTTTTACAGAGCTTAAACCATTGAGGGATTCCCTTTTCTTTAGTGACAGAAGGAATGCTCCTGGGTTCAGCATGTGAGAGTGGTGGATTGTGATATGTGTGGAAGAGAGAAATGATATGAGAACTTCAAGGTAACTATAAGCAGATTAATTTATCCCATAAAGAGTAGCAACAGTGCCCCCAATTGACAAGAGTTTTAAAATCTAGAATCTTAAAAGCAAAATCTTTGTGTAAATGATTATTATAACAGTCTTTGTGCTTAAGTGTGAGTATGCTTCTTTTAATCTGAAAAGTATATACTCATTAAAACATATTTATGTTATTAGTGAACTTATGTGTAACAAATCTAAAAAGATGTACTTTTTTCCTAGAATCATCAGTTTTTTCTTTTGACATAGTGTGTTAGACAAATGTATTCTCATAGCAGCTGTAAAATAATAAAATTTTGAAGACTGACAAACAAACTTGATTATTTTTACTATTCTTTCCTCATTTCTTTGAATAAAATAAAGGATCAAATGTGTTACTTTGAGGCCTTTCAAAGAAACCTGAAAATTCATTATACATAAAAAGATATCTTTACAATTCTATTATTTCTAATTTGGAACCTAAATTTGAAAAAAGAAAAATTGAATATTGACAAAAGAAACAAGATATAAATACAATACTGTGTTTTGTGAACACAGTGCAACAAAAAGCAAAGATTAATAGGAACTTTTAACATTAAAAAAAGAAATTTGAATTAAAATACATCAACAGCAATATTAACAGAATAGATTGCTAAAAAAAAGAATATCTATGATCTTAGTACAAAAAAAACTTATTTTACAGAAAAAAGAATAAATTGTAATTTCACTCATGTTATTTATGTAAAATTTTGAAGTAAAGAATTTATTAACATATTTCTATGTATGCATTTACACATATAATGATATTTAAATATAAAAATAGTTGATAAACTTAACTAAAGCCTTAAAATATAATTAGTATATCAGTACATGAAATAGAATAATATCTATATTATATTGACTTTACCATCCTAATAAAGTTTAAAAATATCCTAATTAACAGATAAATAATATTATCTTGTGTACATATTCATATTTCTCTGTAAGCATTGAACCAAAAATGTCCAGTCATTTATATTAATTACCATGTTCAACCATATTGATAATTCTTTATATAAATTTTTCTGTTCAATTGTTAGTATGATTTCTATCTCTTGACTACACCCTGGATAATACAAACATCAAATTAATTCTATTACTAATTCAGCATGACTGTATTAGGTAGTACCAATATATATTGTCAGAATTTGAATGGGGAATAAACACTGTATTATAAAGCTTACTCACTATTCAAAAACAATCACAATCTACAAACCCCAAGCCTGTCTGAAAAATTAAAATTAAATATTTATGTCTTCAGGCTAAATTTTGCATTTCTACTTAAAACAAGTATGAAACTAGATTTTAAGACAATAATTAAACAGAACATCTCCAACATTGGTTTATTTAATTCTCCAGGGATCAACTAGATAACTATTACCAATATCTGAAAACAGAGTAATACTTAAACCCCTGCAAACCAATAGTCCTCTGAGTAGAGTCTAACATTTTACCTACATAGATGTAGTGTCTTACCTTTAAATTCTTGATAACATGGCACCGGTGCTCACGGTGGGCCCTGCTGTGGGCAGCGCTGTATCATCATAACATGCATAGCCCTCATTTTTTACTCTCTCAAGACAATGCTTTGGTTGTGATACTGTGGAAGAATCAGAAATCCTAGAATTCAGTGTTATTTGGACTTCCTTTCTCACATTGATATTAAATAATCTTGGCCAAAGAGCAAGTTTTCATTAACTAATTTAACAGTCCCTCTAAATATTCATTATCAACAAATGGATATTAAATATATATGATTGAGAAGGTGCATATTGAGCACTTAATGGGTTGCAGGGTATGGCCACAGCTGGTTACAAAGATATATAGCATATAGTTCATGTTCACACATCAATTTCAGTACAAGTATTTTGTGAGAATAAAGGGTTTAAATTGCAGTTTTCCTTCCGTATCCCAAGGAACCCCTCTCTACCTGAAATCTGAGTTCAACCACATGCACAGACTTTTATGTTAATTAAATTTTAAGGAGCTAGAATTGGAAATGTACTTAGAGACTAATTTCACCATAAGAGACTGAATCAACTGAGGAAAACAAGGCTTGGGAGGTAAAGTAATATGTAAGTATTACAGAGGTATTGAAAACTTCAAGATTAGAATATAAATATTTGAGTATTAGAGCAGACCATGTGACATATACAACCTGAGAAACCAATATTCCTTAGTCGTTAAGAGATATGGTCCCTGGAGACAGTTTGCTGACATCTTATCCTGCCTCTGCTATTTATTAGCTATGTGGTCTTGAATAAGTTAACTGATCTCTCTATGCCTTGGTATCCTCATCTGTAAAATGGGTCTAATAGCAATAGTAACCACATCCTAGAACTGACAGTGAGCTTCAAATGAGGTTCACATGCAAAGCACTTAGAAGTGCCTGGTACATGGTAAGTGCTCAGTAAGTAATGACTTCAGCCATCATAGAACTTTGCTTTAGGAAACATCTTAAAGGACATCTTTTCCGATCTTTTACCACTGTCAACAATTTTTTAAAAATTTTCACCACAAATAAATTATTCAGCGTCTGTTTAAGCACATATAATGGGGTGTTTTGATTTCAGGATTGCTCTGCAACAAATGAGAGTTTTAACATGATCGAAAGTACTTGGTTTTTAATGCATGTCTTCAGCCAAGAATTTAGAGCAGTCTTTCTAACTGGGTTATATGAAAGAATTAAGCTCCTCAGAAAATGATTTAAGTGACTATTTAACGAATACTTTCAAGGATGGTGCATGCATAATACTATTCTGGATGCACAGGAAAAAAGTGAATTCATTACATACAGTGGATGCATTGGGGATTTAAGGATTAATTCTGTTATAGAAATCTGAATGAGAAGGGCAAATTTAGAGCTCTGAGCTTGTCATATCTTTTATTTAATTTTCACAGTACTATTAGAAGTGGTCAACCCAGTATTATTCAATAACAGCGGAAATTTTTGCAATGAAACATCTTAGTCATAGATCATAGCATGAGTAAAAGTCTTGTGGTGAGAAAGTCCTTTGCATTTGAGAATTAAAAGAAGTCTACTAGGTCATTTTTTTAAAACCATTGGCTTTGTTACAGAATTTGTTGAGTTCAGATTTTGTTATTGTAAACTAGGGCTTGAAAAATGAAAGCAAGTTCTAAATAGAAAACTTTACTATTTTCTCAGCTTTAGAGGAACGCAAATAGTAATTATTTTCTTATATTAGTATACTGATATATTAACTTATATTGTTATTTGTGTTCCTCTAAATCTGAATAAATAAAGTCCTTATAAAGCAAAGAGTACCAGTTCCCCAAAACATCAAAAAGACCAACTTTGTGTCTTTAGAATGTTGACCTTTATCAATTCCACAGGCCCCATGAAAATTGTCCTTGTTGGTACCACCAGCCTTGGGTTTCATGTTGATATTAATAGTATTCATTGAGTAGACTACAGTCAATAGTCCTAGGTATTGTGATACAGAAGAAAGTGAATGTGATTTGACTTAAATATTGAAACAGGAAGCATTGTTATCTATTTTGGGCTAAATTTTTTTATTTTCAATTGCATGTTGAAAAGGCATTATCAAGACTGGTTATTCTCATAGATCTGATGATGCAAAAAGTAATTGATTCAAAACATTAGCTTGTTTCAGCTATGGATCAATTATTTATGAAACAAGACTTCAAAGACATGGACAGAATGGGATCTAAAATGCAAGTGGGTGAATTGGCCTTAAATGGAGGAGGAGCACTTCATCTTAAGGACAAATATGGCATGACTCCACTTATATGAGGTATCCAAAATAGTGAAACTCAGAAACAGAGAATAGAATGGCAGTAGGCTGGGGGGAGGGGAAAATAGGAATTTCTGGTCAATGAGTAGAGAGTTTCAGTTGCACAAGATGAATAAGATCTAGAGATCTGCTTTACAACATTGTGTGTGTAGTTAATAATAGTGTATTGCACACTTGAAAATTAGTTAAAAGAGTAGATCTCAAGTTAAGTGTTCTTACTACAATTAAAAAAAGAGTTCAGGAAAAATGAATTCAAATATATTTGAAAATTTGTGAGAGACAGTGGAGGAGAATCATATGTAATGTCCTCAATTTTATTGATGTAATAGGATAAAACTTTGGAAAAGGAATAAAATTCACAGGTGATGCTAAATGACTTGCCTAGCGGGGCCACCAAAAGTCTAGCTCTACAAGGCATTAATTTGTATGGTTGTGTTATTTTTTTAAAACTAGGACATGATTAAAAATAAGAGCACATTATTCTTGGTCAGGGCTATCTTGAATAATGAAGCTTTTACCAAAAAAAAAAAAAAAAAAAAAAAAAAAACTGCTCCATTTCTTTTTCTTTCTTTGATGTGCAGTAACAGATTTGTAGCTCTTCTCTTTATTTCTTTATAATACTTTATTTTTTTTATTTTTTTTTTTTTTGAGACAGAGTCTCACTTTGTTGCCCGGGCTAGAGTGAGTGCCATGGCGTCAGCCTAGCTCACAGCAACCTCAAACTCCTGGGCTCAAGCGATCCTACTGCCTCAGCCTCCCGAGTAGCTGGGACTACAGGCACGCGCCACCATGCCCGGCTAATTTTTTGTATATATATATTTTAGTTGTCCATATAATTTCTTTCTATTTTTAGTAGAGACGGGGTCTCACTCTTGCTCAGGCTGGTCTCGAACTCCTGACCTTGAGCAATCCACCCGTCTCGGCCTCCCAGAGTGCTAGGATTACAGGCGTGAGCCACCGCGCCCGGCCAACTTCTTTATAATACTTTAAAGATACCACAGGTCAATGGACAAAAAGAAATACACAAAGCAGATCTTCAAAAGGCTCATAACAAAGATCTTAGTGTTATATAAACTCTAGAATATTTCCTCATCTGTAATAAGTGCTGTCATATTTGTACAATCTTTAGTTTATATAAGAAATGCCTGGCCTTTATGAGAGCTCAGCAACAACTGGATTTTTTTGTTTGTTCTTTCATTAACTCCTAGAGAAGGAATTAGGTAAGGAAGCAACTTTCCCATGTTTATGTTGGACTAAATTAATGAATTTAAATAATGCCAGACCATTTAGGCAGAGTCCAGTTCATGGCAAAATATTCATGTTCCTTCTTCCTCCCCGAGACAATGCAAGTCACTGCTCTGGCAATGAGCAAATGACCACTTGCTTTTCCAAACAATCGATCCTGTCTCTGGCTTGGAATATCAATTCATCTAATCAAAGAAATAGGCAGTATAAACATAGATGGAATCCTAGAGCTTGTATATTGTACAATGGCCACATTCTACAAAAGCAGACAAAAGGCCAGGTCAGATTTACTTTGCTTAAGTCCAATTTCTCATCTGACTTTTTATGTCCTAACATTTATTGAGTTTTTACTATGTGCCAAGCATTGTTTTTAGCTTTCCGTCTTTGATAGTTCATTTAATCCGTGTAAGAACCCTACGAGGTAGGTGCTATTATGCTTCTCATTTTACAGATGAGGAAATTAATTTCCAAGAAATTTCAACTTGCCCAGTGTCAATCAGTTTGTAAGTAAAAGAGCTTAGATTTGATCCCTTTCAGACCTCAGACCCTGCACTTTGAACACAATATATTCTGCCTCTCGAATACTTTATAACTAGCAATATTGCCTAACTAATTTATTAATTTACTAATTTTTAAATTATGAAATGGAATATAAATATTTTTATTATATCAACATATTAGGGATATTTTACATATCTCATTTTTCAAAGTTAACAACATAATTTAAACTATATTATATATATTTAAATCTAGTGTAATAAAATTGTATGTATCAGTTTAGCCAACGGTGAATCCCTTTCACATGTCTACTCTTCATTGATGTGTTTCTCAGATGTAACAAGTTCAACACTAAATCCATTAAATATATTATACCTCGAAAGTAAGCAACAAATGTTTCTTTGCAAATTTTAAACTACAAAAATATATCTCCTTTTCTAGTCAGTAAATACCAATAAACCTTAATTTATAGTCAATAATGCATTTTTTTTTCCTCTGAGACATGAACAAAACCCCAGCTTCTTCTTTTATTCTGCTTTTTAAAATGATGATTCTCAGTCTCTGGTACATAGAAGGTACTCAGTAAATATGATCAATTAATGAATCAATGTAAATAGAAAATTCATGCATATCATTAGAATCTGAGTTTCCTTGTCTGCAATTGTAATCTGGAGAATTTTCTCCCAAAATGGAAGCGAAACTGTCATTATCTGAAGATAGTTTCATTGTATATCTGGAAAACTCAAAAGAATACTTTGAAATGTTCCTACACAAGATAGTGAAATATAAAACAAATATTTAGAAATTGGATGGACAAAGGGAACCAAGGCAAAAATGCAGCTCACACTTCCTGCCATGCATGAGTAATAAAGTTCCTTTTCCTCCGGCCCAGGAGTTTCATATCTTCTGCCAGTACTCATGAAACAGACAGCCTAACTTGTTAGTTTGCTACTAAGATAAAAATCTCAGATTCTTCACAGTTCTTGACATTTTGGGGGATGAAGGTAGGAAGTCAACATAAGCATAGCTTTCTGGAAGAGAAAGGACAAGAGTCCCTGTGGGTTGGGTTAGGGAAGACTTCGGAGATCTGATGGTGAAAGTTCTTACCCAGGTAGTAGGTGGGTGAGGATACATAAGGGTCCTCCACTGTGATAAATGTTTAGAGGCTGAGAGGTAAGAGGCAGGATTGAACAAGTTGCCTGAATGATGCCTCAGTTGCCAGTTAATTCCTCCAGGCACTCGAGGCTATAGATATGGACAGTATCCAGTCTTACAGGGCCTCGTAGGTCAGGCCTTAGCTCCATTTTCTGCTCCTACAAACCTTGTTTGGCTTCTACAATACAAGACAACTACTCTTCAACCACTCTTCCTTAGCTTATTTCTGAACGTGTTCAACATTTGATGTTTCTTTACATACAACTAGCACTGTGGCTCAAATAAAAATCTTAGAAGACAGCTGTGGATATTTTTTATAAAGCAAAAAAAAAAAAAAAAAAGAGAGAGAGAGAGTCAAGAAACAAAATTTAATTTACAAAAGTAATCAATAAAATTCCTGACTAAAACAATAAATAATAAAATCTATACCCTTCCCACTGCCCCTTTGTTTTCCATTTCCCTTCCTATCTTCTCTTCCTATTTTTTCTTTCCTTCTTTCTTTCCCGGAATGAAGGTGTCAGGATCCATCTGTGGGTGGGGAGCTCGATATGGGGAATCTCAGAAGCATGCAGGGTGCAGAGACAGAGAAGGAGAGTCAGGCAGAAGCACATTCAAGGTGGGTAAGCAACTGGCAGATGGAGAAGAGGTGTAGGGGTGGTTTGGAGATTTCTTACAATGAGCAAATAATTGAGCAGGTAGATAAAGGCAATGCAGATGAGAGCCAGGTTTCCTTCAACTGGATAATGAACTACAAACATGAAAGGTAGACAGCCAGAATAACCCTGAAGTATTAGATTAGAATTAGAGGTGTCAGTATGAACTCATAGTTATAGATCTATCTATCTATCTATCTGTCTATCTATCCTCTACTTTTGCTAGTTCTCTGTCTACTTAGAAGGGCTAGAAATAAGATGCTCCAGCAGTAATGAGCACATAGAACACCCAGATCTTGACTTCCAAATACTCTCCTCCTCTTAAGGAAGCCAGAACTTGAAGAAATGGCTGATGCTAATGCTGAGGCAGGGAAAGTACAAGATGAGTGAGACCCCAGTTTTATTCATTTAGTAACCATTAATTGAGCACATTTTCAGTACCAGGCATTCTCTTAAGATGTTGGGAAGACACATTTTTTTGCCCTCATTTTAGTGGAGAAAGCAAATCAACAAATCAGCAAGATATATAAGAAATTATATATACATATATATATATATATATATATATATGAGAGTGTGTGTGTTTATATATATACAGGGAGAGAGAGAGAGAGAGAGAGAATGTTTGGCATGGGGATAAATGCCCTGGAGAAAAATAAAACAATGAACAGGAATAGAGCATGCTTGAGAAGGATGCAATTTAACACACAGTGGTAAGGGAATACTTCACTGGGGAGCTGACATTTGAAAAGAGACTTGAAGAGCTGATGAGGGTGCAAGCCTTGAAGATTTATGAGAAGAGCATTCCATGCAGAGGAAACTGAAAAGCAAGTGAAAAGGTTTTGAAGCGTATACATCATGCTCTAATTTTTCAATTAATAAAATTTTCCATTTATTTATTATTTTAATTGACAAATACTTATGGTATATTTACTATATTTAAGGCATTGTGCTTTTCTCTGGAATAATACCCTTGTGAACAACTGGGCAGATTTGTCCTTAGAGAAAACACAGCACAATAAATATTTACTTAATGATACATTCCAATAGAAGTGTCCATTTCTTCTCTAAAGCAAAATATATATTCTATAGTGAAGCCACTGAAGATGGATTACTAACACTAATTTAAAATGTCCCAGCCAATTAAACTGATCCAAAGTTTAGAGTTCATTTCACGCAGTGAACATAGCACCCTTCTTGTTTGGGCATTATCCAAACATAATGTGCACAAGTGTCTCTCATACCATTAAAAGAAAAGAACTCTATGAACATTTAAAGCATACAGTTCTGAAGAATGAAAAGAATGATAGGCATATATATTAAGGTAAAGAGAATTTAAATAAAATAAAATATTTGAATTGTATTAAGTATCTGGTAATGCATTTCATATGAAAATAATTCCAAATCATTTCAAACTTTCATTTTTTTCAAAGTCAAATTATTTCTTAAATTACTTCTTAGATTTTAAAGAATAAGAACAAAATATTTAAGGAATATTTACCTTCTTGAAATACATGTAAATTTGCTATAAACTTGACAATAAATTTTAGAACTTGAAGTGAATTTAGAGATTATCTTGTAGAGGAATCAAAGTCTAGAAATTTGAGTAGTTTTGCTAATCAGTGGTGAACCCCAAGAGGATATCATTTAATTGAACTAATTATTGATTCAGTCCTCTTTTACTTGCACACAAATCTCCTAAAAGCTTGGTAAAATGCAAATACTGATTCAAAAGATCTGTTCTGGGGGCAAAAATTTGCATAGAAAGGCTATACATTACCCAGACTAATATCAGTTAGTACAAATTAATAATACTAGGGATTCTTCTAGCTTCAGTGTCTCAGGCTAATAGCATTCAACACTGATCCATGAAATACAGATTAAATAATAAACACACCAACATACACTTTGAAATTTGTATCATACAAAGAAAACACTAACTTCTTTCACAATTCTCATAAAAATTTATTTTTAAAAAATCATATATTACAGCACAAGTAAATGGAACTTAACATCAAAAGTTCAGCAAAGTATACCCATCCACTTGTATTGAGCAAACCCAGTTAGCAAACATGGAATTAGAAAAAACCAAACACAAAATTAGAAAACACTGAATTCTAGAACTTTCACTGAAAGAGTTAAAGTTTTCATTGCAGAAAAATATTGAAATTAAAGTTAATGCCAATAGAGTATTTATAACATCAATAGTAGAAAATTCAAAGTGCCCCATGTGTTTATTGTTAAATGAAAATAAATAAAACAAATTGGCCTGAAGGCCCAGAAACCCAGCCTATGCTCTGCTGAACAAGCAATATGCTTTGGCGCCTGTCTGCATCCACCTGGAAGAAGAGGTTCTTTTTCTTCATACAAAGATGCTGTGTAAACTAGTGGCAGCCCTGACTTTAGAAATCTGAAAGAATCCCAAGTAATTCTTTATTTCATGTTCTGATGGAAGGTCCCTGGGCTTCTAAGGGTCACATTCAGGACTTTGGTAAATTATTAGGACAAAGATTCCCTCTTCTCAGTCAAAGATGGTATTCTCCTCCATTTGCCCAAATAGCCGCTGTAACTTTGAGGCCTATTCAGGCCGGTCTTATGCAATCACTCCAGAGCTGTGAGGGGCTCTCGGGAGAGTTCTCGGCACAGTATCTGTTCTCTCTTATTCAAATACTCCTTGGTGAGCATTTAACAACTTTTTCAAGTTGGCAATGGAAGAAATAAGTGGGCCTTTATGCATCAAAGAAATATGAAGAAGAAAGTAAGCAAATGGAACACCCAGGGATAGAGAAACATGTGATTCTACAGGCCAGGCCAAAAGCAGCACTTTGGTGCTTTGTCAAAAATCCTGCAATAGTATAAATAAGGTAATTCTGAATATTATGAAAAACATAAACTATTCATTTTCCATCCTTACTATGCAGGTATACTGAGTATTCTTTTTAGATTTTTTTTATAAAAATTATATCATTTCTTAGGACTCAACTTAAAAGCAAAATTATTATAATTTAAGCTAGTTCCCCTGCCCCTAAGTATCTCTATGGGTTCCTGTGCCTGAAATTCTACCATTAGAAAACTTTTTCTTTTGGTCTCAAAGTATTTTTCAATATTCACTCATTTTATATTAAGGCACACATACTCTAGAATGGTTAACATTTCCAGCATTGTTACCAGAATGAATTACAACTGATAGAATGAGGTTTTCCAAGAGGGTATAGAATGGAATGTATGGGGTTCTAAGGCAAACTTTGCTAGTCCCATTTAATCAGAATTATCCCCGATATTTTTTCCCCAAATTATAAGAATATTTCTCTTTTGATGAGGTGGCCAAGAAATTTCCTCTACAGATGAGGTTACCTGATACTTTTGATTCCATAGACCAATAAAATAATATAAAAATCAAAATTAGGAAATTGACAAAAGATGGCTGACTTTTTATTTTTCCAAGTAAGGAAATGAAAAATAAGAGAATACAACCATTTATTTTTATTATTCCTCTATAAAAGAAAAGACATTTGATACCAAACATGTAGGAAGAACATAATCTCAAAATGAAGAACTTAATATGTTGTCAGGTTTCCTTATTTCCTCTAGGATTAATACAAACTCTGTCACCAATATCATCAATATATTTTTCTCAGATATTCTCACATCAGTGGTTGAGACGCATTCCTTCAGGATAATTCTACCATCTGGGGGACATTTGACAACGCCTAGACATGTCTGTGGTAGTCATAACTGGGGAAGGTGCCACTGATATCTAGTGAGTAGCGGCCAGGGATACTGCTAAACATCTACAATGCACAGGACCATTCTCATGACAAAGAATTAGAGAGTATCTAGCCCAAAGTATCAACAGTGGCAAGACTGAGAAAGCCTGTTCTCAGGGATCAGCGGAGTAAAGATATTCCTATATTGGCAAAATAGCAGCTCTGTAGAACTTCAGGGTAACTCTTCCTACAAGGAAAATCACTGCCTCCTTTCCAGTTTTGACTCCATTTAGGGACTCCATTAAAACCCATATCTGAAGCCACATGGGGCAGAGTTAGCTGCTACGTAATGCAATGCATCCCTCATTACTTCCCTTTTTCTAGTCTTAATTTGCATGAGAAACTGTACATGGAAGTACCTGGCAGAATGTGGTACATGATAAATGTTTAATACCTATTGCTTTCCTTCTTTTTCCTCCCAAGTCTTTTGCCTAGCAAATATTTCCTCCAAGCATAAATCCATTACTGAACTTAAAAAGGTATATTAAACAATTCACCAAACATGCTGAAGAGATGCTGGTTGGATTGGTGGATGTAAAAGAGAAAGTTTATCCTAGATTTTCTGAAAATTTTAATTAGCTAATTTGAATAAATAATACCAGTCTTGGAGCTTTTTAAAACTCAGTTCCCAATTAAAAAGCTCTTTCTGTCACTCTCATACTTAAACTACTTTAATGGATTACAATTGCCGTTTAGGCAAAGTAAAAACAAAATGGTCTTATAATTTGGCACTTCAGTTTTCTTGTTGCTTCAAGTCTTCCTACATCCTACTCTCTCTTTCTGTATTCAGCCACTTTGGCTACTCTCAATCCTTGTACTTGGCAGGCAGGCTCTGTTACTGTAAGCCATGGCATAGTTTCCCCCTCATTTGGGGCTGTCTTAGTCTGTTTTGTGCTGCTGTAACACAACTTCTGAGGCTGAGTAATTTATGATGAACAGAAATTTATTGGCTCATGGTTCTAGAGGTTGAGTAGTCCAAGATCCAAGGGCTGGCATCTGGCGAGGGCCTTCTTGCAACGTCATCCGACAGAGATCAAACTCACAGCCCTTTTATAATCATCATGAATGCATTCATTAGGGCAGTGCCCTCATGACCTAATTACCTCCCATTAGGCCCTATCTCCTGATACTGTTGCATTTGAGATTAAATTTCCAACATACGCTTTTGGGGGGATGCATTCAAATTGTTGCAGAGATCTACTGCTTTTCCCAATAAACAAGTATACCCTTCCATTATGAATGTATACCTATCTTTCACAATTTTGAGAAGGTAGCCTTTCCTGCTGCCCAGGTCTGGGGCAGGCACCATTCTTATATGCTCCTCTTGCACCTAACACTGCTCTTATCAGGGCACTTGTCACGTTGTACAATAACTGGTTTTTAAAATGACTCTCCCATTAGGTTGTAAAACCTCTGAAAGTGGGACTCATATATGTCTTGTTATTGAATTGTTGAATTCCTAGTACTTTTTCAATGCTTGGCACATAGTAGGTCTCCAGTGATTATTTGTTAAATGAATGACAAATTATTTTACACAAATAATTACCCTGCTTTTTATATTTTTACCCAGTTAATTAGTTGGAGGGCTTTTCAACCAGTACTTAGGTTATAGGCACTGACAAGGGTCCAAAGACAAGGGGGACATGATGAACTCTCCTGTGTTATTCATAGTTAACAACGTCGTAATCTAGCTTGGAGGTATCCTTAAAAATTCATGATCAGCAATGAATGAATTGACTGTAGAATAGCAACTGAGCCAAATTATTGAATTATGTCCTATTTTGTTCCATGAAAGTCATAATAGCAATTCAACTTGATATGCTTGATATTTATTGTTAGAGGAAAAATGTCAGAGTCAGAAGGAAATTTGGAGTGGCCTGGGGCAAATAGGATGTGAAAAAGTACTTTTGTAAATATTACTCAGGCCGTAGCAATATAACTTATTTCCATTAAATGTATTGTCACTGTATCACTGTTATATTAGACAGTGGTAGAAAGACAGGTATGTAAAATTCTAGGAAATAATGTGACAAGAGTCATATATAGTTATAATCTTTTAAATATCACCACAGTAATCATAGTAAGCTAGGTGTCCAGACCAGAAAGGTAACTCCGGCGGTTTTGATACTGAACCCACAGGGCCTTATGAAACCTGCCAAAATCAGTTGGAGCCCAGGTGGGAAAAAGACCTCAGGTGACCTTCACTGCGCATTATACACCTAATTATGATGCATTAGCATGCTAAAATAAACTTCCACCAGCACCGTGACAGTTTACAAATGGCATGGCAACTCCCAGAAATTGGTTCATATGGTTTAAAAGGGAAGGTGACTCTCTACCCCTCTCCCAATAAATTCACTGACAATCCTCCCTTTGTTTAGCGTGCAGACAAGGGATAAAGCATAAAAAAACAGGCAGCCAGAAGCACACAAACGTTGCTCTGTCTGTGGGCAGCCACTTTCCTTTTTGTCCTTTCTAACTCAGTAAAAATGTTTTTGTCTTTTTTTTTTTTTTTGAACTATTAGTACATTTTAATCAAAGATTATAAACCATGTTGCATTTTAAATTTCAGGTCAAAGAAAAAGATTCACACATATGTTATCACAAGCACAATTTTAATCCTGCATTTTCCTGCAGTAACATCCATTGCCAGTTATCTATGGATTGAAACTGCATTCTAAGAACTGTGAACATTAAGAAATGTTACATGAAGTCACATGTGTTGATACAGGCATCTCCCAGCACCAATGGAGTACATACATTAACATATACCAAATGGTCTTGATGGATAAATGTATTTCACCAGATAATCCTATTTAGAATTCACAGTTAATGCAGAATTTTTAAATTTTATATCTTTATTGCACATTTTTCTAAGACTTTATTTAAAAAATGTTTTTCAAGATTGTAATTTGCATGGCAATAAACAATGGTTTCATACATTCTAAGTTTCTTAAAGGTGTCTATAGCACTTTAAAATACTGCAAGTCTTCTTTTCAATTTGCAGCACATGACAAAGTTTAAATTTATTTAATGCATCCACTAAATTTGTCAGTTTCTCTTGTGAGAAAGACATGTTTCAATTGTTACTTTCCAGACCATATAGTGAGCATGGGTTTATGTTATTTTTAATTGGTTAGCAGAATTTTACTCACATTACTTATAGCTAGAACAAGAACTCCCAGCCTCTCTGAATGGCCTTCCACTCAGAATAATGATAATGACTATCTAAAATGGATTTAGGTCTGCCCCCATTTAACATTACCAAACATGTTTCCATGTTTCCATTACCAAACATATTCTTAGAAAATATGAATTTTAAATATATACATAATATTCTATCACATGATGCACCATCACCCCTTTAACCATTTCCCAATTGTTCATTTATATCATTTGCAATTTTGATCTTAAAAATAACATTGTGATGAACACCTTCATTCATTAAGTTTTAAGCAAGATTGACTATTTCTTTAGGATAATGTCGAAGAAGTGGCTTACTGGGTCATACAGTGCACATGGTTTTAAGGCTTTTAATATACTTTACCAAAGACTCTCCAGAACAGCTTGAACAACTCCTAGCAAGAGTATGTTGTTATGCCCACAAAGTGGACTTGGTAACATGGAAGCAACTTCAACCATAAATCTGTTAGATTCTCACCCAGCTCAAAACTATCACACCAAAGTAGCAAGGAGACATATTACTGGTGAGGAAGCCAAATTTTTAAAAAATCACTTAGCTTTATTCAGTAAAATAATCAACAGAAATGCTTCCCACAAAAACTCTACAGGGTTTTTCCAAAAATAAAAAGTTAAAAAGAGAGAAGGATAAAAGTCAGTACCAAATGACCAAAATTTTTTATTTGACTAAATTCTATCTCATGCATAAGCATGACAGTCTCCCCTGTTTATTAGACTTTGGCAATAAAAAAACAAGCAGCCTTGTACAAAACAGTGAAAACGCCAAGGATGAGGGTGCTCTACAGTTTTACTGTAGGATAAATATACATATATATATATATATATATATATATATATTTAAAAGGCCTCTCCCCCTTTGGCCGTATCAACTTTCAGTTCAGGTCATTAAATACAAATAAATTTTCAAAATCACTTCTTTACTTCTCCAAGATCTTCAATGCTGTCATCATCTACCTCTGGCCACTTTTTCTGAATGACATCAAATATGTCATCTGTAAAGTCTCCCTGAATGATAATTTCATCCTCCCCTGGTACCGAGGCACTGCATGAGAATTTCTGAGCAAAAAATCTTTGTGCTTCATTAAGATCAATTTTGAAAGTTGCAGGGCCACATACTCCCGTCACGTATTTCTTCTTTGCTCTGGGGATTTTGGCTATGGTAACCTTCTGTGGGACAGTCTTCTTTTTTTGTTTTATTTGACCCCTTCGACCTCTCTTTTATTTTGTCTTCCTCTCCTCTTCCCCTGCTGTTCCTTGACCCCCGCTAATTCCAGTTTCTTGTTTGGGTGAATTTTCTACAGTAAGTTTTGCAAACTCTTTGGGAAAATTCTTCTCTAACATTTGTCTACATTTAGCAACATCAGGCATATATTCACAGTACTCTATTGGTAATGAACAGACTCCACAATAAAGGACTCGAAGTGGGTAATTGGCATCTAACTTGGCACTGTTCCTTGGGTCGCCTTTGGAATCTGCCCCACCGGATTCAGAAATGTCAGCAGCCATTTCACAAACCCAGGCGGGTCGCACAAGTCCCACCGCTATCCCCAGCTGAAGCGACACATGCAACTCCTCTTCCCTAGCCAGGGCCGCCCCGTTTTTGTCTTATTCTGTAGGCCCTGAGTTCTTTCTCACTTGAAGCCAAGAATCCACTTGGCCCTCAAACAGACCCCAATTTGGGGGTCCACTTTTCTGTGTGATTTTGGGGATTGCTCAGACCACAGTGAAATAGATCAGACCTACTCAGCTGAGGTTATTTTGCTTTATTTCACTATTTCTTCATGTAGCAAGAAAAGGAAAAAGATACAAAGAATATAAGAATACAACTTCCCAGTGCCTCTCTTGTTCTTCAAAGTGCCACCTTGGTTGGTTTTATCAACCTAGGAGTTCATGATAGAAGGAGGGAGAATCCTACCAATTCAGAGGAACCCAAAATGCCAGGTTAGCTAAGTTTTATTCCTTTTTATACTGAGGAGGAGAGGGAAAATTCATAGCTCAACCCTTAATACTAACATCCAGTTTTCAAAATTAAATTTTTTGTGGCCCCACAGTCTCATAACTTAACTTCTATGTTTTATTCATTGCTGCACCATGTAGCTTATTTGAGCTAAAGTGTAACATCAGTCCTGGCTATGGAATACAACATCAGATTAAGGCCTCTGGTTTTTAGATAAAAATAAAATTAAAAACCTGATGATTCTCAAGTGCCATCTCTTTTATGGAATCCCCTTTGATCCTGCCTTCTTCCTGGTAGAAAATTCCCTAAAATATATGTTTATCATTTTACTTACATAGTCTAAAGTTATTTTTGTGTTTATCTCACCAACTATATCACCTTATTGAAGAAAAGAAATAATATATAAGTTTCTTGGTTTCTACCCAAACAGAACACCTAAAATACATATCAATAAATATTTTTGAGCCAATGAAAAAGTTTCTGTTGAATGTATATAATATCACCTGGAGATCGTTTTGCTAAGCCATGTTTTACCAAGTAAAGTAGCAAAATTTTCAGAAGGATGGTGGTTTGGGTGATGAATTTTATAATTATAAATGTCACATTTTTCATTGTTATTATACATCCTTCTCCTACCTCATTCACCCACTACCTCGAGATTTTAATATGTTCTCTAGTAAAGGAAAGAGTGGTAGAATTAGAGATATCTGAACTACTGTATTGGTGGTAGCATTTGGTAAGACTCTATTTGACATTTGTCTGTTTATTTATAAGTCTATCAGTCTGTTTGCTTGGATGGAGTGATATTATTTAGGATTAGTGGACCCTTAAGCAAATGGAGGGATAAAAGCTGACTCTAAATAACTTTGGATAAAATAATGTTTTTTGATGCTGTTGAAATTTGCAGAGTTGAAAAATGTGGCTCTGCAAACTCAGTCACATCATAGGTATTCACCTGGCTCTTGTTATCTAGCCGTTTGTCCCCGTTACTTCTTTTTAATCACTCATCCACAGTTTTCTGATTAGAAAATTCTCCAAGATTCTAACAATCAGCCAGCCATGCAAGAGATAAACATCTGAGAACAAGAAGGGCCATATCACTTGTTCAGCAGCTTATTCCTGCTTGAGGAAAAAATGATTTCCGTTTCAATGGATTGCAACATCAAGAACTGAATAGTTTTGTTTATTTTTAAGCCTAATTAACTGCCTATTCATTGCTGGTCTTGGGCAATATACTCTTATTTTGTAGTATTGGCTCAAACACTTGTGAACTAGAAGTTCAAGATGTTCTCAAGAACCGAAATAAATTTTATGTTTATTTTATTTTGACTCTTAAAATGGACTATAACTAATGACACAACTGGGAAAATCAACAAAATGGTTTTTGTTGTTTAAAAAATTTATAAAGCATATAATGTCAAAACAACTTTTCAAGGGATTGCCTCAGATTCACCTCAGTGGGGCTTGGAAAATTCACCTATATTGTCTTATGTCTGTGGGTATCACCCAGCTAAAGCAGCAGGTGAACAGAGCTTCACCAGTCTTTCTCTAGCATTAGCTGTCTTCTTTCCCTTTATAAATGATTTCCCTGCATAATTTTATCATTGTCCATAATATTAAATATCATCTGTGTAGAGTAATGATTCTCAAATCTAAAGCGTTTTTCCAGAGCACCAGATTTATTATTTCAACTGTCTACTGAATATCACCTCTTTGTTGTACTGCAGTCACCTCACACTTTGTACCACACTTAAATCACCACTTCATCTACACATCTCTTTTGTCTCCCCTGCCTTGCCTGATGGCAACAGTATTCACCATCAGCGTCAACCTCAGCCTCTTCCTCTTCTCCAACCCCATATCAAACAGCTTCAGTTCTAAGAATTGGAATGAGAAAAATATCTCTTGGAGAGATATTGCCAATGTTCAGGCCTTACCTCTGTACCCTAGGCTAGTCTTTGAGCAAACTTTTATAGGATTTTCTTCCTCCTCTTCCCACTCTTTTCTGTTCTCCATGGAGGATAAAAATTATACTCATTACTCTTTACCATAACATTCAAACTCATTAGCACAAATAAAAGACCCTTCACAAGGCAACCAGAACCTTCTTCAGTAGGCTCATTGAATGTTATTTCATACCACATTCTTTTCTCCAGCAAAGATGAACCTACTATTATTATTTTTTAATTCAGTTACTTTTCTCTGTACTACTATTATTTTTAAAACACAGAATATTCAGTTATAATTCTGTAATGTTCTTTAAAAAGCCATTACTTCAGCTTTTTACCGTTTCTACTCCACCTGGAAAATACTTCATAATGTTAATATTTCCAATTCTAAAGTTACCTCCTTATTAAATCCTTTCCCAACTTTCTCATTTATAGTTTTAATTTGACTCTGTAGAGCCTTGCTCATAGTTCCAATATAGGATATTCTTGGTAGCACGTGGCATTGCACTTTATGTTTACATATCCTGCTGAGTGGACAGTGAACTATTCTTAGGAAAGAAATGGTTTTATTCATCTGTTTATCACCAGGACATGGTTCAATAATAAGTCCCTCTCAACATGTATTCTCATGGCACTCTATAGTTCTTTCTCCTCTATAGCACTTGTCACGATTGTAATGAAATAATTAATTGCACAATTAGTTAATTAATCTCTGTCTTTCCAGACAGAATGATAACTCCAACAATGCACATTGACTTTTTCAAGCCCACCGTCTATTATAATGGCGGCAGATAGTAGGTACTCAATAAAAATATGCTGAATGAATGAAGTATTCCTGTGGCAGTGAACACCAATAGTGTAAACAGTATTAGCTGTCAAAGGATGATTATATAATAATCTGTTTTCTCTTATATATCCCTTTGCTCATCAGAGACCTACTGAGGCTATAAAGACATAGTGCACAAATTAATATTGGTGTCCTTTTATAATATTCTTATATGTGAAGATATCTTTCAATCTCATTTAATTTATAGTTGTTAAAAGAAATTCTTTCAACTACTTACTGTCTGGCTGACCCTATGAAAATTAATGACTTTTCTGATACTGCATTTTTCTTATCTATAAAGTGAGCATAAGTAACAAATTCGGACTTGTACTTTCTAACGGTTAAATGAGCTACTCTAAATACCAGCACATGGCATCCTGCCTGCTGCATATTGAGTACTCAGCAAATATCCTCCCTCTTCTACATTTCCTCCCTTCCTTCATCCTCGCTGTCCCTCTCTTCCTCCCTCTCTCCTATCCTACCACCCTCCGTGCTTGTCTTCCTTCCTTCCTGTCTTCTTTCATTCATTCCTTTCTTCCTGCTTCTCTTCCTTTCTTCCTTTTTTCCCTTCTCTAATAGAGAATCATGTCTTATTCATCTCATTTTCTCTAGAACCTAGCACTACTGGTGATACATATGAAGTACGCAATAGATATTGTTGGATTCATATTTGAATCGTCTGGGATAATGGCCCTTTAACCTGAGACCACGTATGTAAATCAGATAAAATTATTTAGGAGTATTCCATATTTGGAAAGAAAGCTATCATGAGAACATGCTAGTTCGCAAGATAATTTAAAAGAATAGTGTACAACATATATTATAGTTAATAAACTGCCTTGATTAAATTTAAGCTCAATGAGTCATTTACTCAGCATAAAAATTTTACATTTGGAAAAATAGAAATGCTTTAGAGAAGTCCATTGCTTTAGATTTATCAGCCTTGGGGATAAACAATAGGTCGCTTTGATTTATAAACCATCTGCCTCTGGTGCCATTTTTCTTGGATGCTAGTGAGTGAAAGCTGGTGAGTTTCAGTTGTTTTGGAAGCTAGTGACTTAATTTATCTGAAGAGTATGGAGAGTGTAGTGTGAAGGGTGGTTCCAATAACAAGTTTAACAGGCTATCAGAGCGAAGGATATTGTCCAAAAACAGGGACTAATAGTTTAAAATTCCAGTGGAGAGAAGTTAAACCTTAAAACTATCAGGGCAGAGCAGACCAATAATTGAAGATTAATTAGCTCTGTGGCAGAGATTGTAAGAGAGTTGGCCACCTATGCAGGGTTAGAGGAAAGGAAGAAAAAACAAAAGTTCCAAATGGAAATGAGTAAGGAAGCAATGCCTCAACTCCACTGAGAGAGCAACATGGTCAGGGTTTTCATGAACACAATTCTGCACTGGAATATGACGTCAACAAGGAATGCCTGTTCTTACCTTCCCTAGAGCTCGTGGTTGCCTGTATTTTACTACTTCCATTACAGCTCCTCAGCTACTGTATTATAATGATCTTGTTTTTTTCTTTTATATTTGCTTTTATAGGCATAGTTCTATGATTAAAGCCAGTTCCTGTCTTTTCTTACCTAGTGTAACCTCCTTCAAGCCATATGCATTGCCTCCATAAATACTTAAAGTAAAAGGAATGTTTAAAAAAAGGGAAGTGGGAAGACAAGACAAATGGGAGAATTGACATACTGGGGACTTTGCTAAAGTTTGCCAGTTTCTTTGGCATGGTTCATGTACCTTGCAGAATGTTTTGCAATCAAAATTGTGGTAAAGCACTTTTATTTTGTTTTTTTTTTTTCCCCCAAGTATTGATGTGTGTGCGTGTGTGTGTGCATATATGTATATCACTTTTCCTTTCATTTTTTTTCCTCAGTATATTTAGAGTAGAAAAGGACATTGATTGAACTTTATAAAGAAAGCCGCACTAAGAAAATCATTAAACGTTGGACACAGATCAACATTTTAATGTTAAATTCTATATTATGAATTTATAAAAGAATAACTTAACAGTTTCAATTATCTGTAAAATGAGCTTATACTGAGATATCTGTTTGCATCTATGTTTTGGCAACAGCAGCAATGCCACTTTTCTCAGAAGCCTGGAAAATTTACCATTTGGGAATTGGTATGGTAACAGCTGTTTGGATAAGTATTTCTCTTCCAAGTGCTAAGTCCTATGTAGTAATGCTTTTGATACTATGGTCAGCTCCGTGAATGAGGTGCTAAAATAAACTAATGAACTCCTAAGTGTTATACAACTACTTCTTTTGTTCTTCTCTTTCTTCCTGTCCAACCTGTGCTACTGATTCCAAAAACAGAGCAGCTTCCAGTGAACTTAAGCAGGAAGTTTTATACAAAGTGACCCCCCCCCCCAAGTAATAAGATCAGTGATCTAAATGTGATTGGTGGATTTCGGTGATACTTGCTCCAAAAAGTAATTGATCTCCCATTATGTATGACTATAAAAGCAACAACATACAAAGAGAAGCAGAGCAGAAAGGAGGAAAGAAAGTGGAGAGTTGGGGCAGCTGGTTTCTAATGAGAGAGAGAGAGAGGGAGAGAATGCACGGATATTTATCTTGAAGTTTGTATTGTTCAAGCGTTGGGATAAAATGATGCCTACCATTTTGATGAGCACATTTTTGCTTCATTTTATTGCTGCTGTGGCTTCAGAACCGTAAGGGAATATTACACTTTCTGTTTATATTAAAATACTAGCAAAGTGACCTTATTAAATATGTTTCATGTTAAAATTTCATTATATTTTACCATTTCAGCTTCTGAGACTGAGTGCTGGCTTGCCCTATAAATTTTAAGCAATTATGAAGGGAATTGACATCTTTTTCCTAAGATACCTCTTTCTGCATACCCAAGTTTATTGTAATACTGTCTATGAAAAGTGTGTAAGTTTTAGGAAATTGCTTTTTTGTGGATGTTCTCCATTTCTCCTACACTTGATTAGAGATTGGTTACTTTCTTTGCATAGGCAATATATCCTATGGATCTCCTCTGTGATGCAGAGTTATTCTACAGAAAAAGCCTGTCTCCACCTCCTAAACCTTAATGAATCTGTATCCTTGAGTGTTGTCTTAGAATATGATGGATCCAGGACCACTATTTTTGACCAGTCTGTGGAAGAGGATAACTTCTATGCTTGTGCAAATTTCAAGGTGAGGCACTGAACTTGACAATTAGGAACTTCAGATGGAAAGATTAAATTATTTTTAAAAAATTATTTCTAGAGAGTTAACAAATCTTATTTTGGATGAATTGTCAAAGTTAGGGAGGAAAATTGGAGAGATCCTGAGAGGTATGAAATAAAAGGAACATTTACACATGCAACAAAACCTGCGAAGTAATGCCATTCTTCTATTACAGGGAGCAATAATGAGATAATTACTGCCTTTTTTTTTTTTTTTTTTTTTTTGAGACAGAGTCTCACTCTGTTGCCCAGGCTAGAGTGAGTGCCGTGGCGTCAGCCTAGCTCACAGCAACCTCAAACTCCTGAGCTCAAGCGATCCTCCTGTCTCAGCCTCCCGAGTAGCTGGGACTACAGGCATGCACCACCATGCCCGGCTAATTTTTTCTATATATATTTTTAGCTGTCCATATAATTTCTTTCTATTTTTAGTAGAGGTGGGGTCTCGCTCTTGCTCAGGCTGGTCTCGAACTCCTGAGCTCAAACGATCCGCCCACCTCGGCCTCCCAGAGTGCTAGGATTACAGGCGTGAGCCACCGCGCCCGACCGATTACTGCCTTTTAGACAGTAAAATTGTTCTACAGTCTGAGGAAAGAGAATGTGGGTAAAGGAAAGAAGGGTTGGGACTCAGGGAAACAAACAAAAAAACAAAAATAAAAGGCAAGAAGATACAAAAATAGTTCATTAGAAAGTGTCTTCATGCTAAATGAAGGAATTGTGACAGTGATCATTAAGTCTCTCATGAGGAAATAATGGGTTTACAAGTCTCTCTTATCCTAAGAAGCCAAATTAAGACACTGTTCATCATCTTAACATCTAAGATGTTTCCCATTCTCTGCTATTCCACATAACTAGGTCTCTCAGAAGTCCTCTGAACAGTTGGCTTTTGTGACCTTGTTGGTTAAGGGAGATACTCTTAAAATCTCTGAAAGGAGATCTGTAGCAATCACTTCAGAGGAGAAGGTAACTTTTATTCAGGCGGATAAACCCATCTATAAATCTGGAGAGGAGGGTAAGTCAATATTTGTGTTTCCTTTGTATCATTGACTTGAGAAACGCATTCTCCAAATTGAGAACAATCCAAACAGGTGAATTTCTAGATGTCTTTTAAATGTATCCTTAATGTCATAGGGCTGTCAATTTCTAGAACTCTTATTGGTTTTCTAGATCAATTATGAAATATACCCTCCAACTCCAGTAATTGAATGCTTCGCTGCATAAAATTTTGCACACTACTGTCACTGTTTACAAATTCTAGTGACAGTCCTACATAATATAATGGTTGCAAGCATGGGATGTGGAGGACAATTGTTTGTTTTGAATCATTGCTCCATAATTTACCAATTGTGCAAGCTAATTAACCCTCTTTTTTAGGATCAATTATTTCATCTGTAAAATGGAGATAAAAGTGTCTCATTTATAGAAATACTGTGAGAATAAAATAAGATAGCCAATGTAAAATAGTGCCTAATATGCAGTAACAACCCCATAAAAGATATTTACTATTACTGTTATTAGTCATATTAGTAGAAGTAATCATAAACCTGATAACCTAGATAAAGCTCTTCTATTTTCTTTTTTACTGTTGTAAGTAAAAATAGCAGAAAGAACATCAAACTAGGATTCAGAGGGTTTAGTTTTAGTCTTGACTCTATTAATAAGTTATTGGCTTTTGCCAAGTAGATTCTGATCTCTGGGACTTAGTTTTCCCATTTATAAAATTAAAGCATTGGATGAAAGCACCTACACATTTTATTCTGATTAACATTATATCTTTTTATGATTTACTGAAAAGAAATAGAATACCTAAAACCAGAATTCTTATAGTGAGATTTTTGCTGAATTATATTTTCTCTTCTGGATTTACTAGAATACTATGAGATGATTTATGTAACTGTTACAAAAGTAACTAAAACAGTTTTTCTGGAATTTTGCTAAAATTAACTTGTTTGATAGCATCAGTATATATTTCCAGGAAAATTTTATTTATCTCCTATCATACATGTTTCACATTTGCTCTTCTATGACTAATTCTGCCACCAATTCTGAAGATATCCAAATGGGCTCTTAGGGTACAAGTTTCCAGGGGTGGCAGAAGCTCTAGTATCAGCCTTGGTAACAGCAGAGCATTGTGAACAGAGGAATTACAAATGTGCAGTAAGAGGGCTTTCCCAGTGGATCCCAAATCTCAAAGAGTCAAATCAGAGCTAGTGGAGAAGGGAGCATAGTATTTTGTGATAGCAAGGTAATTAATTTCTAAGTCTATTTACAAGCAATCATACCTGAGGGGAAAATAACAAGGAAAAAAAAATCATCTCCTCCTTTTTTTTTTTTTTTTTTTAGTTCGATTTCGCATTGTGACACTGGATACCAAGTTCAAGCCTATTAAGGATTTGGTGAGTTCAAGAATTTCTGATGGTACAATGAAATTTAATACATTGCCACACTATAAAAAAGAAATTTTTTCTTGGGGCCACGGTGTTTTATTACGAAAATAGAATAAAAACGTCAAAAACAAAACGATCCTAATTTAATGAAAAATCTGTTATTCTTTATTGTCTTCTGTTTGTCAGTTATATGAAACTTGAAAAATAGTTGAAGCGGCTCCCAAGGTGAGGAGATGTGTGAGTTACATATGCTTCACGAGGCCACGGGCTCAAAACTAGAATGAGTTAAATACAACTCACATGGCAGTTAATGTGTTAAACAAGTTAAACAAATCCATTGCTATGCAGACTTCAGGATGTTTTCCATATGTATGAAAATAAGGTTCCAACATGGAGTACTATATAGGTACAGCTTCAATGCTCACTTCACGTTTAAATGTAAAACTTTAATTTATAGTGAGCTATTTATACTTTTTAAAGTCTTTTCATCATATAAAGAAAATAGGTTGCATGGAACCTGCTTTCCACTTCGCCAAAGAAGTTTGGGATTTCTTTCACATTGAGGGTTTTCCTGGCATCTTTAGCTACGGAAACTTTGACCTCTGGAGAATGAGAGCTAAATTTCAATCTTAAATTAAGATCTATAATCTTTATAATGCAGTATTTGGCAAAAATATTGTATGATTACAGTATTAATATATAGTTTTTTTTCCTCTTTCAGTATCCTTTAATCACAATTCAGGTAAGAGATCTGCTTTTCTCATCTATTTTTTAGATATTTGGATAAACAATGCTGTGTGTCTAGTTTTCACGATGCATAACTAGAAACTAAGATTACTGAAAAGGGGGAAAGAGAAGTGTTTACGTGCATATGCAGTGTAAGGCACCAGATGAAGATTTAAATAAAGGGCCATTGCTTTTAGAGTAGGCTTTTTTTGGAAAATAAAAGATCAGTCTCTTTCTAAGGGAGGTATATATTCTGAAATTGCTTAATTTGCCTGCCAGCACTTCTTGATTTTAATTTAGCCACATCCTATTTTAAGGAAATAGAAAACAAAAACGTCTAAAATTTTAGAAATATGCTAGAAGGTGAGATTATAAAATGGACTGCTTGCTTTCAGAAAATAGTTAATGAAGTCTCTTCCTATCAGTTTCGATCTCTAGAGAAGTGTGGCCTTCAAAATATTTGAAGACCTATGCCCATCAGTAAATATATTGTATCAACCACCTCCAACATATGTGTTTTAATCTCTGCATATAATATATATCATTACTATTGGCTAATTCTGAAGATCAATACTCTGAAATCCTCAGTTTTTTATTAATGATTATGTGTGTAAACATACTTCAAATAGTCTTCCTTATACTTTAAATGCTTTGACCTTGTTATATGGGTGACAAATAAATATCATGGCAGCCATTTTCATGTTCTGCATTATTAGTAATGTATAAATTCTATTATCTTCACATCCTGATTCAGCTAAAGTTGTGCTCCATTGAAAGTAACAGAAAGCTTAATTAAAGGTGGCTTAAACAAGTGAAAGATTTATTGTTTTCACAAACCACTAAGCCTGAGTGTAGGCACTTCAGTGTTAGAATAGCACAATAGAACAGCACATTATTACCAAAGTCAGAGGCTTCTTTACTTAACCTTCCTGCCATCCTCAATATGTTGTTCTCTTTTCAACGCTAACTGACTCTGATTCATTTAGAGGGAATTTCCACCTGGTGATTTCCCCTTACATTTAATTGGCCAGCACTTGGTCACATAGGTAACCCTAACTGAAAAGAAGTCGGGGAAATTAGTTTAGCTCTCTAGACTTTCTAGTAGATGAAAACTATCGAAAAAAATGTTATAAAGTAGGTAATGAAGAATGGTTTTGTTTCTTTGTAGAGATCTTTTTGTCAGAGTTTCTTTAATCATGCTTGGATGATATCAATAAATTTACTGAAATAGTCTCATGTAAGCTGCAATACGTTGAAAGCAAATAAAGGAGAAAGGCTGGCATTATCAATCCTTTGTTATCATAGAACTTCCATTTAGCAGCTCTTGTATGCAGTGTGTAATTCATGACCAACTTAGATACAGACCAAGTAAAAACCCATGACAATGATTATAAGTATTTGTTAGGATAAATATCCCTCGTGCACCTGTTGGTGTGGGTCCACTCTGCTTTGGAGAGCTCTTACTCTGGAGCAAGCACATTGAGTTTTTAATTCTTTAACTATGTAACTCCAGTTAGAAATATCAAAATCAAAAGCATTAGTTGCAGATTTTGTAATCCTTTTTGGGCTTATGAGAGATATTTTTAAAATTTGAATGCACTGGGGAAGTTATGTTGATTTTACAATTTGAGATAATTAGTTTGATAAAATGGTAGCACTTTCTTTACTTCCAATAATTATAGAAGGTATCCAAAATATAGAAGGAAAGGATAATATTCTCATCAATCTCTGATTGTTTTTATTTCTTCATTATTTTCCAGGATCCTCAAAACAATAGGATTTCTCAATGGAAAAATGTGACTTCTTTCCAAAATATAACCCAACTCTCATTCCGATTGACTTCAGAACCAATGTTTGGAGATTACTCTATTGCTGTGAAAAGACAATCAGGAAAGACAGTGACACACCAATTTACTGTTAAGCGATATGGTAACCAATTGCTGTTCATGGTTGTCCTATATAAGAAGAGCATAAAGGGCTGAACAAAACAATTTTTATGTTAGACTTAGACAAAAGGAGGTGAAGCTTGATTTGATTTCCTGTCACCTTCCTTTCATGGTTTCATCTGCTTTATGATCAATCTTCTCTTGCTTCTCACTCCTTTCTCAGTATCCTTATTCTGATCCCTGCCTTTTTTTTCCCCTATGAAATATCCCATTTTCTAGAATCCAGACAGTCTTCTAAGAAGGATCTAAGCAATTACAAGAGAAAAAAGTATAAAATTCTGGGGATAGGGAAGAGAGAGGAAAAGGGAAGAGTTAATAACTGATAAGACACCATCACATATTATGGTAGACTGGTGCCACACAGAATTTGGGGTGATTGAAATATGGTCTGTGCAGATGTATATATGGAAAAACATTGTGCTTGGAAGCATACTTAGCTATATGATTGCAATGAGTTTTGCTCACCAGTGATTGTGGAGGCTGAAGTATATTTCTCTTTGGTTCCAGTGTTGCCCAGATTTGAAGTTAAGGTCAGTGCACCACAAACAGTAACTATTACAGAAGAAGAATTCCAAGTGGGTGCATGTGCTACGTAAGTATTTATTCAGGAGATTTGCCTTCACAGGTAAACACAAAGCTGAGAGAGAATAAGAAATAAGATTAATCATATAACTTTAATTTTTTATATACTTACATTAAAATTATTAGAGAAGTAATGAATTCTTATATTCTAATATTTTTAAAATATAAAGAAAAACATAAGAAGTTCCCTACAATTAATTCTACCATCATTGTGATTTATTTTCCTATAATTTTTAATAATATTTTCCATGACTGCAATCATACTTTTCTAGTCACAATAATTTTTTAAAAAGTCCCCACATTATGCCAGTCTTTTTATGAATTCCAATTTTTGTCCCATAAACATATCTCTATGTGGCTATACCCAATTACCTAACTATTCTTATATAAGATACATGTAGGCTGTTTCATTTTATTTTCCCAGTAATTAATATTTTTGTAGTGTATGTCTTTATGGATAATTGTATAAGTAGCTTTTGAACTAAAAATTGTTTACTTACAAAAGATTTACTATGTACAATTATATAAGTAGTTTTTGAATTAAAAATTGTTTACTTATGAAAGATTTACTTAAGAAAGATTTTCAAAAGTGGAATTACCAAGACAAAATATACAACATTCTTTCAGTCTTTTGATCACCATATTGCTCACCAAAGATGTTGTGCCAATGTGCAATTCCAGCAGCTGGCACGAAAGTATCTGCCTTTTTTAACCAGCATTGAGTATTTTCATTAAAAAAAAGAATAGGAGCTATCTAAAATATCATAATGAATATGAGATATCTTATCAATTTAATTTGAATTAATTTGAATCCTCTTAAAGTAAAAAATTCCTATATGATTTGAGAAATTTTTAATTTCTTTTTGGGAAATTATTTTTAATGCCTTTTGTTCTTTTTTAGTGTGTTACAGTTTTCTCACATGTTTAGTAATAGTAAAAAAAGCTAATATTTTTGAGTACCAATTAATATGTTAAGCACTACATATATTTTCACCATAATTCTTTGAGATGAGAGCTATTATCAGCTCTATTTTATAAAGAAAGACTATAAGACACAGACAATTGAAATAATTTATCAACATTAATGGAGCTTTTAGATGGCAAAGCTAGGATTTAGACCTAGGTTGTTTGGTTTCGGAGCTACTCTCCTAATCAATAACACTGTTATACTCTATAGATAAACAGTAAATATATTAATATGTGCTATATTTGTTAAATACTTTTTATTTAATTGATATCATGGAAATTACTTGGGGCTGCCTAATCAACATGCAAGAGCAATTCTTGTGGATGCCCCAAAGAATCTTGGAAACCAGTTTTTAGCCTTTTTTTAAAAAAAAATAGTATTTAAAATTTTCATTGGATTCTAGGGAAACGATCATAAAATTTTTCTGAGTTTCGATGAAAAGTAGTTGAATATGTGTCAGAATTTAGTTTATGTAATAGATGAGAGATTGTAGATGATCGATAATCAATATAAACTTGAAGAAATCCAGGATCTTAAACTAGCTTCATTAGGGAAAAAACCCTACACAAATCCAGAACTTTCCATGGCATTAACATCTCTAATTTATTTATCTGCCCAATGGTATGCTAAAAAAGTGCAACACACTGATTTTGGAGAGCCAAAATGTTTCTCAAGTATGGCCGTCAAAAAAGACTTGCTAACTGAATGCTAACATGGAACTGGTTGTTCCCAAACATTATGTCAGGTTATAATCTATTACCCTGAATCCTTGAAACTTCTTTAACATTATATTCTAGAAATATTTGACATTAAGTAGTTAGTCAGTATCAATGATAATAATATCCTGCCACTTGTCCAGGCAGCTAGACAGGAGCTATTCCTGCTATAAAGTTATTTCCAGGCAGGCTATAAGAGCACTATATCTAGAAGTTAATGTCAATTGTCTGTCTCAAGTTGTATCAAACTATGTCTGTGTGTTGTTTCTTTGGTATTCCCTGGGATTGAGCTTGGAACAGCTCAAGAAAACAGCAGCAAATTAGATTATTTTAGCAAACAGTCTCAGAGATGAATTGGGCTTTTAAGACGGAAGAAAATTTACCTACAGGCAAAGAGATTTCAATAAATTGCATTGGTGTCCACCTAAAGCTTTTCAAATCACAAAGGGAAAATGTATATTTAAGCCTCATGGGCATGTGTTAACCTGTAGATAATACTATGACAAGAGTTTTATTTTATAAATAACAGACAGTAAGAAGAAATAATAAGTATTCAAGTAGAACATCTGTAGCCCGTCTTAGTCTGGCCTCTATATGATAATCAGACCTGACAGATGATTTTAATGATTTGAGTCAAAATCTCAGAAATGCTAAGAATTTTTAAATAGAGAGACAAAAAGATGAATGGAATGGAAAGAGCACAGACTGTGAAGTGAGGCAGATCTGAGTTTGAATTTTAGTTTTATCAATTATAATGCGTAGAAATGAGTTACTTGATCTCAGTTAACTCATCAGGGTCACTGGGAAAAATAAATGAAATAATGTATGTAAACATCTGATTTATATCATTGTCTGACAATTAGAAAAAATGTATTATAATCTGTAAATTTAATGATATTCAGTTTTATTGTACACTAGTTTTACATTTGTTATGTTTTTCTAAATCTTCATAGCAAGAATCCTCAAGGAATGAAAAAACTCCAATTATTTGGATTTGCCTTTGGTTGAACCTTTAAAAAACCTTGTGCTATAGTATTTTTTGTGTTTGGGGAGAAAATTAGATACTTAACCCCATCCCAGAATGTATTATACTTTTGGTCAAAACATAACCAGTTTATGTCAATTCCCATAATTATATACTCAATAATATTTATTGAGTGGTAAAATGAGAATTGGTATTTAAAATATTGATCTGGAAATACTTCAAGATCTCAAATTATTTTTTATTCATGTACATATATATTTTCTGATAAAGAAAATGCTGCGACCAGTTTTTATAATATTTCAGATTAAAATATAATTTTAAAAACTCAATTTAAATATTATTATAAATCTTATTCACTGAGATTTTAGATTATTTTACATTCTACACTATCTTGAATTTGATTCTTTTAAAAGCAGCCAAATTCTCCTAACAGATAAAATACCCAATTTAACCTAAATTCTTTGAGAGAAAATCACACCAATAGATGAAGATTTCTATTGAATTTGGTTAGACTGTCGTACTCATGGTTTAAAGATCTCACATATAATTTCTGAAGAAGACCATAAAATATTGCTATACTGTTGTTAATCTATAATCATAAGCCTACCTTTCTCCAACTAGGTACACCTATGGCCAACCTGTGCAAGGGAAAGCCCAAATCCGGGTGTGCAGAGAGTATTTTCCTTCAGGCAATTGTGAGACAAACAATGAAATATGTGAGCAATTTATTGTACAGGTACAGACCATGATCTTTACTCAAAAAAAAAAGTTCTTCCTCATTTTTTATTATATTTCTTTCTTTGGCTCCATTTATAAAAGGGACTTAACACTATTTTCATTTTGTGGATAATGGAAGTTGCAGCTAACTAAGGTGAAGAGTGAGGAGAAAATACAGTGTTTAACCATAGTTTCTCTCTCTTTTAATTTCAGAATATTACAGGGGTACAAACGTTTTGGTTACATAAATTGTTTTTACACCATTGGAGTCAAAGTTGTAAGTGTGCCCATCCCCCAGATAGTGTGCATTGTACCTGTTAGGTATGAATTTACCCATCCCTTCCTTCCCACTCCCACCTGCTTGATTTCCGAGAAATGTTATTTCTATACGTGCACATAAGTGTTGATCAATTAGTTCCAATTTAATGGTGAGTACATATGTTTGTTTTTCCGCTTGTGTGATACCACACTTAGAAGAATGGTCTCCAGTTCCACCCAGGTTAATACAAGATGTATTAGTCCACCATTTTTCATGGCTGAGTAGTACTCCATGGTATACAAACACCACATTTTATTAATCTTATTCTATAGACTGTGTAAACTGTTATCCACCTATAAATTCACAGGAATTTTAGAATTTGAAAGATCTTTTTGGCTTTATTGTTTTATATACTGTCTAGGTGGCCTCCCCAATCTTTCTTGGGAGAATTTTTAATAATCCTTTAAATGAATGAGTCTCTGATTGTACTCATCAGGCAAACTGGGACTGTTCTTATGGAAACAACTTATTTACAAACATCTGCAATTCAGAGCATCCACATTTATTACTTTAGGTTTGCAATTTATAATCGAAGCCACCATTTGCTTTCTCCAGCTACAGTAGCCTAACCTTAAGTGAACAACTCTGTCTATCTCCTTGAAGATGCCTTTGGACTTCCAAAAGTGAAATCTGTACACACCACATAGTTTATATTTTAAGTCTGATTGTCCCAGTGTTACTCACCAAATTTGGTGAGCATCCTCTAATTAAATACTAATAATTGGCAAAGACAAGCAGAAACTTATCTTTATAAGAAATGCAGGTTAAGAAAGTTTGAGTGAAATTCTTCCATGTCAGCAGCACGTTATTCCATGGGGTAGTTATAATGCAATTCAGTAAACCTTTCCTGGGTGATGAATGTTCACTCAGCTAATGTTTTATATTTTCCATGTGTGAAAAATACAGCAAAAAATAATCTGTTAGAACTATCTTTATATACGAGAGGTTTTATTTATTCAAGATAAATTTCTTAGAGTGGGTTTTCCTAGAGGAAATATAGATAACTGTTGATAGATATAATTTTAAGAAATATTTGCAATATATGAGAATATTATATTTCCCAAATTACTTCCAGCAATATATTCAGTAGTTTAAAAATTTTTGCCATTTTGATAGACACAAATTTAGCTTGTTTTAACTTACATTACCTAATTACTAACTAATTTGAGCACCTTTTCATATTTTTGTTATCAATTTAGATTTGAAAACTCATAATTACCTATATTTTTCCAGCAGTTCATGTGAAATTGAAACTTTCATTTATTATAACTATTACCCTCCCCCTCTGAACAATTTTTTTCATTTCTGTTATTTGAATAGTCAAATCATTGATTTTGATTGTGATATTTTTGACATATCAAGGTTCCTAATGCTTATGGGTTTCAATTCTTATAAAAAAGTCTCACCTGCTCCTGTGTGGTACCTGTAGCTATCCAAGTATGCTTTTAAGATTGATTAAAGCTAGGCATGATGACAGGCTCCTGTAGTCCCAGCTACTTGATAGGTTGAGGTGGGAGGATCTCTTGAGCTCAAAAGTTCGAGGCTGCAGCGTGCAGTGATCATGGCTGTGAATAGCCACTACATTCCAGCCTGGGCAACAGAGACAGACCCTGTGTCTTAAAAAAAAAAATTGCATACATTTTTCTAATAGACATAAAATTAATTTTTGATTGTGTTCCAAAATAAGGATTTTTTTTCTTCCAGATGTATGCTGAGTTGTGTCAGCACCTATGTTATACAATTTTGTTCTCTTTATTCTAAATCATGTTTATGAAACGGTCATCTATTTTATTGGTTCTTATTTTTCCTTTTCTGTTTTATACTTTTGTGTTCCTAAAACATTTATTTTAGCTTTAATCTTATTGAATCCTTTTTCTAATATTTTAGTTAATTTTGTTGGTTTTAAAAATATATTCGCTGCTTTTTTATTAATAAACATATTCAGTGCTTTACATTTTTCTTTACAGCTTAACACCATAGATTTTGATGCAAGGCATTTTTTCCTTTATCCTAATATCTAGATTCTTATTGATTTACCTTATATTTTCTCTTTGATTCAAGGATTACTGAAAAATGTTTTTCTCTTGCCAACTTCTTGTTATTTCATTTTAATTTCTATTATAATTAGACAAAGTGAAATAGCTTTTTGTGATGTTGTTGATGTAATAGTTGATGGTTCAGAGGAACAGACTCTGGAACCAGGATACCTAGTTGGCTCCACTATCTTTTAACTATGGGCAGTTTACATGCCTATATTTCAGATTATTCATTCATATAATGGGAATAATAAGAGGGCCTAGCTCATACAATAATTTTGAGGATCAAATGAATTGATATACCCTTCAACATTTTAAATTTGGAATTAATAAATACTTTAAAATACAATTAAATCTATATTTCTTTATTGATATTCCTGATGAAAGATTATCTATAGATTTTTTCTTATTTTAAATGAACAATTTACCTTAAAAAGTATCTGTTTTGGTGTTACAGATTTGATGAATGCTTCTGTTCCACTTGTTTTTAGCACCTCTCAAGATGATTTAATTTCTTACTCTTAAAATACCATTTCACTGCATTTTCAGCCTTTAATCTCTTCTCATCTACAATGTTTCCAGGAGAATTTCCTTAGAATCTATAAAATATACATTACCCTTTTGCCTTGTTTGAAATGCTGATGTAAATATTCTCTGCCTCCTCCTCTTTAATTCTTTGGTCATTTCAACAAGTTTGTGAAGTAGAGCCATAGGGGGGAAGGATGGGGTGTTATCTGTGCTAAAACTCTATATTTTTTAAAAGTCTCTTGGATTTCTAACTTTTTTGTTATCCCTTATCTTTATTTTTCAGTTGAAAAATGGTTGCGTTTCTCAAATTGTAAATACAAAAGTTTTCCAACTCTATCTTTCTGGATTATTCATGACACTTCACATCAGTGTAATTGTTACAGAATTTGGGACAGGTAATGATTGGATTTTATGAACAACCTGGGGATATATGGCAGCTCACTGGGGAGAAAATTACTGAATTAATACTATGTGCAAAATCCAGACCAATTATTGCTCAAAATAATAAGATGAAGTACCTTTGCTAATAGGTCAACTTGGCTGCTTTTGAATAAGCTGTTTCTAATAGCATTTAAAATAAAAGTATTATGTAAATGTTATATAATTATAACTGCATTAATTAGACAGAGAAGCTTCCCTCCTAAGTAGCAGAACTAAGCTAATAAATTATCTATCGTTTTTAATTTGTATAAATCATTTGGTAAGCAATTGCCAGAGTCTAATTTCTGATTTAATACAATAGCTTACAATCTACATCTTGAGTATCAAATCTAGATCGCTGCCTATTTATGTAAATGAAGTTTTACTGGAACATAGCCACATTCATTTGTGTAACTTTGCTTAAGAGTTACAACACAGGTGAGTCGTTGTGACAAAGACAATGTGGTCTACAGCCTAGAATAACTATCAGATCCTTTACAGAAAAGCTTGCCAACCCCTGATTTAATACAACTGGGGGTATTCGTGATATTTGCAAGTGCAAAAATTATTAGTGAGACATTTACAAGATCACAGTTAGTAAGTGCTCAATAAATATTTGTTAAAAGAATTTTTAAAAAAAGAAGAAAGTGAGATTTAATTTGGGGCAGGGAAAACAAACTCAATTTCTAATTATTTCTTGTTAATTAGAAAGAGTTTGGGATTATATTATTTATAAAGTGCTTTAAATAAATATACTTGATCAATATTATGATGACACAATGGGTAAATTTGTTACATTTATAGTGTGGTTATAGTAACTTATCTGGATATATTTAACTCTGCTTATTCACTTGTTTAGTTGATATCACAAGGCATTTCTATTTACTTTGTTATCAGATATTATTCAAATCTGGTAAAAGTCTAAATAAACAGTTATATTGCAGGCATAAGAAAGATTTCAGAAAGCCTTATATTTGACATGTCTATGACAATCTCCATCATAAAGAGAGTCAAAAGCCAGAACTAAACAGACTGGTAGGAGACAGGAACTTAAGAGCTGTTTCACTTGCTTCTGATTCAAATATTTTCATATTAATTTCATTCTTCAATTTGAAGTATTTGATAACCAGGTAAGGTAGAGTGTGCTGGAAACATACTTCAAAGCATTCACACCTCTCTTTCAATATAAAACAAGAATATAATTCTGTGTGTAGGAAGTTCTCCACATGTACCCTAAGCTATTTGTTCTTTTTAATTTTTTGATCAAACAATTAAACCCTCCCTAACCCCGTTTCATCATTTCTTACAGGTGTGCAGATCAGTGAAAAGACATCTATTTCTATCACTCAATTTCTTGGAAGTGTGAACTTTGAGAACATGGACTCTTTCTATAGAAGAGGGATTCCTTATTTTGGAACTGTAGGTTTGACTAAAAAAATACATGTTCACCTTTCTTTTTTTCTGAATCATAGATTGCCCTTTGAAAATTTCTGGCCACTTTTTCCCCACTTTCATGATACATTTGTAGCATTACTGTGTCTGAAATATTGGCAAAAGTCCTAGGCTGAAAAAAAGCAATAGATAAAATTATGGCTGTTTCCATATTTTATACGTATATATTTAATAGAGCATCTTGCTGTCTATTAGAGTTTAAGAAAATTGTAAGTGATGGCATTTATGAATAGAAATTTTGTTTTCTGTAGAAACATGAAAATTTGGTGTTTTAAGAATATTAATACTTCTTTTTTTGTACAGATTAAATTTTCTGGTCCCAATGATGTACCTATGGTGAGCAAGTTGTTGCAACTGAATCTCAACAACAAATTTATAGGAAATTACACTACAGATGAGAACGGTGAAGCTCAATTTGCCATTGACACTTCAGATATATTCGATCAGGAGTTCAACCTTCAAGTAAGACTTCAAAGAGTTGATGAAGACTCTTAGATACCTCGTAGAGGACTTGCATATTAGGAATTCTAAACATTAGGAATCTCTTAAAAGATAACTTGAGAATATATTTTAATAAAGTTTTAAAATTTAGCTTATTTTTATGATTTGCTTGTTCATTAAATATGAGAATACTTGTTCAAGAGTATGAGATACTCAGTCTATTACAATTGTTATAAATTCTCTAATAACCAATATTTTCCATTGAGAAACTAGAAGTAGCTCATGATGACGATTTTGACTTTTAGATCATTTCATACATAGATTTCATACATGATTTCTCTTTTTTCTGCTGCTTAAGCAGAATTTTGCAGTTAAACAATTTGTCAGTGTTCAAAAATAGCTGAAAGAAACAATGTAAGTCCAGTTTTCTGACTTCACTTAGAAAGTAAAAAACATGAGAATTCATTGTTGGTCTAATGAAATATTCATATAATACTTCATGGTCATGCTTTGTTTAGAAAAAGAGGAGAGTGCTATTAGTATTTCAGTTCTAATAATTTAACATTAAAATGTTAGCCACAAGCTAAGATTCCTCCCTGCTTTGAAGAGATTAGAAGCTTTCCATTCTGTAGTAACAACTATCTTTGGAGGTCTTTATAGCTCTAAGACTCTTCACTTTCTTTTGTCATATCAGGCCACATATATTCAACCTAAGAGTTGCTATCTTCCCAGCTGGTTGACGCCCCACTACACGGATGCTTATTTCTCAGCCTCACGCTTTTACTCCCGAACCAGTAGCTTCTTGAAGATTGTTCCTGAACCAAAGCAGCTTAGATGTAATCAACAGAAGATTGTTACTGTACATTACTCCCTAGACAGTAAGGCATATAAGGATGACTCATATGTAAACTTCTTCTATTTGGTAAGTCTCCTGTGCATCAGTCATGCCCTGGTAATGTGAATGAGCTGAACCTTCTCACTTTCCTAATGAACGCTATTGAATCCATTGAAAACAAACACACACATGAAATGATGTAAGACAATTTAAGTTTCCCTTACATTGAAAACTTGCTATCCAGAGTCTGCTTTCTTGAGCATTCAATTGTAACTCATATCAAATATTTATGACCCTTTATGATAGTAAAATATTAGGCAGATACCAGAAAGTAAAGTGGAAAGCTCATTCTGATAAGCAGTAAAAGGAATAAGCCCTCTTGGCTCTACCCATTTTGTCTCTTTAAGGTATGTTGAAGAGTAAAAAAGACACAGACTTGGAAATTGACATTCCTAGTTTGAGTCTCCCACCCCTTCCTACTTATCATCCGAGTTGGTCAATCTTGGGCAGATTGTTTAAACTCTCTAAGACTTGGCTTCCTCAAGTGTAGACTTGTAACTGGAAATAATAAGACTTACCCCCCTGGAGAAGTATTATACGTCAGGCACTGCTATTAGGACTTTATGTGTTAACTCGTTTAATCAGCTTTATGGATGTCCCCATCTTACAGGTAATGGAACAGAGACAAACAGTGGAAACAATTTGTCTTAAGTTACAAAGTCAATGATTAGGTGAAGGCACATTGGAAGCCAGACAGTCTGGACAATTTCAGAGCTTTATGTACCGCTTTGCCCTACATATTATTCACAAAGTTTCCAGTACATAATAGGTTCTCAACCAACTGTAGTCACTTTCTCTGTTCTTTTCCAATTAATGCAAATTCCATTATTAACCTTTGTTTGTTGAAGCTGAATTAACATTTTTTTATGGAGCAGAATTAACATTAGATGATTCATTACCTAATGACAGTATGATAATGTAATATCATATGAGATAATATGTCACATATTGTGTTTTCTTTGTTCTGCACAGATGATGGTAAAAGGAGCTATCTTCCTCAGTGGACAAAAGGAAATCAGAAACAAAGGTGTATATAATACATTCATTTTTTAAATACATACTCTAGCTTCATTTTTTTAAGTAAATATACTAATAGAGTCATGAAGTTAGGAGGAGCACCTTTCTATTCCAATTTGTGGATGAAAGGCTATAGTTGGTATGGCCCAAGGTAAGCTACTAAATATTTTGATGAAGGAGATTTTTTTACCTGTTTCCATTTTTGCCAGATCTTCAAGTACATTAAAGCAATGCCCCAAATCCCAGAATTGTTATTACCTAAATTATGCAACCTTCTTTATTTGTACGTATAGTTCCCATTCCATAAGTCATTCTCTTTTTACCGAAGTGTACCCTGTGATCCAGGAAACTTTGTCACTGTGTCTGTTGATCTCCTATTTGCACAGCCTGGAAGGGAAGCTTCTCATTCCCAATCAACATCAGTGCTGATCTGGCCCCCGTGGCTGTCATGTTTGTCTACACCCTTCACCCCAGTGGGGAAATTGTGGCTGACAGTGTTGAATTCCAGGTTGACAAGTGCTTTAAAAACAAGGTAATGTTTCTTCTATTTCCAGCCTGTCCAAAGTGAGAGGGGTGAGCAGTTTGCTCCTTGTTGTCTCCTTCTCTGACTACTATAACCTTTACATGGTAGTCGGTAATTAAATTATTAGGGGATGAGAGAATCACCACATAGAGTGCATAATCTTTGGCAGCAGTGCTAATCCTGAGATGACCAGAGGTGGGTGAAGGAGATGTCTCTGCAGAGACTTGAGGGTGAAAGTGGGCAGGAGAAAGGTATAGGAATGTATAAGGATTTAGTTGGAAGAGATTGAATGTATAAAAGTATTTTATATAAAATTATCTCCACTCTCCTTCCTTTTCTTTTTCTATCTCAGGTTAGCATAAGGTTCTCTGAGGAGCGGGGGCTACCTGGCTCCAACGCGAGTCTCTATCTTCAAGCAGCCCCGGACTCACTCTGTGCCCTCGGGGCTGTGGATAAAAGCGTCCTTCTCCTGAAATCAGAACAACAGCTGTCGGCTGACAGTGTGAGTTCTCCCGTTTTCATCTGGACTCCCACAAGTCTTAGCTTTTAGATAATGCTTTTATTTGAGATTGAACGTGTTGAAAATATCAAACATTTTCTCCCTTTGTTTCTTCATGGGTTATATACTTAGTTATTTTTTTTGGCTGGCCCAAGAAAATGCTCATAACAATACAGAATTCTGTAGCTAATTACAACAGGTTGGGAATTATACAACAATATGCCTTTTAAAAAAGTCAAAGATGTGAAAACCTAGAGTTAGAAGAAATCTCTATGTTGCACATATACTTGGATATAGTCTAAAGTTATTATTTATTAATAGATATTGTATTTTCTTAAACATTTCCAGACCAGCAAATCCAGAATTACATCAGAATTGTTTCATTAAACAATTGTTTTATATTTTTCCTTTATTTTTAACACAGATACATATAAATATTGAAATTTATTATCATATTTAAACCTAATTCAATGATTTAAATTTTTGATGATAAAAATTATGCCTGTTAATTGTAGAAAACGTGCAAAATACAGACATAAAAAAGAAAATCTTTAAAATCACTGATAATCTTAACATTTAGAGGTTATTATATTTTTGCTGTAATTTTGAAAATCTCTTTCAAAGGCATATATATTTTAAAAACTTGAAATCTCACTGAAAATTCAGCTTTATATTCTGCTTTCAACCCTCTACAGTAAGTCTAGTTTTAAATTTAAAGCTATAAAATTCATTAATAACCTAGTATTTAATAACCATGAATTGTGATATAAACTATATATTTTTTCCAATGCAAAACTTAAATATATTTAAGTTGTTCTGTTAAAGGGAGCTAAGAAACTTCTATTTAGGAGCTTTCAGAACCTGGAGAAAGCATCAACAAATAAAGGACAAATTTGTCTATAAATGTGGAATATGGATGCATACATTTTTTTTCCTAAGAGTTTCATGGATCCAAAGTAAATAGCTTCTGCTCGTTCTTCCTACAACTACAGGTAGCAAAATCTTAGGAAAACTGCCTCAAGAAAAAATCATCAAGAAACCTCAAAAAGGCCGGGCGCGGTGGCTCACGCCTGTAATCCTAGCACTCTGGGAGGCCGAGGTGGGCGGATCGTTTGAGCTCAGGAGTTCGAGACCAGCCTGAGCAAGAGCGAGACCCCATCTCTACTAAAAATAGAAAGAAATTATATGGACAGCTAAAAATATATATAGAAAAAATTAGCCGGGCATGGTGGTGCATGCCTGTAGTCCCAGCTACTTGGGAGGCTGAGGCAGGAGGATCGCTTGAGCCCAGGAGTTTGAGGTTGCTGTGAGCTAGGCTGACGCCACGGCACTCACTCTAGCCCGGGCAACAGAGTGAGACTTTGTCTCAAAAAAAAAAAAAGAAACCTCAAAAAAAATTCCAGAGGCATCTTCACGGGTCTCAGAATATATCAGAACCAGGCCGGGCGCGGTGGCTCACGCCTGTAATCCTAGCACTCTGGGAGGCCGAGGTGGGCGGATCGTTTGAGCTCAGGAGTTCGAGACCAGCCTGAGCAAGAGCGAGACCCCATCTCTACTAAAAATAGAAAGAAATTATATGGACAGCTAAAAATATATATATAGAAAAAATTAGCCGGGCATGGTGGTGCATGCCTGTAGTCCCAGCTACTCGGGAGGCTGAGACAGGAGGATCGCTTGAGCTCAGGAGTTTGAGGTTGCTGTGAGCTAGGCTAACGCCACGGCACTCACTCTAGCCTGGGCAACAGAGTGAGACTCTGTCTCAAAAAAAAAAAAAAAAGAATATATCAGAACCAAAAGAAGTTGCCTTTATTTATTATCAGGAGCCATATTAATAGTATAAATCAAGTGATGGTATATAAATGAGTGCATTTCAATTCATATTATAGTTTATATTTTTCATATTATCTTATATAAGCTTAATTTTTAGTTTTAAATAATTTTAAAAGGTGCAAAAATTGTACAGAGAACTCCCACATACCCTTTATCAGATTCACCAACTTTTAACATTTTGCTACCTTTTTTCTCTCTCTTACTCTCCACTCCTACACACACACAAATGTGTATATAGCATTAAATTTTTTCCTGAACTATTTCAGAGTAGGTTACATATATGATCCTATGTTATACCTTGATATATCAGTGCTCATTGCCTAACAGCAAGGATATTCTCCTACATAACTATAATACAGTTAAATTCAGGACATTTAACACTGATTCGATGCTTGGGATCTAATCTGCCAACTATGTTCCATTGTTGTCAGTTGTCCTCTCTACCATATTTTTTCCCCTTTAGTACAAGATCCAGGACAAAATCACGCACTACATTTGGTAGTTATGTCTCTTTAGTTAATTAGAATAGATTAATCTGTTTAGTTAATCTGCAACAGAGCCTTTCTTTGTTCTTTATGAAATTGACATTTTTGAAGAATTTAAACCAGGCGTGTGTTTTTAATAGAATATTCCTCATTTTAGGTTTGTCTAACATTTCCCATGATTAGGTGAAGATTATGCATCCCTGGCCAAAATACCAAATAAGCGATGTTATTTGTTTTCCAGGATATGATCCAAGGTACACAAGATCCTTCTGCCTATCATTGGTGATGTTAATTTTGATCACCCTGATAAGGGTGTTTTCTTGTACCTTCATTGGCTATTTTCTCCCTTGAATTAATAAGCAATTTGTGCTTACTAAGACTATATGTATATCTTGCTCCTCATCAAAATTCCCACTTAGATTTAGTATCCATTGATAATTCTTGCCTAAGCCAATATTTCTATGTTGGTTGTAACATGAAATTTTCCGGTTTCCTCTCTTTACTTACAGATCCAAGGATTCCTGTTTCTCAAAGGTTTATAATTCATTACTACTCTTAATTAATTTTATGTTCAAATTGTTCCAAGTTTTCCAGTGGGAGCAGCTTCAAGTTGGTCCCTGTGTGCTTTGACATGTCCAGTTCATATTTTTAGCACTTGCCAATTTTCTGGCACAAGTAGTCCCAGTCCCGTCTTGAACCTTCTTTGCACTAGCCGTGAAAGCAACTGTTGTTCCAAGGAGCTCTAGTTCCCTAAAGAATAGTATATATCTAATTTGTCTTTTTTAATTTAATGACTATCCAATAGATACAATATCATCTTTGCTGTGGTGATTTGAGATAACTTCCCTTATCCCATACTAGTATATTTCGATTTGTAGTTATGTTATTTCTGAACTTAATATTTCTACTCCACTGGGCCGTCTGTCTTTTCATGTGTCATCACCACTGTTTTAATTATAGAGGATTTGTAGTATGTATTAATTTTTGGTAGGAATCAATTCCTTTTCCTTCCTTTCCTTTCCTTTCCTTCCCCAATTCCTTTCCTTTTGTTCCCCAGATCCCCTCCCCTCAGCCAAGCTCTTTGGTTTCAGGGTTTCCTTAGCTCCTCTTTCCTGTTTGATTTTATATATCAGCTTTATTTTCAACTTATCTAACTCCAGGAAAAAAAGTTTACTGATATTTTTATTGTGATTGCATGGAATTTATAAATTAACTTAGGTGCATCTTGGTGAGATGTCCTAAGAACAAAAAATATCTTTTTATTTGCTCAAGTATCCTCTTGTGTCATTCATGAATTTTAATTTTAAAATCTTATATACTTTCTTATTAAGCTTATTTGTAAATATTTTAACTTTTTTGTTGCTATAAGTTGAGTTTTCTTCTTCCATTGTATATTCTAATGTTATTATTTATGTACCTGGGAGCTTTTTGCAAAGTATTTATATTTTTCTAATTTGCTGAATTTCTTTATTGATTAAATTAAATATTGGTTTGGTTTTTTTTTTTTTTAGGGTTTCCAGATAAACTGCCATGTTGCTAGCAAATAATGTTCTTTCTTTCTTTCTTTTTTCTTTTTTACAATGACTATGCCTCTATATTTTTCTTTTGCCTCATTTTAAATTGCAGGGGGATTAGTATCCTTGCCTTGTTATTGACCTTAATAGAAATGACTAGTAGATTATCTGTGCTCAGTGCATTTGTGTATGATAGTTTCTTGATAATTTTCTCAATTTCTTTCACAGAAAATGGTCTGTTTAAGTATTCTTTCCCTGTGGGTGTTGGTTTTCGAAAATTATATATTTTTTTAAGAAATTAAGCCATACATAGGTTTTTCAAATTTGTTTTTGTTGAAAAAAATGAAGAAATCTCTTGTATTTTAAATATATATTCTCTTTATCAATAGTTACCTCCGTCTTTCTTTTTTGTTCCCCATTATGTGATTTTTGTTTTGTATGTTTGTATTTTGTTTCTTTTTTTCTATTAGATTAGTGGTTTATCTATTTTGCTGAGTTTTCTAAAAAATAGAATTTTAATTTATTAATTTGATGGAATATGGGATTTGGGGGGCATTCTACCACATTAATTTCTATTTTTATCTGTATTATTTCCATACTGCTGCTGTATTTTGTTGTTATTTTTTGGTTCTTTATATAGAAATTAACATAGTTTTCATTCATTTATCTCATTGGTTCAGATGTTTACACCTATGAATTTTTCTCTGATCTCTACTTCTAAAGTATCCCATCGGTCCTGATACATAGCAACTGCACCATTTTATTTTTCAAAAATTCGATAATTTTTATATTTATTTACCCTTTCACTGCAAATATACTTACAGGAACATTTTATAATTTATGTGTAGAAAGATACTTTTATTTAGGAGTTTTCTTTAATTTCAAGTTCTATTGCCTCATGATCAGTAACATTTTTATTTTATGGAATCTATTGATATATTTTTGTGCCCAAATATATATCAGTTTTTGAGAATGCATCAAGTGTTAAGAAAAAGATATAGTCTCTGTTATCAGTTTGTTTGTATCCATAAATATGATTATTTAGATCTTTTGTATTCTTACTTATTTTTAAAACTCAACTTTTTTCGCACTGAATAATTTGTTAAAATATCTTATTAATAGTGTTTCTATTTTGCATCTTCTATAGTTTCTACTTTATAGTTTGGTACATAGATATTCATAACTGTTGTGCCTTTATTATGAATTGCAGCTTTCAGCAGTACAAATTGTTCTCCTCTATCTCGTTTGCTGCCTTTTGGGCTCAATTCTACTTTTTCTGGTATCAGGATTGCAACCTCTGCTTTCTTTTTATTTTCATTTATCTGCCCTTTAGATTTAACCCTTGAGACATTGTCCTTCAGTGACTTTTTCTATAAAGTATAGCATTGGATTTTATTTTTGTTTTAAAAAAAACTCTTTTTCTTTTAAAGGAAAATTAAGTCCATTCACTTATATTGGTATGACTTATATATTAGGCCTCAACTCAATCCTCAATCATAGTATTTTTCTTGTAATTACTGTGTTTTATTTAAAGTTACTTTTTTTTTTTTTAGCTTTTTTGGATTTTTCACTTTGCTATAGATGTTTTTAAATTTCTTTTGCTGTTCAGATTAGGTTGAATTTTTATTTTAGTGGTTATCTTTGTATTTACATCTTTTATAACAACCTAATCTCACTTTTTTCTTGCTTAATATTTACATCTAGCCAGTCATTTTTCAGTAGTATTCTTTGACTCCTACCTATTATCTACACAGGAGTCAATAATCTTATTCTAGTTTCCACTTTTTTCTCCTTTTTCTCTCATTTTAAAGCTGCATCATTACTTCTTTGTCAGAACATATCATGATGCTTATATTCTGTTTTTTCCTCATATTTATAAAATTTCAACAGTTTCCTCAGTTATCTTTTGGTTACATAAAGCTTATTTTCTGCTAGATTCCTCAGGAGGTCACACAGGTATAGAATTCCCTAAAATTTTCATACTCAAAATTGTTTTTCTAAAACCTTGATACATGAAGGACAGGTTATCTATAATGTTAAATCTTTGATTCATACTTTCTTTAAGTTTCTTGGAAATGCTGCTTTACTATTCATTGCTTTAAATATTACTTTTAAGAATTCTGACATCAGTCTAATTCATTTTCTATCATAGTTTATTTCATCTTTATGTCTAAAAGCCTTGAAAGTTTTTCATCTTTATACTTCAAATCTAATAGTTTTAGTAAAATATCTCAGAATTTATTCTTCAGGAGAACTATTGCCAGGTACTCAGCGGACCCATGCAATATGTAAACTCAGATCTTCTTTTATTTCCAGAAATTTCATCTGAATTATAATTTCAAATATCAGTCTTTCCATTTTTTTCCTTTCTTAAAAACTCTATACATATGGTGGATCTTTTTTTGCCTGCTTTCCAATTCAACCACTTTGCCTGTGACCTGTTTTAATTCATTCTTATTCAATTTTTATTTTTTAATTTTTTTTTTTTCTGTTCTGTTTTTAAAGTTTTCTTTCAACTATTTTCTCTTGAGGTCGTTATACTTGAGAATTCATTTTTGGTAGAATTTTATCTATTTTTTATCTATTTTATCTATTTTATCTATTTATCAATAAATTTTATCTATTTATCAATAAATTGCCATTTTATTTCTTCTTGGGTTTTGTCTATTTCTACTTTTTCTTTATTGAATTTCTGATTCATAGTGCTTTTTAAATACTTCAAATGCATATTTGAGAATATTTTATTTATATGAAAGTGTTTTGGTATGGCTTTTCTCTGTTTATTTATTAGTTAGTAAGTTAGTTACTTTAGCAGAGAAGTTTCATGAGCTAAAATATTTTCATTTGCATTTTCTGTTTTCTCTTATGGCAGCTTTGTATGAAGTTGATTTTTTTCTAGTTTTTGGTATTTTGTGAATAGAGTTATCATAGGTGAAGAGTGCCTCTTTCTGTTATTTTAGTAAAATACAATTTCTTTAATAAAAAATATTGGTGTTGAAAATGGTGTAGGGATTAGTATGTTTATTTTTCTCATGTTTCTGCAGTGCTCTTAATTTTATCCTATTACATTCTTCCCTCCTTTAAGTGTCCTATCTCCAAGGGTCGGCGTACCTCCTCTGTTGATCTGACCAGTTCCCGTTAGCCAAGCTTTGTTTGAAGCTGCCACTTCCAGGCCTACTTATTTCAAGCACTTTTCCTGTAGCCTGTCCTGGGAACTATTGTGTTTAAGGACTATGGCTCATATTTTGACACTTAATGTTGAACTTTGTTTTATCTGGAATTGATTGGGTGTGTGTTTCTTGCAATTTCTCCATGCCATTCTTTTCTTTGTCATGTAGCCTCTTCAGCCTTCTTTCTACAGTTTTATATACCTTGGATTTTCAGCAGCAGAAGGAGCTACTTTGGAATTTGGTGTTTCTCTACCAAAAAGTAATTTGAAAATCGTGTTATTCTCTGAATCTTAGCAATGTTAAAGATATGAGTCATGTATATCATTACTTGTTCTTTTTGTTGATTTTATATTTTCTTTAGAAGGCTATGTGAGAAGATTTGGAATCAGACAGCTAACATTCTCCAGACCTGGGAGTTCTAACATTATAATTTCAATAAATTATCTATACACTAGACCTGGAATTAATCAATAGATCTCAAGTATCTCTTAATTACATGCTCTTATAAACTCTGTGCCAAAGCTGAAAAATTCTGTGAACATGACATTGACTGCCTAAAGCAAAATTGATTTCCTCTTTTGAAATAAGTTGACACAAAAATATTGGATTAAATGTTATGGCCATGCACTTAAAGAAAAGAGCAAAAATAAATGGGTATGACACAAAATTTGCTAATTTTGTACTTGTAAAAGGAGTGCTTAAAATCATTGGGAATCATGTGATTTTTTCTCATAGGTGTACAACCTGCTTCCAAATATAGAACTACATGGTTATTTCTATAATGGCCTCAATCTTGATGATGGCAAGGTAGACCCTTGCATTCCTGAGAAGGAAATGTTTTACAATGGTTTGTATTGTATACCTACAAACAACTATAGAGATGGAGATATTTACAATATTATTAGGGTAAGTTCACTAAAGATTTTATAAAATATTTTGTCTCAATTTAAATTTTAGTATTTATAATGCAAATAATACATATCAATGTTTTATTAATTATGTAGTTCTCTTCCTATATCTTGAGAGTGTTATCTCTAATCTTCTAATAGAGTCCACAGAAATTGCCTTATCACAAAGGAGATATTAATTTTTGTTGATTTTCTCTGTTTTGTTGGAAATAAATTATATGGCTGAAATGATAAAACCTCGTGTTAGAAGCAATGAAATGGTATACAATTTATTGCAATAAATCTTATGCAGAAATAGTCAAATCAAAAGCTAGAATAGAGTCTGGACTCCATATATGCCTAAGCTATCAATTAGATGTGCTGAGGCTTCCATGAAAGGATTTCATAATTAAAGTGACAGGTGTATAAAATAAGGGGCATTGAATCAGACAGACTTTAGTTCAAGTCCCAGCTAAATCGTGCTGGGTTTTACTGAGTGTGCATTGAATATGTGTGTGTGTGTGTGTGTGTGTGCGCGCGCGCGCGCGCGCGCGCGTGCGCGCGCACGTGTTAGCATGCACGTGTGCGTGTGTATTTGATGTTAATTAGAGTAATTACAGTGCCGACCTCATAAGTATTTTTTCCTTTGGATTAAATAAAGAATGATGTACAATACTTAACAAAATGCTAGCACAATTATAATAGGTGCTAGGTTAATCATAGTGATTATAATTTTTCCATTAAATTAGAGATTTTCCATAAATCAAATAGAAGTGACTTGACTCCTAAGATCTCAGGCCCTTGCTAGCACAGAAAAAAAAAATGTATCTTTATGATCTATTTACCATTACAATATAAATAATGCCCCTTTTATAGTTCTGGCATGAAAGGAATGCACAATATTTTTTGTTGTTTGTTTCTTTGAAGGATATGGGTCTGAAAGTCTTTACCAATCTCCATTACCGGAAACCAGAAGTATGTTCAATGGGAGGAAGTCTGCCATTCCCTAGAGTGTTACCTCTAAGAAATTATGCAATGAAGCATAGCTTCCCTTCTACAATCATGTGTGGGTAATCTAGAATTTTGTGTCAGAGGGATGCCAAAATGATTGGTGGAATTGGGTGTATTGGAGATAAAACTATATATGCAAAATTGGGGTTTTATATGTGCATGTTGTCATGACTTTGGCTGCAACTAGCCATCCTAGGGTTGAATAAAGCAGAATAAGACAGGCTGGAAATGTTTTAAGCTGTAAAGAGGAATTAGCTTCAGATAGGAGAGAAAGTTTATTTTTATGGTAAAACACAAATCAGAAGTACAATCATGCCTGACTTAGTGACAGGAATACATTCTGAGAATATGTGTCATTAGGTGACTTCGTCATTGTGTGAACATTATAGAGTGTAGTTACACAAATCTGAATGGTATGGCTACTACACACCTACGCTGTGAACTGTTCAGCATGTTAGTGTACTAAATACTGTAGGCAATTGTAAGACAATGGTAAGTATTTGTGTGTCTAAACATAGAAGATAGTAAAAATATGGCATGAAAGATAAAAAATGGTACACCTATATAAGGCACTTATCGTGAATGGAGGTTGCAGGACTAGAAGTTTCTTTGGGTGAGTCAGTGAGTGAGCGGTGAGTGAAGGTGAAGGCCTAGGACTGTGCTGTACCCTGCTGTAGACTTTATAAACACTGTACAGTTAGGCTCCAATAAATTTATAAAACTTTTTTCTTCCTTAAATAATAAATTAACCTGACCCTACTGTAACATTTTGCTTTGTAAATTTTTAATTTTTAAAAACTTTTTTATTTTTTTGTAATAACACTTAGCTTAGAACACAAACACATCATACAGCTGTACAAACATATTCTTTCTTTATATTCTTATTCCATAAGCTTTTTCCTATTTTTGAAATTTTTTTTTTAATTTTTTTAAATTTTTTTGTTAAAAACTAAGACCCAAACACACACATTACCCTAGCCCTATGCAGCATCAGGATTATCAATATCACTGTCTTCCATCCCTGCATTTTGTCCCACTGGAAAGTCTTCAGGGGCAATAACCTATAATAATGCCTCTTCTGGAATATCTCCTGAGGGACCTACCTGAGGTTGTTTTGCAGTTAACTTTTTAAAATATAAAATAATGATAAAAAGTATAACATAGTAAATACATAAACCAGTAACATGGTCATTTATTGTGTTATGTACAATACATAATTATATGTGCTATATTTTTATACAACTGCCAGTACAGTAGGTTTGTTTATACCAGCATCACCACAAACACATGACTAATGAGTTGCACTATGACAGCTTCAATGTTATTAGGTGATAACATTTTTTCAGCTCCATTATAACCTTAGGGGACAGCCATCATATAAGTGGTCCATCATTCACCAAAACGTCATTATAATGATACAAAGTTGTTATGACAGGACCAGAATCAAAGCTGTATTTCAGATGCATGTGAGAATACTTAAATAATATTTCTTACCTCTCTCTGGCCTCGCACTGAAATTAGTCCAGTGATTTAAGTGGGGCTGATCCTGGAAATGGGTGTTGGAAATTCTACTTTAGAAAAATGAAAGGCCTGACAACTTCATAAAAAGGTAGACTCAGTGAGTATTCAAGAGGCCCTATAAAGTTCAGAAGTTGAAACCACTTTGAAGTCCTGATCAAGAGGTTGAAGCTACCTAATTTCCTACTACTAGATTAAACCTTATTTAGTGAGCTTTATCAGAAACATCTAAACTTTCTTGTATCGCTGAAAAGATGTACTGAAACCAAAGTCATTTACTTTAATCTTTTCTTTCTTCAATCATTATGTTCAAATTCACTCAGCAAACATTTGTTAAAGCTAGAAACTGAGTTCCATGGTGCAAATGCAGCGACTTTATCCCTGCTTTCCTAGAACATTTAGTCTAAGAGAGAACCATTGAAATGAAACAGGTAATTCCAAAAATCCGAGAAGAGTGCATTAAATGGAAAAAATATATATGACTAGAAGAGACCTAATAAACCCACAAGGGCCTGTTATGTACTCCTTGAGGAAGTAGCATTTACACTGTGTCCTGAAAGATGAATGATAACACATCACAGAAAGTTAGAAGGACGTTCCAAGCAGAGAGGGAGGCACTGTGAAAGACAAGGCAAGGAACTACAAGAGCTTCAGCATGGCAGGTGTGGCTCAAGGCAAGGGACAGCTAAAGCAAGGGGGTAGACAGACAGATCGTGAAAATTTTGTAAGGCATTTAAAGAGTCAGAAACTCATTTTAATGCAGTAATATACTATTGACAAACTTTAAGCAGGCACTCTAATATATGTTTTTAAAAAAATATCACTGACTGCTCTGTGAAAAAATGGTTTGAGATTTGGGCTGTTTAAGACTATATGAAATGGTACACATGTTAGAAATTCGGGTGAGAGACAGTGGTGGTTTGGACTACGATAAAGAAAAGTGGTGGAAACAGAGAAACGAGGATAGATTTGTGAGCTGTTTTCAAATTATAATAGACAAGATTTGTTAGAAGGTTGGTGAGTTATGGGAGATGCAGATAGAGAGGGATCAAAGACAATTTTTAAGTTTCTGGCTTGGGTAAGTGGGTGAATTTTGGTACCCCTCCTGGAGATGGGAAATATTGCAGAGAGGCAGGGGGAGGATGTAATGAGTTTAGTTTTGGAGCAGTTACAATTGAAATGCCTGTTAAGCGTCCACAAGAAATGTGCTCAAGGGTGTTGGATGCACAAGTCTGGGGCTCAGGAGAGAGATCTGGGTGGAGGACACAGGTTGAGGAGGGTTCCATGTAATTGTTACAATGGAAGCCACATGTGAGGATGTCAACCTGGAGACAGTGCATAAGAAGATGAAGATCTAAAACAGAGATCTTAGGAAAAAGTTAAGGATGAGGGTTTACGTAGGAGGCTTGAGAGTGGCGAAAATAAGAAAACTGGAAGGGCATGGTGTTATGGAGTTAACAGTGACTATTTTGAAAAGCACACAGTGATTAAGAGTGTTAAATGCAGCATAGAGGACAAGCAAAGGAAAATGTTCTTGAGAATTAGCAATATTAATGTCATTAGCAATGTTAACAAAAGTAATGTTAGGTGGTGGAATTGGCAGGCACCAGCATGTCAGATGAGAAACTTGTTTCAGTGGATAGACATTACTTCCTCTAAATTTGCCTGTGGGGAAACAATGTAGGCTATGTGTCATTTTTTGTTTGTTTGTTCTTGCTTTTAAAAACGGGAGAGATATGAGCATCAAAATGCTGATTTTGGGGTTGAAATTTCCATTTTTTGGCAACGAGCCCCAGGAGTAAATTTCTATGTTGCTTCACACTAAAACACACTAAGCATGTGTAGTTAACTCTTACAGGTGTCTATTATTGAAACACATGTTTTTATTCTTTCTATACAATGCATTTCTCTTTTCTCTTAGCTGGTGAAGCCGTGGAGATCAGTGACTACGTAGAACAGGCCATAATAGAAACAGTAAGAACAAACTTCCCAGAGACATGGATATGGGACCTTGTCAGTGTCGAGTAAGTTTTGAACAGTTTTTTCCCCTATGTGTCTTCATTTCTATTTTCTTTTTCTTTCAATTTCTTGAATTTTAATCCTGGGTATATAAAACAGTACCATGTTTGTAAAATATATAATACCATTTATTTGCATGTATTGACTACATATTTTATTTTATTTTTTTTCTCTAGCATTGTTTTCCCTTCTCCAAGAGTTTCTCTTTATTAATTTCATACAGATAGATGTAAGCTGCCTCAATTTCTTTTTTAAAAAATAATGTGGTGTTTAAAGAAATGTGACCTTTCTAAGGTTAAATTTTATAGAAATCCACTCTCAAGATTTTTATCTAATGTCCTGACCATACACTGTGACTCATTTTTTAACCTTCAATTAATACTTTTTTTTTTTTTTTTTTTTGCTTGCTGTGGACTAAATTTAGATTTTTAGTTTAAACAAAGCACATGTTTTACCAATAACCTCTCCTTGCAGTTCCTCAGGTTCAGCAAATCTTTCATTCCTCATTCCTGATACCATAACCCAGTGGAAAGCAAATGGCTTCTGTGTGAATGGCGACGCTGGATTTGGCGTTTCATCAACAGTCACTCTGGACGTCTCCCAATCTTTCTTTGTTGAAATTGCCTCACCCTCTTCAGTTGTTCGAAATGAACAATTTGATTTGATTGTCAGTGTCTTCAGCTACCTGGATACATGTGTAGAGGTAAGTTGTTCCCTTTGATTTGAAGCAAAAATCTAACAAAGCTAAAAGATTCTTTAATATTTTCCTTGAATGTTGCCATATTCCCTTTATCTCAAATGTAAAATGATACTGTCAAGGGATGAGACTTGTTTCCATAGTCCACAAACAAAAAAAACTGTGTTAATTCACAGCAATGATTTAAATACTGTTTTGAAAATGGCATTTCATAATTATGTGCATTCCAGTGATGCCTTCATTGCCATGATTTATTTTATTTTTTTAGATTTCTGTTCAGTTGGAGGCATCTCAGAATTATGAAGCAAATCTCAACACCCTGAAAAACAATGGCAGTGAGATTATCCAAGCTGGAGAGAAGAAAACATATGTCTGGACTGTTAAACCTAAGAAACTGGGTAAGCAGCTAAGTGTCTCCATGAATCTCACATGGAAAACCAGCTCATTTTTACTGTCTCTATTTATTTTCCTTAAATTCTCTATACAAACCTAATTTTCTCCCTCATATTTTTAATTATTTTATTTCTTTATTCTCCATTAATAATTCTAATCTCCAATAATCTATTTGCTGGTTGCTAATGCTGTGTAGAGCAAAACCACCATTCATTTGTACAAAGTATACTGTGAATAAAGTACAATATAAATGCTAACTTGCATGGCCTACCAAGTCCTATATGTTCGGATATATCCTGTCCCAAATGAAGGCCATATTGTCATCAATGCTGCCTTAATTCTTTCACTTCTTACATGTTCCTTCACCTGCTGTCATGGATCCATGCCACCTATACAAAAAAATGCTCCTTAATCACAATGATCAATTATGGGAATTGCTAGGATTTGTAAATTTACTAAGTATATCCTGGGACACCAAAAATACTTAGATGGGGATCAAATACTGAGAATATTGTCTTAGTACATATGTTATCTGCAATATAGAAAAATAAATTTGTATCTTATTGAGAATATAGGTGAAGAAAAAGTTAAAAAGTCTATTAAATGAAAAATGTTAGATGTGATGTGCATATTTATTATCACTACTTTAACAAATTGTGCCATTAAAATTTTCTTTATTTCATGTATTATTTTAGCAGCAAAGAGTATATTTATGTGATAATTTTAGTTCACCAGTGATGTTGGTCTGCCTCAGACTATATTTTATATTAGATTGTAAATTTCTCAATTTTTCTATTACACAAGGTCTTCAAAAATATTACTCTAGCAATTGAGATAGAATACTGTACAGAATTGTATGGTTTTATGGCATTCAGTGGAGGACACAGTTCTAAGAGTGGAGTATCAAAGGCTTTCCAAAACAAAGAAACAGAATAAAACACACCAGCAACAAACAAAAACCAAGAACAGTATATTGTTTATGTATATTGGTATATAGGAATATAGGTGATATGAAACCTAAAAAATTATTTTTTTCAATTTTTCCAAACAAGGAAATTGGAAATTGATTTTAATTATATAATGTGCTTTCAGTGAGTTTAGAAACAATGGATTTCTTGCTAGCACTTGATTTCAATTTAGTACCCTTTCTACTGGGTAAATATTTTATTATTTTTGTTTGTTTCATCTTGGGAAAAGTTAAAAGTTCTAGTTCTGAAATTGTGTGCTTATATTTTCACATGTAACCCTTATAAACAATCGATATTAATAGATATATAAATAATCGGAATTGGATCAGATGGCTTTGTAGAATGTCATTTTTCCTAAAATTTCTTAACTTCTAACTAAGTACATTAATTGGTTATCTTGCAACTGGTAAAACAGATCATATCACATTATATCTAGGCAGGAGAAGAAGCAAGTTATTTTAGTTTAAGTGTTAATATGATGATAGAATTTGGTTCATCAAGTCAAGACATAATTCACAGACCGTAATCATTTCCCATTACAGAAGGGACCTACAGTCAGTGTAACCTTTGGGGATGTTTTCCAGGTGAAGTGACTATCACTGCAGTTGCTGAGTCCAAACAAAGTCGTGCTTGCCCACAGGACTCAGATGAGCAGCAAAATCTAAACTGGAAAGACACCGTGGTCAAGAGCTTATTGGTAGAGGTGAGTACGTGCAAAACTATTAAGCTTTTCCTTATAAGAAATAGACAGTACTTAAGGGGTGAAGTATTAAAAAACATTCTCCTTGAAGAGAATTAATTGACCACAGTTACTTTTGACACAAGACACACCATTTTAAATCAATTAAAACAGCATAAAGTTCATCCTTTCTATAATTAATACTTCACTCAGGAGAGTAAAACTTAGCACTCGAAACAGGCTTGACAATGTTTTGTTTGCTCCTGACTCATGACATCTCTTGTACCCTCTATTTCCCTTCCTTCTCTTTAAACAAACTGATTCTCAAATACAAGAGACAAATGTCCTTGTCCTACACTCCCATGCAGTTCCCATCACCCTCAAGAATCAACGCTTATCAGAGGCGCATTTTTGTCTGATCTCTGGGCATATCCCTGCTCCACAAAACACTTTTATTCGTCTCCTTACTGGAAAGATGACCCAGACTCATAATTTTGTGCTTGTTTTTGTTTAATCTTCCGTAGCCTGAAGGTATTGAAAGAGAAACTACCCAGAGTTACCTTATCTGTACAAAAGGTAAGAAGATCTTTTAGGTGCTCAAATTAGTCCTAAAGAAAATTCATCAACAGGGTCAGTTTATTTCCTCTCCTTCCACATTAGTTCCTTTGTCATGTGATTTCATTTTAAATATTTCATGGAGGATTACTTTATTTCATGCTTCATGACTTCATTGCATAATTTTAGCAATCAAAAAGTATATTTATAAATTTTTTATGTTCACCTATGATTTTTTCCCATCTTGTGCATTTGCGACAACTCTTACCATTTGGTTGTCACTCAGTGTTGGACAATGGGAAATCAAGATAATGCCCAAATAGCACATCATATAATCTTTGCTTTTATACTCTTAGGATGTAATAACCTGTAGATATATCACTGCCCCTCAATCTTCTGTTTTATGGCCATTATGGGTTTTATTTTACCTAATTGATGATGATTTGGTTTTAATGCCAAATCAGACTCTTCAAGCTTTACCTTTTGTATGTACTGTGTTATTTGTCATAGTCAGTAATTTTAAATATTTTTTCCATACGTAAATTGGCAGGCACTAAACTAGTGGAGAATGGGGCCTGCTATCTAACACACAGATTTATATGGCATTTTCTGAATGTGCTGTTATTCTAAACTACATCAAACCCTCAATTTCATCTCCTCAAAAAATGCAACTTGTAATATAAAAATAAATAATGGAATCTGATTTCTAATATGTTTGTCCCCCCAAATCTAGTGGCTTTCTTTTTAATCTATATTTTCTTTCCAGGTACCAAAGCCTCCAAGCAGGTAGTTTTGGACTTGCCAAATGATGTCGTAGAAGGATCCAGTAGAGGCTTTTTCACTGTTGTGGGTAAGTTGATTAAATTTTGTGTTTCACAATGATTTGAAAATCTTGATTGAGGTTGTCTCAAAAAAATTCTTAAAATAAAAGGATAGAGAGATTTTCTTAAGCTATAAATTAGAAGGAATTATTGTTCAGATTATCCTCTGTGCTTGTTTCCCTATGGAATCTGAAGAGATTACAGTACTCTTTCTAAACTCATGTTTCTAGGAGACACTAGTTCTGGTAGATGAAAACTGGTGTTCAGAAAACCAAAAGTTCTATTATAACCTATTAATCTGAACTTTTAAATTCACCTCTTGGAGAATCAGAACAAACTTGCCTGTTAAAGGTGCTGGGAATTTCCTCAGTATAAGGAGGAATCTGTTTTACAAAAGGTAAATTGATCTGCTTATTATTAACGTTAATACATTTTCAGGAGGGATGGATTACAATTTATAGTTCATAGGGTCAATTTCTCAAAAAAACCAAGTAAGCAAACAAGCAAACAAACACACCTTCCTAACTTCCCTTGCTCTCTGGTAATGAAGTTTTCAGAAATATTTTCCATTCCAGAAACCCCTTTATCTTCAACCATACATGGCTATATCCTCTTTGGAATTACTTCATGAAACTTACTTTGTCTCCACCTTTTAGACTTGATTTTAAATGTTTCCTTCTGCCACTGTGTCTCTTTTATCTACGGTTATTCACCCTGAGATTGCAACTATAAGCAATATGACTCTCTGATTTTCTGTTCTTAGGAGATTTTCTAGGACTTGCAGTGCAGAATCTGGATGATCCTCTCCGGATATCCTACAGAAATGCAGAGCAGAATGTTGCCCTACTCGCATCCAATACCTACGTCCTCGACTACCTGCAGTCTACTGAGCAGCTGACAGAGGAACTGAAATCTCAGGCGTTCTCTCTCTTATCTAAAGGTAAGAGGATTTAAGTAATTTCTGCTCATAATAGTTGAAATCAATTGTTACAATACCATGATGCCATGAAACTACTTTTACGAGGTACTCAGGTTGGGGAAAACTGGACCTAATCTGAGGAACTCTTGAGTCCTACTTACGTTTTCTTTTTGACTTCAAAATCTGTGTGGTGAGTCCGCTTCATAATTTGGAACTGTAAAGTTTTCAAATTATGAATTTAGTTATTTTCTTTTAACACCTGGTATTTTGCCCAGTCACCTTGCTGTTTGTTTTTGTTGTAAATAGTAGCTGTAAATGGTTCGTTTATCAACTTCTGCATTTGTTTGCTCAGTTGTGTTCCATTGCAGTGAAGGAATTGAATTTGTGTGTAGAAAGAGGGTGGATAAATAGTATAAAATGTGATAATAAGGAAAAGCCCAGGGGTTTTCTTTTCATGAAGATAGCACTGAAGTAAAATAACTGTAGGGGAAATATACTAAACAGGAAGCACCAGTGATGAGCTAGTTACTGAGCTAGGTGTGTTCATATGTACTGTCTTATTTGTCATCAAAACCTTATAAGGTGGGAATTACTTTTACTCCCCATGGATAGAGAAACTCAGTTTCAGAAATTCAAATTGAAAAAATCACCTTAGTAATTTTCATCTGTCTAATACCAGAATCCAGGACTTGTACTACACCATTCTTTTTCTTCTAACTTTCTTAGATTAAAAAATAATTTTCTGCAATGTTATATTTTAGGTTATCAAAACCAGTTGTCTTTCAAAAACTCTGATGGTTCATATGATATATTTTGGTCAATGAATCGGAAAGGAAGCATACGGTAAGAGATAAAAATTTTATTTTAAATAATATAAGAATTATCTAAGAAAGGCTGGCAAGGTGGTAGAGGGATGAGTTCAGTAAGTATTTGGAAGCAAAGAGGGTTTCAAAGTGAATTTACAGAGGAGAATCACAAAATTAAGAGATTGGGTTATTCTAATGCAACAATATACCTACCATCTCGTGGCAATTTGCTTAGCAGTCTGACCATTTAATGACAGCTCCCTATACTTATACAGCTAGTTAATTCCATGGAAAATGGCACATCTTACTTTGCACTTATGAAAGTCCCGTATAGACTCAGGAAAGTGAAATTAGAAAGCCCCAAAGCATCTAAATTACACTAGTTCTGTCTCCATGTATGGGTAATCTAATAGACTATACGGTAAGACCTTTGGGTATAAACATGCTGAAAATTACTCTAATTTTCACTTATTGCTATTCATAATATTTTACTTACCCAAAGGAAAAAGCTGCAATTGAGAAAGACTGGTTGCAGCCAACATTAGACAAGTTGAATGTATCCATTACCCAAAGGGAGCAATGATGATGAACCGGTGGAATAGCTGACATCATCATTTCTATTTGTCTAACTTTTACGCTGGTGATTTGCATTACAGGCTCAGTGCACTTACTTTTAAGACATTGGAGAGGATGAAAAAATACGTATTCGTTGATGAAAATGTTCAAAAACAGACCTTAATCTGGCTTTTAAGCAAACAGAAAAGTAACGGCTGCTTTGAAAATGATGGCAAGTTCTTCAGCAATGCCTGGGAGGTGAGAGACTAACAGAACTGGGCTTTCCTTGCTCTTTTCATTGCCTACCTTCCCCTGCCTCATCTGGAACGTGCCTGTTCTTCCTGTGGATGTCATGCCGTCTGAAGCTGCTGTGGTCACAGGGCTGTGGTGAATCCGTCAGCAGCGTCATTCCTGCTGCCCATGTGTGACCACGGCCTACATCTGATTCCTCATCAATCTTTTGCTTGCCTTACCTGGTCTTCAGTCCTTCCCTGGAGTCCATCCTCCTCAGTAAATAAACTGCAGGGAGGAGAGAAGGGAGAGAAAGGGAAGCTAGAGAGGAAACATGCATACATTTGGAACCAGGCAATATATTAAAGGAGGGCGCCTTGACTATCTAAGGAATGTGAATTCATTCCTATTCATGGGTAGCAGGAAAGTTCTAGGAAGAGTATCTAGTGATTTGCACTGTTTTAATGAAACAAGTTTTTCCAATACCCTCTCAAGGAAAAGCACAAAGGCTAAGCTTGCCCTAGGCCAAAATACAAACAAGGTAAAGTATGCCCTTGGCAGAATAAACCCCTTTGCTTCTCCTGTCCATGCAGTAGGTAAATCACTAGGATTCTCCCTTCTTTCTGACTTCCAGTCTCCGCAGGTAGCTGCCCCCCTACACCCCATCTTCTGTTTCCTTTATTCTCCTAACTTGTTTCCTCTGGATGCTCAAAATCCCCTATCATGATATTTTCTTGTGTCCTGATAGCCCCTGAAATATCCTGAGCTTTCCTTCTGTGTGCTTCTTCGTAATCGCCACTCCTGTTCTTGAGTTACGGAATGTAAATCTAATCTACCTCAAAATATGGGTGAATGGCAACACCTTATGGTATTTCGTTTTAATACAGATTGTTTTCTAATTGCTTTACTCATGTAGTTGGGGTGGGGGGGTGTATCTTTAAATTATTCCAAACCTATTTCTCACGAGAAGGACCCTGATGGAGAAGAGCTCTCGTTCCTATGTAGAAAAATCAAAACCTTTTTCATGTTCTCTTTTAAAGCATTTTCTCTACATCTTTCTTCTTATTGGATTCGTTACTGGTCACTGCTTCAGTTTGTTTTGATCTTACCCAATATTTTCTCTGTAATTCAATGTGTGTGTGTTGGGGGGAGTTGGGAGGTAGAAAGAAGGGAAAAATAACAATAAAAACTTATATCCAGAGGAATGGTGATACCACTTTCTGTAATTTAAATGTGTTGTAGGTCCCCATATCTTATTTTAGTACCTACCATGTGAGTTATTAGCACCTTGAAAACCTACCTCTTCAGAAATATTTCTTTTCTGAAGAAGAGAGAAGTTGCCATTTGCTGATAGATAAAATGAGAGGTTTATGCTAGATGAGTATATCTCAAATGCAGTACGAATGCTATTTGTTATCAGAATCCCTAGCGCACCCATTAAAATTCATTTTCCTGTCCTGTTTCTGGGTTTTTGAATCAGAATCTCTTGTGTGGATGCTGGTTTATTTAATGTTTAAGTTCCCCGGGGGATTTTTATGCAGTTTGCAAATCACATGATATATAACTGTTTTTCTAATTTTATGCTGCCAGAATCTGAGACCTGACTATTATAAGGATTTTCAGAAAGCTTCACAACAAATTTCTGTTACACCTCATCAGAAATTCTTTGCTGGCGTTTTTCGAATTAACATCAAATAGAGCTGATAGAGTCATGTGAATTACTTAAAAAGAATGCTTAATACCAGGCCACTTAAATATGATGATGCACATCATTTAGTATACTTGAAATTAACTGTGTTATTTTTATTTATTACATAGAGCAGAATGGATTCTTGCTCAGATAGTACAGCTATTAACCACCTAATTTAAAAATTATGCATGTTCAGGTGTTTTTTTTAATGAATAATGGCATTTGTTCCCAGTATTTCTTTCAAAACTAGTTTCACTTCAGAAGATTATCTGTTCTTTTGTGCTCTGCTATCGTCTATGACTCATTATTTCTTTGTTTTAGGGTGGAGCTGAAAAGGACATTTTCCTCACTGCATTTATTGTTGGATCCCTCTTTGAAGCTGGGCTCAATTTCACTGTATGGATTTCCATCATCCTCTAATTTCAGTCAGCTAAATACACATGAAATAGACTCTACATTCAGAGTGAACTGAAATTCTAAGACTGGATGCAACATAAATAGACCATTTCATTCATTATCACCCTTTAAAATGATGTTGTTCAAAGCTTTTAGATTGATAAGACACCTTTGATGAACACTGTTGGGTTTTTACCCAGGGAGAATACACACATGCACACATACACAAGTTATTTATACAATTTCAGGTATTTCAATATCTCCTGAATTTCAGCCATGAATTTCAGATTAAGAACCCTTGTTCTCAGTGAAGCCATAACCTAGGATTCTCCTTCTGTCTAAACAATCTGAGTAAACACTTTCAACTTGAGTGTGGCTCATCCTGCTATCTCTCAATCCACAGGTTAAATTATCTGATTCCAAAGTCTTATTCCTAAAGTCAGATACTAGGAATTTTCAGGGTCATTATTATATTTTGCAAATCATCTTCAGAAAGTTAAGTCTCTATTTTTAGGAATTAGGGTAAAATATTATACATCTAAAAATAAATTTGTATGCTTTGCCATAAATTTATAGCTAAAATATTACTGATTAGATATAAAAACTGCCATTTTCTTACTACTTAAATTTTATTTCTTCCTAATGATGACATGACAAATTTATTTTAATGATATTTTTGAAGAATAATACATATGTGTGTACATGAATAGGTTCATATGTAAAACATACTTCAAGGATATAAACATTATAAACAATGATTAGTTTAAGTATTAATTTTCAGCAAGCTGATAAAATGTTCAGGTACCATCTTAAAATATGTTATTCTTCTTCCTGACTAGTTTTCTGCTCTACAAAACGGGCTCTTTTGCCTAGAGGAGGCAGTGGAAAGTGGTGTCGCTAATGGCTATAATCATGCAATTCTAGCTTATGTTTTTGCATTAGCTGGAAAAGAGGAGCAAACGGACTCCTTACTCCAGGTGCTGGATCAATCTGCCACAAAAACCAGTAAGTGTTATCATTCATTTTTGCTAATGGACATGATCTTGAAAACAGTGACGAGACTCTCTAAGCAATCATATAGAACTCTCTCTTCACCGGGATATTTCTGTTTTTCTTCTGGAATCTATCAGTGGCACTTGATGTTTAAAGAACATTACGTATGTTAGATTTCCCTCTTTCTCTTTTATGCTATTAATAGTTTCTTCTCAAATGAGTGAAGAAAGGTAATCAAGCACGGTGACGATGCCATAGACAATAACAACTACTTGTTTAAGCATGTGTTAGTTTCCTAGGGCTGTCATAACAAAATACTACAGACTGGATGACTTCAATAACAAAAATTTATTTTCTCACAGTTCTGGAGGCTAGAAGTCCAAGATTCAGGTATCAGCAAGTGTGACTTCTTTGCTTGTAGATGGCCGTCTTCTCCCTCTGTAGTCACATGGTCTTCTGTGTGTGTGCATCCCTGGTGTCCCTTTTGTATGTCCACGTTTCTTCTTAGAAGGATACCAGTCAGATTGTATTGCAGCCTGCCCTACCAGCCTCATTTTAACTTACTCACCTCTTTAAAGGTCCTATCTCCAAATACAGTCACATTCTCACGTACCAGCGTTTTACAGCTTCAGTACATAAATTTTAAGAGAACACAATGCAGCCCATGCAGAAGCCAAGAATGGAATTTGCATTCTTCTCATGTGTGACCAGTGCATTTCATAGGGACTATGTGAAAATTCTTCCTTTTTCTCAGATAACGTTATACACTGGGAAAGAGAAAAGAAAGCCAAGACAAAAGAATTCCCACCCTTTATTCTTTGGGCACCTTCTGCCGAGACTGAGAAGACTTGCTATGTGCTGTTGGCTGTCATTTCCCGGAAAAATCGTGACCTCACCTATGCTAGTAAGATTGTGCAGTGGCTCACCCAACAGATGGATTCCCATGGAGGCTTCTCTCCCATCCAGGTGATTGATAGGGCCCTGCTATAAATACCAATATATATTTTTTTATTTTGATAGATTTAGGAATACAAGTGGTTTTTGGTTACATGGATGAATTGTATAACGACGATGTCTGGGTTTTTAGTGTACCTGTCTCCCAATAGTGTACATTGTACCCGATAGGTAGTTTTTCTTCCCTCCTCCTTTCCGAGTCTCCAGCGTCCATTGTACTACCCTGTATGCCCCTGCATACCCACAGCTTAGCTCCAACTTGCAAGTGAGAACACACAGTCTTTGGGTTTCTATTCCTGCATTACTTCATTAAGATAATGGCCTCCAGTTCTATTCAAAAGACATTATTTTATTCTTTTTTATGCCTGAGTAGTATCCCATAATGTGTCTATACCACATTTTCTTTATCCATTCCTTGGTTGATGGGCACTTAGATTGATTCCATATTTTTGCAATTGTGAATTGTGCTGTGATAAACATAAAATTGTAGGTATCTTTTTAATGTAATGACTTCTTTTCTTTTGGTAGATACCTGGTAGTGGGATTGCTGGACCAAATAGATCTACTTTATTCTTTGAGGAATCTCCATACTGTTTTCCACAGAGGTTATACTAATTTACATTCCCACCAAAAGTGTTACACTTTCTCTTTTCATTGCATTTGTGCCAATATCCATTGTTTTTGGACTTTTTAATAATGGCCATTCTGACTGGGGTAAAGTGGTATCCCACTGTGGTTTTAATTTACTTTTCCTTGATGATTAGTGATTTTGAGCATTTTTTCATATGTTTGTTGGCCATTTGTATCTCTTCTTTTGAAAAATGTCTCTTCATGTCATTTGCTCACTTTTCAACAGGATTATTTGTTTTATTCTTGCTGATTTGTTTCAGTTCCTTGTAGATTCTGGATATTAGTGCTTTGTCAAATGTATAGTTCGTGAATATTTTTTTCCATTCTGTAGCTTGTCTACTTTGTTGATTGGTTCATTTGCTGTGCATAATCTTTTCAGTTCAATTAAGTCCTGTTTATTTATTTTTGTTTTTAATAACATTATGTTTAATGCAGAAGAGAATACTCTATGATAATCTAGATAGCAAAGATAATCACAAGAAATGCTTCCTGAGATGAGAATATTTGACATTATAAAACCTATTTTATTTAGTCAACAATTACCTATTGTACAGTTATTATGTATCAGGCACTTTACTAGCACTTCTTTATATAGAAATGAATAAAATGAGGCTCACTTTTCAAGGAATTTATGCCCAATTTATATCTCCATTGACACAATAAAAATAGAATGTAAGTCTGTCTAAAAGAGATTTTCTTCATAAGCACCAGAGTCTTAGTGGTGTGTTAGATTCAGATGATACAATGGTCAAACTACATACTGACCAAAAAGAAAAATTTTTCTCTAATTCTATGGTCTATACATTGGAAAAAGCAAATGAAAGGAATGCATAACAGGAGAAATGGATATGAAATACAATGATTTATGTCTTTCCTTAATAAGAAAAAAATTAAAAGCACAAGGAAATGTACTCTCATTTCCACAAGGATAATCTTTATTTCCCTCCTTTTATAGTCTTAGTTTCAGAGTGAAACCATATGCAAGTGAATTGCCAAAGATATTTCCTAATTCTGACTTCCGTTCTTTGAATATGAGTAGACATAAGAATTGTCCAAGGCATATGGAGAGACTGGAACACTCTTACACTGCTGGTGGGACTGCAAATTAGTACAACCCCTGTGGAAAGTAATTTGGAGATATTTCAAAGAGCTAAAAATAGAAATACCATTTGATCCAACAATCCCACTGCTAAGCATCTACCCAAAGGAAAAAAAGACATTCTATAATAAAGACATCTGCACTCAAATGTTTATGGGAGCACAATTCACAATTGCAAAGATGTGGAAACAGCCCCAGTGCCCATCAATACATGAGTGAATTAATAAAATTTGGTATATGTATACCATGGAATACTACTCAACTACAAAAAACAATGGTGAACTAGCACCTCTTATATTATCCTGGATAGAGCTTGAGCCCATCCTTTGAAGTGAGGTATCACAAGAATGGAAAAACAAACACCACATGTACTCGCCATCAAATTGGTGCTAACTAATCAACACTAAAGGGCTCACATGGAAGTAATATCATCGGGTGCCGGTCAGGTGGAAGGGGGGTGGTGGAGGTGGGTAAACTCATCATTAATGGATGCGGAGCGCACAGTATTGTGGACGGGCACACTTGTAACCCTGGCTTGGGTGAGGCAAAGGCATTATATGTAACTAAAATATTTGTACCCCCATAATATTCTGAAATAAAAATATTAAATTAAATTTAAAAAATAATTATCCCCCATGACTACCATGGGGCCACCAAATTATATGATACCTTAACTTTTAGAAAAATTTAACACTGTTTTTAACAGCAGAGATTATATTTTATGCAATCCTTTAGAAAACTAAAATCTAATTTAGATTTGTTGAAGAAGATTAATTTAAATGGCAATAACTTGCATAACCAAGTATATTTTCTTATTTTTCAGGATATTGCTTCGTGGCATTCTATTGACTTGTTTTAGGAATATTTCTATGGATTGATTTAAAGTTCATGGTCAAATGATGACTAATATTGTGTCATACCTAAGCTTGGATTATTATTTCTTGTTCTGTTTTGTACAGGACACGGCAGTCTGTCTTCTTGCCATAACACTCTACAAGAAGTTAACCTTCTCTAATGATCAAAACACTGTCACCTTTAGCAGTGAAGAATCCAGTGAGGTTTTCCAGGTTAACAGTGAGAACCGCTTATTGGTCCAACGTTCAGAACTAACAAAAGCACATGGACAATACACAGTAGATGTGGAAGGACAAGGTTGTGCTTTTATCCAGGTAATAGAAATCTACCTAGAAGGGAGGTAAATGTATGCCAATAAAAGAATCAGATATCTATGCAGGTCTGTATGAAGCGTTATTTTGCCATTTTGTATATTTCCATGATTACTTGTTCTCTCATTTATGTTTTCAAATCAATAGCAGAAAATGCAAGTTATTTTATGAGGAGGTACTCACTCCTAGTATAGCTGGCTAACAGAAGTTTCTTAGAGAATATTGTGGTTAGAAAGTATTCTATCTTCATTAAACTGTGTTGTTAAAGATTCTGTGTCTTCTGAAAACTAAACAATTTAATTTAGCATAATTCCCTAATGGTAAAGATGTAAAGTGTGTTAATAATGGAAATAGAGAAATAACACATCCTTCAGTTCTTACTATAGAATGGGTTTCCTTACGATTTGCTATTCTTTCCAGGCCACCCTTAGGTACAATGTGCTAACACCTAAGAAGGAATCTGGATTTTCCCTTTCCTTGGAAATAGTAAAGAATAACTCTTCAGATATATTCCAGACTAATTTTGGCCTTACAGTGATCCTCAAGTAAGTACCCCTTTTTAATATCAACTCCCAGGTTAGAGAGATGATAGTATATTAAACAGTAGCAAAATTGATAACTACAGTGAGTTCACATGCTGATGGAGATATTTCTATAGCACAGTCATTTTCTAGTTCTCTATATAGACACCACAACTTAGTACATCTTTAGCTAAATCAGAGCTAGAATTATGGAAGTATGATATGTACTATTTTTTTAGATTTGTACTTTTGAGAACAGAAAAACAAAATAATCTTCTTAAATTGAAATATGGTTTATAGATGCCAAAGGTTTTAGCCTTAGTTAATATGTGGGGAAAAACTGAGTAAAATTAGTTTGGGAGATTTTTCCTAGGATTTCTAAATGAAAATCTCTTGCACACCAGAGCTAAGAACTAAATATATTGTGGAACTCTTAACTTCACACCCCAAATTCTATCCAGAAGCAAGAACATGACCTAGAAGATCTCTTGGGGACGTGTCTACTCTGTAATTCTGCCAATATACTGCCTTTTAAGCAAAGATCTCCTCTAAGTGTTATGCAAATCTAAAGCTAACCTAAGTACATATAATATAAATTCACAAGCATTGTTTATAAATTTCAGCCTTGAGACTTGTTCTCTAGACTTATAGCCAATTAGTATCTATCTACCTGCCATGTTCATCATGAGATAAGTCCCTTTTCTAAGTTGATGTCTAAACTAGTGTTTTTTTCTTTTTTTTTTAAATTTTAAGATATACTGGAGTTCGCAATGAGTCCAGTATGGTCCTTGTTGATGTGAAAATGCTATCGGGATTTACTCCAGTCATGTCATCCATTGAGGAGGTAAATCACAGAAGCCCAATCTTTCAGCCCAGAGAAAGGGATAGAGTATATAGATAAGATAAATAATTGGTTAGCAAAAGAAAACCATGGAATTCTTCATTTAAACAAACTCCTCGCATTTATGTTTTTGCTGTAGCACTGGAGGGATGGTGCTCTTAATGTGTAGCAATTAGCAGTCAGTATTTCCCATGGTTCATTATATATTTCTTTTAGTTCCTACTTGTACTTATAGAAAAAAATTATGGCACAAAGGAAGCTACCATAAAATGGAAGCTGACAAAATAAAAAGCATGAGCATTCGATTCTGGAATGGTACTCTCATTTGTTCTGCTAACTATTCCCCATCCTTCCCCGTCAATTTCTTCAAAGCTTGAAAACCAGGGCCGTGTGATGAAGACTGAAATCAAGAATGACCATGCCGTTTTCTACTTAAACAACGTAAGCTTGGCAATATTTTTTTTTCTTTAATGTCCTTTTTTTCTTCTGAGAGTGATTGGATGCTTCCATTTTTTATAAATATGTCTGATGGGTTTTATTTTTTTAAAAAGGTGAGACATTAAGAATGAGCAATGTTCTGTCCACCATCCCTGTCAACTCTAAAGTTATTTCATATATGCCTTGACTACCTGGCTAGGTAGTTCTAAAGTTTAGAAACATCATCTCCCCATTTTTCATTCCTCACAGCATCAGACATAGTCTGGTCACAATGTAGATGTAAAATTCTTTTATCGTTTGAGTTAAACTCCGCAGAGTTTGCTGTGATTTTATTTATTTTTTTAAGATTGTATATTGAAGGTGCACAGTGTGATGTTTTGATATATATAGAAAACTGATTATTATAATCAAGCTAATTAACATATCCATCTCCTCACATAGTTTTCTTTCTTTGTGGTGAAAATACTTAAGATCTACTCTCTAAAGAATTTTATGTATACAAGATTGTGTTATTAACTATAGACCTTATGCTGTATATGAGATTTCTAGAACTTATTCATTCTACATAACTACATCATCTCCCCATTTCCCCACCCCTGGTAACTATCATTCTTCTCTCTGCATCTATGAATTCAACTTTTTTGGATTCCACCAATAAGTGAGATCCTGCAGTATTTTTCTTTTTGTGTCTGATTTATTTCACTTGATATAATGTCCTCCAGGTTCATTAGGGCTGTTACAAATGGCAAGATTTCCTTTTTTATTAAGGCTGAATAATGTGTATGTATGTACCACAATTTCATTGCCCATACATCCGTCATGGACAAACATTGTTTCCATATCTTGACTATTGTGAATAATGCCACAATGAACATGGGAGTAAAGCTTATCTCTTCTAGATACTGATCTCATTTTCTTTGGATACATACCCAGAAGTGGGATTGCTGAGTCATATGGTAGCTCTATTTTTAATTTCTGTAGGGGGCCGGGCGCGGTGGCTCACGCCTGTAATCCTAGCACTCTGGGAGGCCGAGGTGGGCGGATCGTTTGAGCTCAGGAGTTCGAGACCAGCCTGAGCAAGAGCGAGACCCCACCTCTACTAAAAATAGAAAGAAATTATATGGACAGCTAAAAATATATATAGAAAAAATTAGCCGGGCATGGTGGCGCATGCCTGTAGTCCCAGCTACTCGGGAGGCTGAGACAGGAGGATCGCTTGAGCTCAGGAGTTTGAGGTTGCTGTGAGCTAGGCTGATGCCACGGCACTCACTCTAGCCTGGGCAACAGAGTGAGACTCTGTCTCAAAAAAAAAAAAAAAAAAATTTTGTAGGAAACTCCAAAATGTGGCATGAGTTTTAGAGCCACCTTTTCTATGTGTACATCATTATCAGTCACATATATGTGTACATTTTTCTAACACTTTTGACTAAATTCCTTGTACCTCCATATAAGCAATGGAACTTTAAAATTTTTCATATGATTTAATATTAACTAACTGATTATTTTGCTATTATGTAAGGTTATAATATCCTAGATTTATTTAATTGAGTAGATCACAAACTTCTAGAGATAATTTGCTTAGGGATTTTTTTTTCATAACTGCTATGATGTATTTATAATTTGTGTCTTTATAGGTTTTTAGATCACCAAACAGCTTCACTTTTGTTGTTGAGCAAAGCAACCTTGTGTGGAACATTCAGCCAGCTCCAGTCATGGTCTACAATTATTATGAAAAAGGTAGGCAAGCAACGACCATGTCATGATGCTATTGAATGTGGTATCTATACCTAACATTTCCTGGCTACTAAATTTTCCAAAATCATCGTCTGTCTTCAAAGACTAAACAATAGATGATTTTACTTTGTATACTGATTTTTAAAATTCAATTGTTTATCTTCTGATGGGGCTATTTTCAATTTTTCAGAGTTTTTCAATGCTCAGAATCTTTTTCATATAATGTGAAAGAACTCCCCTTGAACTTGAAATACAAACCATGCTAAGCTTCCAGGTCTTTTTGTTGTTTTTCTTGTTGTTAATGCCAAGACTTACCATTTCATGCTACCTTTATGGACTTAGACTTTAAAAGGGGAGTAGGCAATATTCTGAAGTGTTGTAGAAAAATTTTGATAGATATGTTCCAAAACAATTATTAAGATGTTATAGAGACCATAAAACTTTTCTCTGGAAGATTGGTGCTATTAGTTTCTTGAATATAATACAAAGTTTGTTGAGGAACATTTCAATTCTGTCTCTGTCGTTTACTAATAGAATGTATTTCATCAAGTGGCTTAAACTTTATGAGGATATTTCTGAATTTATAAAATGGGGGAGTGATCTGCTTTCTTGCAAAATTACTGGAAAGATTACACTAATGTGTTTACATTTTCTGACATAGTCTGGTTACAAACAGTTGGAAATTTAATAATGATGCATGATTCCTTTATTTTCCAGATGAATATGCCCTTGGCTTTTACAACATCAACAGTACTTCAGTTTCCTAATAAGATAAAAAAAAAAAAAAACATAGGAAAAGGTAAAGAAATTACATACATCATAGACCATTGAAAACACATCTGGCAAGAAAATGAAAATCTAAATAACATAGAACAATGGTTGAAGCCAAAAGAAATCTCTGGTACTTCATAAGGCTTGTGTAGCTGTGTGCACTAGATGAGTATTCTGATATTCATAAAGATTTTATCAACTTCTTTAAATAGCTTTAAAGGATTTATAGCTTTATATGTGCCTTTTATAAATCTCTTATTTTTTCACAAGTTGGCAAGTCATTAAATAAATATGCACATATTAATATGTTTGTACAAGAGCATATATATGTGTATATGTGTATATTTTTGTATATGTGTGTATATTTTTATCTATAATCTATTTTTATATATACACATTTGTTTATTGTTTAAATTATGTTTTAAATCACAGGTAGAAAACTATTTCATTGGAAAACTCATTCTTCTGTAGCTAACTTGGGAGAGAACAATGAACCACTTCACATCCTGAATAATTTGCAATCTACTATAAGTTGTTGTCAGATTTTCTTTACTATCCCATTAAATGATGTCATTTCACATAAGAGTCTATGATTTTTTTCCTTTTCTTCTAATATATCATTCATATTTTCATTCTAGAAAACTCAGAGCTTTGTTTGATAGCAACTTGAATAATTTGCTTTGTTTTTGTCAACTCTGAATTCAAATCTTTAGACATTATGGCACACAGACTTGCAATCCTTCAATATCTAGAGGGAGGGAGGGAGAGAGAGAGAGAAAGAGAGAGAGAAGATGAGGGGGAAGGGAGAGAAAGAGACCAAGTGGAAGTTAAAAGAACTCCATGTGAGCTCATGGAAACAAAAATAAACACACAAAACACAAAAAAACACATAGACTCTTCTCAGTGAAAGATTATCAAAACGTAGAGAAAAGTGTAAAAAAGGATCACAAATTAGGTGATGGATTTATTGAGTTCGTATATAAGATTCAGAGGGTAATCTAAGAGCATTTTATCTTTTTAAAATTAATTTTTTGAGCTTATCACATTACTGAAAAGTAATACTCAATGTCTAACATTTGCTTGATTAAGCACTACTGTTATAGTAATGAATTAATACTCAGGAGAGAGGGGCAGGAGGAAACTGGAGAAAACAGGGATGGAAATAAAAACAATTTCTCTGCTAACTTTTACACAGACTTCTGAGTCTGCTAAGATACTGCTACAGACAAGAAAAAGCTATAGAAAAGTTCTCCGGTTTTGGAGTTAAAGCATTTGGAATCAGGGTCTTCTAGACTCTATCAGTATTCAGCAAATAAAAAGTATAAAGTATTCTAATAGAAGATGGTTAGATGTACTTATTCTTGTAGTCTTCCTGCCCAGTGTGTATTGCTTATAGTGCCTGAATTACAACTAAGCCTTTTGTAAGTATATTTAGTAATTGATTTCTCATAGATGAGCAGCTAGTGTCCATCCATGTTGGTGCTGTTCATTTTGCTGTGTTAAGAATTTTTTATACCTTTTCAGTTCTCCTATTTTTACAAAGCATGGCATGTCAAACATGTAGGTAAGACACTAGCACTCACTTTTTTTAAAGTGCCCCAGGCTCTATGGATATTTAAGGATTCTACTCAAGAAAAATGTGACTCTTCTAATACATTTTTGTGATAAAGGTTCAAGGAAAATGAACGGAGTTTACTTTTTGGTCTATGATATCCCTTTGTGGGAAACTTTTTTTTTTTTTTTTTTGCCTCAGTAGATAATCAATTCTTTGTCCTCATTTTACTTATGTATTCAATAGTTAGCCTGACCACATGATAAAATTGTTTCTCAAATTATAAGGAAGCGAAGAGGGCACAGTGAAGTCAGCTACTTGCTATATCTCAAGGCACAGAAAAAGTCTTGCATTTAATGTCTACGTTTGCAAAATTTCTTAGTGTTACAATGAGTATGGGAGGTAACAAGAAACCGAGATCAAAATACTATCTAAAGAATAGAGGAATTTAGATGAACAACACAGGTCTGTTACTTGTCCTTTTCATTGAAACATCTCTTCAGTTTCTTTTTGAATACGGTACCAAAGTCATTTTCCTGGTCCAAATTTTAAAAGAAAATGAGACATACTGGACATTCTATTAACAACTGAGCAGTGTTGAGTGGGAAGTAACAAGTTTTGATGTATGTGTATGTGTGTGCATGTGTGTGTGTGTATGTGTAAAGAGGTAAACTAGTAAACTTGTTCACCATGAAGTTTCATGGAAGGTGTGCAGCCCTGATTTGTACGAGGCTTGTGTCATTGAAGCATCACATGGCACTTTGGTGTTTCCACTGCCCTCTCAATACAAAAGTACTTTTGACAATGGGAATAATTGACTCCATCATGTTTTTGTACAGTAATCACACTTTTTTGCATTTTGAAATAAATGATACATATATTTTAACTAGTAGCTGAAGCACTTAGCATTAACATCCCCTTTGCTATCTTCTAGAAATTTCATCCCCTTGGCCATCTTCTCATTCTGTCAATTTTTTTCTTTTTTCTCTTTTCTTTAGCCTCAGCCTCTTTCCCTTTGTTGTTTTTTTCTTCTGTCATCACATAAACATTTGAATTATTTTCCCATAATTATCACATTTTCCTTCTCACTTTCTGGATATTGAATGATCTTTTTTACTCCACTTTCTTTTCCCAAATATTAAATAACATTTTTATGATTCTCTTGCAAGCCCTCTTCTCTCCTCACTACACACATTGAAGACCCTGTCATTTAAATTATAGTCTATATTTTTGAGATTCCCAAGTATATGTCTTTTTATCTACATTTTGGCCCCATATATCCCACTGCCTACCATACTTCTTTACCTGAATATCCCACCGGCACCTCAACAGGATCCATAATCTACCCCAACCTAGTCTTTCCAAGTGAGACCCCTGCCTCAGTGCATGACAATATCATCACCAATCACCTAAAGATCAACCTTAACTCCTTCCTGCTCTCATCTCTCATTTTCTATCAATTCCTATTGATAATTGACAATTGTTGATCTACCTCCTGAATGACTCATAGGTTCACTTACTTTTAACCACCACATCCATACCACCTTAGTTCAGACCACCGGGCTTGAGTGCCTATAGTTGCTGACCACTCTTCTAGGTATTTGGGATATATCAATGAATGAAAATAATAAAAACAGCTGCCCTTGTGGTATTCACATTCTAATGGAGGAAAAAACGCATATAATACAGCCAAACAATATATGCAGACATAGGACCAACATAATAGATAACCAAATATAGGAAATTGGGGGGTGATAAGTGCTATGGAAAATATAAAATGTATATCATAAAATATAAAATGAGCATTTTATCTTTTTAAAATTAATTTTTTGAGTTTATCACATGACTGAAAAGTATTCAAAATATAAAATGTAGAATGCCCTGGGAGATCAGAAGAGAGGGAAGACTGAAAAATTAAACATGAGGTTTAGGGTCTACCTCATCAAGGCAGTGACATTTGAGCAAAGGAGCTTGAAGGAGGTGAGGGATTTGCCACATCAATATCTGAGGAAAGACTGTTCCTGCCAGTAGGGTCAGCTAGGGGAAAGAAAGGTAAAATTGTGAAAAAGAAAAAAACAAACAAAAAAACAACTAAGTTAGCAGGGAGCCAGAGCAGAAGGCGCAGAAAGGAGCACACAAGGGCAGGTAAGGAGGTAGGAATCATGACCGGCATCGGGGCAGGGAAGGGAGTGAGGGTCATTGCAGGACGTTAGCTTTCATTCTGAGCAAAATGGGAGTGTTGCCAGGTTTTAGATAGAGGAGTGACCTGGTCTGGTTATGTTTTAAAATGACCACCTGGCTGCTGTATTGGGAATAGGCTGTGGGAGTGCAAGAGCAGAAGTGAGGAGACCTGGTAGAGGCTGTGACAATAATCCAGGAAAAGATAATGGTGGCTTGGACCAGGGTTGTCACAACGGAGATGGTAAGAAGTGATCAGATCCTGGGTTTATTTCAAAGGCAAAACTAATGGGATTTCCTGGTGGATTGGATATAAGGCATGAGAAAAAGAGTGATCAGACATTATTCCAATGCTGTTTGCCTGAGCTATTGGAAAGAGAGAATTGCCATCACCTAAGCTGGTCATGATGAAGTAGGTTTGGGGTGGTAGATTAAGAATTGATCTCTGAGTGTTTAATTTTATATACTCAAGTGGAGACATGAAGGTGAGAGTTGAACAATCAGTATTAGAGTTTGAGAGAGAGAGAGAGATCTCTTGAGTTAAAAATATAAAACTTGGAAGTTGTGAGCACATAGACCATGGGATGGGAAGAGATCACTGAGGCAGTGAGTCTGGATGCAGAGGAGAGTCGGGGCCTTTGCTATGAGGCACTGAACGTTAGGAGGTCGGGGAGGACCAAGGAGACTGAGAAGGAGAGACCAGTGAAGTAAGAGGAAAACCAACAGTGTGGTCTTCTCTTGGAAGCCAAGTGAAAAACTGTGTCAAAGAAAAAGGAGTGATCAACAGTGTCAAGTGCTACAGATGAATCAAAGAAAATGAGGACTGCAAGTTGATCATTTGCTTACTTAGGCAGAAAAAAAATGTTAGGGACATCATATGCCCAAGTAAACTGGATTCATTCTTCTTAAGCCTTTATCACAAGTGTACCGGAAGAGTCATATTTTTCTTGGGTGGAGTTTCCTTGAACTTCTTAGGACCCTGGAGTGTTTCGGTTTTATTTTGAAAAATGGATGCTGGTATCTCATCTAGACCAATTTAATAAGAATTGCCGGGGCAAACTCATCCAGAGAGTGAAACTGCAGAGGCTTATTTTCAGGATTCTGACTCAGCAGGTCTGGGTGGAGCATAAGAACTTGTATTTTTAACAGCTTCCCTAATAATGCTGCTGTTTCTGGGCTCAGGACAACAATTGAAGACTCCTGATCTAAGAGCATTGCTTGGGCCGCAAGGGTGTTAGAAGTTGCTCAGGTGTTTCCAATGTCGAACTGGGGTTCAAAGCTGGGGCTACAGAGCCTTGCAACTCCACGCGCAGTCAGAAGAGTGGCAACATTGTCATTGCTGGGAGCCTGTTGGAAATGCAGACTGCCAGGTCCTACCCACAGATATTGAACAAGACCTCAGATGATGCATGTACATATTAAAGTTTGAGAAGCAGTGCTTAGACCATCTCTGAATTCTACTTGTAGGGAACTCTACTCGTGCTGGTATGATAATTGTTCTTGCTGGTCACTGATCTTTAAGAGCTCTCACTTTCTTTTCACTGTGTCAAACAATAACAGTTTGGCATTTTTATCTTGCTCACAACTTTCTGTTCTCTTCTTCCCATCCTTATGATTCAATGCAAGTCAAAATAAAATATCTTCAACAATGCACCACTCTGTGTTTGTGGTTGCTCACCCAGGAGACATTCCTCTTCTTTTTAAATTTAGAGAATTTGTGTGTTGTTCAGGCCTCAGGTGCTCTTGGACAAATTATAATTTTCCAAAGCCAATCACATTATCACAAGTCCCCTGAGGCAGTGACTGGAACCCGCAGCTCAGGTTCCACAAAACAGGGACTCTGAGATGGAGATTTATGTGCAGGGAGTTTATTGGAGAAAACTCTGAAGATCAACACCTATGGGAGATGAAAGAAGCAGGACTGTCCCAGAAGGGGAGGTGAACTACGGTGCAGGCCCAATACAGGTCTCAGTATATCCCGTGGGGAGATACAGTGTCGGGATGGCCTCTCAGAGTTGTCCTAATTGAAGGCAAGGGAGCCAGGCCTTTATACCAACACACACCTGTTACTGCACACTGAGCTGCCCCTGGGAAGGAGGGGGGACCTGGGTGAAATGTCTCTCTGGTGCTGAGGGAAATTCTCAGAACTGAATTTATCTGAGAGCCAACAGTCACCAACATTCCCAGCTAGGGCTACGAGCACCTCTGCCATGCAGAGGAGTATCAACAGGGTGCACCTCTGCCATGCAGGGGAGTATCAATAGGGCACACCACAGCAATGAGAGAGGGTCTGGCAATGAGAGATATAAACTATGCCTGGCTATGAGCTTTATAGATGTGTTTCCTGGTGTAGCATCTACAGTGATTTTGTTCCTTGGTTAAAAGAGGTAGGGGAAGGAGGGAGAGAGAGAGAAAGAGGAAGAAGAAGAAGAGGAGGAGGAGGAGGAGGAAAGGAAAGAGAGATGCAGGAGAAGAAAATTCTTTTTCTGCTAACTTTTTTTTCCATAAAGGAATACCGTTAGCAAGACATAATGTTTGGGACTTCAGGAGTCACAGCATGACCAAAAAAGCAAATGATGCTGATACACCAAGGAAATAGAGCAGAAAGAATGTAAGAAACTGTTTGATGGCATTAGTGAGCCCCTGAACCAATCCAGTTGCACCGTTCTCAGAATTTGTGCCAAATGAGATAATAAATGCTTGAATTTTTGAAGTCCCTATTACTTACATATTCTGTTACTTGCAGGTGATAAATATATTCTTATTTCTCTTTTTTTTTTTCAGTAACTTTGCTCTTTTTTCCTATATCATTATCACATAGAACTTGTAATATCTCATTATTTTAGTTGTTTCTAGACGACTAATTTCAGAGAAATCATTTTGGAGAGGACCTGTCCAACAGGAAGTATTTATTGCCCACAGTAATGCTCTTTACTATGACTAGAACTTTGGTGTGTGTATGTGCGTGTGTGATACTTAGTGTATACTATGCATCAGTCACTGTTCTAATCACTTGAAATATATTACTTTTCAATTTCCACAACAAACTTATAGGGCATGTTATTATCATTGTTATTGCCATTTATAGACAAAGAGAAGCATAGGGAATTTAGATAACTCATCCAAGGTCACTCATAGAACCAAGGCCCACACACTGGCTGTGAGGCTCCAAGGCCTTTGCCTTCCTCTGTAACTGCCTGGCAAGGAAAGGAAGGAAAGTTTGACACACGAACCAAATTCTTAATATGCCTGTATTTAAAAGTCCGGGGTGAGTAATTGTAGCTTCCTGACAGCTACAACACAAGTATAACTTTTATGCAAAGCGGTTGCACCCGCTGCAAACCTTTCCCAGCACAGTGCTTTCCTTCCTGAGAGATGACCTCTGCCTCACTGGCAGAATGTTTCTGGGAATGTTTATAACTTGCTGTGACAACTTCCTGCCAAATCAAACAAGTTTACAGACCTTCATTATGTCCAGTAATGGTCATTCAGAAGAGGACACGGAGCTTGCTCCCCTGACACTGCCCCACCACAGGCCTGTGGGTCTTCACACAAAGACAGGTATTAAGGGAAAAGACAGATGAGCATTGCTTACCGGCCACTGCTGAAATAGCTGCCCGCTGAGCTTCCGGACAGAGCACTTGGCAAGAGCAAGTTCTGCCTAAGGAAAGACAAGTTCTCGTTTGTCATATGACTCATGGCAGGTTCTTGGCAAATTTCCCCTAAGCCCTTCAGCCTCTGCCTAAGAAGGAACAAGGAATGTTATGCAAAGTGATGACAGCCAAAGGTTGCAAAATGATTAGGAGTCTTTCCAAAAGTTTTATATTTTCTTAATCTTAAAACTTGTAAATACTACCTAAGGAATCATACTTTTAAGAAAGTGAAGCAGAAAAGGTGAAGGAAACACAGGAGAGAAGAGAATTTATATTCTAAAGTTGACTTTGAAAGAAAGAATATATTTTCACTAAGATTAGAAGCATAATTTTGTTTTTTTCTTTTTACTTTTCATATTCCTTTCTACTATTTAAGATTATATATTACCTATATACTTTTCAATCATTTTGCATTATAGACAAAGGTATCTGGATATAAAAAATTTTTATGTGTTAAATATAAGAATATTCACTGAAAATAAAAGTATACAGTTTCTATTAACATTATTGCAATATATTCACAAGATAGACTGGAACTTACATCTTATTTATATTTCATTTTGACAATTACTTGAATTCATTTTTTAATTCATAAAGAAAATTGTTGCTCTTTTGAAAAAAAAATTCCAATAAAAGTCATCCCAAATGCATTCTTGATTAGAACAATGATTTTAAAATCATAGAACTGTTGATTTAGATTTTCTTTGGAACTCTATTTTTGTAATAATTGTAAAGAGGCTTTATCCCAACATTGTACTTTTATAGTTGTAATAAAACCCATCTCTGCTTTACAGAATAAGGAAATGGACTTTGGAATATATGTGAATAGAAAAAGCGGGATTTTCCACAGGCAGGAAATGGTATTCCCAGTTTTCCTGACAGACAACCACATCATTTTCTCCACTGTGTACACACCCTTAACTTTACTAATGACATCTTTCCTTTCTTGTAAATGGTGAAAAATCCCCACAGTAGTAGGGAATTTCCTCCATGCAATAGACTGAGAATCAGAAACAACAGCTCTGTATCTCCTGGGCAAATAACATTGTCATTACATTTATCCTAAAAAACTTGTGTATGTGTGTTCATGTGTACATATGTCTTTCTGTTATTCTTACTGTTTCACATTTAAATAGTTAGATGACTTTTACCAAATTTCAAGGTGTATTAGGGAGATCTATATCTATATTTATACCCTGCGGTCCCCAACCCCCGAGCTGTGGACCAGTACCAGTTTGTGGCCTGTTTGAAACCGGGCTGCACAGCAGAAGGTGAGGAGCACCGACTAAATAGTTTATCAAGTCAAAAAAATTTCCCTTTTCAAATTTACTAAGAATTTTTTGTAATGATTTTTGTGTTCAGATATTCTATCTCTTCATAAGTAAATGTGTTAGTTTGTATAGCTAGGTAATTTCCCATTAAGTTTAGGTTTTAAAATAGTTCACTTAAAAATATTCATGTCCACTTATGATTTGAAAAAATAAATCTATCGTAATTTATTTCTCCTTTTTTATTTCAAGTTTGTGTTTTTTTCCATTCATTTTTGGATTTGTTAATTATCTTTATTTTTATTTTATTTTAAATGGTTTTTATATCATCATTTATGTTATACTCGTTCCTCTACCTCCTTTGAGTTTTTGCCTAGCCCCCTGTTATGAAGACTTATGTTAAACTTCCATGTTTTCAAATTTATACATTTCTTACATTTCTCTCTAAGTACTACTTTACTTCTCATAGGTGTTTTTCTATACTATTTTAATTTTTTAAACTGTGCTAAAATGCACATAGCATAAAATTTACCATTTCAAACATTTTTAAGTTTTAATTTCCTAAGGAGGTAATAGTTTATGCAGATTGTGGATTGTTTTTCATGGAAACTCTGTCACATGTTCTTTTTGGACCCTCATGTATAAAAAAGGTTGAGTTGATTATCATTCTTAGTTCATAGAACACAGACACTAGTGCTTGTCTCTTATTTTACCTATATGTTTATTTATTTATTCTTTTTTGTTCATATTTTCCATTTTTTCCTCTCATCGTAGTTAGTTGCTCTAATATATTTGATTGTATTCTTAAAATAGTATATGTAAAATATTCTGTAGCATGCTCTCTGTAGTGGAGTAGCTGGGTCGTAATGGATACACATACAGAACTTGGCTAGGTATTGCTAAATCACTCACCATAATAGCTACACCATCCCCAGAGGTGGATAAAAGTTCCTTTATACTAACAGCCCTAATAACATTTGACATCACCGTGTGACAACATTTGACATCACCCAATTAATCTATTATTTTAATAATCTATTAGTTATAAAGTGATTTGTCATTATTGCCTTAGTTTGCATTTATCTTATTATTAACATGCCGGAGCATCTCTTTGCATCATATTCTCATTTGAATCTTCTGTTTCTATGGTTTATCATCTGCAGGAATCCTTGTTTATTCTATATGTTATCCTATTTTGCATCTTGGTTTTGCAGGTGTCATTTTCTGTTTGTCATGTATCTGATGACATTTTTATGGTGTCTTTTGTTAAAAAGAAATCTTTAACTTGATTATAATTAAATGTTTCCGTTTTTACTTATATTTTTGTGCTTCCTGGGGCTTGTTTTAACAAATCTTTCCCTATTATGAGATCACAAAAGCATTCACCAACATTTTCTTCTATTGTTTTATATACTTACTTTTTCAAGAAACACTTTATTATAGACAATTTCAAATATATAAAAAATTAGGAATAATAGTATATCAACCACCACAAACCACCACCCCTGTAATGTACCACTATAAACTCATGGCCAAATTTGCTTCATTCATGTACCTACCAACTTAACCTCTCCTCTCAGATTATTATAGTCAGGCTATTCCTTCCATAAATATTTTAGCATGTGTCTCTAAAATATATGGATTATCTTTAAAACATTATCTCAATTCCGTTTTTCTATCTAAAAAATAAATAGTAATTCCTCAAAAATATTGAATTTTCAAACTCTCCAATTGTAATTTTAAAGGACATTTTTAGCTTATTACAACAGAACAGAAATCAGATCCATGCATTCTATTGGTTCATAGGGTATCATTTTACATTTGCCTCTGCCCCATGAATTTCCTGTAAACTGATAGTTAGGTTTAGAGGCTTGATCAGATTCAAGTTCATTTTTGGTGGCTATGGTAGGCAAGAATACCTCATAGGTGGTATCATTTATTTTTCTCAGAAAGCATTCCTTCTGTCTCTGTTATTGTGATGTTAGCAGATGTTGACAATAATTACTTAGATGCACCATTTCTCTAGACCATTCTTTCTTAGCCTTGGCACTACTGAAATTTTGGGCCAGATAATACTTTGCTGCTGGGGACTACCCTGTGCATGGTAGGTGTTTAGCAACATCCCTGGACTCTTCCCACTAAATGTCAGTAGCACCATCCCCTTCCCATTGGTGACAGCTCAGAGTGTCTCCAGACATTGCCAAATGGCCACTGGAGGGCAAAAATTTATTAGCTAATGAATTAAGAAGTGATAAAATTACAATTTTGCAACTCTTAGAACAGTAATTCTCAATGAAGTGTGATTTGGGATGCTTTTTAAAACATTACCTAAATCCTATTATCCCATTTGAAAAATTTAGCAATAATCTCCTAAGATCTACCAGTTAATCATGGTTCATATTAGCTCAGGGATTTTATTTTTGTCTACTCCGGCATAAGATCTGGTGTTTGAGATCTGTGTGTGTGTTTGTGTGTGTGTGTGTGTGTGTGTGTGTGTATGTGAACTTAAGCCCTAGCCTAGCCACTGAGGCCCAGCTCCTTTCCATTCCCTCCCAAAGTTTCTTGACATACCAAGGTGTAGCATTATCTTACCCTACAATCAGGAGGTCCAAGGCATCTTTCCCTGTAGAGAACTAGGCAAGCCCACTGAGGTGAGTCCTAATTTGTCACAGGTGTAGGAGATAGGTGGTACCTACCTGAATTGGGCATTCTTGGACAAAGTAGACTGTCCTATCATAAAAACAGGTGCAGGTGGCCTTCATGAGCATTTGAAAGAGTTAGTTCTTAGAAACCAACAGTAAGAGCTCTCAACTCCTTGATGATTTTAGGGTAACCAATGGCAGCCACAGGCAGATATGAATGAGTCTCAAACAGTAAAATATTTTTGTTCAAAAGTACAGTTTTATTAGAGTGGTCTTTTCAGAATTTTTTTGCCATTTCATAATGGCAAATACTCTGATCACTTCCTGGAGACATGCCAGTAGAATCAGGCATGCCTTTTCTACTTTTGAAAAAGTGGCCATTTACTCTGTGGTGTAGTGGGTCACTATAGTAGCTGAATTCCTGGAAATTACAAATGGTATATTTGGCCATGCCTTGTGCAATAAGGTCACCAAACACATGGCTTTGTATTGCTAGGAGGACTTTTGAAGGGTAAGCTTTATTGCAAGAATAGAGAGGTACTCTCTGCTTTTTTTGTGGTTTCTCTACAGATATCAAGACTTCAGAGGAAATGGCTCCAGAAGTAGTATATCAGAACATAGAAAGCAGGGCAAAGCTGTGGGCTAACAAGAGAATTTCTCCATGACAGTAGCAGCATCAGTGGATGGCTGAAATGATAGCGATTGAATGTGTGGGACATGTAACAGACTCATCTGCTGCAAGAAACATCTGCCAGTGGAGTGTTCGATGCCTGGCCTCTGAAGTCTGTAATGGGCTTGGTACCACCATTGGAGCACTGTTTGGGTGTGGGGACAAAGAAAGAAAGGAAAGTCCCCAGGAAACACACGACTTGTTCCTTCCTCTGGGACTAGAAAAGGGCTCAAAGGATCTTTCTGCTCTAGGTGCACTAAAATTAGAACAAACCTCTGTGTGGATCACAAAGGCAGGATTCCATGTGTCCATGGCCTGTGGATTGCTGAGACAAATTGAATTTTTCACAAATCAAACCTTGAGATGAAACAATTTAAAAGCTATGTAGATGATGCAAATGAGGCATCGGTCTGCAAAGAGAAAAAGAATTGAGGCTTGTTTGAACCAATAGGAAATGATGGGTGGCAGATGAAAGGCCTGAAGCAGGTGTTTTGAAGAAACTAACTGAGCTGAGAAGAGGGTGTCTGAAACATTTTTTTCTGGTTACTGTGACCTTAGATGTCATTAAGAAGGGTGCTCTTAAAGGTTCCAAAGTGGCATAGATACTAATGCAGGCAACGTATCAGCTACAAATACGCCAGTTTCAGAAGGGACTTTTTAAGGCTAGCATTGCCGGCACTAGTAAGACAATGGGAAAGAGATTTCTAGCAAATTACCATGGCTTATTAGAGCAGTCATAAAAAATTTTAGGGAAGAAAGTAAGTTTTATATTTTAGAAAATTTGGTTTGTGACAATATAGAGAAAGAACAGACAGAAGCAATATGAGAAAGAGACTGGATGGGAGAGTACAACATGTGTGAGGAAAAAAAGATGAGAAACTGACATAAGGCAGTAGCAATGGAAATGAATATCATCAGTTGGAAACAGAAAATATTAAGAAGATAAAATTGAAAATGTTTTATCAACAATTGAAAATTGCATGTTAAGGAAAAGTCTAGTATACCCCTGGATTTTGACTTCAGTAACTAAGTGAATGTTTGGGCTAATCACTGAGATAAATATGAGAAAGAATTGACTGAGTGTGGTGGCTCAGGCCTGTAATCCTAGCACTCTGAGAGGCTGAGGCAGGAGGATTGCTTGAGGTCAGGAGTTCAAGACCAGCCTGAGCAAGAGAAAGACCCCGTCTCTACAAAAATAGAAAAATTAGCCGGATGTGTTGGTGGGTGCCTGTAGTCCCAGCTACTCAGGAGGCTGAGGCAGGAAGATTCCTTGAACCCAGGAGTTTGAGGTTGAAGTGAGCTATGATGACACCACTGCACTCTAGGCTGGTGAGAGAGTGAGACCCTGTCTCAAAAAAAAAAAAAAGGAAAAAGAAAGAAAAGAAAAAAGAGAAGTTTGGGTACAGAAATAAAACATTCCATTTTGAGGGTTATTGTAGCATTTTTATTATAAAAATATTCGGAATACATTTAAATAAATGAACTCAAGTTTCCAGAGATCTTTCTTGGCAGGAAAAAGAGTTTAGGCTCATATATTGATGGTATATGTCATACATTCAACAGGAGCAGATGAAACTACCCAGGAAGTGCATACACACCAAGGAGAGAAGAGTACCATGACAGACTTTGGCAGGGGCCATCAAAATGGATTCCCAAATTCATTAAATGCTTCAGAAATTTATTTTCTTTGTCTTATACAGATTAAATTGCTTCATCCAGTCAACTCTCCCATCCCAAATGAAGTTATACAGTTGCACCTGAAAGACAAAATTGTGGGCAACTATACCACAGATATAAATGGCATTGCTCAATTTTCCTTGGACGAGTCTAAGATTATATACCCAAATATCACTTTGAAAGTAAGTTAAGCCAAAGAGAAGTAGATTTAAAAAAAAAAAAAACTGTATTAGTTAGCTAAGCTTTATATTTATGCTAAATTATATTTATAGAACATAAATGAATTTATACATCTTGTGAATCTAGAGTACTGCAAAATAATTAAATATTAAGGAGATAGGCCCTATAAAAAATAGATAATTGTTATATGAGTTCCAGTAAGGACTGCATATATATTTAAATGTATAGAGAAGAATTAACTGAAAGTAATCAAGGCTTAACTTTCATCACGGAAATAGAAAGACAATTGCATTTCCATAAAAAGAAATATTTGAGAAACCCTGTAATCCATTAGCAAGGAATAATGTAAAGAATTTCTCTGGATACATTCAAGAGAGAAACTTGATATAATTAAATATCAGTCTTTCCTAGATATTTTTAAAGTACACACTCAGACTTCTGTATTGATAATGGCAAATGACTGTGGTTAGGGTAACCTCCTTGCTGTATCTCATAAAAACTTCTCCATCTTTAAGCATTATGAAAGTTATGTTATTAGTATCAAAGTCAACTTCTGCATTCACAGGTTCCTCATATTCTAGTGAAAGAGCTACACCAATCTACATAGTAAAATATTTAGTGTAATGTTATTGAACTAGGACTTGAATAGATGAATAAATTGTAAGAAACCATATAGTGGTCCTTCTGGAATATAACTGGAAAGTGGGTTTGAGGGATGGAGTCAGACTTAATAGAGAATGGCCATGAGATTTTCCTATAGAGATGAAGCAGCATGATAATAAGCCATCTCATCAAATATTCTTTCATTTATTATTTTTCTTTTTTTTCATCTTATTGTTATGGGGGATTATTATTTTTCTTTATCCTTAAATATCTGTACATTTGATTTTTTGTCTAGACAATCTATAAGACTGATAAAAATTGCAATGCTTGTGGCTGGGTATTGCCTCGGTACCCTCAGCCAGAGTACTTTGCATGCCGATTTTACTCCGAAACGAATAGCTTCCTCAAAATTGTCCCAGAGGTGCAACCAGAAATGTATTTAGATTCCAGCCCGAAGGGTCAATTTAATAAAACTTAGAATGAAACTCTGAGAAAATCATTTCTTGAATCTTGGGTTTAGAATCTTATCACAACTAAGATTTTTTTATTGTTGTTTTTCTTCATTTAATTTTTCTTTACTTGTGTAAGTGACAGACAGTATTCACAATATTTTTTAGCCTTATCAAAATAAATATGTCCAAAAGACTGAAAATTAAGAGAGTATGTCAGAAATTCAGCAGAGCCTCTGATAGGTTTGTCCTAGTTCTCTCTTTTGTTTTTCCCTTATTTCTTTTCTTTACTCTGTTATTTTTTATCATTCATTTTCATAGGAACTTGATTTTGTGGGAAGAAAATTATATGGGAGACCATAAAAACAGACTGAAATATTGTTATTTGTTGTATGACATGAACATAATACTCAAAAAATACATATGGATGTAAGGGAGAAAGGAGGAAAAGAGGAAAGAAAATATGGAGAAAACAAAAGAGGAAAAAAGAAAGAATGAAAAGCAGGAAGGGGGGGAGGAAGGGAGGTTGGGAAAAATAAGTTTCTAAATCGGCACCATAAAAAATTCAAGTATAAGGCAATGTGCACATTTTAAACTTGAAAATTGTATTATAGGGTTCATGATTCTACAGTTATCAGTAAAGCTGGATAAATGTGATATAAATAGCTTATAAGTAAACTAAAAGTAAGTTAAACTAATCACTAATTTATGCATCCTGAGTAAATTAAATGAGTCGTTAATTCATGTATCCTGCTTACTCCAAGATTTCTAGATACTTTGGTGTTAAAGACCACTCACGGTGTCTACCAATAACAAAAGATAGAAATACAAAGAGATAAAAGTATCTTTCCCAGTATTTTTTTAAAAAGTAAGACATTAATGCCAATGTCAAATATTTCAGTAGTTTATAATTTGATCATAAGATCAATTATGGGATCATAAGAAAAGATATAGCATCAATAAAATTTAAAGTAGAATAAAAAGATGAGATCTCAAAATTAACAGAGTAGAGTCAAATGTTAACTCTAAGATAAGGGAAGCTAATGCACTGAACACAAAAATTTGATTTTGAGCTTTTTTGTAGATAAGGTATAACATGGAGCTAAACAGAGGAAGGATGGGATAAAAAGGAGAAGTTGCCTATTGTAGTTTGGTAGAGTGTTGAAGAGTCAAAGGAAGAAATCTAAAGCTCTGAGTAAATGGAATGATGTAATTGTATATGCGTTATATGGTGACAGCTCCTCTCTTCAAGGTTGTCCTTTTTTAGCTCCACAGGTGTAGCCAACCTTAGCCTTAGTGTTCCCAATACCATTACACAATGGAAGGCCAGTGGATTCTGCATGAATAACAAAGCTGGATTTGTCATCTCTCCAACCACCTTCCTAAGAGCTTTTCAGCCCTTCTTTGTGGACCTCACCTTCCCCTAATCAGTAGTTTGAGGAGAAGCATTCACTCTGAAGGCCAATGTCTTCAAGTATCTGAACAGATGTATTTAGGTACCACTTCAAGTCTTCCTTGTAAATAACAAGTTCTTTCCTATGTAAATTATCGCCAAATTTCAGTTGTGTGATGATAAAGACTTTGTAAAAGTTTGTCTTTGAAGACATTAACCAGCTTTACCAAGCATCCAATGGAAAGGTTTGGAATATAAATTATTTGCAGGGCACGGTGGCTCACTGCCCTATAAATCCTAGCACTTTGAAAGGCTAAAGGAGGAGGATTGCTTGAGGCCAGCAGTTCCAGACCAGCATGAGCAAGAGTGAGACCCCCATCTCTACAAAATATAGAAAAAAGATTAGCCAGGTGTCATGGTGCACACCTGTAGTCCCAGCTACATGGGAGGCTGAGGCAGGAAGATCTCTTGAGCAGGGAGTTGGAGGTTGCAGTGGGCTATGATGATGCCACTGCACTCTAGCGCAGGAGACAGTGCGACCCTGTCTAAAGAAAAGAAAGAAAGAAGGAAGGAAGGAAGGAAGGAAGGAAGGAAGGAAGGAAGGAAGGAAAAAAAAATAAATTATTATATCTAGGTGTCTAGATGGCCGTAAAAGAGATAAGCTCTATGATGTAGGTTATCTTTTATCATTGTGTGTGAGGGGAAGGTGGATTCGTGGAAGAGATATCTGTCATCTTCGATTTTTAAACATATCCAAGAATTTTAGGCACAAGACCCTTCTAAAGCAGAAGGGCTTATTAAATAATTAAGCTGAATGTTATTAAAATTATATTTTAAATTTGTTTACTTTTCACCTTTGGATTATCTAGGGATATTCAAAACATACAATATCTTAGAGGTTTCATATTCTCTTGATAGTTGGGCAATAGCTGTGGAAAAATACAGCAATTTCATAGCAGGAAAAGGACGGACATTTAAACCTGGGTTCTTATCTTAGTTTTTACACTGTCTAGTTCTGTTTCTTTGGACGAGGTACTACCCACCATAAGCCTTAGTTTATCAGTGTGTAAAATGTTGTTAGTAACATATATTTGGCTGGGTTCTTATGAGAATGGAATGAGATCATGTAAACAATGAGCCTTGCACAATACACTGCAAATCATAAGCATTATTTGGGTTTGTTTCCCTTCTCTTTATGCAAATAGAAAATTTCAACAATATCTATAATAATAATAAGATGGTCTTTGATTTTTATATTAGTTCATCTTCTCTTTAACATTGTTTTAAATATGGTATGATCCGTAAACCCAACCCTTTATTGCTATCCAATTATTTGGTCAACATCAGTAAACAGTAGTGACAAAATGACATATCCAAAATGCCAAGTAATATACCTGATCAACCTATTCTTACTTTAAGTGATACTGATTACTTAAAAAAATCAAGCATGCAAATCTATTCAGATTATCAGATGCAGCATTCAGTAATGGCTAATTTTTAAAGAAAAATAAAAGCATTTTTCACATCAAGAAAGTTTGTTTTCTTCCTCGTTAATACAGTTTTTATTTGTGAGCTGGAGTTGAGATGCACTGTTCTAGATATTTTATGTATGTTATTTGCAATAGCATATATGACAATTGTGAGCTATAGATGAGTATGGCCTTGATTTATAGATAATAAAAGGTAAATGGCCTCACAAGAACCCAAATAGGTCAAAACACCTGCTTATTTTGCTTTCTCAGGTAATGCGTTATCGCATAAGACCTAAGTACTACTTTTTTGAAATAATTAGTCAACAAGTGCCAAAGATAATAATTACGTAGCAGGACTTTGAAGGTCTCCCCATGGTTTGGAAACCATTTTTCCCACAGCAGAATATATGAAAGTTGAGGAATTTCCTTTCTAACCTCTTAGACATGCATGACTCTTAATGTTGATGCTTGGAAAACACTAAATCCTTTTTCTCTTTCTTTTCTCATCTGACCCTCATGGCTTAATACCATAATGAAAGCACCTAGTGTTTACCAAGCCAGACTTCTCTCAACTGAACATGAAAATATTTGTATATGTAGCAATGAGAAAAAAATCCTTTATCTTGGCTGGTTACCCCCCAAACATTGGGTAAGAGTTGCAGTTATTATATGTTTTTGCATTCCTTTGTAAATCCTTTTAAAATCTTCTGTTAGACTATTTCTCTGTTATGGCCAATTGCCCACTGCTTCATACCACCACTTCCCCATTCTCCCATTCCCATGACGGTATTTCTCTTTTTCAATCCAAGACCAATATGCCTGGGGGCAGGGGTAGGGAGTTGGAATCAAGTCCTGACCTTAAGAGTTCTTATTTATTTTCTATGTCATATTCTATTTTCTCTTCTGTAAAATTTCATTATTTTTACCATTTGCCTCAACTGAGAATCCAGAATGATCTCTACCTTCTTGAATCTCCATTCAAATATCTGCCATTTATATTTCCTGCCATTTAAGGTATAGTCAACCTCACTGTCACTGCTGAGACCCTGCAGAATGGTGACTAGTGGGACTGAGTCATCCGTGGCTCTGGACATTGGCCAGAGGTATATGCTGATCAAACCATTAGTGGTAGAGTTAGGGCCTTAAAGTAAAACTTATGTGCCTGGGGGGAAAATTCTGTCTGCATTTTAAAAATGTTCATTTCATTAAGAAGTGTAAAATATATCTTTCAGAGGTCATGGAAATAGAAGGGAATCACTTGCCCAAAGATAAGCACAACCAAATACTTGTAAAAGAAGGCCAGGGAGAGACATTTAGTGCACTCTTCATAGAGAATATTTAAAGTCAAATGTATAATATTCTTGAAATAGAGTGACAGAATTTTGGAGCTTGAAGGATCTTTAAGAAAGTCCTAAGTTTTAATTTTACTAACACTCAACTTATTCTATAGCATGAAAAAAATCAAATGGTCATTTCTGCATTATCTTGGGCTTAAGAATTCATATAGCCATTATCTGTAATTTTTTTGAAAATGATTTGTTCTGGCCGGGCGCAGTGGCTCACGCCTGTAATCCTAGCACTCTGGGAGGCCGAGGTGGGCGGATCGTTTGAGCTCAGGAGTTCGAGACCAGCCTGAGCAAGAGCGAGACCCCATCTCTACTAAAAATAGAAAGAAATTATATGGACAGCTAAAAATATATATAGAAAAAATTAGCCGGGCATGGTGGCACATGCCTGTAGTCCCAGCTACTCGGGAGGCTGAGGCAGGAGGATCGCTTGAGCTCAGGAGTTTGAGGTTGCTGTGAGCTAGGCTAATGCCACGGCACTCACTCTAGCCTGGGCAACAGAGTGAGACTCTGTCTCAAAAAAAAAAAAAAAGAAAAGAAAAAAAAAAAGAAAATGATTTGTTCTATTTAAATATTCTTAATTTATGAATATTCTGAACTTACTTGATATATAAAATTGATCATGACTATTCTCTTTTCTTCTTCCAACAATTAGCCTGAAGGTATTGAAAAGGAGATAACACAGGGCTCACTTAATTGTACAAATGGTAAGTAGACACCCTTACATGGCCTTGCTAGCATGAAGACATTGAATGAAACCTGAATTGTCTTTGTTTTGGAATTAACTGTTTTATGATTTATCTTCTCAGGAACATGACTACTGGGAAAGAATAAATTACTTTCAGTAATAAAATATATTCATAAACATGTTACAAACCAAGCAAATTTAAAACTTTTAGCTCTTTCCTATTCACTACTCCTCAGTTCAGAAACCCAACCCACCTGTGAGCCAAAATCTAACAAGTCTTTTTTTTCTGATTACCACATCTTCAGGGGGCCATTACTTATCTAAGGCTTTCACTCATATCCGTTGCCTAAAAATCTTTCTATTCTCAACACTGCAATAATCATTTGCCCTATTAATAGCACTAGACTACAGCAAGATTTTTTTCTATCATCTAATTTATTTTGCTTTTGCTGCCATTTTTGGTTTGTTTGTTTGAATGTTAGAAATACCAAAGACTCCTATAGTTAGAGAAGTCAGAGATCTCACTTTATTTTCCAATATTTTATCATCTTAAGGAGCACACACAGGTTGTGGAGTATTTCAACACCAGTGTGAAAATTACACTGACCCTGAATTCAAAAAGCCTGCGTCCAGATTCTGTGTTTTATTATTTATAATTATGTGATGTTCTAAATTTCTTATTTTCCTTTGGCCTGAACATTCTCTTCTATACCAAGAGGGGAAAAACATATCTGGCCTATCCATCCTATAAGTTATTTTGTGAAAATGCAATTAAATAATGTGTGTGAAATCACATAGTAAATTGTAATGTGCTCTCCAAAGTTAAGGTTTCATCGTATGTTAAATTGTACTTGATTGTGAACATTTTAAGTAAATCTGATTAGTTATAATTTTAGGAATCCCTTTGACCTTTTTTTCTTGATCATTTTAGAGTTGGGAATATTCAATAAGAAGACATTAACTGATTTACTAATCAAGAAGATAAATTATAATCGAAGTCAAAATCATAATTAGAGTTCTGAATTAATAAATTCACTTTGCTGTTTCCTAGGATCCACAGTGTCTCAACCAGTAGTGTTGCCTTCACCAGAAAATCCTGTGAAAATTTCACTTAGAGTGTATTAGTCTGTCCTTGGTAAGTCTACAAAACAATATGATACACAGGCTTGGAGGAAAAGGAATAATTATTCCTATTTCTGCCATGATCCTGTTTACTAGTTTTGTTGTCTGTTTTGGGCTCCATTTCTGTCCTTAGAATTTGATGACTGAGGGTGGGCATAGGATCTGATGACTGAGGGTGGGCATAGGATCTGATGACTGAGGTGGGCATAGGATTTGATGATTGAGGTGGGCATAGGATTTGATGACTGAGGTGGGCATAGGATTTGGTGACTAAGGTAGGCATAGCTGACCAGATACTCAACCACACTAAGACATTAACTACCAGAGCCGCCAAGGCACACACTCACTTTCTGGCTCTTTCCTCTCTTAAAGGCCATTTTAACTCTGACAGATAAAAATTTATTTCCATCATTAGCATTTCTGGCTGATGTCTCATTTAAGGCCACCTCAGTAAAAAAAAAAAAAAAAAAAAAAAAAATTTTGATATTTTCTTACAAACCAATGATTTTTAGAGCACAGCATGCTGAACTGGTTAACATTGATATTGCTCTCCTTTTGCACTGGAACTGTAACTCTCAGGTAGGAGCTAATGGGTTCCACACAAAGCTAGTGGTCCCTGTGGGTCAATGACTAAAGCTAGGCAAAGCTTCTTACTGCTAATTCGCAGGCCCTATAAACCTAGAGCCTCAGTAGCATGCCAACAACTGGAAGAGCTAAAGGGTAATAAGGAATAACCATAAGACACTTTTGTACATAGAAACATAAAATATATGCCAAAATTAAGTATAACATGTACCTGTCATTGTTCCCCTGTTGAAAAGGGAAAACTGCTTTCTTGCTCACTCATGATTTCAAAGATAGTTACCTACATGATTTATTTTTATCACTTTAAAAAAAAAATCCTGACTGTTCAACCCCTACTCTCTTCTCACCACCTGTCTACAGCCCAAAGTAAAGACTTAAGATGGAGACCTAAAGAATACTAGATATTGGAAGAGATTTTGTCTTTCTTGTTTTTCCATAATCTTATTTGCAAACGGTTCAATTTCCATCCATTTAATGAGCTGGTGAATTCAGTTTGCTAGTGTTTTACTGAGGATGTCGCATTTATGTTCATCAGGGATCTTTGCTTACAGCTTTCTTGCAGTGTGCTTATCCAGCTTTTGTAGCAGGGTAATGCTGGATTCATAAAATGAGTTTGGAAGTATTATCTCCACTCTCAGTTTCTGGAAGAGTTTTAGAAGAATCGGTATTAGTTTTTCTTTAAATGCTTGGTAGAATTTGGCAGGGAAGACATCCGGTCCCAGGCTTTTCTTTGATGGGAAAATTTGATTACTGATTCAATCTCCTTACTCACCATTGGTCTGTTCAGATTTTCTATTTCTTCATAATTCAGCCTGGGTTGTATGTGTCTGGGAATGTATTTATTTCTTCTCCATTATCATATTTGTCAGCATATAATTGTTCATAGCAATTTCTTATGATCCTTTGTATTTCTGTGGTATCAGCTCTAATATCTCATCTTTCATTTCTGATCTTATGTATTGGTCTTCACTCTTTTTTTCTTACTTTAGGTAAGGGTTTGTTGACTCTGTTTATCTTTTCAAAAAAAATTTTCATTTTATTGATTTTTTCTATTGTTTTTCTGGTCTCTATTTTATTTATTTCTGCTCTGATCTTTGTTGTTTCCTTGCTTCTGCTAACTTTGGGCTTAGTTTGTTCTTTTCTCAGTTCCTTAAAGTGTAACATTAGATTGTTTATTTGAGATCTTTCTTCTTTTGTGGTCTAGGAGTTTATTGGTGTAAATTTCCCTCTCAGGACTGCTTTTGCTGTATACCGAAAGTTTTTGTGTGTTGTGTTTTTATCTTCTTTTGTCTCAAGGTACTTTATGATTTTCCTTTTTATGTTTTCTGTGACCCGTTGGTTGTTTAGGAGTGTATTGTTCAATTTCTGCATATTTGTGAGTTTTCCTCCTGTTGTTTATTTCTAGTTTCATGCAGCTGTGACTGGAAAACATACTTGACATGATTTCAATCTTCAGACTGTAGAAGTTCATTATAGGGGCAATGCATAGTGGTTAAAAGAAACAACTGTCGCAGAAGGCTGCCTTAGGTTTGAATCCCAGATTCACTACTTGCTGTATCCCTTTTGGCAAATTGCCAAATCTCTCTGTACCTCATTTCCTCATCTTTTAAATGAGAATAATTTTACTTATGGTTGTATAGCAATCATAGGACTGTCATAAAAATTAAATGGATTGAGATGCTTAGACACTTCCAGATACATAGTAAGTGCTCAGCATTGGTAGACAGTGTAGGGAAGTGGTCAAATCCAGGTACTCTGAAGCCGTCTTGTTTGTGCTCAATTCCTGACTCTGCTACAACTTTTTTGGGTGATACTGGAATAATTTTTAACCTGTATGTGCCTCAGCTTCAATACAGATGAGAATAATAGCACCTATTTATATTATTATTATAAGGATTGAGTGAATTAGTATCAACAGTGTGCTCAGAACAGTATCTGATAAATGGTAAACATTTGGGGGCCCAAATTCTGTCGTTTTTGAATAACAATTGATTTGGAGTTTTCTACTTCATCCTGGGAGCTCTCTAGGAATTTTGATGCCCACAAACTTTTTGGCTCTGCTCTTGGCTGTGCCGCTTTGGATACTACATCTCCACCTTAGTTCTGGAAAGAAGGCCCTGAGGTGTCTTGCTAATTCCACAGTGTGGGCCCAACAAATAGAAGAGAGAGGAAGATGCAGATAATATTGAAAAATCATTATTTTGAATATCTATGGCATAGAGATCTTGAATATAAACTAGTATAACTTATTTGATCAATTTTTATAAAGTCCTTCATATTGATGTGATTGACTTTTCAGGAGACATTCTCAGTTCTGCCATGCAAAATTTACAGATTCTTCTCCACATGCCTTTTGGTTGTGGAGAGCAGAATATGGCCCTATTCACTCCCAATATTTACATCCTGGACTGTCTGAATCAGACACAACAACTGACAGAAGAGATCAAATCCAAGGCTGTTGGATACCTGACACTCGGTAAAGCATTTAAAAGGTTCATTTTGTTTATCTCAGTTAAATCCCTGAATCCCAGCTGTTTGCTTGTTATATACATGAATATATTTGTCTATATGCATGTATCCACTTCTGTGATTATAACTAAAATGTATATTCAATTTATCTAACTTTCCTTCTGGATTATTACTTTTAATTTGAAAATAATGTCTCTTTTTTTGTTTTAGGATGTCAGAGGCAGCTGCCTTATAAACATTCAGTTGTATCATATAGAACCTTTGGATATAAAAATCATCATAGAACCATGTGGTTTGAATTTTTTTATTTATTTATACTGGAGGTTAATTAGATGTTTCTAATTACTTCTAATCTACTTCTTTGTTTCAAGTAGAGTTTTGAGAATTTTAAAGAAACTATGGACCTTCTCCCCCAAACTATTTATATCTAATCCTCCACATACATATACACATTCTTTCAAAGGATTCTTGGGTTCTTTAATTAAAGACTCATGGTATTTTTATCTTTTAGTCACATAAAAATACATTCTAAATAAATAAATTATTGGGCAAAAGAAATAACTCAATGGGGCAGGATAAATATGCACATGGTGCTGTGCAAGTTTACAGGCATGATAACTTCCCCAGAAACTGTATGATGACATGTTTGAATGCAATGTATATTACATACGCTAATGATTCTGACCTAGTGTAAGATTCATTTAATGCATGTTCCTCTATGGTATGGATGTATATGGTATGCACTTTACAATTTATTTAATGGCGTCAGCCTAGCTCACAGCAACTTCAAACTTCTGGGCTCACGTGATCCTCCTGCTGCAGCCTCCTGAGTAGCTAGAATCAAGGGCAAGACCACCACACCTGGCTAATTTTTTATATTTTTAGTAAAGACGGGGGTCTTGCTCTTGCTCAGGCTGGTCTTGAACTCCTGACCTCAAGAGATCCAACCCCAAACTCAGTGGCTTCCAACAAGAAATATTTATTTCTCTCTCATTGAGCTATGGATCAGATGTGGCTATGTTAGGCTTGTTGGGGTTTGGCTGAACATATACCCAGACTGAAGGTCGGTTTTAAGTCTGATCCATGTGCCTCTCATCCTGTGACAAGTGTTATGGTCTGAGACGTGAGAAATGACCACCTAAAGACGGAATTGAGCCAAATCAGGAGTCTTTACTAGCTGGCCAGCGACTACCCTCGGCACCGCCCAAAGGCGGCACAGAGTGCAGCAGTGAGCCTTTGAAACAGCAAGTTTTTATATTGTATGTTTGTGGGTAGAAAATTATTAAGATTGAGCAAGCATGTATACAAAAAGCCTTGAGTAAGCATTACATCATTTTCTTATCTTTGGTGTAAGAGGATCTGGGCAGTTTGGGCTCCGGGCCATATCTTGTTCGCACAAAACATGAGTGTTGTAATAGCGTCACACAAAACGTGGGGGCTATAATCATTTTATGCAGAACATGGGTATTGTAGTCACTTAGGAATTTCTGTGTTGCGGGTAGCAAGCAGGAGCAAGCAGGTTTTACAGAAGCAGAATGGCAGATTAATGATTTTTTGGTGCGAAACTCAGACTCTAACAACAAGTATCTACCACAAAGGCCTTGGGTACAGAGACTTGACTTGTTCTGTATGAGAGCAGGGTACGTATGTCTGGCATTGAGTAGTGGACATGCATACCATAGAAGAACTTATTAAATAAATCTTACAATTTTTTTTCTTTTGTTGTCCTTAATAGTCTGTAGAGCTCCTGAATTGAATTTCTAAAAATTGTACCTCACAAACATTTCTTCTTGGGCCAGCTTCTTAATTTTTTCTTAATACATTGGCATCACAATTGACCTTTCCATGATTTTCAATGAAATAAGAAGGGACAATTCCACAGAGTGAACCATATTATTAAAACAATTATTACCAAAAAAAATGTTATTGAATATATTTACAAGCATTGATATGCTATTTCACCCTGTTTAATATAGCTGTTGACATTTCTCCATTTGGCAATTATAGAGAGAGCATCTATTGTTGTAGCATCTAAGGACAAATAAACATTCTATTTAAGAGGCTTAATTCTCCCTGCTGAAGATAAAGGAAGAGACATCCTCTCTCTCCCCTTTTTTTAGCATTTTCTTAGAAAACTTGTAATTTTAAGTCTTTTCTCCTCTTTGAGATATACATAAATCCTTTTGAAAACTGAGTAGGTTTTTGTCAGCATTTTGAAGAACCTGGGAGTCATTTCTAGGTGTAAAAGAGGAAAGAGTTAGCAAACGGGGAAAAAAATGATTGAACAAATGAAGAGATTTACCTTAGACCAGAATAGAAATAAATCATATTTTGAAGTGAAATCCAAAAATAAAGAGAAACACATTTTGAACTGCTATTTTTTGATTGAGCAATGATTAGCGTTATAATACAGTACAAACAAGTAAATGAGTAAGTCTTCCTGAAACAAAATTGAGTTAGGGAATACTCTTACCCTGATTTCTGTTACCAATTATTTTCTTACTAATAATTTTAATTTTATTAACACATACATTTTAATCTGAAGATTTAGAAAAGATCTAAACTATTTTTTAAGGAAAAGCTAAAATTTCTCAAAAATAAAGACCCAATGAGATTTACACTGATTAAATTAACTTCACTTCTTTGGGGCTTGGTCCAAATCCAATCATCAAGGAGGGAATTGATGAGACTTACTATCTGAAATCCTGCTCCTGCTCCTGGGGCCAGATCCCTCCCAAAGTCTCCACTCCTCCCGATCATCCATGGGCGTGGCACCCAGGATGTCCACCTTAGAAAAAACCATCCAGAAAGAAAAAGGGTATGGATAGTTTGGTATCTCTTCCAAAAGGTTGACCTTCTTTTCAGGTCTGTATGATAGTTGAATTTTTTTCATCTGAGTGAGGGAAAAGTTTAGAGATACCAAGAGACAAAAATCAGTCCAAGGATTCCACTAACTTTTATTTTGCCTTCTATACGGAACACCAAAACAATGTTCACTATTATTGGAATTGGAATGGCTTTCAACTCCACCTAAAGATAGAAAACTTCAAGCAGTCCTCAGACGAGAGGCACCATATTGCTCTCCCATATCAGAAATTTTTAGAAGTAGATTGGAAAGGCGGCACCAACTATACCTGAGGCCTCAGAGGACCTTTGGCTGACATTCAGGGAAAATAATCTCCATTGGCCTAAGAAAGAAAAACTGTCATTTGACAGATTGGGAGAAAAAACAAACAAACAAAAAAACCTTAGGAAATATTTAAAAAACTTTTCAGTCTGCACCAGGTGGATATATTGTGTAACCACAATGCCAAATTTATATTCTCTTTCTTTAATCTAAATCCTAAAGCAAAAAACATACAGTTTGCACAAAATAGTTCTTTTTTTTTTTTTTTTTTTTGACTAGTCTATCAATATAGGTAAGCTTAATCTTCTGCAGCACAACTAATGTTCCAAAATTTTAGGTGCAGTATAAATATAACTGTGCTTAGACATTAGAGTCTCCAGAGAAAATTCGCTTACCTGGTGGTTCTAAACATGATTGTTCCATGAATGGGCTTCAGAGATTATATAACCCCCCAGAAATTGTATACAGTATTCATATGGAAGTAAGAATGGGAATCTTCGTGGCTAATGTGCCTGAAGCTTTCATTGGATTATCAAGGGTGTGTGGTTAATCCTTATTTAATTACTCAATTTGCATTGATTTAATTTGCTTTCCCTTTAAAAGCTTCTTCCTCTGGTAAAATTTTCTACTGTGATCTCGGAAATGGAACGTCTGCCATCCAAGCCAAGTTGTTCCTCATCCCAAGGATTTGGAGGTAAGTTGTGATAACATGGAAATATTATCAAGGATTCATTGCTCTTTTAGGAAAACAAGTATTGTCCCAGTACTAGGAAAGAAATTCTCCATGAAAGTGCTAATGGTCCATGTTCAGGGTATACTCCAGAGAGAGGAAAAGTTGCACGAAGGAAACATCAGTGGTTTGAACTAGTACTAAACAGCTCTGTGCACTCTAACAAATTACATATCACTGTAAATATTTTTGTAAGGATGTGGTAGTAAAGGATGGAGCATAGATTTCACTAAAGCTAGGTTGGTTTACAGGATTTGTCATGCACGTGGACAAATAAATATTGAGCTCAGAACACCAAATATTGGGGCAGAGCCACAGGTCCTCAACTTGGCTTCATGTCTTATCTGCCTGTGAATGTCCCAACTGAAAGTTTTCTGATAACTTTAAGCCTGGAAGAACTATCCTTGGCTTAATTTTACTTTAAATTCTGGGAGAAAATAGAGAGCAACAGAAAAAACACACCCAAATACATATTTAAGCACTAATCATTTCCAATAAGCAGAAATATTCTATTTTGCTCAAATCTCATTGTAATTGTCCAGAAACATTCATTAGATTTTCCTTTGACCATACCCTGCAAGGAGGACATTTCTCATTAGAGATGTGCTTTTCTCAACACTGTCCTATTGGCTTTCATTAACATTGATTATTAATTTTTAATGCCTTTCTATGCTGGTTAGAAAAGAATAGAAAATCATTTTCTAAGTAAAAAGAAGGAAAAAGTCAGGATGAGCTTGTATCTTTCTATTTTAAGAGCTCTTAAGGCTTGTGTGAATTTAGATTTTTCCTACTCATGTTTCACTCTGAGACCCAAACATTTTGTGCCATTTTCTGTCTTTCTCAGTCTGTATGTGGCGCGCTCTCTCTGTCCCTCCCACACCCCCACCATGTTCTCCATGACACCCACTGGTGCCACAGCTTTAATCGCTGAGGTGGAGTTTTTACAGCATGTTAAACAAGAGGATTATTCTTTGGTGAAATGTGCTTTCCTAGGAAGTTCCAGTTTTCAGTAAATATTTCTATGTCATCAGGTAAAACTGGCATTTGTGACGAATTTCTGGAAAACTTTTTACAAAATTATGAAATAGAAGAAGACATTAAAAAGCTACTAGACACACCAGCAAACAGCAAAAAAGAAATGGCGGAAAGAAACGATATGCCTCAAGCTACCTCATTGGGTTAGTGTGTCTCCATAAGGGGTATTGTGAGATAGTTGGGGTGGAGAGAAGGTAGAGATGGGATATGGGTGACAAGACATTTTATTCTTGTTTTCTTGTATTTACTAGGACCTTTTTCAGGTTTCTAGCCTCTATAACCTAATTTTTTTGTGTATATAGTCACTCCATATATATATATATATATATATATATATATACATTCCTATATGCATGGAATACTAGGGCCTGTACTAATCTCAAATATCACTGAGTCAGGAAAACTGACACTTCTCATTGTCCCCACAGGGCTTGATTTGTTTGAAGGACCAAATCTGAAGCCAGATAATTGGGAGGTAGAAAAGAATTCCTCGGTTTCTGAGAGCGACCAGGATGGAGCATGTGACTCAAGAGCGGAGAAGACACTGAGAAAAACTAGCCACCATGCTAGGAGGAAGAAGGTAAGGCCAACAACAATTTGTGTGTCAGACTCACCTCCCAAAACGGACACCTATCTGTAGTCAGAGGAAAGGTCTTCTTGAAAGGGGAATTGCTCCCAACTTGGTAACGTTAGGAAGTAAAAGACAGTGGTTCCAAACACTTGAAATTTTCCAAAATTCTAATAATCTGTAGGGTATAGAAACAAGAAAATTTTACAGCGACACAAAATGGGCAATGAAATCACAATTGTCTAATTACATTAAATTTAATTAAATATGATTGAATAATAAATATAATTTGATTATATTTTAATTAAGGTAATTCTGCGCCATAAGAAGAAGAAAAGATTTCTAAAAACGTTACATGAAACAATAGAAGAAGTAAAGTGCTGTGTGAGTATGACTTTTTCCCAATCTGGCCCCGTAATCACTAAATATCTCTGTTTTCCCAATGCCTTTATTTGTTTCTTTGCGATGTTTATTTGGTTTACCAAGAAGCTGTGGCCTTAGGTTTAGATTGGCAGTCAAGCTCCAAAGACAATCAGCTTCACCCTATCAAGATTTACTTTCTTTAAGAAAATATGTAGGACAGGCAAAAACATAACATTTTTGAAACAGCCTTTCAGGATACCATTCTACTATCCGCTGGTCATGCAGCACCTGGGACACATGTGGCGGTGATGGATGAGGCTGAGCAGGCTCAGACCCTCAGGTCAGGGCAGCCATCTGTCCCAGGTCCCTTGAGTTTTTCTGCTTTATCAGTCACGTTGCCTCGCAACCCCTACCTGAGGCACATGTGACTCACCCCCATTCTCAGCGGCAGAAGCCTCATCACAGCAGGTTGCTCGTAACTCATTAAACTTGACATTGAGTAGACTAATCTCACGCAGATTCACGTTTTTCTTAGATCCCGTGCACTCTTATGAATTGAGTTAGTGATTCAAGGGAGATTTGACCAAAAATAAAATCTTCAGGCATCGCTGAAATTGGAAGAGAAGTCAAAAAGTATTTGTTCACCCTTTTCTCCACCTTTTATTTTTCCTCCTGTGCCTGCCACCCCCTTACACACACACTCTCTCTCTCTCCCCTCACACACACTCTCTTAGTACTGTGATGGGAAAGTCTTCTCTCAAATCTTACTCTTAGTCCATTGAGTTGTTCTTTTGAATATTACAAGAGTTTGTAGAGCATATTCTTCAGACTATCTGTAAAAATATTTTTCCACCCATTTTAGCAAAGCCTCCAGCTGCCCATAAATACACTGAAATTGTAAGATCAATTTGACCTTTTTTTGTTTTTTCATTTTCTTTCAGGAAGAAATTGTCCAAAAAATGCTGCAATCTCTGAAACGACCACTGCTTTCAAAAGATCACCAACAGTTATCTCAGTAATTGTTGTCTCAGTGACTGATTATCTGTGCATTACTGATATGTGTACTTTTTGTTCGAATATTGAAATGTTTTGAATGTACTTTAACACCTTATACAGCAAACCTTACTTGTCACCAGCACAGCTAGAAACCAGAGAGCAACATCTAAGTTTAAGAAATGCCTTTTTCATAGAAAGTTTAAATTTGATGTATGAGGAATCCAATGGAAATACATTATTGATATAATAAATTAATATGTCTAGAAATTAAAGTACATCTTGCATTCTGTGAATAAAACCTGTTTTAATACACTACTGTGTCACATTTGGTAATATTTTATTTAGAATTTTTATATCTATATTCATTATTTATTCTTTTTTGGAACCATCTCTCTGGGTTTTGGCTCCCTTCATAAAATCAAGCTAGGATCTTAGAATATTTTAAATACTGTTGGAATTCTCTAATTCCCTAGCAGAGATAGGTCTCAGCTATGAAACTGTATCTTGGGAAAGTAACAATAAGACTTTAATAATCTTTCTAAATCATTGTATTGCATTTCCTTTTCTTAAACTCTCCTGTTCTTGGGTCAGTTGTAGTCATTTATTTTGTTATAGAAAAACTATTTCCTCTCTGATTTTAAGTTTCCTATCTTAATATTCATTTTAATAATCCTTTATAAATGGGATAACCAGATAAACGATTGCCCAACCTAAAACTTTAGAGAGCAAATGGCCACTGTTAGTAATCATACAAGAACAGCTAGTGTAAGCCAATAATAAACCAATTGGGATATAATTTCTTCATAAGATTTTTCATTGCTACCATAGGGATAAGTTATGTGTCCTTTCTCACTCAAATGTATATTTTTTCCTCTCTCTTTATGAGAGAGCTAGTTTTTATATTTCTATTTTTTTTTAAACAGCTTTTGAATTTTGCCCCCCTTTTTAAACTGTGGCAAAATACACATACATTTTACCACCTTAACCATTTTTAAGTGTAAATTTCCAGTAGCATTAAGTACATTCACATTGTTGTGCAACCATCACCACCATCCATCTCCAGAACTCTTTTCATCTTGCAAAACTGAAACTCTGTACTCATGAAATAATAACTCACCATTTCTCCACTCCATAGCCCCTGGAAACCATCATTTCACTTTTTGTTTCTATGAATCTGACTACTGTAGTTACCTCACTAAGTGGAACGATGCGGTATTTGACTATTTCTGACTGACTTATTTCACTCAGCATAATATCCTCTAGTCCATTCATGTCGTAGCATGTATCAAAATTTCCTTTCCTGTTAAAGCTGAATACTCCTGTTCCATTATACATATATACTGCATTTGGTGTATCCATTCTTCTATCTCTGGACACTTGGGTTGCTTCTTCTACCTTTTGGCTATTGTGAATAATGCTGCTATAAACATGAGTGTACCAACAGTCTGTCAAGACTCTGCTTTCAATTCTTTTGGGTATGTACCCAGAAGTGGAATTGCTAAATCATACAGAAATTCTATTTTTAATTCTTTGAGAAGTTGCCATATTGTTTTCCATAGCAGCTGCACCATTTTGCATTCCTACCAAACATACACAGAGTCCAACTTTCCCATAGCCTCACCAACACACTTATTTTCTGTGTTTTTGTTTGCTTAATATTAGTCACTCTAATGGATGTGAAGTGGTATCTCACTATGGTTTTGATTTGTATTTCCTAATGATTAGTGATGTTAAGCATTTTTCATAAATGTTGGCCATTTGTATATCATCTTTGGAGAAATGTCTATTTAAATCCTTTGCCCAATTTTTAATAGGGTTTTTTGATTTTGTGGATTTTTCTCTTTTGTTCAATCGGTTTCCTACTTTACTTATTTTAGTGTTCATATTTAACATCTTAAATTGGGTACTGAATAATTTTATTAATAGGTTTTTTTTTGATGAATACATTTAAAATTGTAAACTTTCTTTGGAGTATAGTTTTTTCCTTCTCTGTAGATTTTGTTATACAATGTTAGTCATTTTTATTGCATTTTAAATATTTTATAACACACTTTTGATTATTATTTTTCCAAGGATTATCTATGAATGCATTTCTTAGTTTCAAGTGATTGCCTGCTTGCCTAGTTTTTGTTTGTTTCTGGATCGGGGAATAAAATACTTTGATTGAGTTTTTCTATTATATTGATTATGATAAGAGAATATGGACTGTAAAATTAACACTTTATAAAATATGTTAAGGTTTTATTTATTACCACATATATAATCATTTTTGTCACTATAGGCTTTTTATTCAAAGAACATGACAGTCTTTAAACATCTTTTAAATCAAGTGTGGTGCTTATATTACTGATTTTTTATGTTTTTTCAATGCTATAACTATTTTTAGTAAATTCTTGTGTTTAAAATGCTTTCTAATGTTTATATATTTATCTTCTCTGATGTAATATCTTCTTTGTAAATTATACCTTTTATTGTAATATCTCTCATTAACCAGTTTACTGTTTTTAACATTAAATACTGTATAGAACACCCTTGACATAAGTTACTCCATCTTAAAAAAAGGCTCCCATTTTAAAAGGCATCATGCCAACAGGGGCCAGATGTTTACAGTCTGCACCCAATCAGATAAGGGCATATCCCTACACTATCAGTCCCCAACAGAAGACTCAAGGGTGGTAAAAAGAACAGGACTTTTCCAGCCAGGCACAGTCATATCAATAGCCAGTGTCGTGGAGTCACTCTTGTCAAGCAACTAGTATCTGCCACAGAAGGCTCTGCTCAAATCAAGAAATCTTCCTTGCAAGACACTGACTGCTCCACTGATGACCTACTGGATCAGCCTAGGACCTTTATCTTGTCCACATGGCTTACCTTGGACTGGTTCATTAACCCTTTTCTTAACCCCCTTTTCTCTTAATATTAAATGTTACTTTGTTTGGTGTGAAAATTTTAAACTATAACTTTATATATAGAGTAATTATACTATTATGTCTGGTTTGCAATATTGACTGACTTGTGGAGTGGCTTGAGCCTGTGTGTTAGTGTCTCTGACTACCAAGTGAGCAGCAGTGCTAAGAAGAATTGCCTCCTTGGGAACTTCACGTAGTTCATGGCTTTTGTGATTGAAATAATATCAATAAAAGTTTGACATTGTGGAAAGACATAAACGTGTGTGGACTTGGTTATCTCTGACCTTATACAGCTGCTCAGGACAGATATCATCTTGTAAACCATTGATACCACAATTCCTAATTTGTTTGAGTACATTTTCTCAGGTTCCTCTTCACTTTGCCCATTCTTTTACTTTTGACCTTCTTTAACATCTTATTTTAAATATGGTTTTATCCCAGTATGATGGTCTGACTTTTAATGAAAAAATTCAGTCTGTTTATGTTGTGCAATAACTGATATATTTGATATTATTTCTGCTGTACTTCATGCAAATTATTTACTTTGTTGTAGAAGCATTATAGCATAGTAATAAAAGCACAGACTTTGGAACCATGCTACCTTGGCTAAAATTCCAGCTACCACTTTGCAAGCTGGGCACATTAATCAACATATTTTGCTTCAATTTTTTTATCTGTAAAATACGCAGTACTTCCCTCATGGGATTTTAGTGAGAATTAAATGAATGAACATAGTAAAATACTCTGTAACTTTTGGCTACCCTTACTTTTTGCTTTCTTTCCCATATTTTGCCAATTTGATCAACACCTCCTATTTCTTCTTTTTCCAATTAGGAGCCTATAATATTGTGAAACATATATTTGGTCTTTGTCCCTGCTTCCTGGCATACAATTCCTAAAATCCTTAGAATCTCCAAAGTGATAACTTTTTTTATGCTAATGATTGATTGATGGCTTCAGGATGGGGTTGGTCACAGGAAAGACCAGGCAGGATTGAAGAGCTGGGACTTTCAGCCCCACCTCCCTACCTCCAGAGAGGGGAAAGGGGTCTCAGGTTAAGTTGATCACCAATAGCCAATGACTTAATCAGTCATGTCTATGTAATTGAGCTTCCATAAAAACCCAAAAGGGCTAGGTTCAGGGAGTTTCCAAATAGTTGAACACATGGAGGCTCCTAACGTATAGTGCCAAGGAGGGCATGCGAGCTCTGCACCCCTTCCCCCATACCTCACCCTATGCATCTCTTTATCTGTATCCCTTGTAATATCCCTTTATAATAAATCAGTAAACATAAGTGTTTTCCTGAGTTCTGTGAGCCACTCTAGCAAATTAATCAAACCCAAAGAGGAGGTCATGGGAACCCCCGATTTACAGCCAATCAGTCAGAAGCACAGCCCACAGCCTTGAGCTTATGATCTGCATCGAAGTGGGGGAGGTAGCCTTGTGGGATGAGTCCTCAACCCGAGGACTGATGCTATCTCTGGGTAGACTGTGCCAGAATTAAAATGAATCAAAATACACCCAGCTGGAGCCCACTACAGAATTGATTGATTGCTAGGTGTGTGGGGAACCCCCCTCCAAACGCACATTTGATCACAGAAATCTGTGCGTTTTGTATGGTGACAGCAGAAAAAAAAAAATTGTGTTTTTTAGAGAGCCCTACTCTATTTTTTTCCTATTGCTATGTTGTGTTTCATAGGATTCAGAAAAAATTATTTAAGACAAAAACTAAAGTTACCTACCTCAAAACATTCTATTTCCCATTGCATCCCACCCCTGTGAAGGTGATGACTGGCTCGTAACCTCCATCCCGAAGAATCACAACTGGAGGAACAGTAGATAGAGCAATTAGCAAGCCACAAACCCACAAGTCACACACACAGTCTTTATTTGCAAAGCAAAAGTACATCCCAGAGAAGTGGTGGGTCTGTCCCCGCGAGTGATGACAACTCTGAGGAATACAAAGTTTGCTCTTTTTATTACAGATAGGCAGGTTGCAGCTTCTGGGGTGGAGACCACTCCCTGCATCACGGTTTTCCACAATCCTCCCTGAAAACCCACAGGGGTTAGGGGATGAAACTGTAACGTAGGTGAAGTTATAATGATATGGCCACATCATAAGGTTATACCTAGCTACCCTTCTACTAGTGTGTATGCTTTTTGCACAACTTCCCATTGTTGTGGTTTATCATTCCCTTCCTTACTGTTCGATTCCATGGGATCATTCATTTAATCTTGTTTAATTGACCATTGCAGGCTGGGGTAAACTCTGCCCTTGACCCACATCCTTGCTGAGACGTCCTCCTACCCTAACTGCACCCTAACACCCCATCTCATAAAGTGTTTATTTTTAATATTTATATTTACTCACTCTGCTCTGCTCCTCAAATATATACTGTATACTACGATCCAAACTTTGGAATACTTTTCTTACCTCTCTCCAACAACCAATATATAGATTTTACTTATGATTATAAACCAATATAAGAATTTTCCTTACTGTATATCCCTTATATTTTAAGAATTCTTGCTTATAACTTATATTACTCATCCACAAACTGGTTATACAATCTATTTACATTTAAATATATGTAAATGATTAATGCACTTAAATTTAAAGACATCTTTATTGCCCATCTTGTCTTACTCTTTATTTCTTCTGTCTTGAGGTTTCTATTATATTATGGCTTATTCATGATTTGGCTAGAGTCCTTTTAAAGAATTTTTGTCAGGCAGAGTTAATACAAATTTTCATATTGCAATGATTTCCCAAGATCAGAAATCTGGAAGGTTCCACCAGAGTCCATGTAACATACTCATATAAGGCAATCATTTAATGTCAATATACATTGTAGCAAGTAAACTGGAGTGCCAGTAGGCGTTGGGAGACAGAGAGTTACCCCTATGGAAGTTCCTCTGTGTCTTTTATTCACCCATTGACCATGTTCTGGCTACAGATTGAACCACCAAGATCTGTTCAAGAAATCCTAGCTTCATGATACCTCAAAGCATAAGTTCGCTTGAAGAGTAGCTGATAGACTTCAGTTGAAACATTGACAGGCGGTTAGGTCACTGAAATCAAGCTGGAGAGAGTTCATAGCTCATGGCTTTGCCCCGATGCCACAGTGATTCTGAGCCTGATCTTGGGCTCACAACAAATCCAGTAAGTCAATACAACAGTGAACCTATGCTCCATCCTTATACTACCATAATCTTCCCAAGTACATTTACAATTATATGCAATTTTCTAGAGCTCACGCAGCTATTAAGTGATAAAGTAGGTCAAACCACTGACAGTTCTTTCAGGCAACACTTCCTCCTTCTAGAGTGTACCCTAAACATGGAGTCACTAGCACTTTCATGTGTCCAGTGTGAATTTCTCTCCTAGCACCTCAGTGATGCTAGTTTGCTTTCAAGAATTACACAACCCTGATAACCATTTTCTGCTAATCCAATTTACCTTTAATTTCTGAGGATAAATGGTAACTTACCTTAGATGGCAAACACTCCATTTCTGAAACCACAGAAGGAAAATTTCCAGCGTGATGATTAGTGTTTTTAAGGGAAAATGAATGCAATCAGTCTAAACCAAATCAATGCAAATCAAGCAATTAGATTGTTTGGCTCACATATATATGCACGCCTGACAATCTAATGAAGGCTTCAGACTCTTTGACCATGGAGATTTACATTCTCACTTTCATGTGAGTGTAAAGCATTTCTAGGGGTTTGCATGATCCCTGAAACCCATTAAGGAACAGTCATGTTTAGAATCCCAGGACAATTGAATTTTCCCTGGAGACTCTAGTGTCCAAGCACACTCATATTTAGCCTACATCTAAAGTTTAGAAAGAGTTTTTGTGGTTCCAAAGAAGATTAGGTATAACTATATTGAGAGGGTAACCAAAAAAAAAAAAAAATCTGCTCTGTTCAAATCGTATGTTTTTCTCCTTGGAATTTGGATTTGAGGAACGTTTAGCATTGCGGTGGTGACCACAAAATTTTTGATAAATTCCTAAAAGTTTTTTCTTACTTTGTCAAGCAAGTTTTTCTTTCTCAGCTGGACAGACGGTTTTGTTTTTGTTTTTGTTTTTATTTTTGTTTTGAAGTAAGATCAGCCAACAGTCTTACAGAAAAATGAACCATAGATGATGCCTCCCACTCCCGCTACCCTTGAAAACCCTGACAAGAAAAAGCAATTTGCTGCCTTATGCCTGAGAGTCACTTGAACACAAAGTTTTCCATTTTCAGGTGCAGTTGAAAGACATTCTAATACACTTCCAATATGAAAAATGTTTAATATCATTTTTGTGTTCTGTTTAGAAGGCAAAATAAGGATTTGTGAAATCCTTTGACTAGTTTTTGTATCTCAGTGTTCTTAAATTTTCACCCTACTGGGATGAGAAAAATTAAACTTCAATTTGTCCCTGAGAAGGAAATCACTCTTAACTAGGGAAAAATAAAAAACTTACTAAATCTCTCTTCAAGTCTTAACAATTCCTGATCTTTCAGAGACTTATAAACTTTATTAACTTATTCCCAAAGGAGATACATGCAAAAAGTAACTATAACATAAAAAAAGTTTCATTTGAAAAAAACAAAAAAACATCAGTAACTTGAATGGAACTGGAGGCCATTATCCTAAGTGAAGTAACACTGGAATGAAAAACCAAATACCATCCATGTTCTCACTTACAAGTGGGAGCTAAGCTATGGGTATGCAGGGGCATACAGAGTGGTACAATGGACATTAGAGACTCAGAAGGGGGAGGGCAGGAGAGATTGAGGGAAGAAAAACTACCTATTAAATGCAATGTATACTATTCAGGTGATGGATATGCCCACACATCACCACTATACAATTCATCCATGTAACCAAAAACCTATTGTACCCCTAAATCTATCAAAATAAAATAAAATAAAATAACAATAACTGAAAATAGCACCCATGTAATGATTTATTCTTCACTTACTTAGGAAGTAAATGGCTCTACTTTTTGTTACCAGAACAGAAAATAGTTTATGGGTGGGCAGGTGGCAAGATGGTGGACTAGAAGCAGCCTTCACACACCATTTTCTGGGAGGGGATTGAAAACTGTAAGTGGATGCCCACCTATGGAAGAACCCTCTTGGAAAGAAATTGTAAATCATTAGAGGAGTGACAGGAGACACTCAGAGTGAAGGAGATGGGGATGGGGAGTTCCATTCACCAAGATCAGAAGGTACCTGGGGTAGATACCTACATGTGGGGAGGGGATAGAGGTGAGAAGACCAGAGCCCCATGCTTCCCATGGGGACACTGTGACTTGAGGGTGGGACCCCGACCCCCCCCACCACCACCACCATGGGCCTCCATACCAATCAGGGAACTGCTTGGAGACTATATAGTAAAGTTACATCAGACAGCAGGCTCCACAGGGATCCACTGGTCTCACCTCCCAAGTTACAGTAGCTGATGCTACTCTGGCTCTCAGGTCCAGAGCTCCTGATCTACACAGGGATTGACTTTGCTGCAGCTGCCCCAACATCACCCTTTGCTGCTCTGGGAAGGGAGCGGGAAGGGCAGATGCTCTCGCACACCTGTGACTAGAAGCCTAGCACCCCCGCCCCAGGAATTTGAGCAGAGCTCAAGGGGTCTCATGGTAACGGCCTCAGCAGGACCTGTGTGGTGAGAGAACCCCAGCCATCCAGCAGCCCATCCCCCATGGCCCCATACCTTTACCAGTGGAGCAAGCACCGCGACCGATGCACTGCCAGCTGAGGCCCATGCCCCCATGGATCTGGGTGGCAAGCAGAGGTTCATGCCCCCCCCCAAAACCTGTATGCCAACCAGCTGGTCATGTCCTCATGGCTCCAAGCACCAACCAGCAAAACAAGCCCCCAGCCCTGTGCAACAACTATTGGGCAACCCCCCCATGGCAATGTGTGATGCCACATCTATAGTCCAGCTTGTCATCATGGATCTACAGCCACAAACTGCCTTCCCCCACCTTGCATAGTGCAATTACACCTAGACCTTAATGGAGTGAATGCCACAGCCCTGACACCCATGGCCACTGCCTATACAACCTTGCTGAAGAGCTACTCCCACCACCACAGGGAGGCAGGGAAGCATTGCAATCTCCTGCAATGCCCAACTCGGTAGAGAAGAACTTACCAAGTCCTCTGCTTGGGCTTCCAACACTTACCTATGGACCAACAACAAATCACTCCATATGAAGATCATCCAGCCTTGGCCCAGATCCCACAACCCACCTTGGAACCACCCAAGTTCACACCACTCACCTCTGTGGAGGGGAACTTGCACAGTCCTCTGCCTGAGCTTCCAACAGTAGCCTGGGGACCAATACACCAATCTGAACAAATATCCCCCAGCATCGGCTTAGACTGTGACAACCACAGGGGATCAAGACAACGCAGGAGAACACCTGTGTTACAGGCTCGCAGTACATCTACCCCTCTCCCTCCAGGTCAATTCTCCAGAGTAGGACATGAAAGCATTATCTATCTGTTTAAGTTGTAGAGTTCCCAGAAAAGGAGAACAGGTACATGACAAACCTATCAGCCGTAAGCTGAAAGAACAGGTTTCAGATAAGAAGAAACCAGCAAAAAAAAAATACTAGCAACAAGAAAAAACAAGCTAGTTGGACACCCCCAAAGGATCACAACAGATCCACAACAGTGGACCCCAACCAAAAGGAAATTGTTGAAATGTCAGAAATGGAATTCAAAACATGGAATTGAAGAGAAAGTTGAAAACCAATACAAAGAAGCCAAAAAAAAAAGTTTCAGGACATAAATGAAAAAAATGAAAAGCTCACTAGAGATAGGCAACATAAAAAAGGCTATAACAGAACTTAAAGAAATGAAAGAGTCATTTAGGGAATTACAAAATACAGCAGAAAGCTTCAACAACAGGCTAGACCAAACAGAAGAAAGAATCTCAGGGCTTGAAGACAAGACTTTCAAAATAACCCAGTCAGTCAAATATGGAGAAAAAAGAATAAAGAAGAATGAACAATCACTCAGAGAAATATGGGACTATGTGAAATAAGCCAATATACAAATTGTAGTTATCTTAGAGGGAGAAGAAGAAAAAGCAAAAAGCGTGGAAAACCTATTCAAGGCAATTATTGAGGAGAACTTCCCTGATATCTCCAGAGATTTAGACATCCAGATAAAAGATGGTCATTGAACACCAGGCAGATTTATAGTAAATAGGACATTCCCAAGACACAAGTCATCATTCTGCCAAAGTCAAAATGAAGGAGAAAATTATACAAGCTGCAAGACAAAAGCAACAACTAACCTACAAAGGAAAAACCATCAGGCTAACAGCAGACTTCTCAGTGGAAACCTTATAAGCCAGAAGGGATTGGGGCCCCATTTTTAATTTTCTTAAACATAATAACTGCCAGACAAGAATTTTCTACCCTGCAAAACTAAGTTTCATAAATAATGGAGAAATAAAGACTTTTCCGGACAAGCAAACACTAGGGGAATTTGTCACTACTAGATCTTCTATACAGGAAATGCTCAAAAGTGTATTATGCATGCAATACCACAATAGATACCAATAGTGTAAAAACACCCGAAATTTAGAACTCACAGCTATTATAAAGCAATAGCACATGAGAGAAAACAAATAAATAAGGTATCATTCAACATGAACAGAACAGCATCCCACATATCAATATTAACATTCAATATGAATAGTCTGAATGACCCGCTCGAAAGACATAGACTGGCTGAATGGATGAATAAATACAAACCAAGTATTTGCTGTCTCCAAGAAACACACCTAGACCATAAGGACTCATATAGACTCAAGGTTAAGGGATGGAAAAAAATATTCCATGCAAATGAAAACCAAAAGAGAGCAGGTATAGCAGGTATAGGTACAGATCAAATAGACCTTAAATCAACAACAGTAAAAGAAGGCAAACATGGACATTATATAATGCTAAAAGGAGCAATTCAACAAGAAGATATAACAATCCTAAAGTTATATGCATCTAACACAGGAGCTCTGAGTCTCATAAGGCAAAAGTACTTCTAGATCTAAGCAAAGAAATAAACAGTAGTATCTTAATCACCAGGGACCTCAACTCTCCACTGAGAGAACTGGACAGATCATTGAAGCAGAAAATCAATGAAGAAACACTGGATTTAAACAGGACTCTAGAATAAATGGACCTTTCAGATATTTACAGAACATTTTACCCAAAAACTACTGAATAAACATTTTTTTCGGCCAGGCGTGGTGGCTCATGCCTTTAATCCTAGCACTATGGGAGGCCAAGGCAGGCGGATCATTTGAGTTCAGGAGTTGGAGACCAGCCTGAGCAAGAGCGAGACCCCGCCTCTACTAAAAAAAAATAAATAAATAAATAGAAAGAAATTAGCTGGACAACTAAAAATATATAGAAAAAATAAGCCAGGCATGGTGGCACATGCCTGTAGTCTCAACTACTGGGGAGGCTGAGGCAGAAGGATTGCTTGAGCCCAGGAGTTTGAGGTTGCTGTGAGCTAGGCTGATGCTATAGCATTCTAGCCAGGGCAACAGAGTGAGACTCTGTCTCGATAAAAAATATATATATTTTTTTTCATCAGCACATGGGACATTTTCCAAGATTGAACATATCTTAGGCCACAAAACATGTCTCAAAAAATTCAAAAAAATTAAAATCGTACCATGTATCTTCTCAGCTCACAGTGGAATAAAACTAGAAATCAAGTCCAAGAGAAACTCAAAACTACAAAAAGTCATGAAAATTAAACAACATGCTGCTGAATGACCCTTAGGTCAATGATGAAATTAAGGTGAGAATCAAAATATTCCTTGAATTGAATATCAAAGGGACACAAGCTTTCAAAATGTATTGTATACAACAAAAGCATCCCTAAGGGGAGAATTCATAGCCTTTAATGCCTACATCAAAAATATAAAAAGACTATAAATAAACAACATAAAGTCACATCTCAAGGAACTAGAAAAAAAAGAACAAACCAAACACAAAGTGAACAGAAGAAAAGAAATAACAAAGCTCAAATCAGAACTAAATGAAAGGGAAATTAAAAAAATACAGAGGCACAATGAAACAAAAAGTTGGTTATTTGAAAAAATAAACAAAATTGATAGACCACTTGCCAGATTAAACAGAAATAAAAAAGAAAGAACTCAAATAACTTCAATCAGAAATGACAAAGGAGACATTACAACCGATACAACAGAAATACAAAATATCATCCATGAATACTATGAAAACCTTTACACAAACAAACTAGGAAACCTAGAGGAAATGGACAAATTCCTGTAAACGCAGCCTCCCAAGTCTAAATCAGGAAGAAATAGAAATCCTGAAAAGACCACTAATTAGCAGTGAGATTGAAGCTGTAATTTCAAAATATCCCAACAAAAAAAGCCATGGACTAGACAGATTCACATCCATATTCTACCAGACCTACAAAGAACTGATTCCTATCCTACAGAAACTATTCCATAGCAGTGAGAAGGAGGGAATCCTCCCGAACTCATTCTGTGAATTCAATATCACCCTGATACCAAAGCCAGGAAAGGACACAACAAAAAAAGAAAACTACCGATCAGTATCTCTTATGCACATAGATGTAAAAATCCTCAGCAAAATACAAGCAAACAGAATTAAACATCACATCAAAAATATAATGTGCCATGATCAAGTAGCTTTCATCCCAGGGACACAAGGATAGTTTAACATACACAAATCAATTACTGAGTAAGATGACCCACTGGAGACAATGCTTGTCAGACTGTCCCAATGGGAAGGCAGGATATCGAATAGAGGAGGGGGGATAGAGTCACAGCTAAGGTGTGGACCACAGAGATGGCTGGAGACCTCATGGAGAAAATTGCAAAGCTGAGAAGAAGATAAAGAGGAGAAGATATCAGTGGGTGTCAACCCCAGAGAGTCTCTGAGCCCAGTGAAAGGGTAAGGGAGGATTCCTTCCTCCTCATAAATGCCTTCGGTGAACAGTGGGATGCTAAATATACTGAAGGCTTTTCTGACCCTGAGCCAAGGCATGGTGTCAAATATGGAATAGTCGGGTGAAATAGTGAGTCCCAGGAGTTTTAGCAAGCCAAGTGGGACACCCCCCAGGAGAGTGCCACAAGAGGCCAGAGTGCCAGCTTTCACCCATCCAGACACTCCCCCCACCCCACACCTTCCCTATCCACTGCAACTGAGAAAGCATTGTGAGCTAAGGCTGTCCAGAAGCTGTGGTCCCTCCCCCACTGGTACAACTGCAAGCATAGTTTGAGCCAAGAAGTTCACAAAGAGCCAATTCTCTCTGGTGGGTGTGCATCCCAGGATAAGATCTCCTCAGAGAGTGGGACTCACACCTCTTCCCCTTGAGGTCTTCTGTGGAACAAGGGTGAACAATTTGGGAACTTCCTGCCTGTAGGCATTTTGCAGGGATTCACACCAGTGACTCAGAGAAGCAAGTTGTCCTAGCTGCACCCTGGACACAAGAGGGGTGCAGGGAAACACAGGAGGGAAGTTGGGGAGCTGCATTCAGCATGGCAAGGAAGCCCATGCGGAAGTATCCTACAGGACAGGGTAGTGGGGTGCTGAAGAAATAGGGATCTGGGAGTGCACCCATCCCGGGGTTGGAGAACTGCCATATTGGATAAGGGCATGTCATTTGGAGAGGAATAGTTGGTTCCATGGCAACTGAAAGCCTCACACTCAGGTGTGCCAGCTGCACCAGTGCTGTGGTCCCTCCCCCCACTCATTATGACAGGGTGAGCAGTTCTTGCAGAGAAATTCATGGGCAGCCACTTCTCTCTGGCAGGTGCAAGATACAGGCAGAGGCTCCCATAGAGGGTGCCCACACCTCTTCCTCCAAGGACTGGTTGTAGAACGGGGTGCACAACTTTGGAACTCACTGCCAGCTGGCATTTCACGAAGACACATGCTAGTGGGTCAGACATACAGACCAGGGGGAGGTTTGAGAGCTGAACTTGGGTGGTGAAGGAGCACGCATGCAGTGTGCGGCGGGGGTAGAAGGAGTGGCAATTTGGGGGAGTGACAAACCCTCCCCATGGAAAAACTGCCTTTCTGCTTCCGGATAAGGGCAGAGATATCCTAGACCTATGCCTTAGCACTAAGCATTTAGGCCCCTCCCCCATGATCAGCCCTCCTGGTTTGGTGAGCCCATCCTGATGCTCATACCAGCGGCTCCCCCTAGTGGCCAGAGAAGTATTTGCTGGGCCCTGCCGAGGCTTTGCAAAGCCTTTCGGGCTCCCACATCCTAGACACGAACTGCCTTGCCCCTCTCTCCATTTCAGTGGTGGTGAAGACCAAGCAACCCCCTGCGAGCTTCAGGGTCTCTCCTAAAGCTTGAGGGACTCAAGTACTCCACTTAGGGCACCAGAGTCTGCCCCAAGAGAATATCTTAGCAACAGGCTCTTTCATACAAATATCAACAAATAACATGGAAAACAACTCAATAGTGCATCCCAGTATGACCCAACTAAAGCAAACAGGATATGACATTCATACTCACCAGACCACTCCCCATATCAGAGGGTAAGCTGGGGAACACAGCACAATTCACACTGCTGGGAGAAGGTGAAGACAGCAGGACAAAGGCAACCCAGGAGGACCATCAAAACTCCTTGAACATCCCATAGGCAACTTGGGACCAGCACTCTTCTCCCTGGTATGGTAAAGGATTGATCTTCAGGGACACAGGGACAAGCCTGAAAGCTAGGCACAGTACCCCCAGGACTGGATTGAGAGGCCAGATGAGAAGGAATCAGCAAAAGAACTACAGAAGTATGAAAAATCAGAGCAATAGGTCACCCCCAAAGGGAAACAATAACTCTTTACCAAGGGATACCAACCAAATCAAAAATATCAAAATGACAAATGAAGAATTCAAAATTTGGATTATAAGAAGGCTCAATGAAATACAAAAGAAATGGAAAACCAACACAAATAAACCACACAAACAATATAAGACATGAATAAAAAATAAATTGAATTATTAACAAAAATTCAAATAGAACTTCTGGAAATAAAAACTTCATTCAAGAAATTAGTAATACACAGTAGAAAGTTTTAAGATTAGACTAGACCAGGCAGAAGAATTTCAGAGCTTGAAGACAACACCTTCGAATTAAACAAGTCAGTCAAAGACAAAGAAGAGAGAAATGGAAGGAATGAACAAATCCTACAAGAAGTATTGGATTATGTAAAAAGGTCAAACATAAGAATCATAGGCATTCCTGGGGGTGAAGAAGAGAACACACAAGATTTGGAAAACCTATTTCATGGAATAATTGAGGAAAACTTACCCAGTCTTTCTAGAAATTTAGATTTCCAGGTATAATAATCTCAACAAATTCCTGGTAAATTCATCATGAAGAGTCAATCACCATGACACATAGTCATCAGAGAGGTCAAAGTTAATATGAAGAAAGACTCCTGCAAACTGTAATGTAAAAATATCAGGTAATTTACAAAGGAAAACCCTTTAAGCTAACTGCAGACTTTTCAACTGAGACCTTATAAGCCAGAAGAAACTGGGGCCCTAACCTCAGTCTTCTTAAACAGAGTAATGGCTAGCCTAGAATTTTGTATCCTGAAAAACTAAGTTTTTTATGTGAGGGCAAAATAAAGACCCTTGAGACAAGCAAACCCTGAGGGAATTTGTCAAGACCAAACCTGCCCTGCAGGAAATACTCAGATCTGCATTATACATCATTCCGCACAACAGACACCCACCACTGTAAAATCACCCAAAAGCTAAATCTCAAAGCCCATATGTAATAATAGCTCAAGAATTTAAACAAAACAATAAGGTTCTACCAAGCAGGATGAGCAGAAATGCATCCCACTTACCAATTCTTTCAAAAAATGTGAACAGCTTGAATTTCCCACTCAAGAGACATAGACTGGCTGAATATATATGTATATATAAATATATACCAAGTATCTGCTGTTTACAGGAAACACATCTAACCCACAAGGACTCATTCAGACTCAAGCTGAAGGAATGTAAAAAAAATATTCCATACAAATGGAAATCAAAGGAAGCAGGTATAGTAGCCAATCTCATGTCAGATAACATGGACTTCAAATCAATAGTAGTAAAGAAAGATGAATATGGTCATTACATAATGGTAAATGGTAAAGAGAGCAATTCAACAAGAAGACATAATAATCCTAAATATTTATGCACCCAATACAGGTGCACCTGGATTTATAAAGCAAACCCTACTAGATATAAACAAAGGGATAAACAGCAGCATTGTAATTGCTGAGGACTTCAACACTCCATTGACAGAACTGGACAGATCTTCCAAGGAGAAAATAAATAAATAAACACTGGACATAAAGCAAGAAGCATAAAGCAGAAGAATAAAATAGGACCCCTATCTCTCATCATATAGAAAACTTAATTCAAGATGGATAAAAGACTTAAGGTATGAAACCATTAAAATTCTGGAAGAAAACATAGGAAAAACTCTTCTAGACATCAGCCTAGGCAAAGAATTTATGATTAAGACCCCAAAGGCAAATATAGCAACAACAAAAATAAATGAATAAATGAGATGATTAAATTAAAAACCTCTGCACAGAGAAGGAAATAATTAAGAGTGAATACAACCTACAGAACAGAAAATATTTGCAAACTATACATGGATGTATAAAGTCTAACACCCAGAATCAACAAAGAACTCAAACAAATCAGTAAGAAATACATAAATAACCTCATCAAAAAGTGTACACAAAACATAAACAGATATTTTTCAAAAAAAGATAGACAAAGGGCCAACAAACATATGAGTGATGCTCACCATCACTAATCATCATGGAAATGTAAATTAAAACTACCATAAGATACCACCTTACCCCTATCAGAATAGCCATTCTTAAAAAGTCAAAAAACAATAGATGCTGGTGTGGATGCAGAGAGAAAGAAATGCTTATACACTGTTGATGGGACTGGAAATTAGTACAGCCTCCATGGAAAACTGTATGGAGAGTCCTCAGAGAAATAAATGTAGACCTACCATTCGATCCAGCAATCCTCCTACTGGGTATCTACCCAAAGGAAATGAAGTCATTTTGTCACAAAGACAAATGTTTATTGCAGCACAATTCACAATAGCAAAGATGTGGAATCAACCTAAGTGCCCATCAATTGATAAAGAAAATGTAGTACACATACCATGGAGTACTACTAAATCATAGAAAGGAATGAAATAATGTCATTTGCAGCAACTTGGGTGGAACTGAAGACCGTTATCCTAATAGAGTTATCTCAGGAATGGAAAACCAAACATCATATCCTCACTTATAAGTGGGAGCTAAAGAATGGGTACACACAGGTACAAAGCAATACTCGGCCACAAAAATCAATGGTGATCTAGCACCTCTTATATTTTCCTGGATATAGCTGGAGCCCATCTAAGTGAACTATCACAAGAATGGAAAAACAAGCACCACGTGTACTCACCATCAGATTGGTATTAATGGATCAACACTTATGTGCACATACAGTAAAAACATTCATCGGGTGTCAGGCAGGTGCGGGGGGAGGAGGGAAAGGATAAATTCACATCTAATGGGTGTGGTGCACACCGTCTTAGGGTTGGACACGCATGAAGCTCTGACTCCAGCAGGAGAAAGGCAATATATGTGACCTAAACATTTGTATCCCCATAATATGATGAAATAAAAAATAAAAGACAAAAAAAAAAAAAAAAAGAACATGAGAAACCAAGAAACCAGGAGGGGGCAGAGATTGTGGGATAAAAACTTGCCTATTGAGGCCGGGCGTGGTGGCTCACGCCTGTAATCCTAGCACTCTGGGAGGCCGAGGCGGGTGGATCGCTCGAGGTCAGGAGTTCGAGACCAGCCTGAGCAAGAGCGAGACCTCGTCTCTACTAAAAATAGAAAGAAATTATATGGACAGCTAAAAATATATATAGAAAAAATTAGCCGGGCATGGTGGCGCATGCCTGTAGTCCCAGCTACTCGGGAGGCTGAGGCAGTAGGATCGCTTAAGCCGAGGAGTCTGAGGTTGCTGTGAGCTAAGCTGATGCCACGGCACTCACTCTAGCCTGGGCAACAAAGTGAGACTCTGTCTCAACAAAAAAAAAAAAAAAAAAAAAAAAAAACTTGCCTATTGGGTACATCGAACACATTATCTGGTGATGGGCACCCTAAAAGCCCTGACTTAAGAATTATTCAAGGTATCCATGTAACAGCACTTATACCCCTTAAGTAATATTTTGAAATAAAAAAATAATTTATGAAACCAATTTTTTGAACCTCTGATTCACCATTACAATTCATCTCTTTCAGTGAATAAAGAAGTCATTTATTTAATCAAATCTTATGTATATTGTTATAGTATTACTGAGAGATAAAACAATTCTTGCAAGGATCCCTGCCACCTCCACCCCTCCCCCGCCAGGGCAGTTAATCTCAGAATAGGGGAATTGTAAAGTCTTCCTTACTTTCAGCTACCAAGCCAAGACCCAAAAAAGCCTAGAATAGTGTTTGTCAAGGAATAAAGGCTCAACAAAATATTTTACCAATCTTTTTTCTTTTCCAAATTTTTTCTCTAATATGCATACTCTAGTGTCTGCTCTCTGCTCTTTCACTCCTTCAGCAACAGTTAAATGATCAGGGGCAATGAGGAAGGGAGGGGCTGGCTGACACAGTAAAGAGATTGCAGACCCTTGGAGGGAGATCACAAACACTTAAGTCATTTAACCTGACCAAGTCCTTCTTGCCTCCGTGATTAAATCAGACACCAGCCTAAAATTGTGAGGGTAATTCAATCATCACAGGCTTAATGGTTTTGTAATTTTGAGAAAATCATAGTATTTCTCTTAAAATAATTTCTATCTTTCCTAACTATTCAGAATCAAAATGTATGTATTGGTAAGGTTAAGGTTATTGGTAAGAATGAGAGCTCCTGTTTTCTTATTTTAATGGTTCTCTTCCTGAATTTTCTTACCATAATGTAACGTGGGTCCCCTCCATGTTGAGGAAGGCACATACAACCACGTCTATGTCTTTTTCTCCCAACATCTGTCCTTCTTTCCATGAGCTTGGAGCTCCTTTATGTCAACTGGGGAATGGAAGGATCGCTTTTAGATTTTCAAAAAGGATACTATTCTCTCAAAATAATAAACTTGTTTCTCTGAGTTGTTCCTTAAAAATATATGCTTGTTTTCTTCTTAGGAAATTACAAATTAACATCTCGCAAATCCACATATTTATTTGACAAAAAGGCAGGTTTCAGAGAGTGGTATGTTGCTATTAATTATTGCTCTACACTATCATTTTATTGCATGAAAATATAACCTATTTACCACCTTGAATGAGCTTTAATTGGCCTTTGATTATCTTGTCATTTACCGACTATGGAATAATCTATATGAACTCAATAGATTTTTATATCTTACAAAATATTTTATTACTACCTCAAAAATAAAATTATGTAGAAATAGTCTCCTAGAAAATAATAATACACTAGAAAGATGTAAAAGAGAGCCACATTTCTATCTTTCTTATATTTAGCCAATATTTTTAAAGACTTTAAAATATGCTTACATGTACAGGATATGTATATATAAATACACACACACACACACACACACACATCTTCATCTATATCATTATTAAAAGAAGAAGAAAGCCCTGTGATCTACTGATAAAACTATGTAATTGAATCTGGTATATGATTACTTGCAGAAAGACTAACTTGACATTATCTTAGGTAAGTCTTAACTCATTCTCCTTGAAATGTTGTCATTTTGTTCTATATGAAATATATGCATACAATTCAATTTATTCATCTATCTTTTTACATATTTTAAGAGAGAAAACACAAATTTCATATCTCATAGCCACATGCTGTTTTCATTCATTTATTCAATAAATAATTATTTATTTATTTTATTTTATTTTTTTTTTTTTTTTTGAGACAGAGTCTCACTCTGTTGCCCAGGCTAGAGTGAGTGCCCAGTGCCGTGGCGTCAGCCTAGCTCACAGCAACCTCAAACTCCTGAGCTCAAGTGATCCTACTGTCTCAGCCTCCCGAGTAGCTGGGACTACAGGCATGCACCACCATGCCCGGCTAATTTTTTTTTTTCTATATATATATATTTTTAGCTGTCCATATAATTTCTTTCTATTTTTAGTAGAGATGGGGTCTCGCTCTTGCTCAGGCTGGTCTCGAACTCCTGAGCTCAAACGATCCGCCCACCTCGGCCTCCCAGAGTGCTAGGATTACAGGCGTGAGCCACTGCGCCCGGCCTTATTCAATAAATAATTATTAAATGTTATTAATGGTTATATTAATAGTTCTCAATGACAAGGAACAGTAAAAAACAAGGCAAAATTTCTATGTTATATTCTAGTGAGGGGAAACAGGCAATAAGCAAGAAAAAAATAAGTAAGTGCATTATATAACATGTCAGAAAGTAACAAGTGTTATGAAAAAAAGCAGAGCAATGGAGATCAGGAGTGACACAAGATGGGGAGGTAGACTGCAATTTTAAATGGTGTGGTCAGGGTAGACCTCACTGAGAAGGTGATAGAGGAGTACAGGTTTAAGGAGGTGAGGAAGTTAGCTATGAATATCTGCAGAAGAGCAATGCAAGAGAAGGTAACGAAAGGCACAAAGGTTCTAAGTAGAAAGACTCTCAAGCACTGGAGGAAAGCAAGGAGTTCAGTATGGCTGAAGCAGAAAAGGTACAAGCGTCAGCATGTTAGGGTTGTGGGGATTGGGGGTCCCAGGGTGTGTGTGCATGTGTATGTGTGCACCCACATGCGTGCACACGGGCACAGGCACTGTACCTTTCATTCTCCTGGGCGAAACTTCCATTGATGACTCAGAGGAATAAAGAAGACTGGTCTGAGTAGATTATTTTGCTACTAGGGCAGTTTTTAGGGATATTCATTGAAGGAAGTACCACTGCAGTCTTGAATAAAGCAGGCTGGAGGAATTACAGCTCAGTTGACAAGCCCTCTGGCCTGATCTCTGAATATTAATATAATGTAATTATTAAGCATGAGTTTTTAATAAGACAAAAAGTAATGCATTCCTTATATGTCTTTTATTATTTGTCTTGCCTCTCAGAATCTGTACAGGGAAATGCTTGAAGGATGGATACATGTTTTGTAACCCCCTTATTCTTCCAGCCTGCTCTGTAACAGGCCAAGTATTCACAAGGAGAAAAAATATACAGTATTAATCAGCAAGTTATCATGATAGATAAATTATCCCAACCAAGATTCCTGCTATTTTGTTCAATAAAAGTAATGTTATTCATGTCCCACATGTTTTAATATGAGCATCAGTTTTATTCTACATGTGCCAATGATTCTATCTCTGCCTCCCCCAATGTACACTAAGGCGGCAAGAACACTTTCATTCTTAACCCACTCAAAGTTGCTCAATGCTCTGTAAACACATTTTCTTTGGAAATGACATTGGTTTAGAACTATGTCCAAAGGTAATGTCTTTTATAAAGTTTCTTTTAAAAATAGTTTTATTTTGATAATTAAAAATATCTATTTTATACAATTAACATATCAAAATTATCAGCAATTACAAAGTCAGTTCTTTTCACATTTACTTCTTCTCCTCGAGCCCTTATTTAAGTATTTAAGTAAATATTATGTAAGTCTGGGGGATGAAAACGCTTGAAGCTCTGACTCAGTGGGGGAAGGGAGGCAAGGGCAATATAAGTAACTTAAACTTTTGTGCCTCCATAATATGCTGAAATAAAAAAATAAATATTATATAAGTATTTAATGTGATAATTACAGTCATAACTTAGCTTTTGACTTTCTTATTAAAATTTTTGATGCTGTGATAAAGCCTTCATATTTATCACTTTTGGCATATGTGTAATACCTATTGGAATACCATGATATTTATCTTTGACTTTGATATTTCATTAAAATCTTCCATTTAAATTCAGCTTTGTCCTCAATTTATTTCAACATCATTTCTTGAATCCTTGAAATCGAAATCGGGCACAATCAATAATCCTATGATTGTTGTAGGTAATAATGGTATAAATTCACTGTATAATGCCAGTAATGTAATCAAGGCATGACTTATAAGTTTATTTTAATATATAAATATCCTCTTTCAGTTATAATATATATTTCAGATGTGACTTGGAGTGAAAAATTTCTTGCTTGTCTCTTGCAAAAAGATAATTCAAAATATTGATATTTGCACAAACTCTTTTAATCAAGGCATCACAGCCCATTGCAGGCAACAAATACCCATCTAAAATCTATTTCTGGTATAAGAAAAGCATGACATTAGAAATTTTGGAATAAAAGTCAAGCCAAAAATCAAATTAAAGATGCAACATTTTCACAATAGCATCAAAGAAAATTAAATATTTAAGAATATATTCAATGAAGGAGGGGAGAAACCTATATAGGGAGAACTATGAAACACTGAGAAAAGAAATTACAGAAGATGTAAACAGATGGATAATCCTTCCATGCTCATAGGTAGGCAAAATTGATATTTTTTAAATGTCCATACTACCTGAAGTGATCTATAGAATTAATGCAATCCCAATTAAAATACCATCATCATTCTTTACAGATCTAGAAAAAAATAATTCTATGCTTCGTATGAAACCAGAGAAGACTTCATATAGTCAAAGCAATCTTAAGCAAAAAGAACAAATTGGGAGCCACCAGTCTACCAGATTTCAAGCTTTACTACAAGGCTATAGTAACCAAAACAGCATGGTACTGCCACAAGAACAGAGATACCGACCTTTGGAATAGGACTGAGAACCCAGATATAAAACCAACCTCATATCATCATCTAATCTTCGACAAAGCAGACAAAAATATACACTGGTGAAAAGAATCTCTATTCACGAAATGGTGCTGGGAAAACTGGATAACCACGTCTAGAAGATTGAAACTGGATCCCCACCTCTCTCCTCTCACAAAAATCAACTCGTGACGGATAACAGATTTAAACCTGAAGCATGAAACCTTAAGAATTCTAGAAGCAAATGTTGCAAAAACTCTTATAGACATCAGCCTAGGCAAGGAATTTATGAAGAAGACCCCCAGAGCAATCACAGCAGCAACAAAAATAAATAAATGGGACCTCCTTAAATTAAAAAGCTTCTGCACAGCCAAGAAAACTATCATTAGAGTAAATAGACAACCTACAGAATGGGAGAAAATATTTGCATGCTACATATCCAATAAAGGCTGATAACAAGAATCTATATAGAACTTAAATAAATTAACAAGAAAAAAATCAAACAACCCCATCAAAAAGTGGGCAAAGGACAGGAACCAAAACTTTTCAAAAGAAGACAGAATAATGGCCAGAAAACATATTAAAAAGTGCTCAACATCTCTAATTATTCAGAAAATGCCAATCAAAACCACAATGAGATATCACCTAACTCCAGTGAGAATGGCTTTTATCAAAAAGTCCCAAAACAACAAATGCTGGTGTGGATGTGGAGGGATAGGAACACTAGTACACAGCTAGTGGGACTGCAAATTAGTACAATCCCTGTGTACAGTAATTTGGAGATACCTCAATAAACTAAAAATAGAAATACCATTTGATCCAGCAATCCCACTACTAGGCATCTACCCAAAAGAAAAAAAGACATTCTATAATAAAGACATCTGTACTCGAATGTTTATGGCAGCACAATTCACAATTGCAAAGATGTGGAAACAACCCAAGTGCCCATCAATACATGAGTGAATTAATAAAATGTGAAATATGTATACCATGGAATACTACTCAACTACAAAAAACAATGGTGATCTGGCACTTCTCATATTATCCTGAATAGAGCTGGTGCCCATCCTTCGAAGTGAAGTATCACAAGAATGGAAAAACAAGCACCACATGTGCTCACCATCAAATTGGTACTAACTGACCAACACTAAGGTGCTCACATCTAAGTAATATTCATCAGGTGCTGGTCAGGTGGGAGGGGAGGTGGTGGAGGTGGGTAAACTCACAACTAATGGGTGTGGAGCACACTGTATGGAGGAAGAGCACATTTGTAGCTCTGGCTTGAGTGAGGCAAATACATTATATGTAACCAAAATGTTTGTATGCCCATAATATTCTGAAATTAAAAAATTAAAAAAAAACATGAGTGGATTAAAAAAATGTGGTATATGTATACCATGGAGCATTAGTCAACCATAAGAAAATGGTGTACTAATACCTCTTGTATTAACCTGGATGGAACTGGAGACTATTCTTCTAAATGAAGTATTGCAAGAATGGAAAAACAAACACCACATTTACTCACCATTAAACTGGAACTAATTGATCAATCCTATGTGCACATATGGAAATATCATTCATTGGAAATCAAGCAGGTGGAAGGGGGAGGAAGGGATGGGTAAATTCACACCTAACGAGTACAATGCACACTATCTGGGGGATGGGCAAACTTATAACTTTGACTCAAATGGTACAAAAGCAATTTATGTAACCTAAATGTACCCCCACAATATTCTGAAATAAAAAAATAAAATTAAAGAAAGTAAAAAAAAGGAGGTTAAAAAAAAAAGAGAGAGAATGGATAGTTGAAACTTGTTTCAGTCTAGCAATAAGCAATATTCATCCAAGGATACATAATCTTTTTGAGGGATCCAGATAGAATACGTGATTTATTACATTAAATTATTTTCAAACACAATTTTCTCATACTTAATATTTATTAATATTACAGTAGATATACATAGTTTTTATATGTAACATAATGATAATAACTTTTATAGTAACAATACAGAAAAAATTATTACTAATTAGAACTTTATGGCATGAGAACTTTTTTTTTGAGAACACTTTTTATAATAATTATGATTATCTTTAATTGCAGACATATAAAATAGGGTGACCAATAAAATATATTGAAGTATGAAACACCAAGTTAAAATTACTTGAGGAAGTATAATGGAAAATATAAGATCAAAAAGAAAAAAGAATGATGTAAAATTTCCTACCAACAAAAAAATAGTTCATGTATGTTTTAAATGGATGATGATAGGCAACAAATCACCACAGTGTCTGCATTTTATTGGATACATTTAAAAAGTGATACTTACACATTTATTTTTGAAACGTCAGTATTTATGCTACACTCTTATGTCATCTTACTCATGATGAAAATTTTAGATGTCAAGTATGTGTGAGGGGTTACATGTTGAATAAAATTCTTTTAGGGAATACACACAAAAATTTGAAGATCACAAGACTATAAAAGCCTTAGCTGACAGTGCTGAGAAAATATTATTTTCTCCCCATAATGTCAAATATTTAAAATGTATCAAGAAAACTTTTAATTAAGAATCAAAGTAATAAAATTTGGGGCTGGGCGTGGTGGCTCACGCCAGTAATCCTAGCACTCTGGGAGGCCGAGGCAGGAGGATTGTTTGAGCTCAGGAGTCTGAGTCCAGCCTGAGCAACAGCGAGACACCATCTCCACTAAAAAAAAAAAAAAAAATAGAAAGAAATTAGCTGGACAACTAAAAATCTATATGGAAATATTAGCCAGGCATGGTGGCACATGCCTGTAGTCCCAGCTACTCAGGAGACTGAGGCAGGAGGATTGCTTGAGCCCAGGAGTTTGAGGTTGCTGTGAGCTAGGCTGATGCCATGGCACTCTAGCCCGGGCAACAGAGTAAGACTTTGTATCAAAAAAATATATATATTTTATAATATGTCAGACTTATTCATCCATTCTAGAAGTTCAAACTATAATGATGATTTTTACTTCTTAAAAAAAAAACAATTTTTATACTTAGTCAAGTCAGCATTTGGTTGAATATAGGTTTGGTACATATCTAAAAAGTATAATCATGCCTGGGAAAATGATAAGTTAATTTATCCCATCTTATGCTGATAGAGAAGAAGGCATTCATGGCAGTGCAGGAGTGGGGTGTAGGAGGTGAGGAGAGCTAGGAAGAGTGGGAGAGTGGAAGTGGAGAGGGCATGCAGATTCTCATGAGAGGAGCCAAAATAAAGCAGAAGAGTTCACATTCATTCTGCAAGCATTTGCCAACCACCAAAGGCTAGCCCAGTGTATTATGATAGTTCATTCCATTTGACTTGGCATTTTTTCACCCACAGTTTATTCTCATCATTGTAATTTTAATATCTTACATATCTGTAGTTTTTCTGTTCATGAAGAGTTGTCACATATGTTATCTTCACTTCTTTGTCACTCTTTCAGATCATATACAAAAATGTGTATCAAGACCTGCCTATAAATTAAGTATGAATTGGATTTTATACAAGTTTAGGAAATATTTGTTAATTACACTAGTTGTAATACTGGAATTGTCATTATATGGAAATATTCTTATTAAACACTTATATTAAAGTGTTTAGAGGTGGAAAAAAAAAAAAAGACCTGCCTAGCCCCAATTTAGAGGTGAGCACAATAGAATATTCCCCATCCTCACTCAGAATTCCATAAAAATAGATTCTAACATGCCAATCTTCCTTGGAAAGCAAATGGCTTGATGCATCAGCATTAATAAAATATTTTTATATCACCCTAGCTACATTTAAATAATAATGTTCATCAGGTAGAGGTCACTTCCTTAGAGAATAAAATGAATAATTGACTTTCTACTCTAGATGTTGAGTGCACAGTAAAAATGTATTACATGGCTTGTTACTCCCAAATGAACTGTTATTTTCTCTGTACTAAACAAATATAAGGATAGCTATAAGAATCAAAAGTTAAACTTTCAAACAATGGACCAATCACCTCCAAACTTATTTTGCTTAAAATTTGGTCATAGATTTCATTTCCTTGTTTCATTAAAGAGACATTTAGGATGAATCTTGGGTGAATCTATGTGATGCTTTCTGGACTACCAAGAAGAGATTTAGGATATGGACTTATGTTAATATCCCTTTTTTAAAAGTCAAGAATGTTGATTTATTTCATCAAACCATGTAATTTATTTTGATTTTTCTTAAAAATATTTAAAGTACTGATTAATAACTTGAGCCAATGGTAGCCTCAAAGTACTATTTTTAAGCGTTTGGAAAATTTGGGAGAGTGAATGAAAGAATACTGATGGTCATGGAACTGATCTGGAATTGATTTTTTTATGCTAGAAGTAGTTAATATGTTACAAAAATAACATATTTGGCAGTTTGCTTTCACTGCCCGATCAGCTGACATAAAAACCAGTGAGTCTGAAACAAGCACACAGTTCAAGGAATCAAGGGCTCTGACCCTCATTCCTTCCTCTTCCTCTCCACACCATGAGGGGAAACCAACTGCCCAAGCCAGTCTTGATTCTACTTTTTCTGCTCCTTCCCAGTGATGCTTCAGCTACTGCAAAACCGTAAGCAATATCCCCAGGAAATTCTGTCCTCCTTCTTTCCCACTGTTATCTCCTTAATCATTATTTCTTGATTTCTTTTGCAATTTCCTGTTGTTGAAGGGCTTGGAAGGGTCAGTAAGTTGTTGTTGCTCATGTGGAAAGAGACATACTCCAATTCTAGAACACTCAAAGACATAGGGCAGTAACATTTGCGAAACATTTAACAATAAGAATGTAGAATTCCTACCAAAAAAGATAAAACTTTTATTGGTTCACCAAATGGGCTGCAGGGTTTTAGCCACTGTGAAATGACTCAGTGTCTGTGTTTTCCCCAAGTCAGGGATTACCAAGATGAATGTATGACCTACAGACAAGCCAGGATTTGTGTGTCAGGGCACTCAATCCTTCAGCAAACCTTTAGGGACTGGTAGTAAGTCTTGGGAATATGAAGATTAACAAAATTCAGACCCTGCCCTCAATACCTCACAGAATAGAAAAAGGAGAGAAAATGGTGCACAGAAAATGAAATATATCACAACAGAAGCAGACATTGCAGCAATCTGTAGGAATATTCATAAGGAAAACCCAACTCTTCATGGGACCTGATATAAGGGAAGAGGCATCACCAAATTCTGTATAGAGAAAGTTGCTTGTGAGATAAGTCTTATGAGGCAAATAGAAGTTTTCCAGATAGACAAGGACACTTAGAAAGAGAGAAAAGTGTATGCAAACATATAACATCACAAAGTGCAGCGGATTTGTGTGATTGTAAGTGAAAGGCAAATAGTGGCAGGAGAGTGGCATGTGGGTGCCCGTGGTAACATGTCTGGTGATTAGCCTGGGTTGGCTGGACTTGTCTTCCATCACCAGAGACTTAAAGAAAGAAAAGATAAAGTTGCTTCAGCTCCTCACCATGTATTAAATGTCATTTTTCTAGTGTTTTCTGGAACAAAGAGATTTGTAGTATCATCCATATGAAACCCAAGACCACATGCAGACGAGTTCTTAATGCTTTCAATGATATGCTGAATAATTCACATTTTATAAATTTGAAGTGTCTATCCAAAAAATATATAGAATAATTCTTGGATTGCTTACCCATGACATTAACTGGCTTTCTAATATTATGAGGCTGAATACTTCCACAATACAAGAGAAGCATATTGATGTTTAATTTGGGGTTATCTCAGTTCTGCAAGTCTTTTGGGTTGGCCTTTGAAGAATCCCCTTCTACTGAAATCTGGCTCTGCTCTATGATTGGTGACAAGAGCAAAGATTATCTAGAAAAGAGCCACAACAATGATGTCTTTTTAACCTCTCCATTTTTGATCCAGACCTGTCTTCTCCACAGGCAGTACGTGGTGCTGGTCCCATCAGAGCTCTACACTGGTGTTCCCGAAAAGGCCTGTGTCATCCTTCATCACCTGAATGAGACGGTGACAGTGAACGTGACTCTGGAGCATGGAATGCAGAGCAGGGACCTCCTCACAGACTTGGTGGCAGAGAGGAATTCTTTCCACTGCAGCCCCTTCATCGTCAGTGTCACTCCTCGGGATAAGGGCGATGGGGAGAGACAGAATATTGGATACCTTGTGTTCTGATCCCTCAAACACAGAAAACCCTAATGAAGGAAAAACGAGGAATACAGAATGAATTTCAAATTAGAGTCTCAGAATGAAAATTCTACCTAATATGCTCACATAATATTTATAAACGTATCTAGTGCAATACGTGAAAGCAAACTGTACTTACAGCAAGGATGTCATTTGCTCTTAAAGTAAATTTCTGAGGGTAAATCATGTTCATGCCATTACAGATATAAACACTGAGATTCATACAGTCAAATGGCTCATCTAATATCTCACAGACGGTTGATGGTTGATGTATTGTCCTTTTAACCTTTTATTACTTAACTTATTAAATGTTTAACCATACTGGCTTAGTACAAATGATAACATATAAGGTTGTTTTTGACCTTTGGAAGATAAAATTTAATAATTATTTTAATACCACCATATTGCTGTGAAAAGGCAAGCATCCCATATCATTTACTGTCATGGCCAGATTGAAGAATTAGTTCATTTTACTGCAATCATATTTTCTCCTTCGATCAAATCAATGAATTATTACTGTCATGTTATACAATCATAATTATCTACTTATAAAGCAAGGCATAATCCTTGACTTTATCCCTTACTGATTCTCAGAGACTAACCAGGAAAACAGAAACCCACAAAGGCTGAGACACTGGGAAGTGAGTATGGGCAGATTCTCCAGCCCATTTCTGTTTTACAGATTCCGGAGTTGCCATCTTCCCCCGCGGTCATTGTTGTGCAGGTAAAAGGGCCAACTCAGCATTTCATTAAGAGGAAACGAATGCACATAACCAAAGTAGAGAACACAGTCTTTGTCCAGACAGACAAACCCATCTACAAGCCAGAACAAACAGGTAAAAGGAACAAAATAGCAAGGAAAGCTTGGGAGGAGGGAGGAGTTTCCTTATTCCTTTATTCTGCAGTCATGCAAATCCCGGCATGCTGTTACTGACCTGAGTCCCTGTTGAGGATTTCATGGGAAAATCTCTGTGTTTCAGTGAGATTCCGCATTGTCTCCGTGGATATCAATTTTCGCCCTTCGGATGAAACAGTGAGTCTCATAAAATTGGATGAGGTTGGGAAAAACAGACAAAAATTTAAGGCCTATTCTTTTGGAAAACCTGAGACCAATATAAGAGATACTTAAATCTACCAAAGATGGACCTCGTAAGAGTATACCTGCTAGAAGAATAACAGGGGTCAGGGTCAAGGTAGTTCATTAACCGTATTCTGAAAGTATTCAGTTGAAGTTGTCCTCTTAAAGATTCCAGTTATTTTTGTTGAATAGAAAAAAAGAAGTGAATTTGATTTACCTCTTAAATATCATCTGCAAAACAAATATCCACAGAATAATAATAAACTTATTATTTAGACCTTTTTATCTAAATAGGTTTCCTCAATTGTGTGTTATCTCACAAAAGGAAAGTCATGACTTCTTAAGAGACGTAAGTCTCAAACTAAACATACAAAGTGCTATGAACCAAACAGGAGACATTTTCTTGTTTGGATGAGAAACGTAGAGGCTCTTACTCTGGTCGACATACTCTACCAGTGCTGGGGTCATGGTTTTCCATTTCTAAATTCTGTCAGATGCTCATGCTGTTTCTTTCTTTCTTTTCAGTTCCCGGTTGTTTATATTGAGGTAAGTAGTATACTCTACTCAATAGGAAAGAGGACTCACTATAGGTTAAATTAAGTTGCCTTTCTCCCTTTTCTCCTCCCCACTTCACCAAAACTAAACAAATATTATTTTCCCTATTTACCTTAAACTCTTTGACAAGTGGATAAGATGTAAATGAAGAAACAAAATTATTTGGGATGAAGCAACAAAATTTTTTGGGATGATGCAATTTAGCAAACTTCAATATTTCTGGCTAAAATTGATACACATGGTGTCAAAAAGAGGCACCAGTATGAAATGTCATCTGTAATATCTCATAGCTGGTAAACTTATTGCCTTATTCTCCATCTGGAATTCCTAGAAAATTTTGCTAATACCTTTGGTGTCAATTTGCCAACTATCTGTGATACATCTCCCAATATCATTCTTACCTGAAAAGCTGCCCCTCTAACTCAAAAGTACACGTTTTAGTTGTTTCTATGAACTCATAATATTTTTACCTACAGAACCCCAAGAGGAACCGAATTTTCCAATGGCAAAGTGTCCAATTGCAAGGGGGACTCAGCCAGCTCTCCTTCCCCCTATCCATGGAGCCCATTCAGGGTTCCTACAAGATTGTGCTGCAGAAGGAGTCAGGAAGAAGAATAGAGCGCTCCTTTGATGTGAATGAATATGGTAAGAATTCTACACATGTAAGGCATTTATGATATCTGAGTATTTAAGATTGGATAAATTTTACATATAGGTAGCAAGCAATGGTCTAGCGTACAATAGCTGTAAAACGGCAAGCCTTTTTTATTCACCTGGATGTTTGCTAAGCACTTTTCACGCACTGCTTCATTTAATCCTCATAGCAGTCGTCTGAGGCAGAAACTATTACTATCCCCATTTTATAAATAAGCGTGTCACTACTAGTTAGCAATTTACAAAATTGCAGAGCCAATAAGAGGCAAGAGATTTGAATAGGCCCGTGTGACCCTGTTCGAACACAAATTGCTAACCAATACTTGCCTCATTTACACACACACTATGTATCTGTTTGTGTATCTTATAACTGAAGGTGTTTCCTGGATTACCCCATGGCTGTCTATAACCTACACCTACACTACTCTAATCGCCTATGATTCCTAAGTCATAGTAATTTAGTAATCAACTAAACTATAGCTCAACTAAGTACAGTAATCAACTAAACTATAACATAATTGATTTAGTATTCAACCGTAGCTAATTACTAAGTAAGGCATTGAAGCCATCTTACTAATTATCAGTTATGTGTATTTTTAATGTAAATTAAACATTTTATGTCATGACTGAGGAGTCCTATAAGAAAACAGGTCCCTAAGACTTACCAGAGTTGTGCCATAAGAATCACAGAATAGGCATATATTATAGAAATAACACCTTACAGAACTGTGAGGGAAGCTAGAAAAGTAAGGATCCCTCAGAAGGAGTTGGCACATCAGGGAAGATGGCTAACCAGTTACGAAGCATCAGTGGGAATAGATAAAGCAGAGCTTGCCAGAGATCTGGAAGCCAGGCACCTTCAGCTGCCCGAGTGCGCCGTGCAGGGGAGCAGATGAAAGAATCCACGAAGGCTGTGATCTCTGCACTCTGCATGGCTACCGCTTTGGTAGGCCCTTAACCAAGGTCTGGGGGTGGACCTGGAGCCTCCATCAGTCAGCAGAGCTAGAATTTGGGAAGAAGAGCTGGACACAGGCAGGAAAGAATAAGGACAAATTGGAACCAGTTGGCCCCTCTGTTACCACAGGTAACTGTGACGATCTCAGAGACTAATGGTGCTGCTTTCCTTTCACCTTTGACATCTTGCACAAATGTAGAGAAAGAGAGACTAGGAAATGTAGCACCAGCTTAACCAGTTAGCATAGTGCAAACTACCCATGGGGACAAATGATGTCTCCTTGTCCGCATAGTCCCTACTACAGTTGAAGTCATTTAATTTGACCCTATGTTATAAGGTTCTGGGCAGAATCCATTACTAATACTTACAGGATCTCATGTCCATTCTCACCTCTTTTTCTCTTCTGTTGAAAACAGTTATCCCCAAATTTGAGGTCCAAGTAAAAATGCCCAAGATTATTGGTTTTCTGGATGAAGACTTTGTGGTATCTGTCTGTGGCTTGTGAGTTGCATTTTTTTTTTAATTTCATTTCATTTCTATTTCTGTACTTTGAGAAAATATATTGTACATAACAGTTATTGAACTTCAAAGTATTTCAATTAGGAGAAGAATAACTCTGTCCTAAGCTCTCACTAGGAAGCAGGGAGTATCGCAGATGACAATTCTGCTAATAATAAAATCATTTACTGGACATTTAAAATGTTTCACACAATGTTCTAAGTGCCTTGTATAATTAACTTATTAACTTTTTTTCTTATGCTAACCCTGTGAGATGTAGATAATTTTTATCCTCAATTTACAATGAGGAAACTATAACCTATAGAAGGTAAAAAAAAAAAAAAAACTTTGCTCAAATTGCTGCAGATAGGAACTAGCTAAATGGCTAAGTGGAATTTAAATCCAGCAGTCTGGCTCCAGACTCCAAACTATTCACCACTATGCTATATTACTTCTGCAATTTAAAAAAGTCTGACTTTATGAAGCATCTGTGTATCCCAGGTCCTGTGCTAGACTGAATCCAGGCCATCCAGCTACAGAGTTCATGCTCATATCATCCCTGTTATTCTGCGCCCTGTTATCGCCATTCTCCTTGTTGATCCAAATTTCTTAAACTATGGAAAATAGTTGGAAAGAAGCTAAGCACATGTTCTGCCTTAAATCCTGGATATATATGATAGAATGAAACATACATATATTATACATATTTCTTCCCTGGGTGCCTTTTCATGCATTAGAGCATTTTCCACATGCACAGAGGAGAGAAATGTTTCCTCTTGCTTTTGAAAGCAGCATGAGAAACATATATGCATCCTTATCGCCAACCTTGATGCTTTAAATTTTTCCATCAGAGGGAAAGCCTTTTGATTCAGATTGAAAGATAAAATTCCAAAAGTAATTGAAATTTACTAAATGGTTTATTCATTTCTCAGCATTTATAGGAATCTGGGGGGAAAACCTATAAAGGGGAAGTTTGGGGCACTGAGGCTAAATCTTATCGACCTCGCAGTTTGAGCTAAGGCAATAGGTTTCAAACTTCAGTGTCCATCCCAGTCTGTGGAGGATGCTTAGTAAAATGTAAATTCTCTGGCCCCACCTCCAGAGGTTATCATAAATCTGAGAAAAAAATCAGGAATCTGTAACTCAATATGTATCCCAGGTAATTTCAATGCAAGTGGTCCATAAAGCACACTTTAAGAAACAATAAACTAATTTTGGCTTTGTATCATATCCTTCCATCATGTTTGGCAGAATCAAACTGAGTCATTATGATCCTATTTATATATAACATTTTTGTTTTATAGTTATTACTTCCCCCACCTAACTTCTCATTTATCCTCTTAAAATACTTATAAATTAGGAAGAACTTAGAAATACGATTTTAACATATCCTTAATTTTTTTGCCCTAAAATGACGTAGGAGGTGTTGTCAAAGCTGGAAGCATAGCATAGATAATCTGACAGCAGAGAGAGAGGGAAGTAGGACAGTCTTGTAGTAAAACCTCAACTGAGAGGGAGGAAAGATCTGAGAAAGACTTAATTAGTAATTTTCCATTTGTAGATGTTTCAAAAACATTCATTAAACACTTTTTCTTAGCGTTATAGATAATTGAGAAACAATCTCTCAGAATAAGTGCTTCTAAAATGCAAATGCTATGAAAGGTAATAAAATTGTTTTAGACGATTAAGGTGGATGCATGAATGGGTCAAATCAGGTGAAGAAACCTCTGCATCATTTATATTAAATATCTTTTTGTATGACTACTTTGCTTTTATAGATACACATATGGAAAGCCTGTTCCTGGGCTGGTGACAATTAATGTGTACAGAAAATATTCTCAATACCTGCCAATACATCCCACCTGCCATAACACACATTCAAAACATATCTGGGAAGAATTTAGTCAACAGGTACGTGGAAACACCCCCAAACCACTAACATCAGGTCTTGTTTTCTCATGGATTACAATAGTGAATACAATACTATAGAGAATAGTGTTTGAAATAGTCATCAAGCAAAATTGTGGAGTAAGGGAAAAGTTGTAAGATTGCCTAGCAGCATTAGGGGCCCCTTGAGGGCTGGGCTCATGGGTGTATATTGGTATTCATTTGGCCAGTTTTGTAATTTCTTATCAAAAGCAATCAACATGCCGGGTATAAAGCCATAAAAGCACACAGAAATATCCAAAGTTGCCTTTAGTCAAACAGGTGACAGAGGAATGTGGCAAGTGTTAAGAATTTGGCTAGAGGGAGAATCAAATGGCATGCCATGGAATCTACACTGCCATTGGAGGAGTGTTAAACCAGCATTGGGTTGAAAAGAAGAAGACTTAGTAGGATAATTGATCAGAGGCCCCAGTCATATCAAAGAAGAGGTATAATAAGACTAATTAAGAGAAACAGCTGAAAGTAGAATATGTTGTGTTTACAAATTCAATGCAAAACTATTGATTTCAAAGGAGGAGGGTGTAAAATCCAGGGTGTGGCAGTGTGAGCAGGCACTGTAAGGATATGACAAAGTTATCAAAGCTGCAGAAAGCAAATAAATGAGAAGCCAGAGTGATGAATATGATAATAAACATCAAGGTAAATGTTTACAAACAAGATAAACATGAGAAGGATCTAGCTGCTGAAATCTTTAATAAATCAGGGACACTAGGATTAATTTTTACTTTTAATTCAGTCATGACCTCATGTGTAAATAAATTAAATATGATTACATTTTATTATTCAATACATATTTTCATGTAAATAAGTTTAAAATGATAACAAAACTTTATTAAAACATGCATCCCAACATTTATGGAAATTTGAGATTACTATAAGGATTCATCTATTCAATGAACGTATGTATTCCTATTAATGTCCTAGACATCAGGAACATGCAGTTAAGAACATACAATCTTTAGTTGATATTTAGGTAGAGATGGTTAAGAAGGCTTCTTTTACGACAGTATGTCTGAGTTAAGTTTTGAGGAGCAGTAACTGTTGGCCAAGGTAAGAATGGGAAAAAGTTCTCATTTGAGGGACATATGCAAAGAGATAGAATTACAAAATATCATGGCACATTTGAAAACTCCAGGAAGTTTAATATGGCAGAAATGGGATCAGTTTTCAGAAGAGAATGGAGAAGGCAAAGGTTAACAATGAATAACTCAATCATTAATGAAGAAACTTTATGTCATTCTGTGCTTGAGAAAGGATAAGCACTAAAAAGGAGGCTGGAACATTTCTAAAATTTATTTTTATACCTAATAAAAAATTTTCATAGATTGATAACTTTTTTGATAGCAAAGCAGAGGACCCAGGAATTCTCTTCCTTTCTCTTCAGGCAGATGATAAAGGATGTTTCACACAACTCATAAAGACTAAAGTATTTCAGCTGAGACAAAGAATGTATGACATGACAATACACGTGGAAGCCAAGTTCAGAGAGGAGGGAACAGGTTTGTATCATTTTAAAATATGTATTAAATATACATTTATCAAACTTCTATTCCATGTAAAACACTGGAAAATACTTTATGGTTTCTGGGGATTAGGAAAATAATGTGGTCTCTGCCCTCAAGGAATTAAACATCTAAAAATAGAAATGAAGAGTGTGTGTGTGTGCATAACCATAATAAAATTTCTCTAAGAATTGTAAAAGCTGAGGGCCAAATGAGTATGCAGTGAGGTAGTCAATTCTAATATAGAGCCAGAAGAAAACCTTACAGATACAGTAGCATTTCAACTGATTTATATTGGATGGGTAACATTTTTAAAGATTAGAGATGGACAGGGAGAACATGATAAGCATTAAAAAATATGTTCAATTTCAGAAGAATCTGAAACTGTAGGCTGGTGGTAAGGTGTAGAAGAAAGTAAATCATTCACTAAAGAGTTTGGACTTTATTCTGAAAAGCACTGGATACCTTCAGATGTATTTGAGGAGAATGGCCTAAATGAATTAACATTTTAAAAAGATAATTCTAACCTGTGAAAAGCACCAGTGACAAAGAAAGGGCTTCACAGAGCTGAATGAGGGCTGTCTCCAGATAGTACCCTCGGCCTACATCGTCAGTGTCACCCAAAAAAGCTAGGATAGGGTTGAAGTCCAAAGGTCAAGGGTTTGCTTGGACAATATGCTTCTTACCTGCATTACACAAATTACATGACTAAGGTAGGTCACCTCACCTCCCTGGGCTTTAATTTCCTCACCTATAAGATGAGGACAAATGAACTAAATCAGTATGTCCAGATGTGAGTTCCCAACACATTAGTCTTGTGGGTTGTTCTATGAAGAAAAAAGTTCTATAGTCTAAAGCAGTGGTTTTCAAACAAAGGCAGGACATTTGAAAATGCCTAGCGATTGTCATGACTTGGGGAAGGGAGGCTGCCACTGGCAACTAATTGATAGAGGGGAGGGGTTCCCCCCCTCCCCGCACACCACACATACACACTAGAATATTTTTCAGCCATTGAAAGAAGGAAATAAATGTATATAATTCATTGTCAATTTTTAAAAATTGACCAAAGACCTTAACAGACATCTCACCAAAAAAGATAACTATATCTATATTTATATACACACAATGGAACATTTTTCAGCCATTAAAAAATCCTGTCATTTGTGACAACATAGATGAACCAGGAGGACATTATGCCAAGTGAAATAAGTCAGACACAGAAATACAAATACTGCATGATCTCACTTATATGTGAAATCTAAAATAGTTAAACTCGTAGAAACAGAGAGTACAATAGTGGTTGCCAGGGACTCGGGGGAAATAGACAGATGTTGATCAAAGCATACTAACTTTCAGTATAAGATAAATAAGTTCTGGGGATCTAATGTAAAGCATGGGTGGTGATGGATGTGTTCATTAACTGGGCTGTGGTAATCATTACACAACATATATCAAATCAGCATGAAATGTACACCTCAAATATATAGAGTCTTTGTCAGTTAAATATTTTAAAAAATAAGAATGAAGACATGGAAACGTAACACAGTAAATGTTCTTTAACTCCCCCCCAAAAAGGTAGTTCTAACCGACCTGACCTGAAGAGGATAGACTAGATGAAAAATGTGCTACAATGTGATACATCAGAAGATTATTCAAGGATGACCTCAAAGATTCCAAATTTGGAGCCTGGAAAATGGAAATACCATTTCCAGGATTGGATGAAAAAGAACAATTGTGATGAGATGTGTCAAAGATAGTTAATTATAATTTGGAATATCAAAATGAAAGTGCATTTATTCAGCTGATAATTTTAAAGAGAGCCAGAGCAAAAGCAGGACTAGAGATGAAAATCTAAAGCCATTTCCATTGTGTCTATACCCTCTCAAGAGTGAATACATGGGTGAAGCAAAGTCATAACATGTAACCAAAATGTTTGTATCCCCATATCCTGAAATTAAAAAAGATTTTTTTAATTTCAAAAAATTAAAAAAGTAAAATTAAAAAATGAGTGATGCCCTGGCACTTGGCACTTAATTAAAAAAAAAAAGAAAAAAGAATTTAAAAAAAAAAATGAGTGAATGCTATTGCTCTGAAGGTGAGCTCATTTAGCACTGCTAAATTTAAGATAGAGACAGGACAAAGAAGGGTCCAAGCATGGAAACAACTACATTTAGGACATACACAGTAGAATGTAAGTCAGCATAATAAAATTAGAAGTCACAGGGATAGGGCAAAATAAAAGAGTACAACTTTTTAGAAGTCACTGGAAAGAAGAGTTTCAGTGGTACTTTACTGCGAGTTCATGTACGATGAAGTCTGGGATGAGAATACAATATAGGCAGCAAGTAAGGGATCTTCTAGACTTTGGTAGTGTGGTGTTTTAGATGATGAGAACAAGATACAGATTACACTTCACTGAAATGGAAAAGTGCCAGGTGTTGGCTAGACTGTGGATAGGCCATGCAGTGAAAAGAAAGATCGTTCCAGGGAAGTGGTTGTGGAAGAAATTTAAGCATAGTTTTAGGCCAATGTGAATGTGAAGAATCTAACTGCATGCAGAAAGAATCTAATTGTATGCAGAAAGAGCAGGACAACACAAACAAAGATGGAGAAGATCACAGAGGAGGAGATGAGAACTGAATCAAGAACATAGGTGGAAAAATAGGAAACTTGCAAAACCAGAGGAATTAGGGATTATGGATACAAATAAGGTTTTATATGAGGTGAAGCTAATGTCAAATTGCTTGTCAAATAGCTTCTATCTTCTAAGTGTGCAAAATTCTGGAAAGAATAAGAAAAGATAGTGTTTTGTTATGATGGAGTGAGGCTAGGGTGGAGGTAGGAGGTGAGTTTTGAATACATAGAACTGTTTGAATTCACTTCTTTTTCAGGGTTGGAATTAACTGGACGTGGATCATGTGAAATCACAAATACCTTAAGCAAACTGAAATTTACTAAAGTGGATTCACATTACAGACCTGGCCTCCCTTTTTTGGGGCAGGTGAGATATTCTTTCAACATAATAATCATAATTTGGGGCAAAAGTCTTACTTTTAAGAAAATTAATTTTAAAATGACAAAATCAAAATTTGTTATGAAAATAATATTCTTAATAAGAAAAGAAATTATAGTAAATTACTAATTTAAAAAGCAAATATAATCACAAAATCCAGGAAAACAAAGCATATGTTTATTAATTAACTTCCTAACACACCTCTATAATACTTTTTCCTGTGTGGTTTGGCTGCATACTATAAACAATAATTTTATAATATAATTTTTACAGAAGAAATAAAGAGATGCATGTCATCTAAATGGTTGAATTTTTTTATTACTGATAGTTTTTAAAAGTTTCTTTCTGCTTCAAAACTCAATATCAATATTGATATTGGTAAATTTTAGAACTGATAATTCAGCTTATTAGACAACCAATTTTCTTTCATATAAGAGATGTAAGGTTTCTAGGCATTTTTAATCTTATTTTGTAATAACTAATCTTTGAATTGACAGTGTATGGGCAATATTTTTATTTTATATTTTGAATTTTATATTTGAATTTTATATATTCTTCATTTATTGCAATAGTTTATATCAAATTAGCAAGAAATTATTAAATATATAGATATAGTTTGGCAAGGTATTCCAGGTGGAGAGAAGATCATGAGAAAACCAACAATTTGAAGGATGAGTATGACTTGACCAGAAATTTAAGATAAAAGGAAGAATGGCCAACCAAGGCCCTAGGTGTGAAACAGCTTTTCAAGGCCAAAGAATTAAAAGGTAGTCAGTGTGACAGCAGCTAAGATAGAAGGTGTAACTGAACTGACTGAATAGTTGCAGGTAGGCCGGAACAGTTCTTAAGGGTCTTTTAGGACACAGTAGGAATTTCAGACTGAGAAGCGAGGGCAGGTTTTAAGCAGAATGACATGACCAGATTAGCTCAGGCTGTACAGAGAATGGTTTGGACCAAGCATGAACCAGCGAGGGATCAGACTGCAGAAGATTAAATAGAAAGCTATTGCAAACTAAATGGGAAAAAATATTGTAGTTTTAACTAGTATGGTAGCAGCGGTTTTGGAGTGAAGTAGATGAAATTAAACTATATTTGATGAGGGTGTGGTGTGGTGACAACATTCAGCAGTGAGTTAAAGATAGGCAGTGAAAGAGAAAAAAATTACTCAAAAAAAAAAAAAACCCTCAGTGTTTCTGCATCACTACTGGATAGATACAAGGACAATATACTAAAAATAGAGAACACTGGAGCTGTAGAAAATTTGGGAAGGTAACATGATCCCACATTTGAATATCCTCGGTTTGAGTGCCCATGAATATCCAAATGGAAATATTAAAAAGATGTTGAAATCTATTGCACGGCAGGGTGACTATAGTTAATAGTAATGTATTGTATATTTCAAAATAACTTTGGGGCATAAATTTCAAATGTCTCACCACAAAAAAATGATATGCCATTGAGGTGATAGATATGTTAATTAGCTATATTTAATCAACTCCACTTTGTTAACACATATCAAAATATCACATTATACCCCAGAAATGTATACAATTATTATTTGTCAATTAAAAGTAATAATAGAGAATAAACTACTGTTCAGCTTTCAAAATCGTTTTAAAAAGTATTAAGAAAAATCATAATGTAGAGCTCAGAAAACAAGTCTTTTTTTCAGATTCTAAACTCTTCAGAAAATGACCCAGAGGTAAAGAGGTGACCATGAAAGAGTAGAAGGCGCTATTGCCACGTGAAACTTTAAACTAGCTATGACTTTTACGTTTCTAGGTGCTTCTAGTCGATTGGAAGGATCAGCCAATCCCCAATAAAGCTATCGTTGTTGATGTGGGAGCCACATATTGGTCCAACTTTACTACTGATGAGCGTGGTTTGGCAGATATTTTGATTGACACCAGCAACTTCACATCCTCCCTGGTCACAGTCACGGTAAATAGACAGGGGCCGTCCAGACTGAAAAAACAAGAGATCACTGGGGCCAATGACCTTAAGGATATATGAGAAGCATGTGAATTCTAAGGAGAAACGAAAAGATGACAAAGAATGAAATATAAATTAAGCAATGTGGAGACCCAAATTATAAAAAACAGAAAATTCTTCGTCAGAAAACTTTTAGATAGATTCTGTTGACAATATGGCTTAGTTTCAGGAAACATTAAATAGATCATCTTGGTATTCCCTTGAAAATTTTGACATTTTTATAATTCTAATACAAGTTAGATTTTGCTTGGTTTCTTTGAAATACTACTATTTTTGTTTTGTGTTGTTGAGAATATTCAAATGTTCATATGCAATTTGTAGCCATAAAGTTATGAAAAAGTAATGGACCTTGATGGAGAATGAATAATATCTACTAAATCGGCACAGCCTGTGATATTAAGGGGAAGCTGTTTATGGATTATGCTGTATTTAAGAAATTAGCCTTCTTAGCATGGTTTCATTACGTTATATGTATATAAATAAATAACCTATTTATCCTTCCATTAGGTGACTTACAAACATAATAACAACTGTTTTGATACCTTGTGGCTTGATGAATTTCATATAGAAGCACGTCACACTGCAAAGCATATTTTCTCCCCGAGCAAGAGTTATGTTAACCTTGAACCTGTTGCGGATACTTTGACCTGTGGGCAAACCCAGGAGATCTGGGCACACTACATCCTGAATGAACAGATTCTGAAGGATGAAAAAGAGTTAACCTTCTATTATTTGGTAAGAGTAAGAACCACTGTGGCTCTTTCTGATTGTGTAGACTCCAAAATTGCTGATTTCTGAAGTAGTGCCTTTTATAAGTTATCAAAATTAGTACTGTTGTTTTTTATGCTTGAAGAGAAGTTACTCCCTAACAAATATTAATACTTTAGTTTCTCATTTATGCTCTGGTCACCCCTGAAACGTTTAGGTTTTTTTCTTGCTGAGTTCCAGTGGCAACTTACTGAGTGGGAGAGGAAAGCGCCTAGGACAAAAGCTTTGTTAGTCAAAGAGAATGATTTTCTTAGAACTCAGTAGGTAAATAAGCAAAGGATAAGAACCAAGAACTTACTTAAAAGGAAATAAAAGTTATAGATAATCTTCTGGGAAAATATTTGATTCTAACTAATTTACAAAGCTCATGACTGGTGTAATTGCAGGTAAAAGGTACATTAACAAGTACAGTGGAAATTGGTGTGATACTCTTGAGGCCCATACACCTATGTATGTCCCCAAATTAAAAATGCCCAAAGCCGGTAGTGACTCAAATAAATCATTTTAAAAAGAAAAAGTTAAATGTAGGAAACCCCGTATGGGAGCATTAACTGTAAACAATTTTCTTAATTCTATAAAAATGGGAAAATTATTAATAACAATAGATTAGAATTTCAGCTTTATTGCTTCCTCATTATGTCACCTTCGATAATTTATCTAATTTCATCTATAAGGAGAAATGTCAGTCATGTCACCTGAATCCTAGAGATAACATTAATACATACCTCATAAAATTATAGTACAAGTTAAATAATTAAATTAAAATTAAATTATTTAGCTCAATGACTGGCACAGAGAGAATGCTCAATACATTTAGTTTTTTTTAAATAGAAGCAGCAATAGAGAACATTTATGTATAATTTATATCTGTCTTCAATATATATTGCTTTGCATATAGTAGATGCTTCAAATTATTTGTTGAAACAATATGTATATGTAAAATATTAATATTCCATAGAAATAATAAATACTAAGTAAAATAGTAAATCATTATAAAATATATTTGTTATTTAAAGTATGTAAGCACACACATGAAAATATTGAAAGGGAAATTTAGTGATCAAAAATAACTTCTGGGTTGGAGTTAATAAGATTATGAATGTTTATGTATTATGAATGTTTTAAAGTAAAGTTAATATAAAAAAAACCAATAATGAATGTATTTTCCTCTGTTTTCAGATCAAAGCAAGAGGAAGTATCTCCCAATCAGGAATCCATGTGTTGTCCATTGAAAAAGGAAATAGTAAGCATTTTCAAGATTTCCCTTTTTTTCTCTCTCTCTTCTTATCAAATTCTGAACAAAGCACATTGGAGCTATGTGCTCATTAGAGGAAATGGTCACCAACCTTCTGTCATCCAAAGTTGAGGCAGCTGATGTAACAGGAGGGTATACTTGGCTTACTTGAGCCCATTTAAATTTTTTTCTTCTTATCACAGCACTTCTGTATTTTAAATTTTATTCCTAAAATAAAAAATATATTCATTTTATAATTAAATGTCTTTGAAAGTTATGTCTGAAAAATGCAGAAAATAACCAAAGAAAAATTATACTTTGTGTGTTTGTATATTTGTTTTCTATTGCTACTGTAACAGATTATCACAAATTTACTGGCTTAAAACAACACAAATTTATTATCTTATGGTTCTGTAGGTCAGAAGTCTTACAGGGCTAAAATCAAGATGTCATCAGAACTGTATTGCTTCTGGAGTTCTAGGGGAGACTCTGTTTTCTTGCTTTTTCCAGCTTCTAGAGGCCTCCTGCATTCCTTGGTTTGTGTTTCTTTTCTCTTTCTTCAAATTCAGCTGCACAACATCTTCAAATCTTTCTTCCACCCTCCTATCTTCCTCTTAGAAAAACCCTTGTGATTACATTGATCCCATCTGGATAATCCTGGATAATACTCACGTCTCAAGATTATTAATTTAATCACTTCTGTAAAGTCTCTTTTGTTATATAAAGTAACATATGCACAAATTTCAGAAATTGGATATTGTTACGGGGCTATTATTCTGTTTCCATGATCTTCCTTTTGTCCCCAAAGGCTAACATTTATCACACATGCAAAATATACTCACTCTACACAACATTTCCAAAAGCCTCAATCCATTATAGCATTAACTCAAGTCCAAAAGCTCATGTAAGTCTCATCAGCTCAAAAGTCCCAAATCTTGTTATCTCAGTTGTCTAAGTTATGTGTTAATGAGGCCCTAGATGTAATCTATCCTAAGGAAAAAAAATCATTAGTCCTAAGAAGTATTGAAATCTTGTTGGACAAATAACTTTAGGTTTTAGCACCTGGGAATAATCTTCTTTAGTTTATGTTTCTGCCCTTTGGGCTCAAGGCTCCACTCTTGGAATCATCCTTCCTTTTTTGTGGAGGATTTTTGCAACTGAAAAGTTTTATCAGAGCTTGTTTTCTGCCTGTATAATTTGAGGGGTCTGACATTCTTTTCTTTCAGTTTATATTCTTTCTGTACCATTTTGTCCAAGTTGACAGTGTTTCTGTTAGTATAAATTTTTCAAGAACAATGTAGGTCTCCTATGTGTCACAGGGATTCATTCCATTAAACAAAAAGCTTCTACACATACCTTTCCTGGACAATTCTGTCTCCCATTTTGGCTTTTGCTGAGATGAATGAGAGGATCTATGAGTCATGCATTTAATCTCTTCAACGTGCCTTTTTTGTGACTGAATACGCTGGCATTATGATTTTGCTGCAAATTAAACCTTTATCAAAAGGTTGTCCAGTCCCATCATGGATTTTTTTTCTAGAGCATAATTTCCTGATGGTGACTGTCTTAATGTTTCCATTTTTTGCAATCTGGGTAAACTGAAAATTTTCAAAATTATCAAGTCCTGGTTTCTCCTTAATGAACATTTTTCAATTTATCTTTGATTTACTCTTCCTTCAATTCATCTCTTTCCTTTCCAATTTTACTATAAGCAGCAGGAAGAAACTAGGCTGAACCTTTAACACTTTTCTTTAAAAGTTTCTGGCTAGTCATCTGAGTTCATTGTTCACAAAATTGGTTTTCCACACATAACAGCAGGACACAATTCAGCTAAACTTTTTGTCTCTATACAATAAGAATTTGCTTTCCTTCAGTTTCCTCCAGAGCCCTACTGGAAGTACTTCTAATTTCCGTATTTTTACTAACAGTCAGTCCATAACAATTTAGGTATTCTCTACCATGGTACGTGTCTTCTCTATCATGCTTCTCACTTCATTTTGAGTCCTCTCTAGTAACATTTTTAGCATCCATATTTCTACTAAGGCGGTTAAAAGTAATCTCGGCTTTTTCTCTCAATGCTCCTCAAAATTCTTCCAGAGTCTTCCCATTGCCCAATTCCAAACCACTTCCACATTTTTAGGTATTTGTTACAGTAGCACCCCACTTTCAGGTACCAAAATTTTTATTAGTTTACAAGTCTCTTTTTCATAAATTTTTTTCAAAATAATTTCTTAGTTAATGTTCTGCAGGCAACTTCTTATTAAATTATCAATACTCTAAGAAATTTTCTATATGCTTTTATTTTTTTAATTTATTTTTTCTCTTTAAATATTTAGAAGTTTTATTTAAAAATAACAACTAATACCTTTACTAATACATTGCATTTTATGTTTCTTACCAAAATTTTACAATACAAGTAAAATAAAAAAATATTGTATACCAAATTCTAAATAGATGTTCTCAAACTCCTTCATGTTTGCCACGCGTATTTTACAAATTAGCATTTTTTATGTGTTTCTTGAAAAAAAGAGGTTGGCAAGAACTTGTCTAAAAAATTTAAATATTTAGCTATATGCTTAAAGGGTATACTTAAATATCTATTGACCAATCTATCAATCATCTATCTATATCTATCTATCTAATGGTAAGAGTAAAATTATCTTTTTTCTACATACTAATCTTCTTCCTCTCTTCCTTTATCCATTCACAATAGTGTATGAATATACATTTTCCTCTCAAGGAGTAGCGCAGTGTAGAATATCCATTGTGATATATTAATGCTATTCTGATGAAAGGATATCCAAGTTCATAGATGTGCATCTACAAACCCCCATAGCTGAAGAAGTACTTCAAGTATAGCTTTTAGGCAAATATAAAACTAAAAGCAATTTAAAGACCAGTCCAGCATTTCAGATTAATTTTTATATTCTTAATTTCATGATATTATAGAAGCACCAGAACAAAGGAAAATGGGGAATATACAAGATGATTAATTCCTTACATACAAATCCAAAAAATTCCAGTGTATCCAAAAATGTACATGTAGTTAACTCATTTCCTTCCTTCATTAATAAACTTATCCAATCACATTTCTCTGAAGTCATCTATCACATAGGTAATTGGCTCCTGTTATTTTAGATCTGAGACACTTGCATACCTGCTAGTTCCCATGGCACTCTGATGTGATTTTTGAGGTTGTAAATGCCTCACAATTAACAAAGTCTTTTTTATTATTTTGAACTTTCTCTCTCATGGCTTTTGTTTTCCATAGAAGGTGAAATGACAAGGTCTTTAAAATGCATTTTCTTATTTTCTGCAATATGTATTTTTAAATCACACTGGCAGTTTTATTTCACAGCACACCAGCAAAATCCGTCTTCAACATAGTTTTATTTACTACAAAATGTTCTATCACTTTCAAATTATAAGCATTGCCTTTGAATATCAATATTAGTCATAATTGACTAGTAATGCAACGAACTTCTTGTTTCATTTTTAAAATAAATTTCTACCCACACCTTATACAGGGTTATTTTTCATCCTGCATTTCTTTATCTTATTCTTTGTAACACCTTTATTTTATATATATTAAGATGATAGTTTTATTTTAGTTTGTTAATTTGGTAAATTACATTGACTAATTTTTTAATATTGAGCTAACATTGAATTCCTAGAATGAAAAAAACTTGGCCATGATGTATTTTCCTTTAAATATATCATTTGACTCAATTTATTAAAATTTTGTTAAAGATTTATATATTTATGTTCAAGAAAAGTAAAGGTCTATAGTTTTCTTTTTTGTCTGGTTTTGGTATTAACACAACACTAATAGAATCAGTTGGGAAGTATGTCTTCCTCTTTGATTTTCTGGAAGAATTAATTAAGATGTGGTGTTTATTTTTCTTAAATATTTTGTAGAATTTACCAGTGAAGTCATCTGGGCACAGAATTTTCTTCATGAGAAGATTTTTAAACCACAAATTCATTTTCTTTAATAAAGTTTAATTTAGGTTTGCTATCTTCTTGAGTGATTTGTGGTAGTGTGTGTCATTAAAGACCTTGTCTATTTTTCTAAATTGTCTAATTTATTATTTAGTAGTCCATAATATTATTTTATGGGTTTTTAAATATTAATATATATGTACTATGTATAGTGTTAGCATCTCTTCCATTCAAGGTACTCACATTATTAATTCATGTCTTTTCTTGATCAGCCTGGCTAGAAGCTTAGCAATCATGTTAATCTTCCCAAACAACTAGTTTTGGCTTAATTTTTTAAATATTTTTATGTCATGGATATCCACTTATCTTTGTTAATTATGTCTTCTACTTACTTCATGTTTAATTTGTTCTTTTTTTTTCAAATGCTCATCAGTTAGTTCCAACTTAATAGTGAGTATACATGGTGTTTGCAAGAATATATATTTTAAGATTTGAAATGTGTTTGTCTTTTATCTCTGAAACACCATTTTTTATAGTGGTACTTGGCACACAGTGGGTACATAATAAATATTTTTAAATTAATTCATAAACCAAAGATAGGTTATCTCTTTGTTTATAACTTATTAGAACCAAATTGTGAAAGAGTTTTTTCCATCAGAACTATACTCAAAGACAGTATCTTTCTATCTCGATATATCTCTGTAATCAAAGTTTTGGGTAAAAGCATTAATAAAACATGATCCAGGCCCTCAAGATGCTCTCAGTCTACTAGAGATACTAGGTATTGTCTTTCTGTTTAAGCACTCAAAAGTCATAACAAATCCCATTCCTTCTTAAAAATCTGAATGGAAGAGCTAAATAAGAACTGAAAGGTATTAGTACAATTTCTTTATTTTGCAAGTGAGAAAATAGATACCTAGGGGAAAAAGTCTCAACTTGTTCAGCTTAGTATTACAGAAAAGCCTAGCCCAAGAAGAGTCTCCTCTCAGCCTATTTCTCTAGCTCCTGTTTACTTCATTTATTTAAGTTGTTCAACACAGCATCAAGCAGGCATTGTACCATAAAATCTATAGACTTTTCCAAGTGAAAACTGATTTTTAATTTGTCCTCTAACTCAATTATTTTAAACCTTTGTTTTTTATTTCATCTTATTATGGGGGATACAGAATTTCAGGTTACATACGTTGCCCATGTACCGCCTTTCCCCCCAAGTCAAAGCTCCAGGCGTGTCAGTTCCCCAGACAGTGCGCATTGCACTCATCATGTAGGTATATACCCATCCCCTCCTCGCATCCTCCCCTCCCCGAGTCAGCACCTTCAAGCGTGACCATTCCCCAAACGGTGCGCAATGCACTCATTGTGTAGGCATACACCCATCCCCTCCCCTACTCCCCACCTCAGTCTGATATCCGATTGGTATCATTCCCAGATGTGCATTTAGGTGATGATCAGGGAAACCAGTTTTCTGGTGAGTACATGTGATGCTTGTTTTTCCATTCTTGGGATACTTCACTTAATATAATGGGTTCCAACTCTCTCCAAAACCTTTTTTTGAATCCTATAAAGCTTGATGAAAACTTTTTAATTAATCATGAAATTTAGTTTGAATTCAAAATATTAATGAATTTGTAATATTTTGCATTTCACATTAGCCTCCTAAGTTTCTCAAAACTCTACTTCAGTGTGCTCCAAATGTAAATAATTAATAGAAGAATCCCTTTTTTGCTAAACTGAGAATTCTGTTCCTAATCTATTATTTTGGACTTTTCTCATTTGCCAGTGAAAGGGGTGTTTTCCTTCTCCTTTCGGGTGGAGCCAGACATTGCTCCTGTTGCTCAGTTGCTGATTTATGCTGTCTTACCTGACGGAGAAATCGTGGCAGACACCGAGAAATTCGAGATTGAAAAGTGTTTTGCCAACAAGGTGGGTTGTTTTATTTAATCCTAGTCCTTTTATTCTTCTGCCCTTTTGCAATGTGAAAAATAAAGGAGTTATCTACATGAAAAGACTACCATAATTGTTCCTAAAATGTTCCTCCAAAGTCTCTCTAAAGGCAGAGAATGATGCCATCTCCTGAGAGGCTGATGTCCAAAGCAGGTGGCCACAGCACAATTTTTTAAAAGTCTCTTGTTTTATCATAAAATTCATATGAATTTCAAAATCAGTTCCACTCCAAAGCTTTCATAGTTTTAATTTCAACATATTTTCTTACCAAATTTTTCAATTAAAAATGATCCTTCTCAAGTTTATCCCGTCATAGCCTGGCACAGCACACCTCCATGTACCACTGCAGAAACTGGCGGATTGTCTGTCAAGAGTTGAAATTCAGTTTGGTAATATACTAGAAGAGGGGTGTATGTATATATTCTGTTTCAAAAAACATAGCCTGGGCACTCTAATAATGATCATAACATAGAAATCTAACATGTGTTCAAATGGGATCTTTTTTATGTATAAGAAATACAGAGCTGCAATGTGAAGCCCACTGAGGTATAAATAGCTTTATTGCAACAGAATTTGGTGCTGTTTATCTGATTTTTACTACTCTGGCAGCACAATCCTAACATTAGCAATCAGATAAGACCCATGTACTTCAGATACCTTTTTAAAAATACACCTAGAAAGACTCTTTAACATCGACTTTGTGGAGACTAAAACAATGTGTATTTATAGCAAGTGAACATTTCTGCCATGAGAACTTTATTTATTAATAAATTCTTTTTTAAAATGTACAATGAAATAAGAAAAATACACAGTGGATTCTGATACAAATCTTCAATTTCATCTTGCTGAAGAATGCTATTAAACCTGGACGGGGTGCCCGAAAGCATGTCTGTTCTGTTTGGGTCTTCTATGTGTTTCACATCAACAGAGAAGAGACTCCGACTTTAGGCTTCAATGTCTGTACTGTTAATCAGGGCCAGTTAGCTGTGGATTAAATCTTGAATGTGCGTGTTGTGCTACAGCTTCCAGCACACCTCACTCGTCCTAACAGTGGAGGTCTCTTTCTGGTGGGTCAGTATTTTCTTCACGCTCTGGAAAGGAGAAGGTATCATAAAATACAATTGGCAGAAGAGAACATTGATTAATGCAGACTCCTCCAAAATATGCCTTAAAGTCCTGTTTTAGTTTTCACACCAGTAAAACATTTTATATTTGCAAACATGTCCACTTCTTGGTTAATATTTTTTTTAGTTGATTATAATCCCAAATAACTTACTTGTTCGTTTGACTGGGACAGTCACAAACATATTTTAATAAACTTAAATTTTCTAAAAATAAAAACAAATATGTTTAAAATAGAATTTCCCACAAGCAGTATTTTCATAATATATTTAATTAGGGAGATGAACACTAATGCATTTTGATGATAAATAATTAATGATTTATTTTTTTCATGTTTGTCTCATGATATATGATTCCAAGCTGCTGCATTAATTCAGTAGACCACAAGCAGGTATACGTTACTACAATAGAACTTGACTATCACTCAGATTCTACTCAAGAAATGTCTACCTAAACAGAAGGAATCAATAGATTTACTTACCAATAAATGTTTATTGGTCAAGGCATAATCAAATCTCTGGGGAAAAATCAGCACAATTTTCCATTATTCTGTTGTTCATGTTCTTTATTCACAGTTATTTGAATTTTCTGAACCCATTGACTCAGGCTGCATATTAGATATTTAATTTTTTAAATGACCCAATAAATCCCCAATCATGGCAAACAGTACGGCACTGGTTTAGAATTTCAGATGACTAAGATTGCCAACTGGAGGACACTTGGCTGGTCTCAGGGGTGGGCTGTGAATTTTCACAGCACCGTGCAAACTATGCACATTTCATCACAAAAGCACCACACAGAGATAGGTCAGCTACAGCAAGGTAAGTATCCTTCCTGTAGGTGTGTTTTCAGTCCATTCAGGATTCTATTTCAATGCAATTAAAATCAATTTATATTTTACCAGTTATATAAGGAGGGGGAAACCCGAGTCAACTGGAACCATATTTCCAGATTGTTCTGGAGACGTTTAATTGGTCGTTCCTAGGCTGTTCGCCTCGTAATCCTGCTCTAAAACGGATGAAGAGAAAGGAAATACAGAAAAGACTAGTCCTAGCCTGGAGTAGAAGAGATATTTGAGACCGTGATAATTATAAAAGTCGCTGCTATAATCCTGTCCTCTTCACAGGTAAATTTGAGTTTCTCCCCAGCCCAGGGCCTGCCAGGCTCAGACACGCACCTGAAGGTCACAGGCACTGCGCTCTCCCTGTGCGCCCTCCGTGCAGTGGACCAGAGTGTGCTGCTCATGAAGCCCGAAGCTGAGCTCTCGCCTCAATCCGTGAGTCCCATTTCTACCTTGGCTATCACAAAGCGCCCACACGGGAAGACCGTTTCCACAACAGAAATTGCGCAAAGTCCTTTACACATGTCATCCCATTGTCTTTTCTCTGTTATATCCTCACTGAGGGAGCCATCTTGCTGGCCACTACCTTCCCTGTGCCTAGAACAGAATCTCATGTGTAACAGGTTCTCAGCACATTTTTAATGAGTGAATAAATGAAAAATATTTATTTGAGGGGGATATTCCTACCATAATTTTTTGAATGAAGAAAGCACAACTAGGATATAATTAAATAACTGCAGGCAGGGCATGCCAAAAATATATTTTAGAGGTGGGATTTGAACCAAATTTCTTCAAGACTCACTTTCTAACCCACCACATTTCAAGGTATTATGTGAAATACCAGATTTTTAATCTTTGCCTCAAATCCAGGCACTTACTTACTAGTTTTAAGTGCCGACCAAAGAGAGTTTTCTTTCAAACTTGTCTTTTAAAATGTCTCTTACAATGAAGCACTTTTTAAAAGGCCCTATAGTTTACTGGCTTCATGGTCCATTTAGTTATTTAATAAATATTTATTGCATCTTCACTACAGGATGGACACTATGCTGAGACCAGGATGTGTAAATGTCTAAATTAAATAACTAATGATGAACAATTCATATTTGGCCTTTGACCAATTTAGACTTATAATCATGTGAGATATTAAAACGAACAAATAAGCAACAAAAACATAATAATTCCAGATTTTGATAAGTACTATAGAAAGAATAAACAATGTTGGGATCAAGAATAAAAGAGTTGAGCAATTTTTGAAATAGTGATTAGAGGTGTCTTCTTAGATTGGAGGGTGGCGTAGGGGCAGGAGCAGGCATTACAAAGAATGGAAGCAGCACACCCAACGGCTCTGAAGTCAGAATGTGTTTGGAGTGTTCTAAGAAGGAAAAGAGAATGGCCCACTATGTAGTGGTGGGAGGGGAGGATGGTAGAGGCTGCAGGTAAAATAGAAAACTAGGAAGATCGTGGCAAGCTCTGTTCACATGACGCAGAGTTTGGAGTTGACCGTAAACGCAATGGTGAATCACTGAGGAGATTTAACCAGGAGAGTGGACAATTCACACTGATCTACTAAATAGATCGTAGTTGCTGCCCGAGAGTGTGGGAGCAAGAATGAAAGCATGGGAACAGTTAAGAGGTTATTCCAATAGCACAGATGAGAGAAGACAGAGGCAGATTAGGAGGTCTGCAGGGGCTCCCTGTGTGTTTAACAGCCTGAACACTATATGTCCGAGCAGGTCACCTTACACACTGGGCAAAACTGGAACTGATTTATTTTCTGTTGCCCCTGCAACTAGTTTTTTCTCAAGCTAAACTTTCTTTTTAGACTCAAAAGAAAATTTGGTAAGACCTTAATCATATAAAATGGGAAAAGGAATTAATCAAGTATTAACAGAGTTTTTTTCTAGATGATGGGACTATGAGTGGCTTTGTTTCATTACATGTCTCTGTACTGTCCACATTTTCTCTTCCTTTTAGACGTAAGAATCTGGGTCTGGGAAACAAGAGATTGGGGTTTTATTTTTACTCAACCAAAATGAATTCTGAGATCTTAAACAATTTATTTCATCTCTCTCTATAGTATCCTCTTTTGTACAGCAAGAGGATTAGGATTGATGATGTTTAATATCTCTCCATGCTTCTCTGTGTTGATTTTTACAATATAAGCATGGGGATGTTAAATAAACACCATAATCTTTTAAATCCCATATTGAACATTATCACATTTAAAATTCTTAAAAAAAAAAGAAAAAATTTTCTTTGTTCTCTCCATTTTACAGGTGTATGATCAGCTTCCAGTAAAGACTCTCCTTAACATTGGATATGGAGATCCTGAGAATGAAGACGATGAAAAATGCATCAAAGTAGAAGACATAACTCACAATGGACTCCTTTACTCGCCAAAGCAAGTCCTGGATGATGATGATGTTTACGGTATCTTTAAGGTAATTCCTCTTCTTAAAAACACAGCCAAAATTGACTTCTAAGTCTCTGTTAAGATGGAGAACCACTGGGCTTCTAAACTCTAGGGCCTGATCCTCCCTTCCCCTGACAAAATGATCCGTATCCGAAAAGTATTGGAACCTCAGAGTCATACAGAACTTTGTGTACATATAGATACTCACCCATAAATTTCTTTGGCACCTTAAACAGCAAGTAGTTTAGGCCCAAAACCTTAACTTAATCCCAAAGCTACTAACCACCATCTTATTCCCCTCTCAGTGGCTCAGAGATTCTAATATGTGTGAAAAACAAAAGAAAATATTTTCCATAGTGTGTCTTACACCCATGGAAAGGTGAATACCTTGCTGGCAGCCATCACCTCAGTCAATAAATACTTACTGAGCAAACACATGATTGAATACATAAAGTGCAATAGTTTAGCCCTCACAGGGCACTAAAATTTCAGGAAAACTAAAGGTAACCTTTCATTAAGAAAAGATAAAGAAAACTTGTGTTAGAAATGTTAGGATGTTTTCAAATGGATTCTTTAGGTGTAACTATGTCTGAGCAGAGTTATTAATATAAAAGGGGAGTTTATCCAGGTTGTGAAATTAAACCTTGCCACTATCAAAAAGGAGTAAAGACTTTCATCATCACACCTTGAGAAAAACATACGTCATTTTTCTGCAGCTTAGCTGAGAGTCATTTAAGTCTTTCTCTTCTGGAGCCTCCAGAGTCACAAATTAGGTGGTGGATGGACAGAAAGAACACTTGTCAGGTTCATTAACTAACTGTTTAATCTCTAAACATTTAGTTCTGACTTTTTTCTTCCTCTCCCGTATCACAACCACCACTGACAACTGTGCTCAAGAGTCCCACAGTTTCCCACATACTCTGAGATAAAAGAGCAAGGAGTATTAATATTTGTCTGTGACTGACATTGAAAAAGGAAGAAGACGGGAACACCTGGGCTGTAGGACCCAGACTACTACCAGCATCTGCATGTGGGTTTTGGATGCAACATTTGAGACAGTTAAGAGAAAAATGAGAAAGAAAAGAGGAAAGGACCAATCACAAAAGGGATGAGTTCTCTCAATTTTACAGGTCTACAGATATTCAGGGAAAGGCATGTCTTCCAACAAAACATAAACAAAACAGAGTTTACTAAGATTGTAAAGAAAAACCTCCAATATGCAACTCTACAATTTAAGTTGCCAAAAAAAATTGCTCTCTGTAGTAAAGCCATTTAGAGATCTACCTATCTATTTAATATATGTATCTCTAGATATAGATAATTGTTTTGTAGAGAAAAAGAAGGGGAAAAAATCTAAGGCTAAAATAGTCTCTGGGGGTGCTAAAAGTACAATTAAAAAGGCATCATAGTATACCAGAGAGTACGTAGAAATAGGAATCATAAGTGGGTTTGAATCCGAACTCCCATTTACTAGCTGAATGAACTTGACCTTGTATGACTCTGCTTTCATATTTATAAAATAGCTCTCCTCTTTATTGTGTGGAATTTTCATGATGATCCTATGAGCTATGTGTAAAATAACAGTGAAAGTACAATACAAATTCAAGAAATTAATTCCAGTTTCAAGATTCGATTGTTATTATGCTTTAACAATTAATATTTTTTTCCAGTCTGTAGGATTAAATATTTTTACCAACTCAAAAATCCATAAGCCACGGTTTTGTCAGCTGCCTCTGCCATATCAATATCTTCGAATGCCTGCTGCCCAGGCAGGAGGTAAGGGTGTGATTTATTTGTCTGCTAGAATAATAGAAGAAAAATTATGCTTTATTAGCTGGAGTTGAAATTAAAAGCTATTTTTCTCAGTATTAAATCTTGCAACTGCAGCAACTTCTTGGCAAGTTATCTTCAAATAACATTTTCCTTTCAAAAACAAGATGTTAAAGTGGTTATTATTATTCTCTCTCTGGTGTCTAAATTGACTGCTTTTTTTGTCCTAGCCTTCTATAGTCTTGCTACTTCATATCCTTCTTATCTACTGTGGATTCACTATTTGAGTTAGTTAGAGTAAGACCGATTCTATTGCAGTAAAAAACCAACCCCTACATCTCAATAGCTAAGGATAATGGTTCAGTTTTTGCTCACATAAGACCTACTTGTGGGTCTAGTAGCTCTCCAGAACAGCTCCCTGCCGAGTACTGAGTCAGGGATAACCAGTCTGCTTTCCTCTGTGACTCTACCACCTCCAGTGTGCCTTTCAGGGTCACAGCCATGGGGAAGAAGGAGCAGATTTGCACATGACTTTTATGGCCAATAGTGGAGATGGCTTATGCCATGTCTGCCCACGTCCCTGCCCTACCTGTGAGGGGGGGCCTAGAAATGGGAAGGAACATATGGATATTAACTATCTTTCTCATATCTTTTTAATGAAGATCAAAGTGATTTTTTTATATTGACCAAGATAGAATAATTCAAATTTTGGCAGACATACTACTGTGCAATCTTTTTGTGTTTCAGGTATACTTGGAAATGAGGAAAAGTTGAAAAGACTCTGAATATTCTTTTCTGCTGCTATGAGGCCTAGAGAAATTTCTCTCTGCATGCTGGACTGTCTTGTAAACTTACTTTCTAATAAAAAATAAGGATGGCACTATAAAGTATTTTTTTAAAAAAATAATAAACACATTTTAATATAGTAGACTGTTTACCTGGAAAGGCAAGGAGTAAAGTTTTAGTTGAAAACAAAGGAATGAATAAGAATATTCCCTCAACGGAAAAAAAAAATCCTATATAGTGAAAAAAAGAACACTGTTTTAAGAACAAAGAGACGATTTCTCTTCACACCTCTATCTACTCTCTGTGACTTTGAAAATTTGCAGACTCACTTCACCTTTTGGAGGCTCAGTGTCTTCATATCTAAAGTCAGAATGGCAGCACCAAACTCACTGAGGTATTGTGAGCATAAAATGAAAAAATCTAATTATGATTCCATGTAATAGAATGTTATGTTAAAAAAAACTGAGAAGCATTATTAATTGATTTTTATATCCTTCAAAACCAAGTACATATCTTCTTTTCAACCTTAAGAGAGAGCATGCCAGTGAATGACCAGAAAACGAAAAGTCGGAGTGCCATCATTATAGTCTTATCCCAAATATTCTGTAATATTCTATATAAATTTTTCTTTTGGTATTTGTCACCTATCTACTTTTTCCTTCTCTTTTTCAGTTATATCACCTTAGTCCTGCCCCTCATTATTTCATAACTAGATTACTAAAAAAAAAAATTCTAATTTACCTTTCTTGTCTCAAGTCTCTTTATATATCTATTTATAATTGTGTATTTATATATAATTATCTTCAGAAAATTATAAATAGTTATCTTAAGATATATATATAATATATATCTCTCTCTTCTTTCTTATCTCTGGAGTATCACTTTCTTTTTTAGGATAACTAACTCCTGCCTTAACAGATCTTATTCATTTCTCCTAACCTTCATGAGGTTTTATTATATAATTATATCTCCTGCTTACCCAATTATGTTAAACACACTCCCAAAATAGACATTCTATTCTAGAGGAGTAAGTTTTTCATTATCCTTTTGAAGCATCTCTTCCCACTTCTAGGCATATATTTGCATAGCCCTTTCCCTGGAATGCCTTCCCACTCTCCTCTGCTTCCTATCTATCAATGACCATCTTAAGTTCCACTTTGGGTAAAGTCTTTTCTGGCCAAACCAAACTTGAGTCTCTTTTCTTTCTTAAATCCCCATTGTCTATAACGCATACTTTACTGCATCCTATTGTTTGCTGTTTACCTCTCCACATTTCATTCACTGTGAAAACAAACAAACAAATCATTCCTGAAATCCTCTTGCTCAGCCATTCCTGTTGTTTGGTTCTCACTGCAATGGAAGATATGTGATCATCATTTCAGTGTCAAAGTAATATTTGGTGTATTAAGTTACTCTTTATCTTTCTCTTCACCAGTTGAATAATCATCTTAGAGAGAGCTGTATTAGTTTTTATTTATTTAAAAAAAATACAGTTGCCTCTAGAGTATATTTGGTTTATTTTATTTTATTGATTTGTGGGGTACATTATAGATTTGTTACATGGATATATTGCATAGTAGTGAAGTTTAGACTTTTTGTATAACCCTCACCCAATTAGCATATGTAGTACCCATTAAGTAATTTCTCATTGCACTGCCCTCTCCCACCTTTTCTCCCTCATGCCCTTCTGAGACTCCAGTGTCTAATATCCCACTTGCTGTGTCCCTGTGTACTCATTATTCACCTCTGGCATATTTAAGTGTGAACACTGGTATTTGACTTTCTGTTTCTAAGTTATTTCACTTAAGATAATGGCCTCCACTTTCATCCAGGTTGTTGCAAACAGCATTATTTCATTCTTTTTGATGGCTGAGTAGTATTCCATGGTATACATACACAATGTTTTCTTTATCTACTCATCAGTTGATGGGCAATTAGCTTGATTGCCTACCTTTGCAATTGTAAATTGTGCTGCGATAAACATACGAGTGCAGGTGTCTTTTTATTTTTTTTTTATTTTTTATTTTTTTTGAGACAGAGTCTCACTCTGTTGCCTGGGGTAGAGTGCCATGGCATCAGCCTAGCTCACAGCAACCTCAAACTCCTGGGCTCAAGCAATCCTTCTGCCTCAGCCTCCCAAGTAGCTGGGACTACAGGCATGCACCACCATGCCCAGCTAATTTTTTCTATATATTTTTAGTTGTCTGGTTAATATCTTTCTATTTTTTAGTAGAGACAGAGTCTCGCTCTTGCTCAGGCTGGTACAGGTGTCTTTTTGATACAATGATTTCTTTTCCTGGGAGATACCCAGTAGTGGGACTGTGGGATTGAATAAAGGATCTATTTTTAGTTCTTTGATAAATCTTCGTACTATTTTCCATAGAGGTTGTACTAATTTACATTCCCACCAACAGTGTCTAATAAATGTTTCCTTTTTTCCACATCCTCACTAACATCTATTATATTTTGACTTTTTAATAATGGCCATTCTAACTAGAGTAAAATGGGATCTCATTGTGATTTTTATTTGCATTTCTCTGATGATTAGTGATGTTGAGCATTTTTTTCATATGTTTGTTAGCTATTTGTATGTCTTCTTTTCAAAAATGTGTCTTCATTTCATTTGCCCACTTTTTAATTTTAGGATTGTTTTATCTAATTCTGTGAAAAAGGCCGGGCGCGGTGGCTCACGCCTGTAATCCTAGCACTCTGGGAGGCCGAGGTGGGCGGATCGTTTGAGCTCAGGAGTTCGAGACCAGCCTGAGCAAGAGCGAGACCCCATCTCTACTAAAAATAGAAAGAAATTATATGGACAGCTAAAAATATATATAGAAAAAATTAGCCGGGCATGGTGGTGCATGCCTGTAGTCCCAACTACTTGGGAGGCTGAGACAGGAGGATCGCTTGAGCTCAGGAGTTTGAGGTTGCTGTGAGCTAGGCTGATGCCACAGCACTCACTCTAGCCTGGGCAACAGAGTGAGACTCTGTCTCAAAAAAAAAATAATAATAATAATAATAATTCTGTGAAAAATAACATTGGTATTTTGATAGGAATTGCATTGAATCTGTAGATTGCTTTAGGTAATATGGTCATTTTAACAATATTGATTCTTTCAATTTACAAGCACGGAATGTTTTTCCATTTGTTTGTGTCATCTGCAATTTCTTTCATTAGTGTTTTGTACTTTTTTAAATTTTTTCTTTTTTTTATTTCAGCATATTACAGGGGTACAAATATTTAGGTTACATATATTGCCTTTGTCCCACCTAAGTCAGAGCTTCAAGCTTGTCCATCCCCAAAACGGTGCGCACTGCACCCATTAAGTGTGAATATACCCATCCCCTTCTCCCCCCACCATTGCAGATATTTCTCACCTCCTTGGTTAAATACATTCCTGGGTGCAGGGGGGTTGTAGCTCTTATAAATGGGATTGAGTTCTTGATTTGGTTTTCAGCTTGGTCGTTATTGGTGTATAGCAATGCTACTGATTTCAGTACACATTGATTTTTGTATCCTGAGACTTTACTGATTGACTTGTTAAATCTAGGAGTCTTTTGGAGGAGTCTGTAGGGTGTTCTAGTCATAAGATCATATCATCAGCAAAAAGAGATAGGCGTGGAGAAAGTGGGCACCCTTGCCTTGTTCTAGTTCTTAGCAGGAATACTTTCAAATTTTCCTTGTTCAGCATGATCTTGGTTGTGGGTTTGTCATAGTATGGTTTTTATTATGTTGAGGTATGTTCCTTCTATGTTTAGTTTTTTGAGGATTTTTATGAAGAAGTCATGCTGAATTTTATCAAATGCTTTTTCTGCATCTATTGAAATGATCATATGATTTTCTATTTTAATTGTTTATATGGTGAATCACATTTATTGATTTGCATATACTGAAACGTCTTTTCATCCCTAGAATAAAACCCACTTGATCAGGGTATATTATATTTTTCATGTGCTGTTGGATTCAGTTTGTTAGTATTTTTTTGAGGATTTTTTGTGCCTGTGTTCATCAGGAATATTGGTCTGTAGTTTTCTTTTTTTGTTGTGTCCTTTCCTGGCTCTGGCATCAGCGTGATACGGGCTTCACAGAATGAATTAGAAAGGATTCTGTCCTTTTTGATCTTTTGGAACAGTTTCAGTGGGATTGGTACCAGTTTTTATTGTTGGTCTGATAGAATTTGGCTGAGAAACTGGTCCTGGGCTTTTTGTTGTTGTTGTTGGGAGATATTTTATTACTTATTCAATCTCACTACTCATTATTGGTCTGTTCAGGAGTTCTATTTCTTCCTGATTCAAGCTTGGGAAGTTGTACGTTTCAAGGAATTTATCCATTTCCTCTAGGTTTTCTAGTTTCTTGGGACAGACATGTTCATAGTAGTCTCAGATGATATTTTGTATTTCTGTGGTATCAGTTGTAATGTCTCCTTTTCCATTTTTGACTGAGCTTATCTGAATTTTGTCTCTTCTTTTCTTAGTTAATCTAGCCAGTGGTCTATCAGTGTTGTCTATCTTTCCATAGAACCAACTTTTCATTGGCTCTTGCTGCTCTTAGAATTCTTTCCTTCATGTTGACTTTAGACAATCTGATGACTATATGCCTTGGTGAAGTTGTCTTGCAATAAATCTCCCAGGAATTCGTTGAGCTTCTTGTATCTGGATATCTAAATCACTAGCAAGACCAGAGAAGTTTTCCTCTGTTATTCCCTCAAATAGGATTTCCAAACTTTTTGCTTTTTCTTCTTCTCCCTCAGGAATATCTGTGACTTGTAGATTTTGATGCTTTACATAATCCCATATTTCCAGAAGGCTTTGTTCATCTATAAAATTCTTTTTTCTTTACTTTTGTCTGACTGGGTTAATTCTAAAGATTTGTCTTCAAGCTCTGAAATTCTTTCTTCTGCTTGGTCTAGTCTATTGTCAAAATTTTATACCATCTTTTGTAATGTCTTTATGAATTTTTTTATTTCCAAAAGCTCTGTCTGTTTGGTTTTATTTGTTTGTTTGTTTAAAACAAGGTGCTTTTGATATCTGATTTGCTGTCCTCCCAGCTATTAACACCTTAGCTGCCAGGGATTTTAGATTGCATTTGTTTTCCTGCTGGTGGAATTTTGTTTTCTTTTTTAATATCTATCTCTTTAGAAAATTTTCATTCAAGGAGGGAGGGTGGAAGGGTGGGTGTAGGATAAAAACTTACCTAATGGGTACAATGAACACTATTCTGGTGATGTGAATACCAAAAGCCCTGACTTAAGCATTATACAAAACATCCATGTAAAAAAAAAGAAAAAAACACTTGTGCCCCCTTGATATTTTGAAACAAAAAATTTAAAAAGAATAATAATTAAAAAAGGAAAGAAAATTTTTCATTCATGTCCTGAATTGTTTTTCTTATTTCTTTGTGTTGGCTTTCAACTTTCTCTTGGCTTTCATTGAGCTTCTTTAAAATCAGTATTTTGAATTCTTTATCTGATATTCCAAAGATTTCATTTTTATTTGGATACATTGCTGGAGAGTTAATATGATCCTTTGAGGGTGTTGTAAAACTCTGCTTTTACATATTATCAAAATTATTTCTCTGGTTTCTTCTCATCTGGCTAGACTGTCTCTTCTTCTTATTTTAGAAATTTATTTTCAATTGGATGGGTTTTTTTTTTCCCCCTTAAGAATGTGACTATAATGTATATTGTGTATGTTCCATTCTATGTGCTTTCACGGGCAAAGACTCTGTATGAGATCCTTGGTTATAGATAGCCTTTGTGTGGTGGCTTTCTCAGATGCTGGTTGTAGTAGCAATGTACTAGAAGCATGAGCAGGCTCACTGTCTCCTGCAGGACCAGAATGGTGGAGGTCTCAGAAAGCTTATGTCATTCTCCAGTGCTGTGCACTTTTGTCAGTATGCTTTTCATTGGGCTGTGCAGTTCAGCCTGTAGGCCAGTAGGTAGTGCCCATGGGTAAGAACTGACTGTGGCAGAAGCAGATGGGTATACGTAATACTCCAGTGGTGGGCACAAGCCCCAGCCCAGATGGGGGTGGCAGGGGGAGCTCCCAGTGAAATGCAACAAGGTCTCCATGTGGGGGAGGGAAGAGAGCTGCCCCAGCTCCACTACCAGACCAGCAGAAAGGTGATCTGCCTCCCTGTCATGCCTCTGTCCAGGTCCTCAGGATATTTAGATCAGACAGACACCACTGTCCATCTGCAGGAACACTGCTGTTCCATGTGGAGACGGGGAGGGATCCTACCCCTTGTGCAAGCCTGGGCCCAGAGGGCACACCTCCCATGGGGATGCAGTCACCCCTAAATGCCCTGGAATGGCTATCCATGGTCAATATCTGTGCTGAGCTCCCGTGGTAGCAGCCCCAGCAGGGTCTGCAGCAGTTGGAGGAGAGAAGAAATCCCCCTCTCCATGTCCCTTCATGAGCACTGGGGCTGCCTGGCCACTGGGGTGGAACCACAGTCTTCCCCACAGAGCCCAGCACAGTGCGCACATCTCTGCTGAAAGATGCACAGTCACTCTCCGCCCATAGTGGAGAACTCTATGACAAGGAAAAGCTCACATTCTGGTTTCTTTTGTCCTCAGGGGTGCTCCCTTGTTGTGGGACACTCCCTCATCCATTAGGAACGGCAATCCCTGAGGCCTAGACCACTGGGGGCCCTGCTGCACCATGGGATCAGCCACCCTGTATCTCTGCTGCAATATGAGCAGATGTTGGGGAATGTGTGCAGGGCATCTGGTGATGTGAAGACACGGGGCTGAAGGTCCCTGGTCAGTGCAGAGTTCCACAAAGCACTGATTAGGCACTTGCCACCGTAGCTTGCACCCAGGGGGAAAGCAAGCAGCCCCATGTGAGCTGGTAGCCCAGTGTAATGCCCTAACAAAGTCCCCAGATCACAGCCCACTCCAGTACTTGAGCCCATTAGGACAGAGCAGCTCTTTTTTAAGTTCAGAAACTAGCCGTCTGCCACTAGGGTGAGGGGAGCTGAAAACATCTCCACCTACCCTTTCCGTGTAATATTAAGTCCCCTGTTCAATCTCCACCAGCTTCTTGCTTCCTTCTTTTTCTGTGTCATAGCTTCTTCCTGGGAGCTCTCCAACAGGCTCTAGCACTGCCCCCTTAGCACCCTACTTCTGCTATGATTATTCACCCATAACTTTGGTTCTTCCTTCTGGGGAGAATTAGTGTTCAAAGTCTCTAGTTAGCCATCTGGGGAAAAAGAACTCTAGAGCCTATCTGAAGAAGCAATATAATTGAGCTTCATATAGGACAAATAGACAATTGAACAAAATAACAAGTTCCAATAATAAATATTCCCAGAGCAAATGACATTATTCCACTTTGAGAAATAAGGCAGCTATAAGAAATCAATGATAAAATGAGGTTCACATTGGGGCCTCCGTGTTGTCTCCCCATAGTGGGTGTGGGAGCCTTCCCTGCACTACCTGCTGCTTCAACAATGGCTTACCCAATGATGGGGAGACAAAACTCTCCGACTTTTCAAGTGAGAAGCGAAGGACATTCCGACTTTCAAGTGAAGGAGATGGTCCGGAAGTATTTCCCTGAGACCTGGATCTGGGACTTGATGAAACTCGAGTAAGTTGTATGTTGCCTGGAATTTAGCCTAGGAGAGGATTTGAATCCTGCTGTATGATTCTGATGTCATCCTGGATTCCTGATCCTTTCAGTTCTGCTCCACTCTTTTCTGGGAAATATTTAGGTTCCCAGTTTATTTATCTCATAGCTACACAATGCTAACTTTTTCTAATGTGGTCCTTAGATAACTAAAATAATAGAAAGCAAGAAGCTACTGTCCTCTTTAAATAAAAGGAAGGGAAGGGAAAGGGAAATGAAAAGAAGGAAGGAAGGTAGGAAGGAAGGAGGGAAGGAAGGAAAGAAGGAAGGAAGGGAGGGAGGGAGGGAGGGAAGGAAGGAAGGAGGGAAGGAAGGAAAGAAGGAAGGGAGGGAGGGAGAGAGGGAGGGGGGACTTCTAAAAGACAGCACTAGGAGCACTAAACTTTCGATCAAGTTTAGCATTTACCACACTAGGTTACCGAGTTACCGTGTTCTAGGGTCAGCTATGTTTTGTGTTAAAAAAGAGATTTGTTCAAATGCTGTTTCTTTGTTCCCTCACTAGCCCATCAGGTGGAAGCGAGTTGGCGGTGAAGGTCCCTGACACCATCACAGAGTGGAAGGCCAGCGCACTCTGCTTGTCTGGAACTGCAGGGCTTGGCCTCTCCCCTGTCGTCTCTCTTGTAGTCTTCCAGCCCTTCTTCCTCGAACTCACCCTCCCCTATTCCGTGGTGCGAGGAGAAGCCTTCACACTCAAAGCCACTGTGTTCAACTACTTGTCCCGATGCATTCGGGTAAGGGCGCTTCTCTGGAAGTGAGTGAAAACAGAATGAAGGAATATAATCACCATGCTTTACCTAGGTCTCTAGGTAACGTGGTAAATCAGAACTGAATATGATCTATATTAATTTTGGAACAGAACAGATACTAAGAGCAAAGTTACCTGACAGCTCCAAGGTGGTAAGGTTGTATTCATCCAGCCCTCTATATCTGTGTATTCCTAAATTCCCGCATTATATACACCTCATTACTTCACTTTCTCGCTTTGACTAAAGAAAACATCTCTTCCTTGTGTTGTTGGCACTAGACAAAATCCTGAGCATTTATCCTAGTTCCTGTCAGTTTTTCAATTCCCTTACTGCAAACACCTAAACTCCACAGCATTTGATAGGATTTACCCTGTTTGGACAGCTTGTCAAAGCCTCTGGACAGGTCTGCACTGTCCCTCCCCGCTTCTCCCCCCTGCCCTCTACCTGTGTGCCTTCACAAACTTGTGGCTGGTGTGGGACAGGTCAGTGTGCAGCTGGAGGTCTCTTCTGCTTTCCTGGCCATCCCAGTGGAGAAGAATGAGGAATCTCACTGTGTCTGTGGAAATGGGAGGAAAACCTTGTCCTGGGCTGTGACCCCAAAGTCACTGGGTGAGTGGTAATGCTGTTAACAAATTCCACTTCATGTCCTGTCATGATTTCCTTTCCTCTCTGACCCCCCAGCACATGTTTTTGCTCCTCCTTTAACACTGATCAAGAGAAAGAAAACCATTAAATATATTGGGAAAGTTAAAGGAAGAAACTATTCATATAGAATCACTGTTTAACTCCTTAAGAACCTTATTCCCTAGGAAAAGTGAATTTCACAGCTACTGCAGAAGCTGTGCGGTCTCAGGAATTGTGTGACAATGAGGTGCCTGAAGTCCCAACACTTGGACAGAAGGACACTATAGTCAAGCCCTTAATAGTTGAGGTATGTGGGTGTACTCTCTCTGAGTCTCGGAGGCCTTGTTATATAATATACCATTATCTAACATGGATGTGATGGTGACACTTCATTCCCAGGAATATGAATGTATCACCAACTCAAGTATTCACTGACATTTTCTTTTCTACTTTGAAGTGATTCATTTTCCTTCTGCACACTCAGTATCACTTTACTTTTTTATTGTTTTTCTGTCAATACATAGCCTGAAGGATTAGAAAAGGAGGAAACTTTCAACACACTGCTCTGTGCATCAGGTAAGTGTAAAAAACAGATTAAATTTTCCTATTTAGCCACTTGCCAGAGTATATTCCATAGTTGTGGGGTGTCCTTTGGGGAATACTTTCCTCTGAACAAAACAACAACAAAACAAAAAACTCTTACACTCTCCCATGTGCAAGGATAAGGACATCTGATGAAAAACATTTTCCTGATAAAAATTATTTGGAATTAGGTTCAATTTTCTTAGAGAAATGAATAGAAAATACTATTGAGGGTGTTATTACTACCATGTTTTAAGAAGAAACAGACATAGAGAAATTAAAAGACTTGCCTAAAAGCTCTTGGCTAATTATGAGGACAAAAGCTGTTGACCACAGGACAGGATTCTTTCTAATACACCTGTGTTTCCCAAATGTCTTCCTAAACTGTCTTCAAAATATTGAAATATCTGTGTGACACTGGTATTATGTATTACTCAATTTATAGTTTAAATGTACTCATGTTTTCACTTAAACAAGTTATTGTAAGAGGAACTCCACGTCACTAACATATATAGAACACCAATATTTACTCATATCGTTAATATAACTGCATAAAAATCACCATTAAAAAATTCAACTTTGTGCCATCTATTAATAGAATCATCTTGAGGACAGTGCTCACGCTGCAGGTCTCTCCTCTCCATATGAGCATCCCTGGATAATCTCACCTAGTCACATGGCTTTCATAACAACTGTGCACTAGAAGCCATAAAATTTACATCTTTGGTCCACGCCCTTTTCCTGAACTCAAGTTCATATGTTCAACTGCCTACTCATCATCTCTACTCATAGGCTTGTTGGTCTAATAGGCATCTCAAAAGGAACATGTTCAAAACTGAACCTCTTCTGGGCCCCACAAATCTGCTCCTCCCACAATTTTCTGTATCTCAGATGATGGAAATTCCATTCTTCTACTTGCTGGGGACAAAAATTTTGGAGTTCTCCTTTATTATGCTCTTTCTGTTACTCTCCACACCCAATCATTCACAAATCTAGCCAGCTCCACCTTCAGATTGTATCCAGAATCTGCCCACTTCTCACCACGTCCACTACTCTAGTCCTTCCTCTCCTGGACCATCTCAATAACTTCATAATTGGTCTCCTGGTCTTCTCCCCTTCATCCCCTACAGAAAGAGGGATCCTTTAAAGCATACGTCAGATCATGCCCTTCCTCTGCTCTAACCCTTCTGGGATTTCCTATATCGCCCAAAGGCAAGGCCTAAGTCTTTAATGTCACCTACAAACCCTCACTATCCCATGACTTTATAGCCTACCATCTGTCCCCCACTCTCCTTGTTCCAGTTATACTGGCTTCCTTCCTCCTCTTGGAATGCACCCAGCATGCTTCAATCTTTGGAGTCTTTTTACTTTTTGTTCCTTTTTCCTGGAAGCATCTTCCCCGGGTATCTGTAAATCTTACTCCTGACTTACTTAGAGTCACTCACATATGACTTTTTATCACCGAGCCACGTAATTGGGATCTTCCTCCCCACACTCTGCACTTCCTGATTTTGCCCTATAAACATTTGACCTTTAATTTTCTTTATAGCACTTATCAATGTTCATCATGCCAAATACATTGCTTACTTACTTATCTTACTTCTCCCATAAAAGTGAAAGCTCCAGGAGATTGGGAATTTTGTTTTGAAAATTTCTATATCACTGCACTTAAAACTGGACCTCTTACGTAGCACACACTTAATACATATTTATGGAATGAATGTGATTATTAAAAAACACTAACAGTAATTAATATAAATCATAAAGAGAAGGAAATAAGTATACTGTAAGTATATGCTTACAAAAAAAGCCATAGAAATATAGCACAAATATATATGGTTAATATGGACTTCACAGAAAGATTAATCATGACTTTAATAGAAACCTGGATTGCATCAAAGAAATTATATGATGATAACGAGAAATGAAAGTTTGGAACTAGATCATACAGAATAAAAAGATTCATAACATAAATATAACATTTATCTCATTTTCCCCTTTCTTATATGTGTTTTTCTTCTTTCATTAGATACTGGTGTGCCTGAAAAGTTGTCACTGACTATTCCTTCAAATGTGGTGGAAGGATCTACCAGGGCAACATATTCAGTTTTGGGTGAGTATCTCAGCCCATGGGAAGCAGCTGCCCATCCCTATAATTCTAATGCAGGGGCCTCACCATCCATGATTAATGAAGTTCCTGACACTAGGCATTGCATCGAAAGAAAGAGCATTCAGCTAAGAGTTACACTATGTATTAGTTGGAAATGGGGTCAAATAGATGTCGTGCTACATATTATACCTTGATAAACTCTAAAAAGTAAGGAGGTTCACATCTCTGTCCCCTCATCTTCAAGTGATTTACAAGGTGGCAATGCTTCCTAGTAGATTCGAAAGCTATTGTAGTTCATCTTACACAGACATCAGAAAAGATGTATTGCCTGCCATTCAGTTTCTTTCCTGCTTTTTCCATCCTTGAGCAGTCTACTTTCTCTTCTCACCATTTTCTTTCCTTCCTATTTCTCGTTTTTTCTCCTTTTGTACGTTCTTACACTTTACTCCATACATAATTTGACCTTCCATTAGCTAGCCCAATCTATTTCCCTAGCACAACACAAACCAGCTCTGTGATCCTCTCATTTCTCTATAACTTTCATTCCCCAGGAGATATACTAGGCTCTGTAGTGCAAAACCTTCAGAATCTTCTACAGATGCCCTATGGTTGTGGAGAGCAGAATATGGTCCTTTTTGTCCCTAACATCTATGTTCTAAACTATCTGAATGAGACTCGACAGCTGACAGAAAAGACCAAGGCCAAAGCCATCAGCTACCTCATCAGTGGTGAGATACTAACTCAACACGAGAAACCCATAATTGATCTCCTAATCTTTTGGTGATCTCAAATCATCTCTTCAGTTAATATTTGATAGTCACTGTTGCTGTGATTTCCAATAAAATGTCTATATAGCTGGAAAATTTGATGGTATCAACAAGTCTTGGGGACATCTTTGTAAAATAATAGTTGCCCTATGATTCCTCAATGGCATTGATGAAGAAACTCAATAATCCTTTAATGTCTCTGCTATTTCATAAATCTATGAAAACTTCCTCTTCAGGGTACCAAAGGCAGTTGAATTATAAGCACAGCGATGGTTCATACAGCACCTTTGGGGATCATGGTGATGGAAGTCAGGGAAATACTTGGTAAGAAAATTATTTCCATATTCTCTCTGCAGATCCATGACATTTCAAGATTCTAGAAATAGTTACTCTCTAATATCTAGAGTTCTTTGTGGAAAATTGTTAGTCTTTAAAAACCCACATGCTATATGTGTTATCCCTACTGGGCAATCTCACCATTTCATCTCTGAAAGCTCACATGCTCTCATAGCACAGGAGACAGTGGTAAAATAAGGATCTCCAAAATGGAAATATAAGGCAGAAAGTGTCTTATGTAAAATGAAAGAGGAAGAAACTTTCACATGGTACATTAAAGAAGGAGAGGACGGGGAGGACAGAAAGAAACTATGATGTAGTAAAATCAGGAGAAGTCATTCAGGAAAGGCAGTTTTGATGGTGGGGAGGGTTGGAGGCTCCAACAAATATTTCATGGGAAAAAAAATGAAAAGCATCAACTCTGGGGAACCAGTAAAGTTGAGAGATTTAAAAATAGAGATTCATATGTTTGCTGGACTAGAGAATATTCAGCTCTCAAGTATAGCTTCCCAACAATTTTCCCCAACAATTTCCTCCGCTGAATTGTGAAGTTCAATGTCTGGAGGCAATGCACAAAGTGAGCTCTAAACGTGAGGTAGTCCTCATGTTTCAGCCTCTCTTTTGCTGGACAGGCTCACTGCATTTGTGCTCAAGTCCTTTGCTCAAGCCCAGCGGTACATCTTTGTGGACAACTCACACATCATGAATGCCCTCACCTGGCTGTCACAGAAACAAAAGGAAAATGGTTGTTTCCAGCGCTCTGGATCACTGCTAAACAATGCCATGAAGGTGATGCCTTCTCTAATTTTGTTCTGGTCCCTGAAGTTAGTGATATGTAGGAGGGAATGATGTTTATATTGAGTCCTACAGTCCCCGTGGCATAGCTTTCAGGAAGGATGGTGGACTCTAAAGCCCCTGAAATCTAGCAATGTTAGCAGTTTTTCTAATTGAATGAAAAATAGTATTCAAATAAAAGTGAGGGAAGGTCATTTGGGGTAGTCTCAAGAATTTTAGGGCAGAGGAGGATGAGGGAACATCAACAATAAGGCAGAAGAAAAGAAACTATCTAGTGAAGATGCCAAAGGGAAAAGGAGAGTTAGCAGACTCTGGCTAGTGACTACTGGAGTGTTTGAGGCTCTCTGCCTCTGGTCCTTACAGGGCGGGGTGGACGACGAGGTGACACTCTCTGCCTACATCACCGTTGCTCTGCTGGAGATGCCACTGCCTGTCACTGTATGTACAAGCACATTCCCTCTACCTCCTTCACAATTGTAAGGAATAAAAATAATGACACTATGAATCTCTGAAGAAAATTAATTGTGGTTTTCATGATATTTGATTTGGTATATTTCACCGGAATGTAAAGGTCCTTTTGGAAGCTGGAGGAAACTATTCTTTGGTTAGAACTATGATATTGCATGGGCACATTGGGGTTTTTAATCTGGGGTTAGCCTGGGGACAGTTCATTTGCCTAGTTCTGCTATTTTAGGATTGCCTTTCATCTTTGTAGCACCCACTTGTCCGAAATGTTCTATTCTGCCTTGAAAAAGCCTGGAGCTCCACCTCTGAGGCCCACGGAAATCTTGTCTATACCAAGGCATTATTGGCCTATGCCTTTGCCCTAGCAGGAAACCAGGCCAAGAGAAGAGAGCTGCTTGAATCACTAGACAGAGAGGCTGTGAAAGAAGGTAAGAACTGCTACTGCAAAATCCACTGCTAACAATCACCAGTGATCAAAAGAAAGGAGAAACATAAAGCAATGATAAATGTTTCCAATGAATCATGTCCCAATTACCTTGATTTGATCATTATATGTTATATGCTTGTATCAAAATATAACATGTACTCCATGAATATGTACAATTATTATGTATCAATAAAAAATTTTTAAAAAGGAAGGGAGAGCACCTCTACGGAGTTCACCCCTATCATGCTACCTTAATTTTAATGAACATAAGAAATTATTGTTGATCTAGCACTTAAATTCTCTAGGTAACCTGGACCATTTTATCAATCCACCCATTATAGACTCTATACAGCCACAACTTCTAATATTGCACAAGTATGTAATAGTCACAAAGACTCAAGATGATTACCTGGGACTTTATTTTTTTAGCAAAGATTTGCTCGATTATGACTATTTAACACTTTTTTAAGTTCATTTATGTCAATTTATTCGGTGAGCTCTAATTATAATCATCATTTACGGATTAAATTTTGAAACCATTCTATGAGCTTAAAGATTCTCCCCTTTTCCATTTTAAAGAGGATTCAATCCACTGGCAACGTCCTGGGAAACTTCAAGAAGCTAAGACATTTTATCACCAACCCCGGGCTCCTTCTGCAGAAGTGGAGATGACATCTTACGTGCTCCTTGCCTATCTTACTGTACAGCCTGCCCCGTCTTCAGAGGACCTGTCTGTGGCATCGCGTATTGTGAAGTGGATTACCAAGCAGCAAAACCCCCATGGGGGCTTCTCCTCCACTCAGGTCTGTGAAGGAGAAATAAATATATTAACACATATGTAGACACGACCATATTTTAGGGGCTGAATAATTGAATGTTTTGCATTTCGAATGCACACCTTCTCCGTCGCTGTCACCTGCCTTGTTATTTTCTGTGTGGATTGCTGCTATGCCTTCTACACTCTCTCACATCTTCTCTCCTTAGTGGACCCCCAACAGTACAGGTAGGTCAGTCTTCCCAAAGCAGTGTTTTCATGGGATTACTTCCCTTAGATAGGAATTTTTTTTACCCAAATCCTAAAATTATCTGATATTTCACCCAAAATATGTCCTCTCCCCAGTAAATATGAATGCACCGATCTAATTAGGCAGATCCCTTCGATTTTTCTGCAATTGGCTTCACATAGAACATTCCCCAGCCTGGCACTCCCTGACGACTCTCTTCTGTCTATATAAACCCTTCTCATTATTCAAAGATAATCTTCTTTCTCATCTTCTTCAGTCTTCTCTTACTGTTCTAGCCCATATTTTCCTCTCCTTTCTCTGAATTTTTATAACTAATATTGTCACATACATTTATAAATTATTGAAATAGCCTCCATTTGTGTCACGTATTTAAGTGTTATTTCCACATGCATATTGTAAACTATTTGAATAAAGAAACTTTTTTATTTCCTCCTAAATTACCTAGAATAATTCATCATTAATAACCAGATCTGAATTGAATTAAAATTGAGTTAATAGACTGTGTTTATGACTAAATAATTCTGAAAGAACATAGTGTCGTTACGGTTTACATCTGGTGTGATTTTGCTGCCTTCCTCTCCGGTGATTTCTGCACCCGTCTTTTTTCAGGATACAGTGGTAGCTCTTCAAGCCCTCTCCAAATATGGAGCAGCAACTTTCACTAAAAGTGAGAAAGCAGCTTTGGTCACCGTCAAATCTTCAGACACTTTCTCTCAAGAATTCCAAGTAGACGATGCCAACCGCCTCCTGCTACAGGAAGTCGGGCTGCCAGAGATTCCTGGGGAGTACAGCACCACCGTGTCAGGGTCAGGATGTGTGTACCTCCAGGTGAGACCAAGGGGATGCCGCAAATGGAAGAGAAAGTCTCAAGAGTTAAATTTGAATTTCAAAATAAAAAAAAAGAAATGTGTGCTAAGCGAAGATATGAATAATCTGGAATAGACTATTTGAACCCAAAGATAAAGGACTTTTTTCATTTATTTTAGACATCCCTGAGATATAACATACTTCTCAAGAAAGAAGGGAAAACACCCTTCACTCTGCAGGTTGATACTGTCCCCAAGAACTGTGATGAAGTAGATGCTCACAGAAAATTCCAGATTCACATCAATATTAGGTAAATCCTAAATCATGACTAGACCTTTTGTAGAATATGGAGAAATTGATTATTTTTGTGTGGGGGAACTTCATTGTCCAAAGTCACACATAGTGAATATGGAATAGTTGTTTATCAAAAAGAAAATTTTCTTGACTTACTGAAATGCCTTAATGTTAATAATATGATGTTGCCATATCTGAAGAGTATGAATTTAAAATGATGGTTTTTTCAAACAACCATAACAGACACAAATATGGTAGAAAGACAAATTGGGTGGTAGAAATAAAGGGGAAGGGGAGAGTTCTGTCTTAAATGAATTCTAAGGAATCTTATTCAAATGCCCCCTCTCTTTGCCTTGCCTGGATAGTTACACTGGGGACAGGCCCAGCTCCAACATGGTCATTGTTGACGTGAAGATGGTATCAGGCTTCATACCTGTGAAACCATCAGTAAAAGAGGTAATCCTTAAATCCTTTACAGAAAGCAAAGTCATGATAAATGTCAACATTGATGTTTATCATTTTGACTTTGTTGATGCAGTTTTCAAGAGGTTTACATCCTCAAACTTGCCTCTTCAGAGCGATTTTGCATAATTTTAATAGTGGGTATCATGGTTGTATGGCATTAATATACAGCATAGTTAGAAATATGACAAACAATGTTCCAGAAAACTCTGAGACATCTAGATATGCAGAGTGTTATTGAATTATCTTCCAACTACATATAAAAAGGAAAAAGGGGGTATATATGCATGTATATTTATACATATTAACCTATCACATATAGATATCTGTATAAACATTTATAGCATATATAAAAAGAGATAAGTATTCAATAAATATTATTATTATCATTATGATTATTACAATTATTCTTGAAGCAATCAAAATTAGCAGTTTGGATATTCTGAGAAGCCATTTAGAACATAAATATCTAAAATCTGCTCCTAGTACAAAATTTCCTCATTCCATATTTCTGGCTTATCCTCTTGGTCAACAGCTCCAAAAAGGGCCTCCCATCCAGAGGGCTGAAGTGAGCACCAACCATGTTCTGATTTACTTTGAAGAGGTAAGACTCTGTGGCTCTGCTAGATCTGGAATAACTACTAGAGGGTCTAACAAACCAAAACAGATTCCAAACAGTGCTGTTCATACACACAGGTGAAGGAGGGCAAAATAGCTCCAAAGGGAGATGAGGCCTGGACTGATCAACAGGCTTGATGTATCACATTTGGCTCTCCACACAACTGCTTCTTTTGTCCTTCTTTTATCCACCACTATGTTATACAGGTCACAAAATGCCCCAGTCTTTCCATAGGTTTTGGCACAGATGGATAGCATAACTACAGAGTTTGATAGTATCTTAGGAAGAGAAGATAGTAACTAATAACTAAGTTAATCTTTGGTTCCAATTCAGTTTTCCTGTCTCTCCAGCTAACCAGTCAAACCCTGAGTTTCTCCTTTTCGGTGGAACAAGACGTCCAAGTAGAGAATTTAAAACCAGCTACAGTAAAAGCCTATGATTATTATGAGACAGGTGAGTGGGATTCAGACATGCTGAGCTTTGAGAAGCTGGTGACTAACCTAGTAAAGGATCACCTTAAAGAGAACAAAACCCCACAATCTTTTACTGGAAGAAAAAGTGACTTTATGCTCACTGGATAATCATTTTCTTGTAAGTTAACCTCTCACGTGCCACCTAAACACATCTTAGAGCTATTCTTATAAACTGATGGTGGAGCAATAAAGTGATCAATTCTATCTAAATTTTCCTATGAAGTTGTTTGTTCTTGGATGAATTATTCCAGAAAGATAAAAAGACTAGCAATAACAAAAAAAAAAAAGCCACACACACACACACACATATCCCAGTACCAATGTGTGATGTGAGACCTAAAATTTGATCTGTTTTTGACTTATGCTTAGAATAGTCTCACAGAATTTGGGAAATTTTGCAATATATCAGGAATTTTTTCCATTTGCTCATGACTTTGAATTAGAAACTTACCAGCATGATAGCATGCTGGTAGTGTTAAAATTTATCTCATTAGGTTAAATAAAGGTTCAGAAAAGAAGCTACAACTCCAGTGGAAAAAAAACGCAACTATGAAAGGGACAATTCAGAGTCCCATATTTATACACAGGCACACCACCTGTGTAACTTGCCCCTCAATTCTGTACCCAAGCCCACTTTTCTCTTAGTTCCTCCACCCCAATCTCAACAGCTTAGTACAGAAGTGAGTCATTTTTATTGGCTCTATAGCTATACTTTATACTTTCTTTCACAGTTTACATAGTTTATTTACAGTTAACATCTCAAATGTCTATGGCAGAATGTCTTCACTCTTTCTTTCGAATCATTGGTTTTGTTTCAGATGAATTCAGCATTGAAGAATACAGTGCCCCTTGCAGTGGTGGTAAAGTATAAACAATAAAATCTAATGCCAACTTAAAGAAAATAAATAAGCATCTCAGTTCTCTGCATAAGGCTGCTGCTTAAGATGTGTATTTTTTCCATATTATAAAAAAACGTGTTGTGTCCTTTAATTGAAGTATATCAAATGTATTATAAAATTTCTTGATAGAAGACATGCAAATAAAATATAATTACTGGTGTATGTAGTGGCTTGTTTGAAGATGAGTCCTGGAATCTGCCACATATCAAAACCAAATTATCTGAGTGCGATGTGCACCGTCTAGGGGATGGACACGCTTGAAGCTCTGATTCGGGAAGGGGAGGGGGAGGCAAGGGCAATATGCATAGCCTAAACTTTTGTACTGCCATAATATGCTGAAATAAAAAATAAATAAATAAAATTAAAAAAACCAAATTATCTAATATTTAGTTTACTTTCTATACCCAGTGGTGCTATCTTATATTTATCACCCATGATCCTTCTAGGATATTCCTAATTGTATACTAGTTAAGGCCAGGAAAATTGTCCCTGTAATTATTCATCTAGTACAGCAAGAGGGGTGTGATTTATAAGACCTGCCTTTTATGCTAGTTGACAGGGTTCATTTTTTATAGCATTTGCTGGGAGACTTTTGGCTCTCCACTTTAAAATATGAAAAAATTGAGAGCAGCCCTATGATTAAACAGAACTAAAAGCTACTAAGTCCAAATATTTATAATTGAAATATAAAAAACTTTTTTTAGTAGGTCACAGAATTTCTCTAATATGTCTACCTTTTCTTCCACTGTTTAGAATCTGAACAAGGAAATGCTTGAAAACAGAAACTATGGACCTCATCAGATGAACTTCTCTAAAAGTGAAGAACAAAGATTTAGGAGAGAGGAGAGAAGAGAGTTGGAAATACATAAAATTTGTATGTTGAATAAATGTGTGACATTTGCAACTTTTTTGTTCTTTATCAATATTGTATTTCCTTTCCTGAATATGTGTTTATTCTCTATAGCATTTTTTAAACCACCAAAAAACTGTACAAAGAAGTACACTCAAAAACACTGTGGATGGATCAAAGTGACATTCAAAAAATTATTGAATTAACCCACAAAAAGATGGAAAAAGAAAACAATGTTTCCAAACATTGGAAACAACCAAAATGTCCATCAATAAGTAAATGGTTTAACAAACTGGTATGTACATACCATGGAATACTACTGGCAATAAAAAGTAAAAAACAGTTGATATACACAACCACTTGGGTGGATCTCAAAAACATGCTGAGTGGGGGGGAAAGGCCAATAGCAAAAGGTCACATATTGTATAATTCTTTGTATACAACAGTCTTTAAATGACAAAATTATAGAGATAAAAAACAGTGGTTTCCAGGGGTTATGGATGGTAGGGGAGGAGGGTGGGTATGACTATAAATGGGTAGTACTAGAGAGATCTTTGTGGTGACAAAATGCTACATGTATGAAAGCAAAAGTCCTCATTCAAATTTTTACATTTAATTCCATCTCAAATTATTTTGTTGTGCATTATTGGGTGGTGAGTAGGTGTGTATATAAATTGACTTTTTTCTCATGTAGCTTTCCAGTAGTCCTATTATCATTGATTGTCCAAGTCAATCTTTCCTTGCTAACAAAATATGCCTCCTTTATCACATATTAAATTGTCATCTATATTAAGGCTTGTTTTTGAATGGTCTATGCTATCTGTTGAGTAGCTAGTCTATTCTTTCATAAGTATGAAAATATTTGAATTACTGTGGCTTAATAAAGTGTCTTAATAACTACTAGGGTTGATCTCATTTCTTTGTTTTCACTTTTTCTGTGTACTAGTAAGCTCATTATTTATTCCAGGTAAAAACCGAAATTTTTTACCAAGTTAATTATACCCATAATGATATTGGGTATTGTTTGGAATTGCATTATGAATGAATTTATAATCCTCATGAATGTCAATTTTTTATAATACTGAATCTTCTTTATTCAGACTCATTTTACTGCATTTATTTAATTCACATGAAGTGAATTCTAATTCTGACTTAATTTCTGAATTTGGACTGAACTACAAAGTTAAAATTAAAGATTAACTTCATGAACATACACAAGAGCTGTCCGGAAAGTATCCAGCCATGTAATGTGAAAAATTATATTAACAATGGCTGGGTACTTTCCAGACAGCCCTCATATAATAAGATAAATTAAAAGAATAAAACAATTCAGGCCGGGCGCGGTGGCTCATGCCTGTAATCCTAGCACTCTGGGAGGCCGAGGCGGGTGGATCGCTCAAGGTCAGGAGTTCAAGACCAGCCTGAGCAATGAGCGAGACCTCGTCTCTACTAAAAATAGAAAGAAATTATCTGGCCAACTAAAATATATATAGAAAAAAAAAAAATTAGCCGGGCATGGTGGCGCATGCCTGTAGTCCCAGCTACTCGGGAGGCTGAGGCAGTAGGATTGCTTAAGCCCAGGCGTTTGAGGTTGCTGTGAGCTAGGCTGACGCCACGGCACTCACTCTAGCCTGGGCAACAAAGCGACACTCTGTCTCAAAAAAAAAAAAAAAAAAAAAAAACAATGTATAAGTGGAGACAAAAAAATGTGAGCAAAAATAAAATTGCAATGTAGTGAAAAACTAGAACAATATTTCTCATTTGTTGACAAAGTCACTGAAAGATTTTAAGCAAGAGAATAGTTCAGATTTGTAGTACGGGTAGTTCATCTTCTGGGCAAGGACAATAAGAAGAAAGCAAGTTTTTCCTGATCCCTGGATAGACCACCCATCTGTGCAGCTGGGCTCTCTTCTTCATGCTTAACCAAATCATTTAGTAGACATATCTCTATTGCACACTTATAAAATTCCACACTTTAAAAATTTTTTATTTTCCTCTCATCCATAAACTCAGACCTCTTTTAAAGCCAAACTTGCATCTTAATTGTGTCTGTGCAGCCTGTTCCCCCAACACTGTGCTGGGAATATTGCAGGCACTCCGTAAAACAAAGGGGTGATTGAGTGAGTCGGGGCCTGAGTAGGCCCCTTCCTGTAGGTAGCTGGAAGAGAAATGGAGTAACACAAAGATGTCAGCATATACCAGTAGGGAAAATGAGCCAGAAGATCCTTTTGACTCAAACCTGGCTTGAGTTGCTTAATGTTCCACAAACATTTTAAGGAATAAAAGTTTCATATTTTTCAAAAGTCAACTAAGTGTGAGGAAAGAGGAATTTGGTTCATTTATTAAGACTTTGAGCTAGACTTGTTTAAAAGTACATTTTATTCATTCAGTGAGCTCTAAGCGGGAAATCACTGCCTCTATCTTATAAAAGTGGCTGTCAACAATCATCAAAAAGGTAAATATAAATTATCTCCTTTGTAGTTTGAATCGTGTCCTCTAAAAAGATATGTTGCAGTCCTAAACCCCAGTACCTGTGATGTGACCTTATTTAAATATAGGGTCTTTGCAGATGTAATTAAGAGGAAAGTTAAGATGAGGTCAAAATGGAGTAGACTGGGCCCTTAATCCAATTTGACTGGTGTCCTGCACGAATAGAAAATACATGCACAGAGGAAAGATGATGTGAAGAGACACATAGGGAAGACTTCACATGATGATGGAGACAAACACAGGAACACTAAGAATTTCCAACAACACAGAAGCTAAGATAAAGGCGCTAGAGCATTTGGAGGGAGCATGGCCCTACCACTACCTTGATTTTGAACTTCCAGCCTCCAGTACCATGAGAGAATAAATTTCTGTTGTGATAAGTCACAAAGTTTACAGCACTTTGTTAAGGCAGCCCTAGGAGACTACTATAATCTCCAATTAAAATAATATATTTTCATCCATTGGCCCAGTTTACTTAGTTTATTCTTATTTGTCTTTTAAGTCAGAACAAATAAGTAAGCAGATTCAAATCATTGGGTGGAGGAAAGAGAACATAAGTAACTTTCCATTTGTTTTATGTATTTCCACACAGTTTGATTTAACAATAAAAACGTCTTGTTCTATAACTTAAAACAAGCAAACAAAAAATAAAATCTGGCTAGGCACAGTAGCAGGTGTCTATAATCACAGCTACTTGGAAGGCTGGTACAGGAGGCTTGCTCTAGCTCAGGAGTTCTAGCTCAGCCTCGGCAGCATAGCAAGACCCTATCTCTATAAAAATAAAATAAATAAAATAAAATCTGAGATGTGGAGTCCAGTTTTTTTCCTAGCCTTCTACCATGCTTAGAACTTATCTCAAAAAAAGACAAATCTTCTCTTGTTGGTAAAGTTCTCCAAGAAGAATTTTCTTATTTATTTCTCCTGTGGTCATGAAGAAAATAAAAACATGACTCATAATTAAAAAATAAATCCATGAGCCATTAATATTTCTGGAATGCAATGCACATTTGGGCGAAAGGGTGTAGATTTTAATCTGATCTGGTACACCCCCAAAGGAATGTTTGATTAGTATTTAATTCCAAGTGGAAGTATTTTTGAAGATCTTTCTTCTTAATAATTTTTAAAACATAAAGGAGTCACTGTTATTTAAATAACAATAGTATGAGAAATATCTTTATATTTTTCACTTAATATTTTCAGAAGTTTTCCTTATAAAATTTAGTAATGAAAATTAATGAGATAACATTAAAACAAAGAATACTCAAGGTACTAAAGGCAAAGATTCTGGGGGGAATCAAGCTATTGTTAAATGAAGTTTTGCCTGAGAAAAACTGTGCCAATTACACATTACAATGTGTACTTAATCTGACAAAAGAAGCTTGTCATGTCCAGTAAATGATCTTTGATTACTCAAAGTCCATTAATACATTAACCATATAAAAGACTTTCATCATCAGTACACTTGAATAACACTTGACCCAGAAATGCTCTCTCCACAGCACAGAGCAGCTGAATGTAAAATTAAATTGTTTCTTTGTAGCAAGCATACAAAAAATAAGAGATTGAAAATAAGGAAATGCTTTTTTCAAGTTGTGTAAATTAAAAGGCACCTTTTTGGATTTGTTTGTTTGTTTTTTGGAGGAGACGGAGTCTGGCTCTGTCACCCAGGCTGGAGGGCAGTGGCATGATCATAGTTCACTGCAACTCAAACTCCTGAGCTCAAGGGATCCTCCCAAGTTGCTGAAACTACAGGAGAGAGCCACTGAGCTTGCAAAGAACATTTTTTTTTCTATAAAATATTTTATAATTCATATTGGGACAAATAAATAAGTATCATTAACTATGATAGCATTTTATTTTGACAAAGTGTTCGTAAAAGTATAATTTTTCAAAAGATAAAACAATTTATGTTAGACAAATATAAAAAGAGCACACATGTCAAAGAAGTAACCAGAAAGATATTATGACCAATTCAAAGAGCATATAAAAACCTGGGATATTTACAGACAATGTGACAACCAAAAAACTGTTAAGAGTGATGGATTAGGTATAAAACTGGTTAATGTAAAATAGTGTACAAACTCTGTAGTTTTTTGTTCCACTGGACAGAAATTATTTTCATCAACACCTGACAAAAAAAAATCAGTGAGTAGCCTTAGTAAGTCTGGGACAATTATTCTACAGTAAACAATGAGATGAACTAAGGCTAGTCCCCTAGACAATCCTTAAGCAGCCTTTGCTCCCAAGTAGTATTGAAAGAATGCACTACCATCATTTTTACCTTATTTTTGAGTTTCTGATAATTCTTTTGATAGTCTCCCCTCACTAAAGATTGTTCTTAATAGGAAAAAAGGTGATGATAGTCTCATTAGATTTGGACTAATTATTTTCATATGTGTGCAAGGGAGGCTAATTAGTGGTGTAGGCCTTCAGTTTTAAGTGACCACTAAGGCCATACAATTATCTTCATTCAGGAGCTTTCATAAAGAATACTAATTTGGACTTTTAGAAACATATATGACATGTTATTTCACCTGTAGTAAATACAAAGTTGAATAAATTACCTCTACTGGAAGTCCCCAAAATTCCAAGGTCCTGTCTGCCAGAAAACAATCATTTTTATATTTGTCAGACTGGTTGCCTATAAGTCAGGTACCGAGTCAATTTCATGGGAAGACTTTGTAGGCATTAACTCCATAAATATTTCTTAATACAAGGAGACTTCAAAAAGTCCATGGAAAATGCATATTATTAAAAACTATGCATGGATTTCAAAATTTTTGCCAAAATAAGCCTATACTAACTTGTTATAACAGCTGTGAACAGGATCTAGGTTGAGGCATTAAGAAGGCTAAGACATCAGTTTGAAAAGAAACCCTATCAGAGCAACACAAAATTGAAACAATAACAAACATCAAAATTATGGTGAAACTTGGGTGGAAAATGGTGAAATTATTGACTTTAATGTCTCCAGTTGGCATCTTGCCACTCTCCCTCCCCAAATTTGAATATTTAACGGAGAATGAAATCCCTGCCCCCATACTAAATCGGTAAATCATACGTAAAATGTGACTACTCAAAGCTTTAACAATTCAATGACTGATGATTGAACATCTATAGGTTATAGTAAAAGTTAATTTGCAACCAAGAACTACTATTTTCTTACATTGTTTTACTACCTTATTCCCTCCACCACCAACAGAAACTCTCACCTTTTTAACTTTTTTAAACAGGCAATTTGACACAATAAATGTCATTCTATTACTTCATGAAGTTAATAGTTGTGAGACTAGGAGGAGAAAATCCACAGACAGTTGAGTTGTGGAATATGGAAGTCAAGCTTGGTTTCCTCATTCTAAAAATGGTCCACTCCAGCACATCAGTCTTGCTGTATGTGTTTTAAAGTGTACCTGGGCAAACTATATGCCCTGAATTTCTAGGTCGCTCTTAAATAATTAAAATTTCAGATTTTTTATTGCATGAGTGGTAAGTTTTTTTCCTAAAGTGGGGAAGCTCAGAGCAGTTAAACGACTTGCCCATGGTCCTTCAGCTAATCCTCTTTCCTCTATTCCCTTTCTGGCATTTGGAAGTTTCTGATTTCCTGAACACTGACAAATGAAAAAAATATAGCCTTTTTTATCTTCTCATCCACAGTTTTTTCCTCCAGTTCTTTGATCTCAATAGGAAAGAAGACATCAGTATATTTATAATTTATCCACTATACTATTTTATTCTTATCAATTAAGAGCCTAAACAATATGATAATTAAAAATTAATTCCACATATATTTGATACCACATGCAATTATTTTATAAGTATTTGGCTAATATTCATTTCATAGATATTGAAATGGGGACCCATAGAGGTTGAGTAATTTGCCCAAGATTTCACCTGTAGGGAGCAACTAAAATATTTTAATATATTAATCATGAATGTTTGCATTTTAAATATTTGCCTTTGTAGCAGGGACTAAATTTTGCAAATATTGAACTGATAATTTTTAATTTCTTCTTTTTCATCTTGTTCCCCTGAAGTCCCCAGCTTCTGGAAGCTTACTGTCCCAAGGCAGGGGAGAACAGCTACTGAGTCTCTTGGGCAGTCTCTTTCATTTATTACATCAAGGGCTAATTTTGGAGGGACAGGTAAAGTTTTCTCCATAGTAAGAAGATACTCATTCTGTTTATGATAAGTAGGCCACAAGTCCTGGTGTTCTTTGTTAAGTGGTAGATATGATGTAAAGTTATGGTTTTCAATGGGCAGGATAGTCCTATGTAGTGTAGAACTGCCTCTGAAAACACAAACTGCTTAACATTTCTGACCCCAATACATGCCACTTACTTTGTATATTCAGCTTGCACTCAGAAAATTAAATAGCTTCCATATATTTCCAAAGCTGTCTGGATGGGGTGTAGCGTGAGGTGGTATCACCCACAGTTGTAAATGAGGTAGAGGAATGGTGGGGGAGAAAAGTACCTGTATGGGTTGCTGGGAAACTGTGCATGGAGGAGCCTGAGGAATCAGAAAGTTTACTTGGTCCGAATCCTAATTCCTGTTTCCTGTGCTTTGGCCTGGAGAAGGTAGATTGTATTTGATGAATAAGGGTAAGACACAGAGCAGAGGGACTTTATCCATCCCTCTCCTCATTTGGGACTCTGTAGGCTTTCCTGCATCAAGACAATATTGCCTCTTTGTTTTTCTGTTTTATCAGGTCTACCACGAGCAACCTAATGTGTGTTTTAACTATATGTGGATACATGAACAACAGCAGGGAGCCCAGCACATTTCAAGTCATATTTTCTCCCTAAGAGCTATTTAATACCTTCAACTGGAGCCTGTGGCCGGTACCCCACCCTGTGGCCAAACACAGACTATCAAGGCACACTATACCCTACATACTCCACCTAGGCCGTGGAAAAGCTAACAGAACTCAGTTCCTATTACCTGGTAAGAATAAGGCCACAGAATATATTTGGAGCTTATCAATACACAAAAGGGTCAACAGGATCAGGAATGTCAAAGTAAATTACTGGCACATCACCATCTTGCTTTCCCATCCATCTTCCCTTGATTCTGTGGCTTTTCCTGAGGTTGATTCTCTCCAGCACAGACTCAACAACCAACAGTGGGTCATGTGTGGGATGCAATGTTGAGAACTGTGTCGGGCTCAAGAGATGTTCCTCTTCTGTTGATTTTTCATTTCAGATCATAGCTAAGGGAGGCATCATCTGATCATGAGCCCAAACTCTGCCTATGGAGTCAGGAGACAGTATCCTCAAATTCATCTCCCCGTTTCTTTCCTAACACATCCATTCTTACCCCTCAGTGTCAGTTCACAAATGGGGAAATTGTTTCCATCAACCTTTCACAATAAGGAGGACACAGAGGAAAATAGAATCTTATTGTGATTCTTTGGTGTTTATTTATTATTTTATTATGATTATTATTGCAAGCTCATTATGTTCTAGATCTGTTGTAAAAGTTGAGAAAATAGAGGGAAACATATCACAGCCCTTGTCCTTACAGAGCTGTCATTCTAGAGGGAGGATTTTAAAAAAGGCTATATGTGGCATAGCAAAATAAAAGTGAAAAATTGGTTAATAATTGCCACTTGGGGAAAAGACTATCTAATATGGTGTTTTTGAAGGAACAACTATCAGAAGGAAGGGAAAATTTCAGAAACTACTTGTCTAATCTTTTTAAAAATAGATTACTCATATTTTGAAATTTTTTGATATAATGCAAGAAAAAGAACGTTATTGTGACTCTGTCATTATCAAAAAATTATGACAAATTTTATAGCTTTAATTGCATCATGAATCAACATTTAAAAGGATCCATCAATTTGCCCCTTTGAGAGGTATTACTACTTTTCTAATGTTGGAAGATAAATCACTAATATTAAAGTTTCTTTTGTGTTTGTTCTAGTTTCTACTTCATGTGTATTAAATGTTAAAATTGTGAGATAACTATATCAGAGATCCCTGTCCTATTTTTAATATCAAAACTAACCTTCTTGGAGCTTATATGATAGTCCCCCTTATCCACGGAGAATACGTCCAAAAGACCCCCAGTGAATACTTGAAACTATGGACAGCACCAAACTCTATTCAAAATAATTTGAAGAACATAAAGCCATTCCCATGACTGTTTGGGAAGCCCTCATACAACCTCAAGGTACTTGATGGTATGGAACAGCATACATGGAGAAGATAACTTTAATAGCATCCCTAGGTCCTAAAAGAGAGAAAGAAATAATAGTTAAACTAAACAAGGGACTAAAATTACAACGGAAAATGATAGAAATGACTAGTGCCTGAAACAGTAAAGATTAAGTTACAAATATAAAAGTTATCATTCATTCATGTGTTCAATATTTACTGACCTAGGATCTGGTTATATAACAAACACTGAGAACAAAAAAATCTTCAACTGTATGAAGATTATGTTCTAGCAGATATAGAAAGAGTATAAACCAAGTAAGCAAGTAAATTATATGGTTTACTATAAGGAGATATATGCTATAGGGAAAATTCAAATAGGGAAGAGGATGTTAAGACTGGAGGAAGTTGCAAATTTTTTTTTATTTTTTTTTATTTTTTGAGACATAGTCTCGCTCTGTTGCCCAGGCTAGAGTGTTGTGGCATCAGCCTAGCTCACAGCAACCTCAAACTCCTGGGCTTAAGTGATCCTCCTGCCTCAGCCTCCAGAGTAGCTAGGTCTACAGGCACATGCCACCATGCCCAGGTAATTTTTTCTACATATTTTTAGCTGTCCAGCTAATTTCTTTCTATTTTTAGTAGAGACAGCGTCTTGCTCTTGCTCAGGCTGGTCTCGAACTCCTGAGCTCAAACGATCCACCCGCCTCGGCCTCCCAGAGTGCTAGGATTACAGGTGTGAGCCACCGCACCCAGCCAAGAAGTTGCAAATTTAAATGGGGTGGTCAGCGAAGGTCTTACCAAGACAGTGAAATTTGAACAAAAACTTGAAGGAAAAGAACAAAACATATGACTTTCTGGAAGAAGAGCAATCATAAGAAACAATACTAATCATAGAAAATATTTATGGAGGGCTATGCTCCAAGAAATAGATCATAGGTAGATAGTAGAGAAATAGATGATTGATAGGTAAATAGATGGATAGATAACTAAATGGATTTCCTTAATTCTTTCAGCAACCTTATAAGGTAGTGATTCTTCTCACCAGTTTTCAGGTGGAGAAATGGAAGCCAGAAAGTTTAGATAACTAACTCAGCCAGTAAGATCCCACAGCCAATAAGATGTGGAGTGGGGATTCAAACCCAGGAGTTTGACTCCAGATCCTATGCTCTCAACCCCTACGCTATTCTGTCTTTCAAAGCCTTTGAGGTGAGAGGATGCCTGAAATGTTCTAAGCGGACAAAGGAAACCAGTGTGTTGGGAACAGAGTGAATGAAGTGTGAACAGTTGGAGAGAGTTCAGAGCAATAATTGAGGCCACATTGTGCAGGAATTGTAGGTCATGGTGATGATTTGACTTTTGCTCTGAGTGAATTGGGGAGCTTTTCAGAAGAGGAATGACATGATATAGTATGTGTCTCAATCACACCTAGATACTAAATTTTTTAAAATAAAATTTCTGGGGTTTTTTTTTTTTTTTTGCTTGAAGGTATTGAAAGTCAAAAAAAGTATTACAAAGCTAGGTAATTGTTTTTCTTTTTTAAATTTTTTGTATTAACAGGGTCTCACTATGTTGCGCAGGCTGGTCTCTAATTCCTGGCCTCAAATGATTGTCCCGCCTCAGCCTCCCAAAGTGCTGGGGTAACATGTGTGAGCCACTATGCCCAGCCAAGTAGCCCTTTTTAAGCCATGAGCAGAACATTCAGTTGAAAGTATTTTGTGATCAGCAATGAAACAGAATATAAGTGAGTTAGTCCAGAGATCAATGCATTTTCATGAAGTCAAAAGGGCAAAAGAAGCAAAAAAAAAAAAAAAAAAAGGGATGAGTTTTGTCCAGGGAAATGGATTTAAAGGCATAGACAGTAGAGTTTAATAGTTGTGGCATAAGGAATACTAGAACTTGGATATAGAGACTGTAAATGGATAGGTAGAGAATCAAGTTGACAATAAAAATAGGAAGGATATAGCCATCGTCCAATAAATGGAGTTAAAATAACACATAATGCCATGATTTGTTAACTGCAATAGCTGGAGGTGTTGGCGGGCCCTTGACATCTAGAGTAGAAAACAAAAAATAGTTCATTTAGGGGCATCATCCATTTAGAGACTTAAATATTTAAGAATGAAGACAGAGAAAATAGAACATGAGTAAAAAATCAGAAGTAGAGAGGGCTACCACTTGGAGGTACATGGGGAAAGATAATGTAGGATACTCATTAAAGAAATTGCTACTGATGCTTTTTCCAGCTGAGAAAACTATTGAGGGTAAATTACTGGAAATATATTTTTCCTTATAAGTATTTTTTCACAAGGTATTTCTGAAATATCAGATGAGATACCTGAGTAGATATTCTAACTCAAACTCAATTAATAAGCATGATTTCAGACAGCATGGACCAGATAGCCTTCGGGTCTAGTTCTCTGCCCTCTCACTTTTATAAATGATTTCTTTGTCTCAACCACAGGGTTATTCCAAGTGGAAATATCTTCTTTTGACATCTTTAATTCTTTGTCTCCCCTTCCTGTAAAATAAATAAAACCTAATGCTCTAATCTTATTATCTGGAGAGCAACAAGTTTGCAGGCTTCAATATAGTACACAGAATTTGTATCATTAAATTCTGTTCACTCCACTGGTAATTCAGATAATTTCCAGGATAGCCACCATGAACATTGCCTAAAGAGCGTAGTACAATTCCTGCTCAGTCGCTGTAAGAATGAAGCAATCTTGTCTCGCCTTGAAAATTGGCCCATCCCCCCAAAACCCAGAAAACCATCTCCAAGTTACCTTGTCCTTCCAAGCTCCATTCACGTAACATTATGCTATGTCTAGGATGTGTGGAAATTCCATCTTTGACAATGGCTCCTTTTTTCTCAGGGAATGAGAGATCAACAAATTATTTCCACCGTTCTACAATTCTAGAAGACAATCTAAGCAGTAAAACTGAACATTTGTTCTCACACGTGCACCATGAAATGGATGAATGCTTTTTCTTTATCTAGACTGCTACTTTCTCTTATTTTATTAGCTGCAGGAGTCTCGGGGACACCATATATTCCTTAATCAGACTCATACCACATAGTGACTTTAAACAATATGCAAAGTCCAGAGCCAATACCTGAAATGGTGCAGAACTATGTCCCTGAGTCCTGAATCTGGGAGTTGGTGGTGGTGAAGTAATTTCACTTTCCTCCATTTGCTGTAGGGGAGGGAATGTGGATGCTCCAGTATTTTCAATTCTGAGATAATCTTTCTGGAAAGTTCTAAATAATTACTTAGTCCCTTACTTATCCAGGATAGACCTAAGTAAAATGCTTTAATTGTATTGGTTCATTAGTATAATTATATCAGAGCTGAGCAATTCTGAAACAATTATTCCTGAGACTGCCAGAAAATAGATGTGGGAACTAAAAATATCCAAGTCTTCTACCTACTGCCTAATACTGTTCAAGGAGCCTTCCATGAACATCAAGACTGGAATAAGCATATAAACAAATCAGGCTACATCCATTCAATAATCTATTTATTGAATGGTGACTCTTAAAAATGCTTACTTATGGAATTATTCAATCATGAGGGAAGTTCAAGGACCACACTGAATCACAATTCAAATATTTTTATTTAAAGTACAGACATGTGGGGTGTGGCCATAGGTTGATAAGGGAAAGAGGTACCATTTAGTGCCTTTCATTTTCCCAGCTCAGTTTGCAGTGCTAGTGTACACATGTGTGTGCACACCAATGCACCTTCGTACATTTATTCTCACTTAGGAAAATGTTTTGCCTACTTTCTTTCTTCTTTCACACTGCCCTCCTCCCCAGCTCATCAGGTGTGGCTGAGGTAGGAGTATCTGTCCCTGACACCATCACGGAGCGGAAGGCAGGGGCCCTCTGCCTGTCCCAAGACACTGGACTTGGTCTCTCCCACTGCCTCTCTCCGAGCATTCCAGCCCTTCTTTGTGGAGCTCGAGATGCCCTACTCTGTGATCCATGGAAAGGCCTTCACACTCAAGGCCACTGTCTTAAACTACCTTCCCAAATGCATCCAGGTAAGGAAAATGAAGGTGAATTGAAAGGATGGATAGGACAAAAGACTCTTTTGGTCAGTCATTTACTGATTCTGCTCTAAAGACTAAGGATATTTCAGGGAATTATGTGTGAGCGCGGCAAACAAGTAATGCTAAACAAGGCAGTACATAACCAGAGAGATAACACAATGATGAATGCGCTCCAAGTGCTTAAACCATGGCTCTCTAAGTCACACTTTTTAAAAAAATTTCCTAAAGCTTGCAGAATCCTTTGCCACAAGTTAGTTTTTATGCCAGGAAGATTCTTTTTTTTTTTTATTATTTGTATAAATGTATGGGATGCAAGTATAATTTTGTTACATTAGTATATTACATAGTGAAGTTATGGCTTTTAGTGTATCCATCACTGGAGTGACGTAGGTAATGTACATTTTACCTATTAATTAATTTCTCCTTATCCACCCCCCTCCCACCCGCCCAGGAAGATTCTTGACACCAACACAAAAGTCAGTTTTTTTGATTTCATGAATACCATTCTCCAAGCCTTCATCTTGAAATCTTCACAATATATAGTTTTAATTTCTTTTACAGCACTTCTCTCTTTGTAAATCATGTAAAAGTTTTGTGCATAGACTATCTTTTTTGTAACACAATATCCTCAAGATTGGGAGCCTCTCATATACCATAGTGTTCTATGCCTTGTGTTGAGTAGATATATACTATATGTTGGAGAAATTAGGGAAAGAGGGAAAGGAAGAGTCAGGAAGAAAATCTACATAGCAGGTCAGAACCAGTACATAGTGCTCCCATGGGCAATATTTAATCACTGCTTCTTCCTTTCCACTGCTGATGCTATATCTGCAGATTTTTTTCCAATCTACGCTAATGTAAATGCCAGATCCCCCAATAGGTAATCAATCTTGATTTATGTCATTGCCATTTTCGTGCTTCTTAAAGCATGGATGAACTTCCATGTCATACACTTTTTCCACAAATTCCAACTTATTGCACACTTGACTCCAATTCCATGTGTTCACATCTTTCCAAATTCTTATCATTTCTCTCTTTGCCTTATTTTTGGGCAATATGTCAGTGTGCAGCTGAAAGCCTCTCCAGCCTTCTCAGCTTCCCAAAATGAAAAGAGAGAAGAATCCTATTGTATTTGTGGAAATGAGTGGCAAATTTTGTCTTGGACAGTAACTCCTGAAACTCTGGGTGAGTGACAGTCCCCAAAAGCGTCCATCAATTAACAAGGATGGTAGGTACCTGAGAACTGCTTTCATCATCTTCTCTTTTTTGCTCCCTATATATATATATGATTCTATAAAGTTAATTTCTTTTCTTTCTATTTCTATAAACAATGCCAACCTCTCTCCATGCTCACCTGAGCTGGTCCTCACGATCGCTGTCCTTGGACATTGGTTCTCAGTGTACATTAGCCTTATGCTTTTTAGCTTCATTTTCTATTCTGGCCAGTTGTAAGGTTAACATGCAATCCTTTAAGGTGATTGGACTGCTATCAAGATGGATACTAATTTTTTGCAATATCCTTTGTTTTAGGGAATGTGACCTCCTCAGTGAGTGCAGAGATAGTGCAGTCTCTAGAACTGTGCAGAAATGAGGTTGTTGATGTCCCTGAGATTGGGAGGAAAGCCACTCTCATCAAAACCTTACTGGTGGACGTAAGGTCATATGGCCCACTTAATATATTTTTCAGAGTTCTTGAGATAACAAAGAACAATAACATGCTCACACAATATGTACTATAAGACCAATGGAATTTGCTATCCTAAAAGTATTGCAAGGAACATTGTCCACTTTTGTAAATAGTTTTTTCCATAAATTATTAGTTTTGCAAATAGTCTTTTTCATAAATTATTAGGTTGATTAAGTATGGAATGTCTAATTTCCTTAAATACTAATTTCGACAGTTGATATCTCTGACATTTCACTTTGACACTTCTTGAGTTTTTTTGTTTGTTGTTTTGGTTTTTGTGAAGGTACATTCTCATTCTTTCAAATGCACATTTTGGCTTGTGATAATTTTTCAAATTTTTTTTAGAGCAATTTTTGTGAAACCATGGATAAGTCAAAAACTCATGTTATTTTTGAATATGAGTTCTGTCGTGAAACCAATGCAGTACAGACAGCTCAAAATATCAATGAATTTTGGGGGAAGGATGTGGCTAATGAACACAGAGTATGCCAATTGTTTGAGAAGTTTCATTCTGGTGATTTTAATCTTCAAAATGAGCCATGTGGGTGATCTGAGACCAAGGTGGATAATGATGAACTAAAAGCTGTAATGGAAGTGAATCTGTTTCAACTTGTATGTGAATGAGCAGCAAGGTTTGACATTACTATTCCAACAATATTGGACCATTTGAAACAAATGGGCAAAGAAGCTGGATAGATGGGTACCACATGAATTAAACGAGCGTCAGAAGAGAAATCATCTTGAAGTTTGCCTTTCTTTGTTGTCACAACATAAAGCCGAAACATTTCTACACCATGTTGTTACATGTGATGACAAATGGATTCTTTTTGACAATCGCAAGCATTCAGCACAATGGTTGGATAAAGTGCCAAAACACAGTCTAAAACCGAATATTCATCCAAAAAGGTTAATGGTGTCTGTTTGGTGGTCCAGTGCTGGTATTATCCACTGCAGCTATTGTTTTATAAGAGTTGTGAGCTTTAGCTTTTTTGGGTGATTTTACACTGGTGGGTATCTATTGTGTTATATAACGCAGTTCTGAGTAATTCCTGATCTGGTCATGACAAATTCCCTCAGTGTTTGTTTGTCCGGAAAAGACTTAATTTCTCCATCAATTATGAGACTTAGTTTTGCAGGATACAAGATTCTATGTTGGCAATTGTTCTGTTTAAGAAGATTGAAGATGGGGCCCCATTCCCTCCTGGCTTGTCAGGTTTCCACTGAGAAGTCTGCAATTAGTCTGATGGCTTTTCCTTTGTAGGTTATATGATGCTTTGGTCTTGCTACTTGTAGAATTTTCTCCTTCATTTTGACTTTGGCCAAGTTGATCACTACGTGTCTTGAAGATGTCCTATTTGCTATGAATCTTCCCACTATTTGATGACCATCTTGTATCTGGATGTCTGGATCTCTGGCTATACCAGGGAAGTTTTCCTCAATCATGCCTCAAATAGAGGTTCTATGCTTTTATTCTTTCTTCTTCTCCCTCAGGGATATCTATAATTCATATATTAGTTTGCTTTGCATTGTCCCATATCTAAGTGTTTGCTTCACCTTTTTTATTCTCTTCTCTGCCTCTTTACATGACTGGGTTAGCTCAAGAGCCTTGTCTTCAAGCTCTGGGATTCTTCCTTCTCCTTGGTTTAATCTGTTGCTGAAGCTTTCTGCTGTATTTTGAAATTCCCTAAATGTCTCTTTCATTTCTTTAATTTCTACTATATCCTTTCTTATGTTGTCTAGCTCTTTAGTGACTGCTTCAATAATTTCCTGAAATTTTTTTTTTGGCATCTTTTTGTTGGTTTTTAACTTTCTCTTCAATTCCATTCATCTTATTTGCCATCCATATTTTGAATTCCATTTCTGTCATTTTGGCAATTTCCTTGTGGTTGGAGTTTACGAATGTGATTGCTTGTGATTTACATTGTGATTCCTTGGGGATGTTCAACTGTTTTGTTTTCTCCTGTTAGAAGAAGGGACGGTCACTAGATGGCGCTGGTTTTCCTACTCGGGAATGTTGACGAGGCCAGGGAGAGGACGTGCCTGCTAAAAGCCTGGGGGCTGGGGGAAGGGGATGGGTGTATACCTACATGATGAGTGCGATGCGCACTGTCTGGGGAATGGGCACACTTGGAGCTCTGACTCGGGGGGATGGGCGGTACATGGGCAACGTATGTAACCTGAACTTTTGTACCCCCATAATAAGCTGAAATAAAACAAACAAAAAAAAAAAACATTTTATTTAATTATAAAAAAAAGAAAAAAAAAAAAAGCCTGAAGTACAGCTGTTCTCTTTGTCCTGTTCACCTGTGATTGCCACTGTTCCAGCCTGTGCCAGATGACCTTTGTATGTTGGGTTGTTTCCCAGATAGTTGTAGGAAGTTTGAGTTGGGAGCGAGACCCTCTCCACAGAGGCTGGCCTTGTGGGGATTGCTCTGCCCAGGGTCTCCCCACAGAGGTAACAGTGACAGCTGCCTGAGGCCATCTAGGCAGTGGTCGTGGGTTCCCGGGCTGTGGGTTTCAACCAGGTCCCAGAGTAATGGCAGCTCAAGGCTGGGAGGTCCCTAGCAGGGCATTGGACCACAGAGCAGTTCTGCCAGCCCTGTGGCAGTGGCGGAGACTCAGGGATGGGGCCTTGGGGTCCAGGCGCAGTGTTGGAATCTCGGGGGCAGTGTTCTGAGCCTGGCTGTGACTCTGGAGCCAAAGGAGCAGAGCCTCAGGTGCCGGCATGAGAGCCCCAGAGCCAGGACTGGAGAGGAGCCAGAAACAGGGTCTCTGAGCAGAGGCTCAAAGCTGGAAGCAGGGCCCTCTGGGCAGCGAGCTGATACAACCTGGAGGGCAGAGGCAGGGCCAAGCAGGTGGCAGGCTGTTCTTCAGGCTTGGCCCAAAGACTGCAGAGTTCTACCCACTCCCCCAGGGCTTGCTGAAGCATCGCCCAAAGCTTCCCAGATCAGAGCCTGTAGCTCCTCTGTCAACCCCTATGCTCAGAGCCCCCTGTACTGGAGGGGAAGGTGCTTGGCTTCCAGTCATAGGGTATGCCTCAGAGGAGCTTCCACTTGTCCCCTCCTTCCCCAGCCCATTGGGGGCAATGTGAAGGCTACTGCTGCAAAGCTGAGTCCAATGCCAACCTGGCACCGTACACCTGAGGGCACAGGATGGTGTTAGCTGCAGCAACCTGGGATTGTGTGCTCACCAGCTCTTTACTGGGCCTCTTGTCTGGTGCAACGACTCTGCACAGACTCTAGGCAGGCCCCTGGTCCATCCAGACAGAGGCCTGTGGTGGTGGAGGAAGCCCTCTCACAACTTGTCCACAGTACCTGTGGGGTGAACACAGCACCCCAGCATTCTATCCTCCTCATCTTGCCCACGTATGGATGCTTTCCCACACATACCTTCAATCTTATCAAATGTATCGTCTGGTCACCTTCTTCTTCACTCCAAGTGTCCTATGCCGCTGCTCTGTGATTTCACAATGTTCCTTCTGAGAACAGCTATCCCTAGGTAGGCATCTGCCTGTAATTTACATTATTTTCCTTGAAAGAGTCATTCTTATGGGCTGCTTCTCGTCTGCCATCTTCTTCTATACTTTTTGAATCTATTTTTTTTTTTGTAAACCTAAAACCACTCTCTTTCAACTGGTATCTTTCCTTTTGAGCCCATGGGTGCCAAGCTTCCCTTGAGGTCTCCCTCAGTGTTGGCTTCCAGCAGTGGTGTCCAGGCACCATGCCAACTCCTGCTGGCAGCCGTGGGGAAAGCTTCCCCAGGTGGAAAGACACACTCCTGAAACAATTTTAATATCATTTGAATTGTCATTGTTACTTTGTTATGAGAAATTGCTCCACCAGTTACCACCCTGTCATGTTTGTTCAAGTTGTGTCCAGGCCACAACTCTCCATGCTTTGTGTACGTAGGTTCATGAAGAAAGGACCTCATTTCATTTGAGGGAAGAGTCATTCACCTTGAAGTCAATGTGTGCTCAATAAATGCTGTGGATGGATAAATGGAAGGAAAGGAAAGGAATGAGTTACTGGTAGCACAGGATAAAGATGTAGCCATTGTCTAAGCGAACAGTAACCAAAAAAATCTAATTAAGTCATGGTATCTTTATTTAAAAATTAGAGAAATGTGTATTACAAATTTTCAGTGAACTCATAGCTAAATTCACAATCAAATTAGTTTACATAGAATGTTAATTAATAAATAAATGTTAATGTGAAAAATGCTCTCTAGTAGAATCCTTCATTTCCCTAATATTTAGCCATTTCAATTCTACATGTTCTGTCAGTGACTAAACACAATGAAGAAATGCTTATCAGTTTTACAAACAGCAGTGCTGGAAAAGACAACAATTCTGAACAAAGGAATCACATTCAAAAAATTAAAATTTGAGGCCAACAGTTGTCAAATTTGAGTCATTTATTATTCTAACTTTTACTTATTGAGTACCTAATATGAACAACCTGGCACTGTTCTAGGCACAAATATATAAACACACACACGATGTATTATATATTATATATAATAGCAATTATCATGTATAATATTATATATATTGTCTGTGTGTACATATGTGTGTATAAAATAAAATGTGCCAGGAAGAATAAAAATTAGGGGTAGGACAACAGCTGAGAGGCTGCTATTTTGGGTAAGGTGGTCAGGAAAGACCTTTGTGAGAAAGCACTGCAACAGAAAAATGAGTAAAGTAAAAAAGAAAGCCACATGCACATTCTGGGTGCTCCAGGAAGAGACTTATGTCCCAATAAACCCATCAAGAGCTGAAAATATAAGTCAAAAAATGCATTTAATATACCTAACATACCAAACATCATAGCTCACCCTAGCCTACCTTAAACATGCTCAGAACACTTGCATTAACCTACAGTTAGGCAAAATCATCTAACACAAAGCCTATTTTTTATAAACTATTGAATATCTCCTGTAATCTACTGAATATTGTACTGAAAGTAAAAGACAATTGTTGTCCAAGTGTTCCCCATTAACATACACACCACATTTACACAATCATAAAGTTCAAAATTTTTAAACTATCATAAGTCAGAGGCCATCTGTATTTAGACCTTTTTTAAGGCTAACAGGGAGCTGTTAGAATGGTTTCCAAGACATAATTAGATTTTCATTTTAAAGGATTTAGTTTGGCTTTTGTGAGAAGACGGATTGTAAGAGAGCAGTAGAAGAAACAGGAATACAAGTTAGGAGGCTGTTGCACTAATAGAGAGATGAGAGTGGTTAAGACTAGAATGATGCTAGCTCAGATACAGAAAAGAGAGTAGATTAAGGATATATTTTGACTTGTTGCTATTCTTCAGTTAGGAAGTAGTGGAAAGGGAAAAGCCAAGAATGAATCCACACATTTTTGGCTTGAGCAACTGGCTGAAATGAGATGCCATTTATTGAGGGAAAAAATTCTGGAAACAGAGAAGGGATCAAAAGTTTTAATTTGGGACATGTTGAGTTTGAAGTGTCTACAAGACTTAAGTAGAGACTCAGAGTAAGTAGTTATGAATACAATTCTGAATTTGAAGGGAGTAATTAGAAATGGCTCTTTTAACATTAAAGTGAGATGTTTCAGCAGGATTGCATGTTTTTCATAGCTATATTCTCTAATTTTAGTGCACGTGAAGAATAAGCAGGAATTTGGATTTCAAAAGGTCAGCATTCTACTAGGAGAGCAGGATGGAGATTGCAGGTAAAAGAGTTGAGGGTGGGCCATAAAAATTTGTCTGAGAAAGGTGGAAAGTGAGGGCATGAGAAGATAATAGATAGTGTGTATGTGGTAATATGATTGGACTAGAAAAGTCAGGAAATTAGAGTAAGAAACATCAAAGGTGTTTGAGATTGAAATTTTAGAGGAGTGTAGTTATAAATACAAATATCTTGATAATTCATCATTAAAGTACATTGTAGGACAAGATTGTTATATGGATGAAAAAAGGACTGAGAGCCAGGTTTTAGATAAACCGTCAACAAACATGGAGAATGAAATTACTAAGAATGAAGATAAAAGTAATAGTGGCAATGAAGCAGTGACCCAGGTGTTAAAATCTTCAAAGAATACAGGGGAGTGACCTGCCTCCTATAAATCATTTCAACAAAAAGTGACATAGTGACTATAGCTAATCACAATATATTATATTCTTTTAAAATGCCAAGTGTTCTTACCACAAAAATGAACTCCATGGTATACATATACCACATTATATGAATCCACTCATGTATTGATGGGCACTTGGGTTGTTTTCAGTTCTTTGCAATTGTGAATTGTGCTGCTATAAACATTCTAGTGCACATGTCTTTATTATAGATGTCTTTTTCCATTGCATAGATGCCCAGTACTGGAATTGCTGTAACAAATGATAGGTCTACTTTTAGTGCTTTGAGGTATATCCGTGTTATTTTGCATAGAGATTATACTAGTTTGCAGTCCCACCAGCAATGTATGAGTGTTACTATCTCTCCACATCCACACCAACGTTTGCTATTTTGGGACTTTTTGATAGAAACTCTTTTCACTGGAGTTAAGTGATACCATTGTGCTTTTGATTTGCATTTCCCTCATGATTAGTCATGTTGAGACTTTTTTCATGTTTCTTGGCCATTAGTCTATTTTCTTTTCTTTTTATTTATTTTATTTATTTATTTATTTATTTATTTTGAGACAGAATCTCATTTCTGTTGCCTGGACTAGAGTGCTGTGGCCTCAGCCTAGCTCACAGCAACCAGAAACTCCTGGTCTTAAGCAATCCTTCTGCCTCAGCCTCCAAAGTAGCTGGGACTACAGGCACGTGCCACCATGCCTGGCTAATGTTTTCTATATATTTTTAGTTGTCCAGCTAATTTTCTTTCTACTTTTAGTAGAGAAGGGGTCTCACTCTTGCCCAGGCTGGTCTTGAACTCCTGACCTCAAAAGATCCTCCCACCTTGGCCTCCCAGAGTGCTAGGATTACAGGCGTGAGCCACCATGCCTGGCCTATCTTCTTTTGAAAAGTTTCTATTCATGTCTTTTGCCCACTTTTTAATGGGGTTGTTTGATTTTTCCTTGCTGATTTTCCTGAGTTCTATATAGATTCCAGTTATCAGCCCTTTATCTGACGTACAGCATGCAAATATTTTCTCCCATTCTGTGCAATGCCTATTTGCTCTGGTGATACTTTCTTTGGCTGTGCAGAAGCTTTTTAATTTGATCAGGTCTCATTTATTTATTTTTGTTGTTGCTGTCATTGCTTTTAGGGTCTTCCTCATAAATTCTTTCCTAGGCCAATGTCCATAAGAGTTTTTCCAATATTTTCTTCTAGAATTTTAATGGTTTCATGCCTTAGGTTTAAGACTGTTTTCATTGTGAGTTGATTTTTGTGAGAGGTGAGAGGTGTAGATTCTGTTTCAGTCTTCTACATGTGGCTATCCAATTTTCCCAGCACCATTTATTGAATAGGAATTCTTTTCCCCAGTGTATGTTTTATCTGCTTTGTCAAAGATCAGATGGCAATATGAGGATAGTTTTATATCTGGGTTTTCAGTCCTGTTCCATTGTTCTCTGTCTCTGTTCTTGTGCCAGTACCATGCTGTTTTAGTTACTATAGCCGTGTAGTATAGCTTGAAGTCTGGTAAATTGATGCCTCCCAATTTGTTCTTTTTGCTTAAGATGGATTTTGCTATATGGGGTCTTCTCTTGTTCCATATGAAGTGTAGAATTATTTTTTCTAGCTCTGTCAAAAATGATGTTGGCATTTTTCACAGATATAGAAAAAATAATTTTATGCTTTGTATGGAACCAGAGAAGACCCCGTTTAGCAAAAGCAATTTTAAGCAACAAAAACAAAATGGGAGGTATTAATTTGCCAGACTTCAAACTATACTACAAGGCTGTGGTTCTTAAAACTGCCTGGTATTGGCACAAGTGCAGGGACACAGACCAGTGGAACAGAACAGAAAATCCAAATATAAAACCATCCTCATTTAGCCATCTAATCTTTGACAAAGCAGACAAAAACATACTCTGGGGAAAATATTCCTTATTTAATAAAGGGTGCTGGGAAAACTGGATAGCCACATGCAGAAGACTAAAACAGGACACACAGCTTTCACCTCTCACAAAAATCAAATCACGGTGGATAACAGACTTCAACCTTAGGTCGGAAACCATTGGAATTCTAGAAGAAAATGTAGGAAAGACTCTTACAGACATTGGCCTAGGCAAAGAATTTATGAAGAAGACCCCTAAGGCAATCACAGCAACAACAAAAATAAATAAATGGGACCTGATCAAATTAAAAAGCTTCTGCACAGCCGAAGAAACAGTCCTGAGAGTAAACAGACAACCTACAGAATGGGAAAAAATTTTCACATACTACACATCAGATAAAGGACTGATAACAAGAATCTATTTAGAACTCAGGAAAATCAGTAAGAAAAAATCGAACAACCCTATCAAAAAGTGGACAAAGAACATGAATAGAAATTTTTCAAAAGAAGATATAAAAATGGCTAACAAACTGATGAAAAAGTGTTCAACATCTCTAATCATCAGGGAAATGCAAATCAAAACCACAATGAGATATCACTTAACCCCAGTGAGAATGGCCTTTATCAAAAAGTCCCAAAACAATACATGTTGGTGTGGATGCGGAGAGACAGGTACACTCATACACTGCTGGTGGGACTGTAAACTAGTGCAACCCCTGTGGAAAGCAATGTGGAGATAACTTAAACAGATTCAAGTAGACCTACCATTCAATCCAGCAATCCCATTATTGCGCATCTACCCAGAAGAACAATAGACATTCTATAAAAAAGACACCTGCACCCGAATGTTTATAGCAGCACAATTCACAATCGCAAAGATGTGGAAACAACCCAAATGCCCATCAATTCATTAATGGATTAGCAAAATGTGGTATATGTATACCATGGAATATTACTCAGCTATTAGAAATAATGGCGACATGGCATCTCTTTGGTTCTCCTGGAGAGAGTTGGAACCCATTCTATTAAGTGAAGTATCCCAAGAATGGAAAAATAAGCACCACATGTACTCACCAGCAAACTGGTTTCCCTGAGTGCACATTTGGGAATAACACCAATTGGGTATCGGACAGAGGTCAGGGCTCGGGGGAAGGGATGGGTGTATACTTACTTGATAAGTGCGATGCGCACTGCCTGGGGAATGGACACGCTAAAGTTTTGACTGGGGGCATGGGGGTCTGGGGAGGGGATGGGTGCATACCTACATGATGAGTGTGATGTGCACTGTCTAGGGAATGGACACACTTGAAGCTCAGACTCGGGGGGATGGGGAGGCATGGGCAATATATATAAACTGAACTTTTGTACCCCCATAATGAGCTAAAAAAAAAACTCCCCACTTTGCCCTTAAGTATTCCTCTTGTACATAAATAAAGCATATGAATGTCTATGTTGATTATAGTAAAAAAAAATTATGTTGGTATTTTGATAGGGATTATATTGAATCTGTAGATCACTTTGGGTAGTATAGACATTTTAACAATGTTGATTCTGCTGATCCATGAGCATGGTATGATTTTCCACCTCTTTACATCCTCTGCTATTTCCTTCCTTAGTGTTTCATAGTTCCCCCTGTAGAGGTCTTTCACCTCCCTAGTTAAATATATTCCTAGGTATTTTATTTTCTTTGTTGCTATTGTGAAAGTTATTGAGTCTTTGATTTGGTTCTCAGTTTGTCTGCTGTTAACATATATGAATACTACTGATTTGCATATGTTGATTTTGTAACCTGACACTTTGCTGAACTTATTTATCAATTCCAATAGTCTCTTTACAGAATCTTGAGGGTTTGCTAGATATAAGATCAAATCAACAGCAAAGAGCAATAACTTGACCTCTTCTGCCCCTTTTTGAATGACCTTGATTCTTTGTCTGATTGTTCTGGCTAGGACTTCCAGCACTATGTTGAATAGAAGTGGTGATAGAAGGCAACCTTGTCTAGTTCTAGTTCTATGCAGAAATGCTTTCAATATTTCCCTGTCCAGTATGATATTGGCTGTGGGTTTGTCATGTATGGGTTTTATCATTTTGAGGTAAGTCCTGTATATGTCTATTTTGTTAAGCATTCTTATCATAAAAGGGTGCTGAATTTTCTCAAATTCTTTTTCTGCACCTACTGAGGGATCATATGGTCTTTGTTTTTACTTCTATTTATATGGTGAATTACATTTATAGGTTTGCATATGTTAAACGATCCGTGCATCTCTGGGATGAAGCCCACTTGATCCTGATGGATTATTTTTTTGATAAGCACCTGAATTTGGTTTGCTAGGATTTTATTGAGAATTTTTTTGTCTATGTTCATGAAGGATATGGGCCTATAGCTTTTTGTTGTTGTTGTTGATATTGTTGTTATTGAGTCCTTTCCTGCTTTGGGTATCAGGGTGATGTTGGTTTTGTAAACACGTTGGGGAGGATTCCTTACTTCTCAATGTTGTGGAATAATTTCTGCAGGATAGGCACCAATTCTTCTTTGTAGGTCTGGTAGAATTCAGGTGTGAAACCATCTGGTCTGAGACTTTTTATTTTAGGAAGGTTTTTTGTTGCTGTTTCAATTTTGGTACTTGATATTGGTCTGTTCATGAGTTCTATTTCTTCCTAATTGAGCTTAGGGAGGCTGTGTCTTTCTAAGAATTTGTCCATTTCCTCCACATTTTCAAGTTTATGTGCATAGAGATGTTTATAGTATTCAGAGATGATATTTTGTATTTCTGTGGCATCAGTTGCAATTTCTCATTTTTCATTCCTGATTGAGTTTATTAGAGTTCTTTCTTTTCTGCTTCTGGTTAATCTGGCAAGAGATTTGTCAATTTTGTTTATCTTTTCAAAAAAACCAGCATTTTATTTCAATAATCTTTCATATGGTTCTTTGGTATCAATTTCGTTTAGTTCTCCTCTGATCTTGTTTATTTCTGTTCTTCTGCTGGATTTGGTATTGGTTTGCTTTTCTTTTTCCAGTTCTTTGAGTCAATTGATTAGATTGTTGATTTGTGATCTTTCTATCTTTTGTATATAGACATTTAAGGCTATAAATTTTCCTCCCGGGACTACTTTAGCAGTGTCCCACAGATTTTGATAACTTGTGTCCCCTTTATCATTTAGTTCAAAAAATCTTTTGATTTCCATCTTAATTTCCTCCTTGACCCAATAATCATTCAGCAGAAGGTGTTTAGTTTCCATGACTTTGTATAGAAATGAGTATTTCTGTTGGTGTTGATTTCTAATTTTATTCCACTGTGGTCTGAGAAGATACAAGGTGTAATTTCTATTTTTTTTAATTTGTTGAGACATGTTTTGTGGCCCAGGGTATGGTCAATTTAGAGAATGTCCCATGAGCTGATGAGAAGAATATATAGTCAGTAGTTTTAGGGTAAAAAAAATCTATAAATGTCTGTTAGGCCCATTTGTTCTAGAGTTCTGTTAAAGTCCATTTTTACTTTGTTTTCTGTTTAGAAGATCTGTCCTGTCTGTCAGAGTGGGTATTGACACCCCCAGCTATTACAGTGCTGTTGTTTATCATTTTGTTTAGATCAAGTAGGATTTGCTTCATGACTCTGGGTGCACCTGTGTTGGATGTGTAAATATTTATAATTGTTATATCTTCTTGCTGAATTGTTCCCTTTACCATTATATAATGACCAATCTTTGCCTTTCATTACTTTTGTTGATTTTAAGACTAAGTTATCTAAGAACTGCTATATTAGCTTTCTTTTGGTTTCCACTTGCATGAAATATTATTTTCCATCCCTTCACCTTGAGACTGAATGAGTCCTTGTGTGTTTGATATGTCTCCTCTAGATACCAGATACTTGGTTGTGTATATTTATCCATTTGGCAAGCCTATGTCTCTTCAGCAGGCAGTTCAAGCCATTCATATTTGTTGAAAGAATGAATAAGTGGGGTGGATTTCTGTTCATCCTGTTGAGAAGAACTTTGTTGCTTCATTTTATGTCTTCAGTCATTGGGGTATCTGGCCTTTGACCTTTAGCTTTTGGATGATTTCACACTGGTGAGTGTCTATTGTGCTGATCCATGTATAATGTAGTTCCGAGTACTTATTGGAGGGCAGATCTTGTTTTGATAAATTCCCTCAGTGTTTGCTTGTTTAAGAAAGACTTTATTTCCCTCTCATATATGAAAATAGTTTTGCAGGACACAAAATTCTAGGCAGGGCATTATTTTGTTTGAGAAAATGGAGAATGGGGCTCCAGTCCCTTCTAGCTTGTGAGGTCTCAGTTGAGAAGTCTGCAGCTAGTCTGATGGGTTTTCCTCTGAAAGTTACCTGCTGTTTTTGCCTTACAGCTCATAGGAAGGCCTCTTTTGTGTTTATTTTGGCCAGTCTGATGACGATGTATCATGGTGTTTTCCTCTTTGTGATGAATCTCCCTGGAGTCCTTTGAGCTCCTTGTACCTAGATATGTATATTTCTAGCAAGGCCAGGGATATTTTCCTCAATTATTCCCTCAAATAGATTATCCAAAACTTGTGTATTTTCTTCTTCACCCTCAGGGATGCCTATGATTCTTATGTTAGCCCTCTTCGCATAATGCTACATTTCTTATAGGCTTTGCTCTTTTCCCTTATTGCTCTGCTCTATCTCTGCAACTGACTTATTGAATTGAAAGGTGTGTCTTCAAGCTCTGAGATTCTTTATTCTATTTGATCTACTCTATTCTTGAGGCTTTCCACTGTGTTTTGTAATTCCTTGAATGAATTTTTCATTTCCAGAAGTTCTGTTTGATTTTTCTTTAATATTTTAATTTCTTTGGTGAATTTTTCATTCATTTCCTGCATTCTTTTTGTGGTTTCTTTGTGTTGGGTTTCCATTTTACCTTGCACTTCATTGAGCTTCCTTACAATCCATGTTTAAAATTCTTCATCTATCATTTCAATGTTCTGATTTTGGTTGGTATCCATTGATAGAGAGCTGGTGTTCCCTTTTGGGGGTGTCCTTTTGCTTTAATTCTTCAAACTTCTGGAGTTCTTTTGTTGATTCCTTCTCATCTGGAGCAGCTGTTATTTCTTACCTTTAGATATTCTTTTGTTTAGATAATGACATGCCCAGTTTCATATCTGAGCCAGTCAGTGGTGCTTTTGGGTGAGAACTGACTACACCCTTTATGATGAGTCAGTAAATAGTAAAAGGGTATACAAATTGACTTCCCTGTCAGTACAGGAGTGCAGGCATTCCATGGGAAGGAGGGGTGCCCCTCAGGCACACAGCAACTGGGACCCACTTTGCACTCTCACCCCGATCTGCCCCTGCAGACACCCACACCCCCCAAGACTAATTCACAAATATCCCCTCTCTGCCCCCAGGCGATGTGATGGAGACCTAGGTGTACAGGATCTGGCCTGCAGATCCATCCCCAACCCCTAGAGATAAAACCCTGACCATGCCAGGGAGAAAGATATTGGTCTCAAGTCTCTCTCATGGAGTGCCTAAGCTGATTCAATGTCCCTCTCTGCTGAAGTTGCCAGGCAGGCAGCACCAGGAAAGGCCAGCAGTCAGGGAGCTTACAGTCTGAGCACTCCTCAGTCTGCAGCAGAACCCCAAAAGGAAAGGTCTGAGCCCTGTTCCTTGTGGAAGCCTCTGTGTGGTGGCTCAATTGTCTCTCTCAGCAGCTGCAGGTGGCCGGAAGTGGGAAAGGACAAAAAAGAGTCTAGACAGAGGAAAGTCCACCCTCTAGTCATCTCCAAGAGGCAATCCACCCAGAATGATGGGGCTTTGGAGTCACACAGATCACCTGGGACCCACTGGGCCCTTGTGGCTCCTGCAGTCTGTCCCAGAGTTGGGAAATGTCTCCAAAGATATTCCTTAGGGGGGAAAAAAAAGAACAAGAAAAATTTTAGAAATTAACCCTAATAAAATGGAATTTTATGATTTACGTGAGAGAGAATTCAAAATAATTGTCATAAAGATGCTCACTAAAGTCAAAAGAACAAGGCAGAATAGTGAGAATTTCAACAAAAACATACAAAATATTTAAAAGTACCAAACAAAAATCTAAAGAACACAATAACTAAGCTGAAAATTTTAATACAGGGGTCCAACAGCATATCAGATCAAGCAGAAGAAAGGATCAATGAACTTGAAGGCCAGTCATTGGAAGTAATTCAGTCAGCAGAGCAAAACGAAAAAAGAAAAAGAGTGAAGAAAGCTTAAGGAACTTATGTAACACCATCAAATGGACCATCATGCACATTATAGGAGTCCCAGGATGAAAAAGCTGATCATTGAAGTAACGTCTAAAAACTTTCCAATCTGGAAAAGGAAACAAAATCCAGATCCAAGACAGCAGTGACCACCAAATAAGATGAATCCAGTGAAATCCACATTGATGTTCATAATAGTTAAATTATCAAAAGTAAAGACAGAGAATTTTGAAAGCCACAGAGAAAATATACTTGTGGATACATGAGAACCCCCATAAGACTACCGGTGAATTTTTTAGTAGAAAACTTTTCAGGCCAGAAAAATGCATTGAGTTATCCAAAGTTCTAAAAGAAAAAAAATCCTTTCAGCCAATAGTACCATACCCAGCAAATCTGCCCTTCAAAACTGAAGGAGAGCTAAAAAAAATTCTCAAACAAACAAAGCTGAGAAAGTTTGTCACCTCTAAGACCTGCCTTACAAGAAATGCTAAATGGAGTTCTTCGAGCTGATGCAAAAGGACATTAAACAGCAACATGACAGCTTAAGAAAGTAGAATCTCATTGGCAGAGGTAAATATAAAAACAAATACAGATTACTGCATTACTGTAATGGTGGTTAGTAAATCACTCTTAATTTTAGTTAAAATGTAAAAGACAAAAGAATTAAAATAAGTTCAAAAACACAAAATGAATAGATATCAATTTTCACAACAATAATATAAAGTGTGTGGGGAGAGATGGTAAAGTGTAAAGTTTTTGTATGTGATTAAACTGAAGTTGTTATCAAGTTAAAATTGACTATGATAAGATATTTTGTGTAAGCCCCAAGGTAGCTGCAAAAAATAAATCTATAATTATACAAAAGAAAAAGAAGGAATTAAAGTATTTCAATACAAAAAAAAAAAATACAAACAAAGACAGTAAGACAGTAATGGGGAAAAAGAGGACAAAATCACTACCTGACTAACAGGAAACAACTAACAAATGGCAAAAGTAAATCCTTCCCTATCAATAATTACTTTAAATGTATATCAATTAAGCCCCCATTGAAAAATATAGACTGGCTGAATAGATTAACAACAACAACAAAAAAAGATGACCCAAATAAATACTGTCTACAAGAAACTCACTTTAGATTTAAGGGCGCACATAGGCTAAAAGTGAAGGGATAGAAAAAGATATTCCATGCAAATGGTAACAATAACAGAACAGAGGTAGCAATACTTAGATAAAATAGACTAAGCCCAAAACCCTTAATTCCTAAACACATAAAACATACCAAGAGTAATAACAAATAAATATAAAGTATGAACAGAACTATAACTAGTATGGCGATTAAATGAATAATCATCTAACAAATAAAATTCCAGAGTTAGTTGGCTTCACAGGTAGATTCTACCAAACAGTTAAAGAAAAATCAATGCCAATCCTTCTCAAACTCTTCCAAAAAACTGAGGAAGAGGGAACACTTCCAAACTCATTTTACAAGATCACAATCACCCTGATGCTGAAGCCAGACAAGGAAATCACAAGAAAGAAAACTACAGACCAATATCTCTGATAAATATAGGTGCAAAAGTCTTCAAGAATATATTAGGAAATAGAATCCAACAGCACATTAAAAGAATCATACATCAAGACTTTGTGGTATTTATTCCTGGGATGCAAGAATGGTTCAACATACACAAATCTATAAAGGTGATGTGCTATTAACAGAATAAAGGGGAAAAAATTATGTGATCATATCAGTAGGTGCAGAAAAAGCATTTAACAAAATTCAACATTCTCTCATGATAAAAACTCTCAAACTAGAAATAGAAGAAGAGTATCTCAACATAATAATGGCCATCTATGAAAAGTCCATAGTTAATGTTACACAAAATGGTGAAAAGCTTTCAGCTTTTCCTCTAAGAGCAGAAACAAGAAAACGATGCTCACTCTTACCACTTCTAGTCAACATAGTACTGGAAGTCCTAGCCAGGAAAATTAGGCAAGAAAAACAAATAAAAGTCATCAAAAACAGTAGACTTTTCCTGCTTGCTGATGTCATAAGCTTGTATATAGAAAACCCCAAAGGCTTTATTTAAAAAACTGTTAGAACTAATAAGCAAATTTAATAAAGTTGCAAGATACAAAATCAACATACAAAAATCAGTTGCATTTCTATACACTAGCAACGAACTATCTGAAAAGGAAAATAAGACAACAAACCCATTTACAATAGCACCCAAGAATAAAATACTTAGAAATAAACTTTACCAAAGACATGAAAGACTTGCATATGGAAGCTACAAAACATTGATGAAACAAATTAAAGAAGACACAATTAAATGAAAAGATATCCCATATGCATGAATTGGAAGACTTACTATTGTTAAAATGTCCATATTATTCAAAGAGATCTGCAAATTCAACACAATTCCTATCAAAATCAGAATGGTATTGTTTACATAAATAGAAAACAGAATATAAAAATTCATATGAAACCACAAAAGACCACAAATAACCAAATCAATCTTGAGAAATAAGAACAAAGCTAGAAGACTCACATTTTCTGATTTCAAAATATAGTACAAAGCCACAGTAGTCAAAATACTATGGTACTGGCATAAAGACAGACATATAGAACAATGGAATAGAGTAAAAAGCCCAGGAATAAATGCACACATAAAAGGTCAACTGACCTTACCCAGGCATGCCAATAATACACAATAGGGAAGGGATCATCTCTTCAATAAATGGAGCTGTGAAAATGGATATCCATAACCTAAATAATAAAATTGGACCTTTATCTTATACCATTCACAAAACTTAATTCAAAATTAATTAAAGACATAAAAGTAAGAACTAAACTGTAAAACACCTAGAAGATAAAATAGAAGAAATGCTTTATGACATAGGTCTTGGCAATGATTTCTTGGATATGTCACCAAAAGCATAGGCAACAAAAATAAAAATAAACAAGTTGGACTACATCAAACCAGAATGCTCCTGCACAGCAAAGGAAATAATCAACTGAGTGAAAAGGCAACCCACAGAATGAGAGAAAATATTTACAAACCATATATCTGATAAGGAGTTGATATCCGAATTATGTAAGTAATGCCTACAACTCAACAGCAAAAAACCCAATAACATGATTTTAAAATGGGCAAAAGACCTGAATAGATATCTCACAAAAGAAGACATACAAATAGCCAATAGATATATTGTATGAATATACCTATTCATAGGTATATGTGTATATTATGAAAAAATGTTCAATGTCACTAGTCATCAGGGAAATGAAAATCAAAACCACAGTGAGATATCACCTCACATATGTCAGAATGCCTATTTTCAAACAAAAGACAAGTGTTGGCAAGGATGTGGAGAAACAGGAATGTTTATACACTGTTGGTGGAAGTGTAAAATGGTACCAAATGGAAAACAGTATGGAGGTCCTCAAAAATTAAAATAGAACCACATTATCCAGCAATCCCATCTCTGGGTATTTATTCTAAAAAATTGAAATTAATATCTCAAAGATATATCTGTACCCCCATTTTCATTGCAGCACCCACCATTCGCAATAGCCAAGATATGGAAACAACCTAAATGTATAATGACAGATAAGTGGATAATGAAAATATGATATATGTATGCAAACACACACACACAGAGGCATATTACTCAGCCTTTAAAAAGAAGAAAATTCTTCACTATACAACACAAAATGGACGAACCATGAGGACTTTATGCTAAGATAAGCCAGTCACAGAAAGAAATACTGCAGGATTCCAGTTATCTGAGCTACCTAAAATAGCAAAATTCATAGAATCAGAGTAGAATGATGGTTATCAAGGGATACAGGGAGAAGAAAATGGGGAGTTACTAACCAACAAGCAGAACTTTTTAGTTAAGAAGGGTGAATAAGCTCTAGAAATATGCTCTACAACATTGTACCTATCGTCAACAATAATATATTATGCACTTAAAAACTTAAGAGGGTGATCTCATGTTAAGTGTTCTTACTACAATAACATAAGATTTTAAAAAGAAAGAAGGATGCCTGGGTATCTTAGTGTTCTTGTGGTAACTTGAGTAAACAGATGTATGGGTGTATGGGTATTGGTTTGATGTTCTCTTAAGAAGAGGTTCAGATTATGGGCTCTGACTTGAGACTGGAGTCCTGGGCAATTGAGGTGGGGAATGATGGAGAGATTGGCAGTTCTCCCCCAAAACACCACCGGCCCTGCAGTCTTCTGTGTAATCCTGTTATGACTGTTAAGACCAAGACAGGCAAAGTCTAACCAGGAGAAAGAAGAGTTCTGTAGACTTCCTTTCAGTTCTACCAAGGCTAATACTGAGAGCAGGGTCTTTCCAGAAGTATTAAACCCAATTATCTACTCTATACTTCCTAGAACAGTCTTCACCTTTGGTTTCTACAAAATAACGTTTTTCTGTTTTTTTACTCAGGCCCCTCCTTACCAGACCCTTTTCGAGCTTTCTTCCTCTTCTATTAAACTTCTAAATGCTGTGATTCCTCTGGATTTAGTTCTGTGCTGCTTGTTCTTTCCACTCTACATTTTCTTCATCCATTTCTACAACTTTTAGTATTATTTATGTGACAGTCCCAGACTGATATTTCCATGCCTATTCTCTTGCCTCATACTGTTCAACTCTTTGGTGACAGTATGTAAGCACCTCAGCCTTCTCTCCATTCTTGATAATTTTGTTTTTATCTAAGGACCTTAGCACATGCCTCCCTCTGCTTGTAATGCTGGATGACTGGCTCTCTCCCTTTTTGCAAGAATCAATTCTCAGCTTAAATTCCATATCATAAAAAATGCCTTCCCCGAACACACAACCTAGATTGGACCTCCCTCTTATAAGTATTCATAACATTGGGTATGTTCAAGGAAGGAAAAAAATTCTTTCTTTCATAGCACTTACCATCATACGAAATTATTTATTTATTTGTTTATGTACTCCAGACTATATCCTTCCACAGGAATGTAAATTCCCCAATGGCAGAGACATATGATTTTTGTTAATCAAAAAAATGGTGTCTGGTACAAAATAGGCATTAAAATATTTGTGAACTAAGTAATATCCACTTTCTCCACTTGATTGCTTTACTTGCCACAATATCCCCAAGACCTGATACACAGCCTGATTTATCATAGGCTCTTAAATATTAACTGAATGAATGAATGGCTTAATTAATCAATCTCTTTTTTCCCTAACTTCTGAATGTTATACCCAACTCCATATTAAATAGCGTCACTGAATATCTCAAAAGAACCTCTAATTTAATACATCTAACACTCTGCCTCCTTCCTTCTCTATATCTGTTATTAGCAATATTATCCATACCTTTGCTTTACTTATCATTTCTAAAATGGAAACAAAAAATCCATTCCTATTCATAATGTTTTGATTGTATTAAGTGAAATAATCAAAATAAAGTGCCTATCACAATTCCTGGCATATAGTATCCACAAATATTAACTATCAGTAGTTTTCATTGATTCCAACATTCACATCTTTTCGTATCTCCAAAATCAAGATGTGTTTTGTGATCGGTAGTGTATCATAATTAGATGTATAACTAATTAATCATTAATTAGATGGGACTTTTTTAAGTAGTACATTAAACAATGGTGTCTTTTATATCAATGGCTTCATAGATGTGATAAAATGCACTAACTCTCTCCAATATGCCCATCAAAATTAAAGTAGTAATTAGGTCACATCAAGTATACTTCAAATCCATGTTTTTCTCCCTCTCTCCACTGCCATAATCTTACTTTAGGGCCTCATTTTCTTTCACCTGAACATTGACATAGTCCCCTGTCTCCCTGCCTCCAATATTGCCTTCTACAACGTGTGCCACATTCATGTTTCTCCCGTGCCTAACTCACTTTATTATCTGCACAACTGCTCACAGAACAACATCCAGATTCTTTCTTATGGCACGGAAGGCATGGACTCTCTCTCCAGTTTTATCCCTAAGCCCCAGCCAGGTTGAACTCCTTTCTGTACTTGCAGATTACCTATAACCCATATTGTTTCACAACTCCATGTCTTTGATCACATTGACCTATGTATCTTGAATACATTTTGCATTTGTCTGTGTATCAGCTGGAATCCCTCTGGCAATAAATAACAGAAAAGCAACTAGCAGTTTCTTAAACAAATAGGAAAGTCCACAGGTTGGTGTTCCAAAGTTGATATAATTGCCTAATAATGCTGGTAAGGACCAAGGTCCTTCCCATCTTTCGGACTTTTATATGCAGACCTTCATCCTCCTGTTTGTTAATTTGCTATCTCAAAACAGTCATTGAAACTTCAAGTATCACGTCTATTTTCTATGTGGGTAGAACAAAGAAGAATATTTAGGGGTATGCCCACTAAAATTCTCTCTCTCTCTTTTTTTTTTTTTTTTTTTTGAGAAAGCAAATGTTTCCCATCATCCCTACCCAGTAGTTTTGTACTTTTATCTCATTGACCAAACTATATCAAATAGCCACCTCTAGTTTGATGATGGCTTGAAGTGGTTGTGAGCAGTTCAGCCAATGAGCAGTGTCTGCCAAAGTCTACCTGGCAAAGATCTTTTAATTGTTTTTTGATATTCAGCTCAAGACTTACATCTTAGAAATTTAGAAATCCATATACATAAATTATATTCATATAAACACATTTCATGCAAATATATTTAAAAATTCATACCTGTAATATATAATTATGTTGATTTATAATATATTAATAAATATTAATAAGTTTATTAAGTATGTCATCCATAGTATATGCTAGGTTCTAGGCACTGAGGATATAGCAATGAACAAAAGCCTTTCCCTTGTGAAATTTACATCCTAGTCTTCACCCTTTGATCTACTATTTTCATTTCAGTAATGTACCTTACAGACTCCTCACAGACAAGGATGTTCATTGACCTAATAACTAGAATAACAAAAATCTGATTGTACATAAATATAGGATTGATTAGTTATAATAAACACATATAAAATAATAAAATGTTAATTATTCAAAAGAATGTATTAGTATTTCTCTTAATAGAGATATACTGACATGGGACATTATCTCCAATATATATTTTAATGAAAAAAGTTGCAGAGCAAAATGCATAGGAAAATACCATCGGTAAAAGCAAAATCCATCCCAAAATTTATATAGACTCTCAAGGGGTCTTGAATAGCCAAAACAATTTTTAAAAAGGAAGAAGAAAGTCGAAGGATTCGTGCTTCCTGACGTCAAAGCATATCACAAAGATACAGTAATCAAAACAGTGTGGTATTGGCATAAAGGCAGACAAATAGACCAATGGAATAGAATAGAAAGCCCAGAAATAAACCCTTTTGTATATGGTCAAGTGATCAACATGAGTGCCAAGACCACTCATTGGGAAAATGACAGTCTCTTCAACAAAAGGTGTTGGAAAAACTAGATATCCATGTGCAAACTAATGAAGCTGGACACTTGTCTTATACTATGTACAAAAATTAAAATGGATTAAAGACATAAATGTAGGACCTAAAACTATAAAATTCCTAAAAGAAAACATAGAGGAAAAGTTTTATGACATTGGACTTGGCAATGAGTTCTTGGCTGTGACACCAAAAGCACAGGTAACAAAAGCAAAAATAGACAAATGAGACTGCATCAAACTTAAAAACATTTGCACCAAAGGATACAATCAACTGAGTGAAAAGGCAATCTACAGAATGGGATAAAGTATTTTCAAATCATATATTTGATAAGAAGTTAATATCTATAATACAGAAAGACCTCCTACAACTCAACAAAAAAACAAAATAAAATAACCCAATTTTAAAAATGAGCAAAAAACTTGAATAGACATTTCTCCTAAGTCATATAAATAGACAAAAACATTGAAAAAATGTTCAACATTACTAATCACCATAAAAATGCAAATCAAAATCACAATAAGATATCACCTCAGACTTGTCAGGATGGCTACTATCCAAAGAAAAAAGTATGTTGGCAAGGATGGGGAGAAATTGGAACCTTTGTGCACTGTTGGTGGGATGGTAAAATGATAGAATCACTATGGAAAACAGTATAGGGTTTCCTCAAAAAATTAAAAATAGAACTATCATATCATCTAGGAATTCCACTTCTGGGTATATCTTAATATCAAAAAGAATTGAAAACAAGGTCATTGCAATCCATTCAAAATAGCCAAGAATGGAAGCAACCCAAATGTCCACCAAAGGATGAATGATTAAGCACTATGTGGTGTATACATACAATGGAATATTATTTGGCCTTAAAAAGGAATGAAATTCTCATATATGCTGTAACATGGATGAAGCTTGAAGACATTTTGCTGAGTAAAATAAGCTAGTCACAAAAAGACAAATATTGTGTGATTTCACATATATGAGGTATCTAAAGTAGCCAGATTCACAGGAACAGAAGGTAAAATTGTGTGATTATCAGGGGCTGGAGGCAGAGGAAAGCAGAGTTGTTTACTAAGTATAGAGTTTCAGATTTGCAAAATAAAAGAGTTCTGGAGAGTTGTTTTGCAACAATGTGAATATACCTACTACTGAACTGTACAATTAAAAATGGTTAAGATGGGAAAAAAATACATATCTGTATCTTCATATATATATTATTGTATACAATAATATTTATAGACTGGAGATATTTGGGGGCAACTTATACATTATTTTCTGTTTTCTTCATACTTATATATTTTACTATAAGCATATATTACTTTTATAGTCAGAGAAATATTTGAAAAACCTAAAAAAATCAAAAGTTACTTTCTTCTCTCCAACTCTCTTCTCAAATTGTAATAACCATTTATTTGTGCTTATATAGTACCAATAGAATATGTAATGTTTATTGAATGAAATAATTTATCAACTAGTGATGATAAATAATGCCTATGTCACAGATGTGCTTGTGCAAACAAATGAAGTTGGACCCTTATCTTTACTATATACAAAAAGTATATAGTATACTTTATACTATATAAAGTTTCTTACATGAGTAAGGAACATGCCTATTTCTTGAAATTAGCTTTTGATAAAGGAAGAGAAAAAAAGAAAAAGAGAGAAAAGAATGAGGTTATGACTAGCTGGTGGCATTAAAAAGCAAGCCACCTAATGAAGCCCTGTAACAAGCCAAGATAATATAGCCCAGGTCTGTAGTATTTTGGTGGTCTGGTTTTACCAAATCCAGAGTCTAAATATACAGCAAAGTAAACAGATTCCACATACTTCAAAAAAGTGTAACTGCAAAGAAGAAACACGTCCTGACTCCACACATTCCATCCCAAAGAAGGCTGGTGGGAAAACAACTGGCTTAGAAATTGATTGCATTCTTACCAACTACAAGAATTTTTGTGTTATGAGTAGACTTAGCAAGACCAAAGAAAGGCCAGAAAAAGGCAATGGACACTGGCTTCAAGCTCCTAGACTCAGCTTTGACAGCCTGTGGGATTTAAACTACAGTCCTCATCCCCCAGAATAGAGCGCGGGAGTCCACTCCTGGATATCCTACCAAAGGCCAGTCTCTGGGCATCATTCTAGAGAGAACTCAGACTTGGAAAACTGTGCTGCTGCGGAGAGGGACAAATCAATTCCTCGAAGTATTGTATAGACACTCTCAAAAGTGTGTTGGAAAGATAGCAGAGAAAAGAAGAATGAAGTACTTTTATAAAGAGAAAGGATGGTGAGAACAAGGAACTGAGGACCTCCTAGAAAGAATGTAACATCCTAAAGCTTTTACTCATAGACTGCGGGATAAGGTGTGACCACCATATAACTTTGCATTTTCCCTCTTGCATTATAAGGTTTTCTTTAATCAATTACTCTAACCCTTTTAGCAAAGTCAATTGTGTTTCCACAGCATTATGTGGTGATGATATAGAGACTGAACACACAGATGAGTAAAAAATGTATAGCCATCTCCCACTGTGTAAAAAGGGGGAACAGAATCCCAGGCAAGAGAAATATGTACTGAAGTTTCAACCAGTGATTAGCTGAAAGGCAAATTGTAGTCCACTGTGTTCCATGCTGGAGACAAGAACACAGGGAGGGGACACCAAATACTTAAGGGAAACTTCTAGATTTGGAGCATTCTGATACGTTCATACACATCACCCCTTTCGGTCAAGCTTTTCAAGGGAGCTAGATAGCTCATGGAAGGACTAGAGTCCCAGTATTCTGGATTGCTATGAGGGATCCATATTTAGGAATCAGATGGGCAGCTGGTAAGTCATGCATTCTTCTGCAAAAATTAAGGAGCCTATACCAGGACTCTCGCCTGCTTCATAAAATAAGCCACAAGAGAAACAGCAAACTTGAGTTTTCCTCTCAGAAGGTCCTATGTCACATGAAGAGTTGCTTCACAGAGTAGATTTTGTCCTAAATATGAAATCTAAAGTTGTTACTGTTTTGAAATAAAGTTCCAATAGAATACCATGTTTTGTATAACATATAAATGAATTGTAGAAACTTTATTAACTAATCTTCACTCAAAAGACTCACTAGATGAAATAATATTCTCCATTTCAAAAAATGAAACCAGTGAAATAGTAAATGCTTGTGGTTAATATAATAATTATCTCTAATATTTTTATTAGAACAAACTTTTGTTCCTAACAATTGAGTTATATGCTTACCCAAAATCTTTGTGGTATATTCCCAAATTTGTTATGACAGCTGTATTATTGTAATTATAAACTTATTTAACAAATTGTGTGAACTAATAAAATATAAATATGAAAAAAAATTCATTTTTTCTATAAAAACTAGGTTGAAAGTCTTCAGACTCAATGGAAATGAATCACTTATGAATTCCATTGAAGCCATTCCATAATGTATACATATTTCAAAATGACATGTTGTAGACAATAAATATATATAATTTTTGTCAACTAAAAATAAAATTACCAATTAGATTTTTTCAATATATCATTTTGGACTTGTGAATTTAAACATATTTAATGAGTTTAAATACATTACATTTCTTATCTTTTTTAAACTCAAGGCATCCCATCTTTGGCCAGTAGAAACTTCTTAAGCAGGGCAGCTGAGTCCTTTTGGCATAACCCTAGAAGTCTTTGACAGCTTCCTTTCTATTTGGTAGGATAAGATGTTCTAGGCTCATCTTGCATTTACTGCAAAAAAAAAAAAAAAATGCCATTGAATTAGCCATGGAGAAAACAACTATAAATTTTAAGAGAAAGTGTAAAGAATCTAGGCAGATTCTTCACTCTAACTGCTTCACAAACGAGGAAGAAACTGAAACTAGAAATGTAATCAATGTGTTGCAGATGTGCTTTATACAAGAAAGATAGTATAGTCGTCCTCTCTTATCTGCAGTTTCACCTTCCGCAGTTTCAGTTATCCATGGTCATTCACTGTGTAAATATATTAAATGGAAAATTCCACAAATAAACATTTCCTAAGTTTTAAATTGCATGCTGTTCTGAGTAGTGTGATGAAATCTTGCACTGTCCCTCTCCTTCCCACGCAGAACATGAATCCCCTCTTTGTCCAGCATGTCCACACTGCAGACGCTTCCTGCCCACTCAGTAGTTGTCTTGGTTATCGAATCAGCTGCCACAGTATCACAGTGCTTGTGTTCAAGTCACCCTTATTTTACTTAACAATGGCCCAAAGTGCAAGCGTAATGATGCTGGCATATTATTATAATTGTTCTATTTTATTATTAGTTGTTACTCTCTTACCGTAACTAATTTTTAAATTAAACTTTATCATGGGTAGATATGTATAGGAAAAATCATAGTATATATAAGGTTCAGCCCTATCCAAGTTTTCAGGCATCCACTGGGGGTCTTGGAACATATCCCCCTTGAATAAGGGGGAACTATGGTATACAAGATTAAGGTCATTTAAAAACCATTTATAAAATTGTATCATATAATATTTATTCCTACACAAGAAATATTTAAATTATTTTTCCTAATAAAAATTAACATTTTGTACTTTCTAATAAAAATTTAAATATGTTAGCAGTCTATACCATTTCCTTTAATAACATCAAAAAATTACATCATGATGTCTAACTAATTAATAGTTATTTGTGATTACCACCAAAAGTCAAAATACAGCTTGATGCACACACATTAAATACCATGCCTTTTTTATACCCCTTGCTTTATAAATAACTTGTGATTTTACCTTCAAATTACACTGCATTATTTCAAATTAAATAAGAGAGTATATATTTATAATTTGTGTTGAAAATACATGAATTATGAGGGCTACACCAATTAAAACATAACAGCTTTCAATACCTTAAACATTATATTCCATAATTATTGTGGGTTAAATAACCCACAGTTCAACTAGTGATTAAATAATCTTTAGGCATGACAAAAATCAAATAAATTAGAACATTTACACCACTTAGAACATGGCTCAGCTGATTTATATAGTGCATACTACTTAATTGCCAGCTATCTTTACTATTATTGTTGTAGCTATGGTTGTTAGCATCACTATCATCATTGTCATCATCTAAGTAATTAAAATAAAGCTTGGCAAACCATTTCATCCTTCCCTACTCTTAAAATCTGAGTCCAGTGTTTGTTCCCAGGCTAAAGAGAACTTTCTAAAATGAAAGTTCTGACACTGAAAAGTTCCACAGTGAACATGAAAGCCACAGAGAACAACAGGGATTTTGTTCAACCCTGCATGTGTGCACGTACACACACACACACACACACACACACACACACTGGGGTTTTTGTTCACCAAAGGAAAATTAACTCTGCAACATTTCTCCACCTTGTCTCATTGTCAAAAATAAACTTCAGGCAGTTAAAGATAAAAATTTAAATGCAAATACTTAACAGAGGAAAAATATAAGAGAATATTTTTATAATTTCAGCATGCAGAAGAACTTCCTAATCAGAAAATGAAACCCCTAAACAAAGTTAAAGTACAAGCAACAGAGAGCAGCTACAAGTGACAATGATGCTGGACATCACTGGTAATCATAAATTTGAAAAAGAAAAGAAAAAATATATCATGCCCCCTTTCCCATTAGATTGGTAAAATGTTAAAAGATGAGCTGTGGGAAGCTACATACTCCTTAAACACTGCTGGTTTTGAAAAGGTAAATTGGTAGTCATTTTAGAAAGATAATGTGATAGTAACTATAAAATGTTTTAAATGTGTGTATTCTTTGACCTAGAAAGTTCACAGTACAGATTTATCATACAAAAATACTTCTACATGACCCACAGTGTGTATATGTAAGGACAGTCATTGAATTTTATTGCTTGTAGTAAATTCCTTGAGTGCAGGCACTAATTCCTCTGTATTACATCATAGGGTCTAGTAAACCGGATTGTCTGTGGATATCAGTCCTCTTTAGAAATCTAAAAGAGCAAACAGCTTTTAATTAAAAAGATAAAGCGCTTATTAAATTTTTGATAATTTTGAGAAACTATGGCAAGCACATTGTTAGAATAAAAACAATCTGAGAATTTGTTGTGCTTTTATCTTTGTACATGCAAATATTTTTTCTTATTAAAATTTTTTAAAGGATTAAAGAGAAAGCACAAATAAGAAACACTCTGATCTTTGAGAACATCTCTGTAGACACATACTTCCCTAACTCCAGGTTTTGACGAAGATACTTGTGCAAAGACAAAGCCAGCACACCCTCTGATAGGGTAAACATGTTATGTCACCAACTGAGCTTTCTGATTTTGAAGATGGTTAATATGTAACCAGCTGAAACGGTCTTCATTATCCACTCTCAGGAACTACATGAAGCTCCTATGTTCGCTTTTTGCAGGCAATGTGAACTAAGTGTACAATTGGTACAATTAGAGAAGTTATATTTAGTTTCTGGCAAGCACTACAGCAATACAAGGGAAAACATTTGTTTCTATTTATTTTTATTTAGACCCATCAACCTCCTAATCCTAATTTTTCTCAATTCCCAAATATTCCTTCTTTGTTCTTAATATCATGTGCTTTGTTTCCTATATTTTTCTCCCCTACTTTCTTTTCCATGAAGTGCCTTTCTTTTTTCCTTACTTTCTCTTCTCTCTTACCCCTTTACCTCAGCTTTCTAGCAGCAAGTATTTGCTAAATACTTCCAAGCTGTATAGAACTTGTCCGAGTTGTGTGCTCCCTGTTCTGTCAAGGACTCGCTACTCAGATAACCTAACTCTTTTTTTTTTTTTCTGGAAACGCTGATGGCTGCTGTTCCACAGCATAGCCCAAAGCAGATCTGAAATAGACTCTTCCTCAGCCATTAGGATTAGAAATAAAAACACTAGCATGGTAAAGTTTACAATTTTAAAGCTCTGTCACATACCACATCTTGTATAAAACTAGCCCACGAAGGTGAGAGCACAGATGTTACCACCCCCCTATTTATTGTTGAGGAAGTTGAGTGCAGCTCAGAGCCGTTAACTGGGTTTTCCAGGCCCCCGTGGTTCAGTCAGAAACAGGACCCAGGTGTCCTGGCAACTGACCAGCCCAGTCACTTTTTTTCCCCTCAAGCTTATTTTCCGTCTCCCCAGGAGACGAAGGCTCTATCTTGGTGAAAGGGGATTTTAATAATACTTTCCTCTTTATCTATGAGTACACCGAAAGTGGTGTTCCTCCATCCATGTTCTTAATACCTCCACTCCACACATCCTCAAAGGCCTCCCACCGGGGTTATCCCTTCTCACTGCACACAGCTCAGCCTCTGCCCTTTCCCTTGCTCCTCCCACTCAGCATTTTTAGAGGCAGCATTTCATTTAAACGTGTTCAAATCTGTCTCCTCTTAAAGAAATCTTCCTTTCACCTGACATCTCTGCCAAGTACTGCCCTATCATTTCTCTTCCCTCAGACAAACCCTGCAAAACCAGCTCCAGTTCCTCACATTCCTCTCACTCCTTAAGAAGCTTCTGCCCTACGCCGGCACTGACAGTGTGCTTGTCCCTAAATCCAGCAGAAAAATTAGCAACCTGTTCATTGATTTCACAGTGGCCTGAACAGCCAGGAATTTGTCAGTAACGACCGTTATAGATCATCTTTGTAATTTATGGCGGGGCATCAGATGAATCCTATTAACATTAATCTCTCTTGTTTTAAGTAATCAATGTTGCAAATAAGGGTTCAGTTATTGCTAGCTTCTTAAAAACAATTTAAATTCTGTTATATTTTGAATCAGTACATCACAAAATTATGCAGTCATTTGTAATTGTTTAAAATTTTGTATGCTATAAACTTTGATATCTTGGTACAAAGTCACAATTACTCTGAACTAGTAAAAATGTTCTGTTGACTATCCCCTTATTAAAATGAACCCTTCCCTGAGACTCAAGACCCCACACTCTCCTGCTTGTGTTTCTCCCTCTCGGGGCCCTTGTTCTTCCATTTGGGTACCCCTGACCAACGTCTAGACAAGGGTGTTCCCTGTGAATCTGTCTTGAGCTCTTTTCTCTTTTCATCAATATGTTCTACTTGGGTATTATTATCCATTTCCATGGCATCAACTCTCCCAATAAACTGATAAATCTCTAGTCTGTATAAGTAGACCAGATTTCAGCAAACTAGTGTCATTCAGACTGTTTTAACTTTAATCTACAATAAGAAATTTTGTGTATTTTTAATAGGCAGTTCACAATGTAACACTGTAATCGTATTTTCACAATGTAACTGCTACATTGTGACCCAGGCCATTCAGAGTTAAGGATAGAGAGGGGTGAGATAGAAATAGTGATGAAGAAAGAGAAAGTTATAAAGTAGGTTTCAGTGCTGTAACAAACAGACCTCAAAATATAAAGCCTTGACTAAGAGAATGTATTTCTGTCTCACATGAAAGTCCAAGCCAAAGGAGCCTTTTCCGTCTTGCTTTTTGCTCTGCCTTCCTTGGCACCTGGCTTGCATCGTATGCTCTATGAGAAGCTCTGACCACAGTCATCATGTCCACACTCCAGCAGGGGAGGGAAGGAAGGGGAAGTACAGAACTTTACTCTTCCTCTGTAAGTCATGAACTAAAAGTGGCATGTAGCACTTCCACGCACACTCCAATCACCAGGACTTAGTCATATGCCACACTCAGCTTGAAGGGAGAAGGCTAGGAAATAAAAGTCATTAACCAGGCAGTCTGCACCCAGAACTCATGAGTTCTATTATTAAAAGCAGAATTGGAGAAGTAGTAACAGGAAACAACCAACAGTCTCTGCTGGATGTATGTGAAACAGATATTTCCTTAATTAGTATTTTCACTTATTCTGTCTGACACACTGTATTTTCTATTTTATTATATTATGTTTCATTTTTTAAAATCCTGGCCATGACTCACACACAGGCCATGATACCATAACTCACTGTAGATGATGACCCATAATTTGGAAAACAGTGCTCTAAGCCTGTTATGTCCAATAGCCTTTAGCCACAGGGGACTATTGAACACTTGAAATACGGCCAGCCTAAATTGATCCATGTTATAAATGTAAAATCCAAACCGGATTGTAGACTGAGTATGAAAAAAAGAATTTGAAAGTTCTCCTTAACAATTTTATATTGACTAAATATTGAAATTATCATAATTTATACATATTGCATTAAATAAAATACATTATTAAAATTAATTTAATCTGTTCGCTTCATTTTTTAATGTGGCTACTAGAAAATTGAAAATTACATAGGAGGCTCATGTTATATTCCTATTAGATCCACATTTCTCTGAGCTCTAGATTCAAATGTTAAACTGCCTATGAATATTAATACTTGAATATCTCACAAGCGCTTTCTAAAACTACACTCTTTATCTTCCCAACTCTCAGCGTTCTGTCCTCCCTCTCTCTGACCAATCTCAGTTTCACTTACCCAGCTTAAAGGCAATTCACTCAGTGACAAGCCAAGAAAATCAAAAGGCACATTTTCCTTTATTCCTCACATTCATACGTTCACTGAATATTATAACATTACTTCTTAAATATGATAGAAATCTGTAACCTCTTTCCAAATCCCACCATATCCTAGTTCAAAAGACCATCAGCTCTCACCTACATTCTCACACCAGCTCCCAGGGTCTTCCTGCCTCTTGGATTGCCTCCTCCCAGTGGGTCTTCCAAATTTCAGTAAAAGTGATTTTCCCGGGAAACCAACCTGAAGTCAATCCACTAATCACTCCCCCAAATCACTTAATATTTTCAAGTTCTTTTCTTATTTGAAGATGAATTTCTTTACCACCCTTCTAAGTGTACAGGTATTCACTCTCTACCAAATACGTTTCATTTCACAGAATATGCCATGATTGTTCTCACTTCTTAGGTCTTTGCGCATGTCATTCCTGTGCTCAGAATGCTCTTTTTTTTTTTTTTATTTCATCTTATTGTTATGGGGGATACAGAATTGCAGGTTACATACGTTGCCCATGTACCGCCTTTCCCCCCAAGTCAGAGCTCCAGGCATGTCTGTTCCCCAGGTAGTGCGCATTGCACCCATCATGTAGGTATATATCCCTCCCTTCCCCACCCCTCCTTCCCGAGTCAGCACCTTCAAGCGTTACCATTTCCCAAACGGTGCGTGCGCAATGCACTCATTGTGTAGGCATACACCCATCCCCTCCCCCACTCCCACCTCAGTCTGATATCCAATTGGTGTCGTTCCCAGATGTGTATTTAGGTGATGATCAGGGAAACCAATTTTCTGGTGAGTACATGTGATGCTTGTTTTTCCATTCTTGGGATACTTCACTTAATATAATGGGTTCCAACTCTCTCCAGGAGAACCATAGAGATGTCGTATCTTCATTATTTCTTATAGCTGAGTAATATTCCATGGTACACATATACCACAGCTTACTAGTCCAATCATGTATTGATGGGCATTTGGGTTGTTTCCACATCTTTGCTATTGTGAATTGTGCTGCTATAAACATTCGGGTACACGTGTCTTTGTTACAGAATGACCTATTTTCCTTTGGGTATATGCCCAATAATGGGATTGCTGGATCGAATGGCAGGTCTACTTGAATCTGTTTAAGATACCTCCATAATGCTTTCCACAGGGGTTGCACTAATTTGCAGTCCCACCAGCAGTGTATTAGTGTTCCTGTCTCTCCACATCCACGCCAACATGTGTTGTTTTGGGATTTTTTGATAAAGGCCATTCTCACTGGGGTTAAGTGATATCTCATTGTGGTTTTGATTTGCATTTCTCTGATGATTAGGGATGTTGAGCATTTTTTCATATGTTTGTTAGCCATTCTTATATTTTCTTTTGAGAAATTTCTATTCATGTCATTTGCCCACTTTTTGATAGGGTTGCTTGATTTTTTCTTGCTGACTTTCCTGAGTTCTAAATAGATTCTTGTTATCAGTCCTTTATCTGATGTGTAGTATGCAAAAATTTTTTCCCATTCTGTAGGTGGTCTGTTTATTCTCGTGACTGTTTCTTTGGCTGCACAGAAGCTTTTTAATTTAATCATGTCCCATTCATTTATTTTTGTTGCTGCTGTGTTTGCCTTGGGGGTCTTCTTCATAAATTCTTTGCCTAGGCCAATGTCAGAATGCTCTTTTTATCTCCTTCCTCTGGCTAACAACTACGAATACTATAGAGCTTAATTTACATTTTGTTCTACCCCAAACTGCCTTTCCAAGGTCATTAGTCTGAATGACATGCCCATCTTATGTGCTCCCATAGCATCCTGAACTTCAATAATAATGTTTGGATAGTCTATTTTTCTTGCTTATTTTTCTGTCTGTTCTCACATCCACAAGAATATAAAACCTTTTAGTGCATATCTGTTTCTACTTATTTGACCATTCTATCTCTAGGATTGTGCATGGTGTCTAGCTCTAGTAGGATCAATAAATACTTACAAAACAACCAAATAGCCACATGAATGGATGGATGAATTGATACAGGCATGGATGGATGGATTAATGAAATTGTTTATATGACTTAAAGATTGCAGAGTAGTATCATATTTAGAAGATAGTAAAGAAATTTGTTTGCAAAATAGATGGTAAAGGCAACTGAGGTCTTTGTTAGGCATGGTAGGTCAAAGCTTGCTTTTGAGGTCCTGTTACTTCTCCGTTAATCTTTTCACTTTATTTATTTATTTATTTTATTTGAAGATATTAGGGGAGTATACATTTTTTTTGCTATATGGCTTGAGTCAGGGCTATAATGTGCCTTCACTCAAATAATGTTCACTGTACCCATTAGGTGGTTTTTTTGACCTTTTCCTCCTCTTCCCTGTCCCCTGCTTGATTTCCAATGACTTATACTTTCTTTTGTGTCCTTGTATGCCCATCAATTAGTTCCAATTTATTAGAGAGTACATGTGGTGCTTATTTTTCCATTCTTGAGATACTTCCCTTAGGATAATGGTCTCCAATTCCTTCCAAATTGCTGCAAAAAGCATTAATTCATGCTTTTTTATGTCTGAGTAGTACTCCATCAACCCAAGTGTCCATCAGTTCATGAGTGGATTAACAAAATGTGGCATATGTATATCTTTTCACTTTCTTAAAACAGGAAATTATTTTCTATTATCATTCTTCCAGGGCCTGGCTCTTCATCTGCAATCCAGTAATATTTTCATACAGGACCACTGAATTCTGAAAGGGCTTCGACATCTAAGGTAAGCATGTCTAATGGAGGCACACTGACTTGTAGGAAAATATCTATTTTGAGCCTGCCCAGTGTTGCTGAAACTGTAGTCTCCCTGGCCAACCATTCACACAAGGGATGTGAGAAGAACCATAAAAGGCATTGTGGGGGGTTGTGAGGGAGTGAGAGAGAGGAGAGTTGAAAAGCTGATCTGCTGCTTTACAGTAAAACCCAGAGAAAGTGAGCACTAACGGGAATGTGGTTTTATCCCTCCAGGAATTCTATTTAGCCCGCCAGGAATTAACTTTGACTACAAATAGGTCATCAATGATCCTTTCAGAGAATGTTCAGAGACCTCAACTTTGTTTAGAGACCTTGTGTGGGTGGAACTTCCTGTTTGCACAGAGCGCAGCATAAAGCCCAGTTGCTCTGAGGAGTGTTTGGGACCAGACCAATTGTAGGGAGGAGGGTACAATACAGTCTGGTCTCCTCCGGTCCCTTCTCCCTGCAGCATGGGGAAGAACAAACTCCTTCATTCAAGTCTTGTTATTCTCCTCCTGATCCTCCTGCCCACAGATGCCTCAGTCTCTGCAAAACCGTGAGTTCCACACAGAGCATGAAGCACGAACTTAAAGAGTCGTTTCCTTTATTTCAGATTCTCCTTTTTATCATTCATCTGCCTCTCCGGTGAAACTGTCCTCTCCTTCATCTCTAAGTTTCCTTCCAACCAGGGGAGTTTGTAAATCTGGTTTATTCATTCTTCACTTATTCTTAACCATTTTTCTCCAACTCTCCAGATCTCTGAATTTCTAAATTTCCTGGTGATACGCAAAGCCTCTCTACGGGGCATCAGAAATTGATAATTTTTTTTAAAGGAATCAGTTTTCAGATCTTCATGTTCATATTGCTCTGCTTGAGACCATGCTATTTATCCTTTCTTACCTCCCCTTTCTTAATTGCCCATATTCTGTTTTATAAAATAAAGAGAAACTTCTCCCTCAACCATATCTTACCATGGATCATTGTCCTGGAGTATAAAAATCTCCAGGGTGCAAAATAAAGGAACAATTTGAAATACTGGTATTGGTGTTGAGAAAGCAAAGGACTCTCATGACAAGAGAGAAAATCCTTTTGGAGATCAGGTGGTGATGAATTCTTTGTTTCAACAAAATTGAAGGAGGAACTAAAGGAAATACCGGCTGATAGGTGATTAGAAGCAATTCCTGGTAATAGGGTACTGGGTGAATTTTGGCAAGTAATGCAGAAGAATTTACAAGTGGTGGCAATAATACTATTCTTTTACCTGTCATTTATACTTTTATGTGAACAATTCTTCTCAGGACTTAAATCTACACAAAACAAAAATAGTAACAAAATTAATGTTAGACCTTGTTTAATTCTTGCAATAAGGAATATCCATCCATGGATGCATAAATTCACCGGGAAAAAACAACTCATCATTCTCACTAAAGATGTGCTTCAGAATTATTTTTATTTTAGTTTTATATCTAATATTCATGAAACATACTTTGTAATGTATTTATTTTGTTTTGATCAGTTGTATACAAGCACTTTTGTAAATAACTCAATCAGAAGAAAATGTCTAATATTTACAAATTTATTGTCACATTATCTTTATAAGTGGAGTTAAAATTAAATTTATCTACCCACCTGGAATATTATATATATATGTACATATACTTGTTAGCAAAAAAGTAAGAGTGATCCATAAAATATTTTGAAGCACAAAAATCTTAGGATAAACTTCTATATGGTAAGAGGCATGGAAATTCAAATTCAAGGAGGAAAAAAAAAGAAAGATGTTAAGAAACTGACCATTACACAAAGAACTTTTTAATGTTTTTAAGTAAGTAATATTAGGTATCTTATCACTATAATATTTAAGATTCCATGGGAAACTTGTAAAAGTAATCAAAGTTTTAATTTAACATATCATCAAAAATAATATCTTTTGCTATTATTTAAAACTGTGGTTTTAAAAATAGAGATTTACTTGAAAATATGTAAGACGTGCAGATGTTCAAAAATTATTTTAGGGGTTCTGTGAGTAAAAATATTTAAAAACTACAGTCCATCTTAAATTATATATCAGGATACTGAGAATGTTTCTGTCCTGCTCATGAGTTAGCAAGATCTAAGTTCAATCACTAGAGGACCATTTTTGGATGGAACCATTGTCTAAATATGAGTTGAAAGGCAAATATTTAAAATGCAAACATCCACGGTTAGGTAACACTCTAAGACTTTATGAGTTGCTAACCACAACTGAGACTTTAAACTAATGACTCACTTTCTTTGAGGCTTAGATTCCATAGCTGTGAGGTAGAAGCAAGTACTTGCCATACAATTTCACAGAGTAGTCGAATTATATGTATCTATGCATATTTTTTTCTTTTTTTAATGGAAGTTTTATAATTTGATGGGCTTTTCAGTGTTCACATGCCTGAGAGCTTGCTTGCTTTTTGCAGCAATCCTAAGGTAAAAGAAATTACGTGAATAACTGTAACTAACATATTTTTTATTTGAATTCAGATGCTCGTGTATTAGGATTCCTTAAAGTGAAGTATGCCTACAAATTTTATTCTTTTAAGGCCCACCTCAAGTAAAATGTTCACTGCCATGCCATATGATGGAAAGGGGAAATAATTCTTATGCGTCCCATTCAACAGCAGAGTTCCATGCTCAGCAATCTGTCTTCTCTTAGAGTAGAACTGACAATAGTAACAATCATGATGGAAAACAGTGCTGTTGACAGCAGTGCCTCTCTTCTTGTCTTCTTCTCTATCTATGGACTCTCCCACTCCCAGACACTATATGGTGCTGGTCCCCTCCCTGCTCCACACTGAGACCCCCGAGAAGGGCTGCGTCCTTCTGAGCCACCTGAATGAGACAGTCACTGTACGTGCTTTCTTGGAGTCTCTCAGGGAAAACAGGAGCCTCTTCACTGACCTGGTGGCAGAGAAGGACTTATTCCACTGCGTCTCCTTCACTGTGAGTGTGGCCGTTTGAATTTATATATTCAGTTCTATTGATGAAGGTCTTAGGGATCCAGTATTCAGTCAAGATAAGGGTTTAGGAGGCTAGTACAAAATTCAAGAAGGAATTGAAATGCAGCAACTAAGCATAGAAATTAAACGCAGGCAGAGCAGGGTGGCTCACGCCTGTAATCCCAGCGCCTGGGGAGGCTGAAGCAGGAGGATCGCTTGAGGCCAGGAGTTCAAGAACAGCATAGGCAACACAGTGAGACTCTGTCTCTACAAAAACAAAAATTAAAAATTAGCTGGGCATGGTAGCTCATGCCTGTAGTCCCAGCTACTCAGGGATGCTGAGGCTGGAAGATCACTTGAGCCCAGGAATTCGAGGTTGCAGTGAGATTGTGCCACTGCACTCCAGCCTGGGTGACAGCGCAAGACCCTGTCTCAAATAAATAAATAAATAAATAAATAAAATTAAAAGCAATGTATGGATCAACTTAATGATCAACAACAACAACAAAAAAAAAACACCCTATTAGCCAGAAAGAACAAAAAAGATAGTATGCACTAAATAAAGAGAAAAGGTGACTTCTTAAAAGTATTAATAAAAGTGGAGAAAACATTAATAAAGAAAACTAGGCCCAGGATCAATATGAGCTGCCACTTGCGTGCTGAGAGGAACGCATCACTCCACACTCTAAGAGGAAAATTAAAGAAATTACTCCAAGAAAATGTCTAATATCACTTCAGAGCAGCCCATATGTGAGATGTTTACAGCCTGGTGCCAATTAAATATATAGCTTTTTTCGTAGCCTTCAGACATGCTTCTCCCATGCCTTTTTGGCGTATAACATCGACTTGGTAAAGCTCAGCGCATAATTGAATCAAGACTGTATTTTCTGGGCTATACGAACATGTGAGTCTCAGTCATAACCTGTCTTACTGAAGCATTTTCCTCCACCTTGTGTTCTGGCTTCCCATGTGTAAAACAGCAAGCGTCATTCCCACCCATGCCAGCTTTCCCTGACGAGAGTGCGGGAGTGAAATTAGGGCAAGATCTCTGGGAGGAGGGAGCAGAGCACGGCGGAGGAGACGTGGGAGGCTGCATGAGCTCTCAGGATCTCTGCTGTGTTGCAGGTCCCGCGGTCCTCGTCCAGTGAGGAGGTGATGTTCCTCACCATCCAAGTGAAAGGACCGACCCAGGAATTCAACAGGCGGACCACAGTGATGGTTAAAAACAAGGAGAGTCTGGTGTTTGTCCAGACGGACAAAGCTATCTACAAACCAGAGCAGACAGGTATGAAGAAGCCTACGGTCAGGGCAACCTCAAAGACAAAGACCTTCCTACCCTGGATATTCCCCGAAGCTCCTATAATCTTGGTTCCTTAATTGCTTGTCTTACCAGCCTCTAGGCCTAGTTTAGGGTTTGGGGGCTCATGGAAAATATTTCTGTTTCAGTGAAATTTCGTGTTGTCTCATTGAATGAAGATTTTCACCCCCTGAATGAGTTGGTGAGTCTCCTATTATCTACATAAAATTATTATTATCTATATAATGGCTAGGAGCCTACTTTTAGTGTTGCAGGGAGGACCAGGGAGAGGACAAATCAGGTATCACTAACAGTAATTCTGGCATTACAAGGCCATGAGATCCTCATTTATGACGTTATCCCAGGTCAAGAGAGTAGGGAACTCTTTCTGTCGTTTGCACTAGTACTCGGTTGTCACGCAATTAAACTTACTCTTTAGATAGTTCTCAATTAGGAATATTAGAAAGATACACTAAATAATAGACACAGATAAGCCATCAGAGGACCTAAATTGAAATAACTTTTCAGAGATTTAGACTTTTTCTAAACACTCCTACCTAAACCTCTGCTATAAAGGAAGATGAGGGTAATCAATTTGCTCCTCAAGATTAACCTTTGATACTTGTGATAAAAAAAAAAAAAAGAATTCTTTCTATTACAGTGCAAACATCAAACCAAAGTCTTCCTTTTTCTCTCCCAGGTCTACTCCTCTGCCACCTTTTCTTATCTCAAAAGGAAGCAATTCTTCTCTTCTAGCTCCTAAAGCAAGAGATTGTGCCATAATCAAGCCTTCCTTCTCTTTCTCCCATGCCCACATCCACTTCACCAGAGAATCATCTTGACTTAAAATATATACAGACTACTTCTTACCACCCTAATTGCCACAACCTATTCATGGTCAGTATCATCTCTAAACAAGATCATTGCAGTAACGTTGAAAGTGAGCTCCCAGCTTCTGTCCGCACTCCTCTATCTAAAATCAAACGCCACATCCATCATTCTGTCAGCTTAACCCAGCTTTATTTTTCTTCTTGGCATTTACTACCACCTTAGAGATGTACACAAAAGGTTTTCTTCCTATTTGTACATTCGTATTAAAATGTAAGTTCTGTTAAAACAGACATATTGTTCTTTTGTGCATTGCTACGTTCTCAGCACCTAGAACGATGCACAGCACATGAGTAGGTACTTAATAACTATTAGTTTTAAAAATCAATAACCGTTTATAGCAGAGGAGCTATTCCCATTCTTCCTCATTCTTAGAATTACCTAAAAATTCTATCACCCATACATCTGAACATGGTTGTTTACAGTTTAATGTTTATTTCTTGATCTGTATAACTGCATGGCAAAAGAATGTTCTTCACTAAAATTCACTATAAGTACTTAAGTAATGTTAGTAAATCCCATTCCTAGTGAATGGCAGTGCATATATATATTTGTTTCTGATGGTCTGGTAATAAATAACATTATTTATTAATTGCTTAAAATAGATTAATTGAAAGTTCTGTAAAAGTTAACCTGGAATCTTTTGTGTCTTACTATAGAGAGAGTTATTCTACACAAATCTGCTTTGTTTATAAAAAGGATTTGGGAATATTTGAAAACAATTATAAATTCCTTTTTTGCTTTCTCCTTTCAGATTCCACTAGTATACATTCAGGTAAGCAACTTGAAACATTCCATAATTGGAACGAAAGCAACAAATTCAGGGAAAATGTTCTTATTTGAGAGGTTCTTACAATATCTCAGAAATGTGTCATTAAGGGAGAAGCCTTCAGACTCACCTAGGATTGGATGTTTATAACTCACTCCCCTCCTTACCCCTCACCATGACCCCATTTGTCTTCTTTGTGGGTAACATAGGAGTTTTTTACCTTTCTTTTATTGTCTCCAATGATCTAGATGCTTTTGTAAGTGATAATTAATTTATCCATAGGACCCCAAAAGAAATCGCATCGCACAATGGCAGAATCTCCAGTTAGAGAATGGCCTCAAGCAATTGTCCTTTGCCCTCTCATCAGAGCCCTTTCAGGGCTCCTACAAGGTGGTGGTACAGAAAGAATCAGGTGGAAACGTAGAGCATCCTTTCACTGTGGAGGAATTTGGTATGGATCATGGAAAATCATGCATACTTTTTTTTCGTAGTTAAACATCTAGGGCCCAGAATTTGAGCTTATTTGGAGTCTTTCCCTTCCCTATGGGTGACATTGGGCTTGGAGTAGAACTAACTATATCTAACTCCCATGAGGACATCTATGATTTGTGAATAGGACTTCATATAACTTGGTTATTTTTGTAGCAATAATTATACTCCAAAAATATGCAACATCCTTATTTTAGTGGAGTCTTCCATAACTCATTAAGGATACAGTGATCTGTCATAATCCCTCAACCAAAATCTCCTTTTGAGAGTAAGGTAGATGTCTTAGTCCATTTAGTGTTTCTACAAAGGAATATCTGAGGCTGGGTAATTCATAAAGAAAAGAGGTTTATTCTGTTCATAATTCTACTGGCTGGAAGACTGGGCATCTGGTAAAAGCCTCAGGCTGCTTCCACTCACAGCAGACAGCGAAGGGGAGCCAGTGTGTGCAGAGATCACATGGCAAGAGAGGAAGCCAGAGAGAGCAAGAGGGAAGGTGCCACGCTCTTTTTAACAACCAGCTCTTGTGGAAACAAATAGAGCAAGAAATCATACAACACCCCAAATCTATTCATGAGGTGTCCATCCCCATGACCCAGATACCTCCCATTAGGCCCCCACCCTCCAACACTGGGGTCAAATTTCAGCATGAAGTCTGGGGGAACAAACATCCAAACTGCAGGAGTGGATATGGTTATATTGGAAAGTACCTTTTCAGAGACCTAAAATATAATTAAGAAATTGTTACAGAGAACCTGAAAATATTAACGTCCCCCAAATTGAGAACTAATCATGAACCTTCTTTATTGCTAATCAACAGTGCTTCCCAAGTTCGAAGTGCAAGTGACAGTGCCAAAGGTAATCACCATCTTGGAAGAAGAGATGAATGTGTCAGTGTGTGGCCTGTGAGTTGATTATTTTTCATCTTTTCAGAAGAATTATTTAAAAGATAATGGAATATTTTGGCTAGTTTCTGTAGGAGCAGTGGCAACACAAACACTTTATTTTGGGATCATCTCCATCTATAGAATGTTCTTCTTCTGTTGCTTTTCTATTTTTCCTTCTTATTTTCTTTCATATCCTTGTAAGTATTACTGTAACTATCAGGAGGTGGGGAACTGTTTCTATAGAGGCTATGCTACTAGGATGGATTCTGAAAGTGACAAAACTGCATGCACATGTACACCAAAACAAAAACAAAAACAACAACAGGATAGTGCTGAAGGGAAAAGTGGCTTTCCCTTAACCAGAAGTAACCAAATATATATTAGAGAGATGATCAACACATGATTAAAGAGAAAATTCAGTCATCAACAGATCATCTACGTGACCTTGCATGTATAGGCAGAAAATGGCCTAGATTCAGGATTTGTAGAGACAGGCATATAACCAAATCCCATCTAACTCATTGGTCTATCTAAGGTGTGTCATATACCTCTCTGAACTGCCATTTTTACTAAGGAGACTGGACATGATCTCTCAGTATGGTCTCTTCAAGGCTCAAAAACTCATGTTTCTAAGATCTTGTGCTCCTACCCCTGGTAGCCCTGCAGTAGCACTAGCAGGAAGAGCAGGCAGAGTGAAGAACCAGTCCTGCCTAGAGACCACATATGTCATGCACCTACTGCTCAGCTGGGCCCCTGCCCCAGGCTGTCTCAGAGCAATGGCCAAGTTCCTGGTCCCACGTAACTGGTGAGCCAATGCTCTTGCAAATAGAGTTATAAAGGACATTTCAAATAGGGAAGGAAGCACAGTGATCATCTATGACATATTTATGGAACAATTCCATTTTTGTAAAAAGTAAGCAACTAAAACTTGGTATAATTAAAGATGGCTGGCTGTACATGGGGAGAAGATGATGGAAGCAGAGACACCATCATATTAATAGCTTGTATTCCTAGGTAGGCTTAGGTCATTCATTTCTTCTCTTTATTTTTGTTTTGTTGTTTTTATTTCAAAATATTAAGAGGGTACAAGTGTTTTTGTTACATGAATGAACTGAATAACACTGAGGTCAGGGCTTTTAATGTGCCTGTTACCAGAGTAGTGTACGTTGTACCCAATAGGTACGTTTATATCCTTCACCCCACTCCCACCTTTCCCCCTTCTTAGTTTCCAATGTCCTTTACACCAACTATATGACCGTGTATACCCATAGGTTAGCACCCACTTTTTAGTGAGAACATATGTTTGTTTTTCCATTCCTGGGATACTTTGCTTAGAATAATGTTCTCCAGTTCCATTCAAGTTGCTGAAAAAGGCATTATTTCATTCCTTTTTATGGTTAAGTAGTACTCCGTGGTGTGTATATATACACACACACATATATATACCACATTTTCTTTTTCCACTCATAAACCATAGCCAAATATACTACATGGGGAAAAATTAAAAGCATTCCCACTAAGAACTGGGACAAGAAAAGGATGCCCACTGTCACCACTTCTATTCAACATAGTACTGGAAGTCTTACCCAGAGCACTCAGGCAAAAAAAAAGAAGTAAAGGGCATCCAAATTGGGAAAGAGGAGTTCAAACTATCCCTGTTTGCCAATGATATGATCTTGTGTCTAGAAAACCCTAAATACGCCCCCAGAAGACTCCTGGAATTGATAAATAAATTCAGCAAAGTCTCAGGTTACAAAATCAATGTACACAAATTGGTAGCAGTTCTATATACTAATAATGGTCAAGTTGAGAGTCAAATAAAGGAATCAATAGCATTCACATTAGCTACAGGTAAAATAAAATACCTAGGAATATACCTAACCAAGGAAGTAAAGAATCTCTACAAGAAGGACAACTACAAACACAGATGACAGCAATCTTCTTTCATCACAAAAACAAATGGAAAAACATCCCACTCTCATGAATTACAAGAATCAACATTGTTAAAATGTCCATATTGCTTGAAGTGATTTACAGATTCAATGCAATTCCCATCAAAATACCAATGTCATTTTCCACAGAACTAGATAAATTAATACTAAGCTTTATATGGAACCACAAAAGAACATGAATAGCCAAAATAATCTTATGCAAAAAGAAAAAATCTGGAGGCATCATATCACCTAACTTCAAATTATACCACAAGGCTATTGTAACCAAAATGGCATGGTATAGGTATAAAGATGTTTTTCTCTTAAGGACAGGTTTAGCTTTTGTATTAATAAAGACATTTTCTAAGATAAAATTAAAAAGCAATCAAGGAAGAAAAAGATATGACAAAAAGAAGAATGTAGTAAATTTTAGCATGTTGCACTGGAGATTTCTAAAAGAGAAGAGTGATTAGTGACTCTTGCCCTCAATATTGTGTGATCCCTGCAGAGAGCAGAGGGAAGTACAGAGGTGGGATGTACAAAAGCTAAAGGGGAAATTTAAATATAAATAGGCAGAAAACAGGGATGATGTTCAATGTCTGCTTTGATTCATTTGGAAATGTTCTCATGACAGATACACATATGGGAAGCCTGTCCCAGGACATGTGACTGTGAACATCTGCAGAAAGTATAATAACCCTTCCACCTGCTTTGGTGAAGAGTCACAGGCATTCTGCGAGACATTTCGTCAACAAGTAGGTTGAAAACTCTTCCTCCTAGGAAATAATAGTAAAGGCTTTGTTGACAAGCAGTGAGTTGCAACATGGTGCTAACTCAGGAAGAGATTTCCATGCCAGCTATTGTAATTTTAAAAAATCATCAACTTAGCAAAATAGAAATTATTTCTTGTAATTGCCCATTGTCAATGTTCCAAAATGACAGAAGTTGAGCTATCCAAAGCCCCTTGAGCATCAACTTCTACAAAGGAAGGAGAAAAAACATATACCTCTTAATTGCCTTGGCTGGTTAGAATGTCAGTTCTGCTCTCTTTCTGTGAGCAAGAACCTCTCACTTGGCCCCACCTAGATGCCAGGGAGGTGGAGAACACAGTCCCCAGATAGGTGGCCACTTCCCAACCACACCTGTGTATCACAGGAGGAGGAATTAGACTTTGATGAGAAATTGGTTCTAATGGTTGATAGCAGAGTAGCATGACTATAGTTAATAACAATGTATTGTAGATTTCAAAGTAGACAGTAGACAGGACTTGAAATGTTCACAACAAATAAAAATGGTAAGTACTCAAGGTGATGGACATCCCAAATAACTTGACTTGATCATTACACGTTCTACTCTAACAACAAAATGTCACATGTACCCCATAAATATGTACAAATATTATGTATCAATAAAAAGATTACCCAAAAATGTTTAAGGCATTTCTATCTCATTCTCTCTAGGGAATTTCAGATACTAGGGGATACACCTGTCAGTTAGACGCCTGTCACAACACATGATGTATTGTTGTGAAATGTAATAATGTTTAGTCCCTAGAGAAAAAGTATTATGTCCTCATCATAGAAAATACCAAGATTATGTTGTCCCAAAAAGAATCCCATCAGATTAACTGACCACTGATCTGTGCAGAATAATATATGCTAAGTTTTTGTATTTTATTTTCTTCCCTCTTAGCTGAACAGCCATGGCTGCTTCTCCCAGCAAGTAAACACCAAGGTCTTCCAGCTGAAGAGGCAAGGGTATAAAATGGAACTTCACGTGGAGGCCAATATCAAAGAAGAAGGAACAGGTTTGTATACCACATGGGTATGGGAGAAAAACAATGGACATCGATGTAACTTTTTAGCCAAATTATAAATTGTAAGGGAGGAGGTAGTATAAGAAGTTCAGGGATATTGCCCTTCCAAAAACAAATTTATTATTTTTCTTCTTTTTCAGGAGTGGAATTAACTGGAGTAGGATCCACTGAAATCACAAGAATCATAACCAAGCTCTCATTTGTGAAAGTGGACCCATACTTTAGACAAGGGATCCCTTTCTTTGGGCAGGTGGAGTATTTTACAGTTCACTGGTGAACCCATGTACTGTCACCTAATTAGCACAATAGGTGCAGTTTCTGCTGAAACCATAGCTGATTAATGTTATCAATTGATATAACCAAAGGTATAAAATATTACAAAAGTTTGATTATATAACCAAAGGTATAAAGCCACATAAAACTAGATGTGTTGCTGTGTAAATTTGTATATGAAATATATAAAATTATTCTAAAGCCCTATCAAAATTAGTAGGGTTTTTTTAATCACCTTTGGAACAGTATTGTATGATATCACTCAGTTTCCTTTTTATGGTTTACCATGCAGTCTCAGTTTTCAAGACATTTTCTCATAGGAATCTCAGATTTTATGTTGACCATTTATACTATCCTTCTAACATTAACTTTGTAAGGAAATGGGTGGGTAGGTGGTTTTAATTTTTATTTTGAAATATTAAAGATTCTACTATACCTAGTGTTTCTTTTGTGGGTATTATATTTACATTGCTTTTCTATAATGACAAGTTTATTTTTAAAAACAGTAAACCTATGGTTTAAATACTGCCATTTAAGGTTTCCAGATTTTTAACTTATAAATTTTCATACAAATCTACCAAAAAATCTTCCATTGTGATTTTTCTATTGTAAGCAGATGTGCAAATGGACCTTTCTGATTGCAGAAGTCTGGAATGGCAGTTGTAGGGACCTCAATGTGCAATTGCTGTGTAACATGTTCTTGATAGAAATGTTTCAGGATTTCAGCTATGGAGGGCACAAATGGTAGAGAGACTAGACTCAACAAAGTGGAGCACAGTCTAGAGGGCTTGGTTATGTTATGACATTTTCAGAAACTTTGGACGCTTCCTAAAATGAAAGTGCAGTCCATTTTTAAATTGCTCAGAGGTACATTTTACTTTTTTATATTTCATTGCTATTAAATAACCATCCTATTTGTCATAAGACACTCTCACTAGAAAAGAATCAGAATTTTGTGCACATTTTTATCTTTGTACTTGCAGCCAACATTTCACTGGCAAACTTAGATTTTGTTAATCAGTTGTGAATACTGATGCAAATTGGCCTATTGTACTTCCTACTAACAAAAGTAGCTCATAGTGAAAAAGAACCGTCGTCTTTACAATCTGATTGGACTATTCATCTGCTGAGTTCACTGTTAGCAGTAATATTTGGTGTTAGGCCTTATTTGATACTGTGTGACTCTTTTCAGTTCTACATTTTTCACATGGGAAGTGTGTCATAAAATCTGCCAGCCTTCCAAATGGTTGAAAGTCCAGATTCAGAAGCAGACACCATAGATAGCACAACTAGGGAAGCACGCTATGTTAGCAATTGCTTACTTCTGCAAGCATGATGCTTTAAGACACTAATCCTAGGGAGTTAATGGTCTACCCCAAAATAAGTGTTTGGGGCTCAAATAAATGTGACTAATGTATTAAAATTTTCATTACTGTATTACTTTTGTGCTCTATGACTCTCTAAGAGTTATATATAACACACAGTATTTCCAGAATATCTAGAATGCATCCTTCTGGTCATCCTTATTTTTATTCCTATTGCTCTCTATCCCTTCAAACTGCTTTATTTTTCTTCTTAGGATTGATTACTGCTAAATTAGTGTGTGTTATTTTTGTATTCACTTAGCATCTGTCTCTTTTATTAGACAGTAATGAAAGGAACTTTGTTTTGTTCAATGCTATATCCTCAATGCCTGGAACTGTATTCAACATGTAAGAGGCACTCAAAAAATATTTGTGACAAAATGAATATGGTTGGTGCCTATTAGTTATTATCCATATAACTGACCCACAGCTTTTAATTTTAAGGTGCGCCTAGTGGATGGGAAAGGTGTCCCTATGCCAAATAAAATCATCTTCATCACAGCAAATGAAGCTAACTACAGATCCAATACTACCACAGATGAGAATGGCCTGGTGCAGTTCTCCATCAACACCACCAACGTTATGGGCACCTCTCTTACTGTTAGGGTAAGTTGGAAAGAAGTTACCAATGGCATGAAGTAGCCTCAAAAACATGGTTGCAACTTAAAAAGTGATGAAATTTCCAAATTGTGTTTAGTCCTATGGAGAGAAAAAACTAGCAGTTAGAAACCAATTTAAGGGCAACTTTTTATGAGTTTATGAAAGGGAAGCAGTATTTTGGTGTGACTAAAAGTGTTGAGTTCTACTTTAGCAGTGCTGGTAGGAATGTAAAATGGTGTAGCCACTATGGAAAACAGTATAGCAGTTTCTCAAAAATTAAAAAATGGAATTACTATATGACCCAGCAACCTTACCAAAGAATTGAAAGCAGGGTCTTGAAGAGATATTTGCATACCCATGTTCATAGCAGCACTATTCTCAATAGCCAAGACATGGAAGTAACCCAAATGTCCACCAATAGATGAATAAAAAAAATGTGGGATATACATACAATGTAACATTATTCAGCCTTAAAAGGGAAGGAAATCCTATCACATGCTACAACATGGATGAACCTTGAGGATACTATGCTTAGTGACATAAGCTAGTCACAAAAAGACAAATGCTATATGATTCTACTTATATGAGGTTCCTAAAGTAGTCAAAGTCATAGAGACAGGAAATAGAATGGTGGTTTCCAGAGGTTGGGGAGTAAAAGAAATAGGGATTTGCTGTTTAATGAGCATAGAGGTTCAGTCTTGCAAAATGAAAGGTCTATGTTGCACAACAGATATACTTAATACTATCGAACTGTACACTAAAAAATTATGAAGATGGTCATTTTGTGTTTTGTTTTTATCACAATTTTTTGAAAAGTATAAGTTCTAGAATCAAAATCAAGTAATTAAAAATGCTGACTCAACTCTATGTTAAGGGACAATAACTAAAACCTCTATGCTTCATTTCCTTACCTATAAAATGGGTATAATATTAATATCTAACTCTTAGGGTTGTTATGAAAATTAAATGAAATACATGTTAAAGTACTTAGTAACTGCCCATTAACTGTTAAATACTTTTATTATAAAAGCCAATTTTAACATAATTAGCATTTAGTTTCAAAAATACATACTCCATAAATTATTGTTTTACAGTATTTTTGTCTTGCTTTTTAATTTTCTCCAGATGACCCATCTATACCTATATAACTTGTTTTGTATAGCATACAGTCTTCTATTCATCAATAGAGATATAGGTATATGTTTATAGATCTGTATATCTACACTATATATTACATATCATAATACTAGAAAAACCCTGCCTCATTTGGTATAAAGAAAAAATAAATAACATATTTTATTGATTTAGCTTTAAATAGGTGGTCTAAAATCCCATACCTCCAATGACTCAAATTTGAATGTTTATTCACTTATCAATCAAGAAGTGTCTTGAATGTTTTCTATGTGCCAGGCACTGTGCTAGTCCCGACAGTGAAAATATTATCTTTAAATGCTCCCTCTTTTTGGTGGTCATATATATGTTATCACTAAAACACATATTGAGATATGAACAAAGTGTTTTGCTGGCATAAGGATGCACTCATGCTATTTGGCAGCTGTGGAGGAAGGTAGGGGAAGCCTTAAAAGAGTTAAGGACCAACTTCTACATGAAGAAAAGTTGAAAATACAACCCAATAGGGCCTATGAGGCATAAGAATCCAGAACGGCAGGAAGCATGAAAAATAATCAGCCTAAGATAGCCCAGGAGAGGTAGATTTCAGCTAATTCACCAACTCAGCTCTTAAATCGATACTTTTTACCAATGTTTTCTCAGACCCCTGAGGTTGCAATATTTCATTAATTCATAATACCCATTTCAAACCCATCATAAAAGAGACAGCTAGTTTCTGAAGCAGTTTCTTAAGATGATTTACTCTCCTCAATGAAGTTTCATAGCACCAGTGTCTGTATCTGCATAAGTAAAGTAGACAAAGAAATTTCAAACAAGCTAATCAGATCAAAGGAAGCCTCCTATTATGCTCTTCAGAAATGTAAATCCCAACCGTGGCAGCCTCTGCAGTGTAAAAGCACAAATCATGCCTCATTTGATACAGATAAATGAAATAAGGAGCCCTTTTCTCACTTTTTATTGTGGAGGGAAATATATCTAGTTAAGGGAGGACAGTGAACTTATACAGTTTCAGGAGTATATTTATTCTTTATGACATATAATCTATAAAATAACATTGCTTTCCTCATTCATTAGGTCAAACACAAGGACCAAAATGTCTGTTATGGCTACCACTGGGTGTCAGAAGAAAATGAAGAGGCATATCACACTGCTAATCTTGTATTCTCCATAAGCAAGAGCTTTGTGCACCTCGAGCCCATCCCTGGTGAACTGCCCTGTGACCAAACTCAGGCGGTCCAGGCACATTACGTTCTGAACGCACAGGCCCTGCAGGAGCTGAAGGAGCTTGTCTTCTATTATCTGGTGAGAAGGGAGGTCACTGCATTGACTTATCTGTAGATAAAACCTCTCTGCCGGGCCAGGAAATTATGAAGCTCTTTAGGCATCACCACTTTAACTTCTTATGCATGTTCCTTTTGAAAGTTGGACTTCTCTTGGGGCTAATTATTGCTGGCAGGGGCTCGATGAAGAAAGCATATCGAAGCAAGCCTGGAATACGATCTCTGTCAGGCACATTAAATTTCTTTTTATTTCCTTTTTTTTCAGATAATGGCAAAGGGAGGCATTGTCCGAACTGGAACTCATGTACTGCCTGTGGAGCAGGGAGATAGTGAGTATTTCCATAATCATACGGAAATGTGTCCATTCTGACACTTCAACCTTTCACTACAGAAATATCAGAAACACTTTCTAGTAAAGAGAGATCATTTCTATCTAATCACAATAAAGAAGAAGTTGAGGGATGGAAAGCAATAATATTTCTTTTTTTACATCCTTGATCAAATATCTGGGGTTTTTCTCTTAGCATGTTCTGTTTGGATTACTAAAAGTTGTCATATACAATCTATGCTTATTCCAAATTTTTAAATCATATATATTCTTGGACCCTCTTCTCAAAATGGGAGACATTTGAGAATTGTTTTAGAGAATTGGGAGGAGGAAAGGTAAAGTTTTGGGATGCATTCTTGTGTTGAGTCACTTATATCTTTATAAATATCTCATTTTCCCTTTGAAGATAGTTATGATTTGTAAAGAGTTAAATTGGGCACCATTGAATTGGACTCTCCCCGTGGACAAATATGTAGCAATATAAACCTTTGAAGGTTGCTCCTAGTCTAATGGGGTCTAAAAGATGACTTACTAGAAAACTATCAGTGAACTACTCTTTTGCTGCCTCTTCGTAACAACACAGAAACACCAAAGTTGACTTAGGGAAGCTTAATGCAACCTCTAAAGAATCTACGTAGGCATCAAAAAATAACTTTCAAAGGAGCATAATATTTCTCTTAAGGAGAAAAAATAGAATATTTTCTTCATAAATGGTTAAAGAGGATATAACCTTCAATACAATGTGTTAAACTCTTCCTTTTACGTCTTATAACTTCAAGTTCTATTTCGCTGTTCTAATGTGAGATCTAGATCAAATGGTAGCAAAATGGATGTCTCCATAGCCTTAGATAGCATCAGAGCCTTATATAGGTGAGAGCTACAACTTATAATTGTCGAGAAATTAATACAGTATATGATTAATGAGAGGAAAGGGGGCTTTGATAAAGTTTTTCCTAAAACTGAAGTTTGCAGTCCTTCATTTACTGCATCTGCTGTCTATTTTCTCTGTTATATCTACTAACACAAACACTCACTAACCAGACCAGCCTCCTAAAATGCCTTTGTACAACAGAATAATTTCATGTCAGCCCTGAAGAGAGGTCTAACTCGTGATTGCTTCCTCTCATTCTCCCTGCTCCAGTGAAAGGCCACTTTCCTGTGTCAGTCCCTGTGGGGTCAGACATTGCTCCCATTGCTCGGTTGCTCATCTATGCTATTTTACCTGACGGGGAAGTGATTGGGGATTCTGCCAAGTATGAAGTTGAAAATTGTCTGGCCAACAAGGTGAGGGCTTTATATCATAAGCCTTTCAACATTTCAAGCTAGAAGTTACTATCATTATCATTCATTGTATACATGTGAGCATTGGAACCCAAAGGATTAAACAAATTGCCCAGAGACACTGAGCCAGATAACGGCAGAGTCAACCAGGAGAAGCCCTGCCACTTGACTCCTAGTGCACAGCTCTCAAAATCCTCCTGGCACCTTGTCCCTTACCAAATGACACAGTGCAGAGTACCTTGTTCCCTTCATCTTTGATGAAATGTTGGGAAATATATGAGCAAGTTTTTAAGACTACAAAAGAGAAACACAAGAGCACCTAGACCCACGAGCATTCCCACTGCAGTTAACGAGCACCTCACTGTGTACCAAAGGTAAAAAATGATGTCATAATTAGTAATGTCTAAGAATAACTAGAAATTATTATACTGGCTCAACCAATTCTTGAGAATGAAAGAGAATTGTAGGGGACAAAAAACTTCAGGATTGACCTAACGCCAACCACCTTGACTGGAGTCAAAGTGGTTCTGCGCTGAATGGGAGGAACACTCAGAAAATGTGGGGATATGCGTGGATATGCGTGGTTAAATCAGTAAATTTCTGTTTCTGACCTTTTTTCCCACTTTCACAGGTGGATTTGAGCTTTAGCCCAGCACAAAGTTTCCCAAGCTCACACGCCCACCTGCGAGTCACAGCTTCTCCGCAGTCGGTCTGCGCCCTCCGTGCGGTGGACCAAAGCGTGCTGCTCATGAAGCCCGAGGCTGAGCTCTCCCCGTCCTCGGTGAGTTCCCCGCAGCCTACGGGATCAGGAAGGGCCACACGAGGGGCTCAGAGCAAGGAGAAATGCCTATCTGAGGGGCATAAGGTCTATTAAAATTATGTTTACCTAGGGGTTAGTAGTTTTGAGCTCATTCATGTGTGCTTTCTTTCGTGAAGAAGATGTATGTGTATACACACACACACACACACACACGTAGACTACTAGCCTTTGCAGGTAAAAAGACTGCTAAAAAATTTATTGCCTCACACAGCATATTGAAATCAATAAAATAATTTTTAAATATAAAATGTGACCCAAAAAATTAACAGCAGAGGGGACCAAGGCTGGAGGATAGCTTAAGGCCAGGAATTTGAGACCAGTCTGGGCAACATAGTGAGACCCCATCCCTAAGAAAAATAAAAAATTTTAGCTGGGCATGGTGGCATGTGCCTGTATTCTCAGCTACTCAAGAGGCTGAAGCCAGAGGATCACTGGAGCCCAGGAGTTTGAGGTTGCAGTGAGCTATGATGATGCCACTGTACCCCAGCCTGAAGGACAGAGTGAGACCCTGTCTCAAAAAAAAACAGAAAAAGGACTTGTGAATCAGATTAAGTTCCCATAACTATACAAATCCAAATCTCATGTGCCAAGACATTATATATGCAAGCTGGAGAAAAAACAAGGCAGATTGTGAAAAGTGCTATAAGAGAGATGCAGATATGCAAAATAAAAGATTAATTCTAATTGAAGAATCAGGGAGGTCATTCATAAATGTTTATATATTGTATATTTTGTGCGTGTGTTTGTGTATATGTATTTATATAATGTAAAAAGGAAAAACATGCACTATCCAAAGTCCCTGAAATCCCAGAGCTCCATGAAACCATTAATAGGAGTTTCCAACCTAGTTTTAACATTTCAAAAAGCATAACAAAAGTGAAACATTTACCTGCTCTAAGACCACACAGAATAAATGATATGTCCAATTTCTGTTTTTATAAGAATTATATCAACTGAAACAATGGCTGTCCCAAGCTGAATACAATTTCTGAAGGAAGACATGTATTATCTCTGATGAAAAATTTAGGAAAAATGAATGATATTGATAAATGAAATATTTTAAAATGTGGGGTTAATAGAAGATATAGCAAAGAAGGTATGTTGAAGTGGAACAAGAAATTAGTATGTACTAATAGCAGTTTCCTCATATCTTCAAATTTTCAATATGCGGCCAATTGGAATAACCTTTTATTGAAACTTTTTCTACTATCAAAATTTTACAAAGGGAAATTTTATATTTTTACTTCCTTAAACAAGAAACTTGAAAATACTTATTGGTTCTTCTAACAAGATTTTAATTGAAAATATTAGAATACTTCTAAAGGAAGGATTAACTACATATCAATAGTGGGAGCAAGAAGACGTGTAGAAAAATAACATTAATGTTTTACATTTGTATAAGAATTTTACACTTCTCAAAGGTACTTTTTCAATTATAACAACCTCGATGGATAAAGACAGAAAATCCTATTTAACTTATTAATAATAAAGCAGAAGCTTTTGGGTACTTAGCAGTACACCTGGGTTAGAACACTAATTTCTTTTAATCCTTGGTTAGTTGTTTTACTCATTAAACACTTTGCCCCTAGTAGCGTAAGTCATGCATTCAACACATACAGTTGACCCTTGCACATTGTGGGGGTTATGGGTGCTGACCCCCTGCACAGTCAAAAATCTTGAATATAACTTTTGACTCCCCCAAAACTTAACTACTTGTATCCTGCTTTTGACCAGAAGCCCTACTGATAACATAAATAGTTGATTAACACATATTTTGTATGTTATATATATTATATACTGTATTCTTACAATAAAGTAAGCTAGAGAAAAGAAAATGTTATTAAGAAAACTGTAAGGAAGAGAGAATGTATTTACTATTCATTAAGTGGAAGTGAATCTTCAAGTTCTTCATCCTCATCATCTTCATGTTGAGTAGGCCGAGAAGGAGGGGAAGAGGAGGGATGGGTCTGGCTGTCTCAGGGATTGGCAGAGGTGAAAGAAAATCCACATATCAGTGGACCCACACAGTTCAAACCCATTGTTGTTCAAGGGTCAACTGTATTTATTTAATGCCTACTATGTTCTAGGTACTATACTAAGTGCTGGGGATCTAGTGTACTACTGGAAAGACCAAACTCCATGTCTCCTGTAACATGCATTCTCATAGATGAGACAGCCAATAATGATGTGCCTTGCAGAAGAATAAAGCAGGGAGGGGAAATGGAAAGTTTTGAAAGGGAGCCGCCTTTGAGAAAGTGTCTAATTTCATCCCACAACTCACCTTGCTAATCTATTTTTGTCAATCAATTTACAACCCCTATGAATGTAATACAGTGTACCTATCAACATTTTTATGTCTGTCTTAGTCTTCCTCGTCAAATGAATCTGAAAGCATCATGTCCAGTATTTTATAGTTAAAGTTTTATGTATTGTGTCAAAAACTGGAGCATTTTGCTTCCATGAATAATACCTAAAAAAATATTATCCTGTCCTATGTAGAGAATAGATATTTGTTCATGTACCTGTTTAGAACATATGTCCATTAACTTTGTTACATACTGAGTCAGTTGCCAATCGCAAGATGAGGAAAAACAATCTATTATAAAGCTTTTTGCAATATCTCAAATATAGCAGACCTAAATTTCTCAATTAATATAGCTATATTTCATTCTAGTTTTGAGTCCAGTGTTTTCCTCTGAACTGTGTAACAAAATATTATGACCCTTGAGTACTTAGATGAGAGTGTTTTGGTTAAACATCTTCAAAATGACAACAGTTTTTAGAGAAAATGATCCATATCCTCTCTATAAATTGTCAAAGCAATGAGAGCACTCAAAGAAAGACGGATGGTGATTATTCTTGTTCTTTTCTCCTTGAACTTAAAAAAAATAAACCACAAATAAATTTGGTTTTTTGTCCTTTGCATTTGTACAGGTTTATAACCTACTACCAGTGAAGGACCTCGCTGGCTTCCCTGCGGGATTGAATCAGCAGGAGGAAGATGATGGAGACTGTGTCCATGGTTACACCATCCATATTAATGGAATAACATATTCCCCAGTATCAAATACAAATGAAAAAGATATGTATAGCTTCCTACAGGTAAATTCCTCTCGTTGTGGATGGTCAGCTTTTACAGTTCTTAAAATATTGTATATGGAAAAAATTATTTAGTTTAATGCCTTCATATCATGGTTGAAGATAATGGGACATAAAGAGATCAAGTGACTTCTCCAAGGTCACTAATAGTAGCAGAACTGCTAAAATCTATAAAATGGAACTGGAACTTTTGGGACTATTAATCAAGTTTTCTTTTTTATCAAAATTCATTACTTTGTGATATTTTTAAATATCACATATATAAAATAATTACTGTTGAAAGAACTCAAGGAAGAGAATGAAATGACTTCTATAAGTATTCTAATATCTCTTCTACAGATATGAAAATTAAAAGTTTAATATTAAGCTAACTGGATTGTTTGTCAAATTCAATGAAAAGAAGTATGCACCTATATATAAAATATGTGTACTGATTAGGTGATAATTTCCTTTACAGGATATGGGCTTAAAGGTATTCACCAACTCAAAGATTCGTAAACCCAAAGTATGTCCACAGCCTGAACGTTATGAGATGCGGACATCTAAAGTTCTAGCTTATTCAGGTAAAAAAATGAATAAAAATTTATTTCCTTCCCTGCATTTCCTAATATATTTAACCAAATAAAAGAATTTGTAAAAAGATAAAATTAATAAAATTAACCAAAAAAGGACTTATATTTCATATATATTATGGTTCTCGTTGACGATCCATTGAAGGTCACATAGCAATATAAACCCAGCTCTTCTGATTGTATCAGGCCATCCACATACGCCACGCTGGCAACAGTACAAGGCAGATTATAAAAAAGTCCTATAACAGAGGTACAGATATGCAAAGTAAAAGAAAGTATTAAGTCTGCTTGGGGAATCAGATGTCATTCATGAAGAATTAGCTTCTAGTAAATCGAGATCTGTGAGGTTGAAAAGGGAAGGAAAAGCTTCCAGACATATAGCTAGAATCAATGTAAACAGAAATAGAAATGTTCACAAAATAGAGCTACATTCTCATCAGTCAAGTAAAACAGCTCTTCAACTTCCCCAAAACATCAGCCAATATTCATGTGAGAACCACAAGCATTCATCAATGATGTGAGCTACTTCGCTGATGAATCAGATAGTAATCAAGTGTCTATACTCTCATATTGTCAAATCATGGTTAAGGATAAGTTGAGCACAGACAAAAGAGGTTCAAAATATAAGGAAAACATTCAATGAGAATCATTGTTACAAAGATTATTGTATATATTGACATTATTTATAAATTATATTCTATAATCCTTTATCAGTAAGATTTAGAGTAAACTGACATATGTACAAGGATATATATATATGTGTGTGCACTATTTTTTTCCAGGGCTTTGGTCATTAAATATTTACCAGCATACCCTTAGCAGAAGGTGAACAAGGTAAAAGAACCTAACTCTGGTTCTGACACAATATGGAATAAAGAGCCTTTTTTTATTCTTGATCTTTTCACTCCTGTAAACTGTTTCCCAGAGCCACTGCCATAAAGTCTGTGTCACGACTGAGAAACACACCAATGGAAACTTTGACTCCTGTTCTCCTCCCAACTCCATGTCATAGCACTCTCCACCTACCATAAGGGCACAGCCGAATAGGACTCCGCAGCCCTTCCTCCCCACAGGCAATCCAAGGTCTTCTGCCTGGTCTCTATATCCTCTGCTTATGATCCTCTTCCCCCAGCTCACTCCTAGCTCATTCTAATTCTTCAGAATTCAGCTGGAACATTACCTCCTCAAAGAAGCTTTCCCTAACCACCCAAGCACGCTCTCTTGGTTTCTGTTTCATCACTCTTTATGTCTTGATGGCACCCATTACAATCTCTCATAAGCTTTAGCTTTAATGCGTATTGTTCCTGTCTTCTCCCTCACTCACTGTAGAAGCAGATGGAGGGCTAAGAGGCCATGAACGTGCAAATATGATACATGTTGAAGAGGCTCACACAGAGACTGTACGAAAGTACTTCCCTGAGACATGGATCTGGGATTTGGTGGTAGTGGAGTAAGTAACTTCCTTTATATGCAAGATGCAACAATATAGATCCCTCACTATGTTCAATGCTTTGCTAATTTTCCTATTTTTATTGTATATATGTAAGGTGTACAACACAATGTTTTAATATACATATTATAGTAAAATGATTACTGCAATCAAGAAAATTAACATATCTATAATCTCACATTGTTACCTGTTTTTGTGTGTGTGGCAAGAGCACCTTAAAAATCTATCCTCTTAGCCAATTTTCAGTATACAATACAATATTATAACTATAACCTTCATGCTGTTCCTTAGATCTCTAGGTTTATTCACCCTGCATAACTATGACTTTGTAGCCTTTGACCTGCATCTCCCCACCACACTCCCATGATTCTATTCTCTGTTTCTATGTGTTCAGTTTCTTTTAGATTACACATGCAAGTGAGATCATGTAATATTTTTCTTTCTGTGTCTGGTTTATTTCACTTAACATAATGTCCTCCAGGTTCATCCATATTGTCACAAATGGAAGGATATTTTTCCTTTTAAGGCTGAATAATATTACATTATACAAACACACGCACACACACAATTTCTTTATACATTCATCCATGGATGGATATTTAGGCTGTTTCCCTATCTTGGCTACTGTGAATAATGCTGCAATGAACACAAGAGTGCATATATTTAAGGTGCCTGTTTCATTGCCTTTGGGTATACACCTAGAAGAGGGATTTCTAGATCATACAGTAGTTTCATTTTTAGTTTTTTAAGGAATCTCCATACTGTTTTCCACAATGGCTGTACCAGTTTATATTCCCACCAACAGTATGAACATCAAGGAGTATGAGCACATTCCTTCCAGAGAAAACCTGGAGTCTGGATTTTATCACTGGAAGGGAGTAGGGAGGGCATGGAAGACGGGAAGTTCCCAAACTCCTTTTCAGGTTCCTAGAGGTCTCTTGTTTACCTGACCTTTCTGCTCCCAGATCCCTGCTAGTTAGAAGCCAACCCTCAGGCAGCAACTGAGAAAGTGTGTAAACAAACCCCTTCCAGGGAGAAACTGGGAGCTCTTGGCTAATTTTTCAGCATTGAAATACTTCTTTTAAACACATTGGTATTTTCAGGAATGGTTTTTTTTTTTTTTTTTTTTTTTTTTGAGACAGAGTCTCACTCTGTTGCCCAGGCTAGAGTGAGTGCCATGGCGTCAGCCTAGCTCACAGCAACCTCAAACTCCTGGGCTCAAGCGATCCTCCTGTCTCAGCCTCCCGAGTAGCTGGGACTACAGGCATGCACCACCATGCCCGGCTAATTTTTTCTATATATATTTTTAGCTGTCCATATAATTTCTTTCTATTTTTAGTAGAGATGGGGTCTCGCTCTTGCTCAGGCTGGTCTCGAGCTCCTGAGCTCAAACGATACGCCCACCTCGGCCTCCCAGAGTGCTAGGATTACAGGCGTGAGCCACCGCGCCCGGCCCAGGAATGGTTTAACGTAAATACTCGGTTACAAAGTCACATTAAATGGCATCAAAACTAAGAAATTTTGCACAAGTTTAATTCTAAGATTTCTAAAAAAAAAAAAAAAAAAAAAAAAAATGGACATAAGGACCAAATATAACAAATACTGCAGAGATAAACACGTGTAAAAGATCCTTTATTGGTCAACAATCTTGAGTTAAGCACAGATTCAGTCAGGCCAACTTTGCACAATAGTAATAGAATTAAAAACTATATAGCAGCCCTTGGTGGAACAGCATTTTAGAAAAAGAACTTAAGGACGATCTCAAATTACATGTTAAGTTTATAACTATTTTTTCTGTAAAAGATTATGCTACAACTGTATGCATAGAGGAGATTCTGATAAAGACTAGCACTGAAAACAGAATTGGAAGAAAGGGAAGACCTATATATTCCCATCTCAAGTCTTGATTATACTCTCAATTATTGATATTTCTATTGAGTTCATTCAAGTATGACAATAGAATCACTTATAGGGGTTATCATCCCAGAAAGGATTTATTTAACTGCTTTCTTTCTGTTCTTCACATTGCCCTCCTCCCCAGCTCATCAGGTGTGGCTGAGGTAGGAGTATCTGTCCCTGACACCATCACAGAGTGGAAGGCAGGGGCCCTCTGTCTGTCCCAAGACACTGGACTTGGTCTCTCTCCCACTGCCTCTCTCCGAGCCTTCCAGCCCTTCTTTGTGGAGCTCACGATGCCCTACTCTGTGATCCGCGGAGAGGCCTTCACACTCAAGGCCACTGTCTTAAACTACCTTTCCAAATGCATTCGGGTAAGGAACTCTTTCTAATTGTATACAAGGTAGCAGTCAAGTAAATTAAAAGTTGCATGCCTAGGAGTACTGACTCTTGTGTACAATATGTGCTAACTAGAGGAAGAATACTATCAGATATTCATTTGTTATATGAGTTACAGTTGCTATCTCCAAATAACAAATTGCAACTTAAAACAAGCTTCTAGCCCTTATCATAACCATTTAAAGTTCAGTAGTTTGTGTAGTATGAAGATTTATAACACAGACAACAAAAAATCAGTACTCTTCATCCTCATGTTTTATTTAGATTCTTCAAGGTTTCAGCCTCTACATTCTCATATATTTAATTTTTCATAGCTCATTCATCATATTAAACCTAATTTTAAAAGTTATTTGTGAGCATCTTACCTCTGCTGAAACCATAACTCTTTATAAATCTTGCATACTCTGCTGGGAGAGCTAAGGAAATGGGCAAGGTTCCAGACCAAAGAAACAGAGCAACATGCCATCACTACCTCTCCTCTCTCTGTTCCCACCGCATGAAAGAGCACGTTGCAACCAAAATACTCAGATCTAGATGTCAGATCCACCTAAATGTACTAAAGGTGCTTGGTCTTTGTTTGTATAATCATTAATATCAGGCAACCTGAAATCTAACCAATCCCTCAATATGCTTCACTTCAAACTCATTCTCCCTCTGGTCTCCTTCTCCCTCCATATGTCATTTCAGGTCAGTGTGCACCTGGAAGCCACTCCCAAATTCCTAGCTGTCCCAGTGGAGAAAGAACAAGAGTCTCACTGCATCTGTGCGGACGGGCGGCAAACTGTGTCCTGGGAAGTAACCCCAAAGTCACTAGGTGAGGGGCAGACCCCTAGAAATAATTCTCTACTCAAAAATTGTATATATCCATGGGAACCTTATATTCAACACTACTTTACTCAGGAAAGGACCCCAGGTGGCACGATAATTTTTCTGTCTTTCATTGTAGGGTTCCTAGAAGGATATCCCCAAACATCTCCACTTTAGATTCGCAGTATCATTAGCCTCTCATTTATGCTATTTCCATTCCTGCTCCAGTGTTTTTATAAAACAAAAATAAAACAGAGCATTGAACATTTATAAATCTTGAGTTTGGAGGCATGGAGGATGGGGGAAAATGATACTCATCTTTATTGGCTCTTTTTTTTTTTTCAGGAAATGTGAATTTTACTGTGAGTGCAGAAGCACTAGAGACTTCAGAGTTGTGTGGGACTGAGAAGCCTACAGTCCCTGAATATGGAAAGAAAGACACAATCATCAAGCCCCTGTTAGTTGAAGTAAGTAAGCCTGCCCATTTAACAGGTCACACTGAGTCACAAAAACCAATGCTTAGTACAGCTGGGGTTTCAACTTTTAGGTAAGAAGACCTAAATAATATATGGTCAATAATATCCAGAATAATAAAACAATAATATACTTGGGTAATACAATAATTATTACAACTGTTTCACAATAGTATTCATTCTTTTTTATCTACCTACCTACCCATCTATCATCTATTTCTCTTGATTTATTTTCTTTTCTTTTCTTTTTTTTTTTTTTTTGAGACAGAGTCTGCCTTTGTTGTCTGGACTAGAGTGCCATGGCGTCAGCCTAGCTCACAGCAACCTCAAACTCCTGGGCTCAAGTGATCCTTCTGCCTCAGCCTCCCGAGTAGCTGGGACTATAGGCATGCACCACCATGCCCAGCTAATTTTTCTATATATATTTTTTTTTAGCTGTCCATATAATTTCTTTCTATTTTTAGTAGAGACAGAGTCTCGCTCTTGCTCAGGCTGGTCTCGAGCTCCTGAGCTCAAACAATCCACCAGCCTGGGCCTCCCAGAGTGCTAGGATTACAGGTGTGAGCCACCGTGCCCGGCCTTCATATATTTTCTTAATCTTTCCTTTACTTTCTCATGTATCAACCTGTCCCTTTCATATCGCTTATATTTCCAGAGTTTGTTTATATTAAACAGTTCAGATTCCTCTCTTCACTGTCCGGAAATCTGTGGTTCCCCTATCAACACATGTGTCCTGAAAGTCGGTCCATTCTCACCTCTGACTTCTCTTTCTTTTACTTAAAGCCTGAAGGACTAAAGAAGGAAGTAACATTCAACTCCCTGCTATGTCCATCAGGTAAGAGTCAACCATCATAATTCTAAAAACATTGGCTAAAGATTTTATAGCATTTGAAGTTCAAAGAACTTTTGTATATTATTTTTACACTTTCCCTATGAGGTAAGACCTGAAGTGCCATCAGCACATTTGACAAATGAGAAAATGGTTCTTAGAGAGGCCAAGTAATTTGATGGGGGAGAAAATCCGTAGCTCATGCATTCTGAGTCTTGATCTCTTGCAGCACTTATGTAAACACCAAAATGTCTTCCTGAATAGTGTGGAGTGTGGGCATAGGTAGAAAGTGGGTAGAGTCAAAATGAATATTGCCCAAGGGTATATATTTCCTTGAATAATTACTAATATAACATATGGATAGCTGAACTCAGGTTATTCCAACACTGAGTTTTGCATAGACAGTATCGTTTGATAACGGGACCATGCTATTTCCCAAAGGAAGAGTGGTTGTGGTCTTTACCATTATTATCATATTAATATTTGTTTGATGCTAATCCTGTACCTAATGCATTATCAGTCATTTGAAAAGGCACTGAAAAAATTCACAGGAAAAAATATAACTTTATCTTGGTGAAGAATTTTCTAGTCAGTCTAAACAAAAACATTTATAGAAATTTAGTGCCCTAAGAAATGTACTAACACAATGTGTTCTCACCCCAAACTATCTTGGTGAAGAATTTTCTAGTCTAAACAAAAACATTTATAGAAATTTAATCCCCTAAGAAATGTACTAACACAATGTGTTCTCACCCCAAACCAATGTCAAATCAAGAGCATACATATGTTCGTTGCCTTTCTCTGTCTATCCACTGTCTTTTTGCTATGCTTTTTATGTTGTCAAGACTTAATGTGTAAAATGTGTTCTAAAAACATTATTTCCTGGTCTTTAGCTTTATTTCTACATTTAAGTGCATTTAGTGCTTACTACTCAATCCTTTTATCATGACTTCTCCATTTCTGAGTTATTCATTTTGATTTATCTCTTTGGCATCAGTACCAATCATCAAGCAATTTTATTAAAATTTATTTGAATTACCCATGTAATTATACAAATAAATTCTCCTTTAAGAAAACAAAACAGAACATCATATTAAAGGCTAACATCACTCCCTCATTAATATTTTTCAATACCTTAATGATCATCCATGGGCTTTTAGAAATAATATGTGTAAATGTGTTTGTATATGTTACATAAATTGTATTATACAAATTATATAACTTTCACTCTAAAACTCTTTATTTTATACTCAGCAATCTGTCTTGGAGATCTATCTGTGTTAAATTGTAGTTCCAATCATTCCTTTTAATTGCTTTTAATTCTATAATATCAATACATCACAATTCTGCTTGGTCTTTTAACCTTCCCATATTGGTTTTTCCAACTATTTGTCAATAAAAAAATTAATTAATTAATGATAATAATAGCCTCCTGTGTATATATGCAAATGTACCTAGGGTAGATGCCAAAATGTGAAATTCTTGAGTCAGAGGAGGCATGCACATATATGCACAGTTTTTTTGTTTGCTTTTTGTTTTTTTATTTAATTATATTGTAAATTGACAATTTATAATTGTATACACTTATGGCACACAAAGTGGTTTTATGATTTATGAATACAATGTGAAATAATTAGTAAAGCTAATTAGCATATCTATAACCTCAAATACTTATTTTTTGTGGTAAGAATATTTGAAATTTATTCTTTAAGCAGATCTTATCATAGGTTCTCTAGTTAACTGGATCACTACCTTTGCTCTGATGTTGGGTGGTGCCACTGGCCAGGTTTGCTGTCTGGTGAGATGACTGGTTTGGCTCTACTGTCAGGTAGAGCTGCTGTCTGGGTACTGCAATGGCCTCTGATCAAGCTAGTCAGAAGATTTATTGCCTGGCTGGATGATCAGGTTCCAAGTAGCAATCAGGGCCACAGGCTGGGCTCTGTAGTTAGGTGCAGTTGTTGCTTGGGGATGGGCAGGACCAAAGACTATGTCCTTAGAAATTCATGATTGAGGCTTTCCTCTCTGTGTAGGTGGAGCCACAGGGTGAGGTTTTGGCTGAATTGAGCAGCTGCTTAACCTCTCAGGTCAAGCAGGCCTAGCCCCTATATCTCTACATGTGTGGAGCTGGGTATCTCCCTGCCTGGGCAAAGTCATTGGGTGGGCCTTTTGGCTGAGCTGAGCCACATTTTGGACAACTGCGTCAAGCAGGTCTATCCCCTGTACTTCTCTGAAATGTGCAGAGGCCTGTGTCTCCTACCTGGGCAGGGGCATTGGGATGAGTTCTGAGGCTGAGCTTGGAGACAGGCCATCTAGAATCTCAAGCCAGGTTGAACATCATATAATGCTTCTGAAAGTGACCAGCTCAGCTTTGCAAGTGGGCTATATAGTTAGCTGGTATCTCTAAATGCGCACCATAGCTGGCAGAAACACAGAGTTACCACCAGGATTCACATGTTTGTCACTGTGAGCTCTTTCTCCTTTCTTTGTTTCCACTTGACCCCAGCTGGTTTAGCCAAGCCATTATTCCCAGTGTTCCCATGAGGTGAGACCAGAGTTGGTTTCCTGAAAAGTGCCTCAGAATGCTTGGAAACCTGTATGACTCCCTCTGGTTCTCTATTCCCCCTGTGGAAATTGTGGGCCCAGGGGAATCCTCTCCATATGGCATTGTGCTAATTTAAGGGAGAGAATGAGATGGCATGATTAAATTGAGACCACTCTTCTAATTTGGTTTTCATTCAGTTCCATGAACTACACAGGTGTCCCAGACTTGTTTCCAAGCACTGGGGTTTTCAAAAGGATATTCTGATCCATAGATGGTTGATAGCTGAACTTTCTGTGGAGGGAGGAGGAGCCTGAGACTTCCTATTCCACCACTTTGCTCTATTCTGAGTTTTAGTAGAACTTTAAAAAATCTCCTCTCTTTATTAACTAAATACGTTTATACTTCCACCAGCATACATTTTTATAATGTATACTCACCATCACCAACATCACCATCAATGTTTTAATTTTGGCCAAAAATTTATATGAAAAAAATGTTTTTATATTGTTTTAGTTTATATTTCCCTAATCACAAGTGTTGGGAGTAAGGATGAGCTTATTTTTGCATGTTTGTGAATTGTCTTCATAGCCTTTGACCATTCACATTTTGAGTAATGTGTCTTTTTCTGACTCAGTTGTATGACGCTGATTCTTTATTAATTATGTTGTAAATATTTTCTTTCACTTGTTCATTTGTCTTTTAACTTTCTTTTTAGCATCTTTGTTCCTACAAAAGGTTTAATATTAATTTTATGAGAAAAAGAAGATAAATACTATACTTTTATCATTTTCATCTTCATATAATTCACCAAGATTAAAATGGCAGTAAACATATGTTCATCAGTAGCAATTATTTTATTTTCAATGAATCAAAACATCTTGTTTCACTTGTTGATTTGTCCTTTGTCTTTGCTTAAGGCATCTGTATTTTTTATAAAAGTTTTAATGTTAATTTTATGAAGGATTCAATATGAAAATAAATGCAATTCTCTCATTTTCATCTTCAAATAATTCACCAAGATTAAAATGGCAGTAAATGTATGTTTGTCAGTGTTATTTTATTTTCAGTGAGTCAAATACTATTCATGTTCACCTCTCCACCCTTATTTTCTAGGTCTTTCAAAAAATACTGTCTTTATATCTGGTAAAAATTGACTGAAGAAAGGACATACCATTATTGTAAAAATCTGGACCTTTGGAGAAATTTTTCCTCTGCGTATATATATACACACACACACTTACAGGGCATTGTTGGGGGGTTTTCCTCATACAACTGTTGAGTGAGGAGGTTAAGGTGGGCACTAAATAGATCATCTTGTGATAATTATTTTGTGTTAGCCATCAGATGACTAACAGATGAAATAGAATCACAGCATACCCAATTCTTATCCATTTGTTATCTTCTTTTGGAAAGTAATTCTACATATAAGGGAAAAGATAGTTGGAGAAGAAATTCTGGAAATTTCAGAATCCCAGTACCCCATTTTTAAGATATTAAAAAACTTCTATTAAAAGGAGGGACAACTTTTCAGGATAAGTTTAGATGTAAGGTATAGTCCTACCTTCTGGGTCATAGAGCTCTTCAGAAAGATAAGATGAAGAAATAATTTTCTTATGGCTAATTTCTTTCTCTAGGTGCTGAGGTAACTGAAGAATTATCCCTGAAGTTGCCACCAAATGTGGTAGAAGAATCTGCCCGAGCCTCTGTCTCAGTTGTGGGTGAGTCTCTAGCCCCTAGTGGATTTGGGCATTAATAGCTTCTACTATGTTTATTTCCATACACATTTACTAAAATAACAACTAAATTTTAGCTTCTTTTTTCTTTCCTTCTTTGGGCTTGTTTATTGCTTCCAATCATATTTCTGTCCCTGGGAGTCTCACCCTTCCTAAAATTCCTCATTTTTTTTAGCTTGACTAGTTATTTATTCTTAATGATTCTGATAGATTATAATCTCTAAGCTTTATGACTTCCCATCTCTCCCATTCCCCAGGAGACATATTAGGCTCTGCCATGCAAAACACACAAAATCTCCTCCAGATGCCCTATGGCTGTGGAGAACAGAATATGGCCCTCTTTGCTCCTAACATCTACGTTCTGGATTATCTAAATGAAACACAGCAGCTGACTCCAGATATCAAGTCCAAGGCCATTGGTTATCTCAACACTGGTGAGTGACTGAACGAGTGATTGGAAACTTCACATTGTTATTTCAACTGGATTTCTCAAGAGGCTTCGGTCACTTATCAATAGTATAATACATTAGCTTATCACTATGGTACCTACTATGATAAGAATGCTATGGTACTTAATTTCATGGAAACTATCCACTCTCCAACCTCCAATAAAATGTTTAAGGCTCAGAACTTTCTAATATATAACAACAAATTTAAGAAAGGTCACAAGTAAAGCCAACATAGTTTAGTATTTTCTCTGGCCTCAGCATGAACATTAATCTGTCATGTTGTTTCATGAACCTTCCACTCCAGGTTATCAGAGACAGTTGAACTACAAGCACCACGATGGCTCCTACAGCACCTTTGGGGAGCAACATGGCAGGGGCCAGGGCAACACCTGGTAAGGAAAGAACAATTTTTTGAGCTATTTGTGTGCCAGCTCTTTCACATATATTATCACTATTATATTCACAGCAACCGTAACAGAAATATATTATTAGACCTATAGTTGGTTATACGCAATACATGCACCAAGATTAGCAAGGTACAAGCAGAAAAGCTGATATCCACATGCATGTGTGTTAGACTTATTCCCAAAATTGATCTTGTTAATAATATACCAAAGCATTCTTTCTAAAATAGCTACTCCTTCCAAAATAACTCTCATAACCATGAGTTTTTTAAATGATGTGGCCAGTGAACATAACACATAACTTCCAGATAAATCATGTTAACTTCAGCTTATATTATGTCTTATAGATCAGACTTATCTTGACTTATAATAAATTTATTAATAGGAAGAAATATTTGGGAAGACAGTAATATGAAACTTTATTTTTTAAAATCCCTAAGGCAAAGGAAAGTAGAAGTTATTGCATACAAGAGCTGCACATGAGAAGATTCTATCATCTACTGAAAGAAATCTCTAAAGAGAAGTGAGATTTAAAGACTTACTCAAATAATTAAGAAAAATAAGGAAATTAGAAGTACTTAGACTCCCTGTGGCCAAGGGAAAGTGAGTCGGCAGATCTAGCAGATTAATCAAAGAGTAAAGGAGACAGAAGCTCTAAGTACATGAGAATTCCTATTAGATATCTCACAGCAATGTAAGAAGTGTCCTATGAAGCCTGTTGCTGTGAAGTGGTTATAGAACCATTCTAACAACATGCATATCTTCATCACTTCCTCCCCTCTCAGGCTCACGGCCTTTGTACTGAAGAGTTTTGCCCAGGCTCGAAACCACATCTTCATCGATGAAGCACACATCACCCAGGCCCTAACCTGGCTCTCCCAGAAGCAGAAGGGCAACGGCTGTTTCAGGAGCTCTGGGTCACTGTTCAACAATGCCATGAAGGTGAACCGTTCCGGAGCTAGTTTTGATTTGTCTCTTATGATAACTACAAGGATGAGGAAAGAAAGGAATAATGCAGGAATTCTTAAAGGAAGGTATCATAGAAAAATAAATCCCAGATAGCACCAAGAAAGAGAGGATGGAACTTAGGTTGGTTATAATATTTTGCCCCACAGGAATGGATGTGTGTAGGGATAAATTGCATGACACAGCAGATAGAAAAAGCTGATCAAGAGCATTCTCAGAAGTAGAATTACTCAAATGTCTTCCTCTCATGTTTACAGGGAGGAGTAGAAGACGAAGTGACCCTCTCCGCCTATATTACAATTGCTCTTCTGGAGATTCCTCTCCCAGTCACTGTAGGTACCACCTCATGCCTCCGCTGAAGGTAGCTCTGGATGCATTGAAACAGCTTAGCTGCTCCCTGAACTACTTACTAGCCTACTAAAAGAAGTGTCAGCTTTTCTTCTATGCAGTGTTAATGTTTCCCAGATGGATAGAGAATTTTGTCAATCCATTAAGAAAGGTTTCTTAGTGATGCCCCAGGCTATTTCTCCACCCCCCCCCCAAAAATCCTAAAGTTATGCCTTTTGAATATGAAAATAACACACAAAAAATACTATTCTCTCTATCATAAGAATGAGGAATAGATGGAAAAATGCATTTGAAAACCGTCTGTGTGTTTACCTGGGAATACTAGCACCCTGTTCACATAGCTCAGCTCCCTTCCTGTGGTCCTTTCACAGCATCCTGTTGTCCGCAATGCCCTGTTCTGCCTGGAGTCAGCCTGGAAGTCAGCAAACGAAGGAGCCGGTGGCAGCCATGTCTACACCAAGGCGCTATTGGCCTATGCTTTTGCCCTGGCAGGTAACCAGGACAAGAGGGCAGAAGTACTCAAGTCCCTTAATGAGGAATCTGTGAAGAAAGGTGAGAGCAAACCTGAGATCCTTCTTCTGTCCCATGTTCTCTGTATCAAGAACTACACTGCAAAAACCCTCTGCTTCTACTTCCTGTGATCCCTGTCCCCTCTCTTCTTTTATCTATGTCATATATATTTTGTCCATATCATACTTTAATAAAATCTAATTCAATTTTTATAAAATTTAATCAAATCATACAGCCAAAGATAAGAGGCAGTACAGCTGCTCCTCAACTTATGATGGGGTTATGTCCCAGTAAATCCATGATGAGGTCAAAAAATCATTAAATCAAACCATCATAACTTGGGGACCATCTGCATGTGCAGTAGTAAGAAGCTCAGTCTCTGGAGACTAGCTCCAGAATGTACCACTTGGGCAAGTCATTAACTTTTCTGTGTTTTAGTTCCTTCATCAGTAAAATGAAGGTAATAGTATTTACCTCATAGTGTTATTGTGAGTATTAAATAAGTTAACACATATGAAACACTTGTATAGTATATGGCATGTAGTTAATGAAAGTATGAGCTATTGTTACTAAAATTTCTGTTCTTAATATATACCCAACCCTTACATGGCACATCATAACATCTTAAACATAAGGAAAAATTGATAGAGGTAACCCCTTGAATAAATTCTGGTATTTTAAGTTCATTTAACAAAACCAATAATGTTGACCAATCTATTCATAGTCACGCGATACTTCTACATATACCATGGTCTATACGAAGGACTGAAGAGAAAAATAAAATGCAAATGATAAGATGTACATAAAATACATTCAACATTTCTCTTTTGACAGTGCCATTAATTGTTTTTAAAATGTTTTGGGAAATATTTCAGATACACACAAAAAAATAAAGAATAATTAGCAAACACCTGTATAACTCCTTCCCAGCTTAAGAAATAAAATATTAATATTACCAATGCAGGAAAAATCCTCTGTGTCCCTCTTCCACCCCCAGAGGTAATCATTATCCTGAATTTGTCATTATAACTTCCATGGATTTCTTTGTATTTTTGCTGCATATATATTCCTAAGTAATATTCATAATTTTTAGATTGTTTTCATCTTTAGATAAGCAGTATCACACTTTTGGATATTTCAGAAGCTTTTTTTTTGTTTGGTTGTTTGCCTTTTATTTTTTAAGTTCAACATTATGCTAATGAAGTCCCTTGTATGCATGCCTGTAGCTCTAGTTCATTAATTTTCACTGCTACATAATATATTACAGCATAAAAATAGGTCAAAATTTACATACTGAGTTTCTCCTCATGAATCTTTTCTTCTTATTTTTTACTATTGCAAACAATGCTGCAATGAATACTCATGTGCCTGTCTCCTTGTGCATGTGTGTGAGTTTCCCCAAATTATTCAATAAGTAAGGTGACTGATTAGTGGGCTAAGCACATCTTCTCCTTTGCTGAACATCGCCAAATCGCTCTCCAAAGAGCAACTGACATCCCACATCAGTGTATATTAGCTGCCGTTGTTTCATATCCACGTCAGCCTTTGGTATTTCAAGGATTACTGTATTTTTTTTCCAATCTACTAATAAGTGTAAATTCCATTATTTCATGTGATCTGTGATCCTCATAAGAAACCTCTAAGAACACGCTTCATAGGAAATTTAACAAATTCCAGATAAGTTCTAGATAACGTCAGAAATAGGCAAATAACCACAACCAGTGAGAGAACTTGCTCTGCCGTTTCTTTCTCCCACCAACCCAACTATAGCAACTATTTGAAAACATAGATGGGTATAGGCCTCTGATCCCAGCACCATTACCTGTCTTAGCCGGGCTGAGACACACAGAGTTCATGTTTACATAGAAGGAAAATCGTTATTAATATACAAGGTTCAAGAGATTACAGTTGGAATGCAACCCTCACTTCAGCACTGGCTTGGGTACTTTTACTATGAATTAAATATGAATATGTGTCACTTACGAATATCTCTTTCTCACACCCAGACAATTCAGTCCACTGGGAGCGACCTGAGAAACCCAAGGCACGAGTGGGGCATTTTTACCAGCCCCAGGCTCCCTCTGCTGAGGTGGAGATGACGTCCTACGTGCTCCTCGCTTACCTCACAGCCCAGCCGACCCCCACCTCGGAGGACCTGACTTCTGCAACACACATTGTGAAGTGGATCACAAAGCAACAGAATTCCCAGGGCGGTTTCTCCTCCACCCAGGTTGGTGACTTGCCAGAACCTTTCACTTCAGGTAGCAAAAGGTTTGAACAAGACAAATACACCTGCACCCCGGAATTCAGTGTTATTATCAGTCTCCTGTCTCCATTAACAGCTCTGCCTCCCTAAAGCAGTAGTGGGGCACCAACAGAATGAAGGAAATATCTCCTACCATTCTTCCGGAAGTTCTAAGGGTCTCTTTCAAACTGTTCAGAGTAACTACTCAAAATCCAGCAATCTCTCCTTGCAAATCTGTCCATTCTTAGGTCCCCTTTAATGAGCTTCTTTTAAAGCTGACACATTTTGTGCTTCTCTTATCCAGCTCTTAATACACAAACATTTGTTCATCAGAAGCATAAAGAACTGTTTTTGTCCATTCAACCTTCTCAGCCTAACTATATAATCTTATATCTAAACAATCCATCAATATGGGCAGGGCAGGAATTCACAGAATTTAGGTATTAGCATATTCATGCTAAAAGAGAAGAGACTGTGACAAAATGGCATCCCATCCTTTTTATATTGTATTTAAACTCTTATTTTTCCATATGAATGAAAAAAAGACTAAACCATTTTGTTAAAAGAGTTATCATTCATTTCTGAGAAATCTATTACTTGAAGGATGTCGTCCAGGTTCAGTGTTGATGAGTATTGAGAATATGGCACACCAAAGGAATCCACTGGGCAAAGGAAATATTCTAACAAAAAAGGGAAAGCCAAAAAATTAAAAAAAAATAAAGCCAGATAAAATGTTATTAAATCAAGAAAATAATTATAATATTCACCTTTTATTTCCTTGAAGAAACTGAATCATGACCCTGATTGTGGCTACAAAAAACCCCAGATTCCCACAGGACACTGACCTCAGCAGCAGAGCAGTTTCATCTGGGGAGAGATGCAGGCGACACTTTGGGTGGGTGGTGGCAGATATAGGCACAGTTGTCAAGAAAGACATCTTTGGCAAATAGCTGATGCCAATAAATGATTCCCATTCACATATATTTTCCATATTCCACATCCATATATTTATAGAGAGAAAACAATCAGTTCTCTGACAAGTAAAAATAAATGTCTAGAGCATATAGTCCAAGGTAGATATGTGAATGTTACAGTTCTGTCATCTATCCAAAGATTATAATCAATCTTCAAATTAGAGCTCTAATATTTAAGTAGTGAGAGAAAGAGGAAATCAAAGCCCCCTTATGACAGCTCATGTGGGCGTTTGGAAAATATCTCAGCCCTCAAAGGGTTCCGTACCTAAAAATAGGTTCTCTCATTCATCTCTTCCAGGACACAGTGGTAGCTCTCCATGCTTTGTCCAAATACGGAGCAGCCACTTTTACCAGGACTGGCAAGGCTGCACAGGTGACCGTCCAGTCTTCCGGGGCATTTTCCACCAACTTCCAAGTGGACAACAACAACCGCCTGTTACTACAGCAGGTCTCATTGCCAGAGCTGCCTGGGGAATACAGCACAAGAGTGACAGGAGAAGGCTGTGTCTACCTCCAGGTAAGACTCTTGGGCAGATGAGGACAGAGAGTAGATGGGGACAGCGCTTGTTCTCACCAATGTGTCCTACCTTGGCAAACAATGGGGCAAGTCAGAGAAAGACCTAGGGAACTTGAGAGGAATTCTGGGGAAGGGCGAGAAACAGACTTTGTCTTTAATGTTCCATAGACATCCTTGAAATTCAATATTGTCCCAGCAAAGGAAGAGTTCCCATTTGCTTTAGAGGTACAGACTCTACCCCAAACTTGTGATGGACCCAAAGCCCACACCAGCTTCCAGGTCTCACTGAGTGTCAGGTAAGACCTTCTGATTGTATCACCTAATTCTGGGAATAACAACCAATCTTCTTACTGGGACTCCTCATTAAGTAAAGCAGTCCAACAGTAAATGTTTACACTACATTTATTGAAAAAGCAATGTATTCTCTTAACTTGATATAATAGAATTTCTCAATGATGTGATTTACACTGTCCGTCTTCTGCCTCCAGGACCTATTATTGTCCAACCTCATTATTTAAAGGTAATAAGTCCCCCCAGTAGTAATTAAATAAAGAATATTACCCCTCGCCTCTGACCTGAATTCCTTCTAACGTAATGAAATCCCATATTATTCTTGCTTTATTCAGAACAGAGATCAAGAACTCTTAAAAAGCATGAATAGAAGAAAGTGGTAACTCTTTAGTTAGAATTCCTACTGGCAATAAATAAATCTCAGGTTATATATAATATAATCAATTCTGGGGAAAAAGTACATTTATATACAGCAATATTCAAATAGCTACAGGGCTTACACAAAAGTATCTGTCCACAAGAATAACTTGGTTAGGGATATTATTCAGGAAGAACATTAGGATACACTTTATGTAATAAATAACTGGCACAGATTAGAATCTGAAGCTCATGCAGCACTTGTAGAGTCAGCCCCACACACTTGAAATTCTGATTCACCAGGTCTAGAGTAGGGCCTGGGCTCTGTGGCTTGGACAGGCTCCCTAAAAATTCTATACACAGCCAGTTTTCCAAACCACTGGGGTAGGATATTTGGGAAGACTTAAGTGTACCTTTTAGAGCTGTTGAGTGCTTAGTGTAGACAGAGAAAAAGAGGACATTTAATAACACAGAAAACCCTAATTCCTTCCTCCTTTGCATCCTCAGTTACACTGGGAGCCGTCCTGCCTCCAACATGGCGATTGCTGATGTGAAGATGGTATCTGGCTTCATTCCCCTGAAACCAACAGTGAAAATGGTAGGTGTATTATAAGTCCAGAATGTCCTATTTTTTTAATGTTTTGTTATCCCCACACTAAAACAATACAAATATTAAAATGCTATTAAATCATCTTCTATCAAAGACTTACACTTTCTCCAAACTCAGAAATATAATTTAGCATGTTTGCGTGAGTGCCCACCATGTGCACAGAGCTTGCTAGGAGCCGTGAGTACTAGGAAGAAAAGTCTGTAGGTTCCTGCTTTCATGGAGCTTAGAATCTCATTAATAAGATAAAGTATAGGAACATGGGCCAGTGAAAATGCTCGATTGGCGTAACTGTAAGTATTACACAAGTTAAGAAAAAAATGAGATTACTGTAAGTTAGAGCAAGAAAAAAAAAAAGAAAACTCCTTCATGAAGGACTAGAATGTAAATTGAATCTTGAAATATGAGCAATTCCCAAGTTTCAGATATTTAGTTCCTTTTTCTTCAGAGAAATCAACTTTACATATAGATCATGTGTCATACTAATATTAAACTCTTTATCCAAATTACCTTTCATTTTTAATTTTACTGCCTTATGTCTTTACTTACAAAAAGTGCTCAAAGAAATTCTACCATCAGGCTTATTTTGGCAATAAAAAATGCATTTTCTCTGCATACTGCAGGTGTTTCATTTATTTATTAACATTTGTGATGTTTTAATTTTCCTCAGCTTGAAAGATCTAACCATGTGAGCCGGACAGAAGTTAGCAACAACCATGTCTTGATTTACCTGGATAAGGTGAGAGCCCTGCCCATCTAGTTGCAAAAAATATATAGATAGTAATCTCTCTTATGGGAGCATCTGGGAAGTGAGTGAATGCATTTTAGAAACATCACTTCCATGCTAAAAATTTGAGAATTCTAATATTAATTCCAGTGAATGTTCTCCTTTCATTAATTTCTATTTCACCTGGGATTGTAAGCAGAAATGGCTAATTGTAATATTGGGATAGGACTATTTCCAGGACCCTAGAAGCAAGAAATCCTCCACAGAGTGTGTTCATTATATCTACAAGTTATTTTGAAAATGCTGAGTAATATAGGGAAGTAACCATTGTGATTAGTCAATTATTCTACTAATATCCCGTCAACAATATAAAAGGGGAAAGTGCTGTCAGTATCCACAAGGGCTTGGATCATAAAACAATAAGACCAGCCCACCAATAAACAATCTGGTTTTATAGATATGTGTGGTATCATGGTTTATTCATGCATATATTGGTGGGAATTATAGTTTATAAATTTTATAAAACTTAAGGCTTTACAATGATCAAACTTTTAGATACCTCTTTGAGTCTACACAAGTATTTCTGCAAGACAAAGGGTGAAACTGTACCAAGTCTCTGGATATTTAAAAATGGGCATAGCTAGTCAACCAATAAAAATCATGTATCATTTATAAATAGAGGCATGTGCTGGCATTGATGGAGGTATATGAGTTATGTTAGTTATTTAAGAAATAAACTCAGGAGGCTGAAGCAAGAGGATTGCTTGAGCCTGGGAGTTCGAGACCAGCCTAGACAATACAGTGAGGCCCTGTTTCTAAAGGAAACAAAAGAAAAGGAAAATAAATAATTTGGAGAATTTCTCATCCACTCTGAGGGATTTCTGCACAATTTAAGGATCCTGTAGTGTGCTGTTGGTTGATAAAATTTTTTCCCCAAATGTAGATGAATAGTTAAACTCATTCAAAGAGAAAAGAAAGCTCCCCAGAAAGTCATTTAATTCCCTTTTGCTTTCTAGGTGTCAAATCAGACACTGAGCTTTTCCTTCATGGTTCTGCAAGATATTCCAGTACGAGACCTGAAACCAGCCATAGTGAAAGTCTATGATTACTATGAGACAGGTGAGTGTGAGTGATTTTCACATAGAAGTTAAATCCCTAATCACAGAAATTTAGGTGTGAGAATTTATTACATTAAGTGCCCTTGTCACTTCATTTTGTCTCCATCAAGTCGGATTCTCCTCTTTTTGTCCTCTAGACATACATTTTAGAAACATTCCATATTATAAATATATCAACTACTAATACAAAACACCTGTAGGATTTTTAGTTCCCTGTTCATCAGTTAAAGCAACTATAGAACAATAGAAGATTTAATGAAGTAGAATATTTGAAGTGTCCTTCAGGAGTTTGGGGTAAAAGAAAATATACTGTATTTGAAAGGGTAACACAAGGCAGCAAGCAATGCATCAGATGAATGGTGCTGACATTTCTGATACAATATGGTTCTTCCTGCAATGAAGATTCCTTCATTGACCTGTATCCAACAGATTTTTGTTTTCCCTCTCACTTCACATAATGGTTTTTGTTTGTTTTTCAGATGAGTTTGCAACTGCTGAGTACAATGCTCCTTGCAGCAAAGGTAAGCAATTCACACTCCCTCAAATATAGTCAGAATTCCTTTAGCTTGTCCCTCGAATCTCCTTAATAAAATTGTGGCTAAATATTTTTCATAGAGATCATGTTGCTCACACTGCACATTATTATAGAGAAACACATTTATTGGAGAGGGCCACTGACTCTGTCAAACCTCAGGCAGTTCATAGGATTGCATACTGGGCAATTATCTGTAATAGATTTCATTTCCCACTGTACCGACTGGGTTTCCTTAGGCACTGTGCTACCCAGATCTAAGGGAAGTAATATTCTCTGCTCATGGAAACTGAAGTTCATCTTAATTTTCTTTTCTTTCCACTATCACAGATCAAGGAAATGCTTGAAGACCACATGAATGAAAAGTGTTTTTGCTGGAGTTTCTGTTCTCAGGACTCCACAGAAGACAAGTGTTGTTTTTTGTTTTGGTTTGGTTTTTTATCTCCAAAGATTTGATGAATAAACTTTTTTTCTGGTCAATCTCTATCACCGTTTCTTCATTCATTCAATAAACATTTCCATATGATTCCCGATAGAATCCTGAGATAAAAATCAATAGCAATCAAGGTCTGAAGGACTTCGGAATACGAGAAATGTTACAGTGATGGTGGTGTGAGCAGGCTTTGTGCAGGGGTTGCAGGGAAAAGAAGAAAGTATTGGGTTACATACTACGAGAGTGTACAGTGTGTTTGGTTATGCGAATACCCTAAGAAAAAACAGAAGAGTGGATTTTTATGAAAAAATAGAAGACTGACTTGACCAGAAAAGACTTTTCACATTAAAAAGAAGTAATGAAATACAAAGTTGAGTAGGTTATATTGGGAGGCAGCATAATTGATTGCGACATGACCTGAACTGGAAGTTATGTGCCCTAATTTAGATCCAAATCTGCCACTGACTGGTAAGAGTGATCAGTCAGTTAACCTTGGGTCTCAGATTCAATATGGATGATGGACTGAAAATGTTGATGGGGTGGTACATGCAGAGGCAAGTTTTCTCAGAAGAAAGAATGTATATAACTCAAATCCCAAATAGGAGTATTGTATTGAAGCATCTTTCTTCTGGAACTTTAAGCCAGAATGAAAGGATAGCTATAAAGTGAAGGGGATACTCAGATGCAGAAATCAGAGATTTTACAATATCTAGTCTCTCTCTCGTTTTCTTTGCAGTAAGTATTGAAATCATTCATTATATGGAAGGGGAGGCTGAAGCTTCAGGAGTTTGTAGGAAGTAGGAAGGAGGTTAACACAGGAGGATTCAGAGCCAAGAGATTCTCTAGGGGCAGTGCTAGGAGTCTTAGTCTTCATTTGGCATAAAATGGCAATGGTTTGACATAAGATAAATGTGGATGTTATAAGCTAAGAACTTGAAAGGACTTTGAAGTTCAAGCAGTCCTTAGCTCTGTGTTTAGGCTGGGCAAAAATAAAAAACAAAAGCTGTAACATATGATTTTTTTTCTTTAGCCTGTTAATATGCTGTATTACATTAATTAATTTTTGAATGTTGATTTAGCCTTGTATAACTGGAAGAAATCCCACTTTGCATTGTGTATGATTATTTTTACACATTTTTGGGTTTGATTTGCTAACGTTTTATTGAGGATTTTTGCATTTTTTGTTCATAAGCGATATTGGTCTGTACTTTTCCTTTCTTGTAAGATATTTCTCTAGTTTTACTATTAGGGTAATTCTTGTCTCATAGAATGGATTAGAAAGTGTGCCTTCTGTTTCTCTTTCTTGGATGAGATTGTAGAGAATTGGTATCATTTCTTTAAATGTTTGGTAGAATTCACCACTGAACGAACACATTTGGACCTGATGCTTTCTATTTTAGAAAGTTATTAATTATTTATCCAATTTATTTAATAGATACAAATCTATTCATATTATCAGTTTCTTTATGTAGGTATTTTAGCAGATTGTGTCTTTCAAGCAATTGGTTCATTTCATCTAAGTTATCAAATTTGCATAGAGTTAGTTATTCCTTTATTCTTCTCTCATTTCCATAGAATCATGGAATCAGTTTTAATGTCCCCTCTTTCATATTAGTAATTTGTGTCCTTTCTCTTTTTTTCTTGGTTAGCCTAGCTAGAGTCTTATCAATTTTATTGATCTTTTCTCAGAACCACCTTTTGGTTTAGTTGATTTTCTGTTTTCAATTTCATTGATTTCTGCTTTTTTTAATTATTTCTTTAAGAAATTATTCTTCTGCTTACTTTAGATTTACTTCTTTTTCAAGTTTCCTAATGTGGAAACTTAGATTATTGATTATAGATCCTTCTTTCTTTCTAATATATTCATTCAATGCTATAAAGTTCCCTCTAAGCAGTGCTTTTGCTACATCCCACAAATTTTAGTAACTTATCTTTTCATTTTTATTTAGCTCAGCATGTTTTTAAATTTCTCTCAAGACTGCTTGCACACATGTGTTATTTAGAAGTCTGTTATTCAATCTCCAAATATTTAAGATTTTCTAGCTATCTTTCTGTTATTGACTTCTAATTTATTGCTACTGCTATCTTAGCACATACTTTGGATGGCTTCTATTCTTTTAGGTTTGTTTAGGTGTGTTTTGTTTACCAGGCTGTGGTCTATCTTTGTGGATGTTCCACATGAGCTTGAGAATGAGTGCTGTTGTTGAATCAGTATAAAGGTCAATTAGCTCTAGTCGATTGACGAGGCTGCTCAATTCAACTATATTCTTGCTGATTTTCTTCCTGCTGAATCTGTCATTTACTTGTAAATTGATGTTGAAGTCTCCAACTATAATAGCGGATTTGTATATTTTTCCTTGTAGTTCTATCAGTTTTGGCCTCCATGTATTTTGACACTCTGTTATTAGGTATATAAAAATGCAGCATTGCTATGTCTTCTTGAAGAAATGACCCTTTTATCAATATGTAATACCCCTCCATATCCTTGACAATTTTCCTTGCTCTGAAATATGCTTTGTCTGAAACTGATATAACCACGTCAGCCTTTATTATTATTGTTATTGTTATTATTAGTGCTAGCATGGCATATTTTTTCCATCCTTTACTTTTAACCTATGTCTTTATATTTATAGTGGGTTTGTTGTAGACAACATTTGGATAATTTTAATCCATTCTGATTGTCTCTGTCTTTTAATTGATGTATTTAGACCATTCACATTTAAATTGATTATTCATATATTTTGATTAATCGCCACGTTGTTTTAACTGTTTTCTATTCATTGTCCTTATTCTTTTTTTCTTCTTTTTATTTAACCAAAAAGAACTCTTTTCTGTCTTCTCAGGTTTTAATTGAATATTTCTTGATTCCATTTTGTCTCATCTCTTAGCATATCAATTATACTTTTTTCACATAAAAAATTTAGTGCTTGCCTAGAGTTTGCAATATACATCTACAATTAATCTAAGTCCACTTTCAAAAATCACTATGCTGCTTCACAGATAGTATGTGTACCTCGTAACAGTATTCCCAATACCTCAATTGCATCCCTTATAACATTCCTGTAATATATTTCACTTATCCATAAGTTATAATCATCCAATATTTGGTTGCTACTAATATTTTAAATAAACTGTTCTGTTAGTAAAGAATAAGAAAAATAAAAGACTTTATTCTACCTTCATCTATTAATTCTGAAATGCTCTTCCTTTCTTTACATAGATCCAAGTTTCTGGTCTATCATTTTCCTTTTCTCTGAAGAACTTCTTTTAACATTTCTTGTATGGCAATAATTTCTCTCAATTTTTGTTCTTCTGAGAAGTCTTTACTTTCCTTCACTTTTAATGGATAATTTACCTGGATACAGAATTCTATAATAAGTTGAAGAGTTTTTTTTTCTTTCAATACTTTAAATGTTTTACTCCACTCTCCTCTTGCGTGGTTTTTGAAGAGGAGTCTGCTATAATGCTTCTCCTTCTTCCTCCAGAGACAAGGTTTCCCTTTCCCCCTTTCCTAGCTTCTTTTAAGATTTTCTAATTGTCTTTGATTTTTTGCAGTTTGAATTTGATATGCCTAGGTGTAGGTTTTTTGGTATTTATCCTGCTTGGCATTCTCTGAACTTTCTGAATCTGTGGTTTGGTGTCTGTCAATAATTTTGGAAAATTCTCTATCATTATTACTTCAAGTACTCCTTTTGTTCCTTCCCCTTTTTTCTCCTCTGGTATTCCCATTGCATGTATGTTATACCATTTATAATTGTTCCATGGTTCTTCGATATTCTGTTCCTTTTTTTTTTTTTTCAGGCTTTTTTCTCTTTTACTTTTAGTTTGGGAAATTTTCAGCTCTATTGACATACCTTCAAGCTCACCAATTCTTTCCTCAGCCATGTCCAGCCTACAGATTAGCCTCATCAAAGGCACTCTTCATTTCTGTTATTGTACTTTTATTTCTAGCATTTCTTTCTTATTCTTTCTTAGAGTTTTAATCTCTTTGTTTACATTACCCATTTCTTCTTGCATGTTGTCCACTTTTTCCATTAGATCTCTTAGCATAGTAATCACAGTTATTTTAAATGGCCAATCTGATAATTCCAAAATCTCTGTCGTATCTTAGTCTGGTTCTGCTACTTGCTTTGTCTCTTCAAAATGTGGCTTTTGTCTTTTAGTATATCCTGTAGCTTTTTGCTGAAATCTGGTCATGATATATTGGGTAAAGGAAACTGAGGTAAATTGGTCTTTAGTGTGAGGTTTTATGTTTATCGAGCTAGGAGTTCGGCTGTGTTTACTCTGTTATAGCTATAGGTATCAGAGGCTAAAATGTCCTCTGTTGCCCTTGTTTCTGTCTTTGGGTTTCCCCAGAGACTTCTTAAATAGGGTCTAAGCCTTGCAGTTCACATGTAATTGCCTGGTTGCTGTACAGGAGCCCTTTGGATGTGGTGATAAGCTAGTGGGGAGGAGGATCTAAAATCCTATGTTTAGTATTAGGTATCAGTCCTTTAGTGAACCTGTGCTCCTGTTCCTTGTGTGAAAGGCTAGAAAGGGCTGAAGGTGGGTACTTCCCTTCGCCAACAAAGATTAGGCTCTAATAAAATAATTACCCTTGAGGCTAGGCTTTCATTAAATAGAACAGAAGGTTCTGAATGTATTTCAAAATGGCCACTGTTTTCCTCCCCCTGCCAGAAGCATGAGGAGAATTTTTCTCCAATCTTCACGGTGAGAACCTGGTGGGACTTCCAGAAGTCAAACTTACAAATGTGTGAGGGCCTTCTTAAGGCTGGGCCTCCAGGATATGTTCTCTCTCAAGTTAGTCCATGTTCAGTCTCCACCAATTAGTCAATTGCCCCTCAAGTTCTCCTACCCAGATGCTGGCTACTGTGGTGGCATCAGTTCTTACTACGCTGTGATTCTCTGTTTCTGCCTGTCTCTTCAGTTTTCTGGGTGGTGGTTTGCCCCATTACCTCAATTCTTGAATGAATCTAAGAAAAGCTGTTGATTTTCAGTATTTCAGGTTTTTCCTTGTGAGGATAGGCGTGGTGACTTCCAAGCTCTTTATGTGTCATACCAGAAACTGGAAGCCCCTTAATATTTTAAACATCTTTCTGTGTTGCTCTTTGTACATTTTGTGTAGTGCTTCCAACTTCTGTGTAGGATTCCACTAAAATAATATGCCTGTACCAAAATTTGATTCATTCCTTTAGTGATGGATATCTATGTTGCCTCTAATTTTGACTACCGTAGACGATGCCCTAAATATCCTAATACATGTCCATTTATTGACTTGTGTGATAATTTCTCTGGATTATAGAGCTAGGATTGGAATTGTTAGATGAAAGGATATATACAAACTTAATTTCAGTATTCAACAAGAATGTTTTCCAGAATGTCTGCACCACTCTATACTCCCTTCAGTAATACACAAACAGGTCCCATTTCCCCTATATCCTTGCCAATATTTGTCATTATCTAACTTTCTAATTTTTTGTACTTTTTGAGAAAAAAGTCTTATTTCTTGATTATTTTAATTTTTGCTTCTCTGATTACTAGAGGGGTGAAGCATCTCTTCATATTAGCCATTAGAATTTCTTCTGCTGCAAATTACCTATTCATATAATTTGTGTGTGTTTCTTTTTTTGTATCTCATCAATTCTAAATTGCACATTTTTTCACACTTTAACATCCTTGAAATTGGAACACATCTTACAATGGATAATATCTGTTTCATTTATCAATTTCTGCATAATATACCATCCCAAAATCTAATCATGTAAAACAACAATGTAATTATATTTCAGTTTCATGAGTTGACTGGCCTTAGCTGGATGATTCTTCTCATGTTCTTGGCAAGGATCTCTTATGAAATTGTAGCCACACTGACAATCCCTTCAAGATAGGCCTCTCTCTACCTTAGAATGAGAATAATGGCACTGGGTGACAATGCCCATAAGTTTTTTAGAAGCCCTCTAATATAACAGAAAAGATCTAAGAGACGTGTCATTGATATTTTTAGAAGACTTTTTGCCTAGCTGGGAGGGTTTAGGAGGCATCATCTTAAATCTTTCCAAGGTCTTAACAAAGGTCTACAGCTGTACCTTTAAAATCTTGATCCTGAGGACATGCTTTTCGTGAAAGTGCCCTGGATTTGATCTTTGCCTCGAGGTCACTTATTACTTCTATAGTCTTTACTGAAAGAGAATGGGGATGAGAAACAGTTTTACTTTCAAAGCTAAAAATCTGGCTCAGAAATGTTTCCTCTAGATTCTACTTGAAAACTGAACAGTTACTTCTTTAGTCCGTCTCTATCTTTACCATGTCATATGCAGCTAAAAGAAACTAGCTGGTACATTCAACATGCTATCTGGATACCTTCTTAGTCGCTTCATCACAAGCTAAAGCATTGCCAAACTTTCTGCCACTACATTACATAAGTTACCTTCTTTCCAGCTCCCAATAAAAATGTATTCTTTGCCCTTCCAGCCTTTACTAAGAATCTCTTGGCGGCTCCTCCAGATTCTTCTCACCACCTAGTCCCAAAGCCAATGCCACATGTTTTAGGATTTTGTTAAATCATCATCCCGTTCATAGTACCAATCTTTGTTTTGGCTAATAAACTGCTGCATACGAAACACTCCAAAACAATTGCCATTATATTATTTCTCATGGTTCTGTGGGTTGACTGGGCTAAGGCAAGTGGTCTCCCATGGGGTACCTCAAGCAATTAGATGGTAACTAGAGCTGGAATCATCTGAAGGCTTGACTAGGATGCTGGGACAGCTTGGCCCCTCTCACTCTCCAGCTAAACTCAGATCCTCTCTACCTGGTCTCTCCAGCAAGTAGCTGAACTTGTTACATGACAGGTCAGGGATCCCAAGAACAAGTACTCCAAGATATGACAGTGGACACTGCAAGGCTTCCTATAACCTAGCTCCACAAGACACACAATACAGTTCCACGGCACTCCATTGGTCAAGTGAGTTACAGGGCCAGACTGGATTCAAGAAGGAAAATAAACTCCAATTCTTGGTGGGCAGAGTGTCAAGGACACATTACAGAAGATCCTGTGGCTCATCAAAATATGCATTTCAAATACGTGCAGTTTACGGCACATCAATTATACCTCAACAAAATTGTTTCTTTTTAAAGGACAGGTTTGATGGTGGATATACAAAGATATGCATCTTTAGAAACAGTCTGCCACAGAATTTTATATAACTGTCGGGTGGGCAGTGGTCATGAATTATTTATCATTCCCTCTTTATGCATAAACTTGGTTGTTTTCCCATTGACATTTCCACTGAACAACTACAGTTTCTCAACGTTTCAGCCAATGAGCCATTTAAGAACAGGTTGAAAAAGGAATTGGAATTCTGGTTGTTGTCTGAAGCCCTTGATTAACAATTTCTGGTAAGATCAAAAAATTGTCAGCATGAAGACCAGCAGAATGGTTGTCAGCAGCATGGAAAACAATCTTGGTGATAACAGAGCACTCTTTTAGCAAATGCCTGGTGATGTCACAGACCATAATATTACGTATAAAAGCATGGCATCTGAAAGTGATTCAGAAGAATTGCACCCTAAATAAAAATAAGTTTTAGGAATGTTTAACACCAGAGATGAAGGCAAGAGGGAGGCACAGAACAGAAAAGCTGGCTGATATTTCAAATATATCATTGTTATTTCATGACATAACAATAAATATTTGGGTTGAGCAATATGAAATTATCATTCTTGTAGATGTAAAACAGTCAAAAAGTGAAAACCTCCTGATTTCCAGCCTGATCTGTCCCACAAAACACTGAGGAAAGATTTCCTGACTTGGAGAACCCAACACAGAAGGCACTTAAACAGAAAAATGGAGAGCATGGTATTCACCAACCAAGACGAGGTGGAGGAAATCAAATTACATGCTATTGTTTAAGGACAGAAAGGCCTAGGAGCTTAGCACTGTCTGTGTGATTCTGTGATGATTCTGCACCATATATTGAAATTATGTATATATGATTATGGACCATTTCAAAGTAATATTATAGCAATATTACCACCACCCAACTTCTCCTTTCTCTCTCACTTTTCAGAAATTTTGCTTTCCTATAATTTAATGTCTCCTTTTCGTTAAGAATATGAAGTGTTTCTCAGCCTTGTCTTCTTTTGTTCTTTTCTTCACTAATTGCTCTCCTGTTATTGATATTTCCATTTTCCTTTCTACTGAAAGTTATATATTTTTTTCTCACTATCATTCTGGGAGTAGTGTCCATACCTGGCAATGACCTGAATATATTGCACAGGCAATCTTGCTAATCAAATTTTCTATATTGAAAATATATGGTAACAAAAGGAATGATTTAATGGCCACTACTGAACTATTTGTATCTGAGTAGAGCAAAAATAATGTATAAATTTTTCTAGAATCAAGGTCATAAGAAAATGTTCTTTCCTCTAGTAATTGAAAAGAACAGACTTTACTCTTGATTGGATATTAAACAAACAAAACAAAAACCTGTAAGAGTGTCTGTAATCTCAGCACCCTCCGAAATGGCCTTAGACTGACTGCTTTATCAACTGTCATTGACACTGCAATCATTGGCTTTGACCAAAAGAGGGCAGTTAAATCCAGTAATGAGATAATGAGTGTAATGTATAATAACATCAGTTTTTAAAGTTGTGACACAGAGAAGGAGAAGAAATAGAGGAAGCGGTAATGGATAGGAGAATTTTTTAAGTGTTTCTTTAAAAAACATAAAATTATGAACATGCAGAGACCAAATAAGTCCATTTTGTCAATCCTCAGATTCTGAGTACAAATATTATTGCAGAAAATATTTTTTAATCATTCTACTTTTAAAGTCACCAGAGAAGGAAAATACATTGTATCTCATTTTCTAGTATTTCACATATGCAATTTAAGCTGTTTTTTTTTCTTTTGTTTTATTCTCAGTAAAAGCAAAGAGAAGCCACTAAAAGAAAGGACAAAAAGAAAAGACATGGAAGTGAGAAATAAGCTTTGAATGTGATAACTAATATTGCATTCAGCAATCACATACTTTATATGTGTGACCAACTTATTGAATGAGTGGAACTCATATTATAACCAGGAAAGACCTTTCTTCTCCAACCGGGGCCTTAAAACACACTAGCACACCTCCCTTCCTACTCCTGGATGACCTATCTGACAAATCATTTCGTTCAGCTTTCCTAATAAATCCAGGCCACTAGCATAGTCTCATTTGACTACTTGAAAAATTTTAATCCAATCTAAATCAAAATGTCAGTCTTACAACCAATTCAAGCTTCCCTCTCCATACTGGCCTCACAAACCAGCAGTGGGGAAGAGAGGTGACCCTCCAGCCCCAACAGATAGAGGATTGGAAGAAAAGGGTGAAGTCTTGGTTGACTGGTACTGTCATTATCTGGCCCTCATTTTGTGTGCAAGACACTTGTGAGGGTCTCTGGACATGTCAGCTTGGCTAGGCAATAGTCCCCAGTTATTCAATCAAACACTGACCTAGATATTTCTTTGAAGGCATTTTATAGATGTAATTAAAGTCCATCACCAGTTGATTTTAAGTAAGGGAGATTATCCCAGATAATCTAAGTGGAACTGATTCAATCAGCTGAAAGGCCTTAAGCGCAGAGTTAAGGCTTTCCCGATGAAGAAGAATTTCTACCTATGGACAGTAGCTTCAGCCCCTGCTAGAGAGTCCCTGGCTGCCCTGTGAATTTTGGGTTTACCTAGCCCACAATTGCATGAGCCAATTCTTTGCAGCACATCATTTAATACAGTGATATATCACTTAATGATGGGGATACATTCTGAGAAATGCATCATTGAGTGAATATCAGAGAGTGCACTTACACAAACCTTGATGGAACAGCCTACTACTTATACTAATGCTCTTGATTGATTGATTGATAGGTACACAGATTGATAGATAGATCTAATTGGTTCTGTTCCTCTGGAGAACCCTGACTTATACAGATTCTACCTAGAATTTTGTATCTTTAAGAAGCAAAGAAGCTATTGTAGTCTCTCAATAATACTTTCTGCTTCTGGCTGTTTCTGAGTCTAAGGATATTTGATGAGTCTACGAGGCTGTTAATGAATATCTATAGTGCTTAAAGTCGCCAGGAGTCTTTAAAAATCTAATTATCACACTAATTTCAATGTTTCACTGGCAGATGCCCCAATTTTCCATCCTTCTTGCTATAATACCAATTCTAGTTACTTTTGATGTTTCTATAATTGTGCCTTTCACTAGAGACCAATTGTCTTATTCTCTCCCTTAACTAAGTCATAAGTTGTAGAAATTCAGGGTCTATACCTATCTTCCTTACTAATATATCCCCAGCACCTAGCACAGTGCTTGGCACCTAGTTGATGCTCATTAAATAGTTGCTGCATGAATAAGTAAGTTTTCAAGTTTTCAGCCCATTCATTCTCAGAAGAAAAGAATACAGTCAGACACAGGTAGCTTTTCCCTGAGTAACACTTTTTACTCTCCTCTTGGCCTTAAATAATTCTCCCAGAATGCATTCTATAGCCTTGAGAGAAACAAACTGGAGCAAAATAACAAACAGAATATGAAAAATGGAGCCAACCTTCCAAAGGAGTCTAGCAAGAAACAGGAGCAGAAATTATCCTGGAGAAGTATAAATCTTCTCAAAAGTTAATAAAAATAATAAGCCCTCCTGAAATATCCCTAGGAATACAATCAATCTTATATTAGCAATTGTTTTTAAAATTTTGTTTTTAAAAAATATTTTATTTCAACATATTATGAAATACTTTGAAGTACAAAAGTTTTGATTACTTAAATTGCTTTTGTACAGTTTGAGTCAAAGTTGTAAGTGTGCCCATCACCCAGATAGCATGCATTGTACCCATTAGATGTGAATTTACTCATCCCCTTCTCCTTCGTCCCACCTGCTTGATTTCTGATTAATGTTATTTCCATATGTGCACATAAGTGTTCTTTGATTAGTTCAAATTTAATGGTGAGTACACGTGGTGTTTGTTTCCCATTCTTCTGATACTTCACTTAGAAGAATGGTCTCCAGCTCCATCCAGGTTAATACAAGAGGTTCACCATTTCTTATGGCTGAGTAGTACTCCATGTCAGACATGGAGTATACATGTTTTATTAATCCACACATGTATTGACAGGCACTTGGGTTGTTTCCACATCTTTGCAATTGTGAATTGTGCTACTGTAAGCATTCACGTCATTTTTTAAAATGTCTTTTTTTCTTTGGGTAAATCCCCAGTAGTGAGATTTCTGGATCAAACAGTAGGTCTACTTTTAGTTCTTTGAGGTATCCCCATGTTACTTACTTAGAGGTTGTACTAGTTTGCAGTCCCAGCAGCAGTGTATGAGTCGTCCTATCTCTCCACATCTACACCAGCATTTTGTTGTTTGGGGAATTTTTTTTATAAAAGCCATTTGCATTTCACTGATGATGTTGAGCATTTTTTCACATGTTTGTTGGTCATTAATCTATCTTCTTTTGAAAAGTTTCTGTTCATGTCTTTTGCCCATTTTTAATGGGTTTGTTTGATTTTTTTCTTGCTTATTTGCTTGAGTTCTTTGTAGATTCTAGTTATCGGCCCTTTATTGGATATATGGCATGTAAATATTTTCTCCCATTCTGTAGGTTGTCTATTTGCTCTGTTGATTGTTTCCTTGGCTGTGCAGAAGCTTTTTAATTTGATTAGGTTAGATTTATTTATTTTCATTGTTGCTGTAATTGCTTTGGGGGTATTCTTCATAAATTCTTTACCTAGGCTGATGTCTATAAGAGTTTTTCTAACATTTTCTTCTAGAATTCTTATACTTTCATTCCTTAGGTTTAAGTCTGTTATCCATCATGAATTAATTTTTGTGAGTGGTGAGAGGTGCAGATCCTGTTTCAGTCTTCTACATGTAGCTATCCAATTTTCCCAGCACCATTTATTGAATAGGGATTCTTTTCCCCAGTTTATGTTTTTGTCTGCTTTGTCAAAGATCAGATGACTATATGAGGATGGTTTTCTGTCTGGGTTCTCTGTTCTTATCCATTGATCTATGCCTCTGTTGTTGTGCCAGTACCATGCTGTTTGGTTACTATAGCTTTGTAGTATAGTTTAAAGTCTCTTAAAGTAATGCCGCCCAATTTGTTATTTTTGCTAAAGGCTGCTTTGGCTATTCAGGCTCTTTTCTAGTTCCATAGAAAACACAGAATTATTTTTTCTAGATCTGTGAAAAATGACCGTGGTATTTTAATGGGGATTACATTTAACCTGTAAATCACTTTGGGTAGTATAGGTATTTTAACAATGTTGATTCTGCCAATCCATGAGCATGATATGTTTTTCCATTTGTTTACATCCTCTGTGATTTCCTTCCTCAGTGTTTTGTAGTTCTTCCTATAGGAGTCTTTCACCTCCTTGGTTAAATATATTCCTAGGTATTTTATTCTCTTTGCTGCTATTGTGAAAGGTACTGAGTCTTTGATTTGATTCTTAGCTTGACTGTTGTTGATGTATAAGAATGCTACTGATTTATGTACATTGATTTTGTAACCTGAGACTTTGCTGAATTTATTTATCAATTCCAGGAGTGTCTTGGCAGAATCATTGGTGTTTTCTAAATATAAGATCATATTGTCAGCAAAGAGTGATAGTTTGACTTCTTTCCTCACTTTGATACTCTTGATTTCCTTCTCTTGTCTAATTACTCTGGCTAGGACTTCCAGCACTATGTTGAATAGAAGTGGTGACAGTGGGCAACCTTCTCGGGTTCCAGTTCTAAGCAGGAATGCTCTCAGTTTTTCGCCATTCAGTATAATGTTGGCTGTGGGTCAAATATGTTTGTCAAACATGGCTTTGATAATTTTGAGGTATGCTCCATCTATGCCTATTTTGTTAAGAGTTCTTATCATAAAAGGGTGCTGAATATTGTCAAATGCTTTTTCTGCATCTATTGAGAAGATCATATGGTCTTTGTTTTTGCTTCTATTTGTGTGGTGAGTCACATTTATAGATTTGCATATGTTGAACCATCCTTACATCTCTAGGATGAAGCCCACCTGGTTATGGTGTATTATTGTTTTGATATGCAGCTGAATTCTGTTTGCTAGGATTCTGTTGAGAATTTTTACATCTATATTCATAAGGGATTTTGGTCTGTAGTTTTCTTTTTTTGTTGTGTCCTTTCCCGACTTTGGTATCAAGGTGATATTGGCTTCATAGAATGAGTTGGGGAGGATTCCTTCCTTCCTGATGTTATGAAATCATTTCTGCAGTATAGATATGAGTTCTTCTTTGTAGGTCTCATAAAATGCAGCTGTGAAATCATCTGGTACAGGACTTTTCTTGTTTGAAGATTTTTTATTGTTGCTTCAATTTCATTACTTGATATTGATCTGTTCAGGAGTTCTATTTCTTCCTGATTGAGCCTAGGAGGCTGTGTGTTTCCAGGAATTTGTCCATTTCCCCAATTTTTTCAAGTTTATGTGCATAGAGATTTTTATAATATTCAAAGAAAATATTTTGTATTTCCATGGTTTCCATTGCAGTATCTCCTTTTTTATTTGTGGTTGAGCTAATTAGGGTCGTTTCTTTTCTTTCTCTGGTTAATCTAGAAAGACATCTGTCAATTTTGTTTATCTGTTCAAAGAACCAACTTTTTGTTTTATTAATATTCTATATAATTCTTTTGGAATTGATTTAATTTAGTTCTGATCTGATCTTAGTTATTTATTTTCTTCTGCTGGGTTTGGGATTGGTTTGCTCTTCCTTTTCCAATTTCTTGACACGATTCACTAAATCATTGATTTATGATCTTTCTGTCTTTTGGACATAGGCATTTAAGGCTATGAATCTTCCTCTTAGGATTGCTTTTGCTGAATATCACAGATTTTGATAACTTGTGTCCCCTTTGTCATTTAGTTTGAGGAAGGTTTTGATATCCATCTTAATTTCCTCATTGACCCAATAATCATTTAGCAATGGATTGTTTAATTTCCATGACTTTGTGTATAGTTGAATGTTTCTGTTGGAGTTAATTTCTAATTTTATTCCACTGTGGTCTGAGAAAATAAATGGTATAATTCCTACATTTTAAAATTTATTGAGACATTTTTTGTGGCCTAAGAGGTGATCAGTCTCAGAGAATGCTCCGGGAGCTGATGAGAAGAACATATATTCAGTAGTTTTCAGGTAGAATGTTATGTAAATGTCTGTTAGGCCCATTTGTTCTAGAGTTCTGTTTAAGTCTATTGTTTCTTTGTTTATTTTCTGTTTAGAGGGTCTGTCCTGTCCTGTCAGTGGGGTGTTGAAGTCCCCAGCTATTATTATGCTGCTGTTTATCCTTTTGTTTAGATCAAGTAAGATGGCCTTTATATATCTGGGCGCTCTTGTGTTAGGTGCATAGATATTTAGGATTGTTATGTCTTCTTGTTGACTTCTTCCCTTAACCATTATATAATGACTGTCTTTGTCTTTCTTTACTTTTGTTGATTTGAAGTCTATGTTTTCTGATATGGGGATAGGTACACCAGTTTTCTTTCGGTTTCATTTGCATGGAATATTATTTTCCATCCCTTTACCTTGAGTCTGAATGAGTCCTTGTGGGTTAGATGTGTTTCCTGGAGACAGCAGATACTTGGCTTGTATTTTTTTAGCCAGCCTATGTGTCTTCAGTGGGGAGTTCAAGCCATTCACATTGAATTGATAAGAGGGGTGGATTTCTTTTCATCCTGTTGTGTACACCGTTATTGCTTTATTTTACCTCTTGAGTCATTGTGGTATCTGTGTTCTGAATTTTAGCTTTTGGACAGTTTTACATTGGTGAGGGTCTGCTGTGCTGATCAGTGTATAGCACAGGTCTGAGTACTTCCTGCAGGGCAGGTCTGGTCTTCACAAATTCCCTCAGCAATTGCTTGCCTGTGAAAGTCTTTATTTCTTCCTCATATAAGAAATTTAGTTTTGCATGACATAAAATTCTAGGCTGGCCATTATTCTGTTTTGGAAAACAGAGGATGGGTCCCCACTCCCTCTGGCTTGTAAGGTTTCAGTTGAGAAGTCTGCAGTTAGTCTCATAGGTTTTCCTTTGTAGGTTACCTGCTGTTTTAGCCTTGCTGCTCATAGCAGTGCTTGTTTTGTGCTTACTTTGGCCAGCTTAATGACCATGTGACATGGTGATTGCTTTTTCATGATGAATCTACCAGGAGTCCTGTGTGCTTCTTGTACTTGGGTATTTAGATTTCTAGGTAGGCCAGGGAAATTTTTCTCAATTATTCCCTCAAATAAATTATCTAACCCTTGTGTATTTTCTTCTTTGCCCTCAGGGATGCCTATGATTCTTATCTTGGCCACTTTACATAACCCCACATTTCTTGTAGACTTTGTTCTTTCCTCTTATTTCTCTGTTCTTTCTCTTCAACTGATTTGCTTAGCTCATAGGTGTTATCTTCAAGCTCTGAGATGCTTTCTTCTGCCTGATCAAGCCTATTATTAGGCTTTCCATCATGTTTTGTAGTTCCTTGAATGAATTTTTCATTTCCAGAATTTCTGTTTGGTTTTTCTTTAATACTTTGATTTCTTTAGAGAATTTTTCATTCATTTCCTACATTGTTTTTGTGGCTTCTTTGTGTTGGGTTTCAATTTTCCCTTGTATTTCATCGAGCTTTCTTATAATCCATATTCAAAATTCTTCATCTGCCATTTTAAGCATTTCACTTAGGTTGGTATCCATAGGCAAGGAGTTATTGATTTCTTTTGGGGGCATCCTTTTACCCTGATTTTTCACATTTCTGAAGTTCTTTCACTGATTCCTTCTCATCTTGTCTCTTAATCAAGCACTGGGGATGCTTGGGCTGGCTTATGGCCCTGTCTCTGAGTCCCCAGAGATCAATCCCTGATCATTCCAGGGAGAGGAATGCTGGTCCTGAGTTGCCTTTGGGGTGTTTCAGCAGGTCTGATGAACCTCTTGGGTTACCTCTGACCTGTTGTCTTCATCGCTTCCCAATGGAGTGTAATAAGTTTGGTCCCCCAGCTTAATGTCCAAGCTGGTGGATAGTACTTGTGGGTATGAACCTGCTACTCCCTAATTGCTTGAATTGGAAGGCACTATGTTTAGCTATGAAGTTGTTCCCTCTGTCATTGGTTGTAGTTTGCATGGAGGAGCCAGCTGCCAAGGTAATCTTTTGTGCCTATCATAGGCTCTGGTCCCCCAGGTGGGGTACATGAATGCCCCAAACTTTAGGAGGGACCCTGTAACTCCCAGGGGGTTGCTTGGTCCCTACTCCCCCTGAGATGGGGAGAGAAGCAAGATATATTGTATCTGGGATGCAAAAGCCTGTGTGAAGGGCTTTGCTACCTTATGATTTCTTAATAACATTTTCTTTTATCTAGGTTATTTTATTGTAAGAATATAGTATAGAATATATATAACATATAAAATATGTGTTAATTGACTATTTATGTTATTGATAATGCTTCCAGTCAACAATAGGCAATTAGTAGTTAAGTTCTTGTGTAGTCAGAAGTTATACTTGGATTTCACATTGCGCAGGGGGTCAGTACCCCGAACCCCTATGTTGTTCAAGAGCCAACTGTAATTTCTTCTATGAGCATTATATCCAGATTAACTGCCCCTTTTCCTTTTTAGATTCAGCTATTGAATGCTCATCTGGGAGGGTTAGGGAGGGTTAGGACGTAGTTTTTCTTGTCTTTAATCCCTCTAATTTATGGGCTAACAGAAACAACTGGAATAAAAAATGTTCTTATTATTTTGTATTCATTTATTTAATATTCACTGGAGGCAAGCACTGTCTGAGGTATATGGGATACAGTGGTAAATAAGACACAATTCATGTTCTACAAAACTATGAAAGTTAAAGACAGATTACGATCGAAAGTCATCAACACTGCAGAATTACAGTATCCTTCATTACTGCCTCTTATGTCTTTGTACTTCTCTCCTCATCTATGTCCAAACTCTACCAAGGAGAAATAACAAAGCTTTTCTTATTTTTGAGGCATTAGTGTTTACAATATCCAGCCACATACACTGCCTCTTTAAACTTTCCTCTATGAAAATGCCTTATCAGATTGCCCACTATTATGAAATTACTAGGCAGATCACACATTCACAGCAGGGAAAATACCTAGTCACACATTGGTTTATTCGCACCTACACATACTCAGAAAAAAACAAACACAATCAAGTCCAGGTGTTCATATAAGTGTGAAGGGCTGACAAGAAGGAAGTACTACCCTGCCCTCACCCACTTCTCACAATTCATATTCTCACCATTAGCATTTTTTTTTTTTTTTGAGACAGAGTCTTGCTCTGTCACCCTGGGTAGAGTGCAAGGGTGTCATCATAGCTCACTGCAACCTCAAACTCCTGGGCTCAAGCGCATCCTCTTGCCTCAGCCCCCCAAGTAGCTGGGACTACAGGAATGAGAACAATACCTGGCTAATTTTTCTATTTTAGGGGTTGGGTCTCACTCTTGGGTCTCACTCTTGCTCAGGCTGGTCTCAAACTCCTGAGCTCAAGCAATCCTCCCGCCTTGGCCTCCCAGAGTACTAGGATTACAGGCATGAGCCACCAGGCCTGGCCTAACATAATTTCTTTAAAATAAAGATTGATCTGCAAAGGGTCACTGTTAGGACAAAAATATATCATCAGCAGAAGTAACATGTTAACCATCAGTACACATGAAACCCATCTAAGTACATCAACAATAGTATATATTTGCACAGATTTCATCAGATTAACTCAGAATATAACATGGAAAAGGCATATTTTTGACAGGAATGGTGGGAGTAGGGATCAGGGAGGCAGCATTAGTTACTAGACAGAAATACTAAAAACAAACTTCATTTCACAAATATGCCTAGATCTGGGCTTTCAATTGTTAACATAATATCCAAATATTCTCAAAGAGAATCTATTAGCAAAGCATCAATCCCTAGGAAGCTGCATTAATCTTACCTCTAATGCCATATCTGAGAAAGTTCAGCATTTGCTAAATACACACTCATGGCTATCTCAACACTCAGTGGCCAGGTCCCTCTTTTTAGGGACACATGACAGGTCTGAGGGCCAGAACGCAGTGTCTGTCCATCAAAGTCTGACCTTCTTACAGATCCACAGTAAAGGAACTTCACAGCTAGAGGCTTGGAGACCATCTTGGTTGATGGTACCACACTTCTGTACAAAGCTATTAGAAACAATCCTGTAAGAAATCAGAAAAGCCAATCACTATAAGGTGGCATGCACAGTAAAGCAGTTGAAATGTTGAAATGCATGAAGGGCTAAAACCTAAGCAAATGCTTTCTCTCTGTTCAGGCTCTGAGGAACAGTCTCCCAAAACAGCAGAAGAATACAAAGTGTCATCCTTTTTTTTTTCCCTTGCACACTTTTAATTTCCTTCCTTTTCCCCTATTTCCTCTCTTTTTCACTCTTTCTCTCCTCTCCATCTGCTATTCTTGATCTATACCACAAGTGACATAATTTTTCTTTCCTTCTCTCTCTCCCTCCCCCTCTCCCCACCAACCCCGCCCCTGCACTCCTTTGAAGCCCCTTACCTTGAGAAGTTTAGAGCTGATCCATCTTCCCACCTCCAGCCAGAACTGTTCCTCAGGCCAATCCAGTAAAAGTCCTTATTGATGAAATCTTTGAGCAGGCTCTAAGGGAGAGATTGAAAATGATGAAAGGTCATAAAGATGCAGAAAACCAAAAGAGAGACCCAGTGTCATGGTCAAACAACTCCCTCATCACCACTGTTAAGAACTAAATATTTGTGTTCCCCCCAAAAATTCATATGTTGAAGCCCTAACCCCCAATGCTATGGTATCTGAAGGAGGAGCATTTAAGAGGTAATTAGGCAAAGATGAGGTCATGAGGGCTAAGCCCCCATGACAGGATTAGTGTCCTTATAAGAAGGAGAAGAGACCAGAGAATTTTCTCTCTCTCTCTCTCTCCCCCCGCCCACCCACCCCACAGGTGAGGACACAACAAGAAGGCAACCGTCTGCAGGCCGGAAGGGGGCCCTTGCCAGGAACCGAATCTGCCGGCACCTTAATCTTGGACTTCCCAGCCTCCAGAATTGTGAGCAATAAATGTGTTTAAGCCACCCACTCTATGGTATTTTGTCAGGACAAGCCAAACTGACTAAGACAATCACCCACTCCAAATAACTAATATCTCTTTTAATTTCTAGTTCTAGAGAGTTGTTGATCGCGGAGAGGAGCAGCTTCTTAGAATTAACTTTTCTGTCTACAACTGAATTCAAAAAAACATATACTATGCAAACAGTAAGCAAGAAAAAAAAAACAGAGTGGTATATCGGTCTCCTGTCACTGCTATAGGAAATTACCTACCACAAACTTAGTGACTTAAAATGACATATCTGTATTTTCTTAAAGTTATGGAGGTCAGAAGCCTAGAATCAAGCTGTTGGTGGGTCTATTTTCCTTCTGGAGGCTTCAAAGGAGAATCCATTTGCTTGACTTTTCCAGCTTCCAGAGACCGCCTGCATCCCTTGGTCTGTGGCTTCTTCCTCCACCTTTACAGTGTATCATTCCAACCTCTGCTTGTCACATCTCCTTCGACTCTGCTGCCTCCCCACTCATGATCACACTGGACCCACCTGGACAACCCAGCATAGTCTCTCCATCTCCAACTTAATCATATCTACAAAATTTCTTTTGTCACATACGGTAACATATTTATAGGTTCTAAGGATTAGGACATGAACATCTTTGGCGTGTGACAAATAGGATATTACATCTCTACCTTCCATTGCACCTTCCTCCTTGTTTAGAGGGAGCATCTGACAGGTATTCAGATAATTTCAAAAGAAAGAAGCTAAATGCTGCTGTCTTTCTCATCATCGTTGAGTACATCAAATATTATTAAGCCTGTAGCAATAGACTTGGCTTTTTCCCACTAAACTCTCATTTTCCAAGTGCTCATCAATCTTGTATATGATAAGAAAAACAAAAAAACGTTTCTTAAGGGAACAAGCTTAAGGTAAAGTTAAATCGGCTATACCACTTACGTGTGCCATGCTACCCAATAGAACACAGATAAAAGATGCTTTGATCTGTACCATCTGCCATTCAAATGAAGAAGTTTATATCCTAAAGGAATTGCTTCTATGAATGAAATAAAATAAGGATAAATCCAAAAAAGATTAATTTTGTTGTAAGATTTCACATCAGGGTAACTAATAATTACACTTTCAATATTTTCTAATGACAGCTGGGTTAGTTGAATACCTTTGGAAGAAAATCTGTTTTTTTATCCAGAAAATAGAAAGTAGTAAAATTTCAACTCTCTGTGGTTATTATGATACCACCAGCTGTCCCATTTTGATGTCATTTTTATTCCACTCCTGGAAGATGGTTACTAAAGAGTAAGAATTTCAAGGGCCCTGCTCTTAGAACTTTCCCTTTACCTACTTGAACCCTTCACCAGCATGAATAAAGAGTTTCTCTTCTAAAGTCAAGAGAGGCATAAAGCCTCCTTGTACTCCCAGTAAAGATGCTAGAGAAGGTAGAATGAGTCTTTTGTGCTATTTTCAATGGTCAGAATAACCTCTATTTTCTCTTCATTTGGGTTTCAGTACCAGTTTCCATTCAGGACACATGGTTGTGGTAGCTTCTAGGTGACACATTTGAAAAATCAGTACAACTTGTTTATCAGTGTTTCCTTCCCAAGTGTTCTGTCTCCTATGATAACTTTGTTCTCTCAAGGCAGAGTGTTCTGAAAACAACTATTATATTATACCTTAAGGTTTACAAAGTCCCTTTGTATTCATTCCTAATTTCATTGGAAATACCAGATATTCAGTACAGCATTTAGGAAGACAAAACAAAAATAAAATACCAGATTAAAAGTTTGTTTAGGGGAAAAAAGCAAAGTACTGGAGTCTACCACTCTGTTCCTGCTGTCTGATGACAAAGTTGCTTAATCTAGCTGAGCTTTAGTTTCTTTACGAGTGTAATCAGCCTTGCAAAATGACCCCCTCCCTAAGTTATTTTTTGTTCCCTCAGACTTTACCGGTCAAGCCTAACAACCAGACTTAACTAGCCCTTCTGCAGGACTCACCATCCGTCACCACGAGCTGATTCATAAATCAGACCACCTGAAGACATATGGCTTCAAATCCCAAGCGGTCTGACCTACCTTCCACAATCCAGTATAAAAGCCCTTGTCCTTAGTCAGTTGGGGAGACAGATTTAAGACTCCCATTCTCCTGACAGACGTCTTTTGCATCAAAATTCCTTTCTTCTTTAGCAATCCTTGTTGTCTCAATAATTGGCTCTTTGTGCGGTGACAGGACCTAGCCTGGACCCTTTTCTGGGTTTGGAAACATGAGGATTTAGCTTAGTTATTGTCTAGTATTCTTTCCAGTTGTAAAATTCTTGACAACCTTGGAAGGTAGGCAAGACTTACCCAAGACTTACTCCCTATCAAATAATCATCCTAGTTTTCTTTCCCAGTGCTAAGTTTTTGCATTACAGGCTCTCCCCTTCTAATAATAAACAAGTCAGTCTGTGCCCCCTGATTAATGCCTCAAATAGTTTCACTTTTTGCATAGAAAAAATCTAAAATTATTTACTCACTAGGTTCCAGTCACATGAGCCTTCCTCTGTTCCTTTAAGATGCCAAGGTTATTCTTGTTTGGGGTGTTTGCGCAGCTTTTCCCTCTACCTTGAACACCCTTCCCCTAGACTTTTACATGGCTGTCATTCAGGTCGAGGGCTCGACTCAAATGCTGCCTCCCCAGAGAGGCCTGCCTTAATCGATCAATTTAAAGTAGCACCTGCATTCACTATTATACTGCTTCATTTTCTTCAAGCACATATCACCATGTTATTAATAATTTGTTTACTTTCTTGTTGTCTATCTCTTCTGACTAAAATGCAAGCACATGTAACACTTGTACAATGTGCAATAATCAAATCAGAATAATTAGCACATCCATCACCTCAAACATTTACTATTTCTTTGTGTTGAAAACATTCAAAATCCTCTCTTCTAGCTATTTGAAACTATACAATAAATCATCATTAACTGTAGTCACCCTACAGTGCTACAGAACACTAGAACTTATTCCTCCTATCTAGCTGTAATTTTGTAACCCTTAACCAACCTCTCTGTATCCCCCTCCCACCTCCCCTTTCCCCCGCTCTGGTAACCACTGTTCTACTCTCTACATCTATGAGATCAACTTTTCTAGCTTCCACATATAATTGAGAGCATGCTGTATTTATCTTTCTGTGCCTGGCTTATTTCATTCAACACAATGTCCTCCAGGTTGAAATGACAAGATTGCATTCTTTTATATGGCTGAATAGTATTCCATTGCATACATGTATCACATTTTCTTTATCCATTCATCCACTGATGGACACTTAGGTTGATTCCATATCTTGGCTATTGTGAATGGTGCTGCAATAAACATGGGAGTGCAGATGTCTCTTTGACATACTACTGATTCCTTTCCTTTAGAGATATGTCTGTATATGTACAATTATTATTTGTCAATTTTAAAAATATTAATAAAATTAAACCAAAAATATTCTTAAATAAATTAATGAATCTAAATGTATTATTTAATTTAATTATAAAAATAATTTAATGTAAGCACCATAATAGCAAGAACTCTTGCTTACTATTGTATCCCTAGCACCTAAAAAACTACATAAAATTTTGTTCTACTGGGTATCTACCCAAAGGAAAAGAAGTCATTTTATCAAAAAACACCTGCACATGAATGTTTATTGCAGCACAATTCACAATTGCAAAGATGTGGAATCAACCCCAGTGCCCATCAATTCCTGAGTGGACTAACAAATGTGGTATATGCATACCATGGAATACTACTCAGCCATAAGAAAAGATGAATTAGTGCCTTTTGCAGCAGTTCAGATGGAACTGGAGACGATTGTCCCAAGTGAAGTATCTCAAGCATGGAAAAACAAACACCACGTGTACTCGCTATTAAATTGGACGAGCACACATTTGCATGGGGGAAGTAAAACTCATTGGAAATCAAGCAGAAGGAGGGGGGAGGAGGGAAAGGGCAAAAGCCTACTTAACAGGTACAATGAACACTATTCGGGTGTTGGGCACTCTCACAGCCATGACTCAAGCAGTACATAAGTGATCCATATAACAAAAATATTTGTACCTCCTTAATATTTTGAAATAAATTAAAAACTATATATGTTGGTCAGGAGGGAGGGGGAGAAGGAGATGGGTAAATTCACACCTAATGGGTGCGATACACACTATCTGAGGGTGGGCACGCTTGTAGCTCTGACTCGGGCAGTGCAAAGGCAATATACGTAACCTCAACGTTTGTATCCCCGTAATATTTTGAAATTTAAATATATATACATAAATTACATTCAATAAATATTTATAGAAATAAAGAATATAGATTCAGGTATTATTCTAGAAGAGGCTAACATCTTCTAAACGCAAACTGTCTGTCTTTTTTACTTTCTCCCCGTGGAGCACTTAACTGCACGCTGGGGGATAGGGAGGTAGAGCGAGGAGTAAAGGAAGGGTAAGACAGAGGAAAGGCATTGTGATTTTCATGATAGCTTGAAACCTCTCATGCATTTCTTAACCATCTTAAAGGATTATTTAAATTAGAAAAAAGTGAATGTTTAAAAAAAAATTTCACAAAATTTGTGTGCTAATGATAGTTCATCATGATCTAAAAGATTCAAAAATAAAATGCTACTGCATTCAAAGTATACAGAATTTGAGTATATTTCAACCAAAATTTGTAAATAAGGGTAAACGTAAAATACATATAAATTAAAATTTATTAATAAATTTAAAAAAGAAAGAAATGAGTGTTTCCTCATTTCTCCACTGGAATTATAAGAAAAATGATTCATTTCTTTTTCCCTCAAGAGGAAGAATGGCAGCTAATGAAGCACAAAAATGGATGAAGATTTGCTCAAAAGCTTCAATTACAGTCAGAAGAGCTGGGATTAGGTGGTGCCCGCTCACAAGCCCCAATCCTGTGCTCACTGACCACTCTCAAGACCCACACAATTCTGTCACTTGATCAATCAGTCCTTTTTGCTACATCTTCTCACTGGTGAAGCTGGATGTTGAAAATGTTTATTATAGCATCTTCACCTGAAAACCACTTACTAGTGGTTATAAATAAATAAATAAGAAAACCTTCCCGCTTGGAAGAGGCTTTCAGAACCAGAGTGCAATTAGCATTCTATGTACTCATGGATAATGTGTGTGTGTGCGCGCATGTGTGTACGACTGTAGAAGCCGAATGAATGTATAAATAAGGGCATTAACTCAGAACTCTTGTCACCCAGAGAGGGTGGGAACTAGAGCCTTTAGGTATTAGGTCACTTTAGAGTTTGTCATGTTTGCTTGTATTTTAGTGAGAAAAAATACAAAACCTAAAAGCAAAGTGAAGACAGACCCCAAAAATATGAAATCAGGTATGTTTTTTTCTTCCCTTTCCCTTTTTTGTTTTTTTACGTCAATAGTTATACCTTACACACACATACTTTTGTAGGTGATATTTTTAAATTGAAATTAAAATGTTATTAAGGCACAAAGCATACTCCTTAAACTTCCAAAATTAATACAGTTTATAGAATGTCTCTAAGTCATTTCAACCCCTATCAAGAAAAACTAATAATATATCAAAACTACTAAATCATAACTTTTGATTAGCTAACTTCATTTTAGAGCATATAACCTAAAAACATGACCCCTGAAAAATGATTCATATGAATATGCTCATGGCTCGTGACAATTGGAAATAGTAAAATTTTATCTAAGAATATGAAAAGATCTAAACAATTGAATAATACAGAATTTTTAAAATAATAAAATACAAATTTTTACAATTTTAAAAAATTATCTGGAATAATTTAACACTTAGAAAAAACAGGAAGGAAATAGTGCTATATGATAAAAGCAGAACATAAAATACAGGGTTTCCAGAAAGCCTGGAAACACAGGATAAATTATTTGTAAACAGTATGCCTCTGTTTACTCCTGCCAAACCAGAGCCTGGAGTCGCCAAGAAGTTCCCACAGGGGAGTGCCCCGAACCGTCCTGCGATGGGGCCAGTTGGGATTCCAAAGAAAGAAGCACTAAACGCCAGGGTAATGAGGCCAAAGCATTTATTTGGGGAACTTACATAGGGCTGCAGCAATCCTGGTGAGGAGCAGTAAGAGAAAAGGGATGTTCTACCTAGGTGTGTCCCCAGCGAGGGGCTCAGGGTATGGAGTTTGGCTCAGAGCTGAGGCCAGTTTCTTTCAATGTTTTGGGCAAGGACCCAGATACCTTTATCAGTGCCCGGGAATAGTCAAGGCCCCAGGTTGGGTTCAAGCTTGCAGGGATCAGAAAGAGAGCATGGGGAACTGGGCAAGAAAAATCAAGAATTTGAATATATCTAAAGATATAGTCAAAGAGCAAGAGAAACAAAGGGCAGATGCCGGCCGGGCGCGGTGGCTCACGCCTGTAATCCTAGCACTCTGGGAGGCCGAGGCGGGTGGATCGCTCAAGGTCAGGAGTTCAAGACCAGCCTGAGCAATGAGCGAGACCTCGTCTCTACTAAAAATAGAAAGAAATTATCTGGCCAACTAAAATATATATAGAAAAAAAAAAAAAATTAGCCGGGCATGGTGGCACATGCCTGTAGTCCCAGCTACTCGGGAGGCTGAGGCAGTAGGATTGCTTAAGCCCAGGCGTTTGAGGTTGCTGTGAGCTAGGCTGACGCCACGGCACTCACTCTAGCCTGGGCAACAAAGCGACACTCTGTCTCAAAAAAAAAAAAAAAAAAAAAAAAAAAAAACAAAGGGCAGATGCCATACAGAAATACAAAACTGAGAAAATAACAGAGCGATTCAATTTTAATTGTTTTTATTTTCTCTATCAAAAATAATCTTGACGTCCAAGACAGAAAAAGTGATCATAAGTAAGTGTCTTGCTATTTTAAATATATTTAAATCTCAGGGGCCATATAATGTACATTCCATATTTCAAATTCAAAGAATTTTTTAAACATGTACAGAAAAGAAAAGGCACCAGAAGACAATTAATAGAAAGACTTATCTTGTTTCCCAACATGCACACGATGGATTCTAGAAGCTGTCAAATACAATATTGCTATACATGGCTTTGAAGGTGAATTGATGTGACATTTAAAATTTGGCTCTGCCAGATTTGTAGCCTTGGATTTGTTCATTAATTTTATTTATTCATCAATAAAATGGAGGCATTGAATTCACTTTTGAGGATTGCTGTGAAGATTTTAAGAGTCATATAAATAAAAAACCTGGCACATAGTAGGTGCTCAATACATGGTAACTTACTGTACACTTTACTATAACTGACCTAAGATAGGAGGTGGACTATATTTGTGTATACTGCTGAAAGATAACTATTTAACAGCATGAGAGGGATATTTTTACAGGCTTGTAGACTCTTTGTAGAGTAACCTAATTCTCTAGCAGTATTCTCTACTAATGAAATGCCAGTTTGAAAAACTTCAGTTTTAATAAATCCATAGAGCTCTTTTTTTTTTTTTCATATGCTCATTTGGTAGCCGCTCAGACCCCAGTATAAAAATTAGTAACATCACACATGCCTCAAAATAGTATGTAAATCTTGCTTTAAAAAGAATAAAAATAATATTAGTACAAGAGACTCCGCAGATCATATGTAAGTTAATTTGGTTCTATAGAATCTGACAAAAACTGGAGCAAGAAAAAGAATTAAGCCAAAGAACCAAACAATATTCCATAAGAATGTCAGAAGCAAAACTTACCTGTGGTTGCTATTAAATATAGCAAGGATATTTTACCTTCTCCAGTACTGGCTTGAACAAGGGGCCTTAGGAGAAAATAAACTCATTTTGGAAATGTAGCTATTGTAACTCTATTCAGTTTACTGAACACTCCATGCAGGATCCAGGGAATGTAAGGAACGAAAGGAAGGACAAAATCCCCATGACACCCCTCCCTTCCTCTGGGTGCCTCAGAGAAACAGAAATATCCCCAAATCCCAGATATTCTGTGCCTTAGTCCTTTCCATCTTCATCTCTCACCATCATGCCGTGTAACGTATGGTAGCTGCTACACCACCGTTTTCCGTGGCAGTGCCTTGCGTTATGACTCACTGCTCCTATCCGTTTTGCCCAGCAATGTTTTGAGCTCGTTGCTCACTTCTGCTATTGACTTTAGTCAGCCCAAGTCCTCAGAGCAGCTGTGTCAGAATGAGAATACAAGTTGCAACAACAAAGTCCAGAAAGCAAGGCTATTATTACCAAGGGCTGTAAAACCAAGATCTCATGTCTAAAGAGTAGACCTTAATGCATTCTACCACCCAGCTTAAGGAAGGCATAAAAGAAAAGTCAGTCGTAGATGTAGAACGATTTAGAGTTTAGATGCTATCTAGAATTTCAAAGGAGTAAGTATTCCTTTAACAGGAAACAAGAATCTATATACTTTAATCTTTTCTATATATAGTTATAAAATTTAGGGACTATACATTTTACCCAACTGCTTTGGAGTAATCAACTCTTTGGATTTCTCAAAGGGATGTTAATATACTTGAACTTTGTTGTTTTTTTTTTTTTTTTACTCCGTCGACCATGCAGTGGCTTGATCATAGTTCACTGCAACCTCTACCGCCTGGGCTCGAGTGATCCTCCCACCTTGGCCTCCCGAGTAGCTGGGACTACTGGTGTTCACCACCATGTCCGGCTAATTTTATTTTTTTTAAAGATGGGATTTGCTATATTGCCTAGGTTGGTCTTGAACCCCTGGCCTCAAGCAATCCTCCCATCTCAGCCTGCCGAAGTGCTGGAATTATAAGCATGAGCCACTGCACCCGGCCTTGAATTCTTAATAATTGTTCTCTGTGACTTGATTCTACTCAAAAAAGAAAATAGAAAACAATATCAAAACATAAAAATAGGCATTAAATTAGTATTAAAAAACAAACTGGGATTTCTTATTTTCTTCATACATCTTATTTATGTTGACAAATTAGAATTTGATTAATGTTTGTACTAGGTTAACTCAGAATGTCAATTCCTTCTATTGCCTTGAGATGCTCTAACAGAGTTCTCCTAAAAGAGACTTCCGGGTGGACAGGAAGGATGTGAGAGGCCTGCAAGAAGTGGAGCCCCATCAGCTGAGCCCTGCAAGGTGTTGAAGATCATACCTACGCACGCATGCACACACGCACATGAACACTGTTTTTCCTTCCTTGTATCTCAACTTTCTGGAAATTGTCTTCCACCCAAGAACTTATTGGATTTCAGTGAATTAAGGGAAAACACTTTAAAAGTAGGCATTTCAGTCCTTGCCATGATCACTTTGTCCCTGAGATCTCTGTCTTCCCCTCCCTCTCAAGTTCCACTGTATAGGAATCTGCTGCCTCTTGTTGGATCTGGATGTTGCTGGACCTAATACTTCTTTTAATTAGACCTGTATGTCAGGTCTAATTTCTCTCTGTAATACTCCTCATCCTCCCACCTTCAACACACACATACCTGCCTATGCAAGCATCTGGGTTGCTGTGACTGAGGTGTGTTAGGTCAGGCAGCACAAGGGCAAGGTGAGGGGAAGGAGAGGGAAGAAGGCAGAGAGAGAAGCAGAGGGAAAGGGAAGAATACAGTGTCCCCCAAAACCACAGATTCCTTTTGTGCCTCAAAATAGGATACATAATACATGTGAACAGCATTCACCAAAAAAAAAAAAACCCTACATTTTTTAAATGTTTGTCTTTACCATTTCCTGGGTGTCCGTAAACATAAGGAGATGTGCATCTTTGGCCAAGCAGAATTCCCGACTAGACATCCAGTCCTTTTTCTCCACTGAGAAATAATAACAGTGGCTACCATACCTCATCCAGAGGTCTGGGCAGCTAGGGCAGCTGGCACAAGTGGAGTGGGTGGAGCCTAGAAAGGAAGAGGATCTGCATCACATCTTTATGGACCACTCAGTCTTAGAAATGAAATGGGGGATAAAGTGGAACATGGCAGTCCCAGGCATTCCCTGCCACACCACCTTTCAGATGAAGTGTTACAGAAATGCCTAACAATGCACAGTCTCAAACTGAATGCCTCCCAGTGTCCAACTCCGTCGCTGCTAGTGTGCATTCCACTAAGCAAGGATGTGACTAGGACTAAAGGAGCAGGGAAGAAAATGTGGAACAGTCTGCTGAGGACTGTGGAGAGAGCACAGTGCTCATGCTAGACATCTCTATACACATGTGACGTACACATACCAGACAAAGTAGCTGTGCATGTGTGTGATGGGTGTCTGTGTACTGCCTGTACACGCTTAAATCAGGCAGAATTATTCAGAATGCCCAACCTCAACCTGATACTCCATAATGGTGCATAATAAAAGGAAAAAATACTAGAAAAAGCAAACTTAACTAGAATGAAAGATTTTTGTCATTTTATTATCACAGATGTGATTGTCTAGCACCATTGGAAACTGGATAAAATACACTTCAGCAAGAAGAATTTACCTCAATTTAAAAAAAAAAAAAAAAGATTTTCCAGCAGAAAAGCATATCAAATGCTGAAGTGAAAAGTGATAGAATTCTCCTAACTGAGCTCTTTCAAATACAGGAAATCCTCATTCCTTTCAAATGGCTGGCTTACAGTTCTGTCAAAATTAACACCAGAACTGGGCTGGGCGCGGTGGCTCACGCCTATAATCCTAACACTCTGGGAAGCCGAGTCAGGAGGACTCCTTGAGCTCAGGGAGTTCGAGACCAGGCTAAGCAAGAGCAAGACCTCGTCTCTACTAAAAATAGAAAAAATTAGCTGGGCATAATGGCATGTGCCTATAGTCCCAGCTACTCGAGAGGCTGAGGCAGGAGGATTGCTTGAGCCCCGTGGTTTGAGGTTGCTGTGAGCTATGATGACACCACGGCACTCTAGCCCAGGCAACTGAGTGAGACTGTCTCCAAAAAAAAAAAAAAAAAAGTAGTCCTTTTCATCTAAAGATTAGATAACTTTTCTGTGGGAAGGCCTGGCCTGGGACCAATATAGGATTCTGGAGATCAAGCTGATAAGTTGGCACCTTGGAAATTCTCAACTTCCCTAGGAGTCTTCCTGTCAAAGGCGAAACGTGGGTCTGAGGTAGAGATGCCGGGGTGAATTTTTAGAATCCTGAGGAATCAATTCCATATAATCTGTCTTCATCATCCCCCATAACACAAACCTAAATTAGGACTCTAGATTGTGAAACTATAAACTGACAGCTCCCTGGGTCCCCAGATTTAAGGACCTAGAAGAACTAAACATAGAAAAGGTAGTTTTAGAAAATGTGAAAGCACTCAAATGGCCAAAAAAAAAAAAATCAGAATAAGTTTAATTAAATTATGATGTATCTATTTTGTGACATGCTAAACAACATTAATATTATAATTTAGTTATCACAATAAATATGGTAGTAAGTAGAAATGTTTATGACAATATAAAATGAAAAAGCAATATACAAATTTATAAGCATTCTATGATCAGAACTATTCACAGCCTTGCTTTGAAAACAAAAGGTTGGAGAGGTTTTAAGAGGACTTTGCAGTCCTGTTAAGAAATAAATACTTGGACAACTGCAAGCAGTCAAAGATTAGGAGGCTGTACCTAGGAAATAGCTATAAACAGGTGGTGATTTATTTTGTCTGGATTATTTTTAATATTTCAAATGTCCTATTATGTTATATTGCTTTTATAAATAAAATGAATAAAATGAAAGACTAATTTTGGTTTAAGTTAGCACTTACCCTGGCCCCGAATCCATTGGTATAGCAGCAAACTTGTAAGAATTGCAGTCAGTAGCCCCAAAGCTATTGCCACACGGCAAGAAAGAGAGAGCCTGGAAGAAGAAGCTGAAACAACAGAATCCAAAGCAAAATCTGGAGTCAGAAGAAAAGTTAGGCACCAGTTCTTCTTTGTAGGTCTGGCCAAAAAACATGAAAAAATGCTCAACATCTCTAATCATCAGGGAAATGCAAATCAAAACCACAATGAGATATCACTTAACTCCAGTGAGAATGGCCTTTATCAAAAAGTCCCAAAACAATAAATGTTGGTGTGGATGTGGAGAGATATGAACACTCATACACTGCTGGTGGGACTGCAAACTAGTACAACCTCTGTGGAAAGCAATATGAAGATACCTCAAAGAGATACAAGTAGATCTACCATTTGATCCAGCAATTCCATTACTGGGCATCTACCCAAAAGAACAAAAGACATTCTATAAAAAAGGCATCTGCACTCGAATGTTTATAGCAGCACAATTCACAATTGCAAAGATATGGAAACAACCCAAGTGCCCATCAATTCATGAGTGGATTAATATAATGTGACATATGTATACCGTGGAGTACTATTCAGCTATAAGAAACAATGGTGATATAGCACCTCTTGTGTTTTCCTGGGTAGAGCTGGAACCCATTCTATTAAGTGAAGTATCCCAAGAATGGAAAAATAAGCACCACATGTACTTACCATCAAATTGGTTTCACTGATCAACACCTAAGTGCACATATAGGAATAATATTCATCGGGCATCGGGGAGATGGGAGTGGGGAGAAGGGGATGGGTATACACATACATAACGAGTGCAATGTGTACCGTCTGGGGGATGGACACACTTGAAGCTCTGACTTGGCGGGTGGGGGGGCCGCGGGCAAGGGCTATATATGTTACCTAAACATTTGTACTCCCATAATATGCTGAAATTTTTTAAAAAGGAAAAAAAAAACAAGGTTAAAAGAAAAGAGAAGGTCAGGAAAGCATATCTAGGGTCTTAAAGCAATTTGGCCTGGGGCAAGACCCAGGCCATAAACATTCCTTTCCTAGTCAGTCAGGGACTTGCTTAAAGTCTAAGGTAACCACTGACACCTACATCGAGGCACATACTATACATACCGTATTTATCAAGTCCAAGAATACTTTTTTCCCTTTGAAATTTGGCTTATATGGTCTCATACTTTGCTGGTAAGAATATAAATTGGTACAACGTCTTTGGAGGACAATTTGGCAATATCTACCAAAATCACAAAAGCATTTTACACTTTGAACCAGAAATATCTCTTTGAGAATTTTTTTCCTACAGATACCTACATATGTGCAAAATGCCATGTTTATAAGGCTATTCATGGCAGCAATATTTGTAAGAAGAAAAGATTGAATACAACCGAAATGTCTATCAATAAAAGAACAGTCAGGGTGGGCGCAGTGGTGTATGCCTGTAATCCTAGCACTCTGGGAGGCCAAGGCAAGGTGGGAATATAGCTTGAGGCCAGGAATTCGAGACCAGCCTGAGCAAGAGTAAGACCCTGGCTCCACAAAAAATAGAAAAAAAAAAAAAAAGGCAAGCATGGTCGCACACTGCACCTGTAGTCCCAGCTACTGGGGAGGCTGAGGTAGGAGGATCGCTTGAACCCACAAGTTTGAGGTTGCTATGAGCTATGATGACACCACTGCACTCTAACCTGGGTGACATAGCAAGACCCTGTCTCAAAAAATAAAAATAAAAAAAGAACAAATACATTTTGATATATTTATAAAGTGAATATGCAGCTTCTAACAAAGGGATAAAGAGATACTATTTCTTTTACTGGTAGGAAATAATTTTCAAGATATATAGTTAAGGGAAAGAAACATTCTGCAGAACAGAGGAGAGGAAAGAGGTCACGGGGGACAAGATAGGAGGAAGCCTTTTTACCACACTTTCTTTTGTACCTTTTGAATTTTGAACCACGGGAATGTATTATCTATTTAAAATTTAAATACAAAAATTTAAATGAAAATTAAAAAAACCTACATCTCAGAAGTGCTTTGTGAACTGTTGTTAATTGGAAGAGCAATGAGTCTAGGTTGATGTCATATTTAAGGATGAGACACTTCATATTAACTATGTTCATACAATCTACATCTAAGAATTCTATTTTTCAAATTTGAAACATGGAAGTATTTTCCCCAAACCTTTATTTTAATACATTGACTGCCACACCAGAAAAAAAAAAAAAAAATTCCCTGGGGCCACAGTGTTTTATTAAAACAAAATGAACCTTTCGAAATTATTTTTTATTGCTTTCTATGTGTGAGTTATATTCAATGCAATCCATGTTTTTAGAATTAAATTGTCAATATTAATTGTAACAATAAGAATATCAACACGTAAGATTTTCACGAACCAATTGCAGGGTTTTGCTTCACACAACCCCGGGCTCAAAATTAGCCTGAGTTAAATACTACTCACATGGCAGTCAATGTGTTAAAATCACAGGTATCTCATAGTCTGATAGTGTAGAAATTATATGTAATGAACAAAAATCTGTAAAGCAATATATTTAAGTTCTAATTCTGACTCCTTTGGCAATTTTTAATAAGGAAATTAATTTTACCTATTTGGGCCTCATTTTCCTACTTAAATTTTAGATAAATTATTCTGTATGTACGTGTTTGTATCTATAAAATATTCTGAACTTTGTAAAAGAAAGAACACTATAGTGAGAGATGCCTTTATAAAGAAAGAAAACTGTGTGATAAATATTTGGACTGATGAATCTAAAAACACTAGATTTCTAGTGATCAGAAAAAAAGACATTTTTACTACAGAAGAACATTAAACAAAACAGACACGTTTTCATTTTAGATGTTATGCTAAATGAAAAAAATATCAAAACATAATTGTATTTGTGAAACCACCATCTAATTCAAGAAAGTGAGTAAAATAAATTTTTCAAATTTCCTTTAAATATATACATATTAGAAGCCTCTCGGCCGGGTGTGGTGGCTCACGCCTGTAATCCTAGCACTCTGGGAGGCCGAGGTGGGTGGATCGTTTGAGCTCAGGAGTTCGAGACCAGCCTGAGCAAGAGCGAGACCCCATCTCTACTAAAAATAGAAAGAAATTATATGGACAGCTAAAAATATATATAGAAAAAATTAGCCGGGCATGGTGGTGCATGCCTGTAGTCCCAGCTACCCGGGAGGCTGAGACAGGAGGATCGCTTGAGCTCAGGAGTTTGAGGTTGCTGTGAGCTCGGCTGACGCCACGGCACTCACTCTAGCCTGGGCAACAGAGTGAGACTCTGTCTCAAAAAAAAAAAAAAAAAAAAAGAAGCCTCTCAATAGTCCCAACTATTACATTCCAACTTATCATCAGTTGTGTGACCTTGAAATTATACTTTAAAATATTTATTCCTTTTGATTTAATATTCTATTCTTTAGAAATTAGCACAGATTTAATCCAAAGGAAGGAAAAACTACACAAATAAAGATGTGCCATTCTGTATAACTTATAGTAATAAAAATAAATCTAAATGCCCAAGTATACTGGAATGTTTTAGCATATTATGGCCATGCTTTCAAAGGACAACATTAAAAACTATAATAATAGCAATTATTGTAGCAATATAATGTAGCAAAACGAGAGAAAGCTTGCGGAGCTACAATAAAGAATATACGTTCTAAGAGTTTACTACCTAAGATATAAAATCAAATATTAATTTTGGCATTTATACTATTATCTGTCTGTCTCAGATAATATTCTCTCAAGGCGTTATGTAAAAATGGTTTGTGTACCATCAAATCCCCAAAGTTTCTCAGGGACTACTTATCTGTAGTGTTCTTCACACCTTTTCTTCCACCCGTCCCCATTCTGGTGCAACATTGAGAGGTAAAAACCCCAGTTATGTGAGTCAGTTTTTTTCCTGACAAAATCTTACTATTACCCAGTAGCAAAATTATTGGTGTCCTCCTCATTTCATAGTCAGAAAAATAGCGATAACCTAGATTTAAACGGCTGGTCCAAAGTTATTCCAAACATAACTAAAGAGATAAAATTCTCCCAACAATATTCTTGCTTTAGTTCAGAAGCAATCAAAAATAACAGCATTGCCCTAGCTTGGGTTTTCTTAGATGGGATCATAGAAGTGAATGGTTAGAAAAGAATTTACCTGAGACCTAAGATCAGTTTCTGTACCATATACCAAATTTTCATGTTCCAACTCCAGACTTCAAACTGAACCAAGGATAATCCAACTGTCCTTGATTTTTCTGCACCCTCTACTCCAAAGTCATTCTCCTCCCCATCTATCCTTAGCCTACAGTCACCATGTGTATAGTCTCCATACTAAGTTGGTTAACTCACCTTCTTGCTGCGGTCTGTAGTCATTCTGGGCTTGGCTTGCAGTAGGAAACTCTAACATGGAATAAATAACACTGTCAGTCATCTCTGTCTAATATCTGTCACATTCAGTTGAGAGAGTTAAATCACAGAAGTGTGGAGAGACATGTACCAGTGAGTAAACAGCCCAATCTCTAAACTGCTAGCAGGAAACTTGACAAAAGCAGAAGCAATTTTCCAGGAAATGATTCAAATTCTGGGGCTGCCTATAGAAATTAATATTCAAATTGTTAATTTTTTTGCCCCACTACATTCTCCGGATATTCATTAAATATATATTAAACTGAATCTCCATCTCACCTAATTCTGTTGAGCAAGGAAAAATTGCTCTTAGGCCCAACAATTTTGATTATGTAAACTAGAGTAAAACTGAGAGTGGTTCCTAGCTATGAATTCATCTCAGAGTTTTGTCTCTGCTTTGTTTCCTTCTGAAAAAATGCATGTGTGCCAAATGGGACTGATTTCATCATTTCTTTGACCCACTGGGTAGTGACAGGCAAGAAAGAAACAGACTGCAGGCTACACGTGCCTGGAATCCCAGGGGGAAGGGATTCTTGCCCAGATACGTTTTGTGAGTATGACATACCCATGTCTTCCCCAAAACATTGTCCCAGTTGTGCTCTAATCTTTATCTTCATGGTGTCAGAAATTCCATTAAATTTTCTCTCCTCATTGTCTTATTTTCATATGCAAAGACAAACAACTAAAACGGGGGAACGAATTAAACAAATACATAGTGATTTATTTCTAGCAGATGAAAAGTTAATGAAAAGTAAAAGTAAGGAAAGCAGAAAGAGAATTGAACCTCTTAAGAACAGATTAGGTCTCCAAGATAGAGTCTATAAAAATAGAAGCGAGGAAAGAGAAGAGAAACCAAGAGTGCAAATTAATTAAAAGCTAATATATTTCTGCTTCCAGCTACGACAGAGAGGTATTGGACTTGTCCTTCAGCCAAAAATTATGCATGAGAAAATACATGAGGCAACTATAATATTTCCAGGGACACACAGGCAGCACTGTGATCCTTGAGACAACAAACACACAAAGGTGAGCGCTACGATCACCCTGGCTTCCTACCTAGTGCCACTCACTGGCACAGAGCAGAAAAATGAATCCTAAACAGAACAGTCTCACTCAGCTGCGGAGACAGAGACTGGAGTTTTGAGCTGCTTGAATGGGTGGAATTTTCAGGGCAGGGTAACTGACAAGAGACAACTGCACAGAGTGAGGTGCCCAGGAGACTGCGTGGGGATTCACCACATGTCTGTGACTAAGAGCTGGGCTGCGCAGACATGACAAAACTCTCCAAGTCCTGGCTGACATAGCCTTCTGCTGGGCCAAGGGCTGAAAGGTGTGAACAGAGGTGATGCACTGCTTAGCAGCACTCACAAACAACAAAACAACACTTGACGTCACCAAAAAGATCCACCAGTAATTTAGGTGCCCATGAGAACAAACTTTGTTGCCCTTAAAAGGAATGCAACATAAACAATGTGGTCCACACATACAATGGAGTAATATTCAGCCTTAAAAAGGAAGTAAATCCTGTCATATGTTACAACATGGATGAACCTTGGGGACATTATGCTATATGAAATGAGCCAGTCACAAAAAGATAAATGCTGCATGATTCCACTTACATGAAGCAGCTAAAATAGTCAAATTCACAGAAATAGAAAGCAAAATGCTGGAGTCTGGGGCAAGGGAAGTTGTTGAATGGGTATAACATTTTAGTTTTGCAAGATGAAAAAGTTCTGGTGGTCTGTTGCACAAGCATGTGAATATAATTGTATTATTAGTTTGCTTGAGCTGCCGTAACAAAATGTCATAGACTGGGTGACTTAAACAACAGAAATTGCTTTATTTTCTCACAGTTCTGGAGATGGGAAGTCCAAGGTCAAGGTGCCAGCAGGGTTGGTGTGCAGTGAGGGCTGCCCCCTTGAGTTATAGACCTCTCACTGTGTCCTCCAATGGCCTTTCCTCAGTGTGCCCAAGAGGAGAGGGCAACAGTGAGCTCTCTGATTCCCTTCTTAGGACACTAATCCTATCAGATCAGGACCCCCTCTTGTGACCTCATTTAACCTTAATTACTTCCTCAGAGACCTCATCTCCAGATATAGTCACACTGGGGGTTAAGGCTTCAACATATGAATTCAGGGAGGACACAAACATTTGATCCATAATTTAACATATGTAACACTACTGATATGTATGCTTAAAAATGGTTCAGATGGTTTAAAAAAAAAATAAATATCTTCAGGCCTAGCACTTTGGGAGGCCAAGGTAGGAAGATACCTTGAGACCAGGAATTCAAGAGCATCTTGGGCAAAATAGTGAGACCCTCTCTCTATGAAAAATTTTAAAACTTAGCCAGGCATAGTAGTGTATGCCTATAGTCCCAGCTACTCAAGAGGCTGAAACAGGAGGATTGCTTGAGCCCAGGGGTTCAAGGCTACTGTAAGCCATGGTCACACTACTGTGCTCCAGCCTGGGCAACATAGCATGACCTTGTCTCTAAAAATAATGTATCTACAAAAAACAAAAATGATAACACACAAAATGTCAAAACATAGGGTGCAGTAAGAGCAGTACTAAGAGGAAACTTCACAGCAATAAAAGATCTACATTCAAAAAGAAGGAGGATCTCAAACAAATAATTTAACTTTATACCTCAAGGAACTAGAAAAGGAAGAACAAATTAAGCCCAATGTTAGTAGAAGAAAGGAAATAATAAAGATGAGGGCAAAAATAAACCAATTATAGAATAGAAAAACAATAGAAAAAATTAACAAAACTAAGAGTTGGTTTTTCTGAAAAGATAAACAAAAGGAACGAACCTAGTCAAGAAAAAAAGAGAGAAGATCCAAATAAATAAAACCAAAAATGAATGAGGAGGCATTACCTTGGATGTTTCAGAAATAGAAAGGATCATAAGAGACAAATATGAATAATTATACACCAACAAATTGGATAACCTAGAAGAAATGGATAAATTCCTAAATAAATATGAGGGTAGGTTTTAAGTGTTCTTACCACCAAAAACAAGAAAAAAAGAAAAGATAATGTGTGGTGATGGGTATGCAATTAACTAGCTTGACTGTGATTATTTTACAATGTATACATATATCAAAACATCAAGTTGTATATCTTAAATGTAAATAATTTTGTTTGTTAATTATATCTTAATAAAGCTGGGGAAAAGTCTCTCCTAAACAACTATTTGGCAAGGACAAGACAAAAATGGAAATAATAATAATAATAATTTTTTAAAAGACTGATCAAGAAACAAAGAAAACACAAATTACCAATATCAAGAATGGAGAGGATACATTGCTATAGATTTTAAAAACATTAAAAAGATAATAAGGAAATATTATATCTTCATGCCAACAAATTTAACAAGTTGGATTAAGTGGACAAATTCCTTTAAAAACATAATTTAACAAACTGACACAAGAAGAAGTAAAAATTTTTGAATAGCTCTGTTTCCACTAAAGAAATCAAATTGGTTAATACAAATCTTCCCATAAAGAAAACTTCATGCTCAGATGACTTCAACAGCATATTTTATCAAGCTTTAAGGAATAAATAACATAGCTCCTTCAAAAAATAAAAAATCTAAGTACACTTGTTTAGGAGGCCATTATGACTCTGATACCAAACCTGACACAGAATTGAAAGAAAAGAAAATGACATACATAGGTTAAATATGAAGGGATGGAAAAAATCGTCCATGGAAAAGTTAAAAAAAAAAAAAAAGAGAGAGAGAGAGCAGAAGTGGCTATACTTACATCAGACAATATGGACTTTATGTCAAAAACTCTCTCTAGAGAAAAAGAAGGTCATTTTACAATGATAAAAGAGTCAACTCAACAAAAAAAATTACATGAATATCAAAGACATCAAAATCTTTGACAAAATATTAGCAAATAAAATCCATAAAAATATAAAAGAGGTAAGTCATTATGACAAAGTGTGGTTTATCCCAGAAATGTACAATGTTGATTTGACTTTCTAAAAGCAATGTAATTTACCATTTTAACAGAATAAAGGAGAAAAAATATATAAATCACACCACCTGAAGCAAAAAAAAAAAATGCACTACAAAAAATTCAACACCCATTCAAGATAAATAAGATCTACAAAAGAATACAAAGAAATTTTGTCAAACTGATATTGACTTCTACCTAAAACCTGCAACTAATAACATACTTACGGTGAAATATTGACTGTAATCCAAATAAGATTAGGAACAAGGCAAAGATGTCTGATTTCACCAACTCTATGCAACATTGTACTGAAATTTTAGAGAAGAAAAAATAAAATATAAAAAAAAAAGAAGTAGAATTTACCAGTGATGCTATCTGGGCCCAAAGTTTTCTTCGTGGAAGGTTTTGACTACAAATTCAATTTCTTTAGTGGATAGTGGGATATCCAAGTTATCTACTTTTTCTTGAGTGAACTTTGATAGTTTGTGTCTTTCAATGAATTTGTTCTTTTCATCTAAATCAGAGGTCAGTAAACTTCTTCTGTAAAAGGCTACATGGTAAATATTTCAGGCTGGTCTCTCATGACTACTCAACTCTGCCATTGTAGTATAAAAGCAGTCATAGATAAAATGTACACAAATAGGTTCATCTCTGTTCCAGTAAAACTTTATTCACAAAACAGGTGGTAAGTCAGATTTGGCCCATGGCTATACTTTACAGACCACTGATCTAACCCATCATATTTATTGGCATAAAATTGTTCATAATATTACTCTCCGTCCCTGCCTTCTTTCCTTCCTTCCATCTCCCTCCTTCCCTCTCTTCCTTCTACATTATACATCTTTAGTCATACTCTGCCTTCAAATAATACTATATCACTTCATGTATATTGAGTGAGCTTTTCAATAGCGTATTTTCTCTCCCTTTCCCTGGCCATTGTCATACATTTCACTTCTACGTGTTATAATTTCCACAAAAGGTTGTCATTATTTTTTCTTTACTCAGTCATTAATCTTTTAGAGCTATATTTTAAACTTAGAACAAATGTCTTTTATACTTATACACATATTTATAGTTTTTATGTTTTTCATTCCCTTATATAAATCTAAATGTCCACTTGGTATCATTTTCCTTTGGGCAGAATTTCCTTTAATATGTCTTTTAGCGGTCTGTTTGCAATGAATTTGTCCAGCTTTTGTTCATGTGGAAAAAACTATTAGTTTGCCTTCATTTTTTAAAGGCATTTTTGTATGCATAGAACCCTAGGCTGACAAGGTTCCCCACACGCACCCTAGTGCTTTAAAAATGTCTAATTTCTTCTGGCTTGTCTATCTTCTGATGTGAAGTATGCCTGTTTATTTTTCCTCTGGCTTCTTTTAAAATGGTCTCTTTATCCCTGCTTTTCAGCAGCTAGATAATAATGTTGCTTTGTATACTTTTGTTCATTTTTCCTCTGCTTGATGTCCACTGAGCATCTTTGATGTGTGAGTTTATACTTTTCATCAAAGTTGGAAAAATTTTGGCCCAATTTGTCCTCTTTCTGAACCCTAATTATACATATGTCAGATCACCACAGGTCACTGAAGCTCTGATATTTTAGGGGAGGGGTCTTTTTTCTCCATGTGTTTATTTTAGATATTTTCTAATGCTGTGTTTTCAAGTTAACCAATCTTGCCTTCTGCAGCTTCTAATCTATTGTTGATCCCAGCCAGTATATATTCATTTTATCATTTCAGATATTGTATTTCTCATTTCTAGAAGTGTGATTTGGGTTATTTTTGAAATATCTTCCATTTCTCTCTTCACCATTTTCAATTTTACTCTATCTTCTGTGCATATGGAGTGTATGTATAATAGCTATTTTAACCTCCTTGTTGATAACTCTATCATTTTTGTCATTTCTGGGTCTGTTTCTCCTGGTTACGGGTCATATTTAGCTCCTTCTTTGCATGCCTGGCAATTGTAGGCTGTTGAGTGCCAGGTTTTGTCTTGTTCTTTTAAAAATCTTTGGCTTTTGTTCTGAGACACAGTTAAGTTACTTGGTGTTATTTTGATCCTTTTGAGCCTTGCTTTTTATCTAGAATTGTGAAGAGTCAGAGATTTTACGCTACTTCCAAGCTAAGACATTAGCCTGCCAAGTTTCGTAGATATTATTAGATGAAGACACAAAATTCTTGGGTCAAAAGCAAGGGACGTTATTCATAGCACAGCAAGCAACATGAGATTCATGTTTGCATTGGTTTTTCTTGCCTCCATGTCTCCCACTGGGGCCACATAGAAAAGGCCAGATAGGTGCTACACAAACCAGGGGATCTGCAACACAGATCAGTACCCTTGAACTTAGGGAATCTGAATCTTTTATAATGTGCTACAATACTGTACTGTTCTTTGTCCCAGAGGGAGACATTATTATACTGGACAATAAACAAATTTGCCCCTGGTCGCAAAAGGAAAAACTCTATATTCCAAGGCTGTTCGCTACACAAATATCCTTGAAAAGATAGTCTGGAACAAAAGGTCAGTTAGTGCCTCTGCTTGCAAGACATGCAGAAGTGTGAGAGATCCATGAAGAAATGTTTCCCACCATTTTAAAGCTTTATTAGAGCATTATATAAGTCTAGGGCTAATTTGGACCCACTAGTGAAGCAAAAATCTTCTCATAACCTTACTTAAACTCCCTTACATTGAGAGATCGTTCCACTTTGGCAGGTGAAAACACTATCACCAGCCTTGTGTAAGTCTAGGGATTGTTCTACCTACTCCTTTGCAGTGGTTCAGCTCAGGATTCAACCAAAGACTTGAGAGGGTTCCTCTTAGTTACCTAGAGTTTGCTTGCTATCATGCATCTCTCTTTTCTCCAGTACTCTGACCCACAAATTTTAGCTGCCTTAGTCTTCTCAAAGCTCTCTCTCCTAAGCTTGATGAAACTTCCAGGATCTGTTTGGGTCCCCATTCTTGCACTGCACCTTGGATATTCTCTCCATGCAGTAAGCAGGGGGAATTGTACAGCTTGCCTTACTTACTTCCTTTCTCTCAGGAATCATTGTCCTGTGCTACCTATTGTCCAATATCAGCAAACCATTGTTTCACATGTTTTTCGTTTTTTAGCCATATAAGATAAGAGAATAAGGCCAGGTGCAATGGTGCACACCTGTAATGCTAGCACTCTGGGAGGCTGAGGCAAGAGGACCCCTTGAGCTCAGGAGTTGGAGACCAGCCTAAGCAAGAGCGAGACCCCATCTCTACCAAAAATAGAAAAAATTAGCTGGGCGTGGTGGCGCGTACCTGTAGTCCTAGCTACCTACTCAGAAGGCTGAGGCAGGAGGATTGCTTGAGCCCAGGAGTTTGAGGTTGCTGTGAGCTAAGCTGATGCCACAGCATTCTAGCCCAGGCAACAGCGCAAGACTCTGTCTCAAAAAAAAAAAAAAAAAAAAAAAAAAAATCAGAGAATAAAAGAATAAATCCAGTCCCAGTTACACCATCATGACTAGAAGCAGAAGTCTGAAACAAAGAAATTAAATCTGCAGAATATTATTATTGTCTATATAGAAAATGCTAATGAATCTACAAAGCAACTGCCAAGATAAGTAAATTTAACAAGGTTACAGAGCAAAAGGAAAAAATACAAAAATAATTATATTTCTATAGTTGTATACAAACATTTGTAAAATAATTTTTCACATTAATTTCACTTATAAAAGCATCAAAAAATAAAGTACTTGGGAATAAATATAACAAAAATCATGTAAGACTCCTACATTAAGAACTATAAAACATTGCTGAAAGAAATTAAATAAGACCCAAATAAATAGAGAGCCATACTCTATTTGTGGATTATAAGAGTCAACATTGTTAAGATGTTAAATTTCCCGAAATTTATCTATAGATTCACCTCAATCCCAATTGTAATCCCAGCAGGATGTTTTTAATAGAAATTGATAGGTTGCTTCTAAAGTGTATATGGAAATGCAAAGAACCTAGAATAGCCAAAACAACCTTGAAAAGGCAAGAAAGACTTATAATACCTTTCTCCAAGACTTATTATAAAACTAGAAGAATCAAGCATATCATTAGCATAATATTATAATTAACAAAGATATCAATTGAACAAGATTAAGTCCAGAAATAGAACCACATTTATACATCAATTGATTTTCAACAGAGCTCCAAAGTAACTAAGGGGGAAAAAAAGTGAACCAATGTTACTGGAAAAATTATATATCCATATGGGAAAAAATGAACCTTGACCCTACCTAAACCATACACTAAAATTCAAAATAGGTTACAGACATAAATGTAAAACTATAAAGCTTCTTAGAAGGAAACACAGATATAACCCAAATATCCATCTTAAGAAGAATGGATAAACAAGTTGAGAAATAAAGTAGTCCTCCCTTATCTCAGTTTCTCTTTCCACAGTTTCAGTTACCCAAGGTGAACCAAGGCCTGAAAATACTAAATTGAGAATTCCAAAAACAATTCATAAGTTTTAAATTGCACACCATTCAGAGCAGCTGACAAACTCTCGTGCCATCCCACTTCATCCCTCCTGGGACATGAATCCTCCCTTTGCCCAGCGGATCCACACGTCTATGCTCCCTGCCCATTAGTCACCTAATAGCCATCTGAGTTATCAGATAGACTGTCAAGTTATCACAGTGCCTATGTTCAAGGAACCCTTATTTTACTTAAGAATGGCCCCAAAGCACAAGAGTAGTGATGCTGGCAATTTGGATATGCCAAAGGGAAGCTGTAAGGTGTTTTCCTTTAAGGGAAAAGGTAAAAGTTCTCCACTTAATAAGGAAAGAAAAAAACTATAGGCTGAGAAAAAAATTATATTGCTAAGATCGATGGTAAGAACGAATCTTCTAGCCATGAAATTGTGAAGAAGAAAAAATGAAATTTATGCTAGTTTTGCTGTCACATCTCAAACTGCAAAAATTATGGCCACAGCACGTGATAAGTGCTCAGTTAAGATGAAAAAGGCATTAAATTTGTGGATAGAAGACATGAACAGAAAGGTGTTCAAATGGACAGCAGTTGGGTTCAGTACTACCCAGTTTCAGGAGTCCACTCGGGGTCTTGGAAGGTATCTCTAAGCATGAGAGGGAAACTATGGTATTCAGACAAGTTAATACTACTCAACCAAAAAACAATAAACCTGGCCAGGTGAATTGGCTCACACCTGTAATCCCAGCATTTTGGGAGACCAACCTGGGAGGATTGCTTGAGGCAGGAGTCTGAGATCAACCAGGGCAACATAGCAAGCTCTCATCTACACAAAAAGTAGAAAAATTAGCCAGGCATGGTGGCCCACACCTATAGTCCCAGCTCCTTGGGAGGCTGAGGTAGGAGGATTCCTTGAGCGAAGGAGGTCGAGATTATAGTGAGCTATGATCCGGCCATTGCACTCCAGCCTGAGTGACAAGGGAGACTCTGTCTCAAAAAAAAAAAAAAAAAAAAAACCATTAAATAATTAAAAAATAAAAACCTACTGATACATGCAAGAACACAATTTCACAGATTTTACGTTGAGCATGTTGAGTGGAAAAAAAACATATACAAAAGCTGCATAGTATGATCCAATTTATATGAAGTTCTAGAATAGGCAAGACTAATCTGTGCTAAAAAATAATTCAGAGAAATAGTTGCCTATAGGGCTAGAAGAAATGACTGGAAAGGAGCATGGAGAAATTTTCTTGGGTGATGAAAATCTTCTAAATCTTGACTACAGGGTGGTAACAGTTATGATGCATTTGTCAAAATTCATTGAATTGTATACTTAAGAATTGCACATTCATGATTTATAAAGTTTACCCCAACAAGAAAAAACAGAACTTTAAACAAATATTGAACTCCGATTAGTAGACTTACTTTATACAGTGGTGTGGTTTATCAGTTATAAAACTACTTCCTGTGTTTTCTTATGTATGAACAAATGTATAAATATATTGAGTATAATGGGAACCTGGCTCACTCTTGAAAATATGTATATCTGCTGAGAGGGACTAAAGCAATGACACATAGTAGCAATAAACACAACTTGTAATCAGATCTTGGTTTCTCAGTATCATTCTCCACTAAAAGAACCAGGATCCCTTGGAGAAATGACTGATTCTAGGGTAAGAAAAGTACAAGATTTTTTTTTAATTTCTATTTTTTATAATTTTTATTGTATATATTTGAGGTACAAAACATGTTTTGATATATATATTTATATACACACACACACACACACACACACATATACATATATATACACACAGTGAAGTGATTACCACAGTCAAGCAAATTGTTAATAATACATCCATCACCTTATGTAGTTATCTTTCTTTTCTTTTTTTCTTTTTTTGGTGGCCAAGAGAGTACCTAAAATCTACTCTCTTGGCAAATTACCAGTATATAATACAGTATTATTAACTACAGTCCTCATGTTGTTCATGCTAGACTTAGTCATCCTACATAACTGCAATTTTGTGCCCTTTAACCTACATCTTCCCATTTCCCCAACCCCCACCCCAATACTCTTCTGTTTCTATGTATCGGATTTTTTTTTGAGTCCACATTCAACTGAGATCATGCGGTATTCTTCTTCCCTCTGGCTTATTTCACTTAGCATCATGTTCTCTAGCTTCATCCATGTTGAAAAGTACAAGATAACATGGAACATCGTAAGTGTCTAAAAGTAAAGAATGCCTCAAAAAAGGATGGAGAAATGTCAAAAGGATAAAGGAGCTACCATTTAAAAGGCTCGAACTGGTTGTTCAACAGCGGCCCACATTCTCCAGCAATTTCTCTGCCTCATTGTTGGGGTGGGCTGTGTGTTCCTGTGGCCGGAACCGCACCCTCTCCTCAGTCTGAATCTCTAACCTTGTGGTTGGGGAAGGGGAGCATTTCCTTTAAGTTAAGCATTTCCTTAGTAACTCTCCTTCAGCCCTAGAGGTAACAGCTGCTTTTTGTAGTTGCTGCTTCTATATAAGAGAATCCTCTTTTACCCTTTTTAATATTTGATCACATCTTACTAGAAAATAATTCTTTAAATTTTTCCTGTAAAAATCACTTGTATAGTCTTCTGACAATACCAGAACATTTCATTTCTCTTGTATTCCTACCAAAAAAAATGCATACCTAGTCCAGGCACGGTGGCTCACGCCTATAAATCCTAGCACTCTGGGAGGCCGAGGCGGGAGGATCGCTCGAGGTCAGGAGTTCTAGACCAGCCTGAGCAAGAGCATAGACTCTGTTTCAACTAAAAAAATAGAAAGAAATTAGCTGGACAAAATATATATATACATATATAAAAAAATAAATTAGCCAGGCATGGTGGCACACATGTGTAGTCCAAGCTACTCAGGAGCCTGAGGCAGGATGGTTTGAGCCCAGAGTTGGAGGCTGCAGTGAGCTATGATTGTACCACCTACTTCAGCCTGGGCAAGTATAAAGTCCTGTGTCATGGCATTTTACATAATGATAAACAGAACCACCCACAGAGGACGGAGATATGATACTGGAGTGTAATACGAATAAGTATGATACTCGGGGTGATGTTAGACAGCTATTTCAACAGTCATTGTGAAAACTGGGGTGATATGGAGAAGAGGAAAATGCAAACTGCAAAATTAGACACAGGGAGGAGGCTCCCCAGAGAGGAGGAGTCAAACTTGCTTCCCTCTGAATTTCTTCTTTCTCCTTCCTGGGCCTTGTCTCAATTTCTTCCACAAGAAACTGGGAGAACATGGAAAATCAGTTGATTTATTAGGGTGACTTACTATGGTGGTTTTCTTCTGCTTTTAAATTGTTACTATTTGGGGTGGGGATGCAGTTTATAGAATCCAGGCATAATACAAGGCAGAGAAGACACTGCATGTGGGTAAATGGCAGTGTGGGGCTCCCTGGGCCATTTCAGCCACCAGTGCCTTTTTTCCCTCTCTGGACCCTGACTATATCTCCATCACCGTGCTGAGTGCTCTAGGGTAACTGGTTTAGTAACAAGTTGTGAGAACAGGGAGCCTGGCATGCATTAGGCACTTGACAAATATTGTGTAATAAAAAAAAAAAGAAAGAAAAGCATTTTTTAGGACAATTGATTAAATTCTGAATGTGGACTATGGATTAGATAATATTGTATCAATATTACAGTTCCTAATTTTAATAATTATACTGTGTTAATGTAAGAGAATGTCCTTTTTCCTAAGAAATACACACTGATGTATTTAGTGGTAATGGGGAACTTACTCTCAAATTATTCAAAATAAACTTAATGTTGGGGGTGAGGATGAATCTAGGTAGAGTGTGTACAAAGAGTTCTTTGTACTATTCTTGCATTTTTTTCTATAAATGTTATATTATTAAAATTACAAGTTATCGAAAACAAAAAATATATTTGGTCCTTGAAACATATTAAACACGATCATTTTGAAAGGTGTCAATAAAAATTCAAAATTGAAATCTGGTTCAAGGTAACAAATTGAATACATGCATAACAGGTCCGAGAAACTACCGAATAAATTTCAAAAGATCCCTAAGCAGATCATAAACTGTGAAGAGGTAGGATGTGTTTCATAGTGAAACCAGATCAAAATCTGTTACCCCAAAGCTCCTACACAAGACAGGTACAGAGAGGTTATTGTGGGGAATGTGCTTGTTAATAACGAGGCTAGAAAGAAGTAGGCCAGTCACAAAAAAAGAATTGCTAATTTCAACTTTTGCCCCTGGCAAGAACCTTGAGCTCAGTACTCTGGGAGTTCTACCAGAGAGAGCAGTCAGTGGGCACTGAGGCCTGAGAAGTATGGAAATGACCTAGGATGTCTGCATCTGGTTGTAAAGGGAACTAATCCCTGCTTCCACCTTCACAAAAGACAAGTTATTCAATCTACTTAATTGCAAGTCTTGGCCATTTCTCACTTCCAATATGTACACTTCCTTCCCTCAAGCCCAATACTATAGGCAATGACCAAGAGGCAAGATTTCTGAAATTAAAACTTGAATTCACCTAAATTTGAATTCATTTATTGGTGAATTCCATTCTAGAATGGAAGCTCATTGTAACAGGAATTTTTGTCTTTGTTCTCTGCTGTATCCCCAAGACCTATAACTCTGACACATAGTAATTGCTCAGTAACTATTTGTTGAATTAATTGAAAAAAGCAAGTCAGTAAAAATAACTTCAATGCCCAACATTAGTAGCACTGGCTAAGTAGCAAACCATAAAGGTAAATATTATGCAACTATTAAATAGTTTATTTGTAAAGGTAATGACATGTATTTGTAATACATATTTGATGTATTAATTTTTTGAAAAAAGGAAACTACATATTCATGAAGGAAATATACAATCTCCTGGTGAGTTTATACATGACTTTTGCTGTTCTGTGTTATTACAGATTACTTTTATTATTAGGAAGAAAATTATCTTTTAATTTTTTTTTCTGGAGGAAACATGGAACACCCAACTCAGATATGACTACTACCTAGCCCCAATTGAATATACCAATTAATAAACGCAGAATGACATACAATAGGTATAATGTGGTGCTTTGAAAGCATAGATTCTGGAGACTATATACCTAAAATTGAATACTGGCTCCGTAACAATAGCCGTGGGACCCAAAGTAATTTAACCTCTGCTTTAATTTAGTCATCTGTAAAACTGGGATAGGATACTTCCTCATAAGGTTGGAATAAAGATAAAGTGAATTTATACTCGTTTAAAGCACTTAAAAAAGTGTCGGGCACCACAGAGATATCCAGTTGTTAGTTTTTATTATTATTAGATTCAAAACACTGTACTAGCTCTAATGAGGAGAGAGCAATAAATCAAAATTCAGTCCCCATCCCGCGCAGAGCGAGAAAGGCACACATAAAAGCAACGTAGGAGTCAAAGCAGAATGAAAACAAGCTAAAGCCAGGTACAAGCAACAAGCAGGCGTTCAGAGGAACGAATGATTAATTCTGAACAGGCTGAATCCAAGAAGTTATTTATATGAGCAATAGTATTTGAACAGAGTTCTAAGAACGAGTAGGACTTCAACAGGTGCTAATAAGACAGAAGGAAACCACAAACGATCTTAGCAAAGGCACGAAGACTAAAATTGTTGCTCATTCCCCAGGACGCCAGAAAAGCTGACAGGGTGGAAGGTGCAGGGGATGCAAAAAAAAAAAAAAAAAAAAAAAAAAACTTCTGGCGAACAAAGATGGTTGCAGAGCATGTTTATCAAATAAAATGCCACCAGATGGGAAGGAATGATAAAGATAACAGTAACAATAGCAATGATAATTCACCCCAAGAAACACTGAACAAAAGTGTAGTTTAGAAAGCCGGAACGCACACGACCCCACCGTTCCGCTACTACCCTCTAGATGCCAACAAATCGAGACAAGACTCGGAGCCGGGACACGGCAGAACAGCGCCTCTCGCAGGCAGCGAACCATCTGGCAAAGTGGCGGAAGGGAGCCGCTTTCCGCAACTTCCGCTTCCGCCGCCCGCCCCCCCTGTACCCTCTGTAAGCGGACCTATCAGGGAGCGGGCCTGGCGCGTGACCCCGCGTTGCCGGGGTGCGCGAGCCGAGAGGCCCCGGAGGCGGGACTAGGACCACATTGGTAGAAAGGCGACGAGAAAAGGCGACACTAAACTTAACAGTCTCGATAGTGATTGGATTTGCTGTAACAGGGGCAGAGCTAAACTCCCTAGGATACTGGCCAATCGGCGTTTAGGATTGTCAGGGAAACCAGGAAGGGAAAGGGGCGAAATGGTTCTGCGGTCACATGCCGAGGGGTCTAGTGGGAGGAGCAGTTGCCCAGCGGCCTGTTGGCGCTTCCTGTTTCCGGTTCCCGGAGTGGAGCACAGCGAGGCGCAAGGGGGAACGCTGGCCGCTGACACGAGCTCTGGGACCGGGGTCTGCGGCTGGCCCCTCGCTGGCCCCGTCTCCCAGCCCCAGGCAGATATTCCCCGGGGGATTCTGAGCTTTGGCTACTCCATTTGCCTGCGCCACGTGAGTGTGAGGGGCGTGGAGGAGGAGGAGGAGGCGGGCTGGGCTGCTGTCACACCTCGGCATCTGTGACAGTTGCCGAAATTACCAAATCTCGCTTAGACCTGGTTCTAGCCAAAGATCGGGCTAAGAAGCCCTAGGGCAGAATGGAAGCAGGAGTCGTGAGGGCGAGAAGTTATGGAGCCCCGAAAGGAGTGAGGGAGAAAGGACTTCCAAGTCCAGAAAGAGAGTTTACGATATTTGGAAGGCAGGGAAAGGAAGATCGCTGGGCAGGGAGTCCGTTTGAGGTGTTACTGGAATTACCTGTAGAAAGAATTTCGGCCTGCATCATGGAGAGAGGTAAAGTGGCATCATTTGGAGAAGATATGGATATAAGCAGTTGGAAAGTCAGGACACTACACAGAGCGAAGTTTCCTAGAACCTTGTAAGAGGTTTGAGGGGGATGCGAGTATTGTGTTTGAAGAGTGGCTAACAGAGGAATTATCTTGTGTTCCTTGCTGTAGGGAGCTTCCGCCTTTGGGACATAGAGCTACTTCTCTGAGGCTACTTCTCTCTTGAGTTTCTTCAACGTTGGGCCTTTTAGCCAGTTGGGGCTGCTCTTCTAAAAGTGTAGGCTGCTGGGGGAAAAAAATAAGGGCTCCTACATCAGAAATGAGCCAGTGGGAAGAAAGTGGAGTTTCCATTGAAAAATGGAAAATGACCATGACTAGTCTTGAGTCTTGATGGGGAAATGAGTGCTACAGAGGCCCAGTGGTGTAAGTTGCTTCCCAATTCCTGGCTTAGTCAGTGGCCATCCCAGTAAATGAGAATTTTTGAGCACTGGCAAATAGAGCTGTCGTTATAGAATGAGAAAATTGAAGGGGATTTTTCAAGATCATAAAATCCTCCTTTCCAAAACATCTAGACAAACGCTTGTACCTTGAGAATCTAATTGTACTACTATATTAAAAGGGACTGTCCAGCACTTGCATTTCATACTCTTCCTGATTGTTGCATCTGTTTGTTTATCAGAAGTTTTACAGCAAATATCTTTATGCCATGAATCGTCCAAGTTGCCCCACTAACTTCACACGTTTAATATTTTTATAATCTAGGGCAAGTAACATCACAAGTAACTCTTTAAGCGTCAGTTTCCTTATATTTAAAATGGGAAAAATTATACCTAACTTGTCTGAGTTGTGAAGATTAACATAGTCTAGGTAAAGCATCCAGAGCATATGCCACTGAATCAAAGAGAAGCAGCTTAATTTATAGCCAAACCTTAAGCAGGAAAGACAGAAGAATACTGTATAAATTTTTTCTCATCCTAACTTTTTGAATAAGCAAATGAAAGTTTGACTCGGCTAACTGGCTGCAAGGTGTTTAACCATCCATCCCTTCCCAATTTTGTGAGATTCTTTGTTCTAGTTTAGGAAAAGAAATCATCAGCTGTTCACAGATAAAGAACTAACGCTGAGACCAAAGAGCACAGCCTTCTTTGTGAGCATTCCTCCAGAAAACTAGTCCTGGAAAAAGAACATCTTGAGAGCCCAGAATGTTGACATTTTAAGTTAGTTAGATCCTGAGAGAATATAAGGAAAGTGGCATGCTAAATCAGTCTAACAAAAGGAGCATCCTATTTCTATTTAAGCTGGTCAACTTGTGTGTTGGGCAATGGGGTAATTTAGGGAAAGTGGGAATTTGAAGTCTGAGTTCTTTATTTCACCTCATATTCAGTGAACTGTGTGAGGAGTCACTTCCTCTTTGCTTCTTTGTCAAAAAAAAAAAAAAAAAAAAAAACAGCTTTGGCTGCCTACTCTCATCCCCCAAAAACTATAATGAAAGGAGATATATATGTAGTGGTTAAGTGTAGGCCATGAGCTCTGGGAGCCAGACTTTCTCACTCCACTAGCTGTGTCTCAGTTTTCTTCTCTGTAGGGTTGTGGCGTTAATTAGTTAATACATGTTAAGGGCTTCAAATAGTGCTTGGCCAAAGGCAAGCACTATGTTAAGTATTTCCTACTGTTGTGGTTTTGGTGCTTTCAATGTGTTATGGGAGCCTTAGACCTCTTGGCTATGATTATTCTGTGGAAACTCCTTAATATTACTGTAGTGAATTGATGTTTGGGGTACACAAAGTCAGACAGACAATTTCCCAAGCATTTGTTGGCCTAGTGGAGTGTGGGAAATAGAAGGTCGAAAGTAAGTTTGTTTAGGGGAATACAGAAAGTACATTAGGGGTTAGGGTTAGAGCTTCCATTTTCCCATCTTTGTATTCATTAGTACCCATAAAATTCTGCTTATTTCAAGTTTTATGTTCTAAAAATGCAATGGAGTCTGTGGACTAGCATGAAAAAGAAATAGAGGACTTTAGAGAATATTCAAAACAAAGTCCAGACTTGTGGTATTTTATTATTATCTAAGTGAGAAAAGTTTAGAAGAGTTAAATCTTTGTATCAGGAAAATTAGAGATACTGTTACGGAATAAACAAGTAGCAATGGCCTGAGGGATTATTGACGGATACCAGAATGAAGTCTTTCAAAAGAGTAAATATGTGTGTCTTGGGTATGAAGATGGATTAAAAAAAAAGAAAAGTTTGAGAAACAAAGCAGTGTTTCCATTCCTAGAGCAGTACAAGCAGCAGGTGACTTGGATTTACTAAATTGTAAAGTGGCTTCGTGATTCCCAAGGGTTGTCATCAATTTGGTGTGTGGACAGACAACTGTACTTACTGAATATCTAGAAACCCTTGACATTTGTGAGCTGTAGAAGCTGAGGTGGGTTTTGGGAGACTTCTTCAAACCACTCATTTTGGCCTAGTGAAATGTCTTCTTCCTATAATGTAAACAATTGAATGATTTTTCAGAGAAGATGGAACATTGAAGTAGATAAATGTCAGCTTTTAGGTGCAGTGGCTGTTTCCCTCTAAAAGAATTCATCATTCTTGTGAATATGAACAAAGGTGGTCCTGAATATTGATATGAAAAGTTACACCTCAAAGTATTCAAGTTTCTTTCTCTATTTTAAGTTTCTTTCTTAATAACGTCCAACTAGGCCTTATCAGGTGTCTTAAATTGTAATTTGAATGTTTTCTTAGGACAGGCCACTGGTTTAAGCTGTATTTGTGAACTTGTATTAAACTTTGCATATTGAGATATCTCAATCTAACTTTTCACCAAATAGTAAAGAGGCAAGGATGGCTCCACCTAGGCTATCATAATTAATTTTTTTTTTTTGTTCTTTACCTTTTTTCACCCCTATAGTTCGTTCTGAAGGATTCACCTATACATTAGACTAAAAACAATATATAAATGAGATTTCTGCTACAGGTGCTCATGTCACAGTGACATTAAAATGTACCATTTGTTGCGTATGACAAAGAATCTTGTATTTTCTGCCTAATCAAAATACCATTCATTTATTACACATTCATATGCTTTCTTTCTTTCCCTTCTCTCTTGATCCTACCTGCCCTCCCCAACACCCAAAAGGATGTTCCCCTTCCACAGCTGCTGGAGGATTGGACTCCTACTGCTGCTACTTCTGGCTGTGGCAGTGAGAGAATCTTGGCAGACAGAAGAAAAAACTTGCGACCTGGTAGGAGAAAAGGGTAAAGAATCAGAGAAAGAGTTGGCTCTAGTGAAGAGGCTAAAACCGCTGTTCAACAAAAGGTAAATGAAAAGAACCTTAAAGGGCTTGAGAAAATATTTGTATTAAGGAGTCTTTTCCTCTTAGTGATTTCATTTCAGTATTACTATGGAGGAATACATGTATAATAAGCCCCTCTGGGAGAGAGTTCTAATCTGAACTTTAGCAATATTGATCTTATTTGGCCATGATACTTTGCTCTCTTTTACAATACAGAGCAAATTCTCAGCCCAGTTTTTGTAATAGTTGCAGTGTACAGTTTTCTTGTCTTTCACAGAAGAGTCGCTTTTCCAAAACTGAATCCAAGAGACCAGCTTGTAGAAATTCAAGCATTATTTGATACCTGCATATAATAGGATATTAGAAGTATCAGTTAAACATGTTTAAGCCTATACATGTCATCATATGTGTCAAGAGTCTTCAGATATATAAATCTGAAGGTGATCCTTAAGAAACAAGGATGTATCCCATGAACGTGGACCCTTATTCATGGGGACATTGTAGCTAACACTTTAGCCTAGCCGAGAATGGGCATTCTAAAAGTATCTAGTTGTCTTGGGTAGTGTATTTTAATCAATCATGGTCAACAATAAGGATGTCTGTCTGGATCATGACTATCTAATAAATCAACAAATATTATTAGACATTTAACTATGACATCAGAGAAGTAAATTGAGCACAAGTTTATTTATTTATTTATTTATTTTTGCTTAAGGGAGGGAGGTGGGGCTGTTCTTCCTGAGGCTGATAGCTAGTAGATGACTCTCTTTCTTCTTTCTTTCCACTTCTCTTTACAGCTTTGAGAGCACTGTGGGCCAGGGCTCAGAAACATACATATACATATTCAGGGTGTGCCGGGAAGCTGGCAACCATACCTCTGGGGCTGGCCTGGTGCAAATCAACAAAAGTAATGGCAAGGAGACAGTGGTTGGGAGACTCAACGAGACTCACATCTTCAATGGAAGTAAGACTCCTCTGTTGATAAATTGATCCCAAGTCAATCCCTCTGACAATCCTGTATGTCTTGGCCTTTCCCAGTTTCTTCACTATGTCATGTGTGGCTCAGCACACCTGAGACTAGACCACAGGATGCCTGGTGCCACAGCTTGGGACATTTATGCATTTAAAGTTAGTGAAAAACTTATTCAAAAAGAAGAATCTAGCTAGAATTCTATGGCCTAGAATCCTTTTATTCACCCAAATACTTAATGAGTTCCACACTAGGCTTAAAAATACCAACCACCACCATTTCTCATCAAGTTAATCAGCATTTGCCAGTTAAATTTTAAGAGAGAAAGCTTTTTTACAATTTTTTACAAACATTTCCCCACTGATTTGATATTTCTCAAAAGTCATATCATCATATTGCTTGAAAGGACTATGTGAGCATCTTCCCATAGCAGATAATAACTAAATATCCAGTGCAGCTGTTTACTCCTATAAAGAAATTTTAAAAATAACATAAAAGAGTTTGAGACTAGGGGTCATATGACTAGGTCCTGGACCCAGCTCATCCTATTTCCTAATCTTATGACTTTGAAAAATCATTTCGCCTTTTTTGACTTGTTTTCTCATATTGCAACATTGGAAACAGAATCCTTACCTTATTAACCTCAAAATTACTGAATCAAATGATATTTTGCAAAAGAACTTTGAACACAGTAAATACCAAAGAAGAGAAATGCATTTCAATCTTAAAAATAATCCACTTTGAATTTATTTTTGTCTAATTTTAAATCTTAGACAGGCTTCCCTCTGCTGCCCAGCAATTGTATGGAACCTTTCTTTTGCTTTTAGCAGGTGTTCAGAAAATGTGAATTGGTGTTAAAGTATGGATCATAATTGTTTTTGCACCATCAGTTGCCTACCTTTAATGTGGAAAATTAAGATTATCTTTACATGGATATCTGATTCTCAGTGGTCTTAAACAAGAGAACATAAAGCTTTGTAAAGAAGCAAGTTTTAGCTTGACGTTTCTGGTATATACAGTGCATAGTTATGAGTTATTTTAATTATAACCAATTTCACTGAATTCCTCAGTTCCCCTGTGCCATACTACCCCAGTCTGCCTCTGCTTTTCCCCCAGCTCCATTTTCCTTGTCCCTCCTCAGGTAATTGGATCATGCTGATCTATAAAGGGGGTGATGAATATGACAACCACTGTGGCAAGGAGCAGCGTCGTGCAGTGGTGATGATCTCCTGCAATCGACACACCCTAGCGGTGAGGCACCTTGGGCTATAGGAGCCTAGAGAGGACTGACCTGCGGTGGGAGACTATCCAGAGGGGACAAGATACATTGGGATGGACATGAGAACTCCAGGAGTTTAGTTTTTTCCTGTGTCAGACACGCATCTTCCATCTTCCATGGAAAAGAGGCTACTGAACCAGGAGAAAGCATATCAAATGTGTTTTGTTGTTGTTGTTGTTGTTTTTTGAATAAGAATCAAAAGAAAACTTGACCACATAAATGTTGTATTCTGTCCTCTCATCATCAGGACAATTTTAACCCTGTGTCTGAGGAGCGAGGCAAAGTCCAAGATTGTTTCTACCTCTTTGAGATGGATAGCAGCCTGGCCTGTTCCCCAGAGATCTCCCACCTCAGTGTGGGTTCTATCTTGCTTGTCACGTGAGTACTCTTTCTTTTTTTTTACCCCTTATCAGTACAGCCCTTCCTTTTTTGTTATTTTGAAAGTCAGTAACTACTTGATGGTACATGGGCACAAATTGTATGTGTGCGTATGCACGTTTATACTGTAATTGGGGAGGATGACTGTGTGTGAAAACCCTGACTGTAAAATATATCTGACTTTGCAAGTTTAAAAAAAAAATGAGATTTAATCTTTAGTTCACAATAAATATTTGCATTTGGAGGTGCTCCTCCCCCCGCCCCCAAGGACTGGACAATTTTTAATACTATGCCATTAGATTATTAGAACTTTTAGAGAAATGGAATCATATCCCTAATGGTGATTATTCTTGGCTGTAAGTCAGAATTACACAGTCACATTTTTTTTCCTGAGCCTTTGCTTTTCTCACACTGACAGCACTCTAATTGGTTTTCTAAGGATGCTACCAGCCCCCTTTTTCATTTAACATCACTACACATTTTTTTTCTTTTACACAGAACATAGCTTAGGAAACAGCTAACAATGAATCTAGAAGTTAGCCTTAGTGTCTGAGTTTTACTGTTTCTCAGTTCTTAACTATAGCTGTCTGTCTTCCTCCACAGCTTTGCATCACTGGTTGCTGTCTATATCATTGGGGGGTTCTTATACCAGCGACTGGTGGTGGGAGCCAAGGGAATGGAGCAGTTTCCCCACTTAGCCTTCTGGCAGGATCTTGGCAACCTGGTAGCAGTAAGTAACCGGACAACTAGCTGAGACTGTAGCCTGTGTGCAAGGTGGGGTGACAGACCATCCTGGTTTGCTCAGTCTGAGAGGTTTCCTCGGACACAGGACGTTGGGTACTAAAACCACAAAAGTCCCAGCAAACCAAGATAGTTGATTGCCCTGTTTCCCCAAGATGGAATTTAGTCTAATCCTTGGATATTTGAGGTTTTCTCTTCTTTATCCCTGGAGAAAACCAGTTCTTGCCACGTTTCTATAGACCGTAAATGTACTTTGTCTTACCCTAAAGTTGGATATTCCAGATGATCATTCCTTTCTTTTGCTTTTTTCTCCTACAGGATGGTTGTGACTTTGTGTGCCGTTCTAAACCCCGAAATGTACCTGCGGCCTATCGTGGTGTGGGGGATGACCAGCTGGGGGAGGAGTCAGAAGAAAGGGATGACCATTTATTACCAATGTGATTGCACTTTAAATGTCCAGCCTCTTCTTCAGTCCCCCAAACCAAAGCATACTCAGCCAGATTTCTCAAGCAGCCTGCATTCTGGCCTCTCATCTCACCATTACTACTGCTCTTGCTTTCCAGTTTGCTTTTGATTTGCATCCTTTTCTCACTAATAGAACTGCCTACCCTTTGTTCCCTATTTACTGTTTTTTCTCCATAAAGGTACAGTCGGAAGACAGAGATAATATAATAGGGCCTATGAAAACAGAGGATCTTGCACTCTTGGTATCAGAAGGTACAAGTAAAATAGGTATAATGGGCAGAAGGGTGTGGCAGGCTCCCTAGCCCTTTGTTCTTTAAACACATTTTCAGGCCAGGCGCGATGGCTCACTCCTTTAATCCTAGCACTCTGGGAGGCCGAGGCAGGTGGATCGCTCAAGGTCAGGAGTTCGAGACCAGCCTGAGCAAGAGCGAGACCCCGTCTCTACTAAAAATAGAAAGAAATTATCTGGCCAACTAAAATATATATAGAAAAAATTAGCCGGGCATGGTGGTGCATGCCTGTAGTCCCAGCTACTCGGGAGGTTGAGGTGGTAGGATCGCTTGAGCCCAGGAGTCTGAGGTTGCTGTGAGCGAGGCTGACGCCACAGCACTCACTCTAGCCCGAAACACATTTTCACAAGTTTTTCAGACACTGGATTTCTTTAATTAAAAAAAAGCAAGGAAGCATTATTTATACAGGTTTGATTGCTTTCATGTTGTTACTCTGTACCCTACAGTAGTCTCTTGAGAATCTGGTAATTTCTTGCTGCTTGGAACTACTTTGCAGTGATTACTTGGTTATAATCCAAGTATTCCCATTTGCTCTGAGCCTGGAGAGGTTCTAGACTTGCTTCTCTCACCTCTGAGATTAGGAAAGGAAAAATGTGAACTATCCCAACTACAGGATTATAAAGTACCATCACGTCACTTGTTGGCACTGGGGTGACTTTATAGCTGGAATTGGGTCCTGGATTGTGGGCTTGTGGTTATCAGTCCACATAGAGCCAAAATGCCTAATTCAGTCCATCGGAAAGGGACACTGAAACTGATCTCCGTTGCTACAGAAGTTCCAGAAAAGGGAAGTCTGTTTACCTTGTGGTGATCTTGATGGTTTTCTCCCATTTGTAGTAAAAGCTGGCAAAGCTTTTCTTACTCCCATTTCCCTCTACCAATATTTCTAAACATACGTTGCACTTTCTTCGCAGGCATGGTTTGGGCTTTTGTTTTGTTTTGTTTTCCTCAATCTTTTGGAAAGGGAATGGACGCAGAAGTGGGACATCTAGGGCTCTGCTCTGGATGTGGAATGCTGCTGCACCTGTCCCTTCTGCTGGCTCAGGGAAGTCTCTTCTTGCCCACATTGCTGTGGAGAAAGGTTTTTAATCCTCTGATGCTTCCATCTTTCTGTTTAGGCCATGTGCCCAGAACCCTGGGCTGATCTTTCTGTAATAGTGAACCCCTGGGCCACTGAAGAGTAACATGGCTCCACTGGACACAAAAGAGGGATGGAATCAATAGGCAGGAGGCCTTTTATAAGCCTTTAGAAAAGAAAATTATTTCATTTTTGGACTTTTCAATACTATTGGAATGATTTTTTTCTTTGTAAACAGGGAAAATAATGTTACAAAAGCATCTTTTTTGTTATCTCTTGCATCCCCCTACCCCACACCCTGGTGTTTTAAACTGAAAACAAAAACACCACTTTTTGTACAAAAACACTTAATGATTAAAAAAGAAACAAAACATGTTGGTCTAGTCATTTGTGTGAAAAAAGAGGGCAAAGATGATATTGGTATGGAGTAAAAGACAACTGAGACCAATTTTCATCCTTTTACTGAGGAAGAAAAAATATTTAATATTTCTGTTGTATCAGGAATAGCGCCTAAGGCAAGTACTTATACTCCTGACCTCAGCCCCACACACTCCTGTTTATAAAGCTATAGGACAGAGCAGAGTTGGAACTGAAAAGAAAAGCAGGGTAGAAGACAACAGATAAATCAGAAAGGAACAAGGATGCAGAAAGAATGACAACAGCCACACAGGTATGTGCCAGTCAAACACTTTTAGTCCCTGCAGCAAATCAGAAAGATACCAACCAAGTCTCTACACTGGCTGGAAATCCTGCCATGGATGCAGGAGAAAATATTTAATACTAAGGGAGTAAGTGACAACAAAGAGAAAACTCTGAGTCACAGCTACAGTGGGACAATCCAGAGGGAAGAGGGAGTACCAGATTTTGCTACTTGTGTCACACAAGCTAGAAAAACCCTACCTCTCCCATTGGGGAGGCAAACCTAAATTCCACCCATTTCCTTGCCTTACCATACTATATTCCTCCTCTTGGAGAACTGAGACCCTGGCTAAGTTCCACTCCAGGATAAGGCTGAGCAGTCCTAGTTCTCTAGACTGCCTTTTTTTTTTTTTTTTTTTTTATAAAGACTGGATTAAGGTAGGTGGGAATGGTGAGAATTGTAAAGATTTTTAAAAATAAAGTAGAACCCAGAGAAAATGTCAAAGCTGCCACCATGTAGCACCAGCAACCAATTCTTGCATTTCTCTTCCCTGTCTCAGTCATCTCCCTACCGAAGGTTACATGATTGGAAAAGCTCTTCCCTGTAAAGTCTCTGGTGGTACCAGGTTATAACCTGGGCAGTGGAGAGTATCTGCCTTAGGCTGGTTTATGCAAGAGGGCCACCTTAGGTCTCCTTGAGGACGTTTATCTTAGCGCAGATCTTGAGGGCAGGGCCCAGCTTGATGTTCATGGCACTCATAAGATGTTCTTCTTTAAGTAATAAAAGGGCCTGTCCATCAATCTCCTGGGAGCGAAACTCCTCTGCAATCTCTTGGCAACCTAGAAAGAAATGGTGAGAACATGTATAAGAAACTGCATGGTAGCACCAAAAGTTAAGGGGGGAAGCAAAGGTGAAGAAACTGAAGTCTAACAATGGTTAATCCCAAAGTAGTTGTCCTAAACTCAGTAATATAAAGGTGTGAGATGGCAAGCTTTGAAAGCAAAATGAAATTAGAATGACTAGCTATTAAAAAAAAAGAGCCAAGACCAAGAAAGGAAGAAACTACTAACTTGTTCAACCATAGAAATAACTTCATTCAAATAGCTTGGTGACGGGGAGAGAACAAAAATAAAAACATGGTTTTACATTGGCACAAAGATCAAAGTTAGCATTCTCTGTGAAATTTCTGTTTAAGGGCCCAGAATTCAGACAAGTAGCAAAAAAGTTAGGATTTTTTTTTTTTTCCCCCTAGAGAAGTCTCTGTCAATAGCTTATAAGGCAGGGTGCAGTGGCTCACACCTATAACCCTAGCACTCTGGAAGTCCTAGGCGGGAAGATTGCTTGAGGTCAGGAGTTCGAGACCACCTGAACAAGAGCAAGACCCTATCTCTATGAAAAATTTAGGTAGGCGTGATAATAGTAGTACCAGCTACTCAGGAGGCTAAGGCAGGAGGATCACTTGAGCCCAGGAGTTTGAGGTTGCTGTGAGCTATAATGAGGCCACTGCACTCTAGCCTGGGTGACAGAATGACACCCTGTCTCAAAAAAAAAAAAAAATAGCTTATAAACAGTCCTACCTTTAAGGGAGCGGGGCAACAATGGCCTTTTAGCTTTTAATCCCCTTTCCATTGAAAAAAATCTTTTATCCATGGTGAGTATCACAGTTAATCACACATAAAAATATATTTTATCTAAAACTTAATTGGTGGGAAATATAGCTGAATCATAATAAAAAGTAAAAATCACACACTTAAAAGTTGCTAACATGGTACAAGAAAATGTCAACCCTGAAAGGAAATACGAAGTCAGGCTGTGGGCAAGCAACTTTAATAAATATCAAGAACAGAGCCTCTGTACTGCCACACTCAAGCACCTACTGCTTAGGAGTCAATTAAGTCAGTTATGTACCCTCTTACAAAGGCCCTTTTTGGATGACCTAAGGAAAACAACCTTGGTTCTGTTGGAGATCCTCAGTACCTTGGAGAGAAGCGATAAACTCGTACACCTCCTCTACACTCCAACGGCTGGGATTACTGGACAGGAACACAGGGTTGATGCCATGCAATTCCGGTGTAGGTGGAGCTATATTGGGGTTCCCCAGATCACGTTCTCCATGCCCAGCTCTTACTGATAAAGGCCCAGGAGATGTTGGGGAGAGTGCTTCATCATAACTGGAATTATCTGAACCCCGGCTAGAGTCCTCTTGACCCTGCAGAGGAAACAGCAAACCAGTGGGGTCAGAATAGCAGTGCTATGAGCTCCCATCTACCCTCCCCAAGCACCCCGGGTTGGGCATAGAGGAAAAGCTCATCGCATGTGAAATCATCTGTGCTTCATTTGCAAATGCCCAAAATCTACTCTCAAGTACCTTTCAAGTATAAACTGTATCAATTTGGCCAGGTGTGGTGGCTCACGCCTGTTAATCCTAGCACTCTGGGAGGCCGAGGCGGGAGGATCACTTGAGCTCAGTTCGAGACCAGCCTGAGCAAGAGTGAGAACCCGTCTCTACTAAAAATAGAAAAATTAGCTGGGGGTTGTGGTGCACAACCTATAGTCCCAGCTACTTGGGAGGTTGAAGCAGGAGGATTGCTTCAGCCCAGGAGTTTGAGGTTGCTGTGAGCTAGGCTGACGCCACGGCACTCTAGCCTGGGCAACAGAGTGAGAATCTGTCTCAAAACAAATAAAATAAAATAAAAAAGTAAAGTGTATCCATTCCTTGATTATCCCCTTGTCCTAACAACTGATCTAGATTTTCACTACTCAAGTACAGTGTGAGGATTAACGGATACATGAACCAGTAGTCAGGTGACAGGAGACAAAGGAGGTCAGGATCTCTTGCAATTTGGAGTAATGTAATCCACATAAAACCAGAGTTCTGGGCCTCTGGAGAGGTAAAACACATCTCCGTGAGCCTTTTAGCTGGGCAAAGGAATTGCCTTGTAGGGGAAGGAAAAAGGCCCATTTTAAAGGTAGTGGGCTCTGCAACAGCAGCTCACCCGGTGGCGCTTGCCCTGAATCTTAGCACGGGCAATGTCAGAGGAGCTGCGGCGGGGTCCACGCCTGCGAACACGAGCATAGTTGGCTTCTTGAAACTCTTTCATTTTTTTCCTCTTCAGCCGGAACTGATGACTACAGCTCACATTGTACCTACAGGGCAAGACATAAAAAGGATGTCAAAGGTACTATAGAACTGCAGTCCCCAACCCCCAGACCCCAGTAGTGGACCCCAGTAGCGGTCCGTGGCCTGTTAGGAAACAGGCTGCACAGCAGGAGGTGGGAGGGCGAGCGATGCTTCGTCTGTATTTACAGCTGCTCCCCATCACCCGCATCCTGTCAGATCAGCATCGGCATTACATTCTGCATTATGGTGAATTGTATAATTATTTCACTATATATTACAATGTAATAATGATAGAAATAAAGTGCACAATAAATGTAATGTGCTTGAATCATCCTGACACCATCCCCCCCAACACTGCCCCCTGTCCATGGAAAAATTGTCTTCCATGAACCTGGTCCCTGGTACCAAAAATGTTGGGGACCGCTGCTATAGACGACTACCTTGTTACCTTGCCCTAAATGTGAATTTGGCATTTTGTGAGGTGATTTGGGGAAGGGAATAAAAGCAAAGCAAGAAACATAAAATATCAGCTGTGAGATGATCCTGGGGGAGGGAGGTATCATTAGCTGGAGAAATCGGTGCTAAGGGCAAGGAGGAAGGTGCCTAGAGTACCTCTTAGCGCAAGTCATGGAGCAGAACCTCTTGGAGCCACGGAACTGCTCTGCAGGGGCGTACTTCCCACAGTACTCGCACTTCAGGAGATTCGCCTTCTTATCTAATTCTGAAAAACAAGGTATCACTGGACGGTCACCATCGATTTCTGCTGCCTCCTCAGGCCATCATTAGGGCTGGTTCTAATTATTCTCAGGATTTGCTCTCAAAGACCTAACTGAGAATCCCTAAAAAATTTCAAAAATCCAAAACCATGAAACTTGTCCCTCAAGAACATTCTGAAAGATTTAAAGTCTTCCTAACCTTAAGGCGAACTATTTCCATTTAAGATGCCTCCCTAAATTTACACTAATTCATACTCTCAGATTTCAGATATGATTCCATTTCTGAATAGGATAGAGGAACTAATTACTAATGTCTAGAGAGACATAGATCCTTCTCCCACAAAGACTTCCAAAAGGAAGTGGGAAACATTAAGTAAGTCCTTAATATAGATTATAAAATCTAGAATAAAGAGAACTGAAAATTAAGAATATAAATGTCCTATTTTAGATCATCTTTTGATAATATATCCTTATAGTAAAGAATAATTCAACAGATTATTTTAGCTTGATAAAATTCTCCTAATCCTGCCGGACATGGTGGTGAGCACCTGTAGTCCCAGCTACTGGGGAGGCTCAGGTGGGAGGACACCCTGAGCCCAGGAATTGGAGGCTGCAGTGAGCTATGATGATGCCACTATACTCCAGCCTGGGTGACAGAAACAAGAGCCTATCTCTAAAAATAAATTTTTTTAAAAAGAAAAATTCCCCTAATCCTATATAACTTCTTTTGTGAGATTCTACATACTCTGATATATAATATGGTTTCTCTGTGTAGATGGACTCCATATTATTCCTACTTTAAATAAATAGGAAATTACTATTTTACACTGAGTCCTCAAACACATCCCCATGATCCTCCTTCCCCCAGATGGGTCTCGAAATAAATACTCACCAGCAGATGGGCTGTCCCCTCCCAAGGGGCCACTGGACTGATTCTCATTCAGCCCCGTTGGAAGGCCAGCCTGGAGTGGCTTCTCAGACTCCTTCAGTAACTGAGAACAACCCACCTGTCCCAGAAAAAGTTTATGGTTAAGTAAACCTAATTCCTTGCTGCCTCTCTATAGCTTTCCCCAAAATTTCCCACCATCAGGTCTTTGCCTCGATCTCTGAGTTAACGGTCAGACTGGTTCAGAGAGAATCACTTTCAATATGGCAAGCAAGAGTCTCTAACTGGCTTTTTTCAGATAAGCCACTGGAGAACAGGTTGCTACCCTGCTCCCTATTTTGTCCTTTTCCTTCCTATGATGCAGGGAATGCAAGATACCTGGGTTCTAGTCCTGGTTCTGCAATTTGTGGTATCTAGAATGGTCCCTTAACTTCTCTATCATAATTTTCTTCATTATAAGACAACCTAATTTATCTAATAAAACATTACAGTTTTAAAGGTTCCTTTCCTTTTCTTCTCCTCTTCCCAACATTTTCATTTTCTGGTCCATACACTCTTTCCTTTTCCTTTCCTTCTTTACAACTAACTAACTAAATAGCACACCTGGGCCATTCTCTAATTAAATACTTCTATGCATTTTGTTTTTAGTGAACTTTGAAAAGACAACAATCAGACCAAGTCCCCACTTGAAAGTCCCACCTTATGGCCCTGTCCTCACCGGGAAAGGTTCTGCTCCTTCCTGGATAACAAAGCCTTCAATGATGTGGGTGAGAATCTGGGGCTTCACAATGGCCTGTGGGGGTTTTGAGTCACCCATCTGTCTGGAAACCATGGCTAGTGTAGGAGGTGGTACTGATGGGGCAGAGGTCAAGGCTACTAGTTCACTGCTTGGGGTATTAGCATTCACGGCCACTGGTTCAGCTTTCTCTGGAAAACAAGCACAGATATGGGATAACATTAACGAACAGAGATGGGATAACATAATTGATCTATCTGTTAGCTAAGCCAGAATGATCTTCCACAATAATCCATGTTCACCCTTGATCACTCACCCTCAAGTCCCTGTTTTTGGATCTACCCCTTTGTCCACCAAGTTCAGGCCCATTTTCTACTGAACCAGATTTATCTTTTCACTCACTCAGAACATCTCTTTATTTCCTGTGCACTCCAACAGCATTTCAGAAGTCAGTTACTCACCTCCAAGACTGCTCTTCTCCTCCATGACCTTTGGGCTCTCTGCCACTGGAGATACCTTAGCAGGAAGTATTGAACTCAATGTGGAGACATCATCTCTGTCCTCCTCAGACTCAGCTTTGCGTTTGACAGCCAAAGTCTGGGGTTTACCCTATAGAGTAAAGAATAGGGGGAAAAAAAAAAAAAACCAAGATTTGGGAGAGAAGGATAATAAGGAACTACAATTACTCCAACACCTTAGAGAAAATTTTCTTAGTTCCAGATTCCCCAATTGGTACATTTCCCATGGTACACTAAAATTTCTGGTTATTCCCAAGAAGTACAACTTCTGTATCAACACAAAAGAAAATGGATTACTTAGTTCTGACCTAGGTCTCAAGAGCCTGCATTCATTATGGACCAAGAACTATCGTTTTCCCAAAGATTGATTTGATTAAGACTATCTTGATCCAACTTAACTATGTATCCAAAACCTCAAGAATTATTTCAGTAACAAATTTAAGAGTAAAAAGTTCAGATATTATATACATTAATGTACCTCTTGCTTACAAAAGGAGCAGATAAATACCAGTATTAACCTTCTCAACTCTTTATTCCCCTATTAAATTCAACTATTTCCACTCAGTCCAGATCCACTCTCATTAATGACAGTGCCCTGGAAACCATCAGACATCACTCACCGGCAAGTGTACAGACTGCATGTAGAAGGAAGCGGGGACCTGGGCTACAACGGGTGAGGAGGTGGTAGCCCCACCCTTTACAACATGTGCTGTCCCCTGTATAGGAGCAAGGGTCATCCCAGGGGCCAACGTAGGAGGGCACTCCTGAAGTGCACCAGGAGCCTGGGATGAAGGTGGCGAGGGGGCAAAATGGGCCTGACTAGGCTGAACTGTACCCGGCATCCCCCGGGAAGTAGGTACAGCAGCTGCCAGCTGTGCCAACCCCAAAGCCTGTGCCTGGGCTGTACCTGGCTGTCGGGTGCCTACAACTTGCACAGGAATATGGGGTGGTGGTTGCTGGGTAGCTGACATCTTAGCAGCCCCTAACTGAGGAGGCTTAATAGGTGCCACAGGTGGTTTGGATTGGATAGGAATTGGTGGCTTGGGGGTTGGGTCAGGTGGAAGGGACAGGGATGAAGACTGAAGCATGGGTTGAACAACCAGGGTTTGGGCTTGCTGCTGTGACTGGGAGGGTGGGACCTGCTGAGTAGGTGGGACCTGTGGTGGCTGAGGGGCAGTGAGGGTTGTGGCTTGCTGCTGCTGCTGCTGCTGCTGCTGCTGCTGCTGCTGCTGTTGCTGCTGCTGCTGCTGCTGTTGCTGCTGCTGCTGGGCCAACTGGAGGTGCGTAGCTGTGTGAAGGAGCTGGGACTGGCGGTGCTGGAACTGTTGCTGGTGGTGGATGGCAATCTGCTGCTGGATCACCACCTGTTTCTGCTGGAGGTGGATCTGCTGCTGTTGCTGAATCAGGGAATGGGGCTGGATCTGTGTGTAGGTGGCTATAGGAATAATCCCAGAATGGAACAAAGGCAAAAAAGAGCAGAAAATAATAATCACTCTAAATTCAAAGGAAAGTCATCTTTCCAAGGTGTACCCAGTTTTGGAATCATACAGTGAATGGAAATCTATCCTGAAACTTGGACATCACCTCATCCATACTCTTTCCACTAAGTCAGATACTACCGACTACCTCTAGTCTTAAAGATCTCAAAGAAAGAACTCCCTTCCTCAATCATTTAACAGTCCTCAGTAATTTCTCGTATTTATTATCTTTGCCATACTTAAACATCATATCCTTTTACTCTGCACTCAGCAGTAAAAGGAGAATGGCTGGCCCCTCCTCCACATGATTGGACTTTTGAGTTTCTCAAAGGCTGAGTCCATGTTTTATCCATGTTCACATCCCTAGAACCTAGACAGTGCCTGACACTTGAGAAGCACTTAATAGTCACTGAAAGAATAAATACCCACAGTTAAAGATACCAACAACTTCTCATAAATGCCTCAGTTTTTAAAATTCATCAGTTCATGTCACTGAAAAGGAACCCCCCCCCCATCTACTACTTAGCACAGCAGCCACCTGAGACCCCCACCCCTCATCAGCATAACACTAACCTAACACCTGGCCCATCAACTAATCTATTACCTGGCCCATCAGCATAACACTAAACCTATTACCTGGCCATCAGCATAACACTAAACCTATTACCTGGTGCAGCAACTACCCTATTACCTGGTGCATCAACATAATACTAACCTATTACCTGGCAGGCATTTTAGTCACCTGGGACCTCATCCTTCAGATCACCCCAACTTAATAAAAGTGGGAAAAATTGGATAGACGGGGCTCAGAATTTGGTAGCGAGAACTCTCTGGACCCGCCAGCAAATAAACCTTGATTCTCCTACTCTCCGTGTGCCGCTCGGTTTGTCCTCGGGACCACTCGCTGTAACACTTGCTGTAACATCACCATGTAAGAAGTCTTAAGAGTCAGCAGCTGTAGGCTCCGACCTTACTCAGTTTCCTCTACTGTAAACTGAGTTTGACCATCTCCATCCCTCCGTATTTTCCAGATGGTCCACAGCACACACAATCTATGTGATATGAAAGCACTTTGGATTTAACAGTGCTCTAACAACTAGCAAGTACGAGTAAAAATAATTATTAAGTACCAGTGCTTAGTACTAGTAATAACTAATTAACTCTAAATTTTTTGTGAGTAAATTATCCAACTATATCAACAACTAAGGTGCTGGTAACTAACTAGTACTAGTTATAACTAATTATAACTAAGTACTAATTAACTCTTAATTTTTTATGAGTAAATTATCCAAATGTATCAACAACTAAGGTGCTAGAAATAAGGCAAAAATGTACCATTCCCAAGTAAGGTACACACATGTAACTATCTTACCTACAGTCTAAAAGCAAGTATAAACTATTTAGGGTTATAATTATTTTTTTTTCTTTTTTTATCCTTGTCATTGATACAGATGACACAAATTGGCTACATTAAACCATGGCTCTGTTTGCTAGTCTTAAGTGTTCTAAGGCATTTGTACTGTATCTGCTCTAAGTTGGACCAACTAACCACCATTTAAACAGTGAGGAGACAATTCATCCCTTATACTAAGTTGAAGTTACACAAGGACAGGGAATCTGTTTTTCGAAAAGTAGCCCCAGCACCTCCTGGAACACAGTAGGCAATTCAACAAGACTGGGTGAATGAATGAATGGGGAGAGTGATAAACTGAAGAACTCAGGGCCTAAGAATGTGCATAAGACAGCTTGTATACCAATGGCTCCCTGGTGGAAACAGATAAAATCTATATCTGTTACCTGTCCTCCTGTCCCTGAACTAGTATGTTCAAAGTTGATGTGATTGTCTTTCCTTCCACTACTCCAGGACCAAGAGAAGCAGGAAAAAAAAAAGGCAAAGAAATGTACTCTGAAGATTTCAAATGAGTCCTGAGAAAATAATGTCATTACAAGAGGTGACAACTTACCTGAGCTAATAAGCGTCTGGCTGGGCGCAGGTGTGGCTGTCCGTGTCAGGTTCATCCCCACGTTCTGCTGACCACTCCCATCTGCTTCTGCCTTCTTGGCTGCTGCATTTTCTGCCTCTGTCTGGCTGCCCTGGCTCACAGTCACTGTCTGGGCTGCAGGCAGGGGCTGCACTACTCCTGTGCCCTTCCTGGGACAGCTCCCACCGCCCATTCCTGAGGAAGGCAACTGACCCAAACCCCCAGGGGCCTGGCCACCTCCACCTGGACCCATGGACCCTGGGATGCTATTCCCACTACCTCCACCAGCTTGACTAAGGTTGAGGGACTGGCCTGAGGCCCCAGAGGAGGCCTGTGCCACAGCTAGGGCCTGGCTAGAGGCCTGAGAGAGGCTAGACACAGGAGAGGCTCCAGGAGGAATGGCCTTCTGAGTGGAGCCTTGCATTTGGGATCCTTGGGCCGAGGCTTGTTGGTTCCTCACTGCCAAGTTCTGCACCTGAAAGATAAGAAAACACAGATTGAGAAAAGGAGGACAGGAGGCACTAAGGGTGAAGATTTCCATGTCTGATTCAAAAGCAGCCAAGAGAGCTACAGTCTCTCCTTCCACAACCTACCTCTCAGCTAGTACTCCCACATTTATAATAATAAAGGCCTTCCAGGCTCTGAGGGAGGAACTCTGAAATCATATCTGATTTTTCAGTCAGCATCACTCACTATCAAGTCTATCATCAAGTTTGGTCATTCATTCCTTGAAAATGTCTCTTCAATTTCCCCTTTCCTTTCCATTCAATCATTCAACATCTCCCAAACACCTACCATGCTTCGGGTACTACAATGGATACTGGGAATGCAGAGATGAAAGAAATAGTCCCTGCTCTTAACAAGTACTTTCTATTAGAGAAGACTAGAAAATCACCAATTACAATATAATAGTACACACAGACATGCACACAGTGCTATGGGAATACAAACAAGGAAGATCAACTCAGACGAGGGAAATCAAGGAAGACTTCCTAAAACAGGTGACATGTGATCTGACACTCAGTAGGTATTAGTGAAGGTAGGGGTTGAAGACATTGGTGACAGCATTTGCAAGGCCACAGAACCAAGAAAGAACACAGCATTTTTAGAAATTATAAATATTTCATTATGTTTGGGGTGAGTTACAGGGAGTGGAAAGAAGTGAAGCTAGGAAAGTAGACGTTGAGGCTAGGGAGACAAAGGGGTGCCAACCATTAATGGCCTAGTGTGTTACAATAAGGAGAGTATGAACTTTCATTTGGGAACAGCAAGTTTGTCTATCTTGTTATATTACCAGCACCTAGCAGTGTCCAGCACATAGTCAATGCTCCAAAATATGAATAAAAGGAAGGAATGATAAATGCTTAATTGATTGTAGAAAGCCACTGAAGAATATTAATCAGAATAACTATGGTCAAATCTATAGTTTAAACCCTTCTTTTATGCATTTCTGATGGAAGTGTAAATCAGTACAACTACTTTGGATAAACGTTTGCCATAATATCCTGAAGCTGAACATTCACATACCCTCTAACCCAGGAATTTCACAAGAGAAACTCCTGCCATGTACAACAGGAGGCACGTATAGGAACATTCACAGCAGCACTATTCATAGTAATCAAAGCCTAAAAACAACCCAAATGGCCACAAACAGAAGATGAATAAACTGCATAATGTAGAAATTAAAATTAAGCCGAGCGCAGTGGCTCAAGCCTGTAATCTTGGCTATTCGGGAGACGGAGGTCAGAGGATGGCTTGAGCCAGGGAGTTTGAGGCTATAGTGAGCTATGATCACACCACTGCAATCCAGCCTAGAGGACAGGGCAAAATCCTGTCTCTTTTTCAGAAAAAAAAAAAAAAAAAAAATTTTAAAGAAAATTAAAATTAATAAACTACAGCCAGGCACAGTGGCTCATGCCTGTAATCCTATATTCTCAGGAGGCTGAGGTGGGAGGATCACTTGAGGCCAAGAGTTCAAGACCAGCCTGAGCAACAGCAAGAACCCATCTCTACAAAAAATAAAAAAAGAAAACAACTAGCTGGGTATGGTGGTATGCCACTCAGGGAGACTTGAGGCAAGAGGATTACTTGAGCCCAAGGGTTCAAGGTTGCAGTGAACTATGATCGCACCACTGTACTCCAGCCTGGGTGACAGGGTGAGACCTAGTCTTAAAAAAAAAAAAATTAATAAATTCCAATGACTACAACAAAACAAATGAATCTTGACAATATGTTACTAAAAAGGCATTCTCAGATTACATATAGCACGAGTACCTTATAAATTCAAATACAAATAAAACATATACATGGTATCTCCAATTTGCTTCAAAATAATCCATGGGCAGAGGGGAAGGGCATGACTATGCTGGCCATGTGTTGATAATTTTTGAAGCTGCATGGTGGGTACCTAGGAATTCATATTTTTTTCTGTTTTTATATATGTTTAAATTTTCCATAATAAAAAGTACTTTTTAGAAATATATAGAGATGCAATAAAACTATATAAAAAGGGACTCAAGGAAAGCAGGAACCTAGAAAACAGAATGATCATTACCATGGGTAAGGGCAGGCAATAGATGAACTAGTGATTTCTTATTACATTATTAAAAATTACTGAATACATAAATAAAAGTAGGCCATATAGACCAATGATGAAAGAGTGTCATGAGCCAAGGATTATAATTTTATCAAATTCTATGTACCAGAGATACAATTAAAAATGTTAGTGGTGGCCAGGCAAAGTGGCTTATGCCTGTGGTCCCAGCACTTTGGACAGCTGAAGCAGGAGAATTACTTGAGGCCAGAAGTTCAAGACCAGCCTGGGCAACACAGCAAGACCCTGTCTCTACAAAAAATAAAATAATTAGCCAGGTATGGTGGCATGCATCTGTAGTCCCAGCTACTTGAGAGGCCTGAACCCAGGAGGCTGAGGTTGCAGTGGGCTAAGATTGCACCACTGCCTCCAGCCTGGGTGACAGAGCAAGATCCTGTCTCTCAAAAAGAAAAAAAAAAAATATATATATATATATATATATATATATATACACACACACACGCACACACACACACACATACAGCATATATATATGCAGTAACATATATTTCCTTATTGTTAAAAAAAAATTAGGATTTTAGTAACAACATTTATTTCCTTGTTTTTAAAAAAGGTTATCCTGATAGTAATGTGGAAGAAATAAGATCAAATACAACTGAAGTCAAGAGACCACTTAGAAAACCAGTACAGCAATCCAGGTGAAAATAATGAAAACCTGAATTCAGACAGTAGCAGTAAAGAAGAGAAAGTGGTAACAGTCACTAAAAGATATTTATAAGAATCATCAGGACTGGACGCTGGGGCACATATTATCTGGTAATTATATAGTTTTTCTAATCAGCTTCCTTTCCATAATGGCTATTTCAAACTTTCCCACTCTCCCTATACCTCAGAACTACCTTCTCTTTCTTCTCTCACTCTTCATGTCTGCAGAGAAAATAAAGACCATTATATGAGCCTTACTTCATCAGTTCCACCACCAAATCTATATTTACCCACATATGCATCCATCACTTCCCCCTTCTCTCCCGCTTATCCTCCTTCCTATCAAAGGGCAACCCATCTTTCTCTAAGCTCTGGATCCCATCTCTTCCTGCCTTCTCAAGAAGCTTACAGTATCAATTGTCTCCTGTCTTTCAATCTCTCTCTCTGTAGAACCACACATTCCCCTCCCCCAACTCTGCCCTCCTTTCCTGTCACTGCTAAACTCTTTTTTTTTTTTTAGAGAGACAGAGTCTGGCTCAGTTGCCCGGGCTAGAGTGCAATGAAGTCAGCCTGACTCACAGCAACCTCAAACTCCTGGGCTCAAGCAATCCTCCTGCCTCAGCCTCCCGAGTAGCTGGGACTACAGGCATGTGCCACCATGCCCGGCTAATTTTTTCTATATATTTTTAGCTGTCCAGCTAACTTCTTTCTATTTTTAGTAGAGACGGGGGTTTCACTCTTGCTCAGGCTGGTCTCGAACTCCTGACCTCGAGTGATCCTCCCGCCTCAGCCTCCCAGAGTGCTAGGATTACAGGCGTGAGCCACCGTGCCAGGCCTCTAAACTCTTAATAATTGTTTACAGTCACTGCGTTCATTCCCACTATACACTCATTCTTCAGACTCATGCTATTTTAGATTCACTGCCCCCAACTCCACTGAAACAGCTCTCCCTCCATATTAATAAATCCATTCTCCTTTCCTTCTCTACTACGTTCGATGGAGATGAGTACTCCTCCCTCCACACACACCCACACCCACACCCACACCCGCACATATACATCTTTTAACATTCTGCTCCCTTGTCTTCATGACACTACACACTTCAGATTTTCCCATCTCTGTTGCTCTTTCCCACTCCCCTTTGTCAGCCCATCACTCTCTAACCATGAACTGCGTTTCCACGGGCTCATCCTAATCCTCAGAACCCCGAATCAAACACTCTTCCCTTCAATCCATACCTTCTCCCTAAGCAGTTTTAAACATTCCCGTGACTGCAATTATCATCTATATGCCTACTACTCTCAAGTGTTTATCTCCAACCCAGACCTCTCCTCAGAGCTTAAGGACCACATGTATAGAACTGCTGTCTCAGTATCTCACGAATGGCTCACAAGCACTTCTAAGTCTGCATGTCCAAAACTGAACTTCACTCTAAATCCACTTCTCCCGTGTTCTTCATCTCATAAACAGCACCACTGCTCTATCCGATCTCCTATCTGGCATCTCCCTCAATCCCCCCATCCACTGCATCAGTTCACCTTCTTCAATGATTCTTCTAAGTTATCCTCAAATCTATGCATTTCTGGACAGAAATCCAAACACCATCTTTCCCCTAAGTTATAATAAACTGTTATAACACTGTTATTCCCCCCCATAGGCACACTCACACCATTCTCATTTAGTCTCCATAGAAGAGTCAATATGGTCTTTAAAGAAAACAAAAAACACTCAAATCTCTCCATGCCACTTCCATGTTTAAAATCCTTCTATAGCTTCCCATTGCTCTTCACATAAAGCCCAAAATCCTAAACACAGCCCCCAAGGCCCTGCAAGATGAGATTCCTCCTGTCCAGCCCACTTTACCAAACTCCAGGAATACAAATCTTTTAAAGGCTCAAACAAATCACACTCCTTCCCTCCTCAGCGCCTCTGGACATGTTCTCCTGCCTTCAACACTCTCCTTTCACATCCTCACCTGGCTAATTTCTACAGGCCCCAATTTACATGTCACCTCCTTGACTTCTACCCCTCATCCCAAAGCTAAATTAGGTCCCTTTCTATATTCTCAGAGCACTCTGTACTTTCTAATGAAGCAATCATTTCACCATTCAGGTGACTATTTGTTTAATGTCTGGTGTTTCAATGGTCTACGATCTCCATAAATAGTGATTATGACTTTTTTGGGCATACAAGGCAAATGAATGTTTGATACATTAATAATAACAGTTAACACTCTTAAACACTCATTATGTCCAGGCACTGTTCAATCAGTTACACATATCAACTCATTTAGTCCTCACAACACACCTTGAGGTAAGTATATTATAGTACCTACGCTATAGATGAAGACTATAGTAGAAAAATGTTGGGTCATTTGCCCAAGGTCATACAGTAAGTAGTGGAGCTGGAATCTGATCCAAACATCAGATGCATATTTTTAACCACTACTCTTTGTCCCTCTACATACTGCTGTTCAAATATCTGATGAATGAGGATGGATAATTGAAAGCACTGAATATGGAAACAGGACCAACCTTATCCTTGGCTCCCATTACTTTTACCACAGTCTAAGACAAAGGTCCTACCTTGCCACTGTGAGATGACCCCAAGAGTCTCTTAGCAAGCTCCCTAACTTCTCTTCTCCAGGCACATGTTACTACATGATTCTTTCTTAAGTACCTTCCCTACCCTGTTAATCTGCTGTTCCAGGCCGGGCGCGGTGGCTCACGCCTGTAATCCTAGCACTCTGGGAGGCCGAGGCGGGTGGATCGCTCAAGGTCAGGAGTTCAAGACCAGCCTGATCAAGAGCGAGACCCCGTCTCTACTAAAAATAAAAAGAAATTATCTGGCCAACTAAAATATATATAGAAAAATTAGCCAGGCATGGTGGCGCATGCCTGTAGTCCTAGCTACTGGGGAGGCTGAGGCAGGAGGATGGCTTAAGCCCAGGAGTTTGAGGTTGTTGTGAGCTAGGCTGACGCCACGGCACTCACTCTAGCCCGGGCAACAAAGCAAGACTCTGTCTCAAAAAAAAAAAAAAAAAATCTGCTGTTCCATAGCCAGCAATGCTCCCTGCTACCTATGAAGCTAACTACAACCTCCTATACTTGGCTTTTAGGATCCCTGGCATCTTCCTCTTCTACCGTCAGGCCTGTTATCTCCACTTTATCCACCCCCTCATCCCCAACCCCCACCACACACGCTCATTTTTAAATAAAAAACTATGCCCTTACATTGCTATTCTCTCCCTAGTTTTCTTCTCATTATAAAGTAATGCAACCAACTCTTCTCTGAACTTATGTGTCACTCATTTAGTTGGCACTTTTGTTCTCTAAGCTCTTTGAAGACTAGATTCACATTTCTTTTTTAATACTTCAAAATTCCTCGGTATCTGCGGGGAACTGGTTCCAGGGCTCCCAGATACCAAAATCTGCAGATGTTCAAGTCCTTTATATAAAATGGCATAGTATTTGCATATAACCTACACATATAGCACGTCCTCCAGTATACTTTAAATCATCTTTAAAGCATTTATAATACCTAATACAATGTAAGATGCTAACTAAATAGTTGTTATACAGCTTTTTTGTTTTTTGGTTTTTTTTAAGACAAGGTCTTGCTCTGTCGCCCTGGCTAGAGTGCAGTGGTGTCATCACAGCTCACTGCAACCTCAAACTCCTGGGCTCAAGTGATCTTCCTTGCCTCAGCCTCCATGCCTGGCTAATTTTTCTATTTTTTGTAGAGACAGGGTCTCACTATGTTGCCCAGGCTGGTCTTGAACTCTTGGCCTCAATCATTCCTCCTGCCTCAGCCTCCTGAGTAGTTGCAACTACAGGCATGCATCACCATGCTCGGCTTGCATTATTCTTTATTGTTGTAGTTTTTTATTGGTTTCTTTTTTCAGATATTTTTGATCTGTGGTTGGTTGAACCCAAAAAGGCAGCAACCACAGCATATGAGGGCCAACTCTGTATATCTGTGCACATCAATGGAAGAGCTCAATATTTACTAGATAACTGATAAACTAAGAGGATCAAATAATTATCATAAGATCCTAGGTTACAGCCTATCCACAAGAAGCTAAATATTCAGGCTCAAAAATATATGTATTTTGGGAATGTGTCATGGGAAGTAAAGGTGAGGAAGACTTTTTCTGGGAAAAACAGTGAATAGGAACAGGAGACTGAAAGTTGAGAACTACAGTAACTCACGAGCAGAAGGAACCAAATATTCCTCCAGCAATTCAGCCAGGTCAGCTTCATATCTAACTAACAGAAGAATTTCCTCAACCACCCTTATCTTCAGAAGACAGTACTATGAGAAAGAATTAAGACTTTCTAAATAGGTCAGGTGCGGTGGCTCACAGCTGTAATCCTAGCACTCTATAAGGCCAAGGTGGGAGGATTGCTCGAGGTCAAGGGTTTGAGACCAGCCTGAGCAAAAGCAAGAGCAAGACCCCGTCTCTACTGAAAATAGAAAGAAATTAGCCAGACAACTAAAAATATATAGAAAAAATTAGCAAGGCATAGTGACACATGCCTGTAGTCCCAGCTACTCGGGAGGCTGAGGCAGGAGGATTGCTTGAGCCCAGGAGTTTGAGGTTGCTGTGAGTGAGGCTGACTCCATTGCACTCTACTCCAGGCAACAGAGTAAGACTCTGTCTCAAAAAAAAAAAAAAAGAAAGAAAAAGACAAAAGACTTCCTAAATAAAATAGCCTCAGAGGACTAGAAGGATGTCAGGAAATTTCCCCTGCATTGATAATAAGACTTCCCAGATCCACAGGGCTATTTTCAGGCAAATCTACTTGCCTTTCTCACTCAGATTAACTCAAAAGCTGTAAGAGATTCAAATTCTATATGAATAAGGAAGGAAAAAATAAAACACACAAAAAATAAGAATTCTGAAAAGTGGTAATAGGGCAGAAGGGTGCGCCCTGGTCCATGGTCATTCCCTTCATCCTCCCCAGTGCCCATCCACAGGTAAAGTGGTTGCCACTGACCTGATCTGCATCTGCATGAACTCCAGGAGACTGTGCAGATGGTACCTCCTGCTGGACTGCAGCCACTGCCCCATTGGGCATCAGGATGAGTTGGGAGGCTAGAGGCACATTCCGGCCCAGGGTTCGGTTTACCTGCAATATGTTTCCCAGCTGTGGCTGGCAAGGAGAGGAGGAAGAGGAAGAGCAAAGAGGACAAGAGGAAAAGAAGAGACAGAAGAAATGGAAGGGAAGGACCACAAGACAAAATAAACAGAAGATATTAAACAGCCAAGCCCTGCCCCTTTCCACACCAACCCAGGAGCCTCTCATTCTCCATATGCGATGAATCATCCAGAAGAAAACCTAGAATGTGTAGAAAACTACAGACTGACAACGAAGAGTCAAGCATCAAAGAAGTTGAGAAAATGAGGATTTTAGAACAAGTATTTATATATAGTAAGTAGATAGGCTGAGAGATAACACTTAGAATTTGTGTACTAGAGCCATAAGTTTAAAGGTTAGACTGTATCTAACACTAATTTAGTTAAATGTTAACGCAAATACTTTCTAGCTTAGAATATCAACATAATCTGCAGGCTAATACTGAGCATCACTTCTAGGGTAAGGCATGGACAGTAGATCAGCTTGTCTCAAAACATATGAGTAACCATGGTTAAATAAAACAGCTTTCACTCCAGTGCTTGCCAGGGACAGACAATTATGACCCCGGGACAATGGTGACTGTGTCTGTGGCTTACCCGTAGATACATCTGGGCCTGGGACTGGTTGAGGGGTGGGGAGGTGGTGTTCCCCAGTAGCACAGATTGGGTCAAGGTGGTAGCACTGGGAGAGCTCACACTCTGGGATCGGCTGATGAGCTGGGCAGCTGACGTGGTAGCCAGATTGATCTGTGTGGTATAGAAAGGAACCAGGACTAAGGAACCAGGACTAAGGAGAGATAAAAGGAAATGTATATGACTGACAAATTCAGAGTAATACAGTCAAGAATAGAGTATCTCACTTTCATGGAGTCAGAGGGATATGAATATTAACTTCCTATCCAAAACTGCCATCCTGGCTACTTTGAGGTGTTACCAAAGTAAAAAAAAAAAAAAAAAAAAAAAACAGTCCCTAACCACCAGTGTTAACAGTTAAGAAGGCAAAAGAATGAAATGGAACAGATTTTACTTCTCATTGAAGGGTCCAGAGATGAGTCCCTTTTCTTTATTTTTTTTTTTTTTTTTTTTTTTTTTTTGAGACAGAGTCTCACTCTGTTGCCCAGGCTAGAGTGAGTGCCGTGGCGTTAGCCTAGCTCACAGCAACCTCAAACTCCTGAGCTCAAGCGATCCTCCTGTCTCAGCCTCCCGAGTAGCTGGGACTACAGGCATGCACCACCATGCCCGGCTAATTTTTTCTATATATATATTTTTAGCTGTCCATATAATTTCTTTCTATTTTTAGTAGAGATGGGGTCTCGCTCTTGCTCAGGCTGGTCTCGAACTCCTGAGCTCAAACGATCCGCCCACCTCGGCCTCCCAGAGTGCTAGGATTACAGGCGTGAGCCACCGCGCCCGGCCCCTTTTCTTTATTATCTCCTCTTTTTCCCCAAGATTTCCTTCCTCCTTTCTTAGGCTTGCTCCTTAAAGATTCCTATATAGATCCATGTTGGTTACTTTCCCTTTTACTACTATTCTCCACATAAGAGCAGTAAATATCCACTGAAGGCTCAATAAACACTCTCAGATCAGTGGCACAAAGTGGTTTACCCTAGGGACAAAGACCCAGGCAGAGGAGCCTCTCAGCGGGAGAGGCGGTACTCACTGAGGCCTGGGTGGTGGTGGTCTGCTGCTGGCTGGTGCTGGTGTTTGGGGAGCTGGCCTGCCGACTGGCTGCAATTGTGGCCTGTTAAAGGGGAAGGGAAACAAGAAACAGCAGAGACAATGAAGGAAAAAGCTCTGTCTTCCGGTAATAAATCATAGGCAAAAAAACATATAGAGATTTCAGGTTAAGAACAAATTCTGCTCTGGAACAAGGAAAAGTATATTCACTAACCCACATAACCCTCCACTTAGATAGGCAACCTGTCCTCCTGCTCCCACTTTCTTTTAGGTGGAGTAAGAACCTTTGGTCAGGTAGGTGACAACATGAGTCAAAGATAATTCTAGACTGGAGCCAGCCAATACAAATATAATGTGAGCCACATATATAATTTTCTACTATGTACCTTTTTTAAAAATAAACAGGAAATGTTAACTTCCATAATTTATTTTATTTAACTCAATATATCTAAAATATTATCATTTCAACATGTAATTTATATTAAAAAATTACTGAGATGTTTTATATTCTTTCTTTTGTACTAAGGCTTCAAACTCTAAAATCTTACAGCACATCTCAAATTGGACTAGCCATATTTCAAGCACTCAATAGCTACGTGTGGCTAGTGGCTACCATATTGGACAGCATAAATCTAGAACATGGCCATTCTACCTCTAAAAGGTGATTTTCTCAGTTCTTATTGCAACCCCAGGAACTAAGATCCATCTATTCTTCCACAGGATAGGAAGCAGAGAAGACTGTCCCCACTTGGGCTTAGCGCAGAATGCAGTATGCTCTCCTACCCACCTGTAGTGCCCGTCCCCTCCCTCTCAGGCCAGCGGACTGCTGACCTCTCACCTGCTGGACGGCAGCCAGGCTATGCAGCTGGGCATTACTGAGCTGCTGCTGGAGCATGAACTGGTGGAAATACTGAGCCGCATTGGGCTGCCGCTGCAGTGCCTGCAGAGCCTAGGAAGGCAGAGAGAGAATAAAACATTTAGAATGGATCACTATGCAAATCACTGTATTCCTGTGCAAGGGAGCCATGAGAAAGAGAGAAACTAAGGGAGATAGGAGATTGGGCTAAATTATCAACATCAGATTTGTCCATTTTTATATTAGAACCAGTAAGTATATATAATCCGCTAAAGATTGGAAGAAGCAATTACAGTCATGGGCCACACAATGACTTTTTAGTCAACAACAGACCGCATATTCCACAGTGGTTGGAGCAATAGGCTACACTACATAACCTGGGTATGTAGCAGGCTACACCATCTAGGTTTGTGTAAACACACTCTATGATATTTGCACAATGATGAAATCACCTAATGACAGATTTCTCAGAACATATTCACATATCTACATCCTTTTTTTTTGAGACAGAATCTTGCTCTGTTGCCTGGGTACAGTGCCATGGCATTAGCTTAGCTCACAGCAAC